>NC_056055.1:192319420-193569420 GCF_016772045.2 Ovis aries | reverse complement strand
CATTGCTGTGACTAAAATCCATGGATACCTGAAACGTTCTTCTTTGGTGTGTTTTTTTTTTTTGGAGTGGGGAGGATAGACAAGTAGGTAGATAGACAGACCTCCCTCAAAATATATGAGCTATAGCTAAGAATGGCAATTTCCCAGAAATTTTTTATTTATTCAGTTAAAATTGTAACATTCTAAATTCACAAATCTAGAAAAACCTTCAGTGTGCAAGCAGGTTTATTGGAAGTAAAAGACTACAGTTTAAAAATCATAGCAACACTGAGTTAAGAGAAACCTCAAGACTATTGCCCCACCTCATGTTATGTAAAGAGAAACTCTGAATGGGTGACTTTTGGCATGGATTCTATATCTGTTCATTCCTAATTCTATGCTTTCCTCTAACCCACCACCCAAACACTTCAAAACTGCCCCATCTCTTCTGAAAAACTCCAATATTCTCCTTTCTTGCCAATTCCAAGAGGACTCTTTCCTTACATGCTTTTTATGGAGATGCTGAGAAATGAGGTGTGTGCTTGTGAAAATGTACTATTCCATTCACTAAGATTTCCAGAATATAATAAACAAATTCTGGTCACCAGTAACTCAAAGAGAGTTAATAAGACTTCTTGAAAGTTATCTCTATAAAGAGAATTGGAGAAGATCTGCCTTCTTTTCCACGTAAATAAGACCTTGCAGGTACATCTCCACCCTGATACAGAACAGTCTGTCACAAGTGCCCAACTGACAATGAAGCTGGAAAAGGGCAAAACTAGACTTTAAATCTAGATATGTTAACTCATCTTCAACTTCCCTAATTTAGACTGTAACCTCAGAAACTGAAGAATCAAATGGTCCTATATACACCCTGTGCTGCGGTTAGTCGCTCAGTTGTGTCGGACTCTTTGCGACCCCATGGACTGTAGCCCACCAGGCTCCTCTGTCCATGGGGATTCTCCAAGCAAGAAAAATGAAGTGGGTTGCCACGCCCTCCTCCAGGGGATTTTTCCTAGTCCAGGGATCGAACTCAGGTCTCCCACATTGCAGGCGGATTCTTTACCATCTGAGCTACCAGGGAAGCCCAAGAATACTGCAGGGGGTAGCCTATCCCTTCGCAAGAGGATCTTCCCAACCCGGGAATCAAACCAGGATCTCCTGCTTTGCAGACAGATTCGTTACCAGCTAAGCTACCAGGGATGCACATATACAACCTATTACCTAGTTATTCTAAACAACTGAACCAACTAACATTTTAAAAAATCAGGAACATTAAAAAATATTTTTTTTTCTAATGAAAGTTTTCCTAAAATACACTCCACATTTCTTAAATAGGAAGATCATATACTCATAGGATTTCAGAGTTGAAAAGAACCTTAGAATTAAATTATTTCCCATTCATAAATTCTTTGTTAGCATTCACAATTCAAAACCACCAATAATAAGTCTACTGACAGCACAAGTTCATCTGTTTACCAAAAACAAGCGTATTTTTCCAGATCAAGAAGACCCAAGAAAAGTATGTAAAGGATATACTATAAGCATTGTTGCAAAGTACTTAATCATGACCAAAGTTTACAAGAGAATGACTGTTATAAACTAGAAGTAAAATTTTAAAAGTAATATATCTATATTGTATAAGATGAAACTACAGAGTAACATTACTTATTGGGAGTGACATTATTTATTTATGGTTTTTGGTTTTCCCACCATGAAAATTAATATGATTGCTTTAAAATTAAAATTTTTTAGTCAGAAGTAATATTAAAATTCTTCTGCATCCATCTTTAAAATTTTAATATTTCTTCACCTTCTACCTTTGAGTACACTCATATTTGGAAAAAGAATTTCACTAAAGTTGTCCTTAAACACAACTTAAATTCCACAATGTAAAGGAAACTGATTTTTATTCATTCATTCTCAGAAGAGTTGAATCCAAAAAAATTAACACTACACTGGCTTAAGATTCAAAGCTGGTCAGACCATTTTGCCACAATTCTCAATAAGGGAATATGTGAATTAACATAGATGAGATCAGCGTTTAATTTTCTAAAATTCTCAGTAAACATACTTGTTCCAAGAAAATCGATAATATGGGAATTATACCAAAGACAGATCTACTGGCATAAACGATCAAAGCATTTACACACATCTTCAAATATTCATATATTAACTACTTCTGTAAACAACCGCAATGAAATTGGACACTACTATAAACTCTGTTCATAGTAAACGAATAAACCACCAGTCTCTGCTGAGTGGGGAAAAAGGAAAGGAATAACAACAGAAACATGAAAACTGAGTGAACAGTTTTACTTTTGTAGTTTAAAATGCACTCAAATGAGATTCAAATGGAAATGTGAAAATCCACAGTGATTATAATCATAACAAGGGAAATATTTGACAGTACTTTAAGAGGACTTATTTTCTTTCTAAATTATACTACTGAATTCATGTTTAAATTCATGCAGAAGCTTGCTTTACTTGGTAAACCATGAGTTGAATTATTAAACAGCAACAACCCTAGTGAAATGAACAGATCATCCTAGCAAATAGGAGGCCATGACACATACTGACTAAATCCCATTCTATCTTCTACTTCCTGGGTGCATTTCCCAGCTTCCTTTGCAGGAGGCTGGGCCCATGTGACCACACATCAACCAATGAGGAAAGGGTAGACCATGCTCTCTCTCTACCTCCCACAGCAAACTTAAATGCCACGTGTTCCAGTTGCTACAACTACAGCCTGAATATGAGTCACCACTCAGAGGACAGCCTCTGAGGAGAGCCATCTGACCCCCATCAGACTGTGCTATCAGTGACAAGCAAACCTGCACTCTGTTATGTCTTAAGGTGTGAGGGCTTGTTGTTCAAGCATAACTTATCTTATTCTAATACATTCCTGATATTCCCTAACTAGATACAAAATATATACTATTGCCTTAGGGCTTCCCTGGTGGCTCAGACGGTAAAGCGTCTGCCCGCAATGCGGGAGACCTGGGTTTGATCCCTGGGTTGGGAAGATCCCCTGGAGAAGGAAATGGAAACCCACTCCAGTACTCTTGCCTGGAAAATTCCATGGACAGAGGAGCCTTGTAAGCTACAGTCCACGGGGTCGCAAAGAGTCAGGCATGACTGAGCGACGTCACGTCACTTTATTTTGGACAGGTAGAAAATTTGTTAACAACCAGCAGAAAATAGCTGAAGGCTAAAAATAAATACTTCCTGTGTCCCTAATGTGTCCCTAACTCTAGGTCTCCAAAGTGACATGTGGGCATCCCAGGGCATGCCTAAGATAAGCCACTTGAATATGGATATAAAATATTAGAATTTCTATTTATAGGTCTTTATCATATTTTTAAAGTTCTTGTTCTTGTGGATGTTTCATAATGTACTCCATACAATAGATAAACACACATATTGGATGGATTTTAAGATCCATAATCTTGAGACAAGAAAATAATTATAACTGTTTAGTCCCTGTTCAAAAGATGCTCCATCTTGTACAATACTTAAATCAGAATTAATTAATGAAATATATAAGACAGTATACAATAAAGTTCATACAACTCTGACATAATGCATCCTATGGAAAATACATGTTAGAACCACCAAGTGGCCTTTTGGGAAACGGCTTCAAAATGCAGGTGTACTCTGGATGCATCCTGAAAGATGAGCAGGATTTGAACACATGGTAAAGAATGAAGCGAGTGAAACAATACACGACCAGGGTGCCTAAAAAGAAGGAAAAATGCAAGCAACAGCAAGACAGGCGAGGAGAGGCCAAGAGAAGGAAAGCTTACAACTAACAGATCCCCAGCCAAATTTATTCAAACTCAACCTCTCTATTTTCAGCCAAAATTTTCTGTTCAAGATCAATGCCAGATATATGCAAACAGCAAGGAAAAATCTTTAAAATGACAAATTTTCAAATCTGAAGATTCATTTATGCTGCCTGATCTATGCCTGTGAGATACAATCCTAGATAGGATACTATTATAATGACAATCATATTACACTCTGAAAAGAAAGAAAATGTTCAAAGCATTATACACCATTTTCTATTTGTTTTAGGAGAGATGCCCAAGAAACACCCAGAGACATTTCCACACTTCCTCCTTCCTTATATCCATGTTTCAGGTAATGAGTAACCAGATAGCAAGGACTCACTCATATTGAGCAATCTTAACCAGCTAAGTGGGTTCATTTTATGATTTATGTCCTAACAATTTTATACTTCAGCAACATTTTCTTTAATACGTTTCTCTGACCATGGGTGGGATTCTGCCATTTTTAATATCCTTGTTCATTATAATTTATTCATAATGCTATTTACACATATAAATTACATTTAAGCCTCTGCTATTAACAATGGCCAAGGCAATTCTAAACAGAGAGAGAAGCAGCAGCAACACTGAAGGAGAGAACGTGAAGCAGCGTGTATGAGACAAGAGTCTGTCCTCTGAAAGCAATCAAAGCAACAGCTTAAAAATTAGCAAGTCCTAAGGAAATACTCAAAAGGCCTTAGTAACCCACGCTTCACAAAAATAAACATGACAGAAGTGGAAATGGACTCATGAAGTGGCCATCTAGGTCTCAAGTAGGCAACTTAGGAGGATGCCTGTCTGTGTTCCCCAAAAGTAAAAGTCCATGGTACAAACTGTGGCTTCTCTGGTGGCTCAGACGGTAAAGAATTCGCCTACAACTCAGGAGATCGGGGTTCGCTATCTGGGTCAGGAAGATCCCATGGAGAAGGGAATGGCAACCCACTACAGTATTCTTGCCTGGAGAATCCCATGGACAGAGGAGCCTGGTGGGCTACAGTCCACGCAGCTGCAAAGAGTCGGACACGATTGAGCGACCAACACACACACCTGGTACAAACCAGCCAAACCTTCCCTCCCTCCAGGTACTTTCTAATGTTTTGCTGTTGAGGTGGACTGAAGGGAAAAGATTAGTAGAAAATGTATACATTCTAACTTATGCCTCTACTGCTTCTTGTAAAATTAAGTCAAACCATCAATAGGGCTTACAATGGTCTCAATGTAATTGAGTATATTCTTTTCAGATCTCCACTGACCAACCAGGCATTTGGACACTGAACACGAATCTCCCAAGAGAAGGACTCCATATTCAAAGGAGAGTACATCCTTTACAGAAGTCAATAATGATTGAAAATCAGGATTACTGTACATAAAATGCTCTTCCTCCTGAATAACATTATGATTCATCACCCATAGCAACTAGAGGTTTTGTCATAAAACATAATGAATTAACATCTGTTTACACTTCTAAAATTCATGCAAACATTCAGTCACTTACCACTTATTCATTAAAACACTGCATTTACACACATACATATTTAGGCATATTTGACAAGCCTGACATTTTTTTCCAGTTGGTGACTGAAAATGCAAGATGGCAATTTTTTCAGACACATAAGCTTGTAATTTTAAGTAATGCCCTCATCCCAAACCCTCCTCCTGTTACTTTAGAATAAACATAATCCTTCAATCCTCCCAATGATTCAAGTAGACTGGTATTTGAATGTTTTATTTTTGTAAAAAAAAAAAAAGTTCTACATATGGCTATCATCTCAACTCAAACACCTTTTCCCTTCCTCACATACCTTCCTATCATCCTGGAGCACTGTGCCTTGAAACTAGTCCTTTGCTTTTTCTTCTGTACAGATCGTTATACTTTTCAGCGGCCGTTGATTTCTAGAATTCCTTCTTGAAGACTCAACACAGGTGGCACCTTCAGAATCTTTGAACCCACCAATCTTTTGTGCTTCCACCTTATTCCCTGTCATTCCAGGTACGCTGTTATATTAAAATGACCTGTTTATGGAGCCATTCCTTTCTACTTCCAACTAGCCTGAGATTCTTGGAAACAAAGAACATCTGTATCTTCTATACACAGTTTCTAACTAAAGAGTAGGCTCCCCATAGTCGTGAAATCAGTCACTCACTCAACAAACACTTAACGCAACGGCTGCTATGGGACAGGCATTATTCTAATTGCTATGGATACATGGATATGTAAAATAAACACAGCCCCTGCTCTCCTAGAGATGACATTCAAATATAGGAGACAAATAATAGAGACGCAACCGACACCTAGTGAAATGTCAGATGATAAATGAAAGTAAAACAGTCTCAAGGGACAGCGAGTGGCTGCAGAACGGATTCCTTTTTTAAGCATTTTAGGTAATCGTGGACAGTTAAGGAGTTTCCTAACTGAAGTGAGAGGACTTCTCTGGTGGCTCAGATGGTAAAGAATTCACCTGCAATGCAAGAGACCAGGGTTCGATCCCTGGGTCAGGAAGACCCCCTGGAGAAGGAAATGGCAACCACTCCAGTACTGTTGCCTGAAAAAATCCCATGAACAAAGGAGTCTGGAGGGCTACAGTCTTATGAGGTCGCAAAAAGTTGGACACGACTGAGCAACTAAGCACGCACACATACAACTGAAGTGACATAACAAACATGTTGGTCCCTTTACGGGGAGAAAGTGACACAGAGTGTGTGACACGTGAGAGGAGCAGGGAGGAGGCCGACCTGGCTAGAGCACAGGGATGAGAAGTCAGGAGATTGGTGCCCATATCAGGTGGAGCCCTGCAGACCACGTGCGAGGCACTGCAGGTTTCTGAGCAGCAGAGAAAAGCAAGCCAATGGGCATCTTCAAGGAAAGATCACTTCAGCCAGCAGCCATCACATTTTTGGGCAAAAGATGGTTGAGGTATTGAGGTATGGGTAGAGACACTGGGAGAGCTGAAACAGGAAGCCCCACTAGGAGGCTCCTACAGTAAACTAAGTGGGAAAGGCTGGTGGCCTGGACAAGCACGGTGGCAGTGGTGGTGAGACAGGGATCTATACAGGCAGTGCCAACAAGTGAACTGAATGTGGGGTGGGAGAGAAAAGGAAGAAAAGGTTTGTGGCATAAGTAGCCAAAGGATGATGCTGCCACTGTCAGAGATGAGAAAGAGGAGGTGGAGGGGGCAACCCGCGCTCCAGTCTGAAGCAGCTGAAGTTCATTTATATACTGAAGGGTTGAATATAGTTGAGTCACCAGGAGCTAGGGGCTGAGGTCCAGCTGGAGACCTAAATCTGGGGGCATCAGCGCATCTTTGAAGCCCATGTGGGTTCCTCTAAGTGTCTACAGAGGAGAAGGAAAAGGCCCCAAGCCAAGCCCTCAGAGGTGCCAACCTTCAGAGGTACAGGCACATCCAGCCTTCCACCCAGCAAATGGAACAGCCAGCTTGCTGGGGGTAAAACAGAAAGTATGGAGGCCAGAAAGCCAAATTCAAACAGGGTTTCAGAAGGAACTGGTCATATTGTCCAATATGACTGATAATTAAAGGAAGGAGAGAATTCAAAATTGACTGCTGGAGTTGATGACATGGAGGTCACAGATGACCTTGATAAAGAATAGTTTTCATGGAGAAGAGAAAGAAACGCCTGACTAAAGAAAACAAAGAAAAGGAGATAAACTGGAGACAACACATATGTGCAACTTCTTCAGAAAGTTTTGTAATAAAGGGGAACAAACAGCATGATAGCTCGGAGACACGGATGCAAGAGAAACATTACAGCATGTTTGTTGGTGGGAATGGGCGGCGGAGAAGAAAAGGCTGATAACAGAGCGCAGTGGGGAGATACTCACAGAGCGAAGTCCTGAGGGCATGAGAGGGGCTGCATGCCCATCTCCTCCAGACCTGACAGTGGACTGGACAGCCCAGTCTCTATAATTCTCAAGTGTTTACGGACCTAAACTCCCCTTACTTAAGATATTTCTTATAAAAAGGAGTCCCCACTAATTCAGCTTTCTAGAACACTTTACAGAAACTGTTGCATTACCTGGCTTCAGGAAGCTAACACTGGAGTATTTCAGGGCAAGCTTCCAATGTGTCTCAAGAAGGGCGTATCCACACATACCAACCTGTGGCACGTGCGTGCTAAGTCGCTTCAAGTCATGTCCGACTCTGTGCGACCCTATGGACTGTAGCCCACCAGGCTCCTCTGTCCATGTGATTCTCCAGGCAAGAAGACTGGAGTGGATTGCTGTGCCCTCCTCCCGGGGATCTTCCTAACCCAGGGATCGAATCTGCATCTCTTACGTCTCCTGCATTTACAGGCAGGTTCTTTAACACTAGTGCCACCTGGGAAGCCCATCTCTAGTATAGAAAGAAATATATTTGGTCTTTGACTCTGGTTCCTGGCACAGAGCTCCTAAAACCCTTGGAGTTTCCTGAGTAACAGGATAGTCTTCTGTTATTCATAACAAGCCCCTTTTGCCCACACCTGAGTTTACACTAATGAGGTGACTCACAGCGGAATCCCCAAGTAGCTTCAGCTTGGGGACTGGTCACCAGAAAGACCAAATGTATGATTAGAGGGGAGGGGGTCTTTCAGCCCCCACTCCCCACTTTCAGGAAGCAGGTGGGGGTGGCTGCAGATTAGGTTATAAAACTCTTCAACAAAGAGATTCAGAAGCTTCTGGGTTGAAGGCACTAATGTGCTGGGGAGCTGATCCACCCAGAGAGAGCATGGAAACTCTGCACTTCTTTTCCCCTATACTTGTGCTATGCATTTCTTCCATTTGGTTGTTTCTGAGTTGAATCCTTTATAATGCTGAGTCACTTCAGTCATGTTCAACTCGTAGAAACTCAATAGACCCCATGGTGGGCTACAGTCCACGGGGTTACAAAGAGTTGGATATGACTAAGCGACTAACACTATGAGACCTCATGGACTGTAGGGTCCTCTGTCTGTAGGATTCTCCAGGCAAGAATACTGGAGTGGGTTTCCATGTCCTTCTCCAGGAGATCTTCCCAACCCAGGGATCAAACCTATGTCTCTTAGGTCTCCCACACTGGCAGGTGGGTTCTTTATCACTAGCACCACCTGGGAAGCCCATCCTTTATAATAAATCAATAAATCTAAGTGTTTTCCTGAGTTCTATGAGTCATTCTAGCAAAGTATTGAACTTGAAGGGGGATGCAGAAGCCCCTAAATTTGCAGTCAGCTCTAGAAGTGTTGGGGGGCCTGGGCACTTCATTTTCTGCTGACATCAGAAGCAGGGGCCGACTTGTGGGGCAGAGCCTCTGACCTGTGGAATATGCAATAACTCTGGTAGTTAGTGCCAGAATTGAATTGCCAGCTGGTGTCAGAGAACTGGCTGGTGTTGGAAATAACCATACCTTTGGTATCAGAAAACACACAACATCTGCTCTTAGGCCATGAGGGAATAAAGCAAACAAGTGATAAGGGACCATGAGAATTGATGACAGCAGTGAATGTCTCCATGCTGAAATTTCAAAGCTACCAGGTTTAAGGAATAAGAAAAGAAGACTACAGAACCGCACTCTCTTAAAAATATACACAGGTAACTCTGGATCTTAAATGTAGAAAACATGAGGGTGGCGAGTTCACACACAGCAAAGGCTGGTCTATTTGCTTTCCAAACCTTAATCACCCGAGGAGAAAGGTCAGACCAAAGCACCGCAGAGCCAAGCAATTAAGAAAGATAAACAACTGGACTCGGAACAAATAATTACCTTAAAAATAAAACACCTACGTGGTAATTTCATACACTAATGAAGGATTCAAATTTTACATAAAACCTTCAGAAGCACATTTATAAACAAGTAAGGCTCTGTGACTTAGCATGAGTGGCAAGGATTCAATATTGGAAATGCAGGTCTACACACATATTCTCTTCCAGAAGTTCAGACCCCATGGACTATGTCCACATGCTTGGATCCGCTCTGTCCACATGCTTGGATCAGGGAATATGAATCTGCCAGGGAAGAAGTGCCCCATTTCATGTCCAAGCCAACTCCCAGTACCCACAAGTGCTTTATAAGGCTGTCTCCAGACTAGCTTAGCTTTAGGGGGACTGCTTGGCATCCACACGCCCAGCTCAGCCAGGAGTCAAGACTGGCCACTGAGCTTCCTCCTACCCCTCCAAGTCACTCCCACTGGATTCTATGGGTTTGCCTCTGAAATGTTCCATTTCCAGATGAGACTCTGCCCTCATCCCTTCCAGCCTGGATTATTGCCAAAGCCGATCAGATCCCTAAACTTCACTGTCCTTGAGTTCCCTTCCCCTGGGGTACCAGGACAGTTCAAATCTCAGTTCAGTTCAGTCATTCAGTTGTGTCCAACTCTTTGCGACCCCATGAATCGTAGCACGCCAGGCCTCCCTGTCCATCACCAACTCCCGGAGTTCACTCAGACTCACGTCCATTGAGTCAGTGATGCCATCCAGCCATTTCATCCTCTGTCATCCCCTTCTCCTCCTGCCCTCAATCTTTCCCAGCATCATGGTCTTTTCAAATGAGTCAGCTCTTCGCATCAGATGGCCAAAGTATTGGAGTTTCAAACCTCAAGGCTGCCCTTATCTCTCCTGCCTGCTTAAAACTGCAAATCCTTAGCACACAAGCCCTTTGTGACCCAGATCAGCTCTTCCTCTTCCACATATATCCCCCTTCCTAGCTTGCATCCTACATTCCAGCCTCTGCAGACCACAGGAATTGAGATCAAGGACGTGCCATGTCTTTGTACCTTTGTCTCTCTCCTTCAGTGCTTGGCACCTGCTGTTCCCACTGCCAGAACACTCTTCCCTCCAAATGGCTCATCCCCTTATCTCCAGGACCCATTGGAGTATCACAATCTCAGGAAGTAAGGCATCCCTGGCTGCCCTATTTAAAATGGTACATCATGGTACTCCCACCCCCAGACAGGCCTCCTGTGTTCTTGTCACCATCTCCAACACCATTTATTTCCTTCTCTGGTTTATTGTCTCCCCCCCTGCTAGGATGTAGGCTCAGAAAGGCTGAGATTTTTGCCTGGTACCTGCACTCAGGCCTGGCACATGACAGGCACTCAGATAACATCTGCTGAATCACTGGATCAACATTGTTCCCTCTGCTGGGAAAATTATATCCTGGCCCTAAATCCTATTCCTTATCTATGCAGCTAACTCATTCTTCAAAAATCCTACTGTCCCATCCCCCTGCCCTCAGGCAGGGCCTAACACCTTCTCCCTGGCATGCCCACAGCACTTTATCCATGGGGGACCACACTCAGGACACCTGCAGACAGGGGGCACTACTGATAATTATGCTGGAATGACAGGCTGTCGAGGGCAGGCCAGAACACAAGGTCACTCTGATCTCCCACCTTTTTCACAGCGATTCTATCTGTTGTGTATTCATTTACTTCCTGGTGTGTCTCCCCCACTAGACAATAAATTCTTCAGGGACAAATCATCTCTGTATCCCCAACACCTCACACATACTGTGGATGCTTAATAATGCTGAGTGAATGAATGAACCATTGCTTCTGCTTGGGGATTTGGAACCCTGAGACAGGCTGGAGCACAGCACACCTAGACAGTGGGCACAGCAGCAAGCACCGCCCCACCCTGGGGTGGGGTAGGGGATGGTCCTCCAGGACACACCCCCCTTGCAAGTATTTCTGTCCCATGACAGCCCTGGGGCCCTGTCTCCTAAGAGTGGTTCTCCTAAGTGCCTTACTGAACTCTGTTTCTATTACCCTTGATTTTGTTGATCTCCCCCAGAACGGACCAGTATTTGCTGGGCCCTGTTTAGACAAACTCCCTTTGCCCCACCCATCCGGTCCAATGGTCACACAAGTCCCAACAACAGGCCACAGCAGTGAGTATTATTTCAACAACAAAGGGGGCACCCTTCCCCACCTTCTGAACACAAGTTCTCTAGACAGCACTCCTCGCATGGGTTCTAACAGTAGATGAAGTGTTACATTAACTCCTTTCAGGGCTGAGGCCTAAGGTGAAATGGATCTCTTTCAGAATGTTGTAGGATTTCTCAGGGCCTGTCAAATTCCTGTAACATTCTGGCGGGAAGCAGCCTATTTTGCTAAGAATCAAATTTTTCCCTTTAATATTATATACCATTGAAATAATCGCGTTTGCTGGTATGAATATGTGCTTAGCTAGCTCAAAGAATCACCTTTCCAAATAAACTTTCTTTCGGGTCTGAGATATGCATTTTCTAAGGAGTGATAAAAATTTTAATTAGGGATCTAGAAATTAGAATTCAGAGACTTCGCAAACAAACAAAAACATTTTCCATTAATAAATGTATCCTATCATAATTCTCATGGTAAAAACATCACAGTTGTATAGAACCTAAGCCTTCTGACTTTAATTTTAAAAGGTTCATAAACTATAAGAGAAATTAGCTGAGGTCAATTTCTGCTAATAATACATGTTCTAAAAGACTGTTTTAAAAATAACTCCCATCAAGCTATAGACAGAGAATAAAAGTTTGAGTTAAAGGCAGGAAGTTCAGATCACAGAGATTCGTAAAAGCTGATTCAGTGAGAGGCCCAGGAAGCTTCCATTTAACATCTGTCCTTCACCACCACAGGGCATCACATTGCTTATATAAACCAGTCTTTCTACATCAAGAAATTTTTTCTTCCACCGTTGTCCAGAATCCAGCAAGTATATGCCAAGACAAACATGGTGACTGCCTTCTGCTTATTTTGACCCAAGACAGTCATACAGCAAGGGAAAAAGGGCAATTTTAATGACTCTTAAGATACGGCATTCCATGTGAGTTGTTAACTTAAGGTATTCAAACTAAAGAGTAAGATGGAGCTCAGGTGCTCCTGAGCACAAGTTACTCACGTGGATTAGAGACCTAAGCAGATACAAACCCTACCAGATCACAACCAATGGCCTACTGACTTAAACTGCCTGAGAGAACATGGCTTAGAGGCGCTTTACAAGAATACTATTTAAATTCATTTTGTTTTTCATAAGAGTTTCTCTTCCCTTCCTCTTCCCTTTTCCCCTTGAACGGATGGTTTGAACAACATCGGTTTCTGTACACTTAAGTTTGAGGATTGTCTCCTTCATGATGACAGAAATTTTATTGGCTTTGTTCACAGCTATATCCCAGTGCCTAAAAGACAGCCTGGTATATGGTAAGCTCTCGATAAACATCTGCTCAGTAAACGAGTAACTTTCCTAAAGCAATAACCAGAAAGAATGCTAGATGGGAAAGCGCAAAACCCTTTTCTGAAAGTGGTTTTCTGGAAGGGACTGAATCAATGAGAGGCTCACCTATTTCAAAAGGAAAATTAGGGAAATAATACAAAAGCCTCAGTGACAGGACATCACATCAGCGTTTTCTCTTGTTCTCTATCTTTCTCCCTCTTCTCTCGTTCCCTTCTCCTTCTCTCCATCTCTCTCCTTGAGAAAGTACCTTAAACCCAGTTGTAAAAGCAACCTCTATGAGAATGCAGACTCTAGTTACCATAAGACTTCTCAAAACAAATAAATTTTTACTCACAATATTTTAACTCTGCTAAGGAAAATTCTGGTAACAGAACAGGGACAATGCCTGGGGCTTCTGCCCTAAACCCTATCCTAAGTCCTGGACACGCAACCACTGCACCCGCACATTGTGAGATACGGGCAGAAATGTTCTTTCTAATATGAACCTGGTTCACCCTGAAAGGAGTACAACGACAGGATCAACAAGGACTCAAAATCCACAACAGCATCTTTCTAGCAACACCATTCTCCAGGCACTAATATCTGGCCCTACAAATTCAATCACCATAAAATTAGGGATCAGAGGTTCCCTAGAGAAAACTGACAGAAAACTGACAGGAACATGGTCTACATCCTCCCATTAATCACTTGTCCCTTTTTAAGTGAGAGTAGCCAGAAATTTTGCAAGGCCTTAAGATATTTTTCTCAGTTTTTAAAATGTGTTGAAAGCTTTTCCATTTACCAGAATGTAAAGACTGCTTCCTTCAAATAGTGCTTGTAATGCCTATATAATACAACCACGATATTATACCTGTCTGAGAAGGACACATTTCAGCTTGCTCCTGGGTTGCAACCACTGAGAGGGGTAGGTGGTGGGGTACTTTTCCTTCTAGAGGCATGTTCCCTTCCCTAGACATTGCATATAATTAGATGGTAAGTGCTCTACATCAGGAATAAATTGAATCTGAACACAGTGTTGAATGGCACTATAAAAATACTTTAGTCTACTTTTTTTATAAAAATGAAAAAAATTCTCATTATACCACATGAAGTTTTGAATAAACTCTGCAAATTGCCTTCCAAGAATAGTTTGATTTCCTTGAATTGTCAGAGATAATACAAGCAAAATGTAATGAAACATTATTTAAAACCTCTTTTGTACTCAAGTTATGGAGCTCTTAAGAGAAAAGCACTGAGAAAGCCATAGAGATGGACAGAATAAAGTTCCTGATCTATAGAAGCTTCTATCTCATTAAGGAGGATGATGCTGAAACACAATTAGCCACAGTAAGAAAGGTGGTGTGTAAGATCACATGAATGGTTCCAAGAATTCAGAGGCAGGAAAAGTCACCAGTGGATCAGTCTAGGGCTGATCAAGTCTTTAAGACAGAATCTAGGAGACAGGCAGGATGTTACCAGTAGAGTTGGGGTATGAGGTGGGAGAAGTAGAAAGGAGAAGACATGGAAACCTGTGACTCCAGAAGGCATGTAGTGGTGGTTAGGCTGGAGAGGAGGACTGAGGCTGGACTGGCAGGAGCCTGAACAGTAAGCCAAGGAACCTGGTTCACACAGATAGTAACGGGGAGCCCAGGGAGTTTTCTGATTTTACGAAGATCCATCTGAGGGTGATAAACTCTATCTAGTGCTGCAAGGTTAAAAAAAAAAAAAAGCAATAACCCAAGAACAGGCCAGTTGATTTAGTTAACTAACGTATCAGAAAGGCTATGTCACCACGGTAGTCTGAGTGGAGGGACAGTGACCAGTTCAGTCATCGCCCTTATCTCTCCCCTATCATTCTTCCCCATCTCTGAGGTTTGGCCTTTGAGGCAGTTCTCCATGAACAGTTACTAAGTGGTCTGAAATGTAAGTCCTCCCTAGGATATTTAAGAAAAATGCCTTATATGCAAAAACTGTAAAAACCACACTGCAAAGACACGGCTTACACAATTAGAAAGGTAAACAGTATCATCTATGCAGAGCCAGCCACCCAATGTTATCAGGCTTGAGGTGTAGCTCCAAACATCCAGGGGACAGGAATTCAAAGAAGGAGGGGAAAGAAGAGATTATGAAAACCATTAGAAAACCATTTTTGGCTTTTTTTCCCCCCCAATTACTTGTATTCTTTATTTTTCTTATTAGAAAAGCAATGCATGGCTCTTACATAAAAGAATACCAAACGAGACAAACAACATTTAAAAATGTCCATAATACCACTCAATAGAGACAACAATTATCCTCTTCATACAAATTCTTCAAAATCCTGTCTTATGTATATTTATTGTATATATGTACATGTGGTGTGTTAGTCTTGTCGTCCAGTTGTGTTTGACTCTGCAATCCCATGGACTACAGACCTCCAGGCTCCTCTGTCCATGGGAATTTCCAGGCAAGAATAATGGAATGGGTTGCCATTTCCTTCTCCAGGAGACCTTCCGATCCAGGGATCAAATCCGGGTCACCCGCATTTCAGGCAGATTCTTCACTGTGTGAACCACCAGGAAAGTGCTATATGTGTACATATGATTCCATAAATTAGGTAACACTGCTTGTAATTTGTCTGTGTTATTGTTCAGTCACTAAGTCGTGTCTGACTCTTTACAACTCCGTGGACTACAGCACACCAGGCTTCCCAGTCCTTCACTATCTCCCAGAGTTTGCTCAAACTCATGTCCATTGAGTCAGTGATGTCATCCAACCATCTCATCCTCTGTCACCCCTTTCTCCTCCTGCCCTCAATCTTTCCCAGCATCAAGGTCTTTTCCAATGATTTGTCTGTAGCTAACTATAATTTATATAAGTGATTGATGGTCATTTATAACTAACAATTAATTTACTCCATTTAACCCCTCATTCATGAGTTAAGAAAACATTTTTTTAAAGGAATATAGATAAGAAGCCACTGTTTATCTTCATTTTATTCATTTATACATTTCCGCTCTCTGAAAGTCACATACTTACGTAGAATGTAAATATTTTTCAGTTGTCTGACACTTAAGAAAGACCATTTCTGGACATCTTCAAAAACACACTGAGTTGTGAGGGAACTATCTGGACAGATGTGCAGACTAACAGTGAACAACAGATCAAGAGAAACTTCACATAAAATATGAGGCAAATTAACCAGCAATTTTCAAGGGACATGGTTTGAGCAGCTGCTTAAGTTATTTTTTATTCAAACTGGAACCAAATTCCTGAAGTAGTTATGATTAGAATGCATCAAAAGCTTAAAGTCATCTTATCTTCTTATACCACAAAGATCCTCTCTTTGTGGATCCTATCTCTGAAAAGGTCAGGTTGGGTTTTAGTAGGGAAAAACTAGAAACCTGTTTCAAATGCTGTCAAAGATGGACATTCGCAAAGAATAATGAAGGAAAATGCATTAAAGTGAAAATGTCCCACCATGGAGGAGAAAATGGTAAGGAAGAGCTTGTCAAAATGTTGGAAATGTGTCCCACTTATTATAATAATTATTATACTTATCACTGTTAATAGCAGCAGCTGTCCATAACAATGGATTCCCTGCTAAGCACTGTATTTATATCAGATAATTGTATTTTGTAAGTATCTTCTAGATAGTTATCCCTCACAAAAATCCTATGAGTTATTTTCCCATTGTATGCAGCAAATTACTTAATTTCTGAGTTGAAGTGTTTTTTTTCCAAGTAATTTGCTCAAGGTTACAGAGTTTATAATGGGAAAACTGGGACTCAAACCAAGTCTTGATCAATGTATTTTGAACACTTATTTTCAGGTGCTAAGAAAATTATGGTGAGCAAAAGCTGGCAAGGCAGGTAAAGCTGACAGGAATCAAATAATGTCCGAAAGAAATGTTTAACTGTAATTGTGACAAGAGCAATAGATCTGACTTTGGCAAGGAAAGGTCTAATGCAATCTAAGATCTGAAGGACAAGAGTTGCCTTGGGGGAAAGGGAGGGGAAAAGCATTCTCCCGAAGAAGGCACAGAATGTGCAAAGACTACCTGATGGTGGGAAGGAATGTGCTGAGGAATGAAAAGTGAGGTGGGGAGGGAGCTGTGATATGAACCTAGCGATTTCAGATTTAACAGGTGAGATTGTACTTTTCACCCCACATACAATGTTTTATGTTCCTGTTTAGTTGTTAAGCTGCCTCCAGCTCTTTTGTGACCCCATGGACTGCAGCCCGCTAGGCTCCTCTGTCCATGGAATTTCCCAGGCAAGGATACTACAGCCGATTGCCATTTCCTTCCCCAAGGGATTTTCTCGACCCAAGGATCAAACCTGCATCTCCCGCACTGCAGGCGGATTCTTTACCCACTGAGCCACTATTTTACAGAGCATGGCAAAAATATCTTGTCTTTATCATAGGCACTCTGGGAATTTATTGCTGGTGTGGTATTTTCCCCTTGGGGATAAAAGGTGAATTCAGGTAAGCAGTGCTCTTATAAGAATCTTTAGGAGCAGGGATAAAAATGGATATTCCAGAGCATGAATTTCTGTGTTCTAGAGTATACATCTAGCATACAACTAAACAACTCCAAAGTGGAGATTTCAGCTGCAAATGGAAGACTGGCATGCCGTCTCTGGAGGCAAACCGAGGCACAGCGAAGTTATTCTGGAGAGCTCAGAATGCAGAACATAGGCCCAAGGATAGCAGAATAAAACTGCACAGTGACAGGCCTAATGTGAAAATGACAGAATGTATTTCCAGCTGAGAGGCACGGCAGGTAACTATTCTCACATCCCTGCTCCTCAACCCAGAGCTGGGTGGCTTTGTAAATGGGTGATTATTCTGAGACAATTTCCCCTCTCAGATGGCGCCACAGGTAAAGAACCCTTCTGCCAATGCGGGAGATGTAAGATACACAGGTTCAATCCTTGAGTTAGGAAGATCCCCTGGCGAAGGAAATGGAGACCCACTCCAGTATTCTTGCCTGGAAAATCCCATGAAGAGAGAAGCCTGGTGAGCTACGGCCCATAGGGTCACAAAGAGTTGGACACGACTGAAGCAATTTGGCACACACATATGCACACACAATAGTACCCACCTCACAGAATTATTTTGAGAATGGCATGAGTTACAATACATGTCAAGTACTTAGAGAAGTACTTGCACACAGTAAGTATTCAATAAATACAAGCTATTACTGCTACTATTATTATTAATGCTATTACTGTAAAAGGCAGTAAGCAGTTAAGGAAAGGAAAACATCTGCAAATATATATCTAAGACAATGGCTTCCTAGGTGGCTCAATGGTAAAAGACTCCACCTGCCAATGAAGGAGATGTTGGGAACATCCCCTAGAGGAGGAAACGGCAACCCACTCCAGTATTCTTGCCTGGAGAATCCCATGGACAGAGGAGCCTGGTGGGTTATAGTCCATAAGGTCATAAAGAGTCAGGCACAACTGAGTGACTGAACATGTGGGCGTGCACACACACACATACACACAAGACACAACAGGTCCTCAAACTTGCAAATACCTCTGAATCACCTGGAAAGCTTATGTAAAATGTAGATTCCTGGCCTACCAGAGGTAAGGCTTAGAAAACTAAATTTCTCCTAAGCTCCTGGCACAATATTGATATAGCTGATCTAAGCACTTAAAAGGCATGACTTGAAGGCTGAGAACTTAAATCTTAAGGCATCAAATAAGACATTTCATTCTAGGGACTTATAAAGAAAACTTTATCAAACAAATTTCAGATTTTATTTTTGCTAAGGCAAAATCAAACAAATTCACTTACAAAATATACTCCTAGGAGGAAACTGAATAATCAGAATCTACTCGATTGGTAAAATACAGTGTTTAGTTTTAATAACCACTCCCACAAATTATTTAAATCTTTAGTTTCAAATAGTGGAACACACAGTAATATTTTTGAACTATCAAAAAAAAAAAAACCTAAAATAAGTATCTGGACAGTGGTGTGCATTTTCTTTAATTATCAGATTTATTTTCTAGTAAAAATAATAGAGCCCATCTTCAATCACACACAGAAAATTCTCTTCTGCTAGGACACAACTAAAACTCTGCAGATTCTCTGACTTCAGCTCAGGGTTTCTCACTAGGTAACTAGTGTAGATTACTGGTTGGTTGGTTTTAGTCACTAAGTCATGTCCAACTCTGGTGGCTGGTTTCAGTCGCTAGGTCATGTCCAACTCTTGCCAACCCATGGGCTGCAGCCTACCAGGTTCCCCTCTCCGTGGGATTTCCCAGGCAAGAATACTGGAGTGGGTTGCCATTTCCTTCTCCAATTATAGATTATTACTTACGGGAATTATTTACAATGACAAGCGACCTTCTCAGAAAAATCAAACAAGTGACTAACTTCAAGGAAGGTGAAATCATAGGCCTAATACACACATCTGGTGAACAATGTCCATGAAGATTATAAACTGAAGGTATTATTTATTTCTTTTTCTCAAAACCCATTACACAATCCAACACTTGGAATCTTTCTTGACCCAACAAAGGCATGGAAACACTGCTTGGGCTCTTTATAATAACAAACAATGCACATTCCTGTTTTATTTGCAAAAATAATTAGTAGCAGCTGCTACTTACACAGAATTTTTAACAGAAAATACTTTACATACTGAAACCAAATACTTTAGGACTTACAGAGCCTGAGGACAAATGAAGTCTTCTTTTTTTTTAAATTTAAAATAAGCTGTAACAATTAGCTTCTATGTTCCTTCATCTGGTTTTTAAAAATGACTAATAACATTTTCCTGAGACTCAAAGGAAACAGCTGGACACATCTGTCAACTCAACATCTCTGGAGTGAAAGAGAAACTTGATACTTTAATACCATACTTACATATGAGGGCTCAGTTCATAGAAATTTCTGTTCCTGTAATCTTCCACTTTCTCTGGTGAATAAATGGGCAATGACCGGTATGGGTTAACGGATATAACCACACTTCCAATGTATGTCTGCAAAAGAAAGAATAAAATACAACCATTTTACCATCTTACGTCTCAGGGTCGCATGGCTTTATCCTTTTAAAAACACTGGCTCTACTATACTCCAGTATAATATAAAAAGTTTTAACAGTGGTATATCCTAAAAATAATTTCAAATTTTTAAAAATAAAAACACTAGTTCTACTGCCTGATCATTTTGTACTTTTCAAGAACACTTTACATCTCTGAAGATAGATGGCCGATGTTTCTTTTGCTGATACATGGAAAGCACAGATTTATACACTGAAAAAAGCTTTCAAAATAAATCTCTAGATTAACTCATGATCCTGGATAAGAGTCCTCCACAACCCTGTCATACTTGCCAAAAATTTCGTCACCAACCACAGCTAATTGTCAACAAGACTATGCTTTCCCGGATTCCAGCTACAACTGGTGCTTCCTTCTCTCATCTTTATTCTCCAATTTCAGTCTATAGTGACCCAGGCTTCCCCTCCTCCCTGCCCACATCCATACCTATCCAATGGGACCTTGACTTTGGCACTGACCTTACATAGTCTGTCCATCTCTACACTGGGCTCAGACCACATATAACTCAATATCAGAGTAACAGCTTTCCCTTGGGCATCTTGCTTGGAAAATCCCATTGACAGAGGAGCCTGGCGGGCTACAGTCCATGGGGTCACACGAGTCTGATACAACTTAGTGACTAAACCACCACTACTCAAACAAAATAATTTCATATTACATCTAATGGGCTTCAATACCAGAATTGAAAAGTACTTGCTGAAAGAGTACATTTTCATGTTGAATTTAAATTTAATGTAGAATTTAAATGTACTTTCAGAAGGATCCATGCTGTTACCTTAGCAGACAGTAACCCTCTCACACTGCAAACCATAACATTATTTATGTTTTTTTCCATTTCTATCTTAAATTCTCAGCAGCAAAAACAGTGTTGGGTTAGGTCACTTTATACAAAGACTAGCACAATGCTGCAAGCGAAAGTTACTTAACTGTAACTCATCTTAGCAGTTTCATTTTTCCTTTCAGTTTCAACATTATAAAGATGGCAGGAAGGGAGATGCTAACAAAAAGATGTCAGTTATGAAAAGGCTTTTTAAGAAAAAGGTAAAAAAAGAAAGGAAAGAAGAAAAAGCTCACTTCCAACTTCCCCACCTTTCTAGGGTCAAGCAGCAAAAGGTGACATTTTTAAGCAAGTTTTTCCAGTACTATCACCACTGGATTCAAGGAAACTGTTAGATCTTTCTAGAAAATTAAACAGAATAGAAAACAGAAGAGTAAAAATGTTCTGATCTTTTTTTCAAAACGTGGGTCACAATTATTTTAATTATAAAAGCCTTTTCCCCCAACCTGGAAAACGGAACAGGTCACTTTTATATCTATTTTCATCCTATAAGGTCAGAGAAGGCAATGGCACCCCACTCCAGTACTCTTGTCTGGAAAATCCCATGGATGGAGGAGTCTAGTAGGCTGCAGTCCATGGGGTCGCTAAGAGTTGGACATGACTGAGCAACTTCACTTTCACTTTCACTTTTCACTTTCATGCATTGGAGAAGGAAATGGCAACCCACTCCAGTGTTCTTGCCTGGAGAATCCCAGGGACGGAGGAGCCTGATGGGCTGCCATCTATGGGGTCGCACAGAATCAGACACCACTGAAGCGACTTAGCAGTAGTAGCAGCAGCATCCTATAAGAATACAATCTGAGCAAGAGCAGACAAGACTGCTGCTTGTAAAGAAAGACTCTCAGCTCCCATGCAATTAGGGTGTAGGGTGTCTATTTCCCAATAGAATGGGAAAGAATAGAGATCTCTTCCAATGAATATTCAGGACTAATCTGCTTTAGGATGGACTGGTTGGATCTCCTTGCAGTCCAAGGGACTCTCAAGAGACTTCTCCAACACCACAGTTCAAAAGCATCAATTCTTCAGCGCTCAGATTTCTTTACAGTCCAACTCTCACATCCACACATGTGCTCATTCCTACCAAGACTTCTTCCGTGCTGCATTCACACTCCACCTGGTCCCTCTGTCCCAAAAGGGCTCACAGATCAACACCTACTAGAATCCAGAGCCTGTTCTTCTATTCAGCTGATCACACCAAAAAGGACTCCTTCACATAATGGCAAAGACTACTTCCCAATTAGGTTCTATCTACCTTCTCCACCAGGGGCAAGTCTGGTTCTCATTACCCTCGGTGGATAGATGGATGGATGTGACCAATCCATGTCCTTTTTCACTCAGTGTAACCAACCTCCCAGCAATCCTAGCTTACCACCTCCATACTCCCAGCCCTCAGCACCCTGAGTCCTGAAGCGTGCACATCACCAGACACGGAAGGCCCCCTCCACTCTCACCACCCTGTAGACCCAGCCTCTGACATCTAAGAGGGAAGAGAGAAGGGAAGGGAAAGGAGTGGGGAGAAAAGGCAAAGGGAAGATGGAGAAGAAAGATGCTACCTTTCCACAAATGGCACATTCAATTAGTAAGTTTATCTCTCACTTCTCAAGGGCAGACATTAAACCAAGAATGTACAAACATTCCTAAGTCAAAACAATCTCATACTTCAGATATCTCTAGAATTCCAGAACAGGCGCCTTGTAAATATCCAAATAATACTCAAAAGAGGGCTCCTCCTGTGATGACAGGGAAAACTGAAATCTTTACTGGAGGCCAGGCACCCCACAGGCTCCGCTCTCCAGACCACAATCCGGAATCCAGAGGAAAGGGCCCAGACAGACAAACAGCGCAAGGACCAAGCATTTCGCTCTACAGGAAAGTTCTTCCAGAACCTCATCCTCAGAGATTCTATTTCAACTGTCTAGAGAAGGGCCAGGCTTTCGCATCTTTCTCCCCAGAAAAAGAACCAAGTAACCAAGGTTAAAAACACTGCTTGACGCCTTCACCCTCAGGGCTCACAGGACCAGGTTTTACTTTCAAACACAGCTGTGTTGGCCTATCTTTTATTTTACCCTCCCCTTTAAATTGTCCTATGTAATTAATTCCATGAACACTTCAAAAAGAAAAGAAAATTCTCCCAGCTTCAGTTACTTTCATCTGAGCCACATTTATAATAAACTCAGCATATGGCATCTCAGTACACTACAGAGAAACAGCGGCTGCATCTGTAAACTGGGGCCTTTCCATGGCAGTATGTTTCAAATGTTTGACTACGACTCAGCGTAAAAAACACTTTCATCACAACCAAGTACTTGTGCTTGAATGTACATTTACATACACGTCCATGTATACATATGTATGAAATAAAAGTTTAGAAAACCATAAATATCCTTATCATATGCAGTGTACTGATATTCTTTGTTCAACGCTATTCATTTTCATTACGAAATGTTTTAAAACTGGTGGTCCTAACCCACTAACTGGTTTTCATCACTTAAAGGCTCAATCTTGCAGTTTAAAAAATACTGCTAACTGAGCACTTCATCTTTTTTCAGCTGTCGATGGCTTTGAGATGCCAGTGAAAGCTATGAACCTTCCCTCTCCAAAAAACACACGTGTAATATGCACATAAGAGTTTGCATACAGTCGATATACCAGATTACAAGTTCCCACCCTAAGAAAAGAAACAACAGCCACTAACGGGAAAAGAGAGACAGAGGGGAAAAGGGGGAAAAAGAGAAAAGCAAAGAAAAAAGAAAAGGAGTAAGAAGTGGTCAAAATAATTCTCAAAGTATAAAAATGAAGAGTCATTTAGAATAAGAGCCAATAGCTCAGCTCAGTTGGCCCTGAGTGCTTTATTACAGCACTGAGTCAGAACACAGCCTAACAGTTAAGAGCCAAAATGAGATAGACAGTATCCTGTTTCCATTGACAAGGACACACGCAATACATTTCGGAAAGATATCTAACCGGAAACACTTTTTTTTCAAGTTAAAAAGGAAAGCCTTTTTACGGTTTTAATATTTTGTGTGTCTCAACTATGCAGAACTGTATACACATTCTTCCACAACACCAGGTTCACGAAACGCTAGCAGACATACAGAACAGTCACAAAGGTGTCGCATCTTCATATCATAGTTCTTTGCAGTGCAACATTAAGATATTTAGAAGCCCTAACCCTGAAAGCTTATATTTCAATTCCCCATATGAAATTGGAAATAAAACTATAAATAAATCATAAATACCACAGGAAATCCTATAGTGACTTCTTTTCACCATGATGATTACTTGGAGGCTTCTTTTCAAATATCAGATTCTTCCAAAATCTTTCTGAAGCCCCTGTTCTGCTGAGGCTCTAATTTGGCATCCCGTATGTCAGCTTCTTCCTTTCTTCAGAACGAATTTTAGCCATTTATTTACAGTCACTGCAGTTTCTTAAAAACTCACCCCCACAGTTATTAAAATTTCTTGTATATAATATACACTGAAGCACCTTTTTACTAAACTCTTCCTAAATCCCCATGAGACAGAAATGAAGTCTCCATCTCAATGTCCTTAACAATGGAGCACAAAGAAGTTAAGTGGTATGACCACATTATCTAACAAAAGTGGAATCAGGACAAAGAGCCAAGAATCTGTTCTCTTTTCATGAGAGCACACAACCCATGTTGCTGTCAGGCCTGGGAAGCTTTGGCAAAAAGTGGCCAAGAACACCTCATCACAGGAACTTGTGTTGTACAATGCCTTACAACAGGGTCTTCACCTTTGTTTAACAGAGTGACTCTGCTGGGCAGAAGCCTCTTTCTGACTATCTGAGGAATGCGGACATCCTTACGCCCCCAGAAATAAACAAAATAGAAAAGGGGAGAGAAGATCTTCTAGTTACAGGAAAATTTTTTATCGCAACGGAAAAGAATTTTTTTTCATGTTTATTCCAGCACAATTGTGCCTACATCTTGAAGAAACGCAAGACACTGTGTCACAATCATCATTTTAACTTGAGAGAAATGAATCAGCAAGGTGGCAATGGAACAGGTCATGTTTATTTAAATAGTTTACTTAATGCTAATTACTTAGTCTAAAATTTCATCAAAAAATATTCAAGAATACGTTGGAGTTCTCCAAGTCCCAGTCTCCAAGTCATGTTATTTTCACCTCTAAAGTAATAACAGTTCAAATTCAGACTGGGTCAGGACTCAAATAAAGTAAATATAACCTTTCACAAGGCTGCACAACCACATTGTCTTGACTGAATTCAGGCTGCAGCGTTTAACAAGTAAGCTGCAAATTTTGCAAGAGCCTTCTTTATGCAAAATATCCTATTAGGCACAGTGAAAATGTAAGACACTCCTGTGGCCTGTGCCCTGTGCCCTGAGGAGATTATAACAGAGCTTAGGAGGTAAGACTTCTTCTATATCATAAAACATAAAGTTTAAGGGTTATCCACTCTAGCCACAAAAATAGATGAAATAGGATTTAAGTGATTCTTAGCTAAATGAATGCATTAGTCTTCTTTCTAAAGGAGTGCTTTGGGTTTAAATGAAGGTCACTGTCAACTGCAGAGGTCCAAGAATGTTCCAGAAGTTGGAGGACTTGGGCAGGTCTAAAAGGATGGGCAAAATTCAGATAAAGTAGCATTCCCCCAAACAGTAGCATGAGATTTGGTTTTCAGATCACAGTTGAACCCTCCCTTCTAAAAAATTTTTTTGCTAAGATTGTTGTATGCTTCAAATGAATTTTTTTTTAAACTATGCATTGCTGGAGACTCAAAGCAGATATCTGCACACCCAGGTTCAACTTTGGCTCACAAGTACCACAAGGCAGAAGTAACCCAAGTGTCCACAGATGGATAAATGGGAAAACAAAATATGGTAGACAGATATAATGGAATAGTATTCAGCCTTTAAAAAAAGGAAATTCAACACATGCTTATAGCAAGGATTAAAACATGGATAGCAACATAAAGGCCCACCCAGCCACACTTCAGACAAAGAGAAACAAACAGCTTACCTTGAACAAAGACCTTCTGTGAATAACAGCCTAGAAAATAAGACTGGGATCAAATTGCAGACAGCTTCAAATGTCAGGGTGAAGAGTCTGAGCTTCAGTCTGGAGGCAGTTTTGAAGTAAAAATCAGTGTGTAGGGGGAAGGGGTTAGATGATGAAACTGACTGAATTTGAACCCAAGTCACCCTTTGCCCATAAAAAAGCCTTTCGAATTATGGTGCTGGAGAAGATTCTTGAGAGTCCCTTGGACTGCAAGAGATCAAACCATTCAGTCCTAAAGGCAATTAACCCTGAATATTCATTGGAAGGACTGATACTAAAGCTGAAGCCCCAATACACTGGCCACCTGAGGCAAAGAGCCAACTGATTGGAAAAGACCCTGATGCTGGGTAAAATTGAAGGCAGAAGGAAAACAGGGTGGGAGAGGATGAGATGGTTGGATGGCATCACCACTCAACGGACATAAACTTGAGCAAGCTCCAGGAGATAGTGGAGGACAGGGAAGCATGGCATGCTGCAGTCCATGGGGGTCGCAAAGAGCCGGACACGACTGAGCGACTGAACAACAACATCCTGACTTACATATTGAGCTTTATGCTCAGATTCTATGCCATACAACATTACAAGGCTTCAAATGTTATCTAGCAAAGCTTTTTAGTTTTTATGTGAACCTGGGTGCATTATTGAACCTCTCCAACTGCAGTTTCATCTCTGGACAAGGAGGACAAGACTGGTTCTTCCCCTTGTCCAATCTGAGGGTTAAATGAGATTGTGTGTTAAAGCACAAACCACAGCACCTGACACACAGCAAGTATTCCATCAATACTATCTACTCTGATTAGGGAAACTCACAGTTTGACTCTACTGGAAATCTACTGGCTATTATAAACAGCCAACTCTGGACTCGAGTATCTCAGTTAAATTCATCAATGAGCCCTATGACACTTACCAAATGGTCTTACCAAATGGTCTCTGTATACAGGGAACAGGTGAGTTATCAATATCAGAGGGGTGCATGAGGTATGTATGGTCTTAATAAGTTGGTATGAAAAGCCTGAGATACACAAAATGCCTGGATAAGAAAAGCTGGTGGAATCTGCAGCAATGACAACATGCTACTCACCTCACATGGAGGAATTTACCCTCTTCTCGGGTCTTAGATCTTGGGAATTTGATCACAAGACATTAAAACATTACCTGCCACAGCATTTTTGGTTTAGACATCTGTCTTGGTTTTTGAAAGACAGTTTGGTCTACCAAACTCTTCAGCTGGTTTTTCAGACACAATTCAAAATTGTGAAAAGCTGCCTGCCTATGTGAAAAATTATAAACATAAGGTCAATAACAATTAGGCTTCTATCTGGATCTTATATCAAGAACAATGGAATTCAGTAAGTACACCTCACAAGCCCAGTCTAAAGAACAGATTTGTGGTATAGAAGAATAACAGCCTAATTTTCACAGAGGAAGAAACTGAAGATTTTAGAAGGTTTTAAAAACCTAGCAAAGCTCTCACACTTAGTGGCAGAGACAGTTTCACGTCAACACTCTCACCGGAGTCTGTGATGCCAGAAGAGAGAATTATGATTTGGTCAGGCTCTGTCAGCTGCTGGGCACAGAGACGCTCTCTAGTTACATCAAGTACAGAAAGTTCTATTATAATAATGACACACTCAGGAACTCCCCGAGGAACCCATCCCTGAGCTACCAGAAAAGCTGGGACCCAAGCCCACCCAAGAGTGAGTGTGGATGAGTATAAGAGTGCATTACAGAATAAAGCAACTTGAGTTTGTGAAGACCTCCTTTCCAGGCCCAGTATCCATGTGCTCATCCCGTGCTCATCCCCTATGTTTCTGCTTTTTCTGGGCCTGCTACTGACTGATCTTCTCACTTTCTACTCCATAGCTGGCCCACTGCAAAGACTTATTCATAGTTTCTGCCTGTATATGGCCCATCATGGCCTCACTACATCATGACTGCCAGCCTCTGCTCCTGTTGATAAATATTTCTTTCCAGTACTTCTCAATTCAAAGTTGGAGGAAAGAACCAAGCCCTGCTCACCTTTTTATCTATGCTGTGCCATCAATCACTGGCCTTGGTCTAGCAGGTTTATCAGGTTAGCCTGGTCCCTGTCAGTCTAGTCCGAGACATGCCTTAACCACCATATGATAATCCTTTGTTCCTGGGCTGCCAGTCATTTCAGACTATGAATTAAGGAACTATATATGAGTTCTATACTGCACTGAAATACCAACTAAAAATATCACCTCGGGCAGTTTTATTTCAGAGCAGGATAACACAATACTACCTCAACTTCGTTGAAATAAACTTTGTAACGAATAAGTATTTTCCAAATATGCACCATTTTTAAGACTTTCTTAACGAAGGTACAGAGTGGTCCCACATTACAGCTTTGCTGCCAGCTACAAGTCTTGAAAATAATATTATGCAGCTAACTGAAAGTAGTAATCCAACAAAAAGGCTTCCCTGGTAGCTCAGTGGTAAAGAATTCACCTGCCAATACAGGAGACTCAGGTTCTATCCCTGGGTCAGGAAGATCCCTTGGAGAAGGAATTGGCAATCCACTCCAGTATTCTTGTCTGGGGAAATCCCATAGACAGAGGAGCCTGGCAGGCTACAGTCCTTGGGGCCACAAAAGAGCTGGACACAGCTTAGAGAGTAAACAACAACAGCAATCCAACAAAAATGAGATCTGTATGATGAATACCAAAGAAGGAGGGGCAAGGGGAAAACGGGAGTAGGGAGGGACAAAGAAAGAGTCAGAGAAGGGGAAAGAGAGAGAGAGAGATTTTACTTATAAGAAAATCTCAGGGTCCCAAATCTTAGACTAAAGTCATTCTGGGTTTCTAAGATTTTCCGACAGTCACGGCCCCAACTAGGTACTCCACTCCAACTATGTGTCAAGCACTGAGCTAAAATGCCTCTTAATGTCCAACACAACTCAACAAGATAAGCATCAAGACACCTATACTATAGATGAAAGAACTGACCATCACTTACTTCAGTGGTCACAGTGGTTGTGAGTGGCCAAGATACAACCTTGGTCTGTCGGCCCACGCCCTTCCCAATATGCCACATTGTGTCTCACCCTCCACCCCTCCACAACGGAGCTGAATGAACAAAAGAGCCTCTCCTTAGAAATTATCATTAATACCTATCTGTACTATAGATGTAAGAGCAGAAACAAACACATATATAGAAGGGAGGGCTGAATCAGCCACATGAACTGGGCACACATCTCCTGTGCTGCATTGCCTCCTCTACTCCGTGCTTCATCCTCTTTTTTTAAGATCCTGCAGTGAAAGCACAGAATCTTAACCAGTGGGCCACCAGAGAGGAAGTCGCCCTACTCTGTGCTCTCAAAGGTCAAGGACCACATGCAGCTGTCCAGTGAACAGGATGAAAATCAATCTCCTCCCAAGATCTTCTCCCATCTTCCAGAGATAAAAACACCATCCTAAAGGTTGCTGTCACTTTTCTTTGACTAGGGAACACCTAGTTTAGAACTGAACATACTTGTTCCCTGCCACACTAGTTCATGTCACTGCACTGTTGAATGCTCACTCAACACATGGCAGGAATACTGATTATCACTTCCATTATCTGTCTGGGTTGCTGAGACTGCCTTGCTCCAAACCCACACATTCTTCAGTATCATACTCAATTATGTTGAACAGCACTCTGCAGGCTGAGAATCCTTCCCTATTAGTGATTTCACTGATGTGCATGGGAACTGTAAAGTCAGCAGGACTGTTAATAAGAACTACAGATCCAGACTTTCTGGGTGTGAATCCCTGTGCTATCTCTTACTGCTATGTGACCCTGGTCAGGTTACTCAAGTCTTGCTGAATCTTTCTTCATATGTAAAATGAAGATAGTTTTAAAATATATACTGCATAAGACTCTAGTAAAACTTAAACATTCTGTGTTCGTCACTCAATCGTGCCCAACCCTTTGCAACCTGCCAGGCTCCTCTGTCCAAGGGATTTCCCAGCCAAGAATACTGGAAATTGAAAGTGAAAGTGCTAGTTCCTCAGTCCGCACTGGACTCTTTGGGACCCCATGGACTGTAGCCCGCCAGGCTCCTCTGTCCATGGGCTTCTCCAGGCAAGAATACTGGAGTGGGTTGCCATTTCCTTCTCCAAGGGATCTTCCCGACCCAGGGATTGAACCCAGGTCTCCTGCATTGCAGGCAGATTCTTTACCGTTTTAGCCACCAGGTAATCCCAAGAATACTGGAGCGGGTTGCCATTTCCTTCTCCAGAAGGATCTTCCTGACCCAGGAATCAAAACTTCGTCTCCTATATTGCCGTCAAATTCTTTATCGCTGAGCCACCAGAGAAGCCTTAGTTTCCCTCCAAATTGAACTTCAGGTATGACTTCAATCAGAACATTTACATTATTATAAATATTAAACAAATATATCAAATAATAGTGCCTACATGAAGAAACAACTCTCTAGGCTTGGCAAATAACAGATAAACGTGTCGATTTTGCAAGTTTAAAGAGGAAAAATTTTTCCAATCACCAAAGATTTTAAGAGAGCTTGGACAAGTTGAAACTGGCAAGCTTTCACCAAAAAATAATTGTTTTGAAAAGCATTATAAAACAGTCCAAGAGTTAGACTGTGCTCAGAAAGTAGACACAACAGCCTAGTGATCTGCTGTTTTTCACAGCACTAGGAAGCTTTATCTAGCTTCCTAATGCTATGACTCCATTCCAGACACCAAAGCTACACTCCTGAAAACACATGATTTGTTCTTCATGTTTCCTTAACAATCTACCTTTTCAGCTAGCCAAGCAGGCAGAGTATACTCATTACGAATCCCTCACAAACAGTAAAGTCTAGGCATTTCACTCCACCAGCTCAGGAGTCCCTCCTTCTTCCTCTATTTGGTTAAGGCATGACAGAAGGTGGCATTAAAGAAGGTTCTTGTTTCACACAACTTTGCTGGGTCTGGGTTCTCTGGGAAAGACTGATCCATTTAGATGAAGGAGAACCTCCTATTTCCAATTTTAAAACAAACCAAAACAAAAAATTTTCATTTTAAATCAAACTTACATGATCTGGAAGATGACCTACCTAACTAGCATTACTTCTAGAAATGGGACTAGGGTACTGAAATAAGAAAATTACATTTTTATGTTATGTATCCCTATACTACCTGTTTTTTGTTTGTTTGTTTTCCCAAAAGCATTTGTTATTTTTGTAATTTTTTTCAAGGCTGTTAAAAAAAAATTTTCAAGGCTGGTAAGGAAATTAAAAAAAAAAAAAAGTTGGAGAACGTCTAGGTAGCAGGAATAGCACTAAGTGGACATCTGAACTCTGGCAACAACCCTGTGGGCCCGGAAAAGGGACGAGCCTCCAATGAGACTGCAGTCCTGGCTTATACCTTGATGGCAGCCTTCTGAGGCCCCAAGCAGAGGACCCAGCTAAGCCATCCCAAAAAAAGAGTCAGATAATAAATGTACATTATTTTAGGTCACTAAATTTGAGGCAATCTATTCTGCAGCAAGAAAAAAACGACACCATTTATACCAAATTCTCAGGAATAAATGTTACTCTCAGGAGGTAGGAATTTTCATGTGCATAAATGAAAAGTGACTTTGACACTTCAAATAAATATATAAATGTTAACTAGAATCATTTCCACTTGCTTTGCAATATTTTAAACCAAATACACTTACATTTAAATATCTTTCATAAGAGCATTGAATCTCATCCTTACATGGATCCTAATTTTACTACTGACTTCTAAAAATTAAGACACTTTTTACTAGACTTTGAGAGCAGTCTTATCGACAATTAGTTTGACTTCAGATCCTAAAATTGGACTGAATCAAACCTCTATATCTGGATGATCCCCACCTGACAATCAGATAGAAAAAAAAAAACTAAATCTACTTGTCAGCATCAAAAATACTTCCTGTCAGAGAATGGACACCTTGGTTCTTCAGTTTCCAAATTTGCCCTGGGCCTTGTTCTTGCCTAAATTGCACCTTTCCTGTTTCTGAACAGAACCACAGTCCTGACCAGTGGCCCTAAAAACAGCATCACGTCTGGCTGGGTCTCCTGCATTACCAGCCCACCTGAAATCCTGCCACTATCCCATCTGGCTGAGGGCGGGGGCGGGGCGCCGGAAGAAGGTCTGACAAAGGACAGGAAAGAGTACAGCAGAGCAGGGCTCAGGAATGTCACAGCCAGCATTTCCCACCACTGGCTGACCCCACAGCGACCGCTGGAGCACCAGCTTGCCCTGCAGCTGGGCCCAGCCTGCACCATACTCTGCTAAGAGTGAGGAATCAAAGCAAATAGTCTCTGATTCTACACGTTACCCCATCGGACCAACATGCCCTCTCGATCCTCCTCCATCCATCTCCAGTGGAGCAGTCTTCCCACGAGGACCACATCAATATCTGGAACTGTCTCAGATTTAGAGACTCTGCCCGACTACAGACAGTGATAAACCAACTCCAGCCTTTTAAAATCAGTGTGTGAACCCAACTCAAAGCAAAGAACAGATAATCCTGAAGCATGCATTAATATCTTTCATAAAATACCAGATCCTACTTTTATGAGGATCCTAATTCTAGTACCAGCCTCTAAAGATCAAGACAATTTTTATCAAGACTTTCAAAGCAGTCCTTTCACAGCTACAATTCGTTGAACATGAGATCCTGAAAGTGTGCTAATTCAGACTTCAGCGGCTAGATGATCCCCATCCTGACAATTCAGATAGAAAACAAACTCAAAGGGCTTGTCGGCACCAAAAACACTTCAAAGGAGGGTTGCAAGAAGCATAGCAGATTAAAAAAAAAAAAAACATATACATCACAGAATAAAAGAAAACTCGAGATGACTTCAGGAGCAAAGATTTCAACACAATTTCCTTCAAGTTGATGGACTTCAACTACACCCTTCTCCCCTGGGGCCCCTGTTTACTCTGCCCTGCCTTGAGGAGTTCACCAGGAGAAAAAGCTTAAGAAGTGTGCCTCTGGGTGCACTTCAAGCTTAGAATTCCAGTAATAAATGCTTCTCATAGGGCGTGTCCTTCAGCCTGGTAACAACACCAACCAATAAAGCCACTTCACTACAGAATTCCCTACCAAGCCTGTGGGGCTTCCCTTGTGGCTCAACTGATAAAGAAACCCTCCACAATGTGGGAGAGCCAGATCCCTGGGTTGGGAAGATCCCATGGAGAAGGGAAAGGCTATGCACTCCAGTCTTAATTGCCTGAAGAATTCCACGGACTGGATAGTCCATGGGCTCGCAAAGAATCTGACACAACTGAGTGACTCACGCACGCACGAAGCCTGTGAGGGGCTGACAGCAGAGGGTCTGGTCAGCATCAACTCCTGTATTCAGTAGACTACTTAACCTACTTACACACAATCCACCTATTTTGTGGTTTTTTCTTTAATTTAAATTTATTTTTAATTGGAGGATAATTGCTTTAAAACGTTGTGTCGGTTTCTACCATCTAACAACATGAATCAGCCATAGGCGTACATATGTCCCCTCCCTCCTAAATCTCCCTTCCACCTCCCAACCCTCTAGGTTGTCACAGAGCACTAGATTTGAGCTCCCTGGATCATACAGCAAATTTCCACTGGCTATCTAATTTTACATACGGTAATGCGTATGTTTCAGTGCTGCTCTCTCAATTCTTTCCACCCTCTTCTTCCCACACCAGCCCTGCCCACAGTCTGTTAACCCATCTGCCCTGGTGGCTCAGAGGTTAAAGCGTCTGCCTCCAATGCGGGAGACCTGAGTTCGATCCCTGGGTCGGGAAGATCCCCTGGAGAAGGAAATGGCAACCCACTCCAGTATTCTTGCCTGGAGAATCCCATGGACTGAGGAGCCTGGTGGTCTGCAGTCCACGGGGTCACAAAGATTCGGACATGACTGAGTGACTTTACTTACTTCCCCAAACCTCAGAGTCAGCATTTTCTTAAGCCATTCAGCTCCTTCTGGTCACCTGGCCACAGTCACCTGTGGTGACTTGGACTGAAGAGTATGTGTGACTCAGTGGCCCACCCAGAGTTCCAGGTTTACCTGACAGGATCACTAGTGGTTATGAATGCTCTAGAGAGGTGATCCTGCGAGAACTCTGTGAAGGAAGGGACTATTTCTTACCTGAAGATAGGGTGGTGGGAGCAGGAGGGTGGACGGCAGGATGGAAGTGCACGTCCTCGGATCTAGAGCTGCAAAAGCTCTGAGCAGAGACAGAGTTCTGAAATCTGAGCCGCATAGCCCTCCATTCACGTGCCCCCTTATCAACCACAGCATGAACAAGCAAATGACTGTTCAACATGTTTGCATGCTGGGTCACGCAAGAACATCACACACTTTTACAGAATGAAATAAAGCCAGGAGACTATGACAGGGACTTAAAAAAAAAAAAAAACAAAAAAAAAACCTGTATCTTTCTGGGAAAGAATTAAAAAACAAAATGAAATACAAGATAGTAAAATATCACATGTTATTAACTTGGCCTTTAATACCAGGCTAAACAGTTTTGTAGCAAAACCACAAACAAAAGCAAAGTACAAATATCAGAATAAAGGCCAAAAAACAGATTTCCCAAGGATGGTATATACAATTTGTGGGGTTACAGAGGTGGGATGATCAAATTTATTGTCCTATATTTTTTGTTAATTACAAAACCAATACATGCTTGACTTAACAAATCCTATAATACAGAGGTCTAAAAGAGTAATAACTTTTCCCTGTCCCCGTATCCCATCCCCTCCCCCAACTAAAGTCAACATGCCTAAACCCACCCACACTAAAGTTAGTACGGTACTAAAGTTAGCATGCCTTTCTCTTTATTCATACAAATAAACAAAGAAATCTGTATGCAGGTCAAGAAGCAACAGTTATAACAGGACATAGAACAACAGACTGGTTTCAAGTCAGAAAAGGAGTACATCAAGTCTCCTATATATTGTCACCATGCTTATTTAACTTATATGCAGAGTAGATCATGAGAAACGCTGGGCTGGATGAAGCGTAAGGTGGAATCAAGATTGCTGAAGAGGAATTAAAAAGCTTCTTGACCAAAGTGAAGAAGAGAGTGAAAAAGGTGGCTTAAAGCTCAACATTCAGAAAACAAAGATCATGGCATCTGGTCCCATCACTTCATGGCAAATGGATAGAGAAACAGTGGAAACAGTGGCAGACTTTACTTTTTTGAGCTCCAAAATTGCTGTAGATGGTAACTGCAGCCATGAAATTAAAAGATACTTACTCCTTGCAAGAAAAGCTATGAAAGCAGAGAAATTACTTTACCAACAAAGGTCTGTCTAGTCAAAGCTATGGTTCTTCCAGTAGTCATGTATGGATGTGAAAGTTGGACTATAAAGAAAGCTGAGTGCCGAACAATTGATGCTTTTGAACTGTGGTGTTGGAGAAGACTCTGGAGAGTGCCTTGGACTGCAAGGAGATCCAACCAGTCAATCCTAAAGGAAATCAGTCCTGAATATTCATTAGAAGGGCTGATGCTGAAGCTGAAACTCCAATACTTTGGCCACCTGATGCGAAGAACTGACTCATTGGAAAAGACCCTGCTGCTGGGAAAGATTGAAGGCAGGAGGAGAAGGGGATGACAGAGGGTGAGATGATTGGATGGCATCACCAATGCAATGGACATGAATTTGAGTAGGCTCTGGGAGTTGGTAATGGACAGGGAAGCCTGGCATGCCACAGTCCATGGGGTTGCAGAGTCAGACACGACTGAGCAACTGAACTGAACTGAAAGTTAGCATGCCTTTCTTTTTATTCATACAAATATACTAACATGTACATGTCATATACCTCCCATCTTTAAAAAAAAGTCATACAACACACATTACCCTATAAAAGCTACTTTTTTTTCCCCTTTTTTGCTTAAAATAGAGAGTGCCTAGTGTTGGAAGAGTCTTGAGAGTCCCTTGGACTGCAAGGAGATCCAACCAGTCCATCCTAAAGGAGATCAGTCCTGGGTGTTCATTGGAAGGACTGATGTTGAAGCTGAAACTCCAATACTTCGGCCACCTGATGTGAAGAGCTGACTCATTTGAAAAGACCCTGATGCTGGGAAAGATTGAGGGCAGGAGGAGAAGGGGACGACAGAGGATGAGATGGTTGGATGGCATCACCAACTCAATGGACATAGGTTTGGGTGGATTCCAGGAGCCGGTGATAGACAGGGAGGCCTGGAGTGCTGCGGTTCATGGGGTCGCAAAGAGTCGGACACCACTGAGCGACTGAACTGAACTGAACTGAAGCCTCCAATATGATGTGTGTTCAAAGTTACAAAATGAAGGCACAAACATCATGGAAATGATAGGTCCAAAGTATCATGGAAAACATTAATTATATGAATATCTGGAAGCAGAAAGCAATTTTCTGCTTTTGTTTTATACTAGAAAGAAGATTCCTAAAATAGTCAGAAAATAAAATTATGTAAGGCTGAAACCCAGACATTTCGTCTGCTAAAGACTCATGAATGTTAACACTTGGCATTTTGTTTAAAAGGAGACTGTTTTATTTTTAGTGGGTACAACAAATCAGGTATTTGAATGCATGTAATGTTCTACTCTCCATCCTATTCTCAATTCACCTGAAAGGGAATTCTGCTTCTCAGAGCCAAAAAGAAAAATGACCAGCCGCGTTAGGTTGGGATATAACTGATTTCTCCTATCTCCACCTGAAAGACCAATGTTTAAAGTCTGTCTTTTATTTGCTATCAGACCACACTTTCAATTAAAGCTGCAGAGCCGTGCAGTTTTCCCACCTGAAAGCTGATATAGCCTGAGGAAAGGTGACCTGGGGCCTCAGTACCCAACCAAACCACACCTTCCCCCTGTTATAAAAGCAACAGCATTTTATACCTCATCCACCTGAATCAGCAGTTTATATAACTGCATCTCTGAACTTAGGTTAGTAGCCAGTTACCCAATTAATATTCCAAAGCAGTACCCACATATCTCATTGATGTTACTGTCAACCTACCCCTATCTCTAATACTCAAATCAAGAAAGAGGAAAAGTTCAATTCCCAGATGGTGACTCCTATTTCATTAAGAAATTAATTATCCAACGTTATCCTTGAAACATGATTGCTACCTGAAAAGGAAAGCTATGAGACATAAAATATAGCTTTGCATATGATTTTTAAAATATATTAGTTCCACAAAAGTTACAAATCAGTTATGTTCTCTCCTTTTATTTATTTATATTTCTTCCTATTGTTTGCACACTAATAGGAAAACATAAAGCATGTCTCAATAAACCAATTCATATCCAGACACAGAGACACTATAGAGTGGAAGAAATAGAACTCAAAGGTGATGTAGGTTCTACCAAAACTACTTCTACCCAATCCATTGGTTTCCTTCTCAGCTGCTGGTACAGGGCATCACTGCCCCATTTCCTTGGTTTAGTTAACACCATGTCTCTATCTGAGCAGATGCAAATTTCTGTGCTTTCTGCAAGTTCCCAAAAAGCTGCACATAAAAGCATTTGTCATTCATATTGTAAATATATTTTAAAAACTCGACAATGTAACACTGTGAAATCCTTCATAGAGAATTTTTACAACATAAAATTTCTATCACGGTATATATTTCTATGTTTTCATTCCTGTGCCTGACATGATACTTTTGTATAGCAGGACATGACTATTCCCAAATCTCCAGAGACCAAATACATATTCATAGCTGGTAATTTACTCCTGTCTCTACTAACTACAAATGTCAAGAAGGTTTCTCTCTCTTTTGATAGTTGACTGACTTGCATTTCAATAAGTGGTTTCTCGAAGGTTAGACTACTAATCTCATGTAGGCATCCAAGACACTTCTGGATTTCAAACTTCCTCCTGAGCATATGTCCCTCAGAGGGCAGAATGTAGTCTTCCACTTGATTCTGAATACCATCAACATCCAGCACAACACTCTGCCTGGTCAGCAGACATCATGTGTGGGAAGAGACTCACGTGACTCTCATCAACATTACTCACACACCAGTGAGCAAACACAAACTTCTTCCTGAGGGTATCAACAAATACCTCTGGACTCCAATAAACACACGGAAAAAAGAAGAGTCTGAGGAAGAGAAGCCCACTCTGCACCATAAAATGCAAAGTCTAAACTCCCCAGATGACCTTCCGTGCACACTCACATATATCTCATTGTGGTCAAAGCGCTTCTTGAGGTTGTCGATGACGGTGTCCTCATTGAGAGGTTCTAAAAGAACCATATCTCCAACTCCAATCATATTGTCCAGCAGTGACGTTTTCACCTCCATCTTGGCCATAGTCTCTTGCTGTAGGAAAGAAAGAGAAAGGGACAATTTAAATGAGTAAGGTTAGTTCAGATAGGTTCTTGGCCATCAATGGAGAAACGAAACACTGCTAGTAAATGGTCCTCACTCACCTCACCTATGTTATAACCTCTCCTTTCCTACAACCTACGTCAGAAGCCTAGGGGGTGGAGGGGGTGGGGAGAAGGCTGCAGTCAATGCCAAGCTGCTAGAAGTCCCAACTGCCAACATGCCACCACAGATGAACCTCCCTCCCAGGCATCATCAGCCCAAGCAAAGTCCATCTACCGAAAGGGCCACTAGGTAGCCAGGATTGCTGTTTCCTTCTTTTTAGATCATCGCCTCTTCCCAACCAGAAGTTGCAAAACACTAGCAAGAGAACCCACTCCTTTCTACCAGCCCTTGCCTACCAATGTCAGACCTGAACCCACAGAAACCTGCTGCCCCAAGTGGCATCACCCAGTATTCCATGATGAAATGCAAAATGCCATTTTCCCAAAAAATATTGAGTTTAAAATGATTTAACATTTACGGAGTGCTTGGTGCATACCAGATGCTATCTCAAGAACTTTCTATGCATCAATTAATTTAATTTTCACAATTCTATGAGGTAAATTGTTATCATTATACCCATTTTAAGATAAGGAATCTCAGAAAGGTTAAGAGATTTTGCTTATGGTTAGTTAGGACTATATTACATTTATGTGTTAAAAGAACAAAATCACCACTTATAATACTATACCTATGAGGAGAAATTTCATTCCAGGAGTCAACACTGACTGATATAGAAAAAAATACACCCCACTTGAAAATCAGAGGTTGCCTATATAATATAACCTGCCAAGAATGACCTCAGTATTCTTAATGCTCATTCCAACAGACACACTGCTAGAAGAGCAAAGAGACATTACTTTGGCAACAAAGGTCCATCTAGTCAAAGCTTTGGTTCTTCCAACAGTCATGTATGGATGTGAGAGTTAGACCATAAAGAAGGCCGAGCACTGAAGAATTGATGTTTTTGAACTGTGGTGTTGGAGAAGACTCTTCAGAGTCCCTTGGACGATAAGGAGATCAAACCAGTTAATCCTAAGGGAAATCAACTCTGAAAATTCATTGGAAGGACTGATGCTGAAGGCTAAAGCTCCACTACTTTGACCACCTGATATGAAGAATGAAGCCAGGAGGAGAAGAGGATGATGGAGGATGAGGTGGCTAGATGGCATCACCGACTCGATGGACATAAGTTTGAGCAAGCTCTGGGAGATGGTGAAAGACAGGGGAGCCTGGCATGCTGCAGTCCATGGGGTTGCAAAGAGCCAGACATGACCGAGTGGCTGAACAACAATAACATTAAAAAAAAATTTTTTAATTGTGTACTGAAAAGCCAAAAAAGAGAGACTAAGAACCAGCAGCAAGGCTCTCCGATAAACAAAAGCAACCAATAAGGAACTATTTAATAATCAAAAGAAGGAAACCAAAGTTAACTTCTTTGTTAATCTTTTTAAATATCATGCCAACTACACCTGGAATAAACAGCCCCAGGTATTGCTAAAACCCAGCAACAGTCGCACCAAGAATGGTTTCACATACCTTGAACCAGGCCAGATTCTTTCAAAATAAACCAGGTGGAGGAAGGAGACCTGTCAAGCTCTACGGATGCACAGAAGCCAGAGACAAGGCTGGGCCCACACTAAGTCCTCCGAGACTTGTTCAGGAATAGGAACGTGAGTGCCCAAACTGTCGCAATAAATTAACATTTCAATCAAATTTCAAGTTCTCAGACTTGAGAAATGCCAAAAGCAATCTAGCGGCGATACATTACATGTAATTTGGCAGATGAGGGAAGAAGGCTTAGGGATTAAGGGGAAAATCAACCTGAGAAGAGTTTCAAAAATAACCACCTCAACCCAGCAATTTGAATTAAGTAAGGAGGCCGAATGGGAACTCTTTGCCCCAGGGTAGATTCCTGTATATAAAGTCTATTTATGGAAACAGCTACAGAAAGACAACAGCTTCGTGGCAGGTAACAGCAATTAAGCAGCCAATCTTTCTGTGTAATTAAACCTGCTTCACCATCGTTTCAAATATGAGTTTCAATCGAGAGTATGGGTTCTAATTTTTACACTTCTTTCCCAACTTTATAATCAATCTGAAGGGCAAGGGCGGAAGAGGGCAAAACAAATGCTGTTATAGGCAGTGGGTAAAAGGGAAAAACTCTTAAAACACAACTTTTGCTAATCAAAATACCACAATAAAGTAAACCAACTGAAAAGGTGATACCAACATCCATTTAGCCCAGCCAGCACAGTTTTGTTTCATACCAGTTTTTCTTTTTTAGCATCTAGGTTTTCTGGGGGAGCAAACAGTGATACCCTCCCCCACATTCTCATTCTGGTGAAACTGGAACCCTGATAAAATGGCACAGAGATACTTCCTATCTTCACACAAATGGATTGATTTCCCTGACTACCATCTCCAGGCCTGGTTGGGTCACTCTGACATCTCAACAAAATAAGCCCATATATTTCGTTCAGTCGAAAGAAACTGATTTGTTTCTTCTCTGAAAGAGCAACACTGACTACAGGAACAAATTTCAGAATGACTTGCTAACTCAAAGTTTCCATAAACTACCAGAAGAATCCACACGGGAACACATGGAGAGCACCGAGGACACTTTGTGTTTGATGCATACAAGCTCACCACCTGCACCCTTCCCAAGACCCCCCCAGGGGAATCCACGTTGTTCCAAGGAAGCCACTTTTATCTCATGTCCGGGAATAGAGCGTGCGAGCTAGACTGTGACAATGAACACATTTCCATCTCCCAGCCACGAGAGCTGATTCGGCGCTGGTCATTTCACTGAGCCTGAAGCTTTGGCCTGGAGTATTAGGACAAAGGTTCCATCTATCTCAGGGTGGCATGAGTTACAGATGTGGTACTAGGAACTGCTGCGACCATGACTGCTTTTGGAGCCTCCCTGGTAGCTCAGATGGTAAAGAAGCTGCCTGCAACGCAGAAGACCCGGGTTCAATCCCTGGGTCAGGAAGATCCCCTGGAGAAGAAAATGGCAACCCACTCCAGTATTATTGTCTGGGAAATCCCATGGACAGAGGAGCTTGGCAGGCTACAGCCCACGGGGTCTGCTTTTATGAGGGAGCTGGTCTGAGGAGGAAAACAGTACACAGAGGAGGGCAAGGAAAGAAAATAACCCAGTGACATCACAAACCTCCAGAAAGGTTTGCACCTGAAGCCTGCCACACAGCTCACAAGTTTTCAGTCACAGAGGCCAACTAAGTCTCCTTATTGTCTAAGTTGTTTGAGTTGGATTTTCTATTACTTGCTACAGAAAGCATCTTACCCAATAAAAGAAGGTGGCACAAGGAAATAGAATGTTGTAAATAACACACTAAAGAGCATGAACCGGCTAAGCCAAGGCCGCAAGGGTGGAGGCATGAGGACCTACTTACCAATTTGGACTGGCAAGATCACCGTTGATATTTAACAGAGAAACAGGTGATTAACGGCCTGTTGTGCCTTAAAACATGGACCTTGTGCTTGCAACTTTTGAGAATGTGAGAAAAAAAATCCGATGCTAGAGTATGTGTGGGCTACTCATTGAAGATCTACAAGAAAGCTGTAAAACTAGCCTGTCTGAAAGCCAGAGGGGAGAACATATGATTCTAAGAGGAGTCACTGCCTGGAAGCAGGAGATGCAGAGAAGTCCGCTATCCCAAGAACCAACTGTTTCATCTCTACAGCCCGAGAACAGGATAGCACACCCACCGTGAAGATGGAACGCAGGGGAATTATCACCCACGCTACTGCTTCTTAAGCTTCTTAACTATTCCCAGGTGGATTCCATTCACCAAGAGCTAAGGCCAGGTTCAACTGCCCAGAGACAAGTTCTCAGATCGGGTTCTAGGTCCAAAACCTTAGGGGTTGGTAGTATGTCTGATTTTTATTGGGGCTTCCCAGGTGGCACTAGAACCTGCCCGCTAATGCAGGATATGTAAGAGACAGGGGTTTGATCCCTGGGTCGGGAAGATCCCCTGGCGGGCTACAGTCCAGGGGTCACAAAGAACTGGACAAGACTGAAGCGACTTAGCACGCACATACTGTTTTTTATTAGTCCATGGAAGCAGTAAACCTTGAGAGCCAACACCATTTTTAAGGAGTCTGGCTGATGAGTGCTTAATCCTTAAGACAATCAACACCAAGACCTCCAACTCATAAAAAAAAAAACTAAAAACAAGAACTGTTAAAACATGACAAAACCATCATTCCCTACACTCCACTTTAGATGAGGCCACAGAAGACAACGGGCGAGAGAAATCTTCCTGATACCCTCTGTGGAGGGGCAGCAATGTTTTCAGCCACACAGGGAAGAGCTGCATGATGCTGGCTGGAGCACTTCATTTTCTTAAGCCGAAGCACGGAAAGAAAGGCATATGTGAGTGCTGGGCAGCCACAAGAGGAGCCAGAGGAGACATTCGTCTTTTTTTTTTTTTTTAATAGAGACACTATCTTGTATACAATCCTATTCCAGTAAAGAATCTGCCTGCAATACAGGAGACCCAGGTTCAATCTCTGGGTCAAGAATATCCCCTGGAGAAGGGTATGGCAACTCACTCCAGTATTCTTGCCTGGATTCTCCAGGACATGGACAGAGGAGCCCAGTGGGCTAGTCCATGGGCTAGTCCCTGGGGTCTATTCTTCAGTCCATGGGGTCGCAAACAGTCAATCACAACTGAGCAACTATCACACTTTTACTTTTCTTCCCCCTTTCGAGGAGTCCAAGTTACCTTGTAACAAGTAACTAGTGATAAGTAATGCCCAGTTCTCACTACAGAATTCGAAGGAGACAGACATGCTTTCTTCATCCCCAAAGAACATGGCCTGCATGCATGCATGCGTGCTAAGTCACTTTAGTCGTGTCCAGCTCTTTGAAACCCTATGGACTGTAGCCCACCAGGCTCCTCTGTCCATGAGATTCTCCAGGCAAGAATACTGGAGTAGATTGCCATGCCCTCCTCCAGAGGAGCTTCCTGATCCAGGGATCAAACCAGTTTCCTACATCTCCTGCACTGCAGGCAGACTCTACCCACTGAGCGACCTGGGAAGGCCAAACATGGCTTATGCACAGCCAATCACATCCTCCTATGACCAGGAGTCCCGTGACATGATGACGGCTGGTGGTTATACTCATTACTCACTGCATGACAGCAGCAGCATGAAAACCAGGTGGTTCCCGTGCCCTGGCTTCTGCTACGGATCCTGCTGCCCAGTCCCCCAGTCTTTCGGAGGTTCCTGCCTCCCTTCTAAGCCTGTATCCTTCCTGATCCTCTGACCTTTCAGCAATTCTGTGAGTTCCTACATCCTTTCTGCATTGCACCCAACCAAGAGCCTTGACTGACTTGAACGCTAAGTACTGTGCCCAATATAAGTATTAAACCACTGTTCGATCTTCAATATTATGTAAAGCTAATCTTTTTCCCCAACTTTGGAGAAAGCAATCCACCAAATACAATGACTGGCGGAGCCTTTAGGGGGCCACTTAGGCAGGACCTCCACCTAAGGGCACTGGTATAGCCCAGCCAGAAGCTCACCAACTGATAACAGGTGACTCCATGGCTGCACAAGCTCTTTTCACCTGTTTGTCCATCCAAGAAAAACAAAATACATGTTCACAACCATTCTTTCCCCCACTTACTCTCATCTCAAAAACTTACCACCTATATTGCAGTGTATATCAGTTCATTTACTGGCATATTTTGCAGCATAAAAATACCACTTAAAATCTGAAAAGCATCATTTCAAAAATCCCTCAAAATCCAAAAGAATGAAACATAAACATCCTACAGCATCTTAAAATGCCATCTATAACCTAACATTTATATATGAGTAGTCTACTCAGCCCCAACCTTAAATTACAAGTCACCTACCACGTTAATGTTGTCTATGCCTGGGGATGTCAAGACCAGCATTTCCCAAGCCAACAGCCCCACAGAGACATGGCCACACCAGACAGTAGATCCTTAGGAAGAGCATGGCCATTCTACTACTGACATCAAAACAGCAACACTGAAAAGTTATTCCAAAGTAATCGGTAATTTAATTACTAAATAAGAGATGTATTTTAAGCTGAAATATATTATCTGTTGGTCTCCCAGTTACTCAAAAGCCTCAGAATGCCACAGATGAGAACAAATGTGTATTTTTAAGTTGAAACAGTTTTACTGTAGAATTTGAAAGAACATTCTCAAATCAGAGCTGAGCTGGGCAATGGTTCACAAGAATTAACATTAATTTATGAACACAATTTTAAATTTGAAGAAACCTTGGACTACAAGCTGCTGCTGCTAAGTCACTTCAGTCGTGTCCGACTCTGTGCGACCCCACAGACGGCAGCTCGCCCAGCTCTCCAGTCCCTGGGATCCTCCAGGCAAGAATACTGGAGTGGGTTGCCATTTCCTTCTCCTATGCATGAAAGTGAAAAGTGAAAGTGAAGTCTTGTCTGACTCCTAGCGATCCCGTGGACTGCAGCCTACCAGGCTCCTCCATCCATGGGACCTTCCTGGCAAGAGTACTGGAGTGGGTTGCCATTGCCTTCTCCGGGACTACAAGCAAATATTACATAAAACAGATAAACAACAAGGTCCTACTGTATGGTACAGGAAATTATATTCAATATCCTGTAATAAACCGTAATGGAAAAGAATATGAAAAAGAATACATATAAAACTGAATCATTTGCACACCAGAAACTAACACAACATTGTAAATCAACTATGAAAAAAAAGCGTGTGTCGTTCAGTCGTGTCTGACTCTGCAACCCCATGGACTGTCACCAGCCAGGCTCCTCTGTCCAAGGATTCTACTACAGAGGGTTGCCATTCCATTCGTCAGGGGATCTGCCCACCCAGGGATTGAACCTGGTTCTCCCGCATTGCAGGCAGTTTCTTTACCATCTAAGCCATTCAACTTAAAAAAATAGTAAATAATGGAAATTTCCTAGCAGTCCAGTGGTTAGGACTCTTAATGACACTTTCACTACCATGGCCTGGGTTCAATCCCTTGTGGGGGAACTAAGAACCTGCGAGTGTCCCAGTATGGCCAAAAAAATAAATGATTAAATAATAAATAAATTTTAAAATGTGAAGGCATTTCTTAAGCATAGCCATAAAAGCCACTTGCAGGAAAACTTCATGAAAGCAGGTTATCTACTGCTCTGGTAACTGTAAGTGAGGACGTCTGAAATACATCTATTATAATATACATCAGAAGCAGAGCCTTTGGGGGTCTTCTTACCATAGTAACCACTGTTATTTGACTCCAGTTCCCCTCATTAACCTCCTTGTGCTGTAGTCTTGTATGCTTTATAGCCCCTTTTCTGGAGAATCAGCTCCACGGTGTCAAGAATCACCCTTATTCATCTTTATCTCCCCAAAGGCACAGTGCACAGCCTCTGGCACATGGCAGGCATTCAGACAAAGACAAAAGGAAAACAAGCATGCAAATTTACGGTTGACAACTGAGTTGTTCAATAGTGCACATTCTCACAGCTGCCATCCTGGGTTGGGTGGTTCCTTCCCAGCCGACCAGAAGGCAAAATAATGACTGTGGCTTCAAGCCACTTTGATCCATTCCTCTAAAAACACAATACTATCAACAAAGGACAGGAAACAGAATTGAGCTATTTGGCTCCCAAAGACATCGCTAATGCTTTTAAGGATAACCTGAGAAACACATTTAACGAAGAAAACAAGGCCAATGTGGCAGGATTTCATGAATAAAGTAAGACTCAGCAAATCCTGATAGCAAAACAAAGGCAAAAGAGAGGCCAAGTCTATAGGACGTGGTTCAGTACCAAATATAATGGGCTAAGTGACTAAAAAAACCCTGAAACTTCCTTCCTGGATCTTTCAAAATAGCACCAACCTCATCTTTGAGAAAAGTCTGATTAAATTTCCATTCAATTCGGTTCAACCACCGCTTAACGCTATTCAGCCCTGTTGGTCCCTGGCATTGTGTTAAGTGCTAGGGACACACTGAATAATCATGGTACTTCCTTGTCCCATACACTCCCCAGGAGCTCACGGTCTAGTAAGAGAGTCAAGACAAAAAATAGGTGACTTTTGAAATTTCAAATGACCATCTTAATGATTAAAAGCAACACGAGTTCACTAGAGGAAAAAAGAAATCAGAAAATGTAGATGAGCAAAAAGAATATAAGCCAAATCCAACAGCCTCATGTTTTAGTTTAAATCCTTCTGGATTCACTAGAATCCCTAGAAAACCTGATTTTTATAACCAATGAAATGGCCATCATTTCTGGCTTTATTGATCTATGTAAGTATTTCTGCCTCAGGTAGGAATGTGAAATAGATCCATGGGAGTTATGAAACTCTGGAGCTACACCAATAATATCCAACACTTTAACATTCAGCCAAATTGTATGGCCATCTGCCCCTCTGTTCTTTACCTTCTGTGTGTATGCTTAGTTGCTCAATCATGGCTGACTCTTTGCAACCCCATCGACTGTAGCCCACCAGGCTCCTCTGTCCATGGAATTCTCCAGGCAAGAACACTGGAGTGGGTAGCCTTTCCTTCTCCAGGGGATCTTACCAACCCAGGAACTGAACCCAGGTCTCCTACTTTGCAGGCAGATTCTTTACACTCTGACCCACCAAGCAAGCCCCTCTTTACCATCTCTCCACCCTCAAATTAGCAACCCACAGCATCAACCGCCTGCCCACCAGTCATCTCTACCACTTGGCTGTTTCTAACATATCAGTGCACGTCCACCTCTCTTCTACCATCACACACCACAAGGCCAGAAACAAAAACAAAACCATCTTACTCTCCCTAGATTCCACAGTCACAACTGATCCAGTTTCTCACCCTTGGCCTCTCCCTGTCTCTAACTCCCCACACAATGTATCACCTTGATTGTATCGGCTTTACAAGCCCCGCTCCATCCCTTCCCACCCTTCCCCACTGGGACTGCCCCAGTTCAGGCTTCATCATCTCTCACGCTGAAGGCAGCAACCTCCTAAGTTGTCTTCACCACTGCCTCTGCCAGGCCCACTCCTCCCCCGATCCACACGCCACACCACCCAAGTTGCCTTTCTAAATCACAGTTTGATCAGGTAAGTCAAAGTCACTCTTTATGACCCCACGGACTGTAGCCCACCAGGCTCCTCTGTCCATGGAATTCTCCAGGCAAGAATACTAGAATGGGTTGCCATTTTCTTCTCCACTGATCAGGTAAGCCCTGCTCTAAATCCTCCAATAACTCTCCAGCATCTTTTAATATTCAAATTCCTTAGGAGATGATCAAAAAGATCAGAGAATTACCATATGACCCAGCAATTCTACTTTAGAATTTGAAAGGAGGGATTCGAACATTTCTGTTCAAAGCAGCATTATTCACAAAACAAAATGTGACACACAAACAGTGGGATATTACTCAGCCTTAAGAAAAAAAGCAAATTCTGACACACGCTGTAGCACAGATGAAACCTGAGAACATCATGCTAACTGAAGTAGCCATAGTGTTAGGCACTTATTCATGTGCCACTCTTTGTGAATCCATGGATGGTAGCCCGCCAGGCTCCTCTGTCCATGGAACTCTCCAGACAAGAACCTTGGAGTGGGTTGCCATTTCCTCCTCCAGGGAATCTTCCTGGCCCAGGGATTGAACCCAGGTCTCCCGCATTGCAGAGTTCTCCCACATTGCAGGCAGATTCTTTACCATCTGAGCCACCATGGAAGCCCCAAGAATATTGGAGTGGGTTGCCATTCCCTTCCGTGGGGGATCTTCCTGTCCCAGGGCTCGAACCCGATCTCCCACATTGCAGGTGGATTCTTTACCATCTGACCAACTGAAATAAGTCAGTCACAAAAGGACAAGTACTGTATGACTCCACTTATATGAGGTCCTAGAGCAGTCAAATTCATAAAGACAGAAAGTAGGACAGTGGTTACCAGGAGCTGAGGGAGGAGGGAAAGGGAAGTTGCTGTTTAACCAGTACAAGGTTTCACTTTGGGAAGATGACCAATGGTGCTGATAGTTACACAACAATGTAAATATACTCAATGCCACTGAACTGCCACACTTAAAAACGTTAAAATGGTCATGATACGCTATGCATACTTTATCAAACATTAAAAAAAATTCCTCATCAGAGCTGACACGACTCCACAATTGGACTCCAGCCTTCCTCCTCATTCTCACTGCTCCTTGACCAAGTCTCTCAACCCCTTAAGGCAAACCTCACACGAGGGACCTCCCGGGACAAACAGAAATGTGGTTCTAGCTGTAGGCCTTTGCTCCACAGGATCAGCTGAGCTGCTTGTCTTAAATAAATCCCTTCTGACTTAAACCAGTGTGAGCAGCCCTTCCCCCAAGGCAGTGTGCTCTGAGCAAGCCCTACACATCCAGCACAACTGTCAGCTTGCTGGTCTCCTCCGGCCTCTGGAGAAAGCCTGCGCTCCCCACGTGTGAAGACCCCCGCTGCCTGGCCAAGGGATGGTGCACAAGGAGTTGGTGTGCAGAATAGGTGGATGGATGCACGTGGGAGTGACTCAGCCCATTTTTCCTTCCAGGGCTGTTTCCATTATCTCTACCCTTCCTACCAGAGAGCTTCATGAGGTTCACCAAGAACAAGAAAGACCTGGGTTAGAAACTGAAGGCCAAAACACTTTCTCAGTATTTATGAAGTTAAGGGCAAGCAGAATGAAAACTGTATTCTTTAGGACAATTTACTCAAGGAGAAGAGGCTGGTGGGCCACACAGGGTGCTGTGCAGGGCTCCCTCCAAGTCTAAGAAAATGGGCCATGACATTCATTTATGAAACAGCATCTGAGGATGATGCCAATTTTCATTCCTACCAACACACTTCCTTAGAGAAGCTTATAGTATACGGTATGCCGATTCATGGCTTTACTTCACATAGTTATCTGATTTTCCAATCCTGTTTTCCACTGTTAAAGCCACCGCACACTGAGGTTTTATCCATCTTTCTCTAAAGCGTTTTGTTAAGGATATTTAATAGACTGCTAGTAGGAAGGCTTTTGTTAGCATCTTCGATTTAGGAAAGAAACAGGCCTAAATACTGGGCAGTTTCCATACAATAACTGTTGTCTTGAGCTTCAATTATGGATAATAAAAAGGACATTAAGTTATCAGGCAATGATAAAATGGAATAGATTTGAACTGGGAATGAAAACAAACAACTAAAACCATACAGAAGCCCATAAATCACAAAGCCAGACTCAGATCTTAAAAAGCTTTGTGAATGCGAAAGGCAATTAATACAACTTTCTGAATATCTAAGAGTCCACAGCCCAGAGAGCACCTCTGAATAGGCAGAGATGGGCCGGGAACCACTCAGTGTCAATGCCAGGTTTGTTTCTGTCTGGGTGTAGCAAGGCTAGCCGCATCAACCAAAGCTGTCAGCCAGGAGCTGGGCTACCCTCCACCCCAGGCATGGTCCAGTTATTAAGGATTTCAAAGATAGCATCTAGACAGAACTTTATAATGTGATAGGTTAAAAAAAAGGTTTTTTCTACCTAAGGAAATGATGAAGTGTATTATCGAGACTAATTAGAAAGACTTCTGAATCAAAAATAACTGGCTGCTATGACAACATTGAAGGTTCTGGATTACAAACTACAGACTACCTCTTCTGATGTATAAGCAAAATTTCTTAGGATCCCAGGCAAAGCCTTATTTTACCAGAGATAGAAATGGACCCAGGAGATGTTGCATATTTGGTTTCTGGAAGAGCCAGGGTGAAGAGGAAGCTTTCCTAATGGGTCTAAGCATATAGGCTTTCATACTCATATTACACACACATCCTTCACTCTAATTCCTAAGTCATCAAACTTCAGAATACGCCACAGTTCTTAAAGAGAAGCTTGACTTGGGAAAGAGTAACTTTTCACAAGTTCAGTAGCAAGAGTTTACCATGACTGAGAATTCACTTTTGATCCACCCAACATGGAACATCACAGGCTTTGAATCACTGACCCAAGCTTGCATCCAAGGAAATTCATCTCTGGAATTCGAGTTTCTGATCTAAAAATTCAGGGATGACAACATCCAGTTTACTTCCTCTTTTGAGAAAGCAAAGCCCGACTCCCAAGAGGCTGTCACCAGATTCCAGTTCTCTCCCTCCCTAGTGCCTGTTTCTGCTAACCTGAAGAGCTCGCCTGCTCGGCCCTGAGGTCTCCTGGCCAGTGTGTCCATGTAAATAACCTCGAGCATTGCCTCATGTGCAGTGGACATCCCATGGAGGTCAGTACCCCGAGGAGGCACGCAGCCAACAGCACTGTCACCACCGTCACTTCCCGGAGCAAGTTCTGCAGAGTCATGGCAGGAACAACTGCCAAGGGGCAGGGTGCCTTCAGAGAATGCCACCCACCCTCAAGACTGGGTCTGAAAACCACCCCCATGCCTCTTCTCCACCCCTTCCCCAGTGCAGTACCCATCGGGAATGGAAGACAAGCCGTCCTGGCTTTAGGGGGAACCTACGGTCGTGCTGTCCCACTCACACTGGACGTTATGAGAACTCATGAGCTAATGTCTGAAAAGGTCTATGAGTTCCTAAGGGACAAAGGAGCCAAAAACTATAAACCACTGTTACAGTCAGAAACACAAACTCAGCTGCACTGGGACCTGCAAATTATAACCAATAGGCCTCTCAATCCGCTCCCTCATGATGGATTAAAAAAATTTCCAAGAAGTCCAACGTGTTTAGATTGGCAAACCCGACGCCCTGGAACCCCCAGGTGAACGTAAAAGGGCTCACGTGTAACTGGCACACCTGCCAGCTCTGATTAGTTCCTGGCTGGTGCGCAGACCCCAAATACAACACAGTGGTTATTAAACAGAACACAGCCACCAGGGGAAATCCAACTTTCCTTCCAAACGAACTGCCTCGTTAATCAGAGGGTCTCAGTCTCGTCCCTCACGCTAATACCCACACCAAGTTCTCCTGTCCTCAGCCCCTCCCCTTGCTTACAAGGTTTGGGGTCCCTCTCTGTTCTCTGTATGCTTGACCAGACCATCCAAGCACTCAAGCTGTTCCCTTATAGTTCAAAGTACGGTGATTTGCACCTAGGAGCTATACATGTAAGGTTCCTTGTACCCAGCAGTTTGGGGGTCCCACTATATCAAGTTTTGAAGACACTTGGCTGAATAAAGACACTCACATGAAATAGCCTGGGGTACACCAGAGCAAAACTACTTTCCTTTAAAAAGGCTCCTTTCATCATCCAGGCTCTTTTCAGTGACAATGGAGGGAAAGGTACTGAATTGCTCTCTGCGGTAAGGAAGCAAAGTATCTCTCCGGGAAACAGCAGCTGTTGCACTCTGCAACAGACCAGAGAGTTGGAATGAACACCTCAGTGGCTCGGAAAGAATCCCCCGAGTTCCATGCTGTCGCCAGCTCTGTGGTAGTGCAGGGAGACCCAGCACACTGCCAATGCTGAGCCTCAGTCTCCCCACAAAGGGGCTGCACACATCGTCTCCTAAAGTCTTGTTCCAGCTTCCATCATTACTGACTCAGCAAGAATAGCTCAACTGGGAAAGACTGACTTCCTTCATTTCAGGGTAAGCAATCACGGGTGTGATTACAAAGAATGTGAAAAGCCAAAAATGCCAGGCCACAGAAAACTTTCCCAATGACACTTACTCAGACGTAAAGGAACGCAGCTCTCTTTGTTCTGACCTCACCAGACAAAAAAAAAAAGAAAGAAAAATATATTAAGGGAATAACCACACTCAGCACAGAAGGAAATGCACAAAATCACAGGATCACCATCAGGAAAGGCATCGGGACACATGTGACTGTGTTGTCTGTTTACAACTACACGCTTAGCAGCAAAATGGCACTGGCTATTTTAACAAATATATCCAGTTATGAAAGCAAAAAGGGATCTAAAATTACAAATTAAGAAATCCATATAAAACCAACCATAATAAGAATTAAAGAAAAAGAAACCATAGTAAAAGAAAAATATGCATCGCTCAACAGTACATCTTCAGTAACGTCTCTGTACTTGTGGTTAAGAAAAAGTATTTTTGGAATAATAAAAATTCAGAAGCTTCCTCAAGCAGTTATCCATTAAACTACTTTAGTGGATAGTTACATATCCACACTATGTAATCAAAGACAGAGATGTTTATACATTTACGTTAGGGCTTCATGAATGTTTATTAGTTGAGAACTGATCAAACAAAAACAGCTAACATGTTACCAAAATGACACTGATATGTAAATTGAGAAGGCAAAATGACTTTGTCACTGAAAAAGAATTTTTAAAGAAAATAGCTACATTGCACTGGGGTTACTTCACCTAAATTGACTAAAATTAGCAATCAGACTCGAATTTGGAAGTATTTTCTGGAATAACTTTTTTCTAGTTTTGCTCATTTTGGAAGCATTACTGAATTTAAAACCAAATGAACCAACTTTTCTGTATCTCTAAACACATTATAACGTATTTAGGAAGAAACAAAAAGATATACAATATAGCAGAAACATTTACCAGGCATACCATAGCTAAATAACTCTTTTTAAGTCACAAATTAAAATGTCTAACAAAATTTATGTTTACTAAATTTAAATTGAGAAATGGTTACTAAACTGTAATAACAGTTCTGTTCATTTCCCAAAATTCTGTCGGAAGCAGCAATTATTTCATATATTTACAAAAGTATACATACATAAAAATGCCCTTTAAGACATGCACGCTTATTTTTTCCCTTGAATACAGCATGGTCTCAACCTGTAAAGCTATAGAAAAATCAACTGCTGATCAGTTTGACCAGGTATAGAACTATACAGTAAATTTTCCCAAGGGAAGTTCTGGTAAGATATAAATATTTAATAGTGAACTACACTGTATATGGACGATTAAGAAAAGTTCATTTCCTGCTACAAGTAGTTTACGAAAAAAAGATTTTCAAACTACCACATTTTAATATTATAAAGCATCAACTCAAAAGGCCTAAACACCTTTAAATTTACACTCTATCCTTAATCACGTCTCTCACTAGGTAAGTAGGTAGGCAGGTAGATCTGAAAACTACAGAGTTCTCTTTAAATGACATAATTATGATATCCGAGTTTAGAAATTAAAACTGCTTACCAACTTTTCTTCTCCATTGTTTTTTCCACCAATTTAACTAGCACTTTAGCATTCAGTTCATATGAAAGGGAGAGACAAACATTCGTTGTGACAGGGAAAACACACTAAGTACAACAAATATTTTGCAAACAGATAAGAGGGGGAAAGTAGGTCAATATCCTGTGGCTAGGAAGACACAGCCTCAGCTTCCGTCCAGAACTGAATTATATGATTAACCAGGCTGGACTCTCTTCCAATCACAGCCTCCTGTTCTGACTTGTGCCCCTAAGACACAAAGGCACTGGAAGAACAAGGAATGAGAGACCCTTCAACTGCTTCCCTGTCATTAGCAAACTAGCTGGGTGAAAAAAATTCTTAGGAGCAATGTAACTAATAAAACGCAGGGATTTCCCAGGCTGCCCAGTGGTTAAGACTTTGCCTTCCAATGCCAGGCAGGCTCAACCCCTGGTGGGCAGAGCTAAGAACCCACATAGCTTGCGAAGCCAGCAAGCCAAAAAACATTAAACAAAAACAAAATTGTAACAGATTCAACAAAGATTCTAAATATGGTCCATATTCAGAAAAAAACCTTAAAAAAAAAAGTGCTCACATAGGGCTGATAATTCATTATAAAAAGAATATAGAGACTACCATCTATGTTCAAAGGTGAACTATTTTCATGGTCTAGGAGAATCACAGAAGGATGGCTGAAGAGGTGAAACCTGACCATGAGGATCCTTTTTGAGGATGAGCAGGATATGATTCGGAGGGGGCAATGGCAACCCACTCCAGTACTCTTGCCTGGAAATCCCATGGACAGAGGAGCCTGGTAGGCTGCAGTCCATGGGGTCGCGAAGAGTCGGACACGACTGAGCGACTTCCCTTTCACTTTTCACTTTCATGCACTGGAGAAGGAAATGGCAACCCATTCCAGTGTTCTTGCCTGGAGAATCCCAGGGATGGCGGAGCCTGGTGGGCTGTCTATGAGGTCGCACAGAGTCGGACCTGACTGAAGTAACTCAGCAGCAGCAGCAGCAGCAGGATATGATTATTAGGATGTGATCAGGGGCTTCCCAGGTGGCGCTAGTGGTAAAGAACCACCTGCCAATGCAGCAGACGTAAGAGATGCAGGTTCGATCCCTGGGTCAGGATGATCCCCTGGAGAACGGCATGGCAACCCACTCCAGTATTCTTGCCTGGAGAATCCCCATGGACAGAGGATCCTAGTGAGCTACAGTCCACTGGGTCTCAAAGAATCGGACACGACTGAAGCACATGAGCACTGAGGATGTGATTAAAAAGAAAAGAACCTAAAACAAGAGGTACAAAACCTATTCAGAAGAGGGTGTCTAGACAGAACGGCAGCAGAAGATAGCTGATTTCATGTCCTGCTGGGCCATGAAGCTGGAAGGAAAGGTGAGCTGGGGCAAGGCTGAGAGTGCGGGCTGAGGGGATGGAAATGGGTGGGAGAGGAGAGGGAAGCATCACACAGCCTGCCTCTTGCAGTCATTGCTGGTATCAGTGCATCCAGAGGGCAACAAGTTTGACTGACAGTCACTGGTGATAGTCAGATGGAAAATGAAGTTGAGGACAGCCATTATAGATGATAGGAAGTCATCAGAAATTTTTGAGCAGACATGGAGACAACAAAAATTTGAGATTTGATCAGGAAATAATCTGAATTTGTTGGGGGAGTGAGAAGAAGCAGGAAGTGGGATTGCTCTGTGCAGTGTTCAGTTCATGCACTGCATTAAAGTGGGCCAGCCAAGGGGTAATGCGGGGACTGACATCAAGTCAAGCTCCTGACGGGGTGTGATTGCCCTAAAGGACACCTTTTTCAACTTGCATAAGTGCACTGTACAAGCTAGCAGCAGATAATTCAGCTGGGGCATGAAGCTAGAAGTCAGGAATAAGAACTAGGGTAGAACTAATGGAAATGAAACAAGAAGGTAAGTGCAAGAGAAATAACAAACAAATTTATCATAAGAGGTGGGAAACTAACTTGATGGGAGGGCACAAGAGAGAGAGGAGGATTTAAGACTCATGTCCTTTTTCATCCTAATGCTTAAGTTTGGCTGGTTGGTTTTTTTAAAAGATCAGTTAAGGTTGGATGTCATAAGTAAATGATATATACCAAAGCCTATTAATATAATTTTTTAATATATGTATTTAGTTGCACCGGGTCTTAGCAGCGGCATGTGGGATCTTAGTTCCCCAACAAGGGACCAAACCCGGGTAGCCTGCAGTGGAAGCACAGAGTCTTAACCAGTGGACCGCCAGGGAAGTCCCCCTAAACCTATTATCTTAAATAAACCCTATAAAGATATAGATTTATTTTCCAATCTTTTTCTGTAGTGTTGAGGCCTTCTGAGTCTATGTCCATTGACTGTAGTCCCCAGTGGTCTCTTGTAAAACATTCTCCATGGCATCACTTTCCAGGTCTAATTTCTTCAAAGAAAAGTGAGGTTATAAAGACATCTGGGATGCAATGTGGGGTGGACTGCAGTATTCCTGACAAATGCTCACTACTCTTCTCTACGGCGTTGCTGAATTCAGGTGTATAGCTAAGACGGTTTCACATTTGCCGTTCCTCTGACACTGGGATAAGCAGCATTTCAGAGGGCACAGCTCCATCACTCTGCACCCTGGACTGAGGACCAGGGCAATATGGGTAGACCTCCCACCTCACCTATAATGGCCCACCCACTGTGAGTGTGATTATTTGAGTCACTAAGATTCTCAGGTTTACATAATCACAAATTAATCTACTTACGCTAAATAACTGACAGTTTTAATGGGAACACTTTTATTTTATGATCTCCCAAATTCTTTGGGATTCCCTGGTGGCTCAGTAGTAAGGAATCTGCCTGCCAAGCAGGAGACACACGTTCAATCCCTGGGTCAGGAAGATCCCCTGGAGAAGGAAATGGCAGTCCACTCCAGTATTCTTGCCTGGGAAATCTTATGGATAGAGAAGCCTGCAGGGTTCAGTCCACAGGGTCACAAAGAGTCAGACATGACTAAAAAACTAAACAACAGCAAATCCTTTAGTTACTTCAGCTACTCCTAAATCAGCTGTAATCACTTTTAGAAACTTACTCTTATTAGGTCGTTTATAAAATAATCAAATGAATTTTCATAGAAACAGTTCTTTTTGCATCCATTTTAAAATCATTATATTAACTATAATAGTAAGTAAAGCTGGCATAAATAGGCTTGAAATAAACACAGCTGAGTCCAGATAAGCACAGCCTAGTAGGAAGAGAAACTCAAGAGCACACTATAGAATGGCCCTCTAACTTTGGGCATTTACTGTGTTATGGGCATCAGCTGATATATTTTACAAAGGAAAAGAGCACCAACTAATCCAGCCAATCTGGAGGTCACTAGGAGCTTAAAGAGTTTTTTAAAGCTATGAGCCTAGACAGTTATAAGAATGAACAGTACTATCATATTACCAGGCTAAAAATCTAGTTGGCTTTTCAAAACCATATCCAACTACCATATTTATTCTGTCCCAAATGTACAGTCAGAAGTGCTTAAGTCATTTAAGAAAGCACAAAAATAACACTTCAAACCCACAACCAGACATAGAGTCAAGAGTACAAGGTCATATGTCTTTCCAATAACCTGCCTCTCAAAGATAGAAAGAAAAAACACAGAAGTTACTATTAAAAACTAAATTTGAGTTTCATACTTTAAAATTATATACTTCTTTTAAAACTGTCGACAGAGATAAATGTTCCTCTCAGGCTTGCCTAGAAAAATCTGGGTGCTTCTATTTTAGGTAGCCAAACAGTAAATCTACCCATAATTTATCTCCTTTGAGAAATCCGATAGCCTTTTCAATAAAAATATGAACTTTTATGTAGAAATCATGCTGATATATTTCAATAGACTACCTAGAGAAACACTGTGTAAACACATATACAGACACCCCAAAGTGACCAACCATTTTAAATAACATATACTCACAGTTCAACCCCAACTCCTTCACCAACACCATGCATGGAAAGCCTCCCTCCTCTGCATCTAGTAGGACAACCTAAACTTCTATATACTTTTAATTAAAAAAAAAAAAAAAACACATCTGGAGAAAAAAGGCAGTAATACCATATCTACCCAAATAGTTCTGCCCCCAGGCACTACTGGGATAGCCACCCACTCAAGTCTTATTTTAACTGACATGGGCTCTTGTGGGGGGAAAAAAAGGAATCGAAACCGAAACTTTGTTGGGGGGGAGCATTAATTTGTAAAATATGAGGGGCACTCATAAAAATTTTGACTGAACCCTGACTAAATCAATGTTCCCACTATGTTTTAGTTTTTTTTTTAACTGTGACATGAGCAGCCATGAGGACAAGATTACAGAATGATTTAATCTGATCATCAAATAAAATTTACTACAGGGTTAATGTGACACAACTTTTATACCTGAGAGAAGGAATGCTTTGCTATATGAGATTGAGTTAGAGCTGGGAGGAACTGAAGACAAATAAATGAACTTGATTCCAGGAGGAGAATAAAGCCAGCCAAGGCCTAAATCCTAGAAAATCTGCACACTGAGGGACCAGGGGAGGAGAGGACTAGAGCAAAGGTCACCACAGCCACACTGGTGCGGCTCCGTGTGAGGGTGACAAGGGGCAGCAGAGGGTCAATGGTGTGCAGGATGGGGGACAAGGAGGAAGGAGGAAGGACAAGTGTGTCAGCAGGTCTAGAATCCACCTGGTAGGAGCTGAACTGTGCCTTCACCCCAGTGCCAAATTCATATGCTGAAGCCCTAACCCCCAGCACCTCAGAGTACGGGACAGGGGATCTTTCCCCATCCAGGGATTGAAGCTGCATCTCCTGCATTGCAAGTGGATTCTTTACCTCTCTTTACCATTTTTTATCCCTGGGTGGAGAAGATCGCTGGAGAAGGAAATGGGAACCTAGAAAATTCTATGGACAGAGGAAGGATCCATGGCGGGCTACAGATCATGGGGTTGCAAAACAAGTCAGACACGACTGAGGGACTCAACAACAACAACACTTGGAAACAGGACCTTTAAACAGGTGATTAAGTTAAAATGAAACCATTAGGGTGGACCCTAACCCAACATGACAGGTGTCCTCATAAGGTAACAGGAACACAGCCAGCACAGACTGAGGGATGCCTGTACAAGGTCCAGTGGGAAGGTGGCCATCTGTAAGTCAAGAAGAGAGGCCTCAAAGAAACAACCTGCAGACTCCTTGATCTTGGACTTCCAGCCTGCGGAAGTGTGAGAAAATTTACTTCTGCTGTGTACGACACCCAGTCGTATCATTTTGTCACAGCAGTGCATGCAGAGTAATACTTTGACATTCTATAACCCCTTGTAAGACTGCCTACTTCTCTCCTCCTCCACAGCCAAGCTTTCTGATGCACCCAACCTTTGACCTTGACCTTTGCCACCCTTCCTAGGCATCCAGAGCTCACTCAGCACATGCCACTGAAACACCTTCACGTACAATGTCACCGCCTGTTTGCTGCCCACCGCACTTCTTCCTAAGAGCTCTCTCCAGCCCTGGCTTCCCTCTGGCCACTTCTTCTGGCTGTCCACTTCCCACCCCCACCACTCCTCCTTCTCCTCAGCAGCTTCTTCTCCTTTGTCCACTTGTCACAAAATAACGTCTCCCAGACTCCTATCACCCACCTTCTCCCTTTCTCCCTCCTCACTCTAAGTGACCCTCACAGCATCCACAGCTTCGATCACACCTAGATGCTGATGGTCCCTCCATCCAGACCTCAGTCCCTGGCCTGGCCCTGAGCCCTAGTGTCTGTACTTCGTGCATCTGTTAAACCCCACTCTCTGCCTGGAGGCCCCAATCCCAAATGAAACCCACTACTTTCAGCCTGCCTGTGCCAACCATTCCCAACGTCACACAGCTAGAAACTCAGGAGTCATCCCAGACCCCCACTCCCCCAGCCCTCTCCAACCCAGTCACTACATCCCCCCCAACTGATTAAAGAAGGGTACATCAAAACACTCACCACAATCATTGACCCAATCAGCACATTCTCAACAGCTACTATTGGCAAATCACCCAAAATACAGAAAAGGCTCAGTGTACAAAAATGTTCATCATAGTATTATTATTTTACAGCAGCAAAGTGGTAGAAGCAACCCAAATGCCCAATAAAAAAAGAGGTGCTTCAGGAAATGACTGTACTCAACAGAATACACAACTATAAAATTTATTTCAAAACCTGTAGTAATATAGAAAATACATGAACTCTATGATTACAATCATTCCAAAACAAACACATAGAAAGCTTGAAAAGGAATATTCAGAAATGCTCAGAGTTGATATTTTAAAGTTAGCTGCCTCAAGAAGTCTTTTAGTTTCATTTTCTAAACTTTCTGTAATGTTCTTAGGATGATTTTTTTTTTTTTAAGTACAAAATACCCAAAGGCAAGTGTTTGTTAGTAATCTTGGACCTTCTGAGTTGCTTGGTTTCAGGATAAATGGGAATTTTACTATAGAACTCCCTTCAGCTGCCATGCTACCTTCATGTCACATCTGTTGCAACATCCAACACAAACTCCCACGAAATTATGTTTCCCTCTAAATCCTATTATACTTGTAGCCCTCAGAGTGAGATCCTAAAAATTAATTCTTTCAAGAAATCCAACTGGACACATTAACAGCTGCATGACTGTGGAACTGGGCTCTCAACATCTGCCACGGTTATTAGCTGTTCTAGCAAGAGAAGATCAACACACAGGCGCTGCTGCCAGGAGGGCAAGTGCAGAGCTGGAGTGGAATCACAGAAGGTGAAGCCCCTTGGTATCAAGAGTCCGACAGGGGTGATGACTAACAGGTAAGGAAGGGGCACTTTCCCATCCAAGGAAAGAAGCTGTCAACCCTTTCATCCCAAAGTCCATGAGATATGAAATAGTTTCCTGTTGCATTTTACCTACATTTTTCTGTTTCTATTTTAAATTATCAAGAAATGGCAAATATTAAGAATTTGGCTGACAGTTTGACCACTATCTCTCAAACAACTCATGTCATCCCCTTGGCATGCGTCAGCTAAATCCAACAAATTTCTCTTCCTTGATGTATTGGTGTATATAAAGTGAAACAGACAAGCTATAAGATCTTGTCCATGCCTAGTGGGTCAGTGATAATACAGACCTTTCAGAACTGCTGCCTTACTCAGTAGTAGCATATATGTTGTTTCCTTTTTAAGAATTCCTCTGATGAATCCCTTTGAAAAGTAAATACTAAATCCCAGTTATGCGTGTTAGTGGCTCAGTCATGTCTGACTCTCTGTGACCCCATGGACTGTAGCCCACCAGGCTCCTCTGTTCATGGAATTCTCCAGGCAAGAATACTGGAATAGGTAGCCATTCCCTTTGCTAAGGAAATCTCCCCAAACCAGGGATGGAACCCAGGTCTGCTGCATTAGCAGGAGGATTCCTTATACCCAATCTATCAATCCAGATTTCACCATAAGTAAACTAGACTTCCTTATACCAGAGAAAGAACACATTAAATGTTTACGTTATGTTCAAATCAGACATTGTGGTTGGAGATGAAAAACATTAACAACTGTGGGGTAAAGTATAGGAAGGCATCCCTTTATTTAAATCCCCTCAACTAGATTTTATATTTGACTGTGAAACATCGCTGAAATTAGCAATATTTCTCAAAGAAATAGCTACTCTGCTGATACCAGGCAACACTGCTGTCACATTTCCTCTGAAATTCGTGTCAGTATCATTTTGAGATATTTACAGCATGCCACTGCTTAAAAATAAATTCCTGTAGATAAAACAAACTTAGCAGAAAAGCCCATTTCCCCACTCACAATTATCTGAGAAGGGACATATGAAAGGAAAACTGTAAAGCTCACTGAACTTTTTTAAAAAGTAATTAAAATCAACAGGCTTTTGAGGAAATGTGTCAAATTTGGCCAAGTTCTCCTTCTAAAGATGTATTTTGGCAATTTTCCAGAAAATTTTATTTTCTTAGGCTCCAAAATCACTGCGGATGGACTATTGCCACAAAATTAAAAGACACCTGCTCCTTGGAAGGAAAGCTGTGACAAACCTAGACAGCGTTAAAAAGCAGAGACGTCACTTTGCCAACGAAGTCCATATAGTCAAAGCTATGGCTTTTCCAGTAGTCATGTACAAATGTGAGAGTTGGACCATAAAGAAAGCTGAACGCCAAAGAACTGATACTTTTGAATTGTGACGCTGGAGAAGACTCTTGAGAGTTTCTTGAACAGCAAGGATATCAAACCACTCAATCCTAAAGGAACTCAACCCTGAATATTCATTCATTGGAAGGACTGATGCTGAAACTGAAGCTCCAGTACTTTGGCCACCTGACACAAAGAGCAGACTCACTGGAAAAAGCCCTGATGCTGGGAAAGATTGAGGGCAGGAGAAGAAGCGGGCGACAGAGGATGAGATGGTTGGATGGCGTCACCGACTCAATGGACGAGTTCGAGCAAACTCCGAGAGACAGTGAAGGACAAGAAAGCCTGGCGTGCTGCAGGGACCACAAAGAGTCAGGCATGACTTAGCTAGTGAACAACAATAATTTTCCAGGATTTTGCTCTTTCAGCTTGGGAAACTTTAAAACTTCTGAGACATAACAAGATGGGGGCCATGGAGATGACCCTAAGCAAAATAAGGAAAGAGAAAAAATTCAACTTCAACATTCCCTCAATTTTCCAAGTCCTCCAAGATTCTCAGTGCTTTGATTTAGGAAATCAAAGACCAACCACCCCCAGCAACCCACTCTAGTATTCTCACCTGGAGAATCCCACGGACAGAGGAGCCTGGCAGGCTACAGTCCACGGGGTCACAAAGAGTCAGACACAACTGAAATGACTTAGCACACAGACCACTCCCCCAGCCTTTAGTGAGCTACGAAGTTAATTAATTCTAGATATGAATAAATAAAAGGCAACTTAATTTAGATTTTGAGGGTGAAAGTTACATTTATTTTTACAATTAAAAATAATAAAATTTAGTCTTTACTTTGAATTGTAGAAATGTGTGCATCATTTCCGTGTGACAAACAAGTAAAGGAGAAAGATGGGGTCACTGAAAGGAGCAGTTTTCAAAGGGAGGGGAGTAAGAGGAGACCAAAGGGAGTAACAGATGGCCAGAGGCCCACTCAGGGAGGGGAGCCAGAGACAAAAAGGGAAAATGACGACAGAAAAAGAAACACTCAAAGACAGAGGAACCTCACAAGGTCCCACATCCCCGTCTTCTAACTTTTAGGGATACTTCTGCTGAAGACTTTTATTAAATACGGTGTGTTCCTGCAACTATAAGCATACGTGGGAAACTCCTGCACCTGTGAACTGCAATCAAAATAGGCAGACCCCAGGCATCCCACCTCTTCTGCCCTACTTGAGGGAATCATTGGGCAACAGCAGCCTGATCTTTCTTATAAGACTTTTGTGTACTATTATTAGTTCAGAGATAACATAACCAGATTACAGAAAACATGGAAAATAAGTAGGGTTGTAAAGCAAGCCATCCCAATCTACTAAATTAACATGATCACTGTGCACACTTTGGTTTCTTCGTCATCTTTCTTCCTATACATTTTTCAGAGGAGTATCTAGAGACCCATATCATATCATATATGCACCACTTAGAGTCAAACAAATCTGAATATCTAGTGGGGGGAAAAGGAGGAAGAACCCCAGAAATCCATTTTCAGGAAAGACTAAGGAGTAGCAACCAACATTTATACCAAGCACTTGCTCTGTGCCTGACACTATTCTATACACATTTTGACTCACTGAATTCTTAATACAACTCAAGGAAGAAGGCTCTACTATTATCCAAATGTTGCAGATGAGAAAATGGAGGCAGAGACAGATTAAGCTATGTGCCCCAGGACGTGGACAGGGGCTTCTAAGCGGAAGAGTCAGGTTTCAAACCCAGTACTTTCCCCAGAGTGAAGTCTATAATAATTGAACCACACTGCCTCTCACTGAGTGAGGGTTATCACCACGTAAGGGAGAACCAAACCTTGACACACTTGGCCCAGATACAAAGCCTCAAAGACCAAAAAGCTGCGACTGAAGTGTGCAGTCTGCAGTGGAATCAAGTTTGCATGACTCAGACCAGAGTCCCCCACCCCCACCCCACTCTGTCACAACAGAGCCCTCTGCGTGTCTAGAGAAGGGGCCAGAGGGAAATGGGAGAGAGAGACCCTAGACCTTGGAACAGCCACAGATGGCCCTACTCCCAGGAGGAGAGATAGGGCTTCTCCAGACCGCAGAGCAAAACTCAGTCCAACAGGGCAGAGCCCAGGACGCTAGTGTGCCCAGCAGCCACTAGGAACCAGGGCAGCGGCAGCGCTCAAGGGGTGTAGCAGGGGCTTGGGGGTGCAGCTTCATTTGACAAGGAAGGGGAACACACTGACCAAAACTAAACATTTTTATGCCATCATAACTTAAACACTATTACATACCATTATGATGATACGGGTGTGTTAGTCGCTCGGTGGTGTCTGACTCCTCGCAACCCCATAGAGCCTCCCAGGCTCCTCTATCCATGGAATTCTCCAGGCAAGAGAACTCCAATACTGGAATGGGTTACCATGCCTTCCTCCAGGGGATCTTCCTGATGACTTACTATGATGATGACTTACTAAGAAGTCAAACTTTTTAAATCATTGATTACTAACATTTCCATCGATCTATCATTAAAGCAGGACTGCACCTCAGGGCTTCTGGGCCCACTTCCACTGCCTGGAAAACTCCACCATCCTTCTCTTCCCGGAGAGGCACATCAGGCAGCTGCATGAACGCCTGCTTCCTAAGGCAGGCCCTCCCTCCGCCCCCAAGCCAAAGCCTCCCCTCCCCATCTTTCTTATTCTCAGTGTCCTGTCCTTTCCCTTCATAGCAAATATCACAATTCACAAACATGTCATAAATATCTGTGTTCACTTCTGCAGCATCTCTCCCCTCACATTCCACGAGAACAGAAACATACCTGCTCTGCTCACTGTTACTCAGCACCTAATACCGTGCCGAGGACATACTAGGCACCCAAACATTTGATGCCTGAATACATGAATGCACTAAACAACCAATAATCACCCCTTCCCCTTACTTCTGAAAGTATCATACAGAATTTTTAAATTGAAGTGAGTTATGACATTTCCATGACAGGCTGTTAGTTATTTCACACTTTTATTAGAAAAGCCACCCGACTCCAGGCTCCCACAGCAAACACTAGCTGTAATGTGAACTTGGTCAAGAACCCATCAATAAACAAATACAAAATTGATCCCATTCCTGTATACCAGAGACACCAATCAGAAATGTGTTATATGATTCCACTCATGATGACCACAAAAACCATAAAGCACCTTGGTACCAATCTAACAGAAGTTGTGAAAAAGTTTTACACATAAAATTATGAAAGTTACTTAGGTCTTCTATGTCCTTTCATTGAAGGACATAAAGACCTAATCAATACAGAGGTATATTAGGTTGCAGATGGGAAGCCATGAGACCTTAAAGATACCAATTCTCCCTAAACTTTTATTATGAATGTAATTCCAATAACACAAAATAAAAAATAAATACATAAACAAGCCACATGCTTGGAGAACATATGTGCAGTTTAACCCATGTGGAGGGAGAGAGAAGAATGCAACACGCATTTGACACGTCAACTGACACAAAGACAGAACATGGCATTTGGTGTGAATTCCAGTAATTTAACTATTATGGGTATGCAGTGTTACTTCCAATACTTTGTTTCAAATATTTTCACTGTTGTAAGCTGTGAAACAGTAAATGCTACCAGCTCAGGGAAACTGGATTGTGACAGATGTGTAGGTGTGACAGGTGGAGAGGGGCTTCCAGGAAAAAGGAAAGATCCAGGAGAACAACAAGGCAGAGAAGCAAAAGAAATATCTGAGCGAGAACCAAGTAACACATGGTCCCATGGAAAGCCAGACAGTGACAGATCTAGAAACAGTACAATGTAGTAACTCCAGCAGAGTTACCTTCAAAGTGATCCTGCCACAAAGGGGAACACTGGTCACATAAGCTGGGACCTGTGCACACCCCACCTTCCTCTTGGAGATCCACAGTGCACAGTCACAAATAAAAGCCCCCGATAAGGCTTTCTGCAAAGAGGAAACTGTTTTAAGTTTATTTAAAGAAACTTATTCAAAATGTTGTTTAACCAATACTTACTTGGCCAAAGAAGTCTTTTTTACACTCACATCTACCAACTTTTCATGGAACAACACCCTTTGGGAAATGTTGCATTCTGGTAACCCAGCCTGAACCAGAACAGACTTAGGGATTTGAAAATAAAAGGCAACACTCAGCCAGACACTGTAACTGAGCGGACGGATGTAAAAGTCACAGAAACTAGAGAAGTCAGTGATGCTTCCGAAATCCAAAGTCAAGATGACTATAAGAACGCTATTAGCACAGACATAGGATCAACTACTTAGGTAATGGGCCCTAAGGTTGGATTTTGATGGATCTGGAGAGACAGTAAGACTCCCCTAGAAAGAAAACTGAGCAAGGAGTTCAAAGATCTGGAGTCCAGTGACAGATGTATCCCTGGGTAACTTTTTGAGCCTGGGCAGTTCTCAGATACATGGAAGGGGTTACGGGGGCGGCCTGAAGGCCCTTTCAATTTTACCACTCTACCACTTCAAAAACTAAATATCTGAAGTCAAAACACCAAGAGAGTCAAGTTCTGCCTTTAAAGAAGGTGTGAAATGTTTACAACACAAGATACAAATAAACAATTCAAGAATCTGAATATATGAATTTAAGTACAAGGATGACAGGTTTTTAAGAGATTATACAATTATGGGTGCTAAAGAGATTGCCCCAAGATCTATAAAAGCTATACAGTCCCCTCTTCCACTGTCACAAAATACTTAGTATTCTGCTACGGCAGAAAGTAGATTTCTGAACCTGACCCAATGTGGTGGTTCATATATTTTTATGAATGCCTCTCAACACCCTGAAGATTTCAAGCAAGTGAGAACTTTTTACTAGATGGCTCACCACATCAGAAGTAAATCAAAACTGTGGTCAGCGTATTACAACTGTAATTAGACTGCATGAGGGCTGCCAAAAAAAAAGAAAAAAAAAGCCATGCAAACTGGCCTAAGCCCTATGTCCATAAAAATTAAACTTTTCCTAAAAGCATTTAGACAGGGACTTTATAAAATGAATAAAAGAGTGATGATCCTTCTGAAGCACTTTCAAGGGGAAAAAATGATCAGCTAAGAACCGGGCTTATTTGCAGTCTGAACACTGTAAACAGTGCTTCAGAGTCTAATATAGAATTTATAAGAAATGAGCACCAGGGTAAGAGAGAGAAGGTGTACACTAGCAAAGGTCAGTAGGGCCAGCGGGAATTCTTCAACCAAGGTTTTTGGTTTGTTTTTTTCTCTTCTGGTGCAAGTGTGTAGAAAATGTTTTCATGAAGCCAGTGAAAACAAGCAGTTTTCAATATGCACACACACAATAACAGAACCAACAATGAATAACCTGCTCCATTCCATTGTCCTTTCAATGCAGTTTTCTAAAGTCTCTTCAAGGATGTATTTTTTTTTAACAAGTTTTGAAACTTCTAAAGTACAATTCTGAATAATATCTTCATTTTAATACAGCAAAATGAAGCCATCTGTGTAATTTCAAGGCATCTTGAGTGCATTCAGGATTGATCAGAAGTCTCTGGAAAGCAGAGACTTGGTCTCCTCCTGGCCCCTCCAAGTTATCTACGAAAGCCAGGCACCTGGTGTTTGTAAAGCTCAATGTTGTGGTTTATCTGCTAAGCAAAGGAAGAATATCCATTTTCATTTACCTCTAGACTTCAACTTCAAAAACTGCCTATCTTGGACGAGAATGCATTTCATACCAATTCTTTTCTTCCTTTCTTTGTCCAAAGTCTTAACGCCCAAAGTTCCAGCTCTGCAATGGTACTCCCACAGTTTACCCACATGCATGAGACCCTGAGCTCCAACTGGATGCCCAGCAGCATAACTGTGCCCACAGAGACGGGAGGCCAGAGATCAGACAAAGCCCTGGAAAACTCCCAGAAGGCCACTGAACTCCCACAGAGAAGGCGGTGATCAGGAGAGGATGAGAAAGATCACCAGGCACGGCTGGCTCCTCGGTTTGTTTCACCAAGTCTCCCTCACTTGAGAGAGGAGAATAATGCAGGACAGCCAAGCACAAGACACAGGCAAAAAAGGAGAAACTCAGAAGCATTTCAACCAACTCTCCCAGCACTAGTCCAGTGAAGGACACAGGAGCCCTGACTCCAGGGGACAAAGGAAGCTATCTAGGACGGAGAGACACTGTCAGGGGGGCTCGCTCTCTAACTCCATAAAACTCACTCCTCAAGGCTTCCAAGAGCACTGCACCAAGAGGAAGAGGGCGAAGCACACAGTCTTGGGTTTGATCTCTAGTAGCCTGGGCCAGTTACTCAACCCCCCATTTACAAATACCTCCTACTAAAGAAGAACAATGAGGAATAAATGAATCAGGCCATGGAGAGAAGAACAATGAGGAATAAATGAATCAGGCTATGGAGAATACAGAATGCAGCCTGACACAGCACGAGTACCCAATGCTTAATGGACAGCAGCATGAAAGTCATGTAGCAAAATATATTACAATTCTTTGGTGACTTGGCATTTCCTGTCCACAATGCAAACAGGCCTGAAGTCTATGAACAGCCTCAGTGGGGCTGAACACAAGATGAGGAATGGTGGGATGCTAGCAGGGAAGAAAGCAGAAGGGACTTGCTGGACAGCAGGGCCAACCATGGAATGCAACACCCCCTCCCATGGGATGGTACTTTATACATCCTCGGGGTCTAAAAAAGGATACAGTCCTCTCTCCTCAGGCAGCAAATTCCCAAGAAAGATGCTCCTTAACATCCCAACCAGTCCAGCCTTCAGAGGCAGGTGTTCAGAGACTCAATCCTCCGGCACTGTCAGAAGTTGGAGGAAACCAAACCAAGGCTCAGGCGCTGGGCTTGGGTCCTCCCACTCTCACGCTTTTGTTTGTTTTCAGCTTTTGTCTCAGCAGCAAGCGTTGATCACCACAACTGTCACAGTCATTTTCTTCATTACCAACGTCCACTCGCTGGGTGAACTGAGCTGCCCTGTACATCCTCTGATATACAGTAGATTTCCTTTGCTCTTTTTTAATGCACAGCCCTACATCAGCTGTGTGCTTAATAAGATATGAATTGATGAAGACACTGGCAACTGAAAAGAAACCTAAGACTGGTGATAAGAGCATCCTTCATCCCTCTTAGCTGGTATGGAAGGTGCTCCCAGTTAGCACTCAGCAGCCCATGTGTGCGCATCCCCTCTAAATATCCGGTGGATGGGAATGTAATGGCCTCAGGAGACAAAACTTACTGCACTTCTACTACAGTCTCTGAAGACCCCAAATAATGTCCCAGCTTGAAATAATTAAACAAGTAAAGGTAGAACTTTCAGTCTTCAGTCTTCTCTTAGGAACAACAACAACAAATAGAAACCAATATTGAATTTTCCACTTGCCCAGGAGCATTCTGAGAAGTCCATAAGCAATTGATGATGCCAAGCGTTCAAATCCACTCCGCTCCTGCACTCAGATGTCTCCTAGGTCAAGGTTAGGTGCCTCCAGTCCAGCACCATGCTTCACTCCCCACCCCCAAGGACGGATACCACTTCCATTCCCCTCTCACGTGGATGCCTAAGCTTCCCTTCCCTTCCCCTGTGAGGACAGGATGAGCACAGAAATCCTGTGGAATGTGTGTTCCCACAGAGCTCAGAAATGTGATGATCTCAGAGGATATTGTAAAGAAAGACCCTTGACACTTCCCTAAGGAAGAATGTCTTCTGTAAAAGGCGACTGCCAGGACAAAAATCAAGTGCTGGGAAAATCTAGGGCCTGCTGCTGTGTATGACTCCAATTCTGATGTCCCACTTCCTCTTTAGAATCACATTCCTTTCCTCCTTATTCCTCTTCTAAAAAGACATGCTGGCATTAGGTCTCAGTAAAGAAGCAAAGTGCAGTGTTCTAATAAAGGCTGGAAGAAAAACAGGCTAAAATAGATTTCAATAAATATCAAGTGACTGTAAGATCTACTCCATTCCACTACCTTTAAATGTTCCCCCTGCCAAAAAAAAAAAAAAAAAACACTTATTTTTAAAAATGTGCAGCCTAACTTTTTCATTTATTTCATTCACTTAAAGTTTATTAACATAGGCCATCAAACAGCAAAGCTTTTTAACAGTACAGTTTGAAGAGTTGTCACTAATCTAGCCTTTCAAACCTATCTCACAGTGGATTTTGAAAGAATCCATGATGGTAAGATACATGAAAGTGATATCAAATCTGCAAATGGCTAAACAAATACATACTTGGGCTTCCCTGATGGGTTAGCAGGTGAGGAATCCACCTGCAATGCAGGAGACACAGAAGCCTCAGGTTTGATCCCTGGGTTGGGAAGATCCCCTAGAGGAGGGCATGGCAACCTATCTCAGTATCCTTGCCTAAAAAATCCCATGGACAGAGGACCCTGACGGATCACAGCCCAAAGGGTCACAAAGAGTTGGACACTGAGAGACTAAGCATAATCAAATAGATAATCAAGTTGCTGTCATTCCCAGTATTAAAAGATAATCACACCATACACTGCGGAACTTGGAATCAGGGATTAGAACTCAAATCTCACCTCCACCACTTACTAGATACCTACACAACTAAGCAAGTTACCAAATTCCCTAGGCTTCAGTTTCAAATGTTAAAATGGAGATAATACCCACTTTATCAAGTTGTGAGGATTAACAGAATAATGCATATAAAACCCTTTTCACATACTAAATACTAAGTGATAGCGTAAAATCAAAGTGTCCATTGAAAATAGTAGAAGGGGGCTTCCCTGGTGATCCAGTGGTTAAGAATCTACCTTGCAATGCAGAGGACACCAGTAAGATCTCTGGTCAGGGTATATCCCACTTATCACAGAGCATCTAAGCCCGTGCACCACAACTACTCAGCCTGCGCTCCAGAGCCCTAGAGCCTCAACTACTGAAGTCCATGCACGTGGTGCCTGCGCTCCACAAGGTAAGCCACCGCAGTGATAAGCCCATGCACCGCAACAAAGGGTAGCCCCTGCTCTCCGCAATGAAAGAAAAGCCCACTCAGCAATGAAGACCCAGCACAACAGAAAAATGAGAAATAGCAGCAGGGAGGGGGACAATAGAAGAATCTCGCCCAAAAGGAGAACAAGTATTAAAAACATGGATCCTACTCACTGAGGATTCCTTTCTTGGCCAGATACCACTCCTACCCATCTCCACTCCCTCCCACTGAAGTCAGAAGCTCCTGGATGCTTTGCATAACTGAAGCAATCAGGGAGAGTCTGTCTTTAACTCCAGGGTTAACAAAGTGATGATTCATCCCATCCCAAGAAGAGGGTGCAGCCTGTAACCAGCCTCATCATACAATGGGAAATCCATCAAATGGCCTGTGGCCAGAGATCAGCTATTTAAGAGCATCCGCCATCCATGTCTTCGGTAGCAGTGACAGTCTTACACTTTGCATTTTGTTAATGTATATTCCAAAGAGTACTTGGGAGGAATCCAACTGTGCTCTATTTTATAAAACAATTCACAACATAAACAAAAAGCCCAAAATGCCAAGACAACAGTAAGGAAGGCAGTCTCCCTCTGTTCACTGCCCATGGCACCATGTTTTGCCAAGCAGTGTGTTAGTTATAACGACAAACAGCTTGACGCTTGGACAGCATCCCACTTCAGCTGCACATCATAATGGCTCCTGAGGACAAATCCCACTGCTTTTCAGCCTGGCCTAAAAGTCTGACCACATCCTAGTAGCTGGTACAGCTCTTTTCCATTACCACTGAGTGGGCAGGAAACATTTTTCTCCCCCGGAGTAAGTTTCTCATCCCCCTTCTAAGGTTAAGAGACTTTCCAACTTGGTTGTCTTCAAATGAATAGCCAATGGGGTAGTTTACCCTGAGCCCTCAGACGTCTCAAAGCAGCAGCTCTGCGTCATTTCCCAGCCCTGCCTGCAGCCAGACAACTATAACTGAATGTCTCCTGAACTATCCCCACAGTAATTCTAACCTTCAGTACAACTCTGGGATCTTTCCACCAGGGTCCCATAGGCACAAACCATGAATGCCTGGAAATGTCAGCCTCCCTCCTAAATAGTTTCACTTGGAATACTCCATTCAAAAAACAAGCATCATTCAATCCTATGACTCCCCCGGGGAGGTCAGCCAATCCTCTTGGGCCTCTTGATTCCAATCTAGGAAAGGGTCACTTAACATATGCCCAACACCTTACATTCAATTCTACCTCCCCCTAAAAAAGGATTCCTGTTCACCATAATGCTAACTGTTCTCTAAGTCCAGATGACCCACATTATGGCAGTGAAAGCACAGAAGTCATGACTCCTCAACTCAAAGCCCAAAGAGTGGTGTGTATGATGTGTTTTCTGGGAAAGACTGTAAAGGGTTTTTCAGTCTGGTGTTATCTAACCTGATTCATTTATTTAGCAATGTCTAATTTTCTGATGGTTTCCCTCCTCCAATATTCCTGGAAATTTGTTATATTACAATGGAGAAAATTGTGTCAAAATCAATGCTATAAAATTTGCTCCCTACCCATTCAAGTCAATACCTACTAGCTACAAACACGGATACACAGACACATATATACACACAAATACTCTGATTTACAGCGGGGGGGAAAAAAAGTCTTCCATTCTAATTAAGAAGATTTGATTTCAACAGACTAACACTGAGAACGCCTAGAACTCAAGGAAGCACACAACTTGTAGCAGCAATAAGCGCTCGGCCGCAGTCTGAACAAAGCATTCCAAATAAGCTCCAGAAACCCACACAGCAAGCCCTTGGACAAAATGCTGGGTGTTTGTAATCAACTCCCCACTCTCTCTCATCACCCACTCCCCAGCCCTCTTCCCCGCCCCAGCAAGAACCCTCCAGGACGCCCGCTCCTAAACTGGCTTCCATTCCTGCCCTGCCCCCTCCCCTTCCCTCTCCAGGACCGTGAATCAATCCCATCCCGGGCAGGAAACGAGACCCAGGGCAGCCCCCTCCGCTGCGGTGGAACAAAGGAGCAGAGCACAGCTGCACGCGCAGGACGCCCCATCGGGTCCCGGGCCCTTTCTCCCCAGCCGCCGGGGCACGCCGCACCTGAACCCCACTCCCCAGGACGCCCCATTGTTCTCCCTCTGCTTTCCTTCCCGGAGGAGGCCACCCCGCCTCCTTCTATAGAACCAGGGGGCCAGGAAACAGCTGTGCACCAGGGGGATGGAGGGGGTGTAGGTGAACACCAGGAAGACCTGGATTCCACTTTGCCCACAGGTACAAGGGGGATGGGGCAAAGTGAGAGCAACTTAGTTTAGCGCCCTCTACTCTCCCACCGCCCCCGAAGCAACTGCGGAGTCGCGACCACCCTGCGCGACCTCCAGGGTCGCGGTGTGGCAAGAGCCGCACCGCCGCCCGGCCCGGCAGTGGAGACCTCAGACCCCGCTGCCCCGCGCTCCGCGGGCTGCGTCAGGACCACGGGGGATCGCGGGCACAAAGGACCGAGCGGGCAGGGCAGGGGGAAGAGGGAAAGCGCTCGCGCTACCTCGCCGAGCGCCACTCTGCCTCCTCGTCGTCCACCCTCTCCGGTGCGCTCCGGGACGCTGGCCCTCTGTGAGGCTGCGGGGCTCCCACGCGGCTACTCGGCGGATGCTGCTAGCGGCTGCTGCCCGGCTACTGCTGCCCCTGCGCCCGCGCTCCCACACCGCCTCCAAGCGCCGCCGCCGGGGCTCCCGTGCGCGGCCAGTTGCAGAGTGCGCGGCCGCTGCGGAGTGCGGCGCTGCGGCGGGAGGCGCCCGGCCACTCCCCTCTCCCCCACGCGGGCGAAGGGGCCGGCCGAGGGGCGGGGGCGCCGACCTCGCAGCCTGGGATTCGCCCCTCGGTGAGCCGGCAGAACCCGGAGCCGCCGCCTCCCAGCCGGCTCACCTCCGGCCGCCTCGGGGCCGACGGCACAGCGCCCCCCGGTGAGCACGGGTGCAGCCTCGGCCTCAGGACCCGCCTGCACGGGGCAAGCAGTGGAAAAGAGGGAGAAGAGGCGTCCCTCTCAGCCCACGGAAGGCACGGCCCTTCTACATTGTTTACTCCCGAATTTATTAACATCAAACGACAAATATAATTACTGGAGGGGCAGGCCAGGGGGACCGGGCCGGCGGGGAATAACAACTAGAAGCCAGCCTGCAGGCACCGGCTGGCAAAGAGTAGGAGTGTTCATTGTTCCTTCTCCCTTGGATAAAAAAAAGTTGGGATACCCAAGAATATTGGAAAATATTAATCTGCCCGAAAAGGAGAAAAGTGTACTGAGTAGCAAAGTGTGCTTTTATTTAAAAGATTTTTTAATATTTGCTAACTCAGTTTCATGTTATGCTAAGTAAACACTGGCCAAGTCTCTGATACAGAAAATAAAAGATAGTTTAAAAAGAAATTTCAACTACGTGTGTATGTGTATTTTTATTTACAAGATTTTTTAATATCTGAACAACAATACATATGAATATAGAATGATCAGTGAAAATGTGTTCATCTGTATGTTATTTCGGTATCCTGGAGTGGACAGAGAATCATGCCCTCCTTCACTCCAGCTGGGTTCTTGTCTCTGTAAAATTCAGAACAAGCCATTTGACCCTTGCCCTGGTTTCCTCATCCCAAGAAGGGAAGGGTGCTCATCCTAACTTACTCACTGGGTGAGGTGAGGATTACTTGGCTAAGGTGTTGAAAGCAATGTAGACATGGTAATTGTTATTCATGTTTCTATTTTATCCAATAAGGAAATAAGTTGCCATAAATGGGGCCAGGTTTAAATGGACTGACCTATATCTGGAAACTCACTAAAATGAGGTGATCCAAAGAATTCAGACCATATATAGTAACTGTCCCCACAGGCATAAGAACCACAGGCAGTGCTGTTTGTCAAATGCCACCAGTAGAGACTGAAAAGGTAACTGTATCTTGCTTTGAAACGACATTATCATTGATGGCACCATCAGCATTCTGATCTACATAAGACACCCAAGATGTTCTAAACTTAAACATATTGAGTACCAGGTACTGGTTCTTTTCCTGTTTAATCTTCACAAAAAACTGGGAGGTAAGTTACCCTCTTTGTCCCTGTTTTACAAACCAGAAACCAACAACAGAGAATTCTTCCAGCTAATAAGTGGCTATACTTGTTTGAGTACACGCCGGCAAATTCCTTTACACTCCTTCCATTAAGGAATGGAGTTAATTGCCTTCCTCTTGCATATAGGCTAGACTTAGAGACGTGATTCTAATGAATAAAATCCAGCAGAAGTGATGTTACATACCTTAAACTTCTGATTCGAGATGGAATCAGATGAAACAACACAGATGAGGTTTAATGACCTTCATTCGAGGTCGTTAAAGGAGCTCCAGCTTTCACCTGGCCCTCTCCTGGGATAATCATCCTTGGAACTCAGCAGCCATGCTATAAGGAAGCCCAAGTCGCATGGGTGGTTCTGCTGATGATGCCAAGTAAGGACCCAACCCTCAGCCAAATGAACAGACAGACATTTGAGTTACAAAGCCGTTGAGATTACTCCAGTCCCAGTCCCTGACTGAGAGACCTCAAAAGAAACCCTAATTGAGCCTAGTCAGTGCCTAGAAACAGGACAGGTAACAATTATACAAGATGCAAGGGTGGTCACTGCAGAGCAGTAGGCACTGGGAACACTGGGAGAGCTGGGGTGTGAACCCAGGCAATCTGACTGCACCGTCTTCACCACAGTCAGGCACACTACCTCAGACTTTGATAACCTAGCCTAATGAACACCCTGAAGATGTCTGCCTTCGCAACAGACAGCATACAGGCCTGCTACCCCATGACCAGTGTTAGACTCTCTTCTCCATTTTGCCCATCTGACTTCAGGTTCCAAATTAACTACTTTTAGCGGTTTGGTAGTCAGGGAGCCCCTGACCTCTGCTGTCCAGTCCAGCTTTTCAAAAGTCACAGAAATTCAAATGGTAGTTTCACAAGAATAAATGTAAATAGGTGGTTTGAGAGAGTGGGCGAGTTCTACAACGTTTTGATCTTGGAAGAAGACCAGGTTAGTAAAAAGTAGGTTTAAGACAAGTATATACTGAGTAGGATAATTAAGAGAGCTTCTCTCAAGAAGGTTTTGGAGCTCCTGCCCCAAGAAAGAAATTGGGAGCATAGTTATGTAAGAACAGTTTGCTTCAAGAAGAATCTAGCAGAGTGGGGACACCTGAGGCATTCTCCCTGTTTTTTTTAAAAGCAAGTTCAGAAAAGAAAATAATAGAAACTGTTGAACTCATCCTAGTAACACTGAGAAAATGAACCAAGAAGCTATTAGAAAACCAAAAATGTTTCTAGAGCAAAGCTATGCTTCTCTTTTTAAAATACCATTAGCCTAGTTTTCGTAACTTTCAAACTTCTGAAGACATACCATGAGGTTTTTAAATACTTTTACCTTCCTGGCTGTTCTTTCCAAAAGTCAATCAACAAATTTTGAATTTAAAAGAAGCAGATTACAGCTGTTCTAATAACTGTCAAGAATAGATAATAAATCCATCAAGTACAAAGCATTTTTTACTTTCCCCTAAGTCTGTTTGAAGGAAGTAGAATCTATGAAGAAACAAAAAGACTGTTATTACAGTCATAAATTATAAAATCGCTGGAGTAAAAGAATGTAAGAGGTATATTTTACCTCAATGAAAACATGCAGTGATTTAAATTAAAACATGGAAAATCCTGTCATCTTTGTGGAAAATTTTAGAAATAAAAACACATTTGTGTGTGTCCCAGGAAGAGAATTATTTTACCACTAAATGTGTAGAGTTGTTGTTGTTTTCCTTAGATGTTTTTACTTGAACCCTTAAAAAAATTTCTTTTAAGAATTAAACATTGGAGAAAATTAACCAACAAAAGGATCACATGACCTGATTCTACGTCATACTGGTGTAGCAAATGACATAGTGTGCTGGAAGTCATAGTTTCAGATTTTCTCACTGGTTCTGTGGGCAACTAACTTTAGAATTTTAGCTAAAAAGCTCATGTTTCTGCCCTAGTTATTTTACATCATCTTAAATGTGTTCAGAGCCTCTGGTTCTAAAAAATCTAAGAGTCTTTATTCTTGCCATGTTTTCTCTCCCTACCTACCTATCCTTAGTTTTCACCCACTTTACTTATCCTTTGAGACCACACTCTGCTGCTGCTGCTAAGTCGCTTCAGTCATGTCCGACTCTATGCAACCCCACAGGTGGCAGCCCACCAGGCTCCCCCGTCCCTGGGATTCTCCAGGCAAGAACACTGGAGTGGGTTGCCATTTCCTTCTCCAGTGTGTGAAAGTGAAAAGTGAAGTTGCTTAGTCGTGTCCGACTCTTAGCGACCCATGGACTGCAGCCCACCAGGCTCCTCCATCCATGGGATTTTCCAGGCAAGAGTACTGGAGTGGGGTGCCATCGCCTTCTCAGTTCTTACCAATTACTGACCACCTTCTTGAATTGGATCCTGCTTCCTTTGCTCTAGTAACATCTTGATGGCACATCTTCTCCATACTTCGCAATTTGTCCCAGGTTGTGAAACCTTTCCAGTTGTTCTCTTTGACCTTTCCAACTAGATGACAAATCTCTAGATTAAAGGAGTAATTCAGTTTGGGAACACCAAGTCCATGATAGTAAGAACTGCCTGAGAGAGCTTACTCTGTTCTAGAACATAATCTAAATTCTTTGCATGTGTGTTGATTTATTTAACCCTCATAACAGCCCAATCAGGTAGGTTTTTATGATCCCATTTTACAGAGAATGAAACTGAGGCAGAGCAAAGATTACTGACCAGAGGTTCCACAGTAATAACACTAGAGTCAGGATGTGAAGCTGGTCAGTCTAGCCTCAGGGCTTGATCTCTTACCTAAAGTCTAAAAATAGACTTCCTCTCACATCTGTGAGCTCTCTTTTTCTTTTGTCTCTGAGAAAACAAGTACTGTCTCATTTCTTTAGTGTATATATTTCTTAGTTTATAATAGTGCTCTAAATGCAGTAAGAACTGAATTAGTATTTCTCAGTTCCATGCAAAAAAAAAAAAGAATCTTTTTTTATGTATTTAAAGAATGCTTTGAAACTAAATGCATATTGCTTAAAGTATCATTTGACTCAGAATAGGTATTGTAGAAAACATTTCTATAGCATTTTCAGCCTGTGGGACACAGCAGGAAATATACAACTCTTAAGTATTAAAAAAGCTATAGATAGAAAGTAGGTAGGAAAATAGATCTTGAAAGTTCTCATTATAAGAAAACAAGTAAAAATTTTGTAACTCTGTATGATAATGAATATTAACTGGTCTCACTGTGGTGATTATTTTTCAGTTTGTACAAATATCAAATCATTACATTGTACACCTGAAATTAATATTGTTTTGTCAATTACACCTCTAAAGTAGAATTAATTAAAAAAAATTAAAAACTGTAGATAAGCTATAACAAAAATATTACAGGGTAAAAAATGATTGATAAAATTTCTTCCAAGCAGGAAAGTTTGCTAAAACTTTTAGATGACAGAGAAGAATTAAAAACTCTGGAATAGGGCTCCTTATAGGAACTATATGTGAAGACCAAAAACTGTGCTTTATAAAATATGAGTGTAATTGAGCACTAAAATTGGGCAGTGAAACTGAAGTGTAATTTTTTTCTCCACAAAATACATTTGTCTATAGATCAGAATACCGATCCCTCAAATAAATTATAGATCCATTGCCAGGAAATGTAAAGCCTGAATTTTTCCCCTAACATTTTATAATTTAGCATTTTGTCATTTCAACTAGTGGAATAATTGTCTTTTTTATTTCCACTCAAGCTGTAGCAAGTGAGTACCATTATGGCAAAGCCTTGCTGTTAAGCAATAAATCAATCTGAAAAATGACTAGATGGTTTTTCCAATCTTTTTTAAAAAGCATTTTCATTTTTTTAATGATAACTGGGGAGTTTTTCATCTCATTGCCAAGAAGACCTGAGGAGGACTACAAGGAAAAGCAAATTTTATGCCAAAAGAAAACAAAATATTAGCTATCTATACCAAATGAAGAGCAGTTAGCAAATATATGAAATAATTGTCTGCTTCTGCTTCAGTCCCTAAAACTAAATGTCCATTTATTTGAGTATGGTGAATACATTCATCATAGGTATTAGCATATGAAAGAAAATACTGATAGAGAAAGATAATTGTGTAGCCAAAAAACATTTTAACATAACCAAGACAACACATAATCCAGGTATAAGGACTATTGACTAAATAAACCAAAATTTAACTGGAACTAAAAGGCTTTCATAATAGATTTGTTCATTGGTTTCAGCTGCGTTCTCAATCTTGCCATCTTCTGTACAAGATGAGAAGCTCCACGAGGGTAGGAATTTTGTCTCTTTGGCCCACTGTCATGTTCCCAGAGCCTAGAAACATACCAGGTTCAATATTGTTGAATTGATGAATGATGGGGTTTTTTCCCACCAAGGCTTGTAGGATCTTAGTTCTCTGATTAGAGATTGAACCTGCACCCTTCAGCAAGTGAAAGTGCAGAGTCCTAATCACTGGACCAGGGAGTTTCTGAATTTTATAAATCATTGTTATTTTAGGTAAAGCGAAAGTGAAAGTCGCTCAGTTGTGTCTCTTTGCAACCCCTTGGGCTAAATAGTCCATGGAATTCTCCAGGCCAGAATACTGGAGTGGGTAGCTTTTCCCTTCTCCAGGGGATCTTCCCAACCCAGGGATCAAACCCAGGTCTCCCACATTGCAGGCGAATTCTTTACCAGCTGAGCCACCAGGGAAGCCCATTGAACTAGCACATAATCTCAGACAATATTTCCAGATGGGTCTTAGATCAATTTTAAAACTTTGCACAGCAAGATAAAACAAAAGTAGGTCTTGCTGATGGGTTCCGCAGTCTACTTCAACTGTGAATAAAGCTGAAACTTTAAAGAGAGAAGCTCTGAAGAGTAGCCTAACCCCTGGGAAGGAAGAAGAATGAGACCACATGAGCCCATGTATTGAACAGCAACTGAGCTCCCAAAGGCAGCGTGACTCAACTGAAAAGATGCATAATCTTCTTTCCCACGAGACATGCTGAAATCCTATCATATTGCTAAGAAAAGGACACAGACACGTGTCCTAGACTCTCTGGGCCTCTCTTGCCAGGCCTCACCTGCCCCAAGGCTCCCTCAGCTAGTGGGTATTTTACAGGTTCTCCCCAAATCTTGAATCTGGACCTGAAATAATCTTGATCCAAAGACCTCAAATGTTTCCTTCCCTGGAGCGCTGGGTCTGCAAACCGCTTCAAAAATCCTGAAGTCTCCTCGAAATTCATTATCTACCATCTGAGGTATTCTGCAGGGTCATGCAAGCTTCTACAAGTTCACAGTTTGGAAAGCATGCTAAAACTTCTCATTTTTCTTTATGAATTTTTATTAGCCTAAAGCAACTAGCCCCAGCCAGATGTAGCCTGGGCATAAGGGAAAAGAATCTCTTTATTTCCTGGCACATGGGCTGTTCTGTGCTTTTGCTGCCACTGGGTGATTTTGATTAGTCCTATAATTGCTCCAGGTTAGTGACCATAAAAGGCTTCCCAGGTGGTGCTAGAAGTAAAGAAACTGCCTGCCAAGGCAGGAGAACTAAGAGAGTCAGGTTTGATCCCAAAGACCCCTGGAGGAGGGCATAGCAACCCACTCCAGTATTCTTGCTAGGAGAATCCCATGGACAGAAGAGCCCGGCAGGCTATAGTCCATGGGGTCACAAAGAGTCGGACACTACTGAATCGACCAAGCATGCTCACATGCACAGCGACCATACATGAACCTCAATCTTGGTGACTCCTTCTGTTCTGTTACTTGTGGTCCTGCATCACTACCCCAGGGGTAAATAGTGAAGTAGATAAAACCTGTCCTACATCAAGAGGTTTTAACTGAGTCCGTGTCCAGTCCTGTGCTGGCCCTGTCGCTAGGATGGGACAATGAACAAGATGATTGTGACCTTTCAGTGAATAAGTCAAACTTCAGGTCTTTGGCTCCTTCTGGTGACTGAAACTCCCTTTTCCCTTAGAACATCTCGCCAGACCTCAGGCAGTGAGAGCCCTGATGCCTCTCCCCCAGGCCTCGCAGTCCAGCTGGTCCTTCATGTGTTGCCCTGAGCATTTTAGATCAGTTATTCAGAAGAGCTACAGTGAGGTCCAGGATTTCAATTCTGAGTAAGAGATTAAAAAGCTGCCTTTTGTTTCTTCATTTCAAACTTTAATCATCAAATTTCAAATATTCAAAAACTTAGTAGCTAAAAGATATCCTTTGACATTTCTCTAGTCAAGAAAGTCAAATACTAAAGAAACTACGTGAGTTGTTTTTAAACTTTTGGCCCCTGTGGGTTTTGGGATTTCACGCTATATTTACTTCTTTTTCATACAAACAGTGTTCAAGTTTTTGTAATAATAAACATGCATTATTTTTACAATCAGGAAAAATAATAAAGCTATTTTCATTTTGGACAAAATGTGTGGTCTGTAAGTTTTGAGAGGATGTTTTTTTGCATTAGCCCTACTGAGAAAAATAATAATAAATATTGCTTGCACACTTTTTCTAATACCTTTCCATCAGAATATTTCAGTACTCAGTGAACTTTTCTGTCAAATATGTTAGAAAGTAGTAGATCTGATAACTAGATCCACTGAGTGAGAGTTTATGCAAAGAAGCTACAGAGAACATTTACCTTGAGTGTGAAGTCCTTGGATTTCTTTACTGAATCCTCTTTAATAGAAGAGGGCCTTCTTTCCACTTCGTGAAGTCTTGTGCCCATGGGTAGGGGGCAGAGAGTAGGAGACAGGAGTGATTGGAGGGTGTGATGGGGAAAGTCTCTCCATTGCCAGCCTGGCAGTTGGCTATGATGACAAATTCAAAGGAGAATTACGACTGTGAAGACATCTGTCAAGGGCAAGACAACCAAGATCCCTGGACCAGGGGGCTCTGTTAGAATCCTCAAAAATGGCTGAACCACTGCATACATGTAAGAACTTAAATATGAAATCCATAAATTCCCAACTAGCTATTTTCCTATGCTGGTTGCTATTGCATACAACATCACAGTTCTACTTGGGTTCCAGTCAATAATAATTCATTCACAACTAGCTTTTAAAATTAACCGGACAACTTAATGACCACAACCCCCACCCTGTCACTGTGCTGAGGCGTCCAGGTGAATTCTACATTAGTAACCTCAGTAGTTCCTATCTATGTATAGTATCGAATTCTTGAGGAGTGGATGATGTTTTATACTACTACACTATGACTTCCTTTTTGGGAAAAATATTTCATTTATAATACAAATTACTATAAGTAAATCTAGAATAAAAGGTGCTTGGTGGGTAGAAATATTCAGAAGATTGAGCCACGATACTCGGGGAGATGGGAGCTCTATCTGATCAAAATTTTGAGCTAATTAAGTTGCATTCTTATGAAAAAACCTGGTCTTAAAAGCTCTTGCCCCTGCCAATCAAGTTTTAGAAAACCTTTTTACTTCTTTCTATATCCAGGCTTTTGCTCCTATGACTGTATTAAAAGTGATCTTGCCAACATGCTCAGTTCAGTTGTCACATCTTAGGGGCAGTTTTAAGTCCTTGTGTCACCTGGAGTCACTGCCACATGAAACCTTGCTGCCTTCGTGAGCCACTCTTCTTTATTGGCTTCATTTGGCTACCCCTTATTTTCCTCTTAATGTTCTTGCAGGCTTTTCTCAATATTACTTAAAATTCCTTTGTCTCTGCCTTTCCTCCATAAATGTTGATGTTACCTTAGGTTCTCTTTTCAACCTTCCCTTCTAATTTCACCCACATCCAAGGCTTCAACCGCTGATGACTTCCAAATTTATGTCTCTTAAGCTCAAGTTTCCTATATTTAAGTGTCTACTGAACATCTACCTCAAATTTCGTACATTCAGAACAGAAACTCGCAGGTATCTCAGACAAAACATGAAAAAAGAAACCATCATCTCTACCAATCCCAACCTCATTTCTTGTCCCTTATGTATGCAGGTCAAGAAGCAGCAGTTAGAACTGGACGTGGAACAACAGACTGGTTCCAAATTGGGAAAGTCAGGCTGTATATTGTCACCCTGCTTATTTAGCTTGTATGCAGAGTACTTCATGCAAAATGCCAGGCTGAATGAAGCATAAGCTGAAATCAAGATTGCTGGGAGAAATATCAATAACTTCAGATATGCAGATGACACCACCCTTATGGCAGAAAGTGAAGAAGAACTAGAGCCTCTTGATGAAAGTGAAAAATAAAAGTGAAAAAGTTGGTTTAAAACTCAACATTCAGAAAACTAAGGTCATGATATCTGGTCCCATCACTTCATGGTAAATAGATGGGGAAACAGTGGAAACAGTAAGAGACTTTATTTTGGGGGGCTCCAAAATCACTGCAGATAGTGACTGCAGCCATGAAATTAAAAGATGCTTGCTCCCTGGAAGAAAAGTTATGATCATCCTAGACAGCATATTAAAAAGCAGAGATATTACTTTGCCAACAAAGGTCCATCTAGTCAAAGCTATGGTTTTTCCAGTAGTCATGTATGGATGTGAGAGTTGGACTATAAAGAAAGCTAAGGGCTGAAGAATTGATACTTTTGAACTGTGGTGTTGGAGAAGACTCTTGAGAATCTGTTGGACTGTGAGCAGATCCAACCAGTCCATCCTAAAGGAAATCAGTCCTGAATATTCTTTGGAAGGACTGATGTTGAAACTGAAACTCCAATACTTTGGTCACCTGATGCGAAGAACTGACTCAATTGAAAAGACCCTGATGCTGAAAAACATTGAAGGCAGGAGGAGAAGGGGACAACAGAGGATGAGATTGTTGGATGGCATCACTGACTTGATGGACATGCATTTGAGTAGGCTCCGGGAGCTGGTGATGGACAGGGAAGCCTGGGGTGCTGCATTCCATGGGGTTGCAAAGAGTCAGACACAACTGAGCAACTGAACTGAACTGAACTGATTCTTGATTATGGTGAATACAATTGTTAATCAATCTAGTGGTGCAAGACAGAAGCAAATGTATTCTAGCCTCCTTGTTCTCTGTCATCTTCTGAATTCTGTCAATCTGGGAGCTATTGTTATTCTACATCCTAGCTAACTCAAAGATCCGAGCTCTTTTCTCCATATTCACTGTCTTCTCACCCTAAAGCCTTTAGCTTCCGATTACTCCATTGTCAGCATGGCATACATGTGACGTGTGCTCCCTCTCCAGCCCATCTCACACCACACCGCCACCCAGGTCATCTGCACCAAGTCATTCCAGTCCCTGATCTCTTAGGATTCTTTACTTTCACCTTTGCACATGGTGTCTCTGCTGCCTGGGGTGCCTCTCCTTTTTCCCCTGGAAAGAAGACACCTTCTCATTCTGGAAAACATCACCTTCTCTGAGATCTTCTAACCTCTAAAAATAAGAAAAGAATACTTCTTCAGTGCTCCAATAATGCTCTGCATGTCTGTCATAGAATGTATCACACCATGATTAAATTACCTATCAGTCTTTTTTACTATACTGAGACAATCTTAAATGCAGAATGATGTCATTCATTTTCTTATTTCTGTGTTTAACAGAGGTCCTGGAATGTAGTAGGCATTCAGTAATGGTTGTTGAATAAACGAAGAATGAATGAATATCAAGCATTTTCAATATATTCTTCCATGGGTCCTGCATAACTCTTAGCACTCAGTTTGTAAGATTACCCCATTTCCTATTAGAGAAACCCTCAAGAATTTTAGTATAATATCCTCTTCTATTAAGCTCAAACACACACAAAATTAGCTACAGATGCTTAAAAGAAACCCAATCTTTCCTTTTTAATCAATCTTGAAACTGACATCTCCTATACTTTTGAACACACATTCCTACCTGGATGCTAAAAGGTCCTCATTTCTGTAGAAACAGATACACTGGACTGACCCACTGAGCTTGTCACGAATACACCATAATGGTTTCTAGCTCTGCTTCAGAGCCAGTACATATGTTTTTCCTGGTCTTTCTGCCCAAGTCAGTCCATAAATATTTTAAATCTATGAACTTTTAAATTCAAGAAGATTTATGGGGCCACTTTAAATACTTATTTCTTGCTTACATGGGATTGAAAGATCACAATGGCTCAGTATCAGTTGCATTTCATCCTTTCAGTACTTATTTCACAGCTGAGCACTTCTCAGAGTTATGAACATGAGTTCAGTCCCTGACAAGTCATAGCAAAGGCCAAAAGAATGAGCGAAATTATCCACTCTCGAACCACATGGGACAGCAGAGACTGAATAGGCAGCATCTGCTGTGACTTATTACAGCATATATGTTACACGAGGCCCCAGATCAATCCCCAAACGGAAGTCTTATATCATGGGTCTTTCACCACCAGAAAGAAGCATACACATACATTCAGCAATAACACTACATAAATCTCTGTTCCAATTACAGAACTTTATCTTATGTGGTGCCAATAAGTAAAAGAGCTATCTCAAAACAGCAGGAGGAAATGCCTGCTTCATGTGCAGAAGCATTTAATATCACTATAAGGAAATCTTTTAACACAAGAGGGACATGGAACTATCTGCTTAAGGATCAGTCCAAAAGAAGGAAGAATCTCTCCAAATAATGTCTGACAGATTTTGTATTTTGAACTTAAATCCATCATTGAAAAGGAGGTAAATGGGAAGAAAATAGGTTGTATATAAAACGTAAGCAAAACCGAGGGCATTCTGGGTACTAAGAATAATACTTGACCAAAGACCATCTATAGTTGGGCAGGGGATGGAGCATGCTTAATCTGGAATCAGTGAGCTAGCTGAGATGTATATCAAAGTATGTGTAGTGTGTGTGTGTGTGTGTGTGTGTGTGCATGCATGCACCTGAGAGGTGCACCAAAGAGGAATCTGATGAGTCCCAGGATTCTCCCAAAAGGACTTTGACTCATGGAGTGTTTCCAACCACTGCGCTATAGTAAATATTTCTCAGATTCATAAGCAGAGAGGTGTGACTCTCAGGTGAGATTCAAGATTATTGAACCCAGTGAAGACCAAAACCACATTACTGGAGTCTTGAGGCAGTGGTACAACGTGAGTGTGACGTATCCTCTCAGATGGAAATGAGAAAGTCACTGCCAACTCTCAAATGACATTTTGTATAAAGCGCATATTAGTAAAGTACATGGAGAATCCTCCTCTCCACATTTAGGAGAGTGAAAACAACAGGATGCCCTCTACAGGTGCAGAGAGGACAAGACACTCCGCCTGCTTCCCTAGTGCACCTCTCCTGTGCACCCCAAAATTACCTTTGACATTGATTTTGGGCTTTGAAAGCTATTGGTTTCATAAGGTGTGCCATGTGTATAAAAGCCCAGAGAAGACAAGAAGAAGGCCATACAGAACAGGGTTCCACTTGGGAGAACTGTTGATCTTAGATGCTGCTGTGGTGGTTTATTGCTGTTGCTGTTGTTGTTGTTTTGCAAGTTTTTAATTGCCTTTTTGATCTTTATTGTTTTACTACATAAAATTATGAGTACTTCCATGTCTCTTGGAATTTTGTATCTCTTTCAACATTGGCAGACCTACTAACGCAATAGTCTAATCATATTTACATGGCTGATTTGGAAATACACATGGAAGATTCCGTTCAGTTCAGTTCAGTCGCTCATTCGTGTCCGACTCTTTGCGACCCCGTGAATTGCAGCAGGCCTGGCCTCCCTGCCATCACCAACTCCCGGAGTTCACTCAGACTCACATCCATCGAGTCAGTGATGCCATCCAGCCATCTCATCCTCTGTTGCCCCCTTCTCCTTCTGCCCCCAATCCCTCTTAGCATCAAAGTCTTTTCCAATGAGTCAACTCTTCGCATGAGGTGGCCAAAGTACTGGACTTTCAGCTTTAGCATCATTCCTTCCAAAAGAACACCCAGGGCTGATCTCCTTCAGAATGGACTGGTTGGATCTCCTTGCAGTCCAAGGGACTCTCAAGAGTCCTCTCCAACACCACAGTTCGAAAGCATCAATTCTTCGGTGCTCAGCTTTCTTCACAGTCCAACTCTCACATCCATACTTGACCACAGGAAAAACCATAGCCTTGACTAGACGTACCTTTCTTGGCAAAGTAATGTCTCTGCTTTTCAATATGCTATCTAGGTAGGTCATAACTTTCCTTCCAAGGAGTAAGCATCTTTTAATTTCATGGCTGCAGTCACCATCTGCAGTGATTTTGGAGCCCAAAAAAATAAAGTCTAACACTGTTTCCACTGTTTTCCCATCTATTTCCCATGAAGTAATGGGATCAGATGCCATGATCTTCATTTTCTGAATGTTGAGCTTTAAGCCAACGTTTTCACTCTCCTCTTTCACTTTCATCAGGAGGCTTTTAGTTCCTCTTCACTTTCTGCCTTAAGGGTAGTGTCATCTGCTAAGTCGCTTCAGTCGTGTCCGACTCTGTGCGATCCCATAGACAGCAGCCTACCAGGCTCCCCCGTCCCTGGGATTCTCCAGGCAAGAACACTGGAGTAGGTTGTCATTTCCTTCTCCAATGAACGAAAGTAAAAAGTCAAAGTGAAGTCACTCAGTCGTGTCCAACCCTCAGCGACCCCATGGACTGCAGCCTACCAGGGTCTCCATCCATGGGATTTTCCAGGCAAGAGTACTGGGGTGGAGTGCCGTCTGCATAGCTGAGGTTATTGATATTTCTCCCAGCAATCTTGATTCCAGCTGGTGCTTCTTCCAGACCAGCGTTTCTCATGATGTACTCTGCGTATAAGTTAAATAAGCAGGGTGACAGTATACAGCCTTGACGTACTCCTTTTCCTATTTGGAACCAGTCTGTTGGTCCATGTCCAGTTCTAACTGCTGCTTCCTGACCTGCATATAGGTTTCTCAAGAGGCAGGTCAGGTGGTCTGGTATTCCCATGTCTTTCAGAGTTTTCCACAGTTTATTGTGATCCATACAATCAAAGGCTTTGGCATAGTCAATAAAACAGAAATAGATGTTCTTCTGGAACTCTCTTGCTTTTTCATTACCTTGTGTAAATTTGATTGTCTCAACAGTCCAAAAAATGACTAATATTTGGACATTTGTTATAGTATTTTTTATCCATGTAAATCACTCATTTAAGATCTAGCTATTACTTGAGTTCATCTCTTCTCCACCTGTAACTAACAGAGTTGTATAGCTGCTAAAATAACCCGAATATGCAATGGCGCAAATGCAATGACAGCTTCTTTGTTGTGCGTGTGCCGGTTTGAAGATGCTGATCTACTGAGTAGGCCGCCTTCTTCTACGTGGTGATTTAGGGACCTAGGCTCATTCCTTCTTATGGCCCTGCCATTCCCAAGTATTTGTCATCTAGAATCAGCTTATAAAGACATCATAAGACTTGAGTTTTAAGAGATTCAGTTCAGTTCAGTTTAGTCGCTCAGTCATGTCCAACTCTTTGTGACCCCATGGACTGCAGCACACCGACCTCCCTGTCTATCACCAACTCCCAGAGTTTACTCAAACTCATGTCGGTCATGCCATCCAACCATCTCATCCTCTGTCATCCCCTTTTCCTCTTGCCTTCAATCTTTCCCAGCGTCAGGGTCTTTTCAAATGAGTCAGTTCTTCACATCAGGTGACCAAAGTATTGGAGTTTCAGCTTCAGCATCAGTCCTTCCAATGAATATTCAGGACTGATTTCCTTTAGGATGGACTGGTTGGATCTGCTCATAGTCCAACGGATTCTCAAGAGTCTTCTCCAACACCACAGCTCAAAAGCATCAATTCTTCGGCACGCATCTTTCTTTAAAATACAACTCTCACATCCATACATAACTACTGGAAAAACCATAGCCTTGCCTAGACGGACCTTTGTTGGCAAAGTAATATCTCTGCTTTTTAATATGCTGTCTAGGTTGGTCATAACTTTTCTTCCAAGGAGCAAGCATCTTTTAATTTCATGGCTGCAATCACCATCTGCAGTGATTTTGGAGCCAAAAAAATAAATAAATAAAGTTTGGCACTGTTTCCACTGTTTCCCCATGTACCCGTGAAGTGATGGGACCAGATGCCGTGATCTTAGTTTCCTGAATGTTGAATTTTAAGCCAACTTTTTCACTCTCCTCTTTCACTTTCATCAAGAGGCTCTTTAGTTCTTCTTCACTTTCTGTCATAAAGGTGGTGTCATCTGCATATCTGAGGTTGTTGATATTTCTCCTGGCAGTATTGATTCCAGCTTAAGCTTCATCCAGTCCAATGTTTCTCATGATGTACTCTGCATAGAAGTTAAATAAGCAGGGTGACAATATACAGCCTTGATGTACTCCTTTTCCTGTTTGGAACCAGTCTGTTGTTCTATGTCCAGTTCTAACTGTTGCTTCTTGACCTGCATACAGATTTCTCAGGAGGCAGGTCAGATGGTCTGGTATTCCCATTTCTTTCAGAATTTTCCACAGTTTATTGTGATCCACACAGTCAAAGGCTTTGGCATGGCTAGTAAAGCAGAAGTGTATGTTTTTCTGAAACTTTCTTGCTTTTTTGATGATCCAACAGATGTTGGAAATTTTATCTCTGGTTCCTCTGCCTTTCCTAAAATCAGCTTGAACATCTGGAAGTTCACGGTTCATGTATTGCTGAAGCTTGGATTAGAGAATTTTAAGCATTACTTTGCTAGCATGTGAGATGAGTGCAATTGTGCAGTAGTTTGAGCATTCTTTGGCATTGCCTTTTTTGGGGATTGGAATGAAAACTGGCCTTTTCCAGTCCTGTGGCCACTGCTGAGTTTTCCAGATTTGCTGGCATATGGAGTGCAGCACTTTCACAACATCATCTTTCAGGATTTGAAACAGCTCAACTGGAATTCCATCACCTCCACTAGTTTTGTTTGTAGTGATGCTTCCTAAGGCCTACTTGACTTTGCATTCCAGGATGTCTGGCTCTAGGTGAGTGATCATACCATCACGATTATCTGGTCGTGAAGATCTTTTTTGTACAGTTCTTCTGTGTATTCTTGCCACCTCTTTTTAAGATCTGCTTCTCTTAGATCCATACCATTTCTGTCTGTAAGTGTGACCATCTTTGCATGAAATGTTCCCTTGGTATCTCTAATTTTCTTGAAGAGATCTCTAGTCGTTCCCATTCTACTGTGTTCCTCTATTTCTTTGCACTGATCACTGAGGAAGGCTTTCTTACACCTCCTTGCTATTCTTTGGAACTCTGAATTCAAATGGGTATGTCTTTCCTTTTCTCCTTTGCCTTTAGCATCTCTTCTTTTCTCAGCTATTTGTAAGGCCTCCCCAGACAACCATTTTACCTTTTAGCATTTCATTTTATTGGGGATGGTCTTGATCACTGCCTCCTGTACAATGTCACAAACCTCAATCCATAGTTCTTCAGGCACTCTATCTGATCTAATCCTTTGAATCTATTTGTCATTTCCACTGTATAACCATAAGGGATCTGATTTAGGTCATACCTGAATGGTCTAGTGGTTTTCCCCACTTTCTTCAATTTAAGTCTGAATTTGGCAATAAGGAGTTCATGATCTGAGCCACAGTCAGTTCCCAGTCTTGTTTTTGCTGACTGTATAGAGCTTCTCCATCTTTGGCTCCAAAGAATATAATCAATCTGATTTTGGTATTGACCATCTGGTGGTGTCCATGTGTAGACTTCTCTTGTGTTGTTGGGAGCGGGTGTTTGCTATGACCAGTGCGTTCTCTTGGCAAAACTCTATTAGCCTTTGCCCTGCCTCATTTTGTACTCCAAGGCCAGATTTGCCTGTTACTTCAGGTATCTCTTGACTTCCTACGTTTGCATTCCAGTCCCCTATAATGAAAAGGACATCTTTTTTCGGTGTTAGTTCTAGAAGTTATGGGTAGAAGACTTGGATATGGCTGGGTGCAGCAGACTTGGGTATGACATAAGCCCTCTTGGAGGAGGTCGCCATTAACCCCACCATAGTGCTGCCAGAACTTACACAGGACTGGGGAAATAGACTCCTGGAGGGCACAAACAGAACCTTGTGTGCACCAGGACCCAGGACAAAGGAACAGCAACCTCACAGGAGACTGATCTAGACTTGCCCATGAATGTCCAGGGGTCTCCAGTGGAGTCATGTGTTGGCGGTGGCTTGCTGCAGTTTTGGGGGCACTGAGTGTAGCAGTGAGTGTATGGGACCTTTTGAAGGAGGTTGCCATTATCTTCATTACCTCCACCATAGTTTGACCCCAGGTAAATAACAGGGAGGGAGCACAGCCCTACCCATCAACAGAAAATTGGACTAAAGATTTACTAAGCACAGCCCTGCCCATCAGAATAAGACTCAGTTTCCCCTCAATCAGTCTCTGCCGTCAGGAAGCTTCCATAAGCCTCTTATCCTTCTCCATCAGAGGGCAGACAGAATGAAAACCACAATCATAAAAAACTAACAAATCTGATCACATGGACCACAGCCTTGTCTAACTCAGTGAAACTATGAGCCATGCCGTGTATGGCCACCTAAGACGAACAGGTCATGGTGGAGAGTTCTGACAAAATGTGGTCCGCTGGAGAAGGGAATGGCAAGCCACTTCAGCACTGTTTCCTTGGTAACCCCATGAACAGTATGAAAAGGCAAAACACAGGACACTGAAAGAGGAACTCCCCAGGTCAGTACATGCCCAATATGCTACTGGAGATCAGTGGAGAAATAACTCCAGAAAGAATGAAGAGATGGAGTCAAAGCAAAAACAGCACTTCGTTGTGGATGTGACTGGTGATGGAAGTAAAGTCTGATGCTGTAAAGAGCAATATTGCATAGGAACCTGGAAAGTTAGGTCCATGAATCAAGGCAAATTGGAAGTGGTCAAACAGTAGGTGGCAAGAGTGAACATTGACATCTTAGGAATCGGTGAACTAAAATGGACTGGAATGGGTGAATTTAACTCAGAGGGCCATTATATCTACCACTGTGGGCAAGAATCCCTAGAAGAAATGGAGCAGCCATCATAGTCAACAGAAGAGTCTGAAATGCAGTACTTGAATATAATCTCAAAAATGACAGAATGATCTCTGTTCATTTCCAAGGCAGACCATTCAATATACAGTAATCCAAGTCTATGCCTGACCAGTAATGCTGAAGGAGAGATTCAGAGGAGGTTATATTTTTTTTTAATTGCTTTTAGATTACCAGTTTATTACATAACTCATGAGAAGCCAGATGGAAGAGATGCCCAGGCCAGGTACGTGGAAAGGAGAGGAGCTTCCTTGACCTCACTGAGCCTGCCACTCTCCCTGCACCTCCACGTGTCCACAGCCTGGGAGTTCCTGTTTGTTATTGTTGTCATAATGAGCTCTTACTTCAATCAGAGGCCAAATGAGAAAAAAAGAACTACTCTAGGTGTTTCAAACAGAGAAAATTTAATACAGGAACTCATTATACACGTGGTGGAAGAAATAAAAGACTCCAAACCAAGGAGTTACGTAGGATGGTGTGAGTAACCAAACATTAACAATGGTCAGAGGTTAATAACTTGCCTGATTTCCCCTTCCTTGGGGCTGGAGAGCCCCAGGGAGAGGGCAGAGCCTAGAAGGTGGGACCATCAGAGGGAAGTCAGGAGCACAGAGGAGGATTCTTAGCAGATGTTGAGACCAGGAAGGGAGGGACTATCTGACAGCAGCTGGAATCATGGAAGAGAAGCAGTCCCTGCCAGAGAAACCACTCATATCAGAAAGGGAGGGGGAGAAACTCCCTGGCTTCTCCCCTCCTCCCACCTTCGCAAAATCTGCCTGAGCATCCCCCTGACTCAGCTTATGTGGAAGCCAGAGTGCAACAAAGCTGGCAAGTGCAGTCCCCATGATAGAGAGCAGAGCAGGGGAAAGGCCAGAGCAACCAGGTAAATGGCCACAGCACCTTCCCTTTTATAAAGATAGTGTCGAGATGAACCTGAAGAAGAAAGCCACATGGCTGTGAAATTCTTTGTTGATATGGGGAGGGAAAGGGAGGCCAAGGAAAAAGGTAGGAGAGGAAGAAAGGGTAGCAAAGATCACAAGTTAAGAAGAGGGGATCTCTCTCCAAGTCTGCTGGAGCAACTGCTGAGATCAGAGGCTCCATTTATATTCACTGGCCAGTGGTAGCTGGCACAGGCCAACAGAAGAATTCTAGAGCTGCAAGCGACCTTAGAAATCAGTGGAGTGCTCAGACCCATGCTTTGAAGTTATTGAAGTTTGTGAGTACTTAATATATAATTAATTGAAATTAATGTGAATTTAATTCTTTCATGCCAAAATGGAATTTAAACATCTTTCAAGAGACTTATGAAGGGATTTCAGAAAAGCCAAGCCACTGCAGGTCCTTGTGTTGAGCACAAAGGCAAAAACTGAGAACAAACAAAGCAACAGAAAATATGTGTGTGGGGGGAGAGGGTGTGGGAGAAGAGAGCCCAAGGGATTTCTTTAGTAATGTTTGTTTATGGCTGTTTCAAATTAAGGAACTAATTTTGGATTGGGGAATAAATAAAGAAGTTCCTTGAGAAATAGACTATTGCTAGGAAAACAGCACTGCCTACAGTTAAGAGGGGGTGCGGGGATGGGGAATGAGTCTATTCCCACTTAGACCTGGCTTATTTATTTTATGGTGTTAAACATGTTTGTGAAAAGACTCCAGCTTGTGTCGTTCCTCTTAATATTTTTTGTCTGCTCGTGCAAAAAACCAGTATCTCTATCCACTTTCCTTATTCTAGTCTTTGATGAGACCATCTTTTTAGAAGAGACAACAGAGATACCCCTGGCACAATTCAGCAGTAATTAATAGCCAGGACATGGAAACAACCTAGATGTCCATCAGCAGATGAATGGATAAAACCAATCAATCCTAAAGGAAACCAACCCTGAATATTCATTGGAAGGACTGATGCTGAAGCTCCAGTATTTTGGCCATCTGATGGGAAAACCAACTCATTGAAAAAGACCCTGATGCTGGGAAATATTGAAAGCAAAAGGAGAAGAGGGCAACAGAAGATGACATGGTTAGACAGCATCACTAACTCAGTGGACATGAATTCACACAAACTCCAGGAGATAGTGGAGGAGGGGGAAGCCTGGCATGCTACAGTTCCCAGAATCGACTTTGTGACTGAAGAGCAACACCGAGCATACACGCAGCAAGGTGTTCCTAGGTTCTGTGGACTCCGTCGCCTGAGCTGGTACACGTGCTTTCTGCAAATGAGTGAAGATGTCTTGGCCCAACAGTAGACTTTGGTTAAGAGCTTAGGAGAAGGTCCACGTGGAAACAGTTGATGCTTTTTGAAGACGGGCAGTCCATGGTTGTTAGCGTCACTGAGCCAGGCTCAGCTCAGCTGAAGAAAGAAAGCAGAAAGCCTGCTTGAAGTTCTAAAGTGTTTCATAAAATCATTTTACTGGTATTAAGACTTCATCCAGGAATAGTTTCAGTTTTTGTTTTTTGAGCCACTAAGAAAGAATATTGCTAGGGAAATTTCCTAGTTAATATTCAGTCTCATCAGCTGAGTTATTCATAGAGAGCTGTTCATGGCAACTATTTCTAAGTTGCCAATAAATGCCTAGTATCACAACAGCCAATGGAATGTTGATCATAAATGAATTTTCCTAAAACAGTAACTTTGGTTCTACTTCTAGAATGTTGAGAACGCCATTTCTGAAACACATCTTCTTAGCCATTCTTAATGTAGCTTACCATCCACATTTTTCACATGCATGAACATGTGGGTCCATGTTTGGTAAAAGAAATGTGATACTGCAGAGAGTAAGAGATATTCTTCCTACTTTAAGGAGTTTATAACCACCAGCAGAATAATCTGAGTTACCAGCTAAGTGGTTCTCTTCTGAAAGTGAAAGTGGAAGTTGTTCAGTCGTGTCTGACTCTTTGCAACCCATGGACTGTAGTCCATGGAATTCTTTAGGCCAGAATACTGGAGTGGGTAGCCTTTTCCTTTTCCAGGGGATCTTCCCAACCCAGGGATCGAACCCATGTCTCCCACATTGCAGGCATATTCTTTACCAGCTGAGTCACAAGGCAAGGCCAAGCTCCTTAAAAATATAATCATCACATCTGTAGGTTTTCAAGTGCCTATTATGAACAAGGCACTGTAATTATTTCATTTAATGCTCACAGAAATCCCAAGTAGCAGGTACATTAATCATACCCAGAAGTGGAGGTTCTGAGATATTAAGTAGTTTTTCTAGTAGTCTCACAATTATAAAGCAGAGGGCTGGAATTCAAACCCCTGATTTCAAAGCCATGCTCCTCGTCATTCTCCTTAGGACTGCCGTTCCTGGATGCGCAACCTGGGCAGTAGCACAGGGCCTGGTACCTAGAAAGGGCCCATGCTTAATGTTCTACAGTCACTGTCTTGGAATTCTTAAGTAGTTCTGCATTTTTATTCTGCACTGGGTCCCACAAATCCTATATACATTTCTTGATACTCTAAATGAATACTATATGCAGGAGTTCAAAATTCTTCAACAGTTCTTCCTTTAAAAGTTCCTACTCCCCACTCTACTGTGGGCTGTACTTAATGATTCACTTCGAATGAATGGGCAGAGGTGATGGTGTGTGTCTTTATGATCAATAATAAAAGGCACTGTGACTACTGCCTTGTTCTCCAGTCACTTGCTCTGGGAGAAGACAGCTGCTGTGTTATGAGGACATTTAAGCAGCCCTCAGAGAAGCCCCTGTGGGGAGGAACCAAGGCCTCCTGCCAACAGTCATGTGAGTGAGCTGTCCTGGAAGCATTCAGACAAGCATGGCGATGACTGTGCCCCTCCATCCCTACCCCACCCACCCTGGTCCAGAGCTCAACAACAGCCTTAGGAGAGGCAGAACCATCCAGATTAGCCACTCCTTCATTCCTGACCTTCAGAGACTGTGTGAGGTAAATTTGTGGTTTTAAACTGGGATAACTGTTTATGCAGCTATAGATACATTATTGCAACCCTGCAACTCAAGTAATGAGAGGAATCTTTGATTAAAAAATGACTATAGGGCTTCCCTGGTGGTCCAGTGATTAAGAATCCACCTGCCAATGCAGGGGACACAGGTTTGATTCCTGGTCCTTGAAGATCCCACATGCCTTGGAGCAATTAAGCCTTTGCACCACAACTGCTAAGCCCATGCTGCAACTGCTGAAGCCCGAGCGCCTAGAGCCCGTGCTCTGCAACAAGAGAAGCCGCTGCAACGAGAAGCCCATATACTGCAAAGAAGGGCAGCCCTCACAACTAGAGAAAGCCTGAGCACCTCCACAAAGACCTAACACCACCAAAACGAACAAATAAGCAAGCAAATACATGAATAAAAAAATGTTTAAGGTGAATACATTCATGCATATGTGGTGCCACATTAAAAGCTGTAGCTGTCACTTCAGCAGATATAGGGGTTTTATTCTAGAGGAGAGCAAAACTCGTCAGTGACTGTCAGAGGACTTCTTTCTACATGATCATTGTGTAAAGGCCTTCCTTTAAATTTAGGGGCACAGCTTTTGATGGTAACACCTGACCTTCTGGCCTGATTGTTAATTCACACAGTACCCAGCTCCTTTCTTCTGTAAGAGCTGGCTCCCTTCTGATTGAGAAAGCCTCTTGCTCTTGGTGTTTCCAGTTCAGCCACACCTGTGCCATGTAGCCTTGGGGTTGTACTTCAAGGGACTCTCACAGCATTTCTTCCACCCACCTGGCATGGAGTTGGGTCCCCTGGGCTCACTCCCGGACAGCTGCCTGGCTTGCCTGCTGTCATTCAGCTCTGCATGCATGGTCCAGCCCATGAAGTCAAGAGGGGGTAACTGCTGCCAGACTGGCTCCTTTTCACGACCCTGTTCTTCAGGACCCAGCCACACTGGTTCATAGGAAAGGTAACAGTGGTTCGCACATGACAACAAGGGACCCACTTGCAAAACAGATTCAACACTGGTCATGAATCAGAGTCCTAAGTGTGAAGTCCTAAGTCTAGTTCCAAGACCCAACATTTAACATTTGATGTTGGAAGTCAAACCATGCGAAACCTAAGGGCTTGTCTAAACCAGAAGAGATGAAACAAGACTTCAGCTCTATCTTTCTGCATGGTAGAGGAATCTTGTACAGAAAAAGCAAATTTGACTACTTTAACATGGAAAGTTAGAGGGACATAGTGCCCTCTTTCAAAGCCACAAACGAAGTAAAAAGTGTCTGGTATCAGAGAATGATGTGGGCTAGCTTTGTTGAAAATGTTGACCCCAGATCCTGCTTTTTACTCAATTTTATAAGACAACCAAGGGAAGATGATGGTGATATGAGGAGAAAGGACAGTGAGGGAAGAGAGGGCTTGTATGATAATCACTGTTTTATGGAACCAGTCATCAGCCATTCTCCTCAAGGAGTTCTATTCACTTTAAATTATCTGACTATTCTGATGACAGATGCAACTAAGTAAACTAAAGCCTAAATGAGCATTTTTAAAAGAAAAAGCATATGAGATTTATTTATTACTCCAACAAGTGTCCTGCCCCTTCTCTGCCCCCACAGTGGAATGATACACTTTGATTTCTGTTTTTTTTAACTGAGAGCTTGGAAGCTGAAGGTTGAGCCAGTCAGACCCTCAGATCAGGAACTGCAGTGGAGAAGGGGTGAGAAGGAGCTCCTGAGAGAGGCTGTCTTTGCTGTTTCTCATACCAGGCATGTTCTAACCTCTATACAGACAGGATCTATACAGACAGGATCAGAGCCACATGAAGACTTGTGGCTACCTAAGGTGATTGACTGGTCTATGGAGTTTTTATTTGCTTGTTTGTTTTGCTCTCCATCTTTCAGGATGTCAGTTTGATAAAAGCAGTGTCTGTAATGCTCACAGTTGTATTTTCAGTTCCATGACACATGGCAGGCATCAATAGATGAATGAAAGAAGGAAGGAAGAAATAAATTCACACCTAATGGAAGTAAATGAGACTCATTGATTCTGGTGTGTTCTAAATGACAACCCTTCAGACCCTTAACAACCAGTAACATTCTTCATCATTTATTCATCAAACATTTAACCAGTACCTTCTTCATACCTTGAATGAAGTCTTTGCCTGCTGTCTTAGCACATTACATTTCTCATTTCACTCATTCAGAATATTCTCTCCCAGAGCTGAAGCCTGAAGCAATCCTGGCCTCAATTCTAAGGCAAAGTTCCACAAGGACAGTATTTTCCAAAGTGTTTTTCCAAGGAAGGGCTACTTGCTTCACTACAGAAAGGACCACTGGGCAGCCAGCAGCTACCTTTATGACTGCATTAGTTTACAAATTCACTACATATTGCACTTGAGAATTCTATTACTACATCAGGTAATAGCTTCACCTGATGGACTTAATTTACCTACTTAACCTGTTTTAGGTTATTATTATCACGGTAATGTTGGCAAAAATAAGGCAAAATTCATATTTGAGGGACCTGTTCAATTCTTCCCTTTCCTCATAATTTATTTATTTTCTTAGAGAAGAATACCAGTTGATCCGTCTTCTACGGTAGTGGCCTCTGCTGTTTAATTTTGGAAGTAAACTGAAACAAACTTTTTAAAGAATCAGTAAGCTAGGCACCGTGCAGTTGTAATCTCAAAAGTGACTTTGGGGACATCTTTTATGATGTATGTGGAAGAAAGATAGCATAGCGCTCTCTAGACTCCCGTTTTCTCTATCACACGGCCGATGTCACTATGAATGAAGAAAGTATGCACAGAATGTTCGAAACAGTTATTCTGAGGCATCTTCACCCTCTTCTTTAGTGGCTTCTCTCAACACTTGGTTCAACTGTCTCTTTCAGACAAATGCAAGATTCCTTTGGGACTCAGAAAATGTTTCCCATCCTAATTCAGGTCTTCATAGGACATTTAGTAAAGGGGGAGGGAAACAAAAATATTTTCCCAAGTCAGAAGACTTCTGGTCAATAGGAACAAATGTGGAATCTGGAGAGATTCCAATCAGCTTCCTTGAAGTAAAATCATCCCAAGGTTTCTCTTATTTTTAAAACATATCTTTCACTCATGCAGGCAATATGAACAAGTAACTGATAAATTTCATTCACATAAAACCTGGGTCATATGGGATAAAATATCTTCCCTGAGAATAAGCTGCTTTTTAAAAAGTCTTAGTGCTCTCCACTCTCAGTTTTACTCAGCATATTGATATTTCATGGCTTTACAGGTGACTTAATTGTTTCTATATACACAGATGGGATATGAAGCATTGTTATTAATTGAATGTACTGAACATTTATTTCAATGCCTCTCTTAAAAAAAGAAAAATTTACTGCTCAGGACACTCAGTTGAGTCTTGTAACCAACCTTTATTTGCATCCCTGAACAGGGCTCTGCAGGGGAGAAGTCTTACCCTGGACCTCAGCAGGGGTAAAATCATGAATGAAGCAAGAATTTCTTTTGTTTGTTTTTCCAGAAGAGAAAAGAAACTGCTAAATAAATTAAATTTTTTTACTAAAGAGAAAGAAAAATAGATGGTTGCTTCTTTTCCTCACCTCCCACCTCCATACTTAAATGGAAGAACGGAGAGCCAAAAACCCTCCTGGGGTGCTTGACAAGATCTCAGAAGTCAAAGAGTTCACAGCACTCTCTCTGAGCCTCAGTTTCCTCATCTGTTAAAGGAGATATAATGTCCCTCTCATAAAGGTGTACATGCAATGTGAGGCTCTAGGACAAAATCTGCCACACAGTAAGTGCTCATTAAATTTTGTGCATGCGTGCACGCTAAGTCGCTTCAGTTGTAGCCAACTCTTTTCGACCCTATGGACTGTAAACCTGCCAGGCTCCTCTGTCTGTGGTATTCTCCAGGCAAGAATACTGGAGTGGGTTGCCATTTCCTTCTCCAGGGGATCTTCCCTACCCAGGGATCGAATCCGTGTCTCTTGTCTTCTCTGCTGGCAGGTGGGTTCTTTACCACAGTGCCACCTGGGAAGCCCCATTAAATGTTAGCTTGCATTAAAGTGGAAATGGTCCTGTATTATATTGATTATAAGAGTTGATGATTTGCAGTTAAGAGTTCGTTCTAAAAATCTGAGTAAGGATATAGGACTCTTAGGGAAAGCAATGGAAACCTGGCATTTTCTATAGCTATTTTATCCTCCAGCAAATGCATATGGATTGTTTGCTATTTATAGGCTACTCGGCTAGAAGAGAGAGAGGTTGGATGAGAGAGGTCAGGACCCAGAGCTTGCTGTCTAGGTGTTCACAGTCCAGTGAGGAAAACATTCCTAGGTTGATAACTGTAATGCAACTTGGTAAGTTCTGCAATAAAAATAATTATACCTATTAGCTATTGACTGTGTTTTGGGGTGGGTCAGCATGTTGCAAATATTGTCCTACTTGTCTCTTACCACAACCCTATGAAGTAAGTATTAGTATTCCCATTTTACAGATGAGAACTCAGATTCAGAGAGGCTAAATACCTTGTCCAAGGTCACACAGCTAGCAAATGGTAAGTCTGGAATTTGAACTTGGGATGTTTAAATCCAAAATCTGTTTTTTTTAACCACAACAGTATACTGCCTTCCTAAGATATAGTATAGAGATAACAGTATCTGTTATCTTTTATTAAAATAATTAATATATTGTTAAATATAAATAGTAAAAATATATTTGAGAGGAAGGAGAGACTAGCTGGCTAACTGCTGGAAGAAAACAGGAGCACTTCAGTGAGGAGAGGATATTTGAGTAAATCAGCAGAATCATTTCCAAGGATCCATCATGGATACAATTCAAATGTATGTTTGATTTGGTTTCCCATCCCACTCAGCTACCAGAAACCTGATTTTCAACTTTTTCTAGACTGCAATACATTTTCAAATTTCTTTCATCATTGTACTGGTTACCGAATACGTAGTCCCTGAAACCCTGGAATACCCCTATTTCCTTTTTAGGAGAAAATAAAAATCACACACACACAACCTAGTATATCAGAGTTTTGTTTAAATAACAAACTCCGGTAGATCATGATACCATTTTAAAATGCATAAGTAGTGATATACGTCAAAATGTCAGCATTGACTACTTCTAATTTTACAGGTACTGAGTTTGTGGGTACAATTTCTTTGCTTCTAAATTTTGCAAGTTTTCTCAAATAGATTATTTGTCACTTTGGTGATGAGATTATGTGTGAATTTAAAATAACAGGCAACGAAACCTCCTAGCTGTTATTCTAAAGTCAAGGCACATTTAGCTCCCTCATCTACATCCCATCTACATTTCCAATAACAAGTTCCTTAGGGATGAGGCCTGCATCCCTAGGGAGAAGTCCAAGTGGGCTTTGCGTATGATGGACACTTGGCAAACATCTGTTATCTCTCAAAGTGAAAAATGAATACTGGGAGAACTTTCACAACTTACAAATGAAGTCAGAGCTGAGAGACTCTTGAAATGAGACTCTGGCAAACCAACATGTAAACAAAACCACCATGCACCCCTGTTCCATAGGTTTTCTCTACAAAATGGGGCCTGTTGTGTACAAGATGCTGAGAGGGAAGAAAAGAGGGCAGGAAGGGGCCCCTCTCCAGCTTTGAAAATCTTGCAGTTCAGCCGTGGAGACTGGACATGAATGCAGGAAAAGATCACTGGCATGTGTGGACCATGCTTCTCTGCTCGCAGATTCAAGTGTGCAAGGAACGCTTGATTTCTCAATAACAGAAAAGGCTTGTTGTTATTATTTAGAGTCGCTAACATAGGAGCTAGTGAATGTCTACAACTGACATCAAGTTCAAATTCTTCCAAGAGGCAAAACTGTAGTGTTAGTCAATAAAAGAACTTCTCTCTTCATCAATGCTATCAGCTCTCAATTTGAGGGACGACAGGATGAGATGGCTGGATGGCATCACTGACTCAATGGACGCGAGTCTGAGTGAACTCCAGGAGTTGGTGATGGACAGGGAGGTCTGGAGTGCTGCGATTCATGGGGTCGCAAAGAGTCGGACACGACTGAGCGACTGAACTGAACTGAACTGAAATGGTAGGAGGAAGAATGGGGAACAGGCAGGTGCCCAGGCTGACATCCACTGATATCTATTGTACTATCTGGCTCTTGGGGCTTGGGCTGCCAGATGGCTACTTGGATGGACCTTGTTCCTCTCCAAAGGGCCCCTTAAAGTCAGTGACTGTCCTCGCTACATAAGCTCTCCTTGAGGACCCTGCAAGTGGGGGTTGGGGGGTCTGGAGGGCTGTCCAAGGGCCTTCAGCAGTTCTATACTCCTCATGAGCACGCTAGACTCATTCCCTAGAGCTGCATCAAGCTGTGTTGGGGATGCTCTGTGAGGCAGGGCATCAGGCCTCTGAACTGAGACAAAATCCACAGCCTATTCTGACACCCTGAAGCTTCCTTAAGCTTTACCTGCAGCCAGGAGCCGGTCTCTCTGTGCGCCTGGAGTTTCTGTTGTCTCCTCTCTAGCAGCCAGATGGAGAGTGGGAATGAGGTGTCTTTTTTTTTTTCCTAAGAACAAACTAGCAGCTCACAGACTCTGTTTCCCCTCTGACACTCAGTGACGCTTATCACTCTTGACCCATCAAACAATCTTTTGGGGTGGAAAATCTTGTTCCTGCATCATTCTCTCAGATCCATTAACTTGTTCCCTATAGGGTTTGTACATTTGGCCTCGAGTCAGGAAAACACTTCTTTTTCCTCTGAGTCAGGGGATGGCTTGTCCTCTGGCTGTTAAATGGGAGCAGAGCTGGAGGGTGACAAGAAAATATGTGAGCAAAATCCTCAGATAGTAGGTCAAAGTATCTTGCCACCGACTATTCAAATGCCGGCTCAAGAAAATAAGGGAAGAGATGGGCCGGTCTAGACCTCGGACCAACCTCGGGCTTGGACTGGTACTCCTTCTCTTTACGCAGCCATGTAGTCAGTACTCAGGGGTTGTTTTACACATGTCTGCTCTTGGTGGACAGGCATGTAGGTTGCCAGGCTTTCTACAATGATCAGGTAGGAGGAGAGACAGAATAAAATAAAGCCTTCTGTGGCTATAGAAAAGGGCCCATCTTAGCCTGTCATGACCCTCATTCTACAGGAGAAGCGCCAGGGAAGACTTCTGGGTATCAAGTCTCTCTGTTGTGTTACCTCCTGTCGTATATTGCTGTTCCCTTCCTGTTTCTGTCTTCTCTGCCATCAGTCATGTCTGTTGGGGACATTCACCTGTCATGATATACATGCAAGGTCACAAAGGTATAAAGTATAAGAAATACAGTTTATAAATATTGTTGTTCTTAGCAAGCCCAATCTATGCCTTTGGGCAAGTCACTTAACCTCTTTATTCACCCACTCATTTAAGCAAATATTTTTAAGCACCTCCTACATCCTTGGCACAGAGCTCGTTATCACAACAGGACAAGAAGGGAAGCAGGCATAGTTGTCACTCTCTTGGGGCTTGCCATTAGTGGGAGAGACACAAAAATAATTCTTAAAGATCACGCAAACATATGATAACTTGTAATAATCGCTATGAAGGGAAAGTTCACAGAACTCAGTTGAGGTCAAAGGAAATCTTTGAGGCGGTGACATTAAGCTGATACCCAGGTATGAATGGTTGAGGAGGGTATAACTTGATAGAGCTTTTGAGGGCTGAGTGAGGGCATAACATTTCAGATCAAGGAAACAGCATTTTCCGAAGCCCTGTGGTAGAAGGCCAGAGTGGCTGGAAAGAGCTGAAGCTGGAAGCGTGAGCAGGGCCTCACAGGCCATGTTAAGAATTTTAAGTCTTCTTCCTAAGAGCCATCAAAGTGAAAGTGTTAGTTGCTCTTGAAAGTGTTAGTTGTGTCCAGTTCTTTGCGACTCCATGGACTCTAGACCACCAGGCTCATCTGTCCATGGGATTTTCCAGGCAGGAATACTGGAGTGGGTAACCATTTCCTTCTCCAAGGGATCTTCCCAAGTTAGGGATCAAATCCAGGTCTCCCATATTGCAGGCAGATTCTTCACCATCTGAGCCACAACAGAAACCCCAAAGGTCATAAATGACACATTCAAATGTGCGTTTTAAAAAGATCACTCTGGTTGCTGTGACAACATGGTTTGTTCACCCCAGCCATCAATTCTTAGAGCCACACCAACAGTTCAGAGCAGTAACGCAGAACTTTTCATCTCTGGCCACAACTTCCTTTTCTCCTAGTGTTATAGCACACACCTCAGGGCACCTGTTCTTTTATTTCATGGAGACCTCCAGTGGCTTTCTCACCCTGCTGTCTCCATACTCACCCATCCTCTCTCCTTCTCTCTCCTCCCTATCTAGCTGAAGGGGATCAGAACCTGGCATCCCAAAATATGCCACATTGACATATTGATTATTTTGAGCCCAAGGCACTTAAGAAACAGCAGATGGGGGAAGGGCTCTCTGCACTCCCACTTTGTGTCTAAAAGCAGGACATAAATTTCCAGTGAGAAGGATGCCCTCACTGTACCATGAAGAGAGGAACATTCTTATCACAGGAAACGAGATGAATCTGTACAAACAGACCTACTAAAATAGCCTGCATCTTGTATCAATCCCCGCCCCCCGCCATTTATTTCCTAATCATTTGCCCTCAGTCTCCTGCCCCTCACCCCAAACCCTTCTTCCCTTGCCTTGTTACATCTGCACAATGCATTGATCTTTATTGATACGGTACATAAGTATCTGCTTCTTGGGGTCTTCAGTTCTTTTCTAGGAAGGCTCCTGTCTCACATGAAAATAGCACCACCAGATAAACCTGTATGCTCTTTTCCCTTAATCTGTCTTTTGTTAGCTTAATTCTCAGGCCCAGTCACAGGATCTAAGAGGCTCAAGGAAAAGTCTTTCATCCCTTACAGAGCTAAGATTCAGTGCTCCATCATTTAAACCACTCTCTTATTAATATCCAAAATTACCTTGTCCAAGTCTTTCTTGTACAACATCTGCCCAGCAGAACCCAATGCATAGCAGGAGGTCTGCACACAGCAGATATACAATAAAAATGTGCAAGTGAGTGATCCCAACTGTTCACTCTCTTGAGTAACTGTGCATCATGGACATAGCTTGCAGAAAATCGCATACCTTCTGCTACCTGTGTCACTACGAGTCAGTGGTCACCAGCCTCGTTCGGGTCTTCATCTGGCTTGGTTAGCGCTTTGACTACATCAGGTCTTCCTTCTGAATTCACATCGTCGTCACTCACTGTCAGCGGTGACGCCCTCTGTACGTAAGAGGCAATCACAGACATCGCACAGGAAAGACACCAGCTTCCGGCCACCTAGTCTACAAACATTCCTGAACTGGCCTCACCTTGACCTTCTCACAGGGAGGTCATCTTTCCTCTTGTGTTCTGAATCCCATCCCCTGCGGCCTTCTTAGGAACCTTTCCCTTGCTGAGATTTTCAACGTCTCTCTCATTCTACTGGATTTGTTGTTTCAGCATTTAAAACTGTTCATGTTTCTCCCCTTTGAAAAAGCCCTCCTTCTACCTTCCCTTCCCTTCCCAACCAAATTTCTAGAAAATATGTTTCTTACCGAGGTTGTTGCCCCAGAGTCATACCCCTCCCCTCACTGAAATGGAAACCGATTACATCTAAGTTTCAGAAGGAAGCTGCAAAGAGAAAAAAAAAACAACCAAACAAGACTAGTTGGAACCAAGTAGGCCCAAGATGGTGCAAGATTTGACTTCCCATAATCTTAGGCCTTATCACACACTCTTTGTAATACATTAGCATGCTCAATGACGCAACCACCAGCACTGTGCGCATTGATGATTGCCGTGACAACTGGATAAGTCCCTAAGAGGACCGGAAAAGAAAGCTATGTCAGTTCCAGGTCCAAACCACACCCCTGTTCTTAGGTAAGTCATGAACAGCCTACTTTTTAATTCCTTTCCTTTTACTTCATCTCTCCTATATATTTGGTGTCTCTGCCAATATTGTGATCTAGGTTCCAGCTTTTCCATTCTTTGGCCATTGAATAAAGCTTGTGCTATTCCAGCCTCAGCATTATTCCATTATTGGCTGTGCAAAATCTGACTGGAAAAAGAACCTCCCTGGCAAAGACATGGGGTCTTCCCTAGACTAAGCCCCCGGTGTAGGCCCAGTCAATCAATTGGGTTACATTTTTAGCATAATCATTGTTGACAGAAAGATGCACAATGTGAAGGTTGCTAGTTAAGTTTTACTGGGGCAAAATGAGGACCACAGTCCAGGAGACAGCACCTCAGATAGCTCTTAGAGACTGCTCCAAACAGGCAGCAGGGGAAGGTCAATATATAAGATTTTGGAGAAGGAGGAGTTCAGTGCAATCAAGCACTTATTTTACAAAAGTTTTCTGCTCATCACAAGGAGCTGATGTCACTGTGAAGGGATTTAGTGCTTTTCTAGATATGAGGAGATGTGCAAGGGTTGGCTTCATGAAGTCAGTTCCTGAAAATATGTAACTATACAAAGGCCTGTTCTGCTGGATTCCCTGGAGCATGGAGTGCCTCACTGTCCACGCTGAATTCCCCTCAGGGGGTGTTGAAGGCAGGCAGCTGCAGCAGCTCAGGCAGATGGCAAATGCTCTGAGAGTTGTTCAGTCGCTGGCAAATGCTCTTGGCAAGTGTCAACATGTGGATGACATCATCACCGTTTGCTTACCTTCCATTCAACTTTCCAACTCCCTGCAATCTGGCCTCAGCCTTCAGGGAGCCATAGAAACTCAGCCCACCAAGGTCACCAGTGACCTTCTCGTCCCCAGATCCAAAGGACACACTGAGTTCTCTGCTTGCCTGTCTTCTCAGTAGCTCTCAATGCTAATGACACCGTCCTCTTTCATAATCATTTCTCGGGGGAGGGGAACTGGGCTTTCTGGTTTTCCTTCAGTACCTCTAACTGTTCCTTCTCTGGTTTCATTACTGATTGTTGATATCTAATCTCTGCCAACTTGGTGACGGTAGGGTTCCCTAGCATTCTGTCTCTGGACATCTTCCTTTCTCTCATTTCTCTTTCTCCTTACAAGGTCGCCCTGTGGTTTCCACTTAAATCTGTGTACTGCTAACACTTGAATCTATATGAACAGCCGCAGTCCTTCTTTTGAGCTCCTCACATTTAAGTGCTTTCTAAACAGCTCCTCTTGAATATTTGTCAAGTGCTTCAAACTCAGAATATCCTGAAAGGAACATAGGAGTTTTCCTCCAAAACGGCTCCTTCTATAATGTTCTCTGCCTTGGCAAATGGCATTACCATCAATCCTCCTGTTTAAGGGAGAAGACTTGACTCTTCCCTCTCACACACCTACCCAATAAATTCACACTTCCTGCCACACTAGGCCAGGTTGCCATCACTATTTGACTAAAACAGCATCAGAATTTCCCCACTGGTCTCTCCCCCTCACCTCCTCAAATTCCTCAAACTCCCTCACCTCCTCGAACCGACCTCCCCATTTCAGTCATATGACCTTTTAAAAACTGCACATCTGATGTCACTTTCCTAGTTAAGATCTTTTAATACTTCTTACTGCCCAATAGGCAGCTTCTCCAGCTTCCTTTTCCCCATCTACTCTTCCTACCCTTTGACTAAACTGGAATTTTCTCAGTCGTGTGAACTGAGCAGGGTCTTTCCCACTTAGGGGCCCATACAAATGTCATGTCTTTCACCTGGAATGCTTAGCCACCCTCCTTTTGCTAACAGTCATTTCCACTTTCATGCCTTCCTTGACCTCCCCCCACCCTCCGCCCGACTAGGTTAGGCGCACCTGTTTTACGTTCCTATAAGACTTGGTTCTTTGCACCTTTGTAATTGTCTACTTTTATGTCATCATCTGTTTAATGTTTATCTTGCTGGCTAGACTACAGCCTTCATGAGGGTGAGGGAATTACCTGCTTGGTCCACATTAGCAGCAGCACCTAGAGAAGAGACTGGAGCATTGCAGATGCTGAATCATATTTCTTCTTCTAATGACCAGCTCACATCTAGTTAACAGTAGTAGCTTTACGTTAATACTTAAAACGTAAGCTCAGGAACTTCTGTGGAAGTTTAGTGCTTCCATTACAGGAGGTATGGGTTCAGTGTACTAAGATCTTATATGCTGTGTGACCCAAGAAAATAAAAGTAAAACTGAAACTCAAGTTCATCTCCTTTGTGGCCTATTCTGAGCCAAGTAAAATGCTAATTGCATTTGAGTGTGCCAGGTAGCACTAGTGGTAAAGAACCCATCTGCCAGTGCAGGAGATGCAGGAGACATGGGTTCCATCCCTGGGTTGGGAAGATCCCCTGAAGGAGGGCATGGCAACCCACTCCAGTATTCTTGCCAGGAGAATCCCATGGACAGAGGAGCCTGGCAGGCTACAGTCCATAGGGTCACAAAGAGTTGGACATGACTGAAATGACTTAGCACACACACACATTCAGCTATGGAAAGGTCAGCTATTGATTCTATTGCGTAGAAGATTCATGCAGAACTTCTGTGAGCAGAGCACTGTTACAATAGGTGGTGCAAGATGCGGTAGGCTCAAGGATTGTCTGCATTTCACAGATGAGAGCCTGGAGCACAGAAAGGTTAAATAACTTGCCCAAGGTCATACAACTAGTAGCTGGTAGGGCTGGGATTTGAAGAAACCTGAATTTGAATTTGGATTTGAAACAGACCAGCGTCTATCCACTACACCACAGTGACTATGCCTCTGAGAACTTTCCTCTTATAGCAAAATAGGCAGAGTACACTGGTGGGTATCAGACGGCTCCTCAGCTCCCTCTGGATGCAGAACTGGGGCCCAGGAAACTGAGGACCAGTTTTGTCAAGGATGCTGACAGCAGGATCAGGAGTGTTCCCACCCATGCCCCTCATTTAGAGGCACTAGTGCCACCTGGTGGACATAGTTTGAATGCCATCTTGGATCCTCCACTTAATATTTATTGCTAACCCACATTCATGTGGGTTTTAGGAATTTGTTAATAATAGTTTGTTATACAATGACATACTTAGGCATTGTGCTGTGCCCCTCGGGGATGAATTCTTCCTTTTGTCTTTTTAAAATTGCGTTTATTTTTTTTGAGTCTAATTGAAGTGTGAAAAATGCAAATAGAAAAAACATTTTTGGTCATTGTCATTCAGTGTCTTTTTTCCTTTTCCATAATAACAAAGGCAAAATTTACATGCAAGAAGACTTAAATTCTGCACCTCGGTTTCTTTATTTTAAAATGGCAATAATAGTAGCATTTACCTCAGAGGACTGTAATGAGAATGAAATAAATTAATCTGTATAAAATGATAGAGCAGCACCCAGCACACAATAAACATTCAGTAAGTGTTAGCTATCTATTATTTATACTATTGTACAAGGAAATTGGATACTTTTCTCTTCCAGAGGATTAAGACAAAGATAAACATTTCAATTTCTGGCATGCTCCAGAGTCATTCCTTTTGAAAACAAAGATAGCATGAGAGAGAAGCTTAACTAGGCATAAAATTATGGATTAGTAAGTTTTAATTCATTCTATATTTATTTCCTGAGTCTCTACTATATGCAGAAATGCTGGAAAGCAATGGTGAGGGACAAGAGTCTTTGACCCCAAAGAAGGCAGAGTCTAGCGACAGAAGGAGAGTGTTGACTGAGCAAATAAACCAAGAGTGATGCGTGCTGTCAGGAGAGTACAGAGGCCCTGCTAGCGCATGGAGGAGGTAACTAACGCAGTTTTTAATTGATGTATAATTGACATACAATATTGTATTAGTTTCAGTTGTACCACTTAGTGAACTGATATTTTTATACATTATGAAATGATCACCATGATAAATCTAGTTACCAGGTGTCATCATACAGTTACTACAATATTATTGACTATCTTTCCTTTGCTGTACATTACATCTCCATGACTTATTTTGTAACTGGAAGTTTGTACCCTTTAATCCTTCTCCCCTTTTTTCCCATCCCCTCACCTCTCTCCCCCTTTCTGGCAACCATCAGATTGTTCTTTCTTTGCTTTTGCTGGCCACACCAGGCAGCATACATGATGTTAGTTTCCTGGCCAGGGTTCAAACCCATGCTCCCTGCATTGGCAGCCTTAGCCACTGGACTCTCAGGGAAGTCCCCAGATAGTTCTTTGTATCTTTGAGTCTGTTTCTCTTTTGTTGTCTTCTTTCATTGTTTTCTAGATTCTACATAAAAGTGAAATTATGCAGTATTTGTCTTTCTCTATCTGAATTATTTCATTTCATGTAATATCCTCTAGGTCCATCCATGTTGTAGCAAACGGCAAGCTTTTATTCTTATTTCACCACTCAGCGATATTCCATTGTGAGATGTCTAAAAATAGTCATCTATTCTTTTTAGCCATTCATCTATTGCTGAGCACATTTGTTGCTTCTGTATCTTGGCTATTGTAAATAATGCTGCAATGAATACTGGGGTGTACATATCTTTCTGAATTAGTGTTTTCTTTTTCTTTGGATAAATACCTGGAAATGAAATTGCTGGTTTGTATCATGGTTCTATTTTTAATTTTTGAGGAAACTTTGTGCTGTTTCTGTAGCAGATATAATATACCAATTTACATTCCCACCAACAATGCACAGCAGTTCCCTTTTCTCCACATGGATTTCGCCAACACTTATTATTTGGGTTTTTTATTTTTTATTAGGCCTCTGGTTTGTGGTATCTTAAATTAGGAGACCAGAGATTGAACCTGGGGCATAAAAGTGAAAGTGCCAAGTCCTAACTACTGGACTGCCAGGGAACTTCCTATTTGTTGCTTTTTTGATGGTAGCCATTCTGACAGATATCAGCCATTTCTGAGCTGATATCTCACTGTGGTTTTGATTTGCATTTCCCTGATGATTAATGGTGCATGTTGGCCATCAGTATGTCTTCTTTGGAAAAAATGTCTACTCCAGTCCTCTGCCCATTTTTTAATAGGGTTATTTGCCTTTTAAAAAAATTTGAATTGTATGCATTCCTTTTGCATTTTGGGCATTAGCCCCTTATCAGTCATACCATCTGCAAACATCTTCTCCCATTCAGTAGGTTGTCTTTATGTTTGGTTGATGGCTCCTCTCACTGTGCAAAAGCTTTAGTATAGTTCTATTTGTTTATTTTTACTTTTGTTTCCCTTGCCTGAGAAGCTCTATCCAGAAAAATACTCCTAAGACTGATATCAAAGAACATACTGCCTATATTTTCTCCTAGGAAAATACATGGTTTCCAGTCTCATATTTAAGTCTTTAACCCATTTTGAGTTTATTTTTGTATATGGTATTAAAAAAGTGGTGGTCTAGTTGCATTCTCTTGGATGTAGCTATCCAGTTTTCCCAGCACCATTTATTGAAGAAATGCCCATTACCATTGTTTATTCTTGCTTCCTTTGTCATAGATTGATTGATTATATAAGCATGGGTTTATTTCTGGGCTTTCTATTCTGTTCCATAGATTTAGGTGTCTGTTTCTGTGCCAGAATTATACTATTTTGATTACTATAGTTTTGTAGAACAGCTTGAAATCGAGGAGTATGATGCTTCCAGCTTTGTTTTACTTTCTCAAGATTACTTGGCTATTTGGGATTTTTGTGGTTCCATACAAATTTTAGAATTATTTTGTTCTAGTTCTGAGATAACACCATGGATATCTTGATAAGAATTATATCGAATCTGTTGGAGAAGGCAATGACACCCCACTCCAGTACTCTTGCCTGGAAAATCCCATGGATGGAGGAGCCTGGTAAGCTGCGGTCCATGGGGTCGCTAAGAGTCGGACACGATTGAGCGACTTCACTTCACTTTTTACTTTCATGCACTGGAGAAGGAAATGGCAACCCACTGCAGTATTCTTGCCTGGAGAATCCCAAGGACAGGGAAGCCTGGTGGACTGCCGTCTATGGGATTGCACGGAATTGGACATGACTGAAGTGACTTAGCAGCAGCATATTGAATCTGTAGATTGCTTTGGGTAGTATGGACATTTTAACAATATTAATTCTTCCACTCCGTGAGCACAGTATATCTTTCCCTTTATTTGTTTTACCAAATTAAGTAGTGGCAAGATATAAACTATATTTCAATACATTAATAATAAACTATCAGAAAGGGAAATTAAGAAAATAACTCTAATGGAGTTTTATGAGATTGCAGTTGGAGAGGTGGAGAGATGAACTTTGTCTCTGGCAGGCCCATGGACACTCCCTCTTCTCCCGGAAGCATTTTCCTCTTTCGGATAACTTCCTCCACCACCTTAAAAGCCCCCTCTCTTTTCAGGTAATTGCAACAAATCTGTGTTAATATGTGAACAATCACATTTTAAGCTGTTATCTAGGAACATATCTCTTCCAAGGGGTATTGCATTTTAAGAAAGACCTCTAGATCTCACAGTTCATCTCCCAGTCCAAGAGACCACCAAATATCCTTTTCTACCTGAAGATTCTTAGTTCAGCTTAGTTCAACACAATCCAGAGAATTGTGGCCAAATGATCATTAGGAAAAAAAAAAACTAACATCACTATTTTGTGTTCTAATAGATGTAAAACTGCTTTGAAAGAAGAGAAAAGCACTATGCAAATGCAGGATTATATTACCCTCTCTGTATGCATACTCACTCCTTCCTGCCTCGGGTATTGAAAGATTCTATTTGGGACTGTGTTCCTGGCCCTGGCTCTGGATATCATGGTCATAATAGCTGTCATATAAATGAGCTGCATGCACCAGGGTTGCTTGTATGAGATAAATACTGCCTGACTCTGAAAAGAAAGTCTTTATCTCTCTGGATAAAACATTGCGTTGAAAGACTTTAATTACATCTGCATTACTCTTCAATGCCAAATAATATCACAACTCATAAACAGCCTTTTGTTCTTCTGATTTAAACATAAAATTGTACTTTGTCATTTTTATCAGCTTATCTCTCTGCTTCCTGTCTCATCCTTCCCCTCCCCACCATCAATCATCAGGAGGTAAAAAATAAAAATAAAGTGAACTTCACCTTTTCAAAGAGCACCACTCCAGAGTAGAGGTATATAGTCAAACAAAATTAATGACTTGAGTGAAGAGCAATGCAGAAAGAATGTATGTCAACCCATCAAGGTGACCACAAAGTCCTGAATGTGTCCTACCCTGTTAGAATTAAGTCATAGGTCCTCCTCTAGCATCAGAGAGTAGATCCTAAGATCTTGCCTCTCCAGATCCCCAAACCACCAAATTCTTTTCTGCACTAGGCTTCCCACCTCACATTAGTCAGATTTCCACTGGGGAAGACAAAACAACAGAGCTACTCCCCGTGGGATCCCCATTCATGCCCTACCTCCTTTCCCCAGACTGGTCAGTTTTTTTGGAGACAAATAGTATCTCCTCCTTAGAATAAAATTGGGAAACCTGTTGTAACCTACTTGATATTTTCCCATTAGGAAAGTAATACAGTATTAGCAGGGTGCCTAGGGCAGAACTTTTTCATAACAGACACTAACTAAATATTAGTTTAATTGAACTAAATAGTCTAAGAGGCCACAACCCAGCAGAGGCATGAGGAACCACAGGGTGCTTTTTTAATTCTACCAGTAGTGAAAATGGCTAATTTATCCAAGACTTTGTGCCTTTTCCTAGACTATCAAATAGTTTGTTGAACAACCAATCTGGCTTAAACTAAGGAAACTGCTCAACTAAAAGACTAAAAAGATAGAGGGGTTATTGCTTCTCAAAAGAGGACTTAAATCACTGTATTTCACCTCTATTTTTCACAAGTGGTCACTTTGTATTTTCTTACAAAACTCCTGCTGTGTGGTTGTTCTGTGATCCAATGTGTTGAACCAGTTTCCAAGTCTAATTGGTGTAGCATGAGTGGTCCCCTGGCTGGAGAATGCTTCTTCCAAACCACCCTGCTTTGCTCACATGGCTCAATCCAGGTCAGCATGAGGCCTTGGGGAGCACCCAGGCTCCCCTTCCAGTGAATAGCTGTTTCCAGCCAACCACAAATTACAAGTTAATTGCTCTAGTCTCAATAAAACTGGCTAATTCAACCTCTTACTTTAAAGTTAAAGATCTCCTCAGCGTAGACAGCCACAATTTGTGAATATCGCCCAAATTGTTGGGTCTTTCCAAAGTCATTCTGAAAACAATAGTGATGTTGTATAGACCAATTACAAAAAGATGACATTTTTGTTTTAAAAAATGTGGGGGAAATCTGGGTGTGGCGAATTAAAAAGTAAATTCAAGACATTATGGCCTGGAGGGGAGGACTTGTTTTGGAGTTAAAAATGATTGTTCAGCTTCCTAGTAGAATCATTAAGTACTATACCTTAAACATCATTCAAAAAATACCTGGCTTTTATTTACTTAACTTTAAAAGTCACAGAACAGGCCTTCTAGGAAGGAGACATAAGGGTTTGTTTTTCCCTGTTTCCTGGAAACCACAAGGAATCATTAGTTCATCAAGCGTCAAAATTCAAAATGTATCAATACACTAAACAAAGATTTTTAGTATTAGAAACATCATAGAGGGCAAATTTCTTAAGAAGCTCATATTATATATTTCTTTAAATGGTCCCTTAATTTCAGCAACCCTGCCTTTGAAATAGTTTATAATGATCCTTTCCTCTCTGTATCGCCTTAATCCAGGTTCTCATCAACTTTTTCTTGATTATGACAGTAACCTCTAAATGATCTACCTGCTTCTAGGCTTGTTCCTGCACTAATCTTTCTTGTACAAGTATATCACAAATCAAAATCTAAAGTGCAAAATCAAAGAAAGCTGAAAGAGAATGAATGTATGCTTACGTATAACTGAATCGCTTTGCTGTACACCTGGAACAAACAACATTGTAAATCAACTATACTCTAATAAAATAAAAACAAAAAACCAAGCAAAGCTAAGTAATACATTGTTTAGGGACCTATACATAGGAGGGGAAGAAATTCTTTAGTAAAAACAAGGGAATAATGAACACAAACTATAGCATATTGGTAATCTCTTGGGAGAGTCAAGGAGATGACCCAGGAAAAAAGTATACAAGCAGAACAATGAAGGTGGAAATGTTTTAGTTCTTAAGTAGAATAAAAATGTTTTACTTCTTTTATTGTATAAAGAGTTCACAAGTGGCCATTCTGTTATTCTGACTCATACATGTGATAATATTCTTTTCAATCAAATATTGCATAATAAACTATTTAAAGTGAGATGTTAGAGCTGATCTAAAGGAAAAGTGTTAAAGAAACATTGGTACAGGTATTGTAAATTATATATGGTGATAATGTGACAGTGGTTTAAAAAAAAAAGACCAAAATTTAGGAAACCTGGCCCTATGGAAACAAATCCACGTTTCTTAGCAGATCATAAAAAGGGCAGTCTGGTTCAGGAACACTTTTCCAACAATTTCCTCTCACTGCCTCTCTCCCAAGCATACCAAACAAACCACACTCTTTCATGTCTCTGGGCTCTTGCACTTTCTTCTGCCACATCCTTCTGCTGAACTCTTCACCTACTCTTGCTTGATGACCTCCTACTCATTCCGGAAGGCCCAGCTCAGATGTTACCTTCCCCAGTATCAAGACACCACACTACTGCCTTCAGGCAGAATTAATTCGTCTTTACATTTCCAGAGTTCTGGATCTGTTGTGGTTGTGTAGTCTCTAAGTCATATCTGACTCTTGTGCAACGCCATGGACTGTAGCCTGCCAGGCTTCTCTGTCCATGGGCTTTTCCAAGGAAGAATCCCTGAGTGGATTGTCATTTCCTTCTCCAGGGGATCTTCCAGACCTAGGGATCGACCCCTGTGTCTCTTGCATTACAGGCGGGTTCTTTCCCACTGAGCCACCAGGGAAGACCATCCTGTTACCCATCGTCTATTATTGCACTCATGAAGGGTATACTTGTTTGTTGCTTATCAATCTCTCCATCTAGATAAGTTCCTTGAGGCCAAAACAGACTAAACTTTGCACCTTCATTACACAGAGCTGTGCACAGCATTCAGGTGTTACTCCATAAATAATTGAGGACTGCTCTCAATAAAGAGCTCAAAGTACACCAGTAAGCTTTCCCCTGCTTAGCTGCACTGTGACTTCCAGCTCACTTAGACTCTCAAAAGAATATAACCATGTGAAGATGAATTTGGCAGTCAAAGGGTGGTTAAAGACAAATAAGCCAACACATTGAAGAAAGAGAAGTTTACAGAGGCAAAAAGCCATGGAACCCAGAGTGTTCTCAAAGCAGGAAGCTGCACTAGAGTGGCGCTGAAATCCTGTCGTCTAAACACACACCACTACTCTCCATGGGCAGGCACACATCCGGAAATGACTGGGACCTTTTGTCATTAGCTCACAGAAGCTTCCAGAGCTTCAGAGATTTAGGGAGACTGACAATGGGCTAGGGGATTGGCAGAAGAATATAATAGATAAACAGGAGAAGAAACTCTGTCTTACCACCAATTCAGTGACCATCCGCTTTCCAAGGCAACTTGGAATGAAGAGAAGTTGGCATGAGCTGTAGCCACATCAGGACCACTGATCTCTGAAGCACGCATTCAGAGAACAGTGATGCCTGCATTGTGTGACTGCAATGAATAGAGCTGGGTGTAGGTAAAAACGGTAGATTAAGGGCAACTTGTCTTGAAAGCCCTTCCATTTCCCTTCACCAGTCATTCAACAGTGATATACTGAGCAGTTATTTGACAAACATGATACAAAGTGACATGAGATCTCAAAGATTATTAAGATTTAATTTTTCCTTCAGTGAACTCACTGGAGGGCAAATGTGACATCTGTACAAATAATTACAATTTAATTTAGAATTTAGAATTATCCTACTGAAGTATAAGCCAAAAAATGTGGAAACACAGAGGAGAAGAAGCTAAGTCTGAATTTAAAGATATTGACAAGGAAGGAATAACCAAAGGAGGTGACTTATTGTTCAAATATTGAAGGAGGAATGGAATTTTAACAGATATAGACAGGAGTGAGATGTTCAAGAAAGAAGGAAAATATGAGTGTGGAGTAAATTCTGAGAATCTAATACTTGGAACATCGTTTTCATTCTGAAAGAATTAGTCCAGAAATCTTTGAGGCTCTCCCAAATAGCAAATACTCCCTAAGGCATATAATGCCTCTTCATAATACTTAAGAGAATTAGGTCACAACAGAGAAAAACAAAAGGCATATATCAGACCAACAATTGTGCACAAGAGCAAAAACTATATATTGCTAAATAGTGTGAGTTTTCAGCATTGAATGGAATAATAGATGATACAAATGTGGAATTAATTTTTTCAATTTATTTCAAAAAGGGCCTCAGGGGTGTGGGATTGTTCTAATCATAATTCATGGTTTATGATACTACTGTTCCTTGGTTAATACATGAAAACCCTTATTAAATTGTGTGCTTGTTAGTTGGACAGTTATTTTTAATAATGTAACAAATTCTACTTTTGGCAAAAAACAGGGTAACTGGTTTTGGACTTATGCTCCCACTGTAAACAACTAGAAAATTAGACAAAATGTAGGAAAAAAACCTCAAGCTTTCAGATATTGGAAAATAAGCAGTTCATTGAAGTTATCCCTGAGGAAAGAGAATCAAATAAAGTGATCCTGTGATCACTCTGGTTTTCTACTTAGAGGCAATCTCCAGACCATACCACAAGGTAGAGGAATCCAAGCAGAGTACAGAAGTTGAGTAATGAGTTGAGGAGACAGAAATCAGAAAGACAACAAAATCCAGACACACAACGATGCGATATGACAATTTCCAGCATCGATTTAAAAAATACTAGACAAGTGGAGAAGCAAGAAAATGTGACCTATGACCCGGAAGAAAGTCACTGAAAATAGCATAATAATTTCTTGTCAAAAATAACAAAAGCCAGAAGATAACATTTCTAACATACTGAAGAGCAAAACATGCTTTAACCTGCTGAAGGCAAAATGCTTTCAACATAGAATTGTACACCTAGCAGAATTATCTTTATAATGAAGTCTATGACCAGTATAGAGTAACAGGGACTGGGTTGGCCCTCCTGCATTAAACCACTAAAAAAAAAGGTGGGGGGTGGAATATATGAACCAATGATTTTTAGATACTGAAAAATACCAGGGCAGGAGAATGATTATTGAGAAAAGCTAAACAAGATAAGCTCTGTGATTACTCCAGAGAGACATTCCAGGCCATATTGCAGGGAAGAGAAACTCAGACAGATCTTGGTGGGATGAGACCTCAAACAGTGTGCCCAGTATAAACACAGAAATAATAAGGAAAGAAATGGAAGGTATTTTAAACTCAAAATTAAACTGTTTGGAATGAAAATTATAATATATGAAATGAAAAAGTACTGAATAGGTTTAACTGCAGACTAGGTACTTCAGAAGAAAGGGTTAGTTAATGTGAGGACATCAAAGTATCCAAAATAAAATACACACAGAAAAAAAGACTAAAGAAAAAATTAAGAGCATTAATAATCTGTGAGACAATATCAAGTGACCAAAATGTATGCAATTGCAATTCCAGAATAGATAGTAGAGAGATGGGGCAGAGGGTGGGGGAACAAAAATATTTTTTTGAAGAAATAATGGCTGAAATTTCAGAGGGAAAAAAGAACCATCACATGAGACAAATAGAACACATAGACCAAGATGGTAGATTTAAGTCCAACAATGACAATAATATATATAATTGGTAAGACCACTCCAATTAAAAAGCAAAACTATAACACTTGATAGAAAAACAACCCCCAGCTATTTTCTGTCTACAAAAAAATGCACTTTAAATTATAGACAAATTACACTTGAAAAGATGAAATTAGATATACTATGCCAACACTAATAAATGGATAGCTGGAATGGAGGCATAAATATCAGGTGAAGACAATTTCAGAAAAAGGAATATTGTGAGTGATCAGAAAGGAAATTTCACAGTAATAAAGGAATCAATTCATTAAGTGAACATAAAAATTCTAAATGTATGTGAAACTAATAACAGATTTTGAATACACAATGAGAAAACTGACAGGACGGCTAAAAGAAATAGACAAATCTATAATTTTTTCACTACCACACTCTCAATAACTGGTAGAAGTGATAGGGAGACACTAAATCAGTGAGAATATGGAAGATCTGAACTGCACCATTAAACAAGTTGCTATATTCACCGATTATGGAACAACTCATATTCACTAAGCTGTGAAATATCTACCCTACCACATACAGAAATTTACAATATCAAGAAAAAAGAGAAAGGACATGGCTATTGATCTTACAGACATTAAAATGATAATAAAAGATTACCAAAAATAATTTTATGCACATATAATTCAAAATTAAAACAAAATAGGCACAACTGTTGAAAGGCACAACAGCCAAAGCTCATTTAAGACTAAAAAAATTACCTGAAGGGTCATATATCTAATTAAAAATTGAATTTGTAGTTAAGAATGTTCTCACAATGAAAATTCCAATCCCAGGTGACTTTTTTAGTGAATTCTATAAAGGTTTAAAGAAGAAATGATGCCAATTCAAACAAACTCTGCCAGAAAATTCCAGATGTGAAAACACTTTTCAACTTATTCCATAAAGTTAGTTTTACCCTGATACTAAACAAACACTACAATAAAGATAAAGAAAACAAAAACTATAAACCACTATTTCTCAAGAAATAAATACAAATTTTTTTTTTAATTAGCAAAACAAATCCAACCATAGTTCAACCATGTACAGAAAAGATAACTGTCGTGAATAAGAAGAGTTAATCCCAGGCAGAAGGAACAATAAAATACAGGAGTGTGTACACATATAAAAATTACCGCAGGATGAATTGAGGGTTTAAATACAAAAAATAAAACTTTAAAACTCATGGTAGAAAATGAAAGTAAATGATTTAGATTTTTGGATAGGGAAATATTTCTTTTTTAAGAAAATGCTATGTATTCATTTTTAACTACACTGGGTCTTCGGCGATACGTGTGGGCTCTGTCTAGTTGTGGTGCACGGGCTTCTCACCGTGGCGGCTTCTCTTGTTGCAAAGCACAGGCTGCAGGTGCATGGGCTTCAGCAGTTGCTGTGTGTGGGTTCAGTCGTTGTGGCACTCGGGCTTAGTTGCCCCACAGCATATGGAATCTCCCTGAACCAGGGACCAAACATGTGTCTCCTGCATTGGCAGGCAGATTCGTAACTACTGGACCACAAGGAAAGTCTGAAAGATTTCTTTTTTTTTTTTTTCTCTTATTTTTGTTTTTAAATTTTTATTTTTACTTTATTTTGCTTTACAGTACTGTATTGATTTTGCCATACATTGACATGAATCCGCCATGGGTGTACATGAGTTCCCAATCCTTAACCCCCCTCCCACCCCATATCATCTCTCTGGATCTTCCCCATGCACCAGCCCCAAGCATCTGAAAGATTTCTTAATACAAGTTTTTTCCTTAAAAAAAATTTGCTATAAATATTTTTAAATTGTATTAAAATTAGTATATTTTGTTCATAAGAAAAATACCTTCAACTAAATGAATAATAAAGCAAAATGGAGAGAAAATATTTTTAAAACACACGTAACTAGTACCAAGGGCTTCCCTTGGTACTAGTGGCTTAGATGGTAAGTAGCATCCGCCTGCAATGCTGGAGACCTGGGTTCAGTCCCTGGGTCAGGAAGATCCCCTGGAGAAGGAAATGGCAGACCACTCCAGTATTCTTGCCTGGAGAATCGCATGGACAAAGGAGCCTGGTGGGCTATAGTTCTTGAGTTTGCAAAGAGTCAGACATGACCGAGCAACTAACACTAATTAGTACCAAGAATATGAAAAAGTTTCTACCAATCAATGAAGAAAGACACATAAAATTAGAAAAAAGAACAAAAGAGATTTAAAAACACTTATCAGGAACAGAAACATGTACAGCCAATACACATAGGAAGAGACATTAAGTTTCATTAGTAAATAAAACCCAACTCATATTCACTAAGCCATGAAAGAGTTTGTTATCTTACATGACAAGAAGGTCATGTGTGGTGTGGGCCTCAAGTTGGGAACCCACAATTTCACCTTCACTTCTCTGTGCCTTCCAGGTGTCTCTCCTCCTTGCTTTCAGCTCCATCCTGCCCATAAGAAAAGATACTTTCTTCCACAGGACTCTCTTCTGCAGTAAGAAAATCTTTCTTCCTTTTACATCTTATTGGCCAGGATTTGGATCATTTGTGTTTCCCAATCAAATTGCTAGAAGAGGAGTGTGAGTATCATACTTGGTTTAGGAGTTGTGAAGTCAACACAACATCCCCTGCACAAGGGACTGCAAAGAGTTACACATGGCTAGAGCACAAACAGAATGAGGTAGTGAGTGGCAAGAGATGAGGTACTGGAAGCTAAAGGAGAGAGAGAGACATTTCCAGCAGGACCAGGGTAAAAGGTGTCAAACACTACAGAGAGGTCACATGAAGCAGGTTGTCAAAGCGCCCAGTGAAATTACTTTCAGGAAAGTACTGGGGCTGTGAGAGGGTAGCTTCAGTTATGATGGGTGAAGTTGGGTTTTAGAGACTTGAAGACTAAGTGAGAAATAAAGCTGGAAAGACCACAAGTGTAGATATTCTTACAAGAAGGTAGATGGTAAACATGGGGAGAGACAAGGAGGTGACAGCAACACCCTGGTTACCAAGTGCTCTGAGAGAGGAATCACGCACCCTTGGCTGGTGCTAATTAAAATACACCATTGCATATTTGAACATTGGTAAGAGAGTAAACGGAGAAGGCAATGGCACCCACTGCAGTACTCTTGCCTGGAAAATCCCATGGACAGAGGAGCCTGGTAGGCTACAGTCCATGGGGTCCCTGAGAGTCAGACACGGCTGAGCGACTTCCCTTTCACTTTTCACTTTCATGCATTGGAGAACGAAATGGCAACCCACTCCAGTGTTCTTGCCTGGAGAATCCCAGGGATGGGAGAGCCTGGTGGGCTGCCGTCTATGGGGTCGCACAGAGACTGAAGCGACTTAGCAGCAGCAGTAGCAGCAAGAGAGTAAATCTTAAAAGTTCTCTTCATAAGAAAAAAAAAAAAAACTCTTAACTATGTATAGTGACTGATTTAACTAGACTAATTGTGGTGATCAGTTTGCACTATATACAAATACTGAATCATTATGCTGTATACCTGAAACAAATATAATGCTATGTGTCAATTATACCTCAAGCTTACATTTTTTTTTCAAAAAATAGAAAATAAATTTTAAAAGAAAGAAAGAAAGAAAAAGATCTGGAAAGAATGGACCTCAGGGCAAGAGATCCTGGAGCCAAGTTTGGCCACAATCTTTTGCTTGACATCGTCCTCCGCTTCTCTCCCACTCCCCACCCTCACTTCACTGTGGTCCTGCCTGGCTCTATGGAAGCAGAGTTATCCACACCTTCTACAGCAAAGCCTGGGAAGTACTCCATGATGGCTATTAACTACTTTCTTGGCTTAAAAGTGCTTATGGAAAGAGAGGGGCTTTCCTATTCTTGTCAGCATGGTCAGGTCCTCATTCGTGGACCAGGTCCAGCTCTGAGAGTCACAGCTGAGAAGAGAAGCAGGGCGGGTGGCCAGGGCACAAGAGACCGTGACTACAGGGTTGGAGAAAAGCCCATCAGTAGGTTTTAAGGAACTGAATTTTCTCCTAGGGGAAAAAAAAAGAGGCCAGAGGATGACTCAGTTGTCACCTTGCATGTCTGAGGGGTAATTCCGATTTGAGTGATCCCCCAGCTCCTCTCCATCCCAAACCCACTTGAGAAGCCATGTTTATCCTGTGGTGAGAGAAATGCAGCCCAACAATAAGGAGAGTCACTTTAGTAAAAACAGGTTCGAAGAAGTTTCCATCTGCCTCAGACCACCGTGAGGGTCAGGCTAGATTTTGTCTATATATAGGTCATAAAATAAACTGGGCGACTCCTTGTCCCAACTTAAATTCTTAATGTCCTCCTCTACCATATTCTCTTTTATTTCTGTAGGCTTATCAGAACGAGGTTAGCAAAAGCTTTCTCGAATGAGGAAACATGGTATGAATCACTTAAAATTCCCTGTAGCAGCATCTATCCTTGAAGTTACCACAGCAAAACAGAAGAAATGTATGTATACTCTTTCTAAGCAGACAATTAGAACACAGCTGGGAAAATAGTTAAGATTTTTTTCCCCCAAGTTAGCTTTTTATCAGTCAAATTGCTATAGGTATAGTTTGCTCAACAGACTGAAGAATTGTTTAGAGGTTTAAATCAAGCACAGGGCTTATAAAAAGTGTTCCCTAGATTATCCATTCTTGGCTGCTTTTATTTAAAGATAATGACAGTTTTCATGCCTGTGCTTCTTGTGAACTCTGTGTCTAAACAGAGACGCTGGAGAAATTTCTCAGTAAGTCAAAACTTCTGAACGGCATCTGGGACAATAAATTCGAAAGCAGCCTGGTCAGTCAACAGCAAAGTAACAATAGCTACCCTTTGTGTGAGGCTAGTAGTGGGTGCCAAGTGCCTTTCATGTGAATCTTCACAATGGCCCTGTGAGGGAGGGATCCATATCTTCATTTGACAGACCAGAGCGCAGAGTCAGAGATGAGCAACTTGCCCAAGATCATGTAGCTAGCTAGTGGTGACATTCAAGTCCAGGTCTGCTGGACTCCAAAGTCTGTTGCTTCGTGGTGTGGGAATTTCCTTTGTTTGGATGTGCTAACCTCCATCAATTGTGTGTGTGTGCTTACTCAGTTGCTCAGTCTTACCCGATTCTTTGCAACCCCCATGGACTGTATCCTGCCAGGCTCATCTGTCCATAGAATTCTTCAGGCAAGAATACTGGAGTGGGCTGCCATTTCCTCCTCCAGGGGATCTTCCTGACCCAAGGATCAAACCCTTATCTCTTGTATTGGCAGATGTATTCTTTGTCACTGCACCACCAGGAAAGCCCTAGCCTCCACCATAAGACCGTGCAATTTAAGGAGTTGTTTGTGTCAGTTTCCTGATTTCATTTGCTGCTGCTGCTGCTGCTGCTAAGTCGCTTCAGTCGTGTCCGACTCCATGCGACCCCACAGACGGCAGTCCACCAGGCTCCCCCATTCCTGGGATTCTCCAGGCAAGAACACTGGAGTGGGTTGCCATTGCTAAGAGAGTTCATTAGCTTCCAAGGTTAAGGAAATCAATGGTGACAGGGGTCAGTTCAGTTGCCCAGTCATGTCTCTTTTCTACCCCATGGACTGCTGCATGCCAGGCTTCCCTGTCCATCACCAACTCATGGAGCTTGCTCAAACTCATGTCCAAGTCAGTGATGCCATCAACCATCTCATCCTCTGTTATCCCCTTCTGCTCCTGCCTTCAATCTTGCCCAGCATCAGGGTCTTTTCCAGGGAGTTAGTTCTTGGCATCAGGTGGCCAAAGTACTGGAGATTCAGCTTTAGCATCAATCCTTCCAATGAATATTCAGAACTGATTTCCTTTAGGATGAACTGGTTTGACTCCTTGCTGTCCAAGGGATTCTGAAAAGTCTTCTCCAACACCACAGTTCAAAAGCATCAATTCTTCAGCACTCAGCTTTTTTTATGGTTCAACATAATTAAACTGCTTCACCACCTTTCTGCAATTCCATTTCCCAAACTCTCCATGCAATAATCCATTGGAGTTTTTTCAGCCACCAACTTTGAAAAACACTTTATTTTTTTATTGAGGTAAAAATTGCTATATACCATGGTATAAGTTTAAGTGCAATAATATAATTCAACACCTGTATTTATTACAAAATGATCACCACCCAAGGTCATTTTACCATCTAATCACCAGCCAATTGACCCTGCAAGTTTAAGTCTTCAGAGCTATGGTTTCTTAATTACCACTGGTAAGTATTGCTCTTTCTCAAGATTCTTTAGGTAGTCCTGGCTTTAAAGTAGGGTTCCTTTAGGAGTGGTCCATGGACCTTCTACAATAGCAACCTGGGATATTGGCTAAAAATATAAATTCCTGGGCTTTACCATTGATAGACTTTTTTTTGGCTCCAAAATTACTGCAGATGGTGACTGCAGCCATGAAATTAAAAGACACTTGCTCCTTGGAGGAAAAGTTATGACCAACTGAGAAAGCATATTAAAAAGCAGAGGCATTACTTTACCAACAAAGGTACATCTAGTCAAAGCTGTGGTTTTTCCAGTAGTCATGTATGGATGTGAGAGTTGGACTATAAAGAAAGCTGAGGGCTTGAAGAATTGATGCTTTTGAACTCTGGTGTTGGATAAGACTCTTGACAGTCCCCTGGACTGCAAGCAGACCCAACCAATCCATCCTAAAGGAAATCAGTCTTGAATATTCATTGGAAGGACTGATGCTGAAGCTGAAACTCCAATGCTTTGGCCACCTGATGCGAAGAACTGACTCATTTGAAGAGACCCTGATGCTGGGAAAGATTGAAGGTAGGAGGAGAAGGGGCTGACAGAGGATGAGATGGTTGGATGGCATCACCAACTCAATGGACATGAGTTTGAGTAAACTCTGGGAGTTGGTGATGGACAGGGAGGCCTGGTGTCCTGCAGTCCATGGGGTCGGAAAAAGTTGGACATGACTGAGCAATTGAACTGAACTGAACTGAACCACTGATCTACTGAATCAAAATTTCTGGGGACAATCTAAATATTGAACAAGTATTCCTGGTTTATTTTTATACATGGTAAAATCTGAGATGTATTATTCCTAAAGCAATAAGTGGTTCTTAACCTTTGATGCACGTTGTAATCACCTCAGGAATTTATGCCTGCCTTCTCCTTCCAGAAATTCTGATTTGTCTAGGCCATGGGAATATTTTTAAAGAGCTCTCTAGACATTCTTGCTCCTTGGAAGAAAAGCTGTGACAAACCTAGACAGCATATTAAAAAATAGAGACATCACTTTGCCAACAAAGGCAAATTGATGCTTTTGAACTGCAGTTCAGGAGAATACTCCCTTGGACAACAAGGTGATCAAACCAGTCAATCCTACAGGAATTCAACCCTGAATATTCATTGGAAGGATTGATGCTGCATCTGAATCTCCAATCCTTTGGCTACCTGATGTGAAGAGTTGACTCCTTGGAAAAGACCCTGATGCTGGGAAAGATTGAGGGCAGGAGGAGAAGGGGATGACAAAGGATGAGATGGTTGGATGGCATCACTGACTCAATGGATATGAATCTAAGCAAACTCTGGGAGATTGTGAAGGACAGGCAAGCCTGGCATGCTGCAGTCATGGGGGGAAAAAAGAGTCAGGACTTAGTGACTAAATAACAACAACAAGAGATTCTTAGATATCAATTCAAGCAAGACTGAGACTCACTTTCCTAGACCTAGAACACTGCTTCTCAAACATAAGCACACATCAGAATTACCTGGATGGCTTGCCAGACCCCACCCCTCAGAATTTGATTCAGTAGGTCTGGACTGGAATCTGATTATTTGCATTTTTAACAAATTCCCAGGTGATGCTGTTTCAGACACCACATATTGAGAGTTACTGGTTTTCAGATTGTTAGCCATTAGCATGCATCACTAGATTTAAAATAATTAGGAAAAAAACCTTTCTGCTACTTTGAAAGCTTCAGGGACACTTTGTACTTTCCAGTGCTAATTTAAATAATTTTGCATATATTTGGTCCACCAAGATCAAGTCAGTCTTGTAAATAGAAGAATTATTAACCTATTTTTCCAAGAGGAGATTTAGATATTTGAGGGAGTGAAAGCAGCATTTGTCTGGAATAAATAATTACATTTCTTAGGCAAATTGCCCTTTACAAAGCTAGAAGAAATCTGATGAGTAGAGATCCATAAGAGTACAGGTCACTTCCAATATCAAGGCATGTAGCTGAGCAATAAGATGGTATAGAAAATCAAGTTTTTGCACAAGCACTTGAATAGATTTTGGCCTTGTGATTACTGGGCTTCCCTGGTGGATCAAGCAGTAAGGAATCTACCTGCAATGCAGGAGACTTGGGTTCAATCCCTGGGTCAGGAAGATCCCCTGGAGAAGGAAATGGCAGCCCACTCCAGTATTCTTGCCTGGAGAATCCCATGGACAGAGGAACCTGGCAGGCTACAGTGCTTGGGGTTGCAAAGAGTCAGATATGACTAAGTGACTAATATTTCCATTTTCCTTTTTAGTCATTATTATCTCTGTTCCTATTCCTGCTATTGCTAGAGAAGACATGCAGTAACCAACCCCTTCAGGACTGGGGTCACTAGAGAGAGGCAGGGTCACTAGAGAGACCAGGGTCACTTTGAATAGCCTTGCAGGCTCTGTCCTGCACAACTCTGGGGCACTGCTCATGCAGAGTTTGGTATGAATCGTACCCTCTGAAGTTGTGCTACATGGCAGATCCAGGAAAGGGCTAAGAATTTTCTGGAGTTTTAGAAACCTTAGCAATCTCTCCCTATGAACTGTTACACACATGCCAGGAGTCAAACTTCAGCCTGCTGCTCTGTCCTGACCACACCTGCTTCTCCAGTTTCCAGGCCCTGCCTCTGAGTGACCTACTGGCAGAGGGATGGGGAGAATGAGAATCTCCCACAGTATCTGTTCACAAGCACAGAGAAAGATGTGGGAAACCTAGCTGGGGAAACCTTGAGTGCCCAGGGCAGCACAGAAAGGAGGTCTTTGAGATGTAGACTTTGAACATAAAGGGCCTAATTAAACACCTGTGAACCTCCTGTCCTTTTATAGACATGGATAAAAGTAGATCTTGCTCCCCAGCCGGGTTCCTCTCTACCACCCCAATCCCCTACTTCTCTACCTTGACACAGTCCACTATTTCCCCTACTGTCTTCTGCACCCACCCTAGAGCAGCCATATTCTATTCAATACAGTCCAGAGAAATTCCAATTCTAAACATTTTTATCTCAGTCTGAAGGTCTGTCCTGGCTTTAGCTCTGAAAAGTGGTTATTCAAAACCGCAGTCTGAAGGACCATCAAGATGTTGCCACTTCAACAGCCCACTCAAGTGTTTCTCAGACTTCTAGCATCATCTATACTCCTCAAATCAAGTAGCTTCTGAGGCTGAAGATCTAAACTAGGACATGGGGAGTTAGACCAACAGGAATTTCTCAAGGGAATAAAGAATTGTTTTTCAAGTAAATCTTCCAGAGATGAGATTAAAATTTAGAAAGTCCATTGCCCCTTTTCCAAGTGTTTCATCTCAAACCATTGTTAGGGAACAAATGTATCTCCGCAAAATCCATATGTTGAAGTCCTACCCCCAAGTGTGACTGTATTTGAGTAAGCAAGTTATTACAATTAAATCGGATCATAAGGATTAGTCATATGATCAATAGGTCATAAGAAGAAGTTGAAGTTGAATGACTCTATGAAGACCTATAAGATCTTCTAGAACTAACATCCAAAAAACTTGTCCTTTTCACTACAGGGGACTGGAATACAAAAGTAGGAAGTCAAGAAATACCTAGAGTAACAGGCAAATTTGGCCTTGGAGTACAGAATGAAGTAGGGCAAAGGCTAATAGAGTTAGGCCAAGAGAATGCGCTAGCCACAGCAAATACCCACTTCCAACAACACGAGAGAAGACTACACGTGGACATCACCAGATGGTCAATACCAAAATCAGACTGATTATATTCTTTGTAGCCAAAGATGGAGAAGCTCTATACAGTCAGCAAAAACAAGACCGGGAGCTGACTGTGGCTCAGATCATGAACTCCTTACTGGCAAATTCAGACTTAAATTGAAGAAAATAGGGAAAACCACTAAACTGTTCAGGTATGACCTAAATCAAATCCCTTATGATTATACAGTGGAAGTGACAAATAGATTCAAGAGATTAGATCTGATAGTCAGAGTGCCTGAAGAATTATGGACAGAGGTTCATGATATTTTACAGGAGGCAGTGATCAGGACCATCCCCAAGAAAGAGAAATGCAAAAAGGCAAAATGGTTGTCTGAGGATGCTTTACAAACAGCTGAGAAAAGAAGAGAAGTGAAAGGCAAAGGAGAAAAGGAAAGATATACCCATTTGAATGCAGAGTTCCAAAGAATAGCAAGGAGAGATAAGAAAATCTTCCTCAGTGATCAATGCAAAGAAATAGAGGAAAACAATAGAATGGGAAAGACTGGAGATGTCTTCAAGAAAATTAGAGATACCAAGGGAACATTCATGCAAAGATGGGCACACTCAAGGACAGAAATGGTATGGACCTCACAGAAGCAGAAGATGTTAAGAAGAGGTAGCAAGAATAGACAGAAGAACTATACATAAAAGATCTTGATGATCCAGATAATCACAATGGTGTGATCACTCACCTAAAACCAGACATGCAAGAATGTACAGTCAAGTGGGCCTTAGGAAGCATCACTATGAACAAAGCTAGTGGAGGTGATGGAATTCCAGCTGAGCTACTTCAAATCCTAAAAGATGATGCTGTCAAAGTGCTGCACTCAATATGCCAGCAAATTTGGAAAACTCAGGTGTGGCCACAGGACCGGAAAAGGTCAGTTTTCATTCCAATCCCAAAGAAAGGCAATGCCAAAATTGTTCAAACTACCTTACAATTGTACTCATCTCACAAGCTACTAAAGTAATGCTCAAAATTCTCCAAGTCAGGCTTCAACAGTTTGTGAACTGTGAAATTCCAGATGTTCAAGCTGGATTGAGAGAGGCAGAGGAATCAGCGATCAAATTGCCAACATCCGTTGGATCATCAAAAAAGCAAGAGAGTTCCAGAAAAACATCTACTTCCGTTTTATTGACTATGCCAAAGCCTTTGACTGTGTGGATCACAACAAACTATGGAAAATTCTTAAAGAGATGGGAATACTAGACCACCTGACCTGTCTCCTGAAACATATGTATGCAGGTCAAGAAGCAACAGTTAGAACTGGACATGAAACAACAGACGGGTTCCAAATCGGGAAAAGAGTACTTCAAGGCTGTATATTGTCACCTTGCTTATTTAACTTATATGCAGAGTACATCATGAGAAATGCTGGGCTGAATGAAGCACAAGCTGGAATCAAGATTGCCGGGAGAAATATCAATAACCTCAGATATGCAGATGACACCACCCTTATAGCAGAAAGTGAAGAAGAACTAGAGCCTCTTGATGAAAGTGAAAGAGAAGAGTTGGCTTTAAGTTTTAAGCTGGCTTAAAACTCGACATTCAGAAAATGAAGATCATGGCATCTGGTCCCATCACTTTATGGCAAATAGATGGGGAAACAATGGAAACAGTGAGAGACTTTATTTTGGGGGGCTCCAAAATCATTGCAGATGGTGACTGCAGCCATGAAATTAAAAGACTCTTACTCCTTGGAAGAAAAGTTATGACTAACTGAGTCAACATATTAAAAAGCAGAGACATTACTTTGCCAACCAAGGTGCCTCTAGTCAAAGCTTTGGTTTTTCCAGTGGTCATGTATGGATGTGAGAGTTGGGCTATAAAGAAAGCTGAGGGCTGAAGAATTGATGCTTTTAAACTGAGGTGTTGGAGAAGACTCTCTAGAGTCCCTTGGACTGCAAGGAGATCCAACCAGTCCATCCTGAAGGAGATCAGTCCTGAATATTCATTGGAAGGACTGATGCTGAAGGTGAAACTCCAATACTTTGGCTACCTGATGCAAAGAACTGACTCATTGGGAAAGACCCTGTTGCTGGGAAAGATTGAAGGTGGGATGAGAAGGGGATGACAGAGGATGAGATGGTTGGATGGCGTCACTGACTTAACGGATGTGACTTTGAGCAAACTCCAGGAGTTGGTGACGCACAGGGAAGCCTGGTCTACTGCAGTCCTTGGGGTTGCAAAGAATCAGACCTGACTGAGCGACTGAACTGAACTGAACTGAACTGAATCCTTTTAAGGTCAATAGGATTAGTGTTCTCATAAGAAGAGACATCAGACAGCTTGGCAACTTGCTCCCCACAGTGCACAAACTGAATAAATGCCAAGCGACGACATACACAAAGAGATGTCCACAAACAAGGAAGAGAGCTGTCACCAACAACCAAATTGACTTGAACTTTGATCCTGGACTTTCAGCCTCCAAAATTATGAAACAATAAAGGTTTGTTGTTCAAGCCACCTGATCTATAACATCTTGTTATGGCAGCCTGAGCAGACTAAGTTACCCATCCTTTCTCTTCTCTCCCCACTGAATGCAATTCCTTCACAAGAAGGGTTGGACCAGGTCAAGATCCCTCACTTCATTATTATGGTTTCTTACTATTTCCACCTCTGGACTGTAAGCACCTGAAGGCAAAGCTGGAGTTGCAGTCATTTCCATATTTGTTGTTTTTGTTTAGTCGCTAAATTGTGTCCAGCTCTTTGTGACCCCATGGACTATAGCCAGCCAGGTTCTTCTGTCCATGGCATTTTTCAGGAAAGAATACTGGGGAGGGTTGCCTGCCTTCCTCCAGGCGATCTTCCTGATTCAGGGATCGAACTCGTGGCTCCTGCCGTTGTCTCCTACATTGCTGCCATTTCCATAACTCCCCAGGATTTGGCAGATGCTTCTCCTCCAGTACAGTGTGAGAGTTCAGGCAGAATGTAAAGAGGAGGCAGATGCCTGCAGAGGGTGCAGAAGGAAGATGCCTAAGCCACCTTGTTATTTCACCTTTTCCTTTTAATGGCGTGTCAAAAAACAGCATTTAGTCCAATTATTATAACTTCAAGTGAACATGCTGAAGCTAGGAATGGCTGAGATGCTGGAGTAAAAGCGGAGTGGACAGTGGTCATTATGGTAAATGTGGAAGACAAAGAACTCTGTCATCTTCCCAGTGCACTCATCTCTCCCCAGGCTTGGCTGGGAATTCTGGGCAACTCGAGGTGCCAGAGATGGTGTGTGAGGTGGACTTCTCCTAGAAGAGCTGGAAATCTTGCATTGGTGAGTCCTCGATATGTAACTTAGGAAGATCTGTCCAATCCTTACTAGGGAAGATATTCAAAATATCTGATACCTTGTAGGGTGATTGTAAACAGCCAGTGCAGCTGTATTAGTGCGCAGCTGTATTAGGAGTGAGCTAAACGCTGTTTTCCGGAGAAGGCAATGGCACCCCACTCCAGTACTCTTGCCTGGAAAACTCCATGGATGGAAGAGCCTGGTGGGCTGCAGTCCATGGGGTCACGAAGAGTCGGACACGACTGAGCGACTTCCCTTTCACTTTTCACTTTCATGCATTGGAGAAGGAAATGGCAACCCACTCCAGTGTTCTTGCCTGGAGAATCCCAAGGATGGGGGAGCCTGGTGGGCTGCCGTCTATGGCGTCGCACAGGGTCGGACACGACTGAAGCAGCTTAGCAGCTTAGCAAACGCTGTTTTCACTTTCCATTTACTCCACACACAAAAGTCACATTTGTGGACCCAGCTAGGTCAGGGCAGTTAAAACCTGACCGTACAATTCACCAGAAAAGCATATGTGCTGGCTGCCACGAGTTACCCAGAGAACTAAGTCACTCAAGAGCATGGGGGAACGAGACCCTGTTCTAGACTAAACATGTATCAAGCTCATGCAAATGTTTTTAACGTTAAACCAAATACCCAGGAACCAAAAATAATGCCCGCAGTGATCCTCACCAAATGCATATATTAAATGTACAGATTGGCATCCTGTTTTCATGTGTACTTCATCTTCTTCTCTCCGAATTTTCAAATGCAGCGAAGAATAGATTTAGACAAAATGTAGAAAGTGAACCAAATACAAGATTTTGCTTATATTCTAGGAATTAGATAATGTGAAAAATTTATTTCTAACTTAACTGTAGCCTACAGTCCATGGGGTTTCAAAGAGTAGGTCCTGGCATAAATTTCATAAGCTGAGAAATGGTGATAAGGAAAGTAGATATAACCAAATATAAGGATCCAATTCAGATTGTCCAAGCCACATACAATTCCTGCATATATTCAAGGCACATACTTCAAGAGGAAACTCCCATACTTGGAATGCATCTATGCAATATGGCAAATTATAATTTCTTTTATTCTATTTAAAAATTTTTATTTATTTAATTGGAGGATAATTGTTTTACAATATTGTGATGGTTTTTGCTATACATCACCATGAATCAGTCATAGGTATACACGTGTCCCCTGCATCCTGAACCCCTCTCCCATCCTTGAATTCTAGAAAAGGATTTTATATATAAATATTCACTTCAGCCACAACAGCACCTTCATTGTTCAAATACCATTCATGTAATGAATTTAGTTACTCAGAACCCAGTTGAGAATATGGAAAAATTTTCAAAGGTCTTGTAGTGATTAAGACATGTAAGTCCATGCATTAAATGCCATTCACTTTACTTCCTAGGAGAAACCCATGTTATTCAAAATCTCTACACAATTTTCTAAGAGGCTTGTATGTTTGGTATTGAAATATGGCAGAGGCTGCTGCTGATTGACCCCAGCATCCCTTCTTCCATTTCTACTTAGTATCAGAAACTCAAATTTGTCCAGGTAAGCTAGATAAAAACTACATTTACAACCGTAAGTGTGATAAAATTTGACCAATGAAAGACAAGCAGAAATGGTGTCAGCCACCCAGGAAGCATCCCACAAAAGTGAGACCTAGCCCTTCTGTCTTCCAGCCTTCCAGTCTGCTGGCTGCTCTGCTACGATGGTTCTAGGAATCTTCTTGGACTGTGAGTATAAGGACTACGGCCTATAGATGTTGCAGTGGAGAGGTAGAAGGAGACGCACCCCTAAAAAATTCAAGACATGCTGTACTCATCTTGAACTGCCTACCTCTGGTTTCTTACCCATGAGACAGAAATAAGCTACTATCTTATTTTAGCTGCTGTTACTTTTGTTCTCAATGTTATATGCATCCAAGTTTATTCTAATAAGTATGCTCAACATAAACTGAAGGTAATGAATTGTTAGTTTTGTGGTTACTAGAAACAGATACATGGTACCTGGGAGAAGAGAGGTCTGACATCCATGACAATTAAGACACACACACACACGCACAAACCAGAAAACACAAACTGCCAAACCTGTGGTAATGCATCCCTGCGAAATCGCTTCAGCTGTGTTCAACTCTTTGCGACCCTGTGGACTGTAGCCTGCCAGACTCCTCTGTCCATGGGATTCTCCAGGCAAGAATACAGGAGTGGGTAGCCATTCCCTTCTCCAGGGGATCTTCTGGACCCAGGGTTGAAACCTACGTCTCTCAGGTCTCTTGCATTGGCAGATGGGTTCTTTACCACCTGGGAAGCCCAACGTGTAGTAGGTTTTCCTGTAAATACTTTTAAAGTATAGCCTTCTTGTCACACCTATTGAAATAAATTGTCCTAAACCTCTTAGGTTGGCTCCAAAGGTGTCAGTATGCTACAGAAAATTAGAATCATCTGAATTCATGTGTAATTATTCTTGGAGCCATCAAGAATAAATTATGTTTGGTTTAAGAGATAGGAAATATCATAGAAATATTTTAGTTCAAGGTTCCGTAGCATTCTTTAAAATTGCTTACAAAAGAGCAAGCAAAAAGAGCAAGTTTTCTAGAAATTCTGTGATATGGAACATTACATTTTCCCAGGTTGCAAAATAAATGAGTTGACACTGGATAGAGTTCTGTTATTTTTACCATTGTGCTGATTTTATGTGAGGATTATTTTCTCAAAATATCTCTACATATAGGTATTGCATTCATTTTATTTGGTCAACATTTCAACTACATATACATTTTTGCCACAAAATAAGAAGTAAAACAAAAGAAAACCATAAAATACTATCTTCATCCTTGGAAGTAACAAAATAAAGAAATAAATTATACCCTTCCTGCTCCCTTTATTTCCTGGAAAGTCTTTAGTTCGTCTATTCAAATCATGTGAAAATTCTCACCTGCGCAATGCTTTACACAGATGAGTGGAAGAAGAGCCAGCTTTTTCTGGCAAAGATCAGAAGTAGCCCTAACAGCAATTTGATCTTTAAGCCAAAATCTGATAAATGAGAAACACTGCAAATGGGAAATCTACCGAGAACTTGCTGGCTATTTGCCATTCTTCAAACAGAGCTAAAGATAGGAGTAGCATAAACAGAGGAAGCAAAAGGTTAAAGAACAAAAGCATTTGAATAAAATCCCTTAATAGTACCTTCATTCACTTAGAGGAAAAGAAACTTCCCCTCCAGCGCTTTACCTTCCAAGAGTTAGAGGCCTGTACCATATGCTCCCTTACAGTCTCCAACCTCCAGTATTCTTCAGGTCTCTTACTAACCATTGCAGTTTTTTTTTTTTTTTTCCCCACAAAAGTTTTCAGCTCCATGAAGGCAAAGACTGTGTTGCTCGAATTCACAGTTTTATCCTCATTGTGTGTGTGTGTGTGAGCTCAGTTGCTCAGTCGTGTCCAACTCTTTGTGACCCTATGGACTATAACCTGATAGGCTCCTCTGTCCACAGGATTTTCCAGACAAGAATACTGGAGTGGATTGCCATTTCCTGCTACAAGGGATCATCCTGACCCAGAGATTGAACCCATGTCTCTTGCGTCTCCTGCATTGGCAGCGGATTCTTTACCACTGAGCCACCTGGAAAGCTGTATCCCTGAGCCACCTGGAAAGCTATATCCCTGTTGCTGCTGCTGCTGCTGCTAGGTCGCTTCAGTTGTGTCCTATTCTGTGCAACCCCAGAGACGGCAGCCCACCAGGCTCCCCTGTTCCTGGAATTCTCCAGGCAAGAACACTGGAGTGGGTTGCCATTTCCTTCTCCAATGGGTGAAAGTGAAAAGTGAAAATGAAGTCGCTCAGTCGTGCCTGACTCTTAGCGACCCCATAGACTGTAGCCTATCAGGCTCCTCCATCCATGGGATTTTCCAGGCAAGAGTACTGGAGTGGGGGTGCCATTGCCTTCTCCGATATCCCTGTTACCTGCCTACAAAGAGCCTGGCAAATAATAGGTCCTCATTTAGATGTCAGATGGATAGATGAATGGATGCATGAAGGAGAAAAAGAAATTTGGGGGAAAATATAATTAGGCACATAGGCTAGGGACATATTTTAAACAAACAAAAAAAACTTTAATTCCCTCTCCCTCTAACCTATCTTTGACTCTCTGAAAACATTAGGGTTCAAGAAGAAGAAAAAAAGAGAAAATATAAAGAGAAAACAGAGGAAAAGAGGATGGCAACAAGAAGTTAACCAAATTTTTTTTTAATATTCATCCTGATACACACACACACACATACTTCTAACATATTAATACATAGCTGTTCAACATAGGCCAGAAGTTGTCACAAAAAATGGTTACTTTGAATACTGTATAATTTAGGTAATATTGATGATATGCACATTTCTGCAACCCCCAAGCCTGACAATGGGCCCTCTGCAGGGACTTTCCTAGGGGGATGGTACAAGGCCAGGAGCCACGTTTGAGGTGGATGAATTTGCATCTTACACTTCACTTTCCCTCTGGCTCTTTAGTACTCTGCTTGCTGAGTAATAACAAGCCTAAGGGTTGGATGAGAAAAGCAGGAAAAAGAGGCTTAGTTTGTCCAGAAACTGAGTAATACACCTGTAAGAACATAGAGCAAACCACAGCTTTATAACTCATTTCCTTATCTAGGAACCTAAAGCTCAGCAAAAACATAGCCGCCAAAAGAGATGAACAGCAGAATGATGCAACATATGGTAGATAGACTGGAACTTGTGCTCCTGGTTGTATTTCTGGTTCTGCTCTTCTAGGCCCACTGATGGGCTTCCTTCCCTCCATATATTGAACACAGATATGGCTGTATGATTGTCTGTGGTCAATAAAACGTGAGTGCAAGTGATATGGGTGACTTCCACGTGAAGCATTTAAGACCTGGTGGCATGATTCTTCATGATCTTTTTCTTCCCTGCCGCCATGATGGGCGCATTCCAGATGAGGGAGCCTCCACCAGCCTCGGTGCCAGAGTGAGGATGATATGCCACAGGCATCAACAATCCACAGCCCCTGGGTTGGCTGCCTACTTTTATGAATAAAGTTTTATTGGAATAAAGCCATATCCATTTATCTATGTGTTTTCAAACTGCAATGGTGGAATTGGATTGTTGCAACAGAGACTGTTACAATATGCAAACCTAAGATGGTTACTAAATGGGCCTCTAAGAATAGTATGCCAACTCTTGATATACTGTTCCCCCACTCCACATGCTTGAGAAGAGCATGTAGATTGAAAGACAAACCTTTGTTATTTTAAACCAACAAAAAGTGGGGACTATTTGTTATTCATATAGACCCAGGTTATTCCGACTGATACAAAACTCTTCTAAAAAAATCACCCAATTTGTGTGTATGTCATTAATAGAAAAACATTACTCAATAAATAGTGAAACCAGATGTAAAAACAAACTTTTGGTTACCTGGAGGAAAAGGAGGAACAGGAATAAATTAGAAGATTGGTATATATACGCTTCTATATATAAAAGAGATAACTAATAAAGACCTGCTATGCAGCACACGTAACTCTACTCAATATTCTGTAGTGATCTCTTTGGGAAAGGAATCTAGAAAGGAGTGGCTATATGTATATGTGCAAATAACTTAATTTGCTGTGCAGCAGAAGCTAACACAATACTGTAAATCTACTCCAATAAAAATTTTTTAAAAAAGAGTGAAAACAATTAGCACAGTACCTGGACAGAGTAAGCACTTGGGTAGTAGTTTCTTTTCCTGGTTGAACATTCTCCGTGGAAAAGAGAGACAGGACACTGATGTAATCAGGAATGGACTACATGTCACTCCCTCAAAACACGTTGTCTAAAAGTGGTGGGTTTTCAACCATTATAAAAAGAAAGATGTTGACATGACAGTTATTAAGACGTTAGAAAACATTAGAAGAGTTAGAGTGAAAGCAAAGTTGAGTCCGTTGAATGCACTGAAACATCAATTGTTAGGACAGGAGGCATGTAAAGAAAGGAGGCAAAGAGTGGCCCCTTTTCATCTGATTGCTCCTGGGAGGCTGGAGCCTGGCTACACGTTTGAAGCAGAGGTGAAAAAGCCGAACTGGATTCATCTGCTTCAGTAATGGAAATGATTTAAAGTTTTAAATGGCAAAAAGGTTTTTTTTTTTTTTTTCCTTTCTGGAAGAAAGGTTAGGGAATATTTGCTAAGTTTTTAAATATTAATACCAGCAATGAACACTTTGATAGCTCTTATAATGTTCCAGGCACTATTCTGAGTACTTGACACATTTTAGCTCTTAAAATCATCATGATCCTATGAGTTAGGTATCATCATTATCTCTAATTTAAATAAAAGGATGAAGCATAGAGAAATTAAGTAGCTTTCTCAAGGTCAGCAATTGCAAAGTGGAGATGGCCTTGAACACAGACATTCTGGGTCCAAGGCAATGGCTTTTAGCCCTTTTGCCTTATTGAATGTTCAAAAGCTTAGCACTGGACTTGGGATAGAGTATGAAGGCAAAGACTCATCGTGAGTCTTTCCATCTGCTTGCTGGCTGCTTTGGCTGTGTGTATCAGAAAACTCAACTCAAACTGGTTTAAGCAATGAAGAAATTATTTCATGTAATAGAAGTCAGTAGGAAGGGTAGTTGCACAATTGGTCATCTGTGATTCTTTGATGTCACATGGAGAGGCCAAGTTCTCTTTGCCTTTTGATCCTGTTACTCACAGCACTAACTTCACCTAAGATTCCTTGCCATTATAGTCAGTAACAACAACCAGTAGCAAGGGGTATATATGAGCTCCTTTGTTGTCATCTAGCAAGAAAGAGAATCTTCCCTCCATGATCCACTCTTTCTGGGCCAAGTTAGGTCACATGTTTATGTTTGGGCTTGGGTAGAAAGGGGGAAATGTGACCAGGACAATGCCAAATGCTGATTGGCTGAAAAAAATCAGAGTTCCAGAAATTGGAGAAGGCATCAACTTCAACCCTGCTTCATGGCAAAGGGACTTAATACCTGAATAAAATCAGATTTTAGCTAGGAAGGAAGATGGACGTTGGATGGATAAGTGACTAACAGTGTCCAGCAGCAGTTATCAGCTGAAACACAACCTTATTCGCCAACTTGGTTATCTCTGCCAATCTTTCTCTGGGGATCCTTCCAGAGACAATACATTGAAGTGATAGAAACTCATATTCTTGTTGCATCATGAGTCTGAATCTTAATTCTGTTATCTGTTTATGGATAAGTTGTTTAAATTCTTGAGAGATTGATTACACAAATGAACAATGGCCAGAGTTTCCCTTCTCCAGGGGATCTTCCCAATTCAGGGGTTGAACTCAGGTCTTCTGCATTGCAGGCAGATTCTTTACCATCTGAGCCACAGAAGAGATTTCTATATGTATTCCATATACGTGTGTGTGTGTGTGTGTGTGTGTGTGTGTGTGTGTGTTCAGTTGCTTCAGTCACATCTGACTCTTTGTGATCTCATGCACTGTAGCTGGCCAGACTCCTCTGTCCATAGGATTTTCCCAGAAAAAATACTGGAGTGGGTTTGTCATTCTCTCCTCCAGGGGAATCCTCCTGACCCAGGGATCAAAACTGTGTCTCCTGCCTCTCCTGCATTGCAGGCTGAGCCACTGGGAAAGGCAACCTACTGTGCAGTCCAGGAAGATGGGCTACTGTCTCTACCCATTAGTCTGTGAAACCAAATAATACCCTTGTAATAACTGGCCCCAAATGGTCAGGACTTGATTAATAACTGACAGCTTTAATAATTTTGACCCCTCTTTCAACTTAGGCTCAACCAGAGAAAGTCAAATATGCATCCCTAACCAATTGCACAGCAATTCCCCAGTTCTAGTAAGCTGCTTACAGCTTTTTCATGCCAACAGCCTCCAGTCAGGATAGACCTGAAGCCTTTCCTTTTTCTATACAAAGCTTTGATTTGAATTTCATGTTGAAACTATTTCCATGTAGTTTAAAAAGTTAAAATGTTAAGGCTCCCTAATGGAAACACATACTTAATCCTTATAAATATTTCAACCTGTGAAATTATATTTCATTACACCTACTGAAAGGAAAATAGGAAGAAATATGATTAAAATATAATGAGGAAGAAGAACACCAAGGGAGAGTGAGATAGAATGAGTCTCTTCCCATGTGTGTTACGAGACACATAAGCAGGGGTGAACTTGGCTCCCAGGAGGAAATAAAAAAGGCCAGGATAGTATAAATGTCTTACAGAGAAGGAGATGGTTTGTTCCCTTAATATTAAGAAATGGTAAAGTGTTTGTTGTATGTACCCATACATATTATAGATTACTCTGATTAAAAGGAGTTAAATCTCAGAGAAAGGTGGAGGGAATGAAAATGAAAGTAACTTCCAGGTTACAGTAATTTTATCTTTCAAAGACTTCTCCAAGTGATCAAAGAACATGAACAATTCAGGACAAAATAATTTTAACCAAACTGATTTACAGAAAATACTGTGAGGCACCTGTGTGAGGTACAGTGGGTCAAGGCTAGGTTTCTCAAAGATTCATGTAGTCCCCTAGATTCATGGTGACCTCTTAGCATGAAAACCCCCTAAGAAGTATCCCCATTCAACTACATATCTGGATATGTGACAATACATGGAGAAGAGGGGATTAAGGGGATGAATTGATGTTTTGAAGGTGATAATTAAAATGTCTGGGAAATAGTGAGCCCTCAAAGAGACATCCAAAAATTAGTCTTTGATTAGCTGTAACAGAAATTAGTGGGGAATCAAAGAGCCCCATCGCCTTTAAGTGATACAAGTAGAGGACAGTGGGGAGGCAGAGAACTGACCATAGCCTGCTGGTGTATGCCTTAAGCAAGAGCTTTTTTTTTTTTTTTTTTTTTTTTTTAAAGCTCAGGCTTGATGTTTCAGCCATTGCCAGGCAGATTATTTCCTTTGTGGACCAGGTTCTGTGCTTTCCCACCGATTTTGCATTTGGCTCTCTTACACTAATAACCTCACAGAAACCCTCTTCTTTCACGCACAGTGAAGCAGTAAACTCCTCATTCTATCTCTCCATGTGAAGCAGATGCTGTGTCAAAATGCTGTTGACACCCAGAAATAGATCAACATAGATATACCGAGCTGATTTTTTTATAAATGTGAGAAAGCAATTCAATGAAGATAGGATAGCCTTTCAGTAAATGGTGCTGGAGCAGTTGGGCATCATAGAAAAAAGAGAAAGAGGGAAAGAGAGAAAAGAAGAAAGGAAAAAGGAAGAAATGAGCCTTAACCTAAGTCTCACACATCATGCAAAAATTAACTCAAAATGGATCGTAGACTTAAATGTAATACATAAACCTTTTAGAGTGAGAAAAAACAGTCTTTGTGACCTAAGACTAGGTAGAGTTTTTAGACTTGGCATCAAAACCACAATCCATGAAAGCAAAAAAAACCCAAAAAATCAACAAATTGCACCTCATTAAGTTTAAAACTTTTGCTCTGTGAGAGCCCATGTGAAGAAAATGAAAAGAAAAGTTGTAAACCGGGAGAAAATATTTGCAAAATACCTATGTGGCAAAAGATTAATATCTGTAATGTGAACAATTCTCAAAACTCAAGATTTAAAAAAGCAAACAATCCAATTAGAAAAGGGGCAAAAAAAAAAAAAGACATTAATAAACATTTCACCAAAGAGGATATACTGATAGCAAATAAATACTTGAAAATATGGAGATAAAATCACACAGGTGATAAAATCATATGGAACTTGGTACATGCGTGTGCCTGAACCTATAGGCACACACACAAATAAGCACACGCAAGTAAGACTGGGAAAATCTTAATAGGATCAGTAAATTGTGTCAATGCCTATATCCTGCCTGTGATCTTATACGATAGTTTAGCAAAATGTTACCACTGGGGGAAACTGGATAAGCTGTACAACACGCTTTTTGCCCTGTTCCTTACAACTATATGTGAATAACAATTATCTCAATCAAAAAAATATGTATATGTATATGCTGTTGATGGAGTAAAAACAAAACTAACAACACATGCCAGAAAACTAAACTAAAATAGGTTCTTTTGAAGGTAATTCTGACTTTCTAAATATTTGTATGTTTACATATGTCCATATTATACCCCCCAAAATTTTAATTTAAATAACTTTAATTTTTATCATAATGGTAATAATGAATTGTAGAAAAGAAAAATATAAATGTAAAAGGAAAAGAAAATAAAAAGCACTTCTAGTCCCAGCACCCACCCAACAGTAACTTGAGATTTGACTTTTAAAATATGCTATAATATGATTTTTAGCTTTTACCATTTTAGTAATTATTTTTAATTGTCTCATGAGTATCTGAAGCTCTTTTGAAATATGTATTCTTTTTAATTTGCATTTTTAAAATAATAAAGGGAGCAAGCATGTAGGCAGTTACTGATTAAACCCTACAGTTGTGAGACTGGGTAGTCATGGGAGTGAAGCAGGGTTTGTCGAGCAGGGCATGTACAGAGAGCAAGAGAACAGCCATCTTGAATGGCCTGACCATACACTGCATCCCTACGTACTCTGCTGACCCTTGCAGTCCTGGTCTACCCCTCTTCTGGGATATCCATAGGGTTAGCTATGTAGAGATGCACTGCAACCAATTACCCAAATGCAACATAGACACCAGCAGTTAACGAGTATCAGGGGTAAGACACGCAGTTGACTAAAGACAGTAATTTTCTAAGAGGTGGACAAACTTTGGAGCCAGGTACTCACTGGCTCAATTTTTCATTGACCAGAGGAAATTCAGAGGAGAATGACAATAGCATCTCTCTATAGACCCAGCAGTAGGACTTCTTTGAAGTGAGACCACCACAGTCACCAAGTATGCAGATTCCTTCCTCCCAGACTAGGGATGAAATTTAAGATGTTTAATAGGCACAGTATCGGTAAGTTCATGACCATTAAGCAGAATATGAACAGTTATAGCATTCTGAGTCCACACCACCTGTCTACCCTCAGTTCTCATAGCCGGTGCCAAATACTGGAGAGGCACTGTAGCAACAGAAGATAGACTTCTTACAATGGTGCCTTTCTCTAGTAGGGTAGGGGACACAGATTAATTACCCTAGTCATCAGGTGGGGCCAGGTAGAAGACAGGTGAAATCTGTAAATCCTTTTTTAATTCTATTCTCCATGGGGTGGCAAACCCAAATCACCAGGGACTTACCTTACCAGGGCCATTTTGTAGTGTGTTCACCTGGGGTAGATCCTGTGAGAAGGGCAAAAGTGATTTTTTAATCCTGACTGACAGTTGGCAATGATTCTTTGGTGGTCAACAGTTGAGCCTGAATTGTGTTGACCAGTTGCCTGGGTTAACTTGGCACAGACACTGGGACAATTGCTCCTACAATGTTTGGTTATAGTTCACAGGGCTTAGCCTAGTCTCCTGGCCCATGTGTTGAGAGAGCAGTTTCCCGTCTTAATCTTTAAGCGGTCCATCACAGTCCAGCAGCAACTGGGTTGTAAGGAACGTGGAAGTGCTAGTGTGTGCCATCTTTATTGGCCCAATCCTGAACTTCATGGTTCTTGGTTATAACTGATGTCCATGGGAGGCCCATATGTTACACACAGCTGTTCCAGACCCCGAGCAGTGTTTTTTTGCACTGCTTGATGGCTCCAGGAAGACTTGTAATGTCTTCTGCCTGTTGTAACACATCGTGGACTGCATCTGGCTGTTGTTTCATCACACTGTCATTGCTCTGGCCCCTTAGGGCTGGGACCAGAAGCCCATGGGTACTCTTTTATCATTTTGCCACTGCCACAGGCCCCAGCCAGACCTGTCTGAGTAACTGGCCATGACCAATTCACAAGACTGTCTGTAAGTTAATAATCCTGAATCCTGTGTCTATAATTGTCTAGGGGTGGTAGGTCAGGTGGTGTTTGTCTTACCTGACCAGATAACACCCAAGTATTTCATAGATCATCCTAGTCCTTGCATTTTGTCTGTATTCACCAGCCATAGCCTGTGCAGTCAGATGAGCCATGAGTGGGGGCTGTTAATTTTAAAATGGAGATAGGCTCTGAGGTTTACAGGATATCATCTGTATAGTGTGAGAGAAAGACATTTTTTGTGGTTGTCAGCTACCCCGGGGCCCCACGTGTGAGTAGATGGCCACCTCAGGATTACTCCCCAAATTTTGTTCCCATCCTTATTTCCCAGCACCTTGTTGCTCACAGAATCTCCTCAGCCTCCTAGCTGGCTCCCCAGTTGCTGGACTGTACCCCACAGGCCTGCACACCTTGTAGTTGTGCAGCCTCACAACTGAAGAAAAGAGCCCAGAGACAGCAACAGAGCTATTTATTGGACAAGGAATCCTGCATATCTGAAGCAAAGGATCCCAGTGTGACACCCCACCACGAATTGTAGGTGGCAGGCAGGACATAACAACAGACTTTGCCACTCGGGAGAGAAGGAGGCTACCATTTACAGGGATAATTGATGTCAGGTGGGTCATCAGTTACCAGGGAAACCAGCTGCTGGGGCAGCAGACAAGCACATAGGCAGTTACTGATTAAGCTCTATAATTAAAAGATTGGGCAGTCATGGGTGTGAAGCAGGAGCTGGTCAAGCAGAGGGTGTAAGAGAGCAAGAGAACAGCCATCTGGTGTGGCCTGACAATACATAAGGGTATCTATTCTAGGAGAGGCAAGGAGTCCTGCAATATCTATCAAAGACTCGGAAACTGTCCCTCCTGGATTTCTGCAGGCTTTACCATGTCTCCCACATCCGAGAAACATGTATATTCAACAAGTTTCCTTCATAGAAAAAGAAAAGAAGAGGGCTTACCTGGGGGTCCAGTTTTTAAGAATCCACCTTGCAATGCAAGGAATCCCTGATCTGGGAAGATCCTGCCTGCCACAGAGCTACTAAGCCTGAAAGCTACAACTACTGAGCCATGTGCTGCAACTACTGAAGCCCACGTACCTAGAGCCTGTGTGCAACAAGAGAAGCCACTGCAATGAGAAGCCGGCATACCACAATGAAGAGTAGCCTCTGCTTGCCACAACTAGAAAAAGCCTGCACATAAGAACAAAGACCCACAGCAGCCAAAAAATAAAAGAAATAAATAAACCTTAAAAAACAAGAAGAAAAGCAGCATACTTCTAGGGGGTCAAATTCTGCAGCCCTGGCTCAGTTTCCATTAGTAGGTAAAATCTGATTTTTGGGGTCCACTTGTACAAGCCTGTAATGGATTCTCCTAGGATGCAGGTAATAGACACTGACATTTCAGAAAGCCTCCAAAGTAGAATTCACTGGAAAGAACATCCTGCCTCATGCAGGAAACAACCAAAAAGTGCATGATTATGTATTTTCCAGTCTTCAGCATTGTGGTGCCATAAAAGGGCAATAGCCTCTCTCAAGCTAAAAGGGATAAAATAGGAAACTCTAACAGCACAAAAGTAAGTGCAATGTTACTTCCATTCCAGGAGAGGTTGCCAGCATCGACAGTAGCACCTGGCAAGCCCTGGAAGCGACCATACTTTCTGCAGTGGAAACACTAGTTGAAATGCTCTACCTGTACCGCTGATGAGACAGTCTTGCCTGGAAGCCAACTATGCTTTTTCTCTACTTCACTGAATTGCACTTACTCTGTATTTTTCTTGCTGTATATCAATGCATCCTTGGGTGGGGGAAAAGGAATATAAGGAGAAGAGCTGACAGATCAAAGAAATGCTATTTTTCCCTCCTGTCTGTAACTGTCTTCTCATTCAGGGCTTGATTCACTGTGGAGTCAGAAACTCTAGCCTAGGCAAAAAGTATCTGAAAGCAGTGCCAGGGCACACCGTTGTTGGCATCCACTCTGGAAATTCAAAGGCAGCTCATCAGTTTCCTCCCACAGGCCTGGGGGAGATATTCAAGCAGATCGGTGCCAGGCTAATTTAAGATGTGATAGGAAACAGATTTTAGCCAGCCAGAAGTTTTTTGTTTTTTTTTTTTTTCCTCAGACAGGAAATAAAAACAAGCCATTTCCTAGGGTATTATTTGGAATGTAAAATGAGAAAGATGGGTGCATCATCCCTGTGAGCTGCTGCAGCTCCAGAAGTGAAGGCTGACAGAGGTGGAGGGCAGGGCTCTATATGGTCAGCACATGTGTCAAGAATCTCTAGATGTCACTGAAATCAGTGTGTCCGCTGAGGGTAAAGCAAGCAGATGGGCCTGAAATGAGGCTATTCTCAAGGAACAAAGGGTTTCTGCTCTGGATACATACTGACCTTTATGACAGCTACCAGTGTTGCCTCAATGACTGTGCTGAAAAGGGCACAGACTGTTATGTTTCCACTTAGCTGTGAACACAGAACAGCCAATCCCTGAGAATTGTTTTATCTAGATTTATAACTCAGGGGAGGAAGTAACTCCACACGACACACTCACCTTTGCTGACTGCCCTTCCGTCTCTGTATTTCACTCTATTTCATATCCAAAGATCAGGTCTCGCCTCTGTAAATGTAGATTCTTCTAACACTGACTGATTAACCAACAAGGCAAACTAGTATTGTTTAAAGTATTTTTGTTTCAAAACCAACAACAGCACTTCAAAATTACATAACATCTTTCCTTCAGTGTTCTTAACAGTTCCTAGACATTACCTCACTAAACCAACACCTTCAAAAGCTTTTGATAAAGGCAAAAGTGGGTGCCCACTAACACCCCTGCCCTTCACCTGTGTTATCAGTGTGATATTGTAAAAGAAAGCCTGCACTGGAGGGAGGCGGTCTAGCTTTTCCTCTTGTTGGTAAAGCTCACACGTCTCATCTGACAAATACAGAGACTGAAGCAAATGATCTGCACATATCTTTCCAGTCCTGTGAGCCTATGAAATTCTAAAATGAGGAAAGGTTCTCATTAAGATTGCCAACTCGCCACATTTAAAAACAGGCTTAACTTTAACATCCAGCTTTATTTCCTTGAAGGAAAAATGAATATACTCGCTCGGCCCAGTTTCTGTGCCACCCAGATCCACTCATCATCACATCAAAGCTGGGCTTTGGCCATTAGCTTTCTTCCCTAATTAGGTAGGGCCTGGCTGTAGCCCATGCACTGCTGCCACCTTAAGGCCCAGTTGCTGCTGCTGGAGTTGTCACCACAGAATGAGAAGTTTCAACAGACATGACCATCCAAGGAGGACAGACTACTGTGGCCAAGCATTGCCTGGCTTGGGCCTTCAGAAGCCCCAGCTGCTCCCTGAAGAGGGTGATGATGCAGCTTGGATTTGGGGAGAAGTTGACACAAGGAGATCCAACCAGTCCATCCTAAAGGAAATTAGTCCTGGGTGTTCATTGGAAGGACTGATGCTGAAGCTGAAACTCCAGTACTTTGGCCACCTCATGCGAAGAGTTGACTCATTGGAAAAGACCCTGATGCTGGGAGGGATTGGGGGCAGGAGGAGAAGGGGACAACAGAGGATGAGATGGCTGGATGGCATCACTGACTCGATGGACATGAGTCTGAGTGAACTCTGGGAGTTGGTGATGGACAGGGAGGCCTGGCGTGCTGTGATTTGTGGGTTCACAGAGTTGGACACGACTGAGCTACTGAACTGAACTGAGCTGAACTGACACAATGGGGTGAAGTTAGACCAATCAGGGACATGAAATGAAAGTCTACCTGCATGTAAACAGCTTGCCCATCTCCTCCAACAGACAGTTCCAAATGTGGTTATTGGCACATGGTTCCTCTGGAGATGTCTCTTTAAGATTAAGCAACTAATGTGCTTATGGTGAGGCTGTGGCTAACTCGGTCATGCTCCTCCTTGAGTTGGTTCTTTTTCATTCCCATCCTCATTTCTCTTTTTCCCTTGGGATTCCACCCTGCAATAAAGTCTTGGTGTAGAAAATTTTGGCTGAAGTTCTGTTTTCTAAGAACCTCAGCAAAGACAGTGGTGTTGGGAGTGCCCTTAGAAATCAGACATTCAAACATTCAGGAGAGAACTCTGGGTTCCCATTTGTGGTGCTAAACTGGGTGTTCCCAGTCCCTGGCATGCAGCCATGTCACAATTGTTAAATTATTCAACTGGTATGTGGTAAAGGTAGAAGGCAAGATATTGGTGCGTCAAGTGGCTGCTGTACCTGATGAATAAAGGGGAAGTGATAATTAGCAGGACTGTCTTATGGGGTGGCTGCTTTTGATGGCTTTGGGAGATTTGCAAAAAGGAGACTAATTGCCCACTTATAGCATGCTGTGAGAGCCAGAGGGTCTCTGTGGCAGCTTTTAAAAGTCTCTTGTTTCCTGCAAGGTGGACAAAGAAGAAAATTACATCCAGGATTGCATGTTATAGGGTGGCAAACTTTCAATGTAGACAAAACACACAGCCCCAAAGTGCTCTTGTGTCAAAGTAAGGGTCTAGAGAGGAAAGGAATATAAACTTGAACCCTGGAATGGGGACATTTGAAGGGACATTCATTGTGAATGTCCACATGTCCCTAGTTAGGAGAAATGGCCCTTTCTCCCTCCTCACAGGAGAAAATCTTCTTGTTCTGAGACAATCCAATGATCTCACGTGAAGTCTTGTTCTCCTCTGCCCCCCTGCCTTCAGGTTATAATCTTGGTAACATCCCAGGACAGTCTGGTCACAGGGAGTGCTTTGATCTACAGGGATGGCTGGTGATGGGTGATGGATCCTGACCAGCCTAGGAGTGGGATGGATGGACAGCCAGTGAAGATATTGTGTTCTCACTCTCTCACTTTAGCTCTCAGATCTCTATAAAGAAGGCACAGTATCAGGAGTGGACCAGAGCCAAAAGGGAGCTGCACCCAGTCCAGGCTGTAGTGAGGGCTGCCTTGCCACCTGATCCATGTGACTCATCTGGTTGGAAGGTTCTAAAGGCATCTGTGAGTGAGAATACTGTGTAGACTCTCAGCAAAAGTCTCATGAGAAGAATTGTGGTACAGACTCTTATGATTCTGGAGCACAGTTTTATCTTTTGTGGCAGAAAAATACTCTATTTGGAAAACTAGCAAAATGCTCATCACAAATAAATATTTAGTCCTCATCATAAACACCAGGTGACTATAAAACAGAGCTGCTCCTCCTGAGCTCAGTGCTATCAGACCCAGCACACCACAGGTGCAGGTGGGGATGAGCAATGCATGACATAAGGGAAGGGGCACATTCAGCATCAGGCTGAAGTCAGTCCAGGACACCTGAGGAAAGTACAGAGACAAGTGGCTTAGCCTTGTATTCCCTAACTCTGCTTTACTAGTGCCTGCCCTTCAATCCGCAGCCATGGATCACTGGGGGCTCTCTATGGCAACTATCAGAGGAAGAAAGGACTTGGGCCCAGCTCAAAAAAGGCAGAGTGGATTGTTGGGTCTGTGATACTGGGCTTGATTACCCTCATTTCTTTCTCTGTGTTCCTCTGCTTTCCAGAGCACAGCTCAGTGGGTTCTCTGTGGCCCCAGAGACAAATAATTACACTTTCTGGATCCAGGCTGACAACCAGGCTTCTCTGTATTTCAGTTGGTTGGAGGACCTGAGGACCAAGATGTTTTGTCATCAGTGCTGTATGGATGGAGAAGTCTTAAGGCTACTACAAGAATAAGACTAAAATCCAGGGGTAGGAGGCCTAAAACTAGAACTTGAGATCACCAGAAATCTCCTGACTCCAGGGACCATTAATCAACAAATCATCCAAAAGCCTCCATACCTACACTGAAACCAAGCTCCACCCAAGAGCCAGCAAGTTTCAGAGCAAGACATACCAAGCTAATTCTCCAACAAAGCAGGAACATAACCCTGAGCACAAAAATACAGGTGGCCAAAAGTCACGCCAAACCCATAGACACCTCAAAACTCATTACAGGACACTTCACTACACTCCAGAGAAAAGAGATCCAGATCCACCCGCCAGAACACCAAAGCAAGCTTCCCTAACCAGGAAACCTTGACAAGCCACTCGTCCAACCCCACCCAAAGGGAGGAACCTCCACAATAAAGAGGAACCACAAACTTCCAGCATACTGAACAGCCACCCCAAACACAGCAACCTAAAAAAGAGGAAAAGGCAGAGAAATATTCACCAGGTAAAGGAACGTGATAAAAGACCACCAAACCAAACAAAAGAGGAGGAGATAGGGAGTCTACCTGAAAAAGAATTCAGAATAATGATACTAACAATGATCCAAAATTTTGAAAACAAAATGGAGTTACAGATAAATAGTCTGGAGACAAGGATTGAGAAGAGACAAGAAAAGTTTAACAAGGACCTAGAAGAAATAAAAAAGAGTCAATCAATAATGAATAATGCAATAGCTGAGCTCAAAAGCACTCTGGAGGGAACCAATGTAGAATAATTGAGGCAGAAGATAGGATAAGTGAGGTAGAAGATAGAATGCCAGAAATAAATGAAACAGAGAAGAAAAAAGAAAAAAGAATTTAAAGAAATCAGGACAACTTCAGAGACCTCTGGGACAATGTTAAACGCCCCAACATTTGAGTCACAGGAGTCCCAGAAGAAGAAGACAAAAAGAAAGGCCATGAGAAAATACTTGAGGAGATAATAGTTGAAAACTTCCCTAAAATGGGGAAGGAAATAGCCACCCAAGTCCAAGAGAGTCCCAAACAAGATAAACCCAAGGCAAAACACCCCAAGACACATATTAAACAAATTAATGAAGATCGAACACAAAGAACAAATGTTAAAAGCAGCAAGGGAAAAATAACAATTAACCCACAAGGGGATCCCCATAAGGATAACAGCTGATCTTTCAGTAGAAACTCTTCAAGCCAGAAGGGAATGACAGGACATACTTAAAGCGGTGAAAGAGAAAAGCCTACAACCAATATTACTATACCCAGCAAGGATCTCATTCAAATATGAAGGAGAAATCAAAAGCTTTACAGACAAGCAAAAGCTTAGATAATTCAGCACCACTAAACCAGCTCTCCAACAAATGCTAAAGGATTTTCTCTAGACAGGAAATACAGAAATGGATTATACACGTGAACCCAAAACAACAAAGTAAATGGCAATGGGATCATACTTATCAATAATTGCCTTAAATGTAAATGGGTTGAATGCCCCAACCAAAAGACAAAGACTGGCTGAATGGATACAAAAACAAGACCCCTATATATGCTGTCTACAAGAGACCCACCTCAAAACTAGGGACACATGCAGACTGAAAGTGAAAGGCTGGAAAAAGATGTTTCATGCAAATGGAGACCAAAAGAAAGTAGAAGTAGCAATACTCATATCAGATAAAATAGACTTTGAAATAAAGGCAGTGAAAAGAGACAAAGAAGGACACTACATAATGATCAAAGGATCAATCCAAGAACAAAATGTAACAATTATAAATATATATGCACCCAACATAGGAGCACTACAATATGTAAGGCAAATGCTAACAAATATGAAAGGGGAAATAAACAGTAACACAATAACAGTTCGGTTCAGTTCAATCACTCAGTCGTGCCTGACTCTTTGCAACCCCATGAATCGCAACATGCCACGCCTCCCTGTCCATCACCAACTTCCGGAATTTACGCAGACTCACATCCATCGAGTCAGTGATGCCATCCAGCCAATGGTGGGAGACTTTACTACCCCATTCACACCTATGGATAGATCAACTAAACAGAAAATTATCAAGGAAACACAAACTTTAAATGATACAATAGACCAGTTAGACCATATGATATCTATAGGACATTTCACCCTGAAACAATGAATTTTTCCTTTTCCTCAAGTGCACACAGAACCTTCTCCAGGATAGATCACATCCTGGGCCATAAATCTAGCCTTGGTAAATTTTTAAAAACTGGAATTATCTCAAGCATCTTTTCTGATCATGATGCGCTAAGATTAGATGTCAACTAACTGAGATCATGGCATCCGGTCCCATCACTTCATGGGAAATAGATGGGGAAACAGTGGCTGACTTTATTTTTCTGGGATCCAAAATCACTGCATATGGTGATTGCAGCCATGAAATTAAAAGATGCTACTCCTTGGAAGGAAAATTATGACCAACTTAGACAGCATATTCAAAAGCAAAGACATTATTTTGCCAACAAAGGTCTGTCTAGTCAAGGCTACGGTTTTTCCAGTGGTCATGTATGGATGTGAGAGTTGGACTATAAAGAAAGCTGAGTGCCCAAGAATTGACGCTTTTGAACTGTGGTGTTAAAGAAAACTTTTGAGAGTCCCTTGGACTGCAAGGAGATCCAACCAGTCCATCCTAAAGGAGATCAGTCCTGGGTGTTCATTGGAAGGATTGATGTTGAAGCTGAAACTCCAATACTTTGGCCACTTCACATGAAAAGTTGACTCATTGGAAAAGACCCTGTGCTGGGAAAGATTGAGGGCAGGAGGAGAAGGGGACGACAGAGGACGAAATGGTTGGATGGCATCACTGACTCAATGGACATGGGTTTGGGTGGACTCCAGGAATTGGTGATGGACAGGGAGGCCTGGCATGCTGCAGTTCACAGGGTCACAACGAGTCGGACATGACTGAGTGACTGAACTGAACTGAACAGGAAAAAGACTATGAAAAATACAAACACATGGAAGCTAAACAAGACACTTCTGAATAACCAACAAATCACAGAAGAAATAAAAAAAAAGAAATCAAAATATGCATAGAAACGAATGAGAATGAAAACACAACAACCCAAAACTTATGGGATTCCGTAAAAGCAGTGCTAAGGGGAAGGTTCATAGCAATACAAGCCTACCTCAAGAAACAGGAGAAAAATAAAATAAAAAACCTAGCTCTACACCTAAAGCAACTAGAAAATTTAAAAAAAGGTTAGTAGAAGGAAAGAAATCACAAAAATTAGGGCAGAAATAAATGCAAAAGAAACAAAAGAGACCATAGCAAAAACCAACAAAGCCAAAAACTGGTTCTTTAAGAAGATAAATAAAATAGACAAACCATTAGCCAGATTCATCAAGAAACAAAGGGAGAAGAATCAAGTCAACAAAATTAGAAATGAAAATGGAGAAATCACAACAGACAACACAGAAGTACAAAGGATAATAAGAGACTACTATCAGGAACTATATGCGAATAAAATGGACAATGTGGAAGAAATGGACAAATTCTTACAAAAGTGTAACTTTCCAAAACTGAGCCAGGAAGAAATAGAAAATCTTAACAGACCCATCACAAGCACAGAAATCAAAACCGTAATCAGAAATCTTCCAACAAACTAAAACCTAGGACCAAATGGCTTCACAGCTGAATTCTACCAAAAATTTAGAAAAGAGCTCACACCTATCCTACTCAAACTTTTCCAGAAAATTGCAGAGGAAGGTAAACTTCCAAACTCATTCTATGAGGCCACCATCACCCTAATACCAAAACCAAACAAAGATGCCACAAAAAAGAAAACTACAGGCCAATACCACTGATGAACATAGATTCAAAAATCCTTAACAAAAGTCTAGCAAACAGAATCCAACAACACATTAAAAAGATCATACATCATGACCAAGTGGGCTTTATCCCAGGGATGCAAAGATTCTTCAGCATTTGCAAATCAATCAATGTGATACACCACATTAACAAATTAAAAGATAAAAACCATATAATTATCTCAATAGATGCAGAGAAAGCCTTTGTTGATAAAATTCAACATCCATTTATGATAAAAACCCTCCAGAGAGCAGGCATAGAAGGAACATACCTCAACATAATAAAAACCATATATGATAAACCCAAAGCAAACATTATCCTCAATGGTAAAAAATTGAAAGCATTTCCCCTAAAGTCAGGAAAAGACAAAGATGCCCACTCTCACCACTACTATTCAACATAGTTTTGGAAGTTTTGGCCACAGCAATCAGAGCAGAAAAAGAAATAAAAGGAATCCAGATTGGAAAAGAAGAAGTAAAACTCTCACTGTTTGCCCATAACATGATCGTCTACATAGAAAACCCTAAAGACGCCATCAGAAAATTACTAGAGCTAATTAATGAATACAGTAAAGTTGCAGGATACAAAATTAACACAGAGAAATCCCTTGCATTCCTATACACTAACAATGAGAAAACAGAAAGAGAAATTAAGGAAACAATTCCATTCACCATTGCAATGAAAAGAATAAAATATTTAGGAATAAATCTACCTAAACAAACAAAAGACCTATATATAGAAAACTATAACACACTGATGAAAGAAATCAAAGATTACACAAATAGATGGAGAAATATACCGTGTTCATAGATTGGAAGAATCAATATAGTGAAAATGAATACACTACCCAAAGCAATCTATAGATTCAAATAAATCCCTATCAAGCTACCAATGGTATTTTTCAGGGAATTAGAATGAATAATTTCACAATTTGTATGGAATTACAAAAAACCTCGAATAGCCAAAGCAATCTTGAGAAAGAAGAATGGAACTGGAGGAATCAACCTGCCCAACTTCAGGCTATACTATATAGCCAGTCATCAAGACAGTATGGTACTGGCACAAAGACAGAAACGTAGATCAATGGAACAAAATATAAAGCCCAGAGATAAATCCATGCACCTATGGACACCTTATCTTTGACAAAGGAGGCAAGAATATACATTGGAGAAAAGACAATCTCTTTAACAAGTGGTGCTGGGAAAACTGGTCAACCACTTGTAAAAGTATGAAACTAGAACACTTTCTAACACCATACACAAAAATAAAATCAAAATGGATTAAAGATCTAAATGTAAGACAAGAAACCATAAAACTCCTAGAGGAAAACAGTCAAAACACTCTCTGACATAAATCAGACCAGGATCCTCTATGACCCACCTCTCAGAGTAATGGAAATAAAAGCAAAAATAAACAAATGGGACCTAATTAAACTTAAAACTTTTGCACAACAAAGGAAACTATAAGCAAGGTGAAAAGATAGCTTTCAGAATAGAAGAAAATAATAGCAAAGGAAGCAGTTGACAAAGGATTCATCTCAAAAATATACAAGCAGCTCCTGCAGCTCAATTCCAGAAAAATAAGCAACCCAAAAAAAAAAAAAAAAATGGGCCAAAGAACTAAACAAACATTTCTCCAAAGAAGATATACAAATGGCTAAAAGCAAATTTGGAAAACTCAGCAGTGGCCACAGGACTGGAAAAGGTCAGTTTTCATTCCAATCCCAAAGAAAAGCAATGCCAAAGAATGTTAAAACTACCACACAATTGCACTCAACTCACACGCTAGTAAAGTAATGCTCTAAATTCTCCAAGCCAGGCTTCAGCAGTACGTGAACCATGAACTTCTAGATGTTCAAGCTGGTTTTAGAAAAGGCAGAGGAACCAGAGATCAAATTGCCAACATCCACTGGATCATGGAAAAAGCAAAAGAGTTCCAGAAAAAGATCTATTTCTGCTTTATTGACTATGCCAAAGCCTTTGACTGTGTGGATCACAATAAACTGTGGAAAATTCTGAAAGAGATGGGAATACCAGACCACCTGACCTGCCTCTTGAGAAATCTGTATGCAGGTCAGGAAGCAACAGTTAGAACTGGACGTGGAACAACAGACTGGTTCCAAATAGGAAAAGGAGTATGTCAAGGCTGTATATTGTCACCCTGCTTATTTAACTTATATGCAGAGTACATCATGAGAAATGCTGGGCTGGAAGAAGCACAAGCTGGAATCAAGATTGCCAGGAGAAATATTAATAACCACAGATACGCAGATGACACCACCCTTATGGCAGAAAGTGAAGAGGAACTAAAAAGCCTCTTGATGAAAGTGAAAATGGAGACTGAAAAAATTGGCTTAAAGCTCAACATTCAGAAAAGTAAGATCATGGCATCCGGTCCCATCACTTCATGAGAAATAGATGGGGAAACAGTGGAAACAGTGTCAGACTTTATTTTGGGGGGCTCCAAAATCACTGCAGATGGTGACTGCAGCCATGAAATTAAAAGACGCTTACTCCTTGGAAGAAAGATTATGACCAATGTAGATAGCATATTGAAAAACAGAGACATTACTTTGTCAAGAAAGGTCCGTCTAGTGAAGACTATGGTTTTTCCAGTGGTCATGTATGGATGTGAGAGTTGGACTGTGAAGAACACTAAGTGCCAAAGAATTGATGCTTTTGAACTGTGGTGTTGGAGAAGACTCTTGAGAGTCCCTTGGACTGCAAGGAGATCCAACCAGTCCATTCTGAAGCAGATCAGCCCTGGGTGTTCTTTGGAAGGACTGATGCTAAAGCTGAAAGTCCAGTACTTTGGCCACCTCATGCGAAGAGTTGACTCATTGGAAAAGACTCTGATGCTGGGAGGGATTGGGGGCAGGAGGAGAAGGGGATGACAGAGGATGAGATGGCTGGATGGCATCACCAATTTGATGGACGTGAGTCTGAGTGAACTCCGGGAGTTGGTGATGAACGGGGAGGCCTGACGTTCTGAAATTCATGGGGTCGCAAAGAATCAGACATGACTGAGCAACTGAACTGAACCGAACAAACACATGAAAAGACGCTCAACATCACTCATTATCAGAGATATGCAAATCAAAACCACAATGAGGTACCATCTCATGCCGGTCAGAATGGCTGCTATTAAAAAGTCTACTAATAATAAATGCTTGAGAGGGTGTGGAGAAAAAGGAACTCTCTTACACTGTTGCTGGGAATGCAAATTAGTACAGCCACTATGGAGAACTGTGTGGAGATTCCTTATGAAGCTGGAAATTGAACTGCAATACATCCCAGCAATCCCACTGCTGGGCATGCACACTGAGAAAACCAGAACTGAAAGAGACACATGTACCTCAATGTTCATTGCAGCACTGCTTACAATAGCCAGGACATGGAAGCAACCTCAATGTCCATCAGCAGACAAATGGGTGAGAATGATGTGGCACATACACAATGGAGTATTACTCAGCCATTAAAAAGAATGCATGTGAATCAGGTCTAATGAGGCAGATGAAACTGGAGCCTATTATACAGAGTGAAGTAAGTCAGAAAGAAAAACACCAATACAGTATACTAACACATACATATGGAATTTAGAAAGATGGTAACAATGACCCTATATACGAGACAGCAAAAGAGACACAGATGTAAAGAACAGACGGTTGAACTCTGTGGGAGAAGGCAAGGGTGGGATGATTTGAGAGAATAGCATTGAAACAAGTATACTATCATATGTGAAATAGATTGCCAGTCCAGGTTCGATGCATGAGGCAGGGTGCTCAGGGCTGGTGCACTGGGATGACCCTGAGAGATAGGATGGGGAGGGAGGTGGGAAGGAGGGTCTAGATGGGGAACACATGTACACCCATGGCTGATTCATGTGAATGTATGGCAAAAACCACCGCAATATTGTAAAGCAATTAGCCTCCAATTAAAATTTAAAAAAAAGAAAGGCAGAGTGTCATATGCTGGATCCAGCCAGGGGTGAGCTGCTGCTCATGATTACCTTGAAAGGGGTTAATCCTTCCATTGGACAGAGTTAAGAGCAATACATTGGTTATTATTTTATACTGAAGGAGAAGTGGCCTGTGGAAAGGATATGTATTGACTCCTGAGCAGTGGGAAATGATTTAATCAAACGGTCAGTACTGAGAAGCAACAAGACTTGAGACAACAGTGTCTACCAAAACTACGTGTACATGGACCACTGGGAGTGAACACAATGCACGCAAATCTGTTGCATGGGTGCTAAGTCACTTCAGTCACACCTGACTCTTTGTGACCCCTATGAACTATAGCCCACCAAGCTCCTCTGTCCATGGGATTTCCCAAGCAAGAATACTGGAGTGGGTTACCATGCTCTCCTCCAGGGGATCTTCCTGATCCAGGGGCTGAACCCAAATCTCTTACATTTCCAGTATTGGCAGGTGGGTTCTTAACCTCTAGCACCACCTGGGAAGCCCTGAAGATCTGTTATCACATATTAATACTTACACTGGAGTGGGATATCCATTCCCTTCTTCAGGAGATCTTCCCAATCCAGGGATCAAACCCAGGTATCCTGCATTTCTGGCAGAATCTTTATTGTCTGAGTCACCAGAGAAGCCTTACCAGAGAACGACAATCTCACATAAAGCTCTCAATACCAAGTAGACAATGAACGTCAATCAGCTTGTTACTGAGTCATCCGGTGCTTATGCAATGGGACCATGAAACCAATGTGGCAAGAATGGAAACTAAGCATGGGTCAAAAACACGTGGGTTCGCTCTCAAGAAGGCTGAGTCCAGCTTCTACTGCTACTGAATTCCCTACCTGCCAGGATCGGAGACTGATACTAGTCCCTTGATATGGCTTCACTCTTGGAAAGACCTGCTAACCAGCTGGTGGCAGGCCAGTTACATTAGACCCCTTCTACCTTGAGAAAGCAGTGATCCATCATATTGATACTCTAGCGATGGCCTTGCCCTCTGTGTACACAGTGCCTTGTCCAACACCATCATCTATGAATCCCCATAACACCTAATCTACTAACTTTATACATATGCCATTTCCTCAGAGTAAAGGACTCATTTTATAGCAATGGAACTGCAACACCAGGCTCATACCTATAGAGTTTATTAGTTTTAAAATGTATTCTGTCACTTGGAAGCAGTTAACTTGATAGAACAGTGGAATGGCGTTTTGAAATCTCAGCTAAGGTGCCAGCAAAGGGACAAAACCTTGTGAGGTTGGGGTGCTATCCTTCATGGTATAATTAGATAGATAGATTAAATAGAGATACATATCCTATGTGATATAGATTTGACCCTGTTCCACCATAACTCTAAATGACCCACTTGCAGAATTTGAGCTTCTCATTCCCACAAACTTAGTCTCTGTTAAATTAAGATGTTCTAAGTCCCTGATTGGGAACACTTTGGCCAAGGTTTACACTGAACCAAGGGTCCAACTGCCATCTGATTACTGGGCTCCACAAGCCAGTGAACTAGTAGGTAAAAAAGAGTTACTATATTGGCAAGCATGAATGATGATGATTCCCTTGGGGAGTCAGGGTTATTGGTACAGAGAGGAGAATGTCTAAAACCCAGGGTATTCACAGAGGCTTCTCTTCGCTCTTCTGTGTCCAATAAATATCTATTAAAGGGCAATATGTCAAAAGTGATCTGATAAGAATCAGGCAACTAAGGGCTGAAACCCATCAGAAATGAAGGTTTGTGTCACTACACAAGGCAAGCAACTAAACCAGCCCAAAATGTTGGTCAAGGGTAAGGAAAATCCAGAATAGGTGGTCAGGGGATGAACAGAGTGTCAGTGCTGCCCATGGAGCAGCAGCAAGGGCTATAACTTGGTTTAACCTTCTTTCCCTGGTGGATTAGAGGTTAAAGCATCTGCCTGTAATGCGGGAGACCCAGGTTCAATCCCTGGGTCAGGAAGATCCCTTGGAGAAGGAAATGGCAACCCACTCCAGTATTCTTGCCTGGAGAAGCCCATGGAGGGAGGAGCCTGGTAGGCTACATTCCAAGGGGTTGCAAAGAGTCATACACAACTAAATGACTTCATTTTTACTTTCACTTAAGACTTTTAAGAGATTACAACTGACCATTACCTCAAAGGACTGGACTTGTATTTTCAGGAACAATAAGAACTTCTCACTATCCTGTGGATGATAAAGTCAGGATATCAGGTCTGAGTGGCCGAGGAAGCGGTCCTGACAGACCTCTTCTCTCTTCTTCTTTGGGCTGCCTGTGAAAGGACAACTATCCTGTTGCCAGCATCATACTCACTCACAGACTGTCAGGATGCTTCTCCTCATCAAAGGAAGAATTGGGGTGTTCCTATGAACCCAGTCCAAAGGGTAAGTCTTGATAAAGTGTAACTAAGGAAGCACTGGGATGGGGGAGGGGACGAGGTAGGCGAGCAGGGAATCAAGAGACATCTTGATTCCAACGCTGGTTCTAGGAACTGCAAGAAGAGCCTGCACATGCTGCCCCAGGGGTATTGTTGTTGTTTAGGAACTGAGCCATGTTCAACTCTTTGTGACCCACCAGGCTCCTCTGTCCTTGGAATTTCCCAGGCAAGAACACTGGAGTGGGTTGCCATCCCCTCCTCCAGGGAATCTCCCTGACCAAGGGATCGAACTCATGTCTCCTGCACTGTAGGCGGATTCTTTACCAATGTCCTCTGACATTCCCTGGTCATACTGCCTTCAATCTTTCCCAGCAACAGGGTCTTTTCAAATGAGTCAGTTCTGTGCCTCAGGTACCCAAAGTATTGGAGTTTCAGCTTCAGCATCAGTCCTTCCAATGAATATTCAGGACTGATTTCCTTTAGAATGGACTGGTTGGATCTCCTTGCAGTCCAAGGGACTCTCAAGAGTCTTCTCCAACACCACATTCAAAAGCATCAATATGTCAGTGCTCGGCTTTTGTTATAGTCCAATTCTCACATCTATAACATGACTACTGGAAAAACCATAGCCTTGACTAGATGGATATTTGCTGACAAAGTAATATCTCTGCTTTTTAATATGCTGTCTAGGTTGGTCATAGCTTTTCTTCCAAGAATCAAGCGCCTTTAATGTCATGGCTGCAGTCACCATTTGCAGTGATTTTGGAGCCCCCCCCAAAATAAAGTCTGTCACTGTTTCCATTGTTTCCCCATCTATTTGCCATGAAGTGATGGGACTGGATGCCATGATCTTCGTTTTCTGACTGTTGAGTTTTAAGCCAACTGTTTCACTCTCCTCTTTCACTTTCATCAAGAGGCTTTTTAGTTCCTCTACTTTCTGCCACAAGGGTGGTGTCATCTGCATATCTAAAGTTATTGATATTTCTCCTGGAAATCTTGATTCCAGCTTATACTTCATCCATCCTGGTATTTCGCATGATGTACTCTGCATATAAGTGATATAAGCAAGGTGACAATATACAGCCTTGATGTACTCCTTTCCCTGTTTGGAATCAGTCTGTTGTTCCATGTCCAGTTCTAACTGTTGCTTCTTGACCTGCATACATATTTTTCAGGGGGCAGGTCAGGTGGTCTAGTATTCCCATCTCTTTAAGAATTTTCCATAGTTTGTTGTGATCCACAGAGTCAAAGGCTTTGGTATAGTCAATAAAGCAGAAGTAGATGTGTTTCTGGATCTCTCTTGCTTTTTCAGTGATCCAATGGATGTTGGCAATTTGATCTCTGGTTCCTCTGCCTTTTCTAAATCTAGCTTGCACATCTGGAATTTCACAGTTCACATACTGTTGAAGCCTGGCTTGGAGACTCTTGATCATTACTTTGCTAGCATGTGAGATGAGTGCAATGGTGCAGGGGTTTGAACGTTCTTTGGCATTGGCTTTCTTTGGGATTGGAATGAAAACTGACCTTTTCCAGTCCTGTGGCCACTGCTGAGTTTTCCAAATTTGCTGGCGTATTGGGTGCAACACTTTCACAGCATCATCTTTTAGAATTTGAAATAGCTCAACTGGAATTCCATCCCCTCCACTGCTGCTGCTGCTGCTAAGTCGCTTCAGTCGTGTCCGACTCTGTGCAACCCCATAGATGGCAGCCCACCAGACTCCCCCATCCCTAGGATTTTCCAGGCAAGAACACTGGAGTGGGTTGCCATTTCCTTCTCCAGTGCATGAAAGTGAAAAGTGAAAGTGAAGCCGCTCAGTTGTGTCTGACTCTTAGTGACCCCATGGACTGCAGCCCACCAGGCTCCTCCATTCATGGGATTTTCCAGGCAAGAGTACTGGAGTGGAGTGCCATTGCCTTCTCCAATCCCCTCCACTAGCTTTGTTCATAGTGATGCTTCCTAAGGCCCACCTGACTTCACATTCCAGGATGTCTGGCTCTAAGTGAGTGATCACACCATCATGGTTATCTGGGTCATGAAGATCTTTTTGTACAGTTCTTCTGTGTATTCTTGCCACCTCTTCTTAATAACTTCTGCTTCTGTGAAGTCCATACCGTTTCTGTCCTTAAGTGTGCCTATATTTACAGGAAATGTTCCCTTGACACCTCTAAGTTTCTTGAAGAGATCTCTAGTTTATCTCAATCTATAGTTTTCCTCTATTTCTTTGTGTTGATCACTGAGGAAGGCTTTCTTATCTCTCCTTGATGCTCTTCTTTAGAACTCTGCATTCAAATGGACATATCTTTCCTTTTCTACTTTGCCTTTAGCTTCTCTTCTTTTCTCAGCTATTTGTAAGGCCCCCTCAGACAACCATTTTACTATTTTTGCATTTTTCTTGGGGATGGTCTTGATCACTGCCTCCTGTACAGTGTTATGAATCTCTGTCCATAGTTCTTCAGGCACTCTATCAGATCTAATCCCTTGAATCTTTTTGCCAATTTGATTTAGGTCATATTCAGTCTAGTGGTTTTCCCTACTTTTTTCAATTTAAAAAGGTTTTGTATGTTCTAACCAGTCCATTCCGAAGGAGATCAGCCCTGGAATTTGTTTGGAAGGAATGATGCTAAAGCTGAAACTCCAGTACTTTGGCCACCTCACGTGAAGAGTTGACTCATTGGAAAAGACTCTGATGCTGGGAGGGATTGGGGGCAGGAGGAGAAGGGGACGACCGAGGATGAGATGGCTGGATGGCATCACTGACTCGATAGACGTGAGTCTGAGTGAAATCCAGGAGTTGGTGATGGACAGGGAGGCCTGGTGTGCTATGATTCATGGGATCGAAAAGAGTCAGACACGACTGAGCGACTGAACTGAACTGAAGGCTGAGGCTCTGATTTGTGCCTCCGGAACTCCAAAGGATCTGCCGATAACTGTAGCCAGTTAACACCCTGAAGTTTTGTGATGGGTTGAGCTGTGGTAAGGTGATTCAGTTTGCTTTCATTTTCCTAGGACTCCCTTGGTTTCACTACTAAAAATCCCACTTCCTCAGAGCCTCTTCCATCCCAGCAGAGCAAGCCACTGGTCATCACAGTGTGCTGTGCTGAAATCCTCCTCACCTCCCAAGAGGAGCAGAGATTTAAGTCTGGCTTGTGCTGGCAATAAAACAATTTATGTTTGGACAGGTGTGAATTACTTCATGATGCTTTCTGCCCCCACCCTTGGGAAGAATCCTGAAACAAACAAAGAGTACCAGTCATGGGGCATTGTTCCTCGGTGACTTTATCATTTGCTGTGTCTAATTGGGAACTTTTCCAAAAATAGTTATGGCAGTCTCCCATCTAAAGTAAAGTATAACTGGGCTTCCCTGGTGGCTCAGCAGTAAAGAATCTGCCCACCCATGCAGGAGACACAGGTTCTCTCCCTGGTTCTGGAAGATCCCACATGCCACCACCAGGCACCACAACTAGAGAGCAGCCTCACCTCGCCACATCTAGAGAAAAGTTCACGCAGCAACAAAGACTGCCAAAAGTAAATAAATAAGTCTCAAAATAAGGTATAATCTCACTGTTTTCTTCCATGACCCTGAGAACAAAAGTCAGGACCTCACTAAGGAGGTGGTTATCCTGGTGGTATTCATTAAACCAGTCTGTGATTGGTTCTGCCCTCCTCTAGGTCACAGGCGCAACCATGACAACACAGGAGTGGGTCCACTGGGTGACCAGGGCCCTCCTGCAGGGCCACAGACCTCCACCTTGGCAAAGATACACCTCTGTCACTTACACATGGCATTTCTCTATTTCCTGGATCCATTTGCTTGAAAGGTATGTAGACAAATGTTTAGGATTCTAAATATTATTTGGGGCTGTAGACGAGAGCCATGGAGTCCCTGAGTTTGGGGGAAATGGCTGAGAGGAGAGAATGAACGATGCTGACACTTCATCAACCTCCCACCTCCAAGCACCCTGAGACACTCCCTTTTCATTACCTTCTGGGCATTCACATCAAGTTCTGCTTCGTGAAAATACTTTTTTTTTTTTTTTTTTGCTAAGATGTTTGAAAAGAATAAAAATAGAAGATATAAAATATTTATAACATTTACCTGTAAAGATATGATCATGAATACTTTAAACCACTTTGAGTGCTGAAATAATCCCAACAGGCAATATCTTAAGCCTTCATTTCCAAATATAGCATTCCCCCACCCTCCTGCTTTTTTTAAAGAAAAAAGTGTTAAGGCTGAAAACTTTAATGATTAGATTCAAAATCCAGCCCTGCTGTTTCATAGCGTTCTTACTGTGACAAGTAAATTTAAGCTACATGAGTCTCTGTTGCTTTGTGTGTAACATGAGTATAATAATACTGACTTTCTGGATTCTGTGAGGGTTAAATGAAATACCACGCATCAAGTGTCTGGTATGTAGTTGCTTAATAAATAGTAACTACTCTTCTACTATGGTAACTACTGTTTTAATTAACTGAAGTTATGAAGCTTCATGATAGCCTCTGCATACCTCTCCAGCCTCATCTCTCACTAGCCTTACAAGTTCTGTTGGAGATTTAAATCACTTTCAGAATAAAGAAACTAAAGAGTTTTCTCATACAAATTTGGGAAAGGGTGGCAGAAGATGCCCAAAGTGTGAACTCATCTTGCTATCTTGCCCCCCAAACCTCCTTCTGTGCTTTGAATATGCTGTTCTATCTGCCAGACTAACCACTAATGCTCCCCAACGGCTCAGCTCAGGTGTCACCTTGCCAAGAATCTTTTCCTTTACTCCTCCCATCTAGACTAGAGACAGCCTCCTCTGTATTCTACTGTGGAACCCATGAGAAGGTCCTGTAAGTGTATGCTTTAACATATTACCCCTCACAAGACTACTGTAGCAAACATATCTCATGGTGCCTGAATGACCACAGCCAGTTCTAAGAGGATCCCTCTACTCAGAGCTACTGGGTGGTCATGTTTTATGCACCCTGCTCCTCTTTGTCTTTCCCCTCCCCAGTTGAAACTGGAATAATTATGAGCACTTGACCCACGGATATCCAAGATGGTGGAGTAGAAGGCCGTGCCCTCATCATCTCCTGTGAGAACTCCAAAATTACAACTCATGGCTGAACAACCATCAACAGGAGAATGTTTGATCCCACCAAAAAAAGATACCCCACATCCAAGGGCAAAGGAAAAGCCCCAAAAAGACAGTAGGAGGGGCAAAATTGCACTTAGAATCAAACCCTATACCTGTCATGACGCTTGGAAGGCTCAAACAAAACCTTGTGTGCACCAGGAGAACCTACAGAGACTGAGCCAGATGTGGCCTTTGAGTGTCTGAGTGTCTCCTGCAGAGGTATGGGTCAGCAGTGGCCCGCCACAGGGGCAGGGGCTCTGGGTGCAGCAGACCTGGGTATGGCATAAGTCCTCTTGGAGGAGGTCGCTGGTAACCCCACAATAGGGCCTCCGGAACTTACACAGGACTGTGGAAACAGACTGTTGGAGGGCACAAACAAAACACTGTGCATACCAGGACCCAGGAGAAAGGACAGGGACCCCTTAAGAGACTGACCCAGACTTGCCTGTGAGTGTCCAGGAGTCGCCGGTGGAGGTGTGGGTCTGTGGTGGCCTGCTGCAGGGTCGGGGGCACTGAGTGGGCAGTGCATGCACGGACCTTTTGAAGGAGGTCGCCATTATCTTCATTACCTCCACCATAGTTTAGCCCTGGGTCAAACAACAAGGACGGAACACAGACCCGCCGTCAACAGAAAATTAAAGATTTGCTGAGTATGGCCCCACCATCAGAACAAGACCCAGTTTCCCCATCAGTCAGTCTCTCCCATCAGGGAGCTTCCATAAGCCTCTTATCCTTCTCCATAAGAGAGCAGACAAATGAAAACCACAATCACAGAAAACTAATCAAACTGATCACATGAACCACAGCCTTGTCTAACTCAATGAAACTATGAGCTATGCGTGTAGGGCCACCCAAGATGGACAGGTCATGGTGGGAGGTCTGACAAAACATGGTCAGCTGGAGAAAGGAATGGCAAGCCACTTCAGTATTCTTTCCTTGAGAATCCCATGAACAGTATGAAAAGGCAAAAAGATAGGACACTGAAAGATGAACTCCCCAGGTCGGTAGGTGCCCAATATGCTACTGGAGAAGAGTGGAGAAATAACTCCAGAAAAATGAAGAGATAGAGCCAAAGCAACAACAACACCTAGTTGTGGATGTGACTGGTGGTGGAAGTACAGTCTGATGCTGTAAAGAGCAATATTGCATAGGAACCTGGAAAGTTAGGTCCATGAATCAATGTAAACTGGAAATGGTCAAATAGGAGATGGCAAGAGTGAATATTGACATTTTAGGAATCAGTGAACCAAAATGGACTGGAATGGGTGAATTTAACTCAAATGACCATTATATCTACTACTGTGGACAAGAATCCCTTAAAAGAAATAGAGTAAACCTCATAGTCAACAAAAGAGTCCAAAATGCAGTATGTGGATGCAATCTCAAAAACAACAGCATGATCTCTGTTCATTTCCAAGGCAAACCATTCAATATAACAGTAATCCAAGTCAATGCCCCAAACAGTGATGCTGAAGAAGCTGAAGTTGAATGAATCTATGAAGAACCAGAAGACCTTCTAGAACTAACCCCACCCCCACCCCCACAAAAGATGTACTTTTCATTATAGGGGACTGGAATGCAAAAGAAGGAAGTCAAAAGATACTTGGAGTAACACACAAATTTGGCCTTGGAGTACAAAATGAAGCAAAGGCTAACAGTTTTGCCAAGAGAATGCACTGGTCATAGCAAACACCCTCTTCCAACAACACAAGAGAAGACTCTACACATGGACATCACCAGATGGTCAATACTAAAATCAGATTGATTATATTCTTTGCAGCCAAAGATGGAGAAGCTCTATACAGTCAGCAAAAACAAGACTAAGAGCTTAGTGTGGCTCAGATCATGAACTCATTGCCAAATTCAGACTGAAATTGAAGAAAGTAGGGAAAACCACTAGACCATTCAGGTATGCCCTAAATCAAATCCCTTACGATTATGCAGTGGAAGTGACAAACAGATTCAAGGGATTAGGTCTGATAGACAGAGTGCCTGAAGAACTATCAATGGAAGATCATGACATTGTACAGGAGGCAGTGATCAAGACCATGCCCAAGAAAAAGAAATGCGAAAAGGTAAAATAGTTGTCTGAGGAGGCCTTCCAAATAGCTGAGAAAAGAAGAGATGCTAAAGGCAAAGGAGAAAAGGAAAGATACACCCATTTGAATAGCAAGGAGAGACAAGAAGACCTTCCTCAGTGATCAATGCAAGAAATAAAGGAAAACAATAGAATGGGAAAGACTAGAGATGTCTTCAAGAAAATTAGAGGTACCAAGGGAATATTTCATGCAAAGATGGGCACAATAAAGGACAGAATGGTATGGACCTCACAGAAGCAGAAGATATTAAGAAGAGGTGGCAAGAATACACAGAAGAACTATACACAAAAGATCTCCATGACCCAGATAACCATGATGATGTGATCACTCACCTAAAGCCAGACATCCTGGAATTTGAAGTCAAGTGGGCCTTAGGAAGCATCACTATGAACAAAGCTAGTGGAGGGGATGGAATTCCAGTTGAGCTATTTCAAATTCTAAAAGATGATGCTGTGAAAGTGTTGCACCCAATACGCCAGCAAATTTGGAAAACTCAGCAGTGGCCACAGGACTGGAAAAGGTCAGTTCTCATTCCAATCCCAAAGAAAGCCAATGCCAAAGAACGTTCAAACCCCTGCACCATTGCACTCATCTCACATGCTAGCAAAGTAATGATCAAGATTCTCCAAGCCAGGCTTCAACAGTATGTGAATTGTGAAATTCCAGATGTGCAAGCTGGATTTACAGGAATCAGAGATCAAATTGCCGACATCCGTTGGATCATTGAAAAAGCAAGAGAGATCCAGAAACACATCTACTTCTGCTTTATTGACTATACCAAAGCCTTTGACTGTGTGGATCACAACAAACTATGGAAAATTCTTAAAGAGATGGGAACACTAGACCACCTGACCTGCCCCCTGAAAAATATGTATGCAGGTCAAGAAGCAACAGTTAGAACTGGACATGGAACAGCAGACTGATTCCAAACAGGGAAAGGAGTACATCAAGGCTGTATATTGTCACCCTGCTTATTTAACTTATATGCAGAGTACATCATGCGAAATACCAGGATGGATGAAGCACAAGCTGGAATCAAGATTTCTGGGAGAAATATCAATAACTTTAGATATGCAGATGACACCACCCTTGTGGCAGAAAGTAAAGAGGAACTAAAAAGCCTCTTGATGAAAGTGAAAGAGGAGAGTGAAACAGTTGGCTTAAAACTCAACAGTCAGAAAACAAAGATCATGGCATCCAGTCCCATCACTTCATGGCAAATAGATGGGGAAACAATGGAAACAGTGACAGACTTTATTTTCTTGGGCTCCAAAATCACTGCAAATGGTGACTGCAGCCATGACATTAAAGAGGCTTGATTCTTGGAAGAAAAGCTATGACCAACCTAGACAGCATATTAAAAAGCAGAGATAAAAAAAAAATAAAATAAAAAGCAGAGATATTACTTTGCCAACAAAGGTGTGTCTAGTCAAAGCTATGGTTTTTCCCGTAGTCATGTGTGAAAGTGAGTTGGCCTATAACAAAAGCTGTACACCGAAGAATTGATGCTTTTCAACTGCGGTGTTGGAGAAGACTCTTGAGAATCTCTTGGGCTGCAAGGAGATCCAACCAATTGATCCTAAAGGAAATCAGTCCTGAATATTCATTGGAAGGACTGATGTTGAAGCTGAAACTCCAATACTTTGGTAGCCTGATGGGAAGAACTGACTCACTGGAAAAGACCCTGTTGCTGGGCAAGATTGAAGGCAGGAGGAGAAGGGAACAAAAAAGGATGAGATAGTTGGATCGCCTCACCGACTCAATAGATGTAAATTTGAGTAAGCTCTGGGAGTTTGTGATGGACAGGGAAGCCTGGCATGCTGCAGGACATGGGGATGCAAAGAGTTGGACACAACTGAGTGACTGAACTGAACTAAACTGACCCAAGGTCTTCACCATGAGCTATAACCTATGGCAGCACTCTCAGGCCTATTTAGGTATCAGTATCACCATGAGGATTTTAAAACAAATACACATGCTGTGCTTTCCAACCCCAAATACTCGGAGTCAGTAGGTCCAGGATGGGCCCATGCACAAATGTTTTTTAAAAGCACTTTAGCTGACTCTGATAAGCAACCAGGACAAAACACTCTCTGAACGAACCATCATAGAAAGAAGAGCTTGTCTGATTAGAGCTTGGTGGAAATTTGAATAAAGAAACAGAACAGATTTTATAAGGAGCTTGGGATGGAAAATGAGAGAATTTTGTGTGATTTAATGAGGGTTATGGAAAGTCAAAGGCACTTGTTATACGAAGCAACCAGGAAGCAGAGCAAACGTGGATGGTGAAGAAGTTGACCTGCAGAGAAAGGGAAGTGAAGCTTGAATGTAGACAGATGTTGACCAAACAAGAGAATGAGAGACACAGAGATGAAGCATCATGAAGAAAATAGGTGGACAGAAAGGACACAAACAGAGAGAGAGAGAAATGGGCAGAGAGGGAACTGCCACCGTTAACCTAGTTTCCCAGACTAGAAACCTCTGTTGACTTCTTAGTCCTCATCCACAACCAATCTTGTCATTTCCTTCTCAGAAATGTCTTTGAAATGTGGCTTTTCCCCTCTCTAATCCTGTTTTCACTGCCTTAGTCCCAGCCTTCATCAGCATTTGCTCTCCATGTGGATATTTGGACTACCTAGATGTTCATAAGAACAATTTTTTTCCTTTTTATTTTTAATCCTAAAGTACCTCAATAAGAAGACCAAATCTTAAAAGGGAGAAGATGGAAACATGAATTAACCCCATTCTCCATAACGTGGACCCCTTAAAAGCTCTAACAAAGTTTAAGGGTGCAGAAATCCAAATTCAATCATTGTTGAATCGTTCTGATGCAGAAATGTACATGCAAAGAGTGATTTCTGATCAGGTTTTATTCGGTATGCTTTGTTCCCCTTGACAGTGATGGCAAATGGAACAATAATTTTGTTCACCAGAAAAAGCTCAGCAGTATGTATCAGTTCCAATGAACTTGGAAGTCTTTAGTGGCTAAGCATGGCTCAGGGGCTTATTGAATGTCAACTCAAGGACTCTTATGAATCCTGTTTGCTTCTATTGGCCAAAAAAAAAAAAAAATGCTTTCATTAAAAAAACAAAACAAAACAAAACTTGAAGTATGTGGTAAACGTTTCATTTTGGTCATGACTCCCACTTGAGTCACTTGGTATTAAACAGAAAACGAGTAGGAAGAGGTGGATCTCTGCCAACTGAAAGGAGAGGGGCCAGTCTGGGCAGAGCATTTTGTAGGATACAGATCTGAATGTAAGCCAACTATTTTTAAAATCCTCATCTTGTAAGCCAGTGCATGACCTCCATAGGGTAAGGAGACGATGGAAGTACATATTTGCCATCTGAAATGACCTGTGCAATTCATCTAGAAACCTGCATCACTGAGAACTTTAAATTAATCATAGTGATGAACAAGGAGAACAAGCTGGGGCAAAGAGGTCAGTTTCATTTGATAAGAATGGAATGTGTGGTCTAGCAGGGAATGTGCTGACATTCATCACATTCAGGAAAATTCTCTACAGCCTCTCCCTCTGGAGAGGATTCCTGGGAAAGAAAAGGGCTCCCTGTGAAGCTATAAACGGAGAAGGCAATGGCAGCCCATTCCAATACTCTTGCCTGGAAAATCCCATGGACAGAGGAGCCTGGTGGGCTGCAGTCCACGGGGTCGCTAAGAGTCGGACACAACTGAGAGACTTCACTTTCACTCTTCACTTTCATGCACTGGAGAAGGAAATGGCAACCCACTCCAGTGTTCTTGCCTGGAGAATCCCAGGGACGGTGGAGCCTGATGGGCTGCCGTCTATGGGGTCGCACAGAGTTGGACACGAGTGAAGCGACTTAGCAGCAGCAGTGAAGCTATAAAAACGAGAACCCCTATAAGCCCTGACTCTTGATGGTGTCCAAAATCACGGTGATCCTAACACCTTCAGATGTCACTCTTTTTGGTCCTACAGGGGAAAACGTCTCTCCATTCACACCTGGTGGTGCTTCCTGTGTTTGCTCAGAGCATGTGAGAAACAGACAGACTGTCTAGTTAGTAAACCAAGCACCAGTTGGAGCTGTTTTCTATCAAATGCATGATTTTTATTTTGAAGCTCTTTGTTCCATTGTTTTTCAGTGCCGTGAAGTGCTTGAAACCTAGCTAACTGCATCCCTCTTCAGCCTGGGAAACCAAGCACAGATCTGGCTTAAACATCAAGCCTGCTAGAGCCAAATTTTATTGGGTTTTTGTTGCTGCTATTTGTCTTTGAAAGAGGTGTCAGTGGGAATGGTATTTGAAGTTTGCTTTTGGTGTTTGGAGAAATAGGCACCCATCACTGTAAAAGATATTTTTTAAAAATCAAAATGTGATAGAACTCCTCACTGTTCAGCTTAACTCTTGAAATTGAAATGTTTAGGGAGAAGTGGAAGTCTGGTAATGGATAATGAACTTAAGGTGGCGAAAGATGATTTGAAAAGCCATTGAATGCAATTCTTTGCTTTAATAATACCTTAATCCATAGTTTTCTTTTGAAGTGATGCAGCCAGGAATTAGGTATTACAGATGAAACTAGGTCCTTGTACTTCTCTGCTTCTATGTCTTGGAACTGTCATTCACAAATTCTACTCCCCAGTCTCTGAAGATGACTTTTGAATCTGCATGTGTAGAGGAACTGGCATCAAACAGAGCTGGGTTAAAGCCTCAACTTGGCCACTTACCCGCTGTTTGACATTGCATAGATTTCTTGAACCCTCTGACTCTCTTGATGAGTTTTATACAAGTTGGTGTCTCATTGGATTTAACCTATTACAACTGATTGTTCAATGTTGCTTCTCAGTAATTTACTGAATTAATAGATGAATAAACCACCCATTGACTCATCTTGTAGAGACATTGGTATACAGGCATAAGGAAATTGCATAGTAACTGCTTAAAATATATTCAAATTGGATGTTTTACTTTAAGTTCTTAAGTGAAAAGTGAGAGTTCATTTAGGCTGGCCAGATTTTTAAATGAAGCTTATTTAATGAGCTATTTTACAAAAGAACATATACAATAATGGAAAGTCACAGAAAGTGGGAGTGATGTAGAAACATCTTTTCAAGAATAACATTTTACTAATTTACAAGGGAAGTAAAAATAGAAGCAAACAGTGGAAAGACTGAAATAATCTTTTCTCCATATGTTTCGCTTCATATTGGTTTTACTCTGACCATGACAAAAACAAAGTTGCAGAGAAAGCAGCACTTCTAGCTGGTAAGAGCAGGGCACTGGCTTGCAAAATATAGAAACTATAAAGCAGTAAGTTAAAAAGTCAGAAATCTAGGTTCTATAGACCAGACTGGAATGACACTCTAAACTTTAGGAAGTCAAAATGAAGCCAAGTCATATTTTAAAAAGCCAATGGGAATTTGCTGTATGACTCAGGGAACTCAAAGTAGAGCTAACAGCTTAGAGGGGTGGGGATGGGGTGGGAGGTAGGAGGGAGGTTCAAGAGGGAGAGGACATATGTATGCCTATGGGTAATTTATGTTGCTGTACGGCAGAAATCAACACAATATTGTAAAGCAATTAAATTTCAATTAAAAATAAAATTTAAAAAAGAGATGGGTTTTTTTTTTTTGAATTCTTGTCCTAGTTTACACCAGATCTTAAAAGTACTTAAGGAAGTAGTTACATCTCAATTGTGTTTATTCTTTTGATAATTTTTAATATAAAAGTCAGTAATGATTAGATCATAATCAAAATGTTCTCAGACATATATTTCTCATTGGGAAAAAACTTAACCAACTGTTTCTTTACACCTCATTTAATAAGTGGTGAGTGAATGAATGAAGAATTAATAAATAAGTACTGCACAAAGCCGTCATCTAATGACTGCTTTCTGAATGATGGGCAAAGAAAGGGTCTCAGAGGAGCTGAACAGTCTTCATAGGACTTTGGTTGGAAATTCAATTTTTTTAAGAAACAGAAAAAAGGCACATCTTAGATTATCTTAATCCCCTTGGCTTTAGACCCGAGAACGAATTATGTCCCTAGCTGTGCTCTGCATTCCCCCTTACTCCCATCTTGCGACCCAGTCTTGTCACGGCTTCTTCAGCTTGGCTGTGTACCCCTGGTCTCAGTGCTAACATACAGATATAATTTACCTATCGTTTGTCAATAGATTAAAATATTAGATTGGTCTGAGGGAAATAGAGTTCACTAAAGTCATTATCTTGTTCTAGTCACATTATTCACTGTGGCAATTTTTTCCCTTGCTATAAAAGTTGAGCTTATAGGTCTTTAATTTTCCAAACTAAACCTTTTCCCTTTTATTACACACCCATTTTATGTTGGCTCTTTTCCCAGTATGCTGGCACTTCCTCAGTCCTCCACGAAATGTTAAAGCATAACAGATGTAACCCTGCAAAACTTCAATCAATTCAGCAAGTTCACTGTGAAGTAAGTCATACTCATTGTAAGTCTGAATACAGCTTCTTTATAAACAATCTACTGTCAGTGTCCCGCTCTCTTTCTGGGGCTGTCTGCCCTTATTTCTAGTCCATAATGTGGTACTATCTTGATAGTTTTTTCTATCAATCCTGTTGCTTCTAATAGCAATTCAATTCCAAGTTGCTTAAGGGAGAAAAGGGGGTAGTCATTTCCCAGGTTAACTGGGAAGTCCAATGGTCTAGGGCTTTAGATACAACTAGATCCAGAGACACCTGTTGGCTTTGTTGAATAACATCTTCTACAGACAGAGGAGGAGACCACTGAGAGTTCCAGGATCACATGGTCCTTACCACTCACCTTCCCAAAGAAAGAGACAGCCAGAGAGAGAGAATGCCCTGACTTACCATCCTGGGTCCCACCATAAGTCTAAGAGCATGGGTGACTCGGAGGTACAAAACATTGTTTGACTGAGACTACTGTGGTCTTCACAAAAAACCCAAATTGGAGTGGGAATCTGACAGCCAGTCTGGATAGTCCCAGCCTGTCACCTCCAGATATTATAAAATACACTTTGAGAATCTGAATTAGCCATATATGTATTTGGCTCTAAGAAGAAAATATACTTGCAAACAAGGTAGAGTCCCTAGTTCGTAAAAAGACCAAAGCCTAGGGAGTGAGAAATCAAGCATTTCAGCTGGGCTATTGATGATTAAATCCAATCAGGTGAATAAATAAGCCTGGAACAATAGCCCTTTCTGAGCCAGAGTTTACACAATACAGTCCACAGCCTGTCCAGATGGGAGGGCTCTCTAGGACTTTTCCCCTTGTTGGTCTTGTCCTGTCAAGGTGTTCTCTGTGGTAACCTGACCTTGAGTTTTGTGCAGGCATCATTTACAAGAGTTAATTACTTTTCAACATTGGTTATCTCTAAAGAAAAGAGCAGTACTGAGCTGGAAGCTCCCATTTAAGGACTTAAGTAGGACATGAGTGCAGCCAACTAAAACAGATTTGGCACTCTGTCTGTTGCCAGAGAAGACCGCACAACGAAGTCAGTGTGGTTCTTGCAACTTGGCCCTCTGCCTTAAAAAAAGTGTTAGATTCCCTATCTGGGGATTCTGCTTGGCTAGAAAAATGAGTTGCCTGGATGATCTAATCATTTGTTCTCCCTTTGCCAACCACTGTATGTAATCCATTGTTATCTTTATTAAGCAACATCCAGTGGCTTTCTTCGGGTACGGCATGGGAAATTAGAAATACAAACACAAGGAATACAGCCTTCCCCTATGATGTCAGCCTGTTTTAGTTTAAATGTTTTTAGAGGATATCCCCATTAAGCCAGACACCTTGTTTACAATGGGGCAGTATCGCAGCATGCGGGCGATAGGACAATACACTTACAGTACAAGTTGCCACTATGTAATCATGTCAAAGTTTCATGTTACATCTGGTTAACTGGCTGCTTCCGATATGGCCAAACATGACAAGCTTCTCTGCCTTGAGAAAATCTACAGGCTGAACGCCATCTAAAAAGGAGTTTAACTAGCTAGCTGGCTCTTTGGATACATCACCATGTACCTTAGTACTTTGAGAATGAATGTTATCTTTAGTAATTAATCTTTTATGTCACAGTAACGCTTGATAAAGATGACTACTACCCAAATTTCCTTGTGAATTTTTCTGCCCCTTGTGGCAAATGAGGAAGTGGATGCAGAGGCCTTGCCTTTATATGACAAATGAATTGGATTATTAGGGAAAGTTCTCTGGAAAAACCAATGAATCAACAAATAAGCAGTAGTGATGCTTATATAGTGATGCTTATATGATGATTTCCATAAAGAGAGAACTTGAAAGTAACACCTTTTCTGGAAGGGACAGCCAAAGAATTTGTCTTGAAGGTGTATTTGCATAGCAAGTATATCATCTTTCATTAGATAATACATTTTTCTGGGGATGGGGTGGGGTGACATGGTGAACATTAGGAAGGAGGTAAGAGATTCCTGATCTCTTGGCAGTATCATTCTGTGTAAACTTGAAAAACTTAAGTCAAGTGCAAACAAAGATTTTATCTAAAACTGACCAAATTTCTGGCTCAGATCTCACCTAGGTATGAACCTGACAATGTCAGGTATGCAGATTAAGCAAAAACAAGAATAAATCTCCACAATTCTTTGACCTAAGTTCACATCACCATCTGTCCTCCTGCCTCCTCCCGCATCCTGCCCCCATATCTAACCTTGTGTGAAATACTATCCAATACAGTTGCCACTTGCCATGGGAGCTTCCCAGCTGGCTCAGCGGCAAAGAATCCCACATGCAGGACTTGCGGGTTTGATCTCTGAGTCAAGAAGATCCCCCGGAGAAAGAAATGGCAACCCACTCCAGTCTTCTTGCCTGGGAAATGCCTTGGACAGAGGAGCCTGGCGGGCTACGAAAGAGTCACAACTTAGAGACAAAGAAACACTTGCCATATAGGAAGTTGGTAGGTCTAGCATATTAATTCTATTAAGCTTGTGATGTCTCAGGAACAAGGTCGTTATTCACTCACAAATGACAAAAGCCTAGAGAATACTTGTCTTATTTAAATGTGAAAGAACACTTACAGATAAGTTCAGAGGCAGCCTCCATCTTTAGTGGTTCTGTGAGCTGGTTTCCCTGTGAGACTAGTGCCCTCTGGCGCTTCTTTTATGTTGTAGCCTTCAATTTGGTGAAGGAAGAGAAAATCTTTACAAGGTGACTAACTAGAAAAATTTAGGTAATAGGATTGGCTGTCCTGAAAATTGCACTTTTTCATTAAAAATTGTGTTTTTAATAGTGCATTAGACGCCCCTCCCAACCATTGCTCTAATATAGCATCACACAGATGTATCAATGCAGGCAGTAGCCAAACAGATAAGATATACATTTACTGCAGCTCAGCAGCAGTGATTTGAAAAGTCAAGTATTTCTTAAGAGAAAGAAGATAGCAATCCTTCATTTTTAAGACTGAGTTCATTATTTTCATTCCCAGAGGAGCTACAGGTATAGGTTCACCTTCCCTGGAGGCATCTAATTTAGTTTATGTGCCTTTGTGCCTAGTCACTCAGTCATGTCCGACTCTTTGCAACTCGACGGACTGTAGCCCACCAGGCTGCTCTGTCCATGGAATTTTCCAGGCAAGAATAATGGAGTGGATTGCCATGCCCTCCTCCAGGGGATCTTCCTGACCCAGGGATCGAACCTGCATCTGTGTCTCTTGAGTCTCTTGCATTATCAGCAGATTCTTTGCCCCTAGCACCACCTGGGAGGGAAGCCCCTAGTTTAATATCATTTAGTTTAGCACTGTTTTAGACAGCACAATTGGTCACTTCTACACGTGGAAGAAAAAAATGCTATACCCTACTGCTGACAGTCTTTTCACAAATCTGATATTTGTCACAGGTGGTCATTTGCTTTAGGGATTTTTTTTTTTCTTGTTGCAAGGAATTTCAAGCTGGTGAAGATGTGATACAGGTTTTTTTTCTTTACTGTAAAGGCTCATCATCACAACTCATAATCTCCAGATCTCCAGAGAGGACTACTAGTCTGAAATTTTGGTGGTGAAAATAAATACAAAACTATTGCTCCAACCGGTTAAGTCTGCATCTGTTGCTTCATTCTTTTTTTGTTTTTCCTGTGGTGGTGGATCTTCATTGCTGCACTTGGGCTTTCTCTTGTTGTAGGGAGCAGGGGCTATGCTTGCTTGCTGTGTGAGGGCTTCTCACTGCAGCGGCTTCTCTTGTTTTGGAGCACAAGCTCTAGGCACCCAGGCTTCAGTAGTTGCAGTGTGAGCTCAGTAGCTGTGGTGTACTGGCTTAGTTGCTCTGTAGCATGTGGAATCTTCCCAGACCGGGGATTGAGCCTCTCTCTCCTGTACTGGCAGGCAGACCCTTAACCACTGGACCACCAGGGAAGCCCCACTTCATTCTTTTAAGAACAAGCTGATGAATGAGAGGGGAGAGAAAGTAGATATTTCAGTTCATGTCTTCCAAAATCCATTCATCCATGTTGCCAAGTTGGGTAGTTTTTGCCTTGGTTCTCCTCTTCTTTCCTTTTCCCTTTCTCTTCCTTTTTGGGGGACCTCCAGTAGATAATGTACCTATGTGTAGAATGACTAGGGCCAGGAAATACAGCACATTAGTAGCATTCACGCCTGCAGATGAGTGTTATTTGGTTAGAACAGTGTTAAGACTGCACTGTGTATTGTGGGGTGTACCTTTGCGTGTGGGGAGGCAGGTTTATATTTTTAAACTATGCCTACAATTGAAATTCAGGAGATTTTTTTCTTAAAAATCTAGAGTTGCAGCTTCTTCTGAAAAACTTCCCAGAGAAAAAAGCTATCTGTTAGATAGCTTCTCCACAAGCGCATTATCTTCCTGCCCCAAGAGGCCTTTGAATTCACAGCACTGGATTTAAGGCCATTCTTCTTCTTCTTTCAGTCTTTTAAATGGCATACAGTTGATTTACAATGATGTGCTTCTAACATCTCCACCTACCTCTCCCTGCAAGGGGTACTCACACTGAACAATCTGGGTCAGCTGTCCAGAGGTAATTATACTGTGACTACTCAGAAGGAAGGGCTTCCCTGGTGGCTCAGAGGTTAAAGCATCTGCCTGGAATGCTGGAGATCCGGGTTCAATCCCTGGGTCGGGAAAATCCCCTGGAGAAGGAAATGGCAACCCACTACAGTACTCTTGCCTGGAGAATCCCATGGAGGGAGGAGCCTGGTAGGCTACAGTCCATGGGGTCGCAAAGAGTTGAACACGACTGAGCAACTTCACTTCACTTCACTCAGAAGGAAGGCACCAAAGCTGCCACCCAAAGCATCAGATGTTCCATAACAACATGAAAATTAGAAAAGTCTTCTCTTGCTCTGACTGGATGAGCCCAAGCACAGAGGCTAGTATCCTGGTGTAGATTTCAGTCCTCACCCATCCTCTCATCCAGTTCCCCTTGTGCAGTGAACCAGTTGATTGCTCTTCTCAGAGGCCCTGAGACCAGCTCACTTGTTTATAATGACTCTTCTACAGCATCTTCTGTGCAGGTTACTGTAGTCACTGTCCAGAATGATGCTGACCCTCTCCCGCATCTGTGTCTTACTTCCTTAGGCAGACTGAGTGCCATTGTTCCTCCCCTGTCTGAATACAGCTTTTTCTTCCTTCACTTTTTCTTGTTAACCATGTCTCCTGGGTTTTCTGGCTACTTCAGTTCATCTTGGTCTTTAACTCTTCTGAATTCCTGTGGCATTCATGCTTAGTATTATAGGTCAACTGAGAATTTATTAGTCTTAAATATGCTTACTTGGTCTTTGCTGTCAATTTGGTATCTCCTCAGGGAGATCCCTCCCTGCATCATTCTCATTCTGATGAGTGCAGTATAGGAGCTTAGTGAATATTTCATACTGAAGTCAGTGGATTTACAAACAAGAACACAGCTCCTGTACCTAAAAGAGTCTCTGGGGACTTCTGCTTCGGACATGATGGATTAATAGGGATTAAGGTCACCAGATAAAATCCAAGAAGCCCTATTAAATTTGAATTTCAGATATAATTATACTATAAGTATGGGTTATAATAAAAAGTATTTGCTGTTGGTCTGATATTCAGATTTAAAAGTCTTTCCTTGTAGTTTTTGTGGGGTTTTTTTGCCTTTTTTTTTTTTTTTTTGCCTTGTGTTTTGCTAAATTTGGCAAATCTTCCATGTGTGGATTTACCCTCCTGCTTTAAACAACTTTGAAAAAGCTGAAAAATATGTGAAACAATGGTTTTCAGACATAGTGAACAGGCAGTGCAAGAGAATAATATTCCCTGAGAGGAGTGAAGAAATGAAGGAATTTTATGATTGCCCTAGCTTATTTTTTAAAAGGACGAAATTTCCAGGCTGCAGTACAGTAAGAGGGAACTGGAGTTGAGAGTTTGAGGAGGCCAAGTTGGCTAGAATCCAGAGGGCTGAGCACCAGAAAGGAGACTGTAGAAAGTTCCCCTTGACTCTTCAGCTGAGTACTGATCAGTATCTGTGTGTGAAGCAATTACCCAAAGTTGGGGGAAAACCACTAGAAAGGAGAGGGTGGAACAATTTCTGGAGTTCACAGAGGACTAGGCATAGTCCCAACATACTCCCAACAGCCAGAGTGGAGGAAGTACATAACACATGATAATAGCAGAAATTGGCCAACTGGTTAAAAAAAGCCAAGACCCAGTGACAGGGTACCTGTAAGAAACCAGCTTCAAATATTAATAAGTAGTTAAAAGTAAAATATCAGGGAAATTATATACCACATTAATGTTAATCAAAGAACAGTGAAGTGGCTATATAAATATAAGACAAAGTAGCCTTCAGAGCAATATGCATTATCAGAGCAAAACACGGATAAAGAGGGATTTCATAATGATAAAAGTGGAAATCATCACAAGGACAAAATCATCTTAAATGTTTATGCACTTAGTGTTCTTAAAACATGAGAAAAGGGAACAGAACTAAGAAGAGAATAGACAAATCCAGAATTATGGCTGAAGATGTCAATACTCCTCTGATACTAATAAGATTAAGTCGATTCAGTCATGTCTGACTATATGACCCCCTGGACTATAGCCCACCAAGCTCCTCTGTCCATGGGATTTTCCTGGCAAGAATACTGGAGTAGGTTGCCATTTCCTTCTCCAGGGGATCTTCCTGACTCCAGGATCGAACCCAGGTCTCTTATGTCTCCTAAACCAGCCACTAGTGCCACCTGGGAAGCCAAAACATAAATTTATTTATTTAGGCTATTTTATTTCTTTATCTAGGCTGAACCAGCTCTCAGTTGTGGCATGTGGGATCTAGTTCCCTAATCAGGGATTGAACCTATGCCCCCTACATTATGAGCACAGAGTCTTATCCACTGGGCCACCAGGGAAGTCCCAAAGTGAAGCTCGCTCAGTTGTGTCTGACTCCTTGTGACCCCATGGACTATACAGTTCATGGAATTCTCCAGGCCAGAATACTGAATTGGGTAGCCTTTCCCTTCTCCAGGGGATCTTCCCAACCCAGGGATTGAACCCAGGTCTCTCACATTGCAGGTAGGTTCTTTACCAGCTGAGCCACAAGGTATTGAATAAATAGGCAAAAAAAAAAAATCAGAAATCATATAGAAAACTATCAACCAATTTGACCTAATTGATGTTCATAGGACACTCTACTCAATGGCAAAAGAGACTAGATTTTTAAAAATACATCCTAAATATTGAACAAGATAAATCATAGTCTATGCTGTAAAATAAAGTTCATTAAATTTAAAATAATTCAAATAACACAAAGTACAACAACCACAATTGAATTAAATTAAAAAGATAATATTAGATATTATCTTTTATTAAAAAGATAATAAACAGGAAGATCCCTGGAAAACCTCCACATATCAGAATATTAGATGACACACTGCTTCAAAAACACCAATACGTCAAAGAGTCATAAGGAAAATTAGAAAGTATTTTAAACAGAATGAATAAAAATTAAAAACAATACATAAAAATTTGTGGGATACAGCTAAAGCAGTGGTAAAGGGTAAATATATACATGCTTATACTGGGGCTTCCCTGGTAAGCTCAGCTGGTAAAGAATCCACCTTCAATGCAGGAGACCCTGATTTGATTCCTAAGTTGGGAAGACCCGCTGGAGAAGGGTTAGGCTACCCACTCTAGTACTCTTGGTCTTCCCCATGGCTCAGCTAGTAAAGAATCCACCTGCAATGCAGGAGACCTGGGTTCGATCCCTGGGTTGGGAGGATCCCCTGGGGAAGGGAATGGCTACCCACTTCATTATTCTGGCCTGGAGAATTCCATGAAGTGTATAGTCCCTGGGTCCCAAAGAGTTGGACACTGAGCAACTTGCAGTGTACTAGGAAAGAAGAAAGATCCAATCAATGATCTAAGCATCCACCTTGCTGCTGCTGCTGCTGCTGCTAAGTCACTTCAGTTGTGTCTGACTCTTAGCGATCCCATGGACTGCAGCCCACCAGGCTCCTCCATCCATGGGATTTTCCAGGCAAGAGTACTGGAGTTGGGGTGCCATTGCTTTCTCCGAACCATCCACCTTAAGACACATAAAAAATGTGAATTGAAATCAAAGTAAACAGAAGAAAGGAAATTTTAAAAGCCAGAACAGAGGTCAATAAAATAATAGAAAAACAGAGAAAATCAATGAAATCAAAAGCTTGTTTTGATATGATCAATAAAATTGATAATCCAGTTATATTGTTATGGAAAAAAGAGGACATAAACTATCAGTATCAGAACTGACAGAGGTAACATTATATATATATCCTACAGATATTAAAAAGAGCAAGAAGAGAACATGAACAACTTTATGTCTATAATTGTAACTATATAAAAAAGATAATTTTTCAAATTGAAGTATAGCTGTTTTATAATATTGTATAAGTTTCAGGCATATATAACAAAGTGATTTGTTTATATATATACATGTATATGGGCTTCCCAGGTGGCGCTAGTGGTAAAGAACCCACCTACCAATGCAGGAGACATGAGACACAGGTTCAATCCCTGGGTTGGGAAAATCCCCTCTGGAAGTAGGCATGGCAACTCACTCCAGTATTCTTGCTTGGAGAATCCCCATGGCCAGAGGAGCCTGGTAGGCTACAATTCAGAGGGTTGCAGAGAGTCAAACACAATTGAAGCGATAAATCCCGCACACATGCTTATATGTATTTATCTATATTCTTTCTTTATTCTTTCCCATTATAATTTAGCACACAATACTGAATATAGTTCCCTGTGCTATACAGTAAATCTTTGTTGTCTATCTATTTGGATATATGATACTCTGCATCTGTTAATCTCACACTCCCAATTAATCCCTCCTTCCCTTTCCCTTCAAAGAATTTGCCTGCAATGCAGGAGACACTGGTTTTACCCCTGGGTGGGGAAGATCCCCTGGAGAAGGGAATAGCTACTCACTCCAGTATTCTTGCCTGCAGAATTCCATGGACAGAGGAGCTGGTAGGCTACAGTCTGTGGGGTCACAAAGAGCTGGGCATAACTGAGCAACTCTTACTTTCACTTTCTTCCGCCTTTGGTTACCATGTTTGTTTTCTATATCTGAGTCTGTTTCTGTTTTGTAGGTAAGTTCATTTTTATTATTTTTTGGATTCCACATGTAAGTGATATATGTCTTTGACTTACTCCACTTATAGTATGATAATCTCTAGGTGCATTTATGTTGCTGCAAATGGCATCATTTCATTCATTTTTATGACTGAGTAGTGTTCCATCGTGTATACGTACCACATCTTCTTTATCCATTCATCTGTTGATGAACAATTAGGTTGTTTCCGGGTCTGGGCTATTGTGAATAGTGTTGCAGTGAACATTGGAGTACACGTATCTTTTTAACACAGTTTTCTCTAGATACGTGCCTTAAAGTGGGATTGCTGGATTATATGGTCACTCTACTTTTAGTTTTTTTAAGGAACCGCCATACAGTTTTCCATAGTGACTGTACCAATTTACATTCCTACCAACAATGTAGGAGGGTTCCCTTTTCTCCATATCTTCAGCATCTATTATTTGTAGACTTTTTAATGATGGCCATTCTGACTAGTGTGAGAATGTTGCAGGTACCTTGTTGCAGTTTTGTTTGGCATTTCTCTAATAATTAGTGATATTGAGCATCTTTCATGTGCCCATTGGTATGTCTTCTTGAAGAAATGTCTATTTAGATCTTCTGTCTCTTTTTTGATTGGGTTGTTTTGGTATTGAGTTGTATAAGATGTTTGCATATTTTGGAAATCAAACTCTTCTTGATCGCATCATTTGCAAATATTTTCTCCCAGTCTGTAGATTGCTCTTTGTTTATGGTTTCCTTTGCTGTAAAAAAGCTTACAAGTTTGATTAGGTTCCATTTGTTCATTTTTGCTTTTATTTCTATTGCCTTGTGAGATGAACCTAAGAAAACATTGGTATGATTTATGTCAGAGAACGTTTTCTTGTGTTCTCTTCTAGTAGTTTTATGGTGTCAGGTCTTATATTCAAGTCTTTAATCCATCTCAAGTACTTTTGTTCAGGGTATGAGGGCGTGTTCTAGCTTCAATGATTTACATGTGGCTGTCGCACTTGCCCAACACCACTTGCTGAACAAACTTTTTTTCTCCATTGTATTTTCATGCTTTCTTTGTCAAAGATTAATTGACCATAGGTGTGTGGGTTTGTTTCTGAACTGATTTACTGAAGCAAATCAGTTAGACCAACTGAAGGCAGCACTCAATGAAAAGCATCCAAAATGAGCCAAAAGAAAGTACATTGTCTTCCATCAGTGGAGCACAAGATCATATGTTCCTTGATGACCAGGCAAAAACTGTTGCAACTTGACTGGGAAGTTCTGATTCACTGTTTTGATTACTGTAGCTTTGTCATATCATCTGAAGTCTAGAAGGTTTATGCCTCCAGCTTTGTTCTTTTTTTCCAGGCTTTAGCAGCAATTCTTTTTTTTTTTTTTTTTTTGGTTCCATATAAATTTTAGGATTATCTATTCTAGTTTGGTAAAAAATGTCATGCATAATTTGGTAGGGATCACATTAATGGATACATTTTTTGAATTATACAAACTATCAAAGTTCAAACAAAAGAAAATATTGGGTTGGCCAAAACTCTCCTTCAGTTTTTTCAGTAAGAATGAAAGACATAGTTTTCATTTTCACCAATAACTTTGCTGAATGAGGTATTAACCATTTTGTTCCCTGACCTTCTGCCATTTTTCAGGCAACTTCATAATTCCATTTCTCCAAGCTTTTTATCTTTTTAATCAAAGAACTCTTTCAGGTGCCTTTTACAGTCTTTCAGGGAATTGAAAATTTTTTTCCATTAAGGGAATTTTGTAAAGACTGAAATAAATGGATGTCCAAAGGTGAAATGTATGGTAAGTATGGCAGATGAATTAGAACTTCCCAGACAAACTGCAACAATTTCCCCCTGGTCATCAAAGAAACGTGTGGTCTTCTGCCATCCTGATGGAAGATGATACATTTTCTGTTGACTAATTTTGGATGCTTTTCATTGAGTGCTGCCTTTAGTTGGTCTGATTGATTTGCTTCAAAATGGGGGTCAATGGAAAGTTTTGAGCAGTAGAGTCTAATGACCCATGTCTAATGATCTGTATCAAGTTATTTTTTGTCTCTGTTGTCAACTCCTCCATCCCCCCAGACTTCATGAATGATCAGTATGGTTTTTGTTGCAGTGGTATTGAAGGAAATGAAAAGAGTATTTGAGGCAAGTTTTATGCCATGTTTTGTTCTCTCGCTCATTCTTTCCCCATTTCCAGCTTCTTTTACCTTCCTGTATCTTCCTCTTTCTTTCCTCTCTTTTCTTATTTTTCTCTCCTATCTATTCCATTGTCCCAATTTCTATTTATGTCTGTAAGTGGTGTCCTTTAGCTGTTTTCCTTCTTTCTATCACCCCAAACAGTGTAACCAAACTCTTTTCCTAAGTAAAGATTATTCTCTCCCTAAAATATGTGAGAAAATAAGAAAGAAAGAAATTGAAAGATCACTTCTTCTCTTCAACCTGGTATTCAAATAGAATTAATGCACATCAAATTGCAGTCTTGAAATTGGAAGACACTTCTTGAAAAGAAGACTAAGACAAACCTAGACAGGATATTAAAAAGGAAAGACTTCACTTTGTCAACGAAGGTCCATATAGTCAAAGCTATGGTCTTTCTTTTGTACAGATGTAAGAGTTAGATCTTTTCCTATTTGGAACCAGTTTGTTGTTCCATGTCCAGTTTGAACGGTTGCCTCCTGACCTGCATACAGGTTTCTCAACAGTTAGAACTGGACATAGAACAACAGACTGGTTCCAAATAAGAAAAGGAGTACGTCAAGGCTGTATATTGTCACCCTGCTTATTTAACTTCTATGCAGAGTACATCATGAGAAACGCTGGGCTGGAAGAAGCACAGGCTGGAATCAAGATTGCTGAGAGAAACATCAATAACCTCAGATATGCAGATGACACCACCCTCATGGCAGAAAGTGAAGAAGAACTAAAGAGCCTCTTGATGAAAGTGAAAGAAGAGAGTGAAAAAGTTGGCTTAAAGCTCAACATTCAGAAAACGAAGATCATGGCATCTGCTTCCATCACTTCATGGCAAATAGATAGGGAAACAGTGGAAACAGTGTCAGACTATTTTTCTGGGCTCCAAAATCACTGCAGATGGTGACTGCAGCCATGAAATTAAAAGACACTTACTCCTTGGAAGAAAAGTTATGACCAACATAGATAGCATATTGAAAAACAGAGACATTGCTTTGCCAACAAAGGTCCATCTAGTCAAGGCAATGGTTTTTCCATTGGTCATGTATGGATGTGAGAGTTGGACTGTTAAGAAGGCTGAGCACTGAAGAACCAATGTTTTTGAACTGTGGTGTTGGAGAAGACTCTTGAGAGTCCCTTGGACCGCAAGGAGATCCAACCAGTCCATTCTGAAGGAGATCAGCCCTGGGATTTCTTTGGAAGGAATGAGGCTAAAGCTGAAACTCCAGTACTTTGGCCACCTCATGTGAAGAGTTGACTTACTGGAAAAGACTCTGATGCTGGGAGGGACTGGGTGCAGGATGAGAAGGGGCAACAGAGGATGAGATGGCTGGATGGCATCACTGACTCGATGGATGTGAGTCTGAGTGAACTCCGGGAGTTGGTGATGGACAGGGAGGCCTGGTGTACTGCAATTCATGGGGTCGCAAAGAGTCGGACATGACTGAGCAACTGAACTGAACTGAACTGAACTGAAGAGTTAGACCATAAAGAAGGCTGAGCACTGAAGAACTGACGCTTTCAAGCTGTGGTACTGGATAAGATTCTTGAGAGTCCCTGGGACAGCAACGGGATCAAGCCAGTCAATCCTAAGGAACATCAACCCTGAATACTCACTGGAAGGACTGATGCTGAAGCTCCAATTCTTTGGCCACCTGATGTGAAGAGCTGAGTCACTGGAAAAGATCCTGATGCTGGGAAAGATTGAAGGCAAAAGGAGAAGAAGGTGGCAGAGGATGAGATGGTTGGATGGCATCACTGATTCAATGGACATGAACTTGGACAGACTCTGGGAGATGGTGAGGGACAAGGAAGCCTGGTGTGCTGCGGTCCATGGGGTCACAAAGAGTCAGACATGACCTGTGACTGAACAACAACAACAACATAACTGCTAATAAATGTATGAACTTGAGATGCTATAATAATCAAGTGTCGAGTCAACCTTGGTGGGGATAAAGGGACTTGAGAAGGAAAGTCACTAGAAAGAGCCATTTTCAGAGCAGACTTTGATGATGGTGTCCTTCATCAGCTCTTCTTCTGTTCAGTAAACATGCCTGCTCTGTTCTAGGCACTGAGCTGAACACTGAAACACAAAGAAAACTAACATTTAGTCCTGACTAAATAAATATTTAGTCCTAAATATTCAGTCCAGAGAGAGAATCGCAAATGAAAAATACACAAAATAAAATGAGGTGGTTAAGGGCTATTTAACCATCCACATAAGCAGAATTTTTGGGGAAAAGTCTACAACTCAAATATCCCAGCCTGCTGTCAGACTTCATTGTCTCATTTGTGGCTCAATAAAAACACTCACCTCATGTACAGTATAAATAAGATGCTATAGAAGCATGTAATTTGCTAAATGTTTTGGAACACTGTTGGTACTGTGCCTACCATCGTGATACATCAAGGACTTTTAAATGCATGGCTAATTGTCCATATGCTCCATAGGAAGGCTGGAGAATCAGAGGATATGCATCATCTCTAACCAACAGACTATGTAATGAGTATATTTTGGAATTTGTGTTTAGATCCTTAAATTTACCTCTTTCTTAACTCTCTGAGCAATTTATTGCTTTTATTATCAGAGCAGGTAAGGTTTTTTTTTTTTTTTTTTTTTTTTTGTAAAGCTGAATGGTTACAAGTGTTTCTGGAGTCAGACAGTCCGGTGTTTGAATCCTTAAACTGTCCCCTTATTATCTGATTAGGATTTACCAAATCCTCCAACCTCATTATCTCCTTATCTGTCACTTGATCATAAGAAAGATACTTAATCCTGGGGTGTGTTGTAAGGATTAGGTAAAACAATGCATGTAAAGTTCTCAGCCCTTGCCTGCCAAGGAGTTAGAGCTGAAAAAGTTGTTATTATTCAGTGGCTCAGTCATGTCAGACTCTTTGGTACCCCATGAACTGCAGCATGCCAGGCTTCCCCATCCTTCACTATCTCCACCAGCTTGCTTAAACTCAAGTTCATTGAGTCGGTGAGGCTATGCAATCATCTCATCCTCTGCTGTCCCGTTCTCTTTCTACCTTCTATATTTCCCATTCAGTTCAGTTTGGTTCAGTTCAGTCACTTCGTTGTGTCCGACTCTTTGCGACCCCATGAATCACAGCATGCCAGCCCTCCCTGTCCATCACCAATTCCCGGAGTTCACTCAGACTCACATCCATCAGGTCGGTGATGCCATCCAACCATCTCATCCTCTGTCGTCCCCTACTCCTCCTGCCCTCAATCCCTCCCAGCATCAGAGTCTTTTCCAATGAGTCAACTCTTTGCATGAGGTGGCCAAAGTACTGGAGTTTCAGCTTTAGCATCATTCCTTCCAAAGAACACCCAAGGCTGATCTCCTTCAGAATGGACTGGTCGGATCTCTTTGCAGTCCAAGGGACTCTCAAGAGTCTTCTCCAACACCAGAGTTCAAAAGCATCAATTCTTCAGCACTCAGCTTTCTTCATAGTCCAACTCTCACATCCATACATGACCACAGGAAACACCATTGCCTTGATTAGACAGACCTTTGTTGGCAAAGTAATATCTCTGCTTTTGAATATGCTATCTATGTTGGTCATAACTTTTCTTCCAAGGGATAAGTGTCTTTTAATTTCATGGCTGCAGTCTCCACCTGCAGTGATTTTGGAGGACAAAAAATAAAGTCTGACACAGTTTCCACTGTCTCCCCATCTATTGCCCATGAAGTGATGGGACCACATGCCATGATCTCCGTTTTCAGAATGTTGAGCTTTAAGCCAACTTTTTCACTCTCTTCTTTCACTTTCATCAAGAGGCTTTTTAGTTCCTCTTTACTTTCTGCCATAAGGGTGGTGTTATCTGCATATCTGAGGTTATTGATATTTCTCCCAGCAATCTTGATTCCAGCTTGTGCTTCTTCTAGCCCAGCACTTCTCATGATGTACTCTGCATAAGTTAAATAAGCAGGGTGTTAATATACAGCCTTGACGTACTCCTTTTCCTATTTGGAACCAGTATGTTGTTCCATATCCAGTTCTAACTGTTGCTTCCTGACCTGCAAATAGGTTTCTCAAGAGGCAGGTCAGGTGACCTGGTATTCCCATCTCTTTCAGAATTTTCCACAGTTTATTGTGGTCCACACAGTCAAAGGCTTTAGCATAGTCAATAAAGCAGAAACAGATGTTTTTCTGGAACTCTCTTTTCTGTTGCTTTTCGATGATCCAGCGGATGTTGGCAATTTGATCTCTGGTTCCTCTGCCTTTTCTAAAACCAGCTTGAACATCTGGAAGTTCACTGTTCACATATTGCTGAAGCCTGGCTAGGAGAATTTTGAGCATTAATTTACTAGTATGTGAGACGAGTGCAATTGTGTGGTAATTTGAGCATTCTTTGGCATTGGCTTTCTTTGGGATTGGAATGAAAACTGACCTTTTCCAGTCCTGTGGCCGCTGCTGCATTTTCCAAGTTTGTTGGCATATTGAGTGCAGCACTTTCACAGCATCACCTTCAGGATTTGAAATAGCTCAACTGGAATTCCATCACCTCCACTAGCTTTGTTCATAGTGATGCTTTCTAAGGCCCACTTGACTTCACACTCCAGGATGTCTGGCTCTAGATGAGTGATCATACCATCGTGATTATCTGGGTCGTGAATATCTTTTTCATACTGTTCTTCCGTGTATTCTTGCCACCTCTTCTTAATATCTTTTGCTTCTGTTAGGTCATATCATTTCTGTCCTTTATTGAGCTGTTTCATTGCATGAAATGTTCCCTTGGTATCTCTAATTTTCTTGAAGAGATCTCTAGTCTTTCCCATTCTGTTGTTTGCCTCTGTTTCTTTGCATTGATTGCTGAGGAAGGCTTTCTTATCTCTCCTTGCTATTCTTTGGAACTCTGCATTCAGATGCTTATATCTTTCCTTTTCTCCATTGCATTTCGCTTCTCTTCTTTTCACAGCTATTTGTAAGGCCTCCCCAGACAGCCATTATTTCAATGAGTCGGTTCCTCGCAACAGGTGACCCAAAAAAAGTTCTACTGTAGGGTGGGGGGTGGGGGGTTTGGGAGGGTAAGGAGGTGGAAGGTGGGGTGGAGGCAGATTTATAATTTGCAATGCTTTAGAGGGGACAGTAGAGGGAGCACTGTCATTGGGAATTGGACTTAAGATAGGTAGTAAGGCCTTAGCTTACAAAGCCCTTAGGTTACAAAGCCCTTGGCTTACAAAGAATAGCAAGGAGAGATAAGAATGCCTACCTCAGTTTTTAGTGCAAAGAATTAGAGGAAAACAATAGAATGGGAAAGACTAGAGATCTCTTCAAGAAAATTAGAGATACCAAGGGAACATTTCATGCAATGAAACAGCTCAATAAAGGACAGAAATGGTATGGACCTCACAGAAGCAGAAGATATTAAGAAGAGGTGGCAAGAATACACAGAAGAATTGTACAAAATAGATCTTCATGACTCAGATAATCACAATGGTATGATCACTCACCTAGAGCCAGACATCCTGGAGTGTGAAGTCAAGTGGGCCTTAGGAAGCACCACTATGAACAAAGCTAGTAGAGGTGATGGAATTCCAATTGAGCTTTCAAATCCAAAAGATGATACTGTGAAAGTGCTGCACTCAATAAGCCAGCAAATTTGGAAAACTCGGCAGTGGCCACAGGACTGGAAAAGGTCAGTTTTCATTCCAATCCCAAAGAAAGCCAATGCCAAAGAATGCTCAAACTACCACACAATTGCACTCATCTCACATGCTAGTAAAGTAATGCTCAAAATTCTCCAAGCCAGGCTTCAGCAATATGTGAACTGTGAACTTCCAGATGTCCAAGCTGGTTTTAGAAAAGGCAGAGGAACAAGAGATCAAATTGCCAACATCCATTGGATAATCAAAAAAGCAAAAGAGTTCCAGAAAAACATCTGTTTCTGCTTTATTGACTATACTAAAGCCTTTGACTGTGTGGATCACAATAAACTGTGGAAAATTCTGAAAGAGATGGGAATACCAGGCCACCTGACCTGCCTCTTGAGAAATCTGTATGCAGGTTAAGAAGCAACAGTTAGAACTGGATATGGAACAACATACTGGTTCCAAATAGGAAAAGGAATACGTCAAAGCTGTATTGTCACCCTGCTTATTTAACTTATATGCAGAGTATATCATAAGAAACGTTGGGTTGGATGAAGCACAAGCTGGAATCAAGACTGCTGGGAGAAATATCAATAACTTCAGATATGCAGATGACACCACCCTTATGGCAGAAAGTGAAGAACTAAACAGCCTCTTGATGAAAGTGAAAGAGGAGAGTGAAAAAGTTGCTTAAAGCTCAACAATCAGAAAACAAAGATCATGGCAATCTAGTTCCATCATTTCATGGCAAATAGATGGAGAAACAGTTGAAACAGTGGCATACTTTACTTTTTTGGGCTCCAAAATCACTGCAGTTGGTGACTGCAGCCATGAAATTAAAAGACCCTTATTCCTTGGGAGAAAAGTTATGATCAACCTAAACAGCATCTTAAAGAATAGAGACATTACTTTGCCAACATAGGTCCAACCAGTCAAGGCTATGGTTTCTTCAGTAGTGTTGTATGGATGTGAGAGTTGGAGTATAAAGAAAGCTGAGCACTGAAGAATTGATGCTTTTGAACTCTGGTGTTGGAGAAGACTATTGAGAGTCCCTTGGACTGCAAGGAGATCCAACCAGTCCATCCTAAAGGAAATTAGTCCTGAATATTCATTGGAAAGACTGATGCTGAAGCTGAAACTCCGATACTTTGGCTACATGATAGGAAGAGCTGACTCATTTGAAAAGATCCTGATGCTGGGAAAGATTGAGGGCAGGAGGAGAAGGGGATGACAGAGAATGAGATGGTTGGATGGCATCACCAATGCGATGGACATGATTTTGAATAAACTGATGGACAGGGAAGCCCAGTGTGCTGCAGTCCATGGGGTCGCAAAGAGTCGGACACGACTGAGTGACTGAACTCAACTGAACTGGAACCCTTAGCACAAGGCATTCTCTGTTTTTTGATTGAGCTTGAGTGACCTACACAGATGAGCTGGTCAGACCCACACCAGACTGCCTTGTTCCGATAATCGTGTATACCACTCATTTGATACTAGCTACCTTGGAATCCAGTGTATCTTTCTCTGTGTATGTATTCTGTTGGTCCAATCAGCTCTAACCTACCCCTGTCCCCTTGGGACACACAAGAGAGGAAGCTTGGACAGAGAGGTAAGGTGCCACAACAAAAATCAAAATAAATGTTTATGTTCTTTGGAATTGCGGAGAAGGTGGAGGTGGCTTGTATCCTGTGGGGGGAAAGTGACACCCCTTCTCTTCCTGTCTCATGGCCTCCAAAGCAAACATGTCTCCTGAGTTTAGCGGAAAAAGTAGTCAAAAGAACGGACTGAATTCTCTCTGCCACCAACTTACAGATGTGAACCTGCTTACCTCACCTGACCTGTCTTCATCCCATCTCCATTTGAAATCCTGTCTGTACAACCAGGGGGAAGGGAAAATGGAGTTTATTAACCTAGTGACCTCCACAGTTTCTTCCAGTCTGGCTATGTTTATTACTCTATTCATGACAGCTACTGAGCATTTTTCCTTATCTCATTCCTGACATTAGACCTTTGAATCTTCTCAGCAATTTTGTATGGGCTATGATATTGCCATTTTTACGGGTAGCTTAGAACTCAGAGGTTAGGTAGCTAATCCAACTTTGTACTGCTAGAAAGTGGCAAAATGAGTACTAGAATCTATATTTCAGGAACTTTATAATCTGGTATTTCCATTTTAAGATGAGGCCAAAAAAAAAAAAAAAAAAAACCCACAGCAGTAGGGCTTATAAGAGGGCAGTTAGGGGACAATTTAAAGCGGAGAGAAATCTCTGAAGGTCTCTGGGTTTGGGAAACTTTATGGGGATTTCACTTTAGAATGCTTTTGTTGGATTTGCTTTGAATTGTTTTGGGGAAGGTTGGTTTGAAGTTGTCTGTTTTTGTTTTGTTTTACTTCTGACGAGGCGCTGATGAGGCCAAGACCAGCATAGGGTCAAGAAATTGGGAACCTAGCTTTTTAGATTTTATTCTAAGAAAGAGAAGCAAGGGGGATATAGAGATACCCTTTCCCAGAAGCCTGGCTTAGTTCATGAAATAGGAAAAGAACCAGAATTTAAGTGTATGTTTGAAACCAAGAGACTGTTCATTCGAGTGGAGATTCCCTCATGATCCATAACTCTGGGTAACTGACTACAGTAGACAGGAGATGGTGCATGGAGCAAGGATTCTGAAAGTGTTGTCTGAGGACCCCTGAGAGTAGTCCTCCAGGTCTTTTCAGGCTGTCCTCCAGGGTAGCACTATTTCATCATAATACTGGTTTGCCTTTTCACTTTGTTGACATCTACGCTGATTGCACCAAATCCATGATGGGTAATCTTGGTGCCTTAGAATGAACCAAGACTGTGGTGCCAAATTATCCTAGTATTCACTGCATTCTTCACCACCACACACTTCAGTTTTTATTCATTTATTTATTTATTGGCTGTGCTGGCTCTTTGTTGCTGCGCACAGGCTCTCTCTAGTTTTGGAGAGTGGGGGCTACTCTCTAGCTGTGCTGTGTAGCCTTCTCATTGTGGTGGCTTCTCTTGTTGTGGAGTACAGGCTCTAGTTGGTTGCAGCCTGAGGGCTCAGTAGTTGTGGTGCATGGGCTTTGTTGCTCTGTGGCATGTGGGATCTTCTTGGACCAGGGATCAAATCAGTGTCCCTTGTGTTGCAAGGAATATTCTTAACGACTGGACCACAGTGGAAGCCCCTAAAATTTTTTAAATGCCAGTTTGAGTTAAAAATTTTCAAAAGCAGGAAAACATATTATTTTATTTTATTTTATCTTTTTATATTTATTTTTTTAATTAAATTTTTATTTTTACCTTATTCTACTTTACAATAATGTATTGGTTTTGCCATACATTGACATGAATCCACCACAGGTGTACATGCGTTCCCAAAATCTCAGATCTTGAATCCATGCCTCTTTAATATTCTGTGTGATGAAATGGGACATACACATACTAATATACAATGGTCACTTCAGAGAAAAGCAATTATGTGATTCTTTAAGTTGTCCACCCACTGTCCTGGCCGTTTTTACTTGAAAAAAAAATGATTGAGTATGGCTATGAAGACTTGGATATTTGGAAGACATTTTCCTGAAAACAAAGTGAGCTATCACTTCAAGAAAAACAGTTGGCAATATCTGTTGCCATTAACAAAACAGAAGCTTTTAAGCAAGTTTGGAAAACTTGTATCTGTCATCATGAACTCAACAGCTTTCTTATACTTAAAATGGGGCTTCCCTGTGGCTCAGCAGTGAAGAATCTGCCTGCCAATGCAGGAGACACGGGTTTGATCCCTGGGTCAAGGAGATCCCTTGGAGAAGAAAATGGCAACCTACCCCAGTAGTCTCGCCTGAGAAATCCCATAGACAGAGCAGGCTGGTGGGCTACAGTCCTTGGTGTTGAAAAGAGTCAGACCCTACTTAGCGACTAAACAACAATACTTAAAATAGCTTTCTAAAGAGATCAGTGGTGATGTTAACTACCGTGATTTTCTGTTATTGTATGATGAAATGTGTCAGCATTTGGAAGAGTTGTGTAATTCAGTGAACCAATATTTTCCAAACTGAACAATGTGTGATATTACAAAAAACAGGGTAAACCAATGGATTTTAATGTAACAGTATATGTAAAGTTTGCTGATATGGCTTCACATTCCACAATACAGCTAACTCTTAAGGAATTACCACTTGTTGAGTTTTGGTGTGGTACCAAAGAAGAATACCAACATTATCTGAAAAAGCTATTAAAATGTTCTTCCCTTTTCTAGTTACATATCTATGTGAGTCCAGATTGTCTTCAGATACTTTAAGCAAAACAATATTTTGCAATAAAGTAAATGTAGAAGAGGCTGTCTTTTCTCAAATAAGACATTTAAGAGATTTTTAAAAACGTAAATCAACGCCAATCTTCTATTTTGCCTGTCTGTTGGAAAATATGCTTGTTTTCCCTTTTAAAATGTTTAGCACATAATGGGCTTATGACTATAATTTTAAGTGAATAGATGTTTTGACTTTTTTTCAGAGTTAATTTTGAGTACAATAATTAAAAATAAATACAGAATAGAAATACACAAAAATTCTTTGGGGTTGTCAACAATTTTTTTAAGTGTATAAAGGTGTCTTGAGACCAAACAGTTGGAATACTGCTGGGAGTATCCCAAGGTGAGGTTTTTAAAAGAAGGGAACAAACTCTCAGCTTTCTATAGCAGTCACTCAATAGTTGACTATACTGATGATAAAGACCCACAAAACCAATGTGACTAATGTAAGGCAGGAAGTGAAAAGTGTTAAATGAGTGGGGTAGTTCTACACTGTCTAATATGGTAACCACTAGCCACATGTGGCTCTTAAGCACTTGAAATGTGGAGACTCCTAACTAAATGGCAAGTACACACCAGACTTGGATTTCGTATGAAGTAAGGAATATTGTCTCTCAGTCTTTTTTCTTTACATTTTAAAAATTGAAGTACAGTTGATTTACAATGTTGTGTTAGTTCCTGGTACACAGTGAAGTGAATCAGTTTTGTATATAATATACATATATATGATATTAAATATAGTTCGCTGTGCTATATAGTGGGATCTTTTGTTTATGGAATGCTGTCTCTCATTAATAACTTTTTATACTGATTATATGTTGAAATGTTAATATTCTATATGTATTGGGTTATTTACAGTATTAAAAGTAATTTAATTGTTGCTTTTTCCTTTTTTAATGTGGCTACTAGAAAAGTGAACATATGTTGCTTGCATTTTATTTCTCTTGAACAGTATTAGTTTGGACATGATCAGAATTCAGTCAGGGAAAAATTGCTTAAAGGGTTGGAGTCATCAGTGAAATCTTTACTGAGAAGGAGAGGATTTCAGTGAGTAGACAAGTTGGGGAAGAAACTACAGCTGAAGGGAGCATCAGTACTGAAATATGAGAGGATAATCTAGAGAGCAGAGGAGACTGATCTACATCAGATCATGGGTTCTTGGGGTGGGCCAGAAGGGTGGGGGAGAGAAGTTTCTGAAAGAGGTTAGGACCAAGTTGAACAGAACTTTGAGTGCCAAGAATTTGGACTTTTTCCTATAGGCAGTGTCTGTGTCCCCAGAAGGAAACCAGGCTTTGTCCCATGGCTGCTGGAACAGCCCAGATGAGGCACTTTCTTCAGGTGGAGACAGAGCAGCATAAGCTCCTGGAAACCACCCAGTGAGCAAGCAGCCAGGACCAGCTCTACCTGACGAATTTAGATAATGACTTTGAATTTAGATGTCTGACTTTGGGGTTGATTGACTTGTTCTTTGTAGGTGAGGGAGAGGGGTGGTAAATTTAATCACATGATGATGTCTCCTGAAAGAGGAGGAGAATCCTCTGTGATGCTGGTTAGCCCACGCTGTGAAGCAAGGCCTTTGACCTTGGCAGATCTCTCCAGGCATGTACATAAACAGATTGAGTCCTTCTGTTCTTTCTACCTCCTTTAGTCCGTCATCCGTTTTTGTTTTTGTGTCTATTTTCCTGAACTTTTGTAGAACTCTTACGGCATGTCAGGGGATGTTAACATCTGGCTCAGAGATGAAAAGAAAACAGCACTCAGGAGGTAGTTGAACCCTCCAGATTCTTATCCAGTCTTCACAGGTAAATCAATGAGTAACTCGGGTCACCTCTTTGGGCCCCGTGTCTCTTCAGATAGAAAAGAGGAGTCAGAGCCAGAGGAGGCCAAGGCTCCCTCCAGCTCTGGGGTTCTAGAACCAGTCCACCTCACAAAGGGAGAAACACATCCCCCTGCAACCAGGCCTAGCTACTGGGTAGGGGAGGATGATTCTGGGCTGGTAAGGGCAGGTGTCCACCTGCGCAGGAGCTGGTCCCAGCCGCTGGGTGAGGTTGTCTTGCTGGTGAGCAGACCCTGTTAGAATCCGCGCACAGTGAAGTCTTCCATTGGCTGTTTTCATCCTGGCGACCCACCCCTTTCATTCCAGGGGATGGCTCCCGCCGTGGTGAGTGGAGTCTGTAGGGAGGAAGCCGGGAAGCCTGGAATTTAGGTCGGGGCAAGTAAGTCTGCGCTTCCCTGATGGTTCAGCCGGTAAAGAATCTGCTGGCAATGAGGGAGACCTGGGATCGATCCCTGGGTTGGGACGATCCCCTGGAAGAGGGCATGGCAACCCACTCCAGTATTCTTGCCTCGAGAATCCTCCTGGCCGGCTACAGTCCATGGATGGGATCGCAAAGAGTAGGACACGACTGAGCGACTAAGCGCGGCACAAGTAAGTCTGCAGGGGCTCTCAGTCTGGGGAAACCGGAAGAGAAAGAGCGTGTGGCCCCCACCCACCCCCTTCTTCTGACACCCTCGGGCCACAGGGAGTGGCTGGAGTGATTGATGGGGATGAGGAGAGGGCGCCCCGCGTGGTGGCTTCAACCTGTTTCTGCTCTTCAGCGTTTCTAGAATAGGCAGTGGGTGGGAACGACCCTAGTAAAGTACAGGAGGTTCTAACACTGACGCACAGGAAAGCCTCAAGTAGGAGGAGAAATGCAAATCCTCTCTGACGAAGGAGTCAGCGGCTAAGTCCTAGGGGGCCGTGCAGGGCGATTCCGACCGTGGACTTGAGCACCGCCTGGGACGCGGGCAGAGGGAGCCAGGTAAGGAGGCAGACCGCACCTTGGCGTGGCTTCTCTGGAGGAGGGCGGGCCAGGACGTGGTTCTGCAGGACGATGCCGAAGTTTTGCCGGGCCCGTGCTGTGTTGACAGTTACTTCACGGTCCTAGCTAAGGAAGAGTAGTTTCAGAAACAAGCGGTCGACTCCATGATTCAAAGGTGCGCGGTGGCGCGGGTCTCTCCAGGCACTCTGCCCCGGAGACCGTAAACTTGGGTGGCTGCGGCCGCTGTGGCTGCAGCGGGGGTGGGTCCGCGCCGAGTGTGGTCCCCGCTTCACTTTCTTAGCCAGCTGCTCTTAACTCTCATGCCTGGCATTAGATTGCTTGCCTGGGTTTCAGCCAGAAGCTCGCAACTGAGGTAGCCAGTGATTGAGGCTTTGATAAGAGCAGTGATGTTTTAGGACAAGTCGCCCCCTTTTCACAGAACCCCAAAGCGGCAGCGTTAGCCCCCAGGCCGTGGGACAAAACGCCCATTTATCAGGCTTCTTCTAGGGCCAGGCATTCAAAGAGACTAGGCAGGCCCTCAGTCGTCAAAAGAAATGCTCGGTAGTTTTCTTGGGATGGGAAGAATTAGCCCTTAGAGAGTGAAGGTGTTTTTAGGCCCTTTAAAGGCGTTACTAGAGGCTGCAACAGAAAAGAGTGTCCTGAGTCTATAAACCTGTCTTTCCCCCGTTCAGCCTTGTGTTCAGCTCTCTGAAGGGTGGACTCAGATACTAGGAGTGATCTAACTTTAGGACGGGTTCAGTCCAGTTAATTCTTAGTTAGAAAATAGATTTTCATCCAGATCATAGCAGAGATTGAACAATAGTAGCAGTTACAATTGTAATGCTATTCTCAGCACCTGTTCTTTTGTCATTCACTAGAATAAACTGATAGAGCAGAGCCATGGGGATAGTAGCATGGCAACAAATGTGTATACACCCAGCATCAGGAAAGACAACCATGTGTAGTGTCAGGAGACCTCAGGTTGTTCCTTAGGAGCTGTGTGTCTTGGGCAAGAGTCATTTTGCCTATGTGTCCCTCGGATTTTTTTTTTTTTTTTCATTTTAAATCCAGAATAACACTAGCCACCTGTGCCAATTACAGCATCCAGAGACCCACTCATTCTTCTCTTAATGAGTACTTACTGAGCACTTTCGCCTAGGATTATATGTATAAATATAAAGTGATAGGAAAGTGAAAAAAATTTTCCAGTCACTTTCTTTTAGCAAAACATTGGCATTAATCTTTTTTAAATACAAAAGGTGCTCCTGAAATGGTTCCCTTTGAAACCTGAGAAATTTCTCATCATAATGTTCTGTAAGCAAAAGGAAATCTTAATATACCTACAAGGTAAGTTGAAACACCATTGTGATTGATCACATAAATGGTTTCTTTGTTTGATCTAGAATTAGTGACAAAACAATAAAAAATTTGACTTTGGGAAGAATAAAATACTGTAATTTCAAGGAGAGATGTCATATTCATTTCCTTGAGTTAAGAAATACGTCTAAAACTTCTAAACTGGACAGAATGGGGTTATGTTGGGGAAACACAGACTTTTGTTTTATGACACACTGCCAACTACGTATCAAGTGGTTTCTTCTTCAGTATGTTGAGGGTTTAACCACTGTCAGATACACATCAGAGACGGATTAAAAGGAGGCTTTAAAAGCTTTGCCCAGCAATAGTTGATCATTCCAGAGAGAAATGAAAATATTAAGCCCACAGGAAACTCTTTATATAGGTAAGACTGAGACTAGAAGTCTAGGAATATGACTGACTCTAGAAGCCAGACAGATCTGAAATAAAAAGGGGATTGGACAGTTTTATATAAAAGAAGCTTTTATTGGGCAGTCCTCACATCAAGTGTCCCTGGTGGCTCACATGGTGAAGAATCCACCTGAAATGCAGGAGACCCGTGTTTGGTTCCTGGTTTGGGAAGATCCCCCGGAGAAGGGAATGGCAACATACTCCAGTATTCCTGCCTGGAGAATTCCATGGACAGAAGAGAATGGTGGTCTACAGTCTATGGAGTCGCAAAGAGTTGGAAAGGCTGAGCGACTGGTGCTGCAGCACATATAAAGCCTTAAGAGAATCTTAGGAGATATAGTTTAGTTTGTTGCTTGTCTTCAGGTTGCTCAAAGTCGAATTAATAGTGAGAGGGAGCACAGACTAGGGAAGGAGATTGTTGAGAATACACATCTGTGTAGACAGATGTGAGGGGTTTTGAGGGGGAATGAAAGCTTTCTAGAGAAGGTGGATCAGACGTTTCTTTTAGAGCAAAGAAAAGTATGGCTTGGGGTAGAGGAAGAATCCTTTTTCCTTCCTTAGGAATGCCTTAGGAAAAAGCTCAGAACTGCATTATGTTTGGACTGAAAACATTTTCTTGTTTCTGTTTTCTTTGAGTGATTATAAAATAAATTTTTTTCTCCAGTTATTTAATGGATAACATTGTTTTTGTCCAAAATCCAAAAAAAAAAAGAAAAAAAAAAGGAAAAGAAAACATGTACCATAGTTGTTAATTAACATTATTTTTAAGTTCTATTTTTTCCTCTTCTTTATAGCATGTCTCAGTGGAATCAAGTCCAACAGTTAGAAATAAAATTTTTGGAGCAAGTTGATCAATTCTATGATGACAACTTTCCTATGGAAATTCGGCATCTGTTGGCCCAGTGGATTGAAAATCAGGACTGGTAGGATCAAACGTTATTGTGTTTTCCCTAGAGGACTTACACATGGACTTACTCTATGGTCCACTTTTAACTCAGTAGATACATTCTTTTCAGGTAAAGAACTTTCTTTGAGGCTTTGGAAAGCTTCCTTAAGGGAGAAGAATCATTGTCCTTCCTGGTTTCATCCATTGTAGATTAAAACTTTATGGTTCTAGTGCTTTGTTTTTTATAAGCCAACCCCCAGTGATTTTCTAAGTATTAAAAAGCCAAGAAGTTAGTCTATTGTTTATATCAATTCTCCATCATAGACTCAATCAAATAAACATTTTTTCTTAATATGTTTTACAAACATTTTTGGAAGCTCCATTCATCTTGTACAATTAATTTTTTATTTGCTTTTGTCTTCTTAAAATTTTTCCTGTAATAAAATATGCATAACATAAAATTTACCATTTTAACATTTGTTAGGTGTTCAGCTTAGTGGCCTTAAGCATACTTACATTGTTGTGCATCCATCACCACAATCCATCTCCAGAATGTTTTCATCTTGAAACTGTGTACTCATTACATGATAACCCCTCATTCTTTCCACCCCAGCCCCTGGCAACCACTGTTTTCTGTCTCTTAATTTAAGTAGCCTAGGTACTTCATAAAAGTGTAGTCATAAGTGTAGTATACTACATTTTATGTAGTATATTCTTTCAAGGTTCATTCATACAGCATATATCAGAATTTCCTTCCTTTTTAAGATTGAATAATATTTTGCTGTATGCATAGACTACATTTCTATATTCATCCTTCAATGAACATTTGAGTGATTTCTTCTTTCAGCTATTGTGAATAAAGCTGATTTAAATGTTGATGTACAAATTATCTACTCAAGTCTTTGCTTCAGTTCTTTTGAGTATCTGCCCAGAAGTGGAATTGTATGTAATTTTATCTTTATAATTTGAGGAATCTCCATACTGTTTTCTACACTGGCTGTACAGTTTTCCACTGCCATTGGCAATATACAAGGAGGTTCCAGTTTCACATCCTCACCAAAACTTATCTTGTGTTTTCAATAATAGCCATCCAAACAGGTATGAAGTGGTTTGATTTGCATTTCCTTAATGATTAGTGATGTTGAATATACTGTCATGTGTATACAACTTAATTTTTAAAACCATTAAATGCTTATCACTGTGGGATATATTTATCACTTTTCAATGATTATGGTAAAAAGTAGGCATTTTTATAAGTTGTTTCCCGCTGTGTAATGACATTTTTGCTTTTTAGGGAGGCAGCATCTAACAATGAAACCATGGCAACGATTCTTCTTCAAAACTTGTTAATACAACTGGATGAACAGTTAGGCCGTGTTTCCAAAGAGAAAAACCTACTTTTAATACACAATCTGAAAAGAATTAGGAAAGTCCTTCAGGTGAGAATGTATTCTACTTTTTCAAAATATTTGTCTTTATAAGTCTTAAATTCAATTTTTAAAAATGTAGTCTTATTGTATTTCTGTATCAGATTTAAAAGGGAAAAAGCTGAGTTCTCTTACGACTTTACATTTTGTGCTCAATTTTATTTCATTACCCAACATTTGATTTTTACCAACTTTTGAATCTTAAGATGCCCACAAAGGGAAGAGTATGATTTGCATGTGACTGTTTACTAGTTATGATCAAATTGATGAGAGTCTGGGACAGGGATCTGAAAGATGTTCATTTCACAGCTGTCCCTCAAAACCTTTCTTGTCTTTGTCTTGTGTGTAAAAATCAGAGTTGGTATTGTTCTCATTCATAGGTGGAGGCATTATGGTCATATGTCTTCTTCCAGATTTGTTTCAAACTCCACCTTCAAAAGCATTCTTTGGTGTCCTGTAGCTTCCCATTCCAAAAGTTCATCCAAGCTTCCCTTTTCAAAAGTTCATTCCGAAAGTTCACCAAGGTGTTCCCATAACAACTGCAACTCATCTGTACTGTAGCATTTAGTGTATTCTACATTAGTGTTACTTCTGTATTTCTTCTCCCTCAAATCGTGGGTTACTTAAGGCAAGAACTTTAACATTCAGTTTTGAATTCCCAGTGACCACCACAAAGCTGGACATATGGTAGATGTGTAATATTCATTGATTAAACAGGTGAATGAATAAGTGAAACAAGGATCTAAAGAATTAAGAGCAGGCTATCATTGACCTAAATGCAGAGATGCTAATGAAGCAAACTCTGAACATGAACTGCTCTAATATTTACAAAGTGCCTATACAACCTATTAGAGAACATGAAATGTACATGTACCATTTCTTAGTGATACATCTTTAGAACCTCAAACTTACAATGAATGCATTTTTAGAAGACTTTTCCTAGACTATAATAGAAATGTTCTTTATATTACTAACCTCTGTGAGAGGGAAATAGATATTAATTTTTTATTGTTGTTTGGATTGCTGTTTTTTAAGTTGTTAATGTTTTATTGTTGTTAGGGTTGGATTTTTTTTTCATTGTCCTTTTACTGTTATCTTTGCCTTTGTAATCCCCTACAAATTTGCAAGAGACTTGGGTAGGAAATGAACTAGTTGCCAGCAAAACAGAGTTTTTCACAGTGTAAAGCAAACTATCTCTTCCAGGGATAAGACATTTAATCTCGGCTTCATTGTTCTAATCAATGGACCTAAAACAGGGGTTTGGCATACCGGTACCCACAAGTCAAATGTGGCTGTTGCCTGTGCATTTGAGGTCCATGACTAAGAATGATTTTTGCATTTTTAGGTGTTTAAAAATTAAAAGTAAAATGAATAAGTTTGTGACATGGAAATTTTAGGAAATTCAAATTTCTATATCTTAGTGGAGTGTAGCTTACTTAATTAGCTATGCATTGACTCTGGCTGTCTTTGCACTGCACTGGCACAGTTGAGCGGTTGTGACAAAGACTGTATGGACCCACAGCCTGAATTAAAAATGTGTGCTTGTGTATATGTGTGTGTGTCTGTATTAAACATACTTATCTGGCCCTTTATAGGAAAGTTTACTGACCCTTGGTCTTTGCTAGAGGGACATAGATGGATAAAATGGGTGATTCGTGGTCTTTGGAAATTCTGAGTCTCAAAATTTGACCTTAGGCAAGTCACTTAATTTTTCTAAATTCTTATATCTTTTCGTGTAAATGAGGATAATTATTTGAGATTATAAGAAAAACTGGAGCTTTTATTCTGGTAAAAAAAAAAAAAAAAAGGCTTTCAATAATGGACCTTGTTGTTGATAGAGAAAAACAGCAAGATCTTCTTAGTGTTATTCAAGAGTAAGTGTCCAACCCATCATTTTTCTGAGTGGGGATAAGATTGTGAGGGAGCCCAAGAACCCGCGGTAATTCCCAGTCACATTTCAGCTCAAGCACAAACGTCTCTGCTTATGTCACAGACCTGGCAGCATCTTGTCTCTATTCACCTTTTCAATAAACTGCCCCAAGCTCCTCCACATTCCTGCCCTAGAAACCAGAGGTCTACTCCTTGTTCCTGAGCACAGCAAGCTCACTCGTGAATGACTCTGAGCCTTTGTCCGTGACAATCTGGTGGCCAGGAATGCTCTGCCATCTCTCTTCCTCCAGCCCAGCTCCCAGTCATTCCTAGAGGACCTGTGAAGGCCCCAGGGCAGCAAGGGAACCTTCATCTATACCGCTTTTCCTCATTCCCCATGGAGCATGGGCCATAAGATAACCAGCCTCTCATCTGTGGGGGATGTATCCAAGAAGGTCACACGCTCTTTGAAAGTAAAAATCTGAGCTCATTTTGTGACCTTCCTCTTCCCTCCAGTACCCAGTGTGGTACTGGAAACAAACTAGAAACTCCAAAAATAGTTTGGCTGGTTAGGGTATTTTGAATGGACAAAACCACTTGCTCTTCTTTTGTCTTATAAACTATACTTATTGATATTTGTATTAATTCAAAACAGTAGAAAATAGTGATAAAGAACATCACCAATTAAGACAAATGTTTTTGGCAAAGCAAGATCCCCTCTCCCAAAACGAAGGAAAAAAAAGAAAAGCCTGCTGCTGAAAGAATATTGACACTATGTTTATTTGGTTTGAACATTTTCATCCTATGGGATTTTAAATGCAATCTATTTTAACTTTCATAGCATAAAAGATCAAACAACATGGTCCCAGGGGAACTAAGCAGGTGTAAGGTAAATTTATTTTAGCTGTTGTCAGAGCAACTGAGGTCTCCAGTTTCAATATTTTAATTTACTATTTATATCCCACCTACTTGTGAAAAAAATTGGAATGGCTTGTTATAGAATACAAATTAAACAAAACCACCGAACCAAGAGTCAAGGCAATCTCTGAGTTAGAGGCAGTGAACACTGGTGCCCAGGTTACCTTAGTCCTTTTAAGGGGAGCCAGCCTCAGATCAAGATCAGGAGGTGGGACTGTATTGGGTTGAATCCTGGTTCTATGATTTGCTTGCTATGTGGCCCAGGGCAAAATGATCACATTCTCTGGCCTCAGTTTCCTCAGCAGTATGAGTGGAATCACAGTGGTATTGACCCCACGAGGATGTTAGGAGCATTCAAAAATTGTAGAACATGTGGTAAGGACTGTGCTAGGATTTTATAAAGCTAAATATCTGGCCCAGATATTTCAAGAATGCTTCACTCTGTTCTTGGGGCTTATTTTTTAAACTGATAGAATTTCTTTTTTAGAGCAGTTTTAGGTTTAAGGAAAATTGAATAGAAAGTAGAATTCTGTATATGCTCTCTCTCCACCTGCCTCTCCCTACTTTCTCTTATTATCCGGCAATTTTTTGTATTTTGTTTCAGTTGATGAATCTATTGTAGTACATTGTTACCAAAGTCCAAGATTGCATTAGCATTTACTCTCTGTGGTGTACAATTCTGGAGGTTTTGGCAAGTGCATGATGTGTTGGATCCGCTGTTTCAGTTTCGCTGCCCTAAAGATTTCCTCTGCTCCACCAATTTATTCCTCCCTCCCTCCCCATGCCAAAGATCCTGGCAATCACTAATCTTTTTACTCTATAGTTCCACCTTTTTCAGAATGTCATATAGTTGAAGTCATACAGTATGTAGACTTTTCAGATTGACTTTCCTCACTTATTAATATGTTTTAAGTTTCCTCTGTGGCTTTTTGTAGCTTGGTAGCTTTTTAAAAATCGCTGAATGATAATTCCTTTTTATGGAGGTTCTACAGTGTGTTTATATGTGTTGGGGAATTATAAACAAAACTCATATTAATATTTATGTGCAGGTTTTTGTGCGTTGAGTTTTTAACATATTTTTAGCACCTTGGAATTTTATTACTGGATCTTTGTTCTTCGATTTTCAGTAGAAAATCTCTTTCGTTTATTCATCTTCCTGTCTGAGTCTTAGTGTGTTCTGGATGTTATAACAAAATACAGTTGATTGAGTAAATTTTATATAAAAGACATTTATTTTTCACAGTTCTGGACAGGAAGCCCAAGATCAAGGTGCTGGCATGTTCACTGTCTGATTCAGCTTTAGTGTAACCTCACAGGGAAGCTCTCTAGGTTCTGTCTTAAAAGAATGCTAATCCCATTTAAGAGAGCTCTGCCCTTACAGTCTAATCATTTATCAGAGGCTCTGCCTCCAAATACCATCACTTTAGGGGGTAGAGTTACAGCATATGAACTGGGGAGGCACAAACACTTAGCTTCCAGCAACCTTTTACTGTCTCTTTTCCTCAGATAAAATGACTTTAAAATAATTAAAATGGTGCATATTCATAATTTTAAAAATTGAAGCAATATAAAATATGCAAAGAAAATATGAAATAATACAAAATCTACTGCTAAGATATAACCATATTAATATTTGATAAACATCATTCCTAACATCGCGCTCTCTCATTCCATGTGTGTGTGTATATATATATATATATATATATGGATGGATAGTAGAGCAGGCTACTTTTGACATTTTATACTCCGTTGCTATCAGTATCTTTGTAGCCTCCTGTTTCCCCACCCCCAATTCCTCTCTGCTCTCTCCCCACTCGCAGTAATCACTAATCTAAATTTTGCATTTATCAGTCTCTTTCTTTTTGTTACAGTTTCCATATATTGGCATCTTTAGATGATATATAGGTTTGCAAGTTACCAAATATCACGTAAATAGGATCACACTTTTTATCCTATTCACATAAATAGGATCACATGTTTGTTCTTCATGACTTTTCTTCGTGCAACATAATTCCTGAGATTCACCCATGTTGATGTATATAGCAGTAGTTCATTCATTTTCGTTGCTACATAGTATTCCATCGTGTGACTATGTCATAGTTTATTTATTTTACTGTTGATGGGCACTTGGGTTATTTCCGTATTTCCATGGAGAAGGAAATGGCAACCCACTCCGGTACTCTTGCCTGGAGAATCCCATGGAGGGAGGAGCCTGGTAGGCTACAGTCCATGGGGTCGCAAAGAGTCAGACACGACTGAGTGACTTCACTTCACTTCACTTGCTATTTCAGACACTGTGGTCTGAATATTCTTGCGTGTGCCCTTTGGTGCATGCAGTTCTCTGAGACATAGACCTAGGAGTGAAACAATGAATCTTGGGTTATGTATATCTTTAATTGTACTGGATCATGCCAAAATTGTTTTCCGAAAATAGTTATACAAGTTTATAGTCTCCCAGTAGAGTAAGAATTCTGGTATTCTTGTCCATACTTGTAATGGACACATGCGTGCATGTATGCATAGTTGCTAAGTTATGCCCAATGACTCTTTTTGACCCCATGGACTGTAGCTCTCCAGACTCCTCTGTCCATGGGATTTCCCAGGCAAGAATATTGGAGTAGGTTGCCATTTCCTCCTCCAAATGACATTCCTGACCCAAGGATTGAACCTGCATCTCCTTTGTCTCTTGTGTCTCTTGAATTGGCAGGTGGATTCTTTACCACTGAGCCACCTGGGAAGCCCAATGGTCATGTATCACGTACCTACCAATCTGGTTCTATATCCATCTAATTTCTTCAGTTTAGTTTATTCTTTGTCTAACTTCTTTATTCAAATACTTAATTTCCAGCCTTTTTTTCCTTATACATGAATCTAACACTATACATTTTTGAGTGAGAGAAATGTTCTATATACTTTAATATGGAGTGCTCTTGTTCATATTTAATCTAAATGTTTCATTAGTCCAGTTATGACTTCCATTTCTAGCTAGCTAAACTCAAAAATGGTCTCACTAAAAATACATTAAAATGCTAGGTAAAATGTAACAGATTTTAAATGCATAGATAAATTTATCACAAATTAAGGCAAGTTATAGAACCAAAGGGCTTCCCCAGTGGCTCAATGGTAAAGAATCTGCCTGCACTGCAGGAGAAGCGGGTTTGATCCCTGAGTCAGGAAGATCCTCTGGAGGAGGGCACAACAACCCACTCTAGTATTCTTGCCTGGAGAATCCCATGGGCAGAGGAGCCCAGTGGGCTACAATCCATAGGGTCACAAAGAGTCAGACATGACTGAACCAGTTGAGCATGCACACAAACACACAGAACCAAAAAAAGTTTTAACTATAAAACAGAATTGTGAGTAGGAGCTGAACTGGTGCCTGTCATATATCCTGTCATTTATCCATGTGCATGCATGGCAAGTAACTTCAATTGTGCCTGACTCTTTGTGACACTTTGAACTGTAGCCTGCTGGGCTCCTCTGTCTATGGGACTCTCCAAGCAAGAATTCCTTCAGGGGAATCTTCCGAACCCAATGATCGAACGCGAGTCTCTTATGTCTCCTGCATTGGCAAGCAGGTTCTTTGCTACTAGCACCACTGGGAAGCCCATCATATATCCTTCAGTTCAGTTCAGTTCAGTCGCTCAGTCATGTCCAACTCTTTGCAACCCCATGAATCACAGCACGCCAGGCCTCCCTGTCCATCACCATCTCCCAGAGTTCACTCAAACTCACGTCCATCGAGTCTGTGATGGACTCCATCTCATTCTCTGTCGTCCCCTTTTCCTCCTGCCCCCAATCCCTCCCAGCATCAGAGTCTTTTCCAATGAGTCAACTCTTCGCATGAGGTGGCCAAAGTATTGGAGTTTCAGCTTTAGCATCATTCCTTCCAAAGAAATCCCAGGGCTGATCTCCTTCAGAATGGACTGGTCGGATCTCCTTGCAGTCCAAGGGACTCTCAAGAGTCTTCTCCAACACCACAGTTCAAAAGCATCAATTCTTCAGCACTCAGCTTTCTTCAGGGTCCAACTCTCGCATCCATATCTCCTTAGATTCTAGAAATACAGGCCCCAAACACAGTAAATAAAAAGAAAGTATAGGACACCAGAGAGAAAGAAAAGATCCTGAAAGTGGCAAGAGAGCCCAAATGTATTAACTACTTAGAAATGAGAAAAACTGAAAGCCAAATTTAAAAGAGTATCAAGTGAGATAAGAGTGTAATATCTTCACAGCACTAGAATACAGTATCCAAAACTTAGAATTCTATACCCAGCTCAATCATTCTGAAAAATTAAAAGTTTTGTATAATACTATACAAAATCTACAACGGTATGCTGACAGAAGGAATTACTAAAGGAAATCAGACACAGATGATAAGCACACATGTTAAAATTTCAGAAGTTTCACTGCAAAAAAGTAAAAATAGAGTACATGAAAGGTTGAAAATGTGCAATAATATATCAGAAAAAACTATTCACTGTGTGGATCAAACTTAGCTGTTCTAAGACAAACTATAGTTTTTACAAGGATGTATCTAAAACATGAAATAAAAAAGTGATGAGATCAAAGACGTGAGCCTGGGCTGCCTTGTATAGAATCTTGTGGGCCCTGGTAAAGATTCTGAGTCTTATTCTGAGTATGATGAGGAGCCATTGAGAGGTTTGGGCAAAGGTGTGACATGAACAGATTTCTGTTTTTCAAAGCTTTCTCTGATCTTTAAATGAACTGTAGTTAGTCAAGAAAGAATCAGGGCAACATGTTAGAAAATCCCATTGATTTTTGAAAGCAGTATACTGAGTCAATCTTTTTCTATTATTAGGGTTTATCAACTCTTTAACTTCCAGAAGTTTTTGCTTTGTGCATTTGTTATTATGTTGTGAGGAGCATAAGTACAAAATAGTATTGGTGAATTCAACTTAAAAAAATTCATATAAAATATTCTCTTTGACTCGTTTATTATATTTGCATTTTGAAATTTTATTGTGTGGCTTTCTTTTTGTTACTGTTTGCTAACAGGTAAATGACTCTATCTTTCCGTTTTCATGCTTTGTCACTTTGTACTGAATATTTTATAAATATCACATAGCCAATCTTATTATCTGGTCAACAAATATTAGACAAGTTCTTATTATATTATCAGTTACATCTTAAGCACTAGGAATACAATTGGAGGAAGTCATGAAGTTTACAGTATAAAAAATACACACCTCCTATGTATTGTTTTTAACTTATAGGAGCTCAATGGCTGTCCATCACAAATTAGTATCAGGAAGTAAGGGGAAACAAACAATAGCAAAGTTGTCTGATTAAAAAAAAAAAAACACAAAAACCTCCATTAGAAGGCTGAGTTCAGGGTTTTGGTGATTAACTCTGTGGTTAGTAGTCCCATCACCTACAGAACATTTTTTACCCACCAGGGTAATGAGTCTGTTAGTGAGAGTTTTAGACTCTATGTGTGAGGGAGCACGAGCAAGTGCAAACCACACCTGACATGTTCTATTCTCTGCACTCTTGTGGCCTCTTTGTCAGAGGTGTTTGGATTTGCCTGAACAAAAATGCATGTTTGGGTTTAGAGGTCCTCTAAAGTTGGGTAAACTGTAGTTCCTTCTGGTCCAGTCTGTAAAAATCCTACTGTTGGTTCTGAGTATCGAGCAAAGTGAGATTTTTAACATGACAAGGTGGAAGATTAGAAGCACATTTTTGTAATATGATGGAGAAAAAAGTTTGTTTTTTTTTAAACTATTGACTGGCTCTGAATCTACCAGATGGTCTCCTCCAACTCGTGCTGCTTTCTTAGTTCACTCCTCTTCCTTCCCCTCTGTACACGGTATACAAGAGAGGCGACAAGGTGACCTCAGCCTCCAATCTGAACAAAGCCTGGTGTAGCCAGTCGGTGTCAACTCAGTTCAGTTCAGTCGCTCAGTCATGTCCGACTCTTTGCGACCCCGTGAATCGCAGCACGCCAGGCCTCCCTGTCCATCACCATCTCCCGGAGTTCACTCAGACTCACGTTCATCGAGTCCGTGATGCCATCCAGCCATCTCATCCTCTGTCGTCCCCTTCTCCTCCAGCCCCCAATCCTTCCCAGCATCAGAGTCTTTTCCAATGAGTCAACTCTTCACATGAGGTGGCCAAAGTACTGGAGTTTCAGCTTTAGCATCATTCCTTCCAAAGAAATCCCAGGGCTAATCTCCTTCAGAATGGACTGGTCGGATCTCCTTGCAGTCCAGGGGACTCTCAAGAGTCTTCTCCAACACCACAGTTCAAAAGCATCAGTTCTTTAGTGCTCAGCCTTCTTCACAGTCCAACTCTCACATCCATACATGACTACAGGAAAAACCATAGCCTTGACTAGACAGACCTTAGTTGGCAAAGTAACGTCTCTGCTTTTGAATATGCTATCTAGGTTGGTCATAACTTTTCTTCCAAGGAGTAAGCGTCTTTTAATTTCATGGCTGCAGTCACCATCTTCAGTGATTTTGGAGGACAAAAAAAAATAAAGTCTGACACTGTTTCCACTGTTTCCCATCTATTTCCCATGAAGTAATGGGACTGGATGCCATGATCTTCGTTTTCTGAGTGTTGAGCTTTAAGCCAACTTTTTCGCTTTCCTCTTTCTCTTTCATCAAGAGGCTTTTTAGTTCCTCTTCACTTTCTGCCTTAAGGGTGGTGTCATCTGCATATCTGAGCTTATTGATATTTCTTCCGGCAATCTTGATTCCAGCTTGTGTTTCTTCCAGTCCAGCGTTTCTCATGATGTACTCTGCATAGAAGTTAAATAAGCAGGGTGACAATATACAGCCTTGACGTACTTCCTTTTCCTATGTGGAACCAGTCTGTTGTTCCATGTCCAGTTCTAACTGTTGCTTCCTGACCTGCATACAGATTTCTCAAGTCTGAAGGAGCCAAATGAAAGCTTCAGTCCTTCAGGTTATTTTCTACAAATGGGCAGCAGCCAATTTGCCATTTTCATGCCACAGTTATTTTCCCAAATCCTCAGGACACATCCCTATTTTCCTTCTGAGATAATTACCTGATGCCAGTATCACAATGCTCACATTTCATAGGCTAAGAGACCTGCAAGTCATGCCATTTAAGATGAAATGTAGTTCAGTGTCAGAATTTTGTTTGCTGCATAATCTGGGACAGCCAACAAAAGGTGGATAGTGTACATCACAATGCTCATGCACATCACACTAAACTGGAAATCCCAGGGGATCAACTCAAGATCCCACCCACCTGAGACTTCATTCATGGATCATTTTTTGCATATTCCTCCAAGCCTTTATCTTATCGAGGCCTGCCAGGATTGCTCTCCCTCCTTATTAAGTCTTCTCTCACAGTGTATCAAGTGTTCGTAACGATTTGTTCTTTCCTTCTTATGAAATAATTGTTTGTTTATAGTCCATATGTATTTAAATTCCAAATGATGATTTGGATTTCTTACAGTCACAACAGAGTTGGGAACATTTGAGCTGGTTCTAAGAGGATGATTCAGAACTCTGACAAGAAGGAGGGAGGGAAGGGAATCACGTACAGAGGAAAAGCAGGAGCAGGAACATGACAGGGAAATGAATCCCCATCCCTCAAACAAGCTTGGCACTTCAACCATTAAAAGGGGGTTTTATGAGGACCTTGTATGAGGTCCGTCTAGTCAAGCTATGGTTTTTCCAGTGGTCATGTATGGATGTGAGTTGGACTATAAAGAAAGCTGAGTGCTGAAGAATTAATGCTTTTGAACTGTTGTGTTGGAGAAGACTCTTGAGAGTCCTTTGGACTGCAAGGAGAGCCAACAAGTCCATCCCAAATGAAAACAGCCCTGAATATTCACTGAAAGGACTGATGCTGAAGCTGAATCTCCAATACTTTGGCCACTTGATGCGAAGAACTGACTCATTTGAAAAGACCCTGGTGCTGGGAAAGATTGAAGGCAGGAGGAGAAGGGGACAACAGAGGATGAGGTGGTTGGATGGTATCACCAACTCAATGGACATGAGTTTGAGTAAACTCCAGGAGTTGGTGATGGACAGGGAGGCCTGGCATGCTGCAGTCCATGGGGTCACAAAGAGTCAGACACGACTGAGTAACTGAACTGAACTGATGAGGACCTTGAATGCCATGCTAAGCAACCTAGACAGCATATTAAAAAGCAGAGACAGTACTCTGTCAACAAAGGTCCGCCTAGTTAAGGCAATGGTTTTCCCAGTAGTCATGTATGGATGGGAGAAGGCAATGGCAACCCACTCCAGTACTCTTGCCTGAAGAATCCCAGGAATGGCAGAGCCTGGTGGGCTGCCATCTACGTGGTTGCACAGAGTCAGACATGACTGAAGCGACTTAGCAGGAGCAGCATGTATGGATGTGAGAGCTGGACTATAAAGAAAGCTGAGCACCAAAGAATTGATGCTTTTGAACTGTGGTGTTGGAGAAGACTCTAGAGAGTCCCTTGGACTGCAAGGAGATCCAACCAGTCCATCCTAAATGAGATCAGTCCTGGGTGTTCACTGGAAGGACTGATGTTGAAACTGAAACTCCAATACTTTGGCCACCTGTTGCGAAGAGCTGACTCATTTGAAAAGACCCTGATGCTGGGAAAGATTGAGGGCAGGAGGAGAAGGGGATGACAGAGAATGAGATGGTTGGATGGCATCATCGACTCAATGGACATGAGTTTGGGGTAGGCTCTGGGATTTGGTGGTGGACAGGGAGGCCTGGTGTGCTGCTGTTCATGGGATTATAAAGAGTTGGACATGACTGACCGGCTGAACTGAATTGAAGAAGTTTGGGCTTTGGCAGTGGGGAGCCATCAAAGGTTTTTAAGCCAAGTGGGACATGAATGTAGGTTTTTTTGAAAACATATATAGAGCAATCTTTCTCTCTAGAAAGACCCATCCCTTATCTGCTGTAGGCAAAATAATTTTGGAGAATTATCCTAAGACTTAAAGCTTTTTCTTTCCTCATTCCAGCCGCTATTCTCCCTCTTCTCAAAACATCTAAATTTAGTGATTGGATAAGTTTTATTTCCCCTAATACAAAGCCTAGCTATAGTGTTCCCAAGGGAAAGAAAATTTTTTAAAAAATCATTCTTTTTTTTTTTTAATGATTTTTTGATGTAGGCCAACTTCTAAAATCTTTATTGAATTTGTTACAATATCGTTTCTGGGTTTTTTAAAGATGTTTCTCGGCTTTTTTGCTCCCGAGGCATGTGGAAGCTTAGCTCCCTATCCAAGAACCAAACTCCAACCCATGTGCAATGAAAGGTGAAGTTCCAACCACTGGACTGCCAGAGAAGTCCCAAAACTAAAGATGGAGCTAATGAAATTTATCCAAGAGCTATCATGAAAAGTCCAGACATAGGGACGAGGCCTGAGTCTGTCAGCCTGACAGACTGTAACAGAAACTTTTAGAGGAGCTGCCAAAGCTCAGAGAGAGCAGTCACCCCCAAGGATATAATGAAATAGATTTCTATAGCCCCTCGTATGATGACTAATCTCACCATTGAGAACGTGGGTGGAGAGACACAGATGCCAGTTGGGGCAGAGGATATGAAAATGTTAAGTGTCATAAGCTGATGTTTACTATCCATGGGTTCCATTTGCTGGTGGCATCATGGTGACTGAAGAAAAAGCTGAGCAGATGTTCATCTTAAAAGTGGAATAATTGTATCATTCTGCCAGCAGTTTTCTTTTTTTTTTAATTAGTTTCTTTTTTCAGTTGTCCCCATCTCATGGAGATGCAGACTTATAGGAAACCTTAGTTAAACTTTTCTGAATCCACTGTGACCTGGAAACTTTCCAAAGAGATACTTAGTCAAAACCAAGATAATTTATAAGACTTGTTTGTTACCTTAGTGTTTGCTGCTTTAAATATTTCTGTACAAGTTTAGTAAAAGCATAAAGATTGGAGCAAAAATAAACAATCCACTTGTAAACAAGTTAGTCAGTATAATCCAAGTTTGTAAGAAACCATTTTACGTTAGCTTTAAAACTGTGATCTGAGTGAATAATGGTCAAGTTGCTATCTAAACTTAGTATATAATTGGATTTAGTTCATAGTACCTGTGTGTTAAGCCAATTCAGTCGTGTCTGACTCTGTGATCCTGTGGACTGTAGCCCACCAGGCTCCTCTGTCCATGCAGTTTCTCTAGGCAAGAATACTGAAGTAGGTTACCATTTCCTGCTCCAGGGATAGAACCTGTCTCTCTTATGTTCCTGTACTGGCAGGTAGGTTCTTTACCACTAGCAACAGCTGGGAAGTTCTTAGTTCATAGGCATTGAATGATTGCCTTTAATTGATCCAAATAGCTTTAAAGGTATCAATTGTAATTTGTCAATGAAAAGTTCATTGTTTGGGGAAGAAGCTATTTTCTCACCAAGCCATCAGTTCCCCTCTGGGCTTATCTTACTGATTTCTCCAGAAATGACCTGGGAGACAGAAGATTGGCTCAGTTGACACTTATCTCTCACACCACTTTCTTTAAAAAAAAATCAGGGTATAGAAAGGCAATGCCAAAGAATGCTCAAACTACTGCACAATTGCGCTCATCTCACACGCTAGTAAAGTAATGCTCAAAATTCTCCAAGCCAGGATTCAGCAATACGTGAACCGTGAACTTTCAGATATTCAAGCTGGTTTTAGAAAAGGCGGAGGAACCAGAGATCAAATTGCCAACATCCGCTGGATCATCAAAAAAGCAAGAGAATTCCAGAAAAACATAAATTTCTGCTTCATAGACTATGCCAAAGCCTTTGTGTGGATCACAATAAACTGGAAAATTCTGAAAGAGATGGGAATACAGACCACCTGACCTGCCTCTTGAGAAACCTATATGCAGGTCAGGAAGCAACAGTTAGAACTGGACACGGAACAGAGTGGTTCTAAATAGGAAAAGGAGTACATCAAGGCTGTATATTGTCACCCTGCTTATTTAACTTCTATGCAGAGTACATCATGAGAAACGCTGGGCTGGAAGAAGCACAAGCTGGAATCAAGATTGCCGGGAGAAATATCAATAACTTCAGATATGCAGATGACACCACCCTTAAGGCAGAAAGTGAAGAGGAACTAAAAAGCCTCTTGATGAAAGTGAAAGAGGAAAGTGAAAAAGTTGGCTTAAAGCTCAACACTCAGAAAACGAAGATCATGGCATCTGGTCCCATCACTTCATGGGAAATAGATAGGGAAACAGTAGAAACAGTAATCCTGTGATTGGCTGCCTTGGTCAAGAACATAATGACATCACCTTCTGTGTGTTGAGTACACAGTGAGGTGCTAACATGGTACAGGCAGCCAAGAACTATGCTTACCAGAAAAATGAAGACCCTCCTGTGTGCCTGGGGAGTCAAGAACCTGCCTGTTTTCTGTCCTTTAATCTGTCATCTCTGTCTCAGTTGCAAGATGTGGAAATGAGAAAATAAACAGCGTCATATCAAACTAAAATAAAAACCAGCCAACTGCCTTTTCTATTTACCAGGTTTTCATAACTTACCTCATTTCTGTCAAGATTTCTTTGGGAAAAATTAATATCTCATTGGTTCTCTGTAGTTCAGTATACCATCAACTCAGTATTTCTCCTCCTCTAGACTCTTCTGTATCCTTCTCTCAACAATAAACAGTCTTCCCAGAGAAAGAGGTAGAGATGATAGACAGACAGACAGAGGCTTCATGGCAACAGTGTGCAGCATAGAGTGGCAGAGGTGACCACTTAGGCATGGAGACCTGTCCGGACATTACTGCAGTAGTTCAAGGGATGTTGAGCTGGGCAATGACAAAGGTGAAAAAAATGTGCTGGAGTTGTGAGATAACTTGGTAAAAGAATGTATCATTTAATGCGTGGATAGATATGAAATGTGTGAGATGGCAGAGCAAGAAATCAGAGATGACTGAGAGTTTTAGTCTGGGTTACTGTATGATGTTGATGCATAATGATTACATTTGGGGCAGGAAGTGGGATAACAAGGTAAGTTTGGTAAATTCTAGTGGAGTGCAGCAGAAAGTTAACGGAAAGTGACTAGAACTAATGTGTCTGCATACTTACCTGTTTTCTCCACAAAGCTGTGATCTCCTTAGCATGTTCATCTCTGCATTCCCAAAATTTAACACATTCAGCACATAGTAGGGGCTCAGTGTCTCATTTAATAAACAGTGTAGTTGATGTTGAAAATGTGAATCTCTCCTTGCTACAATCGTATCCTAAATAAATGGAGCAAATGTCATGTCATCATTGCGATTGCAGTTTAGCGTCCTTAAACTCAACTTTGATAATAAAACTTTCTTGCTGAAATCACCAGTTTCTAAAGATGAAGGGGATTGGGTTTGGGAAGATGTGTTTTTTTAGAGTGTGTCGTACATGTGAAAGAATTTGGACTGGATGGGACCAGAAGCAGAAAAAGCTGAGAAACTTTTGAGGAAAGGATACAAAACCACAGTCTAGAGTTTTTATTCATATATATATATATATTTATTTAATATGCACAGTATGATGATTTGATATACATGTACATAATGAAAAGATTACTGCAGTCAAGCTAACTAGTATTATCTCAGGTATCACTTTCGTGTGTGTGACAAGATCACCAGAAATCTACTCTCTTAGTGTATTTCCATTATTTGATACATTATTAACTATAGTCAATCTTGCTGTACATAATTGCAACTTCCCCACTCCTCCAGTACCCCCAAACTTCTGGCAGTCACCTAAAACATCCATATGGTTAAATCTTTCATTTCTCCTGGCAATGTTTTTCACCTACGTTCTTCTGTAGGTCTTTCCTATCTTATGGATGTATCTTACTTTACCCCGGAGAGGCAATGGCACCCCACTCTAGCACTCGTGCCTGGAAAATCCCATGGACGGAGGAGCCTGGAAGGCTGCAGTCCATGGGGTTGCTGAGGGTCGGACACCACTGAGCGACTTCACTTCCTCTTTTTACTTTCATGCATTGGAGGAGGAAATGGCAACCCACTCCAGTGGTCTTGCCTGGAGAATCCCAGGGACAGGGGAGCCTGGTGGGCTGCCATCTGTGGGGCTGCACAGAGTCGGACACGACTGAAGTGACTTAGCAGTACTTTACCTGGTCTTCTAAAACTGGGCATCTAGTTTGCAGTTTTCACTCCATTGCATCTCTACAAGTATAATGAAATTTAAAACCTCATGTCTTTTTTTTGCTTGTCATTTTAAGTGCTATAATTATCATCTTAAAGTGCTGTGTTGCTATCAAACACTATTCATTCTCCCCCTCCTATATTCTCATCTATAAGCAAGAAGCCAAAGGGCAAAAACACATTACCAATGGTGTCCCACCCTTTGGTTTTTAAAACCACAGCTGAACCACTTCAATCTATTTCCTGTTATTTAAAATCTCTAGGGAAGGCTACTGCATGAACAGACTTTGTAGCTTTCCAGTACCAACACGGTTATCAGAAAATGCCTTCTTTTGTCATTTTGCTATAAATTAAACCCATTTTCCCATTGTTCATTTGTCAGTGAATGAAAGAACTTATCACTGAATGGAAGAATATCTATTTTTATTTTTTTAAAATAGTTCTCCATGAATTAGAAAACAAACTGTATTGGGGGCCCTATTAATTTCCCATGTCTTTAACTCTTAGCTCTATATATTGGTCCTAAACTCCAACCTTGCAAATCAACTAATAACCATGCAGTTGTTGGTAATCTGCTCTATAGGAGCCCTTTTAATAAGCATGTGAACACTTTAGCTTCAGGTCTCCTCTCAGAGGCAGCCAACTTTCCTGAGTTATTAAGCCTCAAACAACACACATCGAGAGCCTTATAGGTGGTTTATCTCTGAGTTCCTATAGATTATATCTTTCTGCTGATGTAGTTCAATATTATAACTACTGATTTTTAAAGAACTTTATTTTTTATCACAAGAATATTTGTGTGTTGGATACATATCCAATAATGAAAGTTTAGAAAACATAGATAAAAAGGAAAAAAGAATAATCTGTAATCCCATCTTTAACTGATAACCATTGTTAACATGATACTATTATAAAATAATATATTATAGTATATTTCCTGCCAATGATTCCACTCAAATATATCTTTTAACTTAAAAAAATTGATATTGTTTTATATCCTTCCTAAGCCTGCATGTATGTGTGCGCGCTAAGTTGCTTCAGTCGTGTCCAACTGAGACCCTGTGGACTGCAGCCTGCCAGGCTCCTCTTTCCTGAGCATTCTCCAGGCTAGAATACTGGAATGGGATGCCATGTCCTTCTCCAGGGAATCTCCCTGACCCAGGGATCAAACCTGAATCTCCTGCTTTGGCAGGCGGATTCTTTACCATTAGCACCACCTGGGAAGCTTAATACAGTTAAATAATCATCCAACCAACCAACCATGGAATAGCATTCCATGCCATTAAATTTTTTTTTTCAGCATTATTTGTATTCACCTATTATTTGGATATTTACTACTTTTTCCTTATTTTTCACCAATATAACAAGTGAAGTGCACATGTTGTTTAGTGACTGAGTTATGTCTGACTCTTTTTGAGACCCCATGGACTGCAGCCTGCCAGACTCTGCTGTCCATGGGACTTCTTAGGCAAGAATACTGGAGTGGGTTGCCGTTTCCTTCTCCAGGGGATTTTCCCAACTCAGGGATGGATCCCACGTCACCTGCTTTGCAGGCAGATTCTTTACCACTGAGCCACCAGGAAAGCCCCAAAGTACACATACCTGTTATTAAAGTTTCATTCACATTTATGATTATTCTGTTAAATGGTGGGTTTTAACACTATGCATCAAAATCATTTATAGAGTTGTTGTTTTTAATACATCCACTGCTGGCATGAATGTAAACTGATATATTAATGAGAATAATACTACTTATTTTATTAAACTATCAGACAGTAGGATTTTATTTATCATGCGCATAACAGTTTAGTATTGGTTAGTCTGTAGATAAGTGGGTGGCTTTCATTTTCATTACAATTCAGGGATCCAAGTTCCTTCCACACAGGGCTTGGCTATTCCAAAGGGATCTCTTTAGAGATAGGCAGGAGCTGGAGAAAGAGAAAGAGCATGAACTCACAGCCACATCAAACATTCCTTGGCCCAGAAATGACACAGTATATCTATATCCCATTAGCATGAACTAGTTACACACCTTCCACACCATGCAAGGCATGCTAAGCAGTGTAATCTCTGGATGAACTGCCACTTCACACTTCAAAGGGGAGAAAAGAAGCAGGAATTTGGGGGAACAAGTAGGTATGTTTGCCACATTTGGTAAAACCATTTTTGAAAAGCAGTTTGTCAGTATCAATGTTTAATGCAACTCATGAATTCCATTTGTGGATATTTATCCTACAGAAGTTCTTACACAGGTAAAAAGGATATCCATACAATTATGTTCACTGTTTTGTTATTTATAATAGCAAAATGTGAAAATGATCTCAAACGTCCATCTTTAAATAATCTCAATTCTTTTGTCATTGTCCCGTCACTCAGTTGTGTCCAGCTCTTTGAGACCCCATGGAATGCAGCACGACAGGCTTCCCTGTCCTTCACCATCTCCCGGAGTTTGCTCAAACTCATGTCCATTGAGTCAATGATGCCATCCAACCATCTCATCCTCTGTCATCCCCTTCTCCTCCTACCCTCAATCTTTCCCAGTATCAGGGTCTTTTCTAATGAGTCAGCTCTTTGCATCAGATGGCCAAAGTATTGGAGCGTCAGCATCAGTCCTTCTAATGAATATTCAAGGTTGATTTCCTTTAGGATTGACTGGTTTGATCTCCTTGCAGTCCAGGGGACTCTTAAGAGACTTCTCCAACACCACAGTTCAAAAGCATCAATTCTTCATCACTCAACCTTCTTTATAGTCCAACTCTTAATTCTTAAATAAGTTGAATTATTTCTGTTGGATAAACAGTTATTAAAATATTAGATCTGAATATGCTGAAGTGGAATAATGATATATGTTATGGGGTGAAGAAAATGCAGAACAACATATTCTGTGTATTACCCACAGGGAGAGAGGGAAAGTAGAATATGGAGCTGTCAGCAATTTTTAACTTTTCTATTACCTGAAATTTAAAAAAAAAGTCCAATTGACATGAGTATTTTCAAAACCCAGATTCCCAGACCTTGTCCCAAATCGACAGAATCATAATCTCCCGGGAGTGGGGCCCAGAAATCTGTAGTTCATATAAAAGCCTCACAAGCGATTCTGATAAATTGCCAGGGTTGAGACCACAGCCTTAGGGTAAATTTCTAAATGTGGAATTACTATGTCAAAGGGTATGAAAAATGTCAAGGCTCTTGATCAGAGTTGCTAAATTGTCCTTTAGTAATGTACCATTCACACTCCCACCAGCAGTGTGTAAAAGCTCATTCTATCATCAATGCTGAGTGGTGCAAAGTGTTTTAATCTTTGCCAGGCTGATACATGAAAAATGGTATATCTGATTTATTTCGACAGAAGCACTTGTTTGTTGCATTTGGTTCTCTTTGGGGACATTCTGTCCCATCTATCTTCCTCTTGAATTGTGTAGAAAGATTCATCATGCTAAATTAGCGTTCCATTATAAAAATCGCTTGGGGAGCTTGTTAAAAATTTCTAGCACCCACTTCCAATTCTGACTGAGCAGGTCAAGAATGTGGTTTGGGGATGTGGATAGGAAGGTAAGATTCACAAAGTTTACAAAGGAGCAACACATTCCAGGCAGAAGCAACAGAAGACAATATGAATAATGGTGGGTATAGTTTATGAATGTTTCATATGCCTAGAATAGAGGCATTGCTCATGACTTGCCCTGCCCTCTGCTCCCCTTTCCTCCCATCATCTATTAAGTTCCAGTCCAAGACCTCTTTCTGTGTCATTAAAAATCCACATTGATTTCTCCTTCCTCTCCACTCCCCCAGCCCTTTGTGTCCAAACAACTTACCCTGACAATCACATGCTGCAGTTACTTTAGATAGACTGACATTGACCTACAGAAATAAAGATACAATCTTCTGAAAATTGTGGAAGTATTGTTTCAGGACAAGAAGAAGTGCCCCAGGATAGCCTGGAACATAGTCCTGAAGTAAATTACTTTTGTGTTGACACTAAATTAGAAGCATTGCAACTCTGTAGAAGCTGAAATTTGAAGTCAAATGGACTTAAAGAATTAGAAATGAGTGCTTCTCTGTCGAAACAAAACAGAGGGCACTTTTTATCTTCCAAACTGGCAAAGTTTTAAAAACCACTCGGGCTGATTGCAGACTGAGCAACCTGGGTGATTCTTATAATCAGACAAGTCTGGGAAAGCGTGCCTTTCCATCAGTGTTCCCAACACTGCCTGCTTATTAGAATCATCAGAAACACCTTGAAAAATTCACCATGCTCAGCCAACCCCACCCCAGAGATTGTTTCAGATGGGTTTTTTTTTAAACCTCCTCAGATGACTATAATGTGTAGCCAAGATGGAAACTCATCAAAAGTAATGCAGAACAACCAGGTGTAGATCTCACATATAATGGATTCCATTATTTTCTGCCACTTTAAATGTAGGGGATAAGTGAGTTGCTTTTCCAGTGGAAATGATTCCCAAGGGTTTATTTACCATCTCCCTCAAATCCGTTGTCATCCGTTATGAGAACTTGGAGTAAATTTACTTTCATTTATTCATTCATCCAACAAGTATGCATTGAGGAGGTTCTTTGCCAGCAGTCTGCTGATGTTGGGGATATTGACTTCATGGTGTGTATAATCTACCAGAGCAGATGGAAATTAAATAAGTAATTGCAAGTAATTACACTGGAGCTGAATCTGTGAGTAGGCTTCAACCATTAAGGACCATTCCTAAAATATGCCATCTTTGTCTTAATTGAATGCAGTGTGTTTAAGAACAACTTTTCTAATTCTTTGAGGTTATTTCTCCTATTTTATTATAAATCAGTTATTTTATTAGAAGATAATTTTCTATACTACTCTCAACTTTTAACATTTCTCAACTTTAGTTAGGCTATAGTTTTTTTTTTATTATGACTAAGCTGATTCTTCTTTACGTAAACTTTAGATTGCAAAGTAATTGTATATCAACAAGACCAGCTGATGATGGCTTGAGTTCAGGTTGGAATGTAGTGGCCAGTATGATCCTGTAGAGAAGGGGATTCCAGATCCTAGGTCTAAAACTATTACATTATCAAACTGTTTCCCTCTTGTCAACACCAATGGACCAAGGGTACATGTGTACTTGTCTTGCTTTGGGGATGGAAACAGTGGAAGGAACCATCAAGATTTCCATCTGTCAGTCATGGCCCTTACCTAAGTATTTCACGTTATAAGCAGGATACATTCCAAGCAAATGCTATTTTTCTGATAATCCAGTATCATTCAAAGTTTATCTCATGATCATAAGGTTCATTTGAACATGGGTTCCATGACCATAGGTCCATTAATTCCATTTGACCAATCTCTTATTCCTGCAAGAATTAAGCACTACTACATAAAAGACACAACCTTCTCTGGCATTTTCACTTAATCCTGCTTGAAAAGGCAACAGAAGACCTAGTATGTAGAATCAGAGTACATTTTTGGATCCCTCAAGAATTGATGTATACAATTATTATATTCTTGGTATAATGTACATAAAATGATTCCTAATTTATTAAGGAATTCTTCACTGTGCATTGGTAGGAAGGCATTATTTCTGAGGACCAAGGTTATGTACCAGCCTGGGCCCCCAAATAGTTAAATGTAGCCTAAGATCCTCATTGGAAACATGGAACTATAAGCTATTGCAATTTTGCTACAGTGGGAGCATCATCCTGTCCAACTGTACACAGGCGAATAAAGACCCTAATGAGACACGATAAAAATGATGCATAGGCTTTTGGGGAGTCTGATAAAGTAGCATTAAGCACAAAGCCAATGCAGATGCTTTTCAAAACAGTAGAACTTTCAAAGTCTTGAAGTATGGTTGACAGGCTATGCCTTGCACAAATGCATGAGACTGGGGGACAAACAGGGATCTCTTGTATGACACTGTGTCCTGATGTGAGACTGCCTAGGTTGTTTTATTACAAGTCACAGTAAGTCATCCTAGGGACCAACAGCTGCTTTGTTTTTCTTGTTTTTTAAACTTTTTTTTTTTTTTTTTTTGGTTCGCACCACATGGCTTGCAGGATAGTGCCAAGTCCTACCTGCCTGTGAGCCTGACCCTTCCTCAGCTGAGACATATCCAGTTTTTCATCCTCTTGGGTTGGCATTATTTATGATCCTATCTGACATCATGAGGCAAGACATGACCACCGGCCACAAGGGAGAGTCCAGTGTACACATGACTACTCCAGGTGCAGTTGAGGCATCTTACTGAGTGAGGTCAGGACTTAAAACTCGTCCAACTTCAGGGCTGTGTCTGCTTAACTAAGAAATTATGGAGCTGGGAGAATGGAGTTGCTCTTTTTGCTTCAGTGAGGCTGTACGTGTGAGGAGGCTGTGTTCAAATACTTCTAAAAAAATGATAAAAATGAATTTACACAACAGAAACAGACTCACAGACTTTAAGGTTATGGGGTAGTGGGGAGGGATAGATTAGGAGTATGGGATTGACATGTACATACTACTGTATTTAAAGTAAAATGCCTTTCAATGAAAAAGAAATTCTTATAAGCGCAAGGTAAAAGCACATAAACTAAAAGGAAGTACACCTCAGTGCTTAGTTTGGAACAAAACCTAGAGTTTAAACTAGCCTTTTACCCTTTTCATCATCCTGCTTAAAGTCATGAAGAAAAACTAGAGGACACAATACAGATTAAATCCAGCTCCTGCTTCAGAGCCCAGATCAAATCATACTCTCTCATTGGATCGATCTCTCACTCCTAAGAAGAGTTATTTTCTTCTCTGGGCTTTGAAAAGTATCTTTGTTCACACCACTAATAAAGCAGACATGTCATGGCTGTTTACACATCTATATTTTCTATTAGATTGTGAGTTTTTGAGAGCAAACAGCCTGAAATCACTTTAACAAATGATCTTTTAGTGAACTGTTTTTTGATGAACTGAATTTATATGACAGTAGAATTGTGTTTTATTCAACTTTCCCCATCACTGAGCACAATCTCTGGCACATCACAGATGTTCCTTAAGTGTTGGAAGAATTGAAAACCAGGTAATTTTTCTTTTTATGTTTATAAAAGTAATGCACTTCCATGCTTGTCAAAAAAATGTGGAATATAGAGGAAAATATCAACAAATTTACCTTTTAATCAAATAAACTAATGTATACTACCACATCAGTTTTGAGAACAAAAAAAATAATACTAGCAATGATGATGATGTTCAGTCACTCAGTCGTGTCCAACTCTTTGCGACCCCATGAACTGCAGCATGCCAGGCTTCCCTGTCCTTCACCATCTTCCAGAGTTTGCTCAAACTCATGTCCATTGAGGCAATGATGCCATCCAACCATCTCATGCTCTGTCGCCCCCTTCTCTTCCTACCTTCAAACTTTCCCAGCATCAGGGTCCTTTCCAATGAGTTGTCTCTTTGCATCAGGTGGCCAAAGTATTAGAAATTCAGCTTCAGCATCAGTCCTTTCAGTGAATATTCAGGGTTGATTTCCTTTAGGATGGACTGGTTGGATCTCCTTGCAGTCCAAGGGACTCTCAAGAATCTTCTCCAACACCACAGTTCAAAAGCATCAATTCTTCGGCGCTCAGCCTTCTTTATGGTTCAGCTCTCACATGCAACCTTCTTTATGGTCCAGCTCTCACACCACAATGTCATGGTGTTACATGACTACTGGAAAAACCGTCGCTTTGACTAGATGGCCCTTTGTTGACAAAGTGATGTGTCTCTGCTTTTTAATATGCTGTATAGGTTGTTCATAGCTTTTCTTCCAAGGAGCAAGTGTCTTTTAATTTCATGGCTGCAGTCACCAGCCACAGTGATTTTGGAGCCCAAAATTGGAGTAGCAATGATGACCACGCTGAAAACAAAGCATATGAAATTTTGCCATTAGGGGTGGGAACATACCTTCCCCTGACCCAACAAAATGCCGGTTCATTGCTAAATTGAATGAAAGCAGAACTCTGTCCTCTTCCATTTTCATATTTGCTGTCTCCTCCTCCAAAGGAATCTCTAATTTCTCTACCCTTCAAGGGGGCATTATTAATAACACTATTTAGTGATATATTTTAGTAGGGAGAGCCCCAGGGCTCTGCCTGAGACGAAGGTGACATCATATGTGATAAGTTGTGTCGTGGTATTCTCACTAGAACTGACTTCATATTTCTAATAAAGGCTCAGCTGAAAAACAGAAAATGGAAAACACAAATTATGCAACTGAGAGTTGTAACTTCCTGTTGAACTTCATGGAGGAGGTGATAAAAGAACAGTAAGAGAGAAACTTTTAAATGCTTTTTTCTTTAACATATTGTTTCTTCTTTTGTTTTTCCTACTATCTATACTATACACAGAGAATACTATATTATCTATTTATCACAGTATATGTATAGGCATCCTAGAAAAATAATATTTTAGATATGGAAGAGACCATAAGAAAAATGAATATGTGTGTAACAAATAACCAGCAAAATAGTTTTTTTAATTTATTTTTTATTTTTTTACTTGACAATACTGTATTGGTTTTGAACATTGTTTTGTTAATGGTCTCATTATCATGATCTTGAATAAACTTCAGGCTATACATTTTTAAAAATTTTATGTCTTGTTCAATTTTAGAAATGCTATTAGCAGCCGAGCATTACATACAACCACACTTAAGGCTTGGGGGTATTTCATTAATTTCACTGAAAATTATTCTCCTGTCTATATTGCAATTTAGTTGCTTAAACGAAGTCTAAAAAGCTACCTATGTTGTAAAACAACTGTGACCCAGACTAAATTCTAACAGCAGCTTCCTGTATATCACACCTTTGCTCAGACCACAGCTTTCTTAAGAAACAGTGTATTTTAAACATCAGATTTGATCAACCATAAACTCTAGGCCTTAGAGTCTAGGGGAACCTCCAGTCTGTGGCAGTTCTGGGCAGAAGAAAAAGACGTAAAAATACGTATGAAAACATTTTCTCTATATAACTCACTTTCTCTGTTTTAAAAACCTCTAACGTTCATACAACATTCTCTGTGGCTCTTGGGGAGAACTTTCTCTGTGAAAAGCTGCTTTTAAAAACATTTTAAATTTCCACAGATTTTCATTATGCTGATCTCTGTAATTATTTTCCTTGATACTATTTCCCAAGTTCTTTTGTTGAAACTCCCTAATTCTTGTCCTTAACCTATTTAATCCCTCTTCCAAATGACAAGAGATGGTGAGGGTTGTCCCCAGTGACGTCTAGTTGCCTTCGTGCATCTCTCTGGGGAGGCCAAAACTTTCCTTGAGTTTCTTAAACCAGCTCATCCTTGTTCAAGTTTGGCTCCCTTGTGTGAATTTCTGAGCATTGCTTACATCAAACTTTTTAAAATTTGTATCAAATTCAACACTTTCCTTTCTCTTAAATTAATACATTTCAAATAAGAGTTTGCCTCCCACATCTCAAGTGCTATATCCTGAACCTATCATAGCTCTAAGGTTAAAGGAACAACTACAATATAGGGCTTTCCTGGTAACTCAGATGGTAAAAAAAAATCTGCCTGCAATGCGGGAGACCTGGGTTCAATCCCAGGAAGAGTATTCTTGCCTGGAGAATTCTTGGACTGGAGAAACCGTCCACAGGTTACAAAGAGTGGGCTAGGACTGAACAACTAACACTTTCACTTCATTTCACTTCACAGTATAAAAGTGAAGGTCAGATTCAAAGAAGGGAAAGATGGAGGGAGGTGATGCTTATTTGGTGTGGTTTTCCGAGCATCCAGATCAGTGCCTGGCAATACCTGTTGTTTAATACAAATTTGTGGAATGAATGAATGAATAAATAAGTTGCGTCAGTAATGTCTGCAAGCATTGGCAGGATTTTCATAAACAGAGGTGTGAAAGATGTACAAAGCCATGTATGCAAAGGCACAGAGGTAGGAAAGCAATGTGAAGAGACATAGGAACCTGGACTAGGTGATTTGTGGTCACCCTTGACTCATGCACTTGAGTCTTGGGAAGACGGGTCAGAGCAATGGAGGACTATATGCGTGCTCTTCACATGAGGGAGCACAGGGGACTGGCAGTGGGGTGCAGGGGAGAAAGATGCTTTTCCTTAATATTTGCTCTACAAATACATAGATATAGACATAGGACTACAAATTGTCCATTTACTCTGAGTCCCAGAATACTTATTAACTACATTTGAGAAATGACCTTGAATTTCCTTCTTGTGATTTCTTCAGGTTTAAGGTGCTCGAGAGCCCTAGACTTGAAGTGAGAGTGTCTGTGTTCCATTCATTAGCTGATGACTTACCCCACTTCTGCTTCAGTTTTCTTAGCTATAGAATGGGGGTACTAATAAGCCTTACCTCACATGGCTGTTAAAACTAAGATGATGTTTGAGAAAGTAATAACAGTAAAAACAAAAGTCTCATTTTTCATAGATCAGTTCATTGCTTCTTTTAGGTTCATTACTATCCTATATTCTATGTCGATTGTGCCACATTATCTGCTTACATGTCCATACATGTTCCTACCTGTTCTTGAATACATCTTAGAATAACGGTGCATGCTTAGTGTATGTGGAGTCCATTCTGATACCTACTTTCATTAGCTCTTTTAATCCTCACAACAATCCTCTGAGGTAGCTACTGCTATTGTCCCCATTTCACAGATGAGAGAACTGAGGCGTAGAAAGGTCACACAGCTAGGAGGTGAAAGAACTAAGATTCAATCTCAGCTTTTCTGACACTAAAGACTGTGCCTCAAATAGCATACACACATAGGTACTTTCCCCAATTCTGAGTTTATATTTCTCTGAAAAATATAGTTTATGATAGTTTTAATAATATTGAGGTATAATGGCATATAGTACACACATAAAGTGTACAATTTGAGAAGTTATGACATAAGTATCCACTCATGAGACCATTACCACAGTCAAGATATGAACATTTTTATCATCACTTCTAAAAACTTCCTTGGGTCCTCCTGTATACCCCTTCCTGCCCTGGGTTCCTTCCACAGGAAACCACCTATCTCCTTTTGCATGCTAAAGGTTAGCTTGCATTTCTTAGAGGCTGTTTTTCTTTTAAAATAGAATTAAGTTGTTTTTTTTTTTAAGATTTACTAATTTATTTATTTTACTATTTTTGGCTGCACTGGGTCTTTGTTGCTGCACATGGGCTTTCTCTAGCTGTGGTGAGCCAGAGCTCCTCTCCTTTGTGGCGCTTGGGCTTCTCATTGTAGTGGCTTCTCTTGCTGTGAAACATGGGCTTTAGGCCCTCAGGCTTCAGCAGTTGCAGCAGTGGGGTCAGTCATTGCAGCTCCTGGACTCTAGAGCACAGGCTCAGTAGTTGTGGTGCTTGGGCACACAGAATTAGCTGGGCTTCCCAGGTGGGTCAGTGGTAAAGATTCCACCTGCCAATGCAGGAGACCTGGGTTCAATCCCTGGGTCGAGAAGAACCCCTGGAGAATGGCAACCTACTCCAGTATTCTTTCTTGGAAAATCCCATGGACAAAGGAGTCTGGCAGACTACAGTCCATGGGGTTGCAAAGAATTGGAGATGACTTAGCAACTGAGTGTAGGCACACACACACACATGCACACACACACCCGCATGGACACACACACACACACACGTGCACACACACACGCACACACGTACACGCACACACGCACAGGCTTAGTTGCTCCATGGCATGTAGGCTCTTCCTGGATCAGGGATCAAACCCATCCCCTGCACTGGCGGACAGAGTCTTAATCACTGGACCACCAAGGACACCCTTGCGTTTTTATGTAAATATAACCACACCTTGTACTGTCCATTTAAACTGGCACCCTCAGTCGCTAAGTTGTGTCCGACTCTTTGTGACCCCATGGCATCTTTAATGCATTGTAATTACTCGAGTTTATTCCTTTCTGTTGCTGAGTAGTATTCCAGCAGCATGGACATATTGTAATAAGTTTGGTCTATGATAAGTTTTAATAATTTCCCATACTCTAGAATATGCAGGAAGTACAAAAGCAAATTATGTTCATAAAACTTGTGATATTCTGATCCTTAATTTATATTTTTCTTAATACTCATGCCATGTTTCCCTGAAATATTAAGTAGATGTCTAAGCTAAAAAAGAATAAGATAGAGAGTTACAAGGGGAGAGAGCACAGGATGGATAAGAGTTTGTCTCCCAGATGTGATATCTCTCTGGTCTTTCAAAACCATAAGTTAATTTTGAAATTTTACCCTCACAGGCATGCACATAAAATCTGTATTTTTGAATTCTGTGCATAAAATTCTGCATTTGAAATATTATGTTTATAATTAAATTAATCTAATATGGTGCTACAAACTATGAAAACTCACTCTGTGATCCAGTGCTTCAGTTGTATCTGTTGAAAAACATACATCTTTTCCTTGATAATATAGTTGTAAGTGGCCAATAAATGTTCCCACTTTAAAATCGTATTTCCTCTCCCTGTCCGTCCCAAGTCCTTTTTTCTAGAGACTTCTTTAGGCTCCCAGGGAAAATAAGGACTCCTTTTACCATTCCTGGTATAACACATTTCATATACTTTCCTCCCATCACCTATCACAGAGACAGGCACAAAACTAGTACTGGAATACTTGTTGAATAAATGCCTGAACGGGACCTTTTTATCCTAGCACTGGCATATAGTTGTGCAGACTGAGGACTGGGAGGGACTGTCCATGCCAGGAAAGGCATGAAGCACTGTCTCTCTGGGGAGACTGAGGCTATTGTGTGGTTGGCATTTGCTGCAGGGGCCTTGTAGATGGTGCTGTTAGTTGTTGGATCTTTGGTGGAAGGTGACAGCTCAGATTAGAAACCAGAGGTTTGCTAATTGTGATCTTTCTTTGTGAATAGGCCCCCCCACCCTAGGAAATATAACAGCTTATCAAAGGCCATGTAGCATAGCTTGGGTGTTGACACACCCTCAAAGTCAGTGATGAATAAACCAAGTACATTGCCATTGTGCAAAGTCAGAATATTTGTTTCCAGGGAGTTGATCAAGAGACCCTTGTGAGACTTTAAGTCTTAGAAAATTGACCATGTTGAGTGAGAAAGTGAACAATGGCAAACTTGTTGTCAATATCAATAGGTTTCCTTAGTCAATATTTCTGGGTCTACAATTAGCCCTTTGGCCACCAATGGTTGTTCTGTGTGTGCTGAGCCTCCGTCGACCGCACTTGCTCCCACTCCAAACAAGAAAGCCAGAATCGAACTCTAAATGAAAACATAAACACATAAAACTACTGGGGTTGTTTTGAGAGATGGAGTAGGACATAGGAAATAACAGGACTGAGAAATAAAATGTTCTCAAGAACATTTTAAAAACCGCTGGCATAAGATAAATTCAATGCAACATAAAACTTAAAGAATGGCCAACCTGTGTAACCTTCTCCCTTCACCATGATAGAAAGACTTCCGGAGGAACAGGAAAATTTGGTCTGGATTTCAGGTCAGCTTCTAACAAGGTCAGTGAACAGGGAAGCCACTTTACTTTGAGGATGCTCATTTCCCCCTCTGTGAACTAGTGATTCATGGCATTTGTCTTAATCAGACTACTTAGAAGAGAACTAAATGAGATCAAAGGGAGGACAGACAAACTGAACACAGGACTTAGCACGTAGTATTCAACAGATTTTTGTTGTATGACTGCCCCTCAAAAAGCCTCCTCGTCTTAGCTGCACAAATGGAGAACATCATTCAGGCTTTGCTCCTTCTCTTTAAAAATATTTCTTTATATTTTATAAATTTCCTGAAAAGCTGAATTTTCATCAGAACTTCTTTTCTGCCTCTCTTCTGTATCTATAAAATGAGTATAAATCCACCTGCCTCCCAAGGTGTGTGTGAGAACCACAGGTAATCAGGGAAAGTGCTTACTGCATACCCAGCATACCACCACTCAACAAGTATCTAAAAGCACTGCTTTTTCTCAGGAGCAGAAACACACTGCTGATTGCTAATACTAGTCAGTATGTGAACCATTCAGAAAGGTGGAGAGTGCCTTTGACAAATAGGAAAGTAAATAAAGCTAATATTTTGTAATTTTCCATTAGAAACCAGGAGGTTTCTGTTTTTGCCAAATGGAAAAAGATTTGTCACATGCAGTCTGATTATTCAGGTAGTTTAGTAGACATGGAAAATTCAATTTTAAAAAGCTATTTTGTTAGTGACTCTCTATCAAATTTTTAGGGGTATGTATCCAGAGTTTTAGAATTTTAGGGGAGTTTCCATTAGTGAATAGCACTTACTTTGGCTGTGACCTTTTGGCTGGTTTAAACCTGTTGGGTCCAACCACAGAATCATGGTCCCAAGACACAAATTTGTTTTCTCATTTTAGCCTGTTCATCACCCCTGTTTTGCTGATGCTGACCAAAAGGTTTCCTTTTGCTAAGTAAGAAAAATTCATCTGCTTAGCCTCGTATAACTTGCATGCACAAGCTGAAGTGAAATAAACCTTATTTCACGTCCCTTTCTTCTTCCCCCACCGCCTCCTCTTCATTTCATATTTGACTGATTTATCCTGAACACACCAAAATCAGTTTCTGATTCTGTTTCTCAAAGCATCACTGCAAGTAAGTGAAAAAGTATCAGTTTCCAAAAGAACAGATATTCATGTAGAACAGCACTGCAGCTATCATTACATTTACAGATAAATAAGCTCCCCTTTTTCTGTTACATCTCCATAAATTAAATGATAGATAATCTCTTTATTTCATTTTTGTATGCTTCATAAATTACATAATTTAGAGAGCATAGAAACTACCTCTTTGTTTTCAGAGATCATAGAAACTACCTCTTTTTGTAATATGTGGGCATCGATCAAGTAAGAAATAGTCTATAGAAATTGAGATGCTTCAGCCTATAGAAAATGTGTGACTTCCCCACATCATAAATACCTGATAAAAATCTAGAGCTATCATTGAGATTCTCTTTCTGTGACCAGACAGTAGAACAGCAGGAAGGGTGGATAATAATTCAGATTGAGACAATGAAAAACAGAATTATACTTTGAATATTTCTGCTTAACCTGGGTAAGTGGCTAAGCCATAATCACTGCCCTTCAAATATATATATCAAAACTAAACTAAGAAGTGGGGACAATTTAAAAATAACAGCATAATCTTTAAGTGTATATGCATTCATGAATCAGACTACCTGGATGGACTCCTGGTTCTGATTTACAAGCTGTGTAACCTTTGACAAGCTACTCCATCCCTCTGCACCTCACTATCCTTATATCTGCATTTCTGCCTGATCAATGGTACGGCCATACCCCTTATCATAGGGCTGTTGTGGGCTAGAGGATGTAATTCATCTAAAGAGCTTAGAACAGTGCCTGGCACTCAAAAATCCCTCAATATGTGTTATTTTATAAATATTGCCATATCTAGAACTGAGTGTAAATGACACGGTAGACTAGTAACAGGCAGGATAATTACAAAGAGGAAATAAAGATGATTTGGGGGAATTTCAGCTCATAAACATGCTTGCAGTACATATTGAGGTCATCACAGTAGATCTGACATTGGGAATGAAAAATGACTACAGGCTTACCAGGTGGTGCTGGTGGTAAAGAACCTCCCTGCCAATGCAGGAGACATAAGAGATGTGTGTTTGAGCCTTTTGTCAAGAAGATCCCCTGGAGGAGGGCATGGTAACCCACTTTAGTGTTCTTGCCTGGAGAATCCCATGGACAGAGGAGCCTGGTGGGCTATAGTCCATAGGGTCGCAAAGAGTCAGACATGACTGAAGCAACTTAGCATGCACGCATTACACTACAGATCTCACAGAACAAGAAAGTTGATCTCTGAACCTTTTCAAAATTGGTCTATGTATATACATTTAAAAAAATATTTAAATATGCATTTATTTGACTGTGTCAGGTCTTAGTTTCAGCACTCGGGATTTTCACTGCATCACCTGGGATCTCTAGTTGTGGCGCGTGGACTTCAGTAGTTGGGGCTCATGGGCTTAGTTGCTCTGAGGCATGTGGGATTTCAATTCCCCAACCAGGGACTGAACCCTCATCTCCTGAACTGCAAGGCAAATTCTTACCCACTGGACCACCGGGGAAGTCCCTCTGAAACTTTTGAACACTTTTTGTCTTACTGACCTCCCTGAACACTGCATTAAAAAAAAAAGAAAGAAAGAACCCGCCTCCCCAAAACCCTATATTCTTTGCAGTCACAAGTTTCTGCTGATGGTGTTAAATGTATAGATGTACTTGAATTCAGCAGATATGCTGATCAGCAGATCACTATCAAATCCGATATCACTTGACTGACACAATAGATGTATCACCGAGCTCTAAGCATGGCACCTCTTCAGACAGCAACATCCTGTACAGTTTGCTTTACAATATCTTCCTCACCTAGAGGATTCCAGGAATGCTCTCTCATAAAAATGAGGTTGCTCCATATACTGTGGGCTTCCCAGGTGGCCCTAGTGATAAAGAACCTGCCTGCCAATGCAGGAGAGAAGAGATGCAGGTTTGACTCCTGGGGCGGGAAGATCCCCTGGAAGAGGGCATGGCAACTCACTGCAGTATTCTTGCTGGGAGAATCCCATGGACAGAGTAGCCTGGTGGGCTACAGTCCATGGGATCACACAGAGATGGACATGACTGAAGTGACTTAGCACGCGTACACACCACATACTGTAATATTCCTAACGGGATCTGGCCTAATTCTAATGCTGGGCGTAGGCATGCTGTCACACGAATGCAGTCTTGCTCTGCTCCTGAAGGATGTATGTTTGCTTTTCCTAAAATGATTTGTTGACTCATACACATTTTTTTTTTCAGAAAGCTCCTTAAATTTGGAACATTTTAATTTTTTTCCTATGCAGTCACTAAACCATAAAACTTAAACAGAATTAGGCATGTGTTTTGATTTGTCTCCTGCTCTGCCAAGTTGGAAAAGTTCCCAGTACTGAGTGATTTATTTGCCAGCAAAGCCACAAAAGCACAAATGAGACCCCAAGGGTTACAAGTGCTTTTGTAATATCTGTGTTCTAATGGATGGCTAATTATTTTTGGCTTGAGACCTGTTAATAACAAAACAAAAATTAGGAGAACTGGAATTCTAACATCATTTAATCCAACTCTTAATGTTACTGATGAGGCTATAATGACCTGATCAAAATTCCTCAGTAACAGAAAAGCTGATGGGAGATCTTTCTTCTGCAGAGCTCACAGCAAATCCCAGTGATACACCTAGACTATCATAAGCCTCTCTGCTGATGCCAGCACTGTCCCCCTCCAGAAGCTAGGAGTTAGCTATTTTCCATTCATATTATTAACAAGGATGCCTGTGTGTGCACACACGCACGCTCAGTTGCTCAATCATGTACGACTCTTTTGCGATCCCATGGACTGTAGCTTGCCAGGCTTCTCTGTCCATGAGATTCTCCATGTAAGAATGCTGGAGTGGGTTGCCATTTCCTACTCCAGGGGATCTTCCCAACATGGGGATTAAACCTGAGTCTCCTGCATTGGCAGGTGGATTCTTTCACCACTGAGCCACCTGGGAAGCCTGATTAGCAAGGATAGTGAATACTACCATTTAGAAATTAGGAACACCCTGAATATTCATAACAGGAAACTAGTACCATAACTGTGGCCTTGCCAGATAACTCAGTAACACACATTTATTTAACATCATGTTTTTGAAGACTGTTTAATGACAATGAAAAATAATTGGGACATATGTACCCATGAACTCATGACCTTGGCTTGGCTAGGACAGTGTAAAGACTGTGGCCTTTATTTTGAAATGAGAAACCGCTGGAAGGTTTTGGTTGTGGAGTGGTTTGATCCCGCTTAGTTTTTAACAAGATCACACTGTTTAGCCATACTGAACAAGGCTGGTCGTGGTAGAGGTGATGAAGTTTGGATTCTAGCTAGTTATCCGTCACAGTGTTAGGTTTTGAAAACTATTTTCCCACAATCTATCATTTATTATGTGGGGATTTAAATATGTATTTAATATATTTTATCAATAGAATTTATGAGGAACTGAAAAAACATTGGGTGATAGGTCTTCTCCATGAAAATAACACCAAGTCTGATTTTTCCTTTCCGTCTCAAACACCTGCTTCTATACCAACCATTACTCTATCTCTATGGAGCCAGGTAAGATTCCTTTTGGACTTCTTTGTCTAGTCACCAGAAGAACCAAGTCTTAGTCCAGGAAGCATCAAGCATTAGTTAGGGCCCATCCTTAATAAAATCTTCACTGGTCAGCAGCAAAATAAGAAAATTTACAAAGTCAAATTTATTCCTTTTAAGGGATTTTTAAAAAATTCTGTAACATTTTGTATCCTTGGGATAGAATGTTCTGTTTTCATGAAATGAGGATGTGCATGGCAATATTTGTGAAGCTTACCTTATATACTCATTTAAGCAGAATAAAAAGTTTGCAACTTTATATTAGTCACCAAAAGTTCTACTGTTTCTGGTCCATAAAATGCTCATGTCTGAAAAGCACAGCATTAATCTGTATGGCAAAATCTTTTCACATATGCCTATTGTGAATGCCTTTTTATTTTTTGGTAACTGAGTGAGAAATGACCACTAAAATTTTGTATCTACAATCTACTTTTATCCTTTCCGAGAAAATAAATGTTAGTTGGAACTGAACATGGGAAAAGCAAAATTAATTGGTTTAATTCCTTCATCATTAAAGTTTTGTTCAGTTAGAATAGAGTAGTTTTTACTTTGGTTATATAAGTAATACATATTAATTATAAGAAGTTTGAAAAATATGGCAGAGAATAAACTATCCATAATGCTATCATGCAGATTTCAACCATGGTTGATACTTTAGTATATTTCTTCTTATCTTTTGAAATGTATTAGAGATGGATGCATGTATTTTTTTCACAAAATGGAGATTACATGGTTGTTTCCTTGGTATATTACATCAAAAAGCTATTATAGAGGCTCTGATACTTAGAAAACTTAGCAACCCATTACTCATACTCTCAAATCTAGTTTGCTCATCAGAAATGTGCAAATGAAACTACATATATTTGAAAGACTGGGGTGATGAAAAACATGCATGGGAAAACCTACAGATTCCCCAATGTCTGAGAAAATTCATTCAAATTAAAATAGAGCTTAATTGACCTTAAAGACATATTACTATATCATGAGACTAATACAGTAAAATAGTGACAAGCAATTTTTAAAAATCAAATTATGCTTCAGCTTGGAATAGAAACAACCCTATAAGCAAGAGAAACAGGGCTTTCTATTTTTGCTTTTAGGAACTCTGACAAGAGATTTAAATTTCAGCACATCCCTAAAGATTTCTCTTCCCAGTTTACCATAGTGCCTGGAAATCATGCCTTTGACTTTGGTAATGAAGTTTACAATTGTATATAAAAATCTCTCCAAGCTTCTGGATAAAATACATTAGAGGAGAAAAGGACAAAGACATACAACATTAAAACCTAAAACGACTGGACGGTTAAATACAAAAATACGAGTAAAATCTTTACAGTATCAGACACATAAATAAAACTAAATTAGGAATATCAACCCCATATTCATCCATCGAAACACTGCCTAAAGATACATGCTTGAATCTTGTGAAAAAAATCCTCTTAACAAGAGACTGGCAAGCTCAAAAGGATGTATTAAAAAAAAAAAAAAACCACATACTTCTGAAAATGATCTACTGCATAATATGAAGTTTTTCAGGAAACCATGTGTATAAAATAACAACAGAAATATAAAAGAGATAAACAGGTTTAAATAAAAATTGCAAACAGATAATATGAAAAGAAGGAGATATAGGAAGGGATTTTAAGGAGGGAAAAAAAGAAGCAGTAGAACAAAAAACATTGGACGTAAGAAAGGACATAATTGATAGTATGGAGAATAAATAAGTAATGTGGGAAGTGAGCTTCCCAGGTGGTTTTTCTGGAACTCTCTTGCTTTTTTGATGATCCAGTGAATGTTGGCAATTTGATCTCTGGTTCCTCTGCCTTTTCTAAAACCAGATTGACCATCTGGAAGTTCATGGTTCACATATTGCTGAAGCTTGGCTTGGAGAATTTTGAGGACTACTTTACTAGCGTGTGAGATGAGTGCAATTGTGCAGTAGTTTGAGCATTCTTTGGCATTGCCTTTCTTTGAGATTGGAATGAAAACTGACCTTTTCCAGTCCTGTGGCCACTACTGAGTTTTCCAAATTTGCTGGCATAATGAGTGCAGCACTTTCACAGCATCATCTTTCAGGATCTGAAATAGCTCAACTGGTATTCCATCACCTTCATTAGCTTTGTTAGTAGTAATGCTTCTTAAGGGCAACTTGACTTCATATTCCTGAATGTCTCGCTCTAGGTGAGTGATCACACCATTGCGATTATCTGGGTCATGAAGATCTTTTTTGTACAGTTCTTCTATGTATTCTTGCCACCTCTTCTTAATATCTTCCACTTCTGTTAGGTCCATACCATTTCTGTCCTTTATTGAGCCCATCTTTGCATGAAATGTTCCCTTAGTATCTCTAGTCTTTCCCATTCTATTGTTTTCCTTTATTTATTTATTTATTTATTTTTGTACTGATCACTGAGGAAGGCTTTCTTATCTCTCTTTGCTATTATTTGGAACTCTGCATTCAAGTGGGTATATCTTTCTTTTTCTCCTTTACTTTTTGCTTCTCTTCTTTTCTCAGCTATTTGTAAGGCCTCCTCAGACAGCCATTTTGCTTTTTTACATTTCTTTTCCATGGGGATGGTCTTGCTCCCTGTCTCCAGTACAATGTCACAAACCTTCCCCCCTTGTTCATCAGGCACTCTGTCTATCAGATCTAGTCCCTTAAATCTATTTTTCACTTCCACTGTATAATCATAAGGGATTTGATTTAGGTCATACCTGAATGGTCTAGTGGTTTTCCCCACTTTTTCAATTTAAGTCTGAATTTGGCAATAAGGAGTTCATGATCTGAGCCACAGTCAGCTCCCGGTCTTGTTTTTGCTGACTGTATAGAGCTTCTCCATCTTTGGCTGCAAAGAATATAATCAATCTGATTTCAGTGTTGACCATCTGGTGATGTCCACATGTAGAGTCTCTTGTGTTGTTGGAAGAGGGTGTTTGCTAAGACCAGTGTGTTCTCTTGACAAAACTCTATTAGCCTTTGCCCTGCTTCAGTCTGTACTCCAAGGCCAAATTTGCCTGTTACCCCAGGTGTTTCTTGACTTCCTACTTTTGCATTCCAGTCCCCTATAATGAAAAGGACATCTTTTTTTAGTATTAGTTCTAAAAGGTCTTGTAGGTCTTCATAGAACCATTCAACTTCAGCTTCTTCAGCGTTATTAGTTGGGGCATAGACTTGGATTACTGTGATATTGAATGGTTTGCCTTGGAAACAAACAGAGATCATTCTGCATTTTTGAGATTGCTTCCAAGTACTGCATTTCAGACTCTTTTGTTGACCATGATGGCTACACCATTTCTTCTAAGGGATTCCTGCCCACAGTAGTAGATATAATGGTCATCTGAGTTAAATTCACCTATTCCAGTCCATTTTAGTTCGCTGATTCCTAGAATGTCGATGTTCACTCTTGCCATCTCCTGTTTGACCACTTCCAATTTGCCTTGATTCATGGACCTAACATTCCAGGTTCCTATGCAATATTGCTCTTTATAGCATCGGACCTTGCTCCTATCATCAGTCACATCCACAGCTGGGTATTGTTTTTGCTTTGGCTCCATCCCTTCATTCTTTCTGGAGTTATTTCTCCACTGATCTCTAGTAGCATATTGGGCACCTTCCGACCTGGGGAATTCATCTTTCAGTGTCCTATCTTTTTGCCTTTTCATGCTGTTCATTGGGGTTCTCAAGGCAAGAATCCTGAAGTGGCTTGACATTCCCTTCTCCAGTGGACCACATTCTGTCACACCTCTCCACCATGACCCGCCCATCTTGGGTGACCCTACATGGCATGGCTTAGTTTCATTGAGTTAGACAAGGCTGTGGTCCATGTGATCAGATTGGCTAGTTTTCTGTGATTGTGGTTTCAGTCTATTTGCCCTCTGATGCCCTTTCTTGGTACTTACCGCCTTACTGGGGTTTCTCTTACCTTGGATGGTGGGGCATCTCTTCATGGCTGCTCCAGCATCCCTAGAATAGTTTCTTGGGATGATAAAGAAATCATTTAGATATGGAAAGTATGGTAAATTTTTGACATGGGAATTTCAAAACAATGAAAGTTAACTTCTACTTCAGATACTTAAAATGAAGTTTCAATGGTAGTATCACACAGTCAAGGCATCTTGTGATTGGTGCAAGTGAAAATGGTGGAATTACAGATGGTACAGACTGGGAGTTGTACAGCCTCTTCTGTCAATGCAGCAGTGCATACAGGAGTATGGGGTGGGTGGGAGGTAATCCGCCTGGAGACGGTGGTGGAAACTAGGCTGTGAACTACTGGGCACAAAAGAACTTTTGATAAATTCAATGATAATTGCTATAAGCATGTAAAACAGTATTTGTACCTTCCCAAATAGTGGAGAAGGTGACAGAAAAGAAGTATGGGCTATCTATAACAAAAGACAGGCAAAGGAAATAGAAAAGTAGGTGACAGAGTACAACTGAACGTATGAATATGGCAGTAAATGCAAGTGGATTGAACTCTTCTTAAGGGTAAGAAAGTTCTTATTTAGAAACAGAAATTTCAGATTTCAAAACAAAATTCAGTGACATGCTATTTACCAACAACACCTTAAAAGGTATATGTGTGTGTTCAGTCACCAAGACATGTCCGACTCTTTGCCACCCCATGGACTGTAGCCTGCCAGGCTCCTCTGTCCATAGGATTTTCCAGGCAAGAATCCTGGAGTGGGTTACCATTCCTTCTTTCAGGGGCTCTTACTAACCCAGAGATCAACCCTGGGTCTCCTGCATCTCCTGAATTAGTAGATGCTTTACCACTGAGTCACCTGGGAAAGCCCAAAATGAGGTATAAGGAGGAAAAGGTTGGGTAAAAATAATGCAGACAAAAAGAGAGTATGGTCACTATAGATTGTTATAATAAAAATAATAAAATAGAAATGAAAGTGAAAGTGAAGTTGCTCAGTCATGTCCGACTCTTTGCAACCTCATGGACTGTAGCCTATCAAACTTTTCAGTCCATAGGATTTTCCAGACAAGAGAGTGGGTTGTCATTTCCTTCTCCAGGGATCAAACCCAGGTCTCCTGCATTGTAGGCAGCTACTTTACCCTCTGAGTCACCAGGTTGATCCCGATAAAATAGAAATGAGCTGACACTGGTTTAGTACTCCGAATGTATAACATTTAATCCTCTTGGTGGTTCTGAGGTGGTTAGACAATGTCAAATTCCAGTTCAAAAGCAATAATCGGGACAAATATTTTATCAGAGACAATTTCAAATAGAAATGTAACATTCACAGATCGGTATGCACCAAATAGTACTGAATCAAAATATAAAGTAAAAATTATAAATACAAGAAGAAATAAGAGACATCAAAGTGAAACACTTTAATAAACTTCTCTTAGTTTCTGACATATCAAGTAGGAAAACCATAAATGAACAAGATCTAAATACTGTAATTTAGCAATGTTCGTTTAATCAATATATCACAGCATTTTAATGGTGACAAATTATAAATAATCTACATGTCAACAGTGGAGAGTTTATTCAATAGATTAGGGCTAAAGCAGCCATTCATCAGCTATTAAAAATGATATTGTAGATGTTTTAATGACATTGTAATTTAATTATCAATTAAATGGAAAAGCAGATATATAATAATATATAAAGTGTGTCTAAATTTTGTTTTCTTAAATGTCTGCACATGGAAAATATAAACTAAATGGCACATTAAATGTTAATATCAGTTATCTCCAGATCTTGTGATTATGGGTGTCTTTTATTAGTATTAGTATTTTTGCACTTAAAAATTCCTCTTCAAAGGATATTTTTGCCTCTGCAATCTGAGCAAAACATAATTGACCTTTGTTTAATGATTGACTCGGATATTCTGAACATCCCACTTGATTCTCACAACTTAAGAGGGCAGGGTACAGATTTTAAAGGGGAGAAAAATCAAAGTTCAGAAATGTAAAGTGGCTTTTTTTTAATGTCACAGTTAACGGTGGGGCTGGGTAAAACCCTGATTCTGACCTCAAATGCTGAGGACTTTCCAGTGCCTTCTGCGTAAACCATGTCTCCACAATGGCCTGGCTTCAGCACCTCAAGTGATTTACGCCCTCAGGTAGTAAACTATATAAACCTGTACAGCTTAATAGGAGTTTTCATCCAAGATGATAGGAAAAAGAGGCAACTACATTGATTATTAGCACTGCATGAGCAAGGAGTGTAGGAATGAGACGAATACATTTTGATGGATGCTGATGGTACAAATAGTCCTGGAAATCAGAGCCAGTCAGTTTAAAAGGCCTTGAAGGACAAGTTCCACCGGGTTAGTATCTTTACTAATGTGGCCTTGAAAGAAAGTGACCCTTTAAATATAAACATGTTATTGTGACTTGCATTTTAAGCCTCAAGATCACTTTGAAGTGTCACTCTGGGTATCTGTAAACCAACATTATGATTCCCAGTTTTAGAACTGGCTCTGACCAGTTCTAGACCAACTTATGGTCACAGTTGAGTAATAAGTCACTTGGGCATCACTTTCCATTATTCATGAGCTATTAGCAACCCTTCAGTTTCCATTTCTCTCAGTAGCTGAACAGTATTAATGCCTCCGCTACAATTCAAATAGATTCCGGATTTTTGTTCAGTGGAAAATGTTTAATGGTCACTTTGAGGGTTGCTTCATAAGTGTCAGCAGTCTTCAGAGAATGGTTTTATTTCTTCCGATTGGAATGGTTTTCCACTTCTAGATGTAAGAGGTCTAATTTTCTAATTTTCACACTATATGTAAATTAATTTAAAAGTCTTTTACTAATGGACTTTTTTGATATCATGGAAATAGCTTTATAATTTTTCCCTAATTGCTTAAATAACATGTCTTTGTGAAAATTCAGACAATAATGAAAAATCTAAGAAGAAACTAAAAATTCCCTAAAATTCCACCAAAATAAAATTACTACCACTATCATTTTCGTCATTATCTTTTCATGTTTTTACTGCACATTCACATATAGTCTACCATAAATTGGATATAATATATGCTGCTTTTTTATTACCGATTTCTCTTTCTCCTCACCCCCATCCACACCATCACCCCGCAAAGACATCAGTGTTAACATCAATGGGCACTATTCCATACCTATATCTTATTTCTAAATAAAATAAGAACATATGTAATTTATCCCCATGAACATTATATGTTCTCTGAAATTTTGTAAATGAGAAGACAGGATCTTGTCATGGAAAAAAATGAAGTTGTGTTAATCACTTCTCTACTTTCTAAACTTTACATCACAGAAATCTCTAGATCTTAATGGTAGCAAATGGTCCATGAAGTGGATGTGCTGTACTTCGTCGAGCCATTCCCATGAGTGGAGCAGGCACTTTCAGTTCAGTTCAGTCGCTCAGTCGTGTCCGACTCTTGGCGACCCCATGAATCGCAGCACACCAGGCCTCCCTGTCCATCGCCAACTCCCGGAGTTCACTCAGACTCACGTCCATCAAATCAGTGATGCCATGCAGCCATCTCATCCTCTGTCATCCCCTTCTCCCTCCAGCTTTTCTCTACCATAGTGTTGTAACAAACAACCTGGTGCGTGTGTCCCTATGGGCTAATGCTCTTATTTTTATGGGATAGATTCCTAGAAACGGACCTTCTAGTCCAAAGATATAGTTGAATTTTAATAGACATTGTCAAGATTGCTTTCTGAATAGGTTGTAAAGTTCACATTTCCATCAGCAAAGTCTATGAAGACCCTCTTTCCCATATCTTCATTAATAGTAGGAATTTTCATTTCTTTTCATCTTGCGTACCTGATTGTCAGGAAATAATATCTCTCTTTACTTTGCTTGCTTTTCTCCGACTACATGTGAAGCTGGTCATCCTTTTTCATATTTATTTGTTAGTTAGATGTGCTCTTCTGTCAATTTTCCATTCACTTTCTTTTATTGGGCTATCCCGTATCAGTTTCAAATGATTATATATTAAAAACACTAAGAATACTTTTCATGTTAAATAACAGTTACTAATAATTACCTCAATCTACTATATGTCTTTTGGCTTTATGACATCTTTTTTCCATACCAAAAAAAATCTTTAAATGTAGTGAAAAATTCATATTTTTGTATAGTTTCAAGGGGTCTAGCCTTGGTTAAAAGTCTCCCAATTCTTAAATTATACATGTTTTCCTGACTTATTCTACTTTTAAAAAAATTATCTTTAATCTACTTAGAATTCTTTATATAAAGATCCAACTTTTCTTCTGGATTAATAGACAATTATACCAGCAAGACTTTTAAATAATCTTTTTTCCCCACTGAATTGAAATGCTTTTTGTATGTTCATTTTTTATATTATAATTCTCTACCACTCTCTTGTTATGCTCTGCTAGTCTAGATATATGTCAAAATTAATGATTATAAAGTATTTTACATAGTATATTTATACCTTATAAATATACTACATTTTGTAGTATAGTTCAGCATCCTGTATGGCAAGTCCTTCTCCCCCCAGCTTGGTGACAATGACTTGGTGGTTAATTGGTTGAAAACACACACTGTGGAGTCGGATTGAAACTTGGCTTCAAGCTACTTCATCTCTCTCTCTCATCGTGCCTATCTGTAAAACCAGGGTGATAGCATTGATCACAAACAATTGTTGTGAAGATTAAGTGAAATAAAACATAGAGCACTTAGAAAATTCCCTGATATATTTTAAGCACTGAAAAATTAAGTAGCTTTTGTAATTTTCTTAACCGTTGTGAAACATTTCTTTCATATGAATTGTATTACCTCTTTCTTCCAATCCAAACTCTCCAAAATCAACACTTGGAAGACTAACTGCAATTGCATTAAAAATGTGTATTCATTTTGGGATAATTAACATTTTTAGGATAAAGTCCCACATCCTAAAATTCTGTTATGTTTATTTTATGTTGTTTTTAATTTATACCTTTTCAGATCTTTACAGTCTTCAGTATGACCCTAGTTTAATTGATGTAAAACATGTACCTTTCTTTTTACATTTATTCCTAAGTTTTAAAAATATTTTCTTACTATTTTGAATGCAATATTATTTCCATTTTCAGTTTGAGATGGTTATTACCAGTGTAGAAAAAAGTGTCATCTTGTTTATCATTCTAGAATTTTTTATTAGTTTCTTATTTTTTCTAGATAAAGACATATCAACAAGAGAGATGTGTGTATACCTTCTTTATCAGTATTAACATTTAGTATTTCATTTTCTTTATAGTCTCATCTAAATATTCTTTGATTATAAGGGTGATGTATTCTTGCTATCATGAGAGCAAAGGTGGAAGGGTGACTAAAGGATTCTACTAGACGTAAGCAAAGGACATCAATTCTTTTACTATAAGTAAAGGATGTGTCTTACCATACACAGAGCAGGAGACTCTCAGAGCATCATCCCTGCTATTCAAATCTCCCCAAGGCAGCCTCACTACCAGTGATAGTGGTCAACCAGGATGAAGATCCCACCAGGGCTTTTTGAAGCAAAGTCACCATCTCCAGGAGTGTTTCATACCTTGCTATCCTCTTCCAACTAATCTCAAGACTCTAGTATTATATATTCCTGGTTAATAGGGTTAGGTGATTAATAAAAACTCCAGAAGAATTTAAAGACAATCTCTTTGCTAACACTGAGATCGAATAATATGCTTTTTCTATTTTTTCTCAGTTAGGAGGGAATTACTCTAATTTACTCATCTTCTCATTTGATCCATTCAGCAAGCATTTACAAGGTTCCTGTAAGGTGACTGCTGCTACAAGATTTGTCTTGGAGAAAGCCAATTCCATCTTTTGGAAGATGCCAGTATAGATTGGGAATAAGACATAGGAACAAATTGTGGAAATGTTACAAGTTTATAATACAAATTGGTATTGAGAAGCATGGAGGATCTGGAATTTTACCCTTTTCTTTAACAAATGAGCTTATTGTTTCCTGTGCCAGTTAAAGACTTGAGACTTCCGAATAATAAAGATTTTATTATTCATGGCAAAAGTAGTAATCAGAGCTTCAGGCTCATTTGCATTAGTTTCCTTTGTCCTCTGGGTCCTACAACAGTAACACAGGTACTACAGGGTGCTCACCATGATTGTCAACACACTCAATGGGTTGTGTCACAGGAGAAGAACATTGAACTTGAGGAATTCACTGCTTTTACAGCTAGGCGAGGCCAGCCTGCTCTAGACGGAGACATTACCACATAACTTAAGGCTGCCTGCTGCAAATACACCGCCCCCCCTAAAATGAGACGAGTGATGAGTGGTCAAGGCTTTGTATTCTTGGCACACCAGCAAGATCACACAGGAGCACTCAGGGTCCATGGCAGATTGCCTGTATGAATAGCAAGTACAATAACCAGAGGTTATTAAGACTGAAGTCATTTCAGGAAATGTGATTCAATAATTTTACAATCAAACACATAGTAGTTTTCTGTTGGTTAGTTTAACCACTGCAACTATCTTGAGGTTCCATAAAGAATGGTTAATCCTTGAACAGATTTATCATGGGAAATATTATAAAGATAATTTTCAGGGAGGGTAAAATTGAATGCAGCTGTGACTGAGGGGTCCAGTTAAATAAGAAATGCATTTTGAAAAAGTAGTGATTTGGAAAGGTGATGGTTTATAGAATGAGATACACCTGTCTTTTGAAGCACTGCTTTGCCTTAACTTTAGAGTTCAGTGCCGTTCACAAATGACGTGACCTCTGGGCTTCCTAAAAGGTACCTTTGCAGACTATTGTCACCTTTTATAATACACCCTACATATAATAGGTATTCAGTAAACGGCAGGTTCTAGTATTGTTATGTTCAAACATATAAATGATAAGTAGAGTTTATTAGCATCTACCTTGTTCTGTTCCTGTCACTTTGAATTAAGCAATTCATTTATCTCTTAATTACAAGACTGTGAGTTCCCCAAGAGCATTGAAATTTAGTCACTATAATGATCTCACTAGACTCTGACTCTCCTTTTTTCTCTTTTCACCTGAATGACACATTTTCAAAACCAACATTCATCTTTTACAAAAACCTCTGCATAAATCAAGCCAAGAGAAAGATCTGGTATGGAGTATATATGAGTGATTTATCACTACTTGTTTTGTTTTAATCATAAAAGTAACACACACTTAAGTATCTTTAAAATTCCAACAATACCAAAGAATCGAGATAAAATGAAAGTATCCAGCCCCCCCAATTTCATTTCCCCAAGGATGATCATTAATGAGAGTTTATCATGTTCCTTCTCAGGCCTTTCTATTTGCTTAGAAAATGTAGTATTGATTATTATCTTCCAAAGATTCTATGAATTATGCTCAGGTGGGAGCACTGTATTATTATTTCTTATTGCTAGCTTATGTGCATTGGTTTTTAAAATTTAAAGCAGCTATGTATTCGTGCACATGTGCAAGTTAATCCTAAAGAAATGCTGGGAAAGTCCCTGCTCTTTAATGTTTTGAAAGTCCCCCATACATAGTCTATCTTTTTTTGGAGTTTCTTTTATATTCATGTAAGTATATTTCCCAGAAAACAAATTGGTCTTTTTGGCTTTTTAGTCAGTTTTCTTCCTTTTTGTGAAACTAATAGGAAGATTTCTATCTTCTTTTCATTGATTTACCATTTATGATCTTTAAACTCTTCTAACACCCCACTCTAGTACTCTTGCCTGGCAAATCCCATGGATGGAGGAGCCTGGTAGGCTGCAGTCCATGGGGTCGCTAGGAGTCGGACACGACTGAGCGACTTCACTTTCACTTTTCACTTTCATGCTTTGGAGAAGGAAATGGCAACCCACTCCAGTGTTCTTGCCTGGAGAATCCCAGGATAGGGGAGCCTGGTGGGCTGCCGTCTCTGGGGTCGCACAGAGTCGGACATGACTAAAGTGACTTAGCAGCAGCAGCAGCAACACCCCCATGAGACAACAAAAATAACTCTCTTTTATTTTTAGAGCACTTTGTAAGTTACATGCTTTACAAGCTTCCCAGGTGGAACTACTGGTAAAGAACCTGCTTGCCAATGCAGGAGACAAGAAAAGTAGGTTTGATCCGTGGGTTGGGAAGATCCTGGAGGAGGTACATGGCAACGTACTCCAGTATTCTTGCTTGGGGAATCCCATGGATAGAGGAACCTGGAAGGCTATAGTCCAAGGGGTCGCAAGGAGTCTGAAGCAACTGAGCATGCACAAGTTACAAAGCTCTTTCTCAATTGTCTGGCATGCCCCTCACAATGACTCTGATACCAGTATTGTTATCTTAGCTGACTAAGGAGCAAATGGTAAAGTGTCTGCCTGCAATGCGGGAGACCCAGGTTCAATCCCTGGGTCAGGAAGATCCTCTGGAGAAGGAGATGGCAACCCACTCTAGTACTCTTGCCTGGAAAATTCCATGGATGGAGGAGCCTGGTAGGCTACAGTCCATGGGGTCTCAAAGAGTTGGACACAACTGAGTGACTTTACTTTCACTTTCAAGGAGCAATTAGAGTAATGAAGGTTAAGAAGTCCCTTGCCTAAGGTCACACAGCTAGTGCCAACCACAAACTCAGGTTCCCCTGACTTTATATAGAGAATTCTCCCACCGCTTCATGGAGCAGTTGTCTAGGATAGGCTAAGCCTTCACAGACACAGAACTTGGTGCCAGAAATAGACTCAGAATTTAAGGATTATGCCTTTAAGAAGTATTTTCTTTAGTTTAAAAAATAAACCAACACAAAAATAAAAAGTAAACCAAGACAAACTATTTACATCTACAGCTAATTTTAAGTTCATTTAAGATGTATGTATTATTATTAGCATAAATAGAAATGGGGCATTAATAATTTGTATCCATGGAGAATCTATACCTCACTTCTTTTTTATTAAGAAAATCTTTGTGATGATGAGAAAATTTCAGTTCAGTTCAGTTCAGTTGCTCAGTTGTGTCCGACTCTTTGCAATCCCCTGGACTGCAGCATGCCAGGCTACCCTGTCCATCCCAGAGCTTGCTCAAACTCATGTCCATTGAGTCAGTGATACCATCCAACCATCTCATCCTCTGTTGTCCCCTTCTTCTGCCTTCAATCTTTCCCAGCATCAGGGTCTTTTCCAGTGAGTCAGTTCTTCGCATCAGGTGGCCAAAGCACTGGAGTTTCAGCTTCAGCATCAGTCCTTCCAGTGAATATTCAGGACTGATTTCCTTTAGGATTGACTGGTTTGATCTCCTTGCAATCCAAGGGACTCTCAAGAGAATTTATTTATTTTTTCTTTTTTTTAACATTAAAAAAAAATTTATTTTTGCTTTATTTTACTTTACAATACTGTATTGGTTTTGCCATACATGGACATGAATCCACCACGGGTGTACATGAGTTCCCAATCCTGAACCCCCCTCCCACCTCTCACCCCATATCATCTCTCTGGTTCATCCCCGTGCACCAGCCCCAAGCATCCTGTATCCTGTATTGAACATATACTGGTGATTCATTTCTTACATGATAGTATACATGTTTCAGTGCCATTCTCCCAAATCATCCCACCCTCTCCCTCTCCCTCAGAGTCCAAAAGTCTGTTCTATACATCTGTGTCTCTTTTGCTGTCTCGCATACAGGGTTATCCTTACCATCTTTCTAAATTCCATATATATGTGTTAGTATACTGTATTGGTGTTTTTCTTTCTGGCTTACTTTACTCTGTATAATCAGCTCCAGTTTCATCCACCTCATTAGAACGGATTCAAATGTATTCTTTTTAATGGCTGAGTAATACTCCATTGTGTATATGTACCACAGCTTTCTTCTCCATTCATCTGCTGATGGACATCTAGGTTGTTTCTGTGTCCTGGCTATTATAAACAGTGGTGCGATGAACATTGGGGTAGATGTGTCTCTTTCAATTCTGGTTTCCTCGGTGTGTATGCTCAGCAGTGGGATTGCTGGGTCATAAGGCAGTTCTATTTGCAATTTTTTAAGGAATCTCCACACTGTTCTCCATACTGGCTGTACTAGTTTGTATTCCCACCAACAGTGTTAAGAGGGTTCCCTTTCCTCCACACCCTCTCCAGCATTTATTGCTTGTGGACTTTTGGATCGCAGCCATTCTGACTGGTGTGAAATGGTACCTCATTGTGGTCTTGATTTGCATTTCTCTGATAATGAGTGATGTTGAGCAGCTTTTCATGTGTTTGTTAGCCATCTGTATGTCTTCTTTGGAGAAATGTCTATTTAGTTCTTTGGCCCATTTTTTCATTGGGTCATTTATTTTTCTGGAGTTGAGCTGCATAAGTTGCGTGTATATTTTTGAGATTAGTTGTTTGTCAGTTGCTTCATTTGCTATTATTTTCTCCCACTTCTCTCAAGAGAATGTGAAGCCAGCTAAACTACAGAGGCAGGCAACTATTGTCATTTGAATTTTCTCTTTCTTGGTCAAAGGAAAAGCATAAGGATATGTGAAAACTGTGACTTCTGAATGATGGTTTTTTAAAATAGACTTTTTAATTTTTTTAGAACTGTCTTAGGTTTACAGAAAAATCAAGTGGAAAGTACAGAGTTCCCGAATACTACCTTAGCCTCTCCCCCTGCCCCCACCAGAGAGTTTCCGTTGTTGTTAACATCTTGCATTATTAGTGTAGTATATTGTATGTAACTGATGAAAGAATAATACATTACTATTAGACAAAGTTCATAGCTTGCATTACCCTTTGTTCTTTGTGTTACATGGGTCTTTGAGTTCTAACTATGCCTCATACCATCTGTCCACCATTACCATATCATACAGATGAGTGTCACTGGCCCGAAAGTCTCCTGTGCCGCCCGTCTATTCATCCTTCTACCCAACCCTGCAAACCTCTGGCACCCACTGATCTTTTTACTGTCTCCACAGTTTTGCCTTATAATATTCAGGTAGTAATATGTTTTCGTTTCCTCCATGTCTTTGTGTAGCTTGAAAGCTCATTTCTTTTTATATCCGAATAATATTCCATCATAGAAATATGGTGGTGGTTTAGTCTCTAAGTCAATTCTGACTCTTGCGACCCCATGGATTGCAGCCTGTCAGGCTCCTATTTTTAGCACGCAATTTTTCTAGGCAAGAATACTGGAGTGGGTTGCCATTTCCTTCTCCAGGAGATCTTCCCAACCCATGGATCGAACTTGAGTCTTCTGCATTGCAGACAGGTTCTTTAACTTCTGAGCCCCCAGGGAAGCCCTCATGGAGGTACGAACCACAGCTTATCTACTCACCCTTTCAAGGACATCTTAGTTGCTTCCAAGGTTTGATAATTATAAATAATGTTTCTATAAACATTTGCTGATTTTTGCGTGAACATAAGCTTTTAATGCATTTGGGTAAATTCTTAGGAGCGTGATTGCTGGGTTGTATGATAAAGGTGATTTTAGCTTTGTAAGAAACTGCCAAAGTGTCTTCCACATTTGACAGTTCTGTGGCACCGTATCCTCACCAGCATTTGGTGTGGTCAGTGTCAGCCTAACAGATGTGGAGTGGTACTTCATTATTATTCTAATTATCATGAAAGAGAATTGCTTTTTAAATCTATTAGACTGGCCAGTCTAAATCAGCCTTAAGACAACTGGATTAGGTCTTCTTCAATTTAGTTTTTTTTTTTTTTTTTTTTCCGCCTTAGACATATCCTTGTAATTCTAGTGAGGAAATCTTAGGAAAAGCCTTTAAGAAAAATCATGTGCTTAGAACGAAGAGAAGGAAATAATAAGAAGCTGAAGCTGAGAGTGTGTTGTCACGGCCAGTGTGTTTGCTGCTGGTAAGGAGCAAGGATAAACATGATTTAACAGCAGTATTCAGGATGATAAAAGGGGATAGTGTGAGCTGGCAGCCAGAAGCGTGCAGTAGATTGCAGATTGCCAATAAAAACATGAATGAAAACATTTTACCCAGTAGTTGGAAATAACTGCTTCATATCTCAGAGATACCATAAAAAAGAAATATCAACATTTGACTGTAGTGTGGTTGCAGGTAGTTTTAAAAAGTAAGAAATCAAAAATTTCTGAAATTGAGGTTAGGAGGAAAGCTGGTAGAGCAGAGATAGGGGCTGCACTGCCCATAGCCCCTTGGACCTTATGGCTTTAGTTCAGCTGAGTGGACTTCAAAGTGCCGGCGTCTGTGGGTTTTTGCTTTAGGGCTAGTAATGACAAAAGCTGATATAAAAATACTCCAGTTCCCTGGCATAGATAAATCTGTGCTGTGCTAAGTCAGTTCAGTCATGATCGACTCTTTGAGACCCTATGGACCATAGCCCTTCAGGCTCCTTTGTGCATGGGATTCTCCAGAAAAGAACACTGGAGTGGGTTGCCATTTCCTTCTCCAGGGGAATCTCTCTGACCCGGGGATCGAACCCACGTCTCTTACATTTGTCTCCTGCATTGGCAAGCAGGTTCTTTACCACTGGTACCACCTGGGAAGCCCAAATAACTCTAAGGCACATGTTCTATCCTATCCTGGGGGCTCCCAGCCCATCTGAGCCAATGGCTGGGTGGCGCACCCTTTACTGGATGCCTTCTCTTCTTCATCTCACTGACCCACTCCCATAACTGTTTTGGGGATGAACTTTCAGTTATACTTCTTGCACTGGCATCTTTGTCTGAGGGTTAGCTTCTAGATCAACCCAGGCTCAGACAGTTGTTGGTTTCACATTTATTCAGGATCCTCCATCCCCTTTAGTTACTGTGCCTCCTTCTTTTAAGGCTGTCCTGAAACTTCCCCTTTCATTTGCCCTGGAATCCATTACACTCAGCCTGCAGGCGCCAGGTCACTGAAGTCAGAGAGCACGTCTGATAAATCCTTCACAGTGCAGAGGGAATTATGTAAATGCAGTGTTAACTCTCCCTTATGTCTTTGCATTTTAAAGGGGATCCTTGGGAAGACTGAAAGTCTAGCGATGAAATCAGATTTCATGCCACCCGAATGAAGGAGATCGTTTTGAGCAGCCTTATCACTTCCTTTACCTCTGACTCTGGTATTCTTTGGACTATCTGGGAAAAAGAGAGCAGAGAAACTAGTCATTGTTTAATGACAAGCCAAATTTAGAGATTAAATGGAAGGCACTAGAAGAAAAATTTGCAGGAAAGCCAAGGAATTTAGCCAAAAGCAGCAAGAATAATAAAATCGCACATTTGTTGATTCTAATGGAGGAGGAAATGGCAACCCACTCCAGTATTTTTGCTGGGAAAATCCCATGGACAGAAGAGCCTGGCGGGCTATAGCCCACAGAGTCACAGAGTCGGACACGACTGAGCAACTGAGCACGTTGATTCTAAAACACTTTTTCTGGCGTTTTAACGTCTCTGAAATCAAAATGCATCTTATGATCAACAGCATCTCTAGTTACTACTGTCAGGTAGCAGTCACAATGTTATGGCCATTTCCTGTGAGGTAAAATTAAGTCATAGCTCTTCATGTCACTTTGGTTGAACTGTGTGCACTGTTGATACAGACAATGAATTTAATTGCTGTTTAAGTGTCATTAATATAATACTGTGATTTAGGATTGAAACAAATAGTTTTCATGTATGCAGAATGTTGTTCAGTTGCTCAGTGGTGTCTGACTCTTTGTGACCCCGTGGACTGCAGCATGCCAGGCTTCTTTGTCCTTCACCATCTCCTGGAGTTTGCTCACATGCAGGATGGGACAGGAACAAATCAGCAAAGCATAAATTTGATATTTGTTAAGCAAGTTAATTGTCACTAGGTGGATGGTCCTAAATTCCATGTTTTCTTAGAAAGCAACGATAAAGTACTTTACAAGATATAAGAAAGGGAAGAAGATGCCCACTATTAGAAGTTGTATTATATTTTATTTTTGAGACTCATGCAAAAGGATTGCCTATCATAGACAGAGCAACCGTGGTAAGAGAAATCACCAAATGCCTCACAATAGATGAATAAAATATCAGCACAATAGCAGGCTGGAGGAAATGAATCATGCATTGCACAGGACTATTGTTAAGATGTACAATATACATTTATCGGAAACTTCCTGCTGCCTTTGAACAGAATGCCCTTAATTTACAGCATGATACCACTGAAGAAAAATTAAATTACGTGTTTAATTATTATCATTTACACTGCTTTGCATAATCCAAACTCACACTCTTAATCCTTTTAAGGATCTATTTGGGGGACCCTCCTACACTGTTGGTGGGAATGTAAATTGGTGCAATCATTATGGAGAACACTATGGATAGTGTGGAGTTTCCTTCAAAAACTAAAAATAGAGTTGTCATATGATCCAGCAATCCCACTTCTAGGCCTATACTATTTTTGTTTCAAGGCAAAAAGCATTCTTAAAGATAAAGATCAGTTCATAGTAATGAAAGATTTGACTAGTAATATATAACAAGTATGAATGTGTATGAAAGAACCACAAGAAGAAAAATCCACAAACTAGATTTTAACATGCCATTTTCAATATTTGATAAAATTAATGAGGGAGAGAAAAATCAGCAAGGATACAGAAATTTGAACAAAACAATTAAAGTTTGGTTAATGAACATGTATGAGACATTTGCACCCAACAGCCGCAGAATTCACATTCTTTACAAGCTCACATGGAATATTTACAGAAAATCCATATGCTGGGCCACAAAACAATTCTCAGTGAATTTTGTGACTGAAGTCATTCACAAATCTATTCTGATCAGACTTTTAAAAAATCTATAACAATTAGTTAAAAGGATAATAGAAAATCCGTATGTTTGGAAATTAACCAATGCATTTGTAAACAAGTCATAATGTGAAGGTGAAATTCTATGGAAATTAGATAAAGGAAAAGGGAGAGATGTTATCAATAGTCATACAAGATTTGATTCGTATTTGCAGAAAAATCCAAAAGAATTTACAGATAAATTTTTATACTTGGTAAGAGATATTATAAGTACATTATTAGAATTATTGGAATTTAGCAAAACTGCTGGATTCAGTCAATATATAAAAGTAAAATATATTTCTACATACTAGTGAGAACACTTAAGAAAGAAAGATACTATCCATTATAAAAAATACCAACTACATGTAATAAGCTTAAAAAAAAGGTGTAAGATCTCTGTGGAAAGATATAATAATAGGCATTAAAGAAGACCTAAATAAATAGATGATTAGAACACAATTATAAAGATACCAAGTATCTAAAGATTTAGTGCCATTCAGATTCTCAACAGGGTTGTGTGTATGTATGTTTGTAGCTTGATGAAGTGATTCTAAAATTTATGTGAAAATGCAGAGAAAGCCTGTTATACTTGACATCAAAAAACTTGTTATACAACTCTAGTAATTAAGATGGTCTGTTGATAAAGCAGATAGAACCATAAGGTGGAATGGAGTCAGAAGCCAATCCATCCATATACGGGCACTTGGCTATGACAGTTCACCCAGCAGTGGTGGTGAAAAACTAAAATATTCAATAAATATCATTGCAACTAATATTTGTATATAAAAAAGTGAAAGGGACCACTCATATTAATAAGCCCCAAGTGAATTACAATTAGGAAAAAACTCTAAAGGCTTACAATATAGGGAAAAGTCTCCATGGCTATAGATTAGGGAAAGATTAAGTCATAAAAAATTAACTATAAACAAAAGAATTAATAAATTTGACCTCACTAAAATTAAAAACTTCTCTTTATTGACACTAAGAGATAGTGAAAAGACAGCCAGAGATAGAAAGTATTTGCAATACCTACACATAAGAGAAACAGACACACACTAGAAAAAGGGTAATTTCCCTTCATCTCTCCAACTTGGTGGCTCGGACGCTAAAGAATCACCTGCATTGTGGGAGGCCTGGGTTCAATCCCCAGAGGAGGGTATGGTAACCCATTTCAGTATTCTTGCCTTGGAGAATCCGCATGGACAGAGGAGCCTGGTGAGTTACAGTCCATGGGGGTTGTGAACAGTTGGACACGACTGAGCAACTAAGCACACAGCACACACACATAAGAGAAACACACACACACGCTAGAAAAAGGGTAATTTCCCTTCCTTCCTTCCTTCCACCAACATACACTTAGGGGTGGGTTTTCTGTTTTTTTATTTCTGTTTTTTGTTGTTGCTTTCTGGTAAGAGGAGAGTCCATGGCCCATATACACAGTAACTACTGAAAAGTGAACATAACTACATCTTTTAATACACACACAGCTGAATCACTTTGCTATACACCTGAAACCAACACCGCATTGTAAATCAACAATACTTCAATAAAAAATAAAAATTTTAAATTTACCTGATCATTTTAAAAAGTGCTAATTTTGTTTTGAATCTATAGTGATCAATTTTCCATAAGATGTTTTCATCTCATATATTTAAGTGAGATAAAGGTTTGGGAAAATACAAAAGGAAAGTGAAAAGATAGCCTGGGTAAAAAATGTGATTCTTTGCTCTTAACAAAGCAGAAAAAAAAAAAATGAATAACGTAACCTCACGGGGGGAAACTGAAATGTGAAAGGGAAGGTAAAAGAAGTTCAAGTAGGAAAGAAAAAGGAAGAAATGTAGACAAAGAAGCTGAGAAATGTTGAAAGATAGTATCTGAATGATCAACAACGAAGAACTTCTACAACACTGAGAAAAACAAATAGTGGTGATTCTTAGGATCTTAGAGGAACTCCTGATCTTGGATAGAAAAATCTTTCAACTTAACATAAATAACAGAGCCTCCAAACTAGTCCTGGGAGAAACCCTTTATTATTTTCAGTGGAATATTTTGAAAATAAGGGCAAAATGAGAAAACAAAGCTTTTCTTGGAGAGTTCAATAGAAGGTATATGGGGAAAAATCAATAGATAGGAAAATTTTAACAGGAATAAATTCAAACTAAGGAGAATCTGAAATTGTTAGCATGCAGAAATCAGAATTTTTAGTATCCCAGCTTAATGAACAGGATAATTTTAGCTTCTTAAGAGTTTTTGTCAATTCATTTTTGTTTTTTTCTATTGGAGTTTTCTGATTTTAAAGGGGGAAAATGTTTTGAAAGCAATAGAATATGAAACCAGATATTTGGTGCTTACCCTAACTTTACCAATAGAAATGCTAATTAGAAAGCATCATCTAATAAAATTGTAGCAATGGTCAAGGCCATAAAAATGTTTACAAACAATAACCTCATTTCTTTCCCAGAAATACCCTTTGATTTACTAGTCTGTATAATCTACTTTTGATTATTAATTTTCCACTTTGTGGTTTGCTATTTTATCTTTTCTACTGTTGATCTTTTGGCCATTTTATGGATAATTAGCACCTCCTTCAAAGAGGAGGGAGAAGGAAACTAAATAAAAAAATAAATGCATTTGTTTACATTTATTGTGCTTCCTGTTAATACTACCATGGAGAGGTCTAGTAACAAAGTTTAACACTATTGACAAAATGATGCTGTTCAAATTAGTCCTGTGAACCAAGAAAACACAGACATCTACAGGAGCCTAGCAGGTAAAGGAAATGAGTGCCTGGGTCATTCAGTGATGGATATTATGGCAATTTGGGGTAGTACAAGCTCCCCTGAAGGAATTACAATATTTCAACTTACACATCATGCCTTACGGCTGAATTAGGCCCACGGGCTTTCAGTTTACGTTAGCATTGGTAATAAAACATGTATATGCTTAGATGTCATAAAAATGAAAGTGAAAGTGAAGTCACTCACTAGTGTCCGACTCTTTGCAACCCCATGGACTGTAGCCTACCAGGCTCCTCTGTCCATGGAATTTTCCAGGCAAGAGTACTGGAGTGGGTTGCCATTTCCTTCTTCAAGGGATCTTCCTGACCCAGGGCCCGAACCTAAGTCTCCTGCATTGCAGGCAGACACTTTACCATCTGAGCCACCTGGAGGGTTGCTCTAGCATACTGACATAATTATGAGCTAGTTGATACAAAGACCATCAAACAGGGACCAAAAACAATGTGTTAAACAAGTCATGAAGAACAGAGTTAACAAATGAACAGCTGGGACCACCATGGTTCCTAATAATAATTTACAAAGAAGTAACTTTTGTAGAACTTATCCTAAGCCCCAGGTAAACCAATCCTTCTGAATGTGTGTTCAGAGCCTTTCCTACAAAGGTGCTCAAGAAGTATTTTTAATAATTAAAAGAATAACTTCTGGATACAGAACAATATGTTACATAGATGTCTACACTCACAATATAAGTTTCTGTGGCTTTATAATAGAATAGATAGTTGAAACAAATCCCAAACAATTTCACATATTTATTGGGAGGTTATTTTAATCTTCAAATAGTGATGTATATATTTAAGATTTTATGTTGTTTTTGTTCAATTTTTTTCAGGGAAAATTTCATGGAAACCCAATGCATGTAGCTGTGGTTATTTCAAATTGTTTAAGAGAAGAGAGGAGAATATTGGCTGCTGCCAACATGCCTGTTCAGGTAATACTTTCTCAAGTTGCAATCTTTTCACCGAGAACTCAATTTTTCTAAAACAGAAATTCTAATCTTCTTTCCAACCATCTTCTTCTGTCTACATTAATGGTGCCATCATCCGTTCAGCCAACTGGAATCAAGGTTCTTGGGATCATCTTTGAATAGTTGCTTTCTTTTCTCTGCCTTCTTACTGAGATAGGTACCAAGTCTTTCCAGAGTTTGTTTCTAGAATCGTATCTATACGTTCTTTTCTGTTTCCACTGCTCACACTCTGATCTGTGGTCTTACAATATCAGCTGAGGAACAGAGTAACCACTTCCTGGCTGAATTCCTAAGTACCATTTAGGCTCTGTTTCTTTCAGCATGTTTATCCTCGGGACAATCTTGCTCAAAACCCTTCAGTATTTCCCAGTTTCCTACACCACAGGTCCAAACTAGTCCATAAGCAGGAATTTTGTCTTACAGAAGCTCCATAAATACTTCTTTCATACTTGTTTCAGTGTGCTCTGCCGTGCCATATTTTAGAGTACATTTTATCCCACTAAGCTGAATGAATTCAGAGTCCCCAACAAAGATAAGTAGAGGAGTTAACGAAGGCCTTGGGAATACTCCATTTAAAAAGGAAAGCGCATGTAGATAATCAGCTTTCCAAATGTCATGCTGAATAATTTAGTGATTCACACTACTGTATTTATTTTTGAGGATCCAACAAAACTATCTTTTTTTCAACTATTAAAAATTCTCAGATTTGCTTGCTGTCAGTTTATGGTTGTTTCTAGAGAAGTATGAAGTTTTAACAACTTGCTCTTATTTTTTAGATGTGAATAAGAATGTATCATCTTTAATTTTAGAATCTAAAGTTAATAAGTTTCTAAAGTAAACATAGTTTGATTCAGTGAAAATTTGGATGAAAATTAAGATTCTATTACTAATATATGCTATTTTCATATATTCTCAGTTGTCCTCTTTTGTAGCCCTCTTATCTCTAGTCATTATATATATGTGTGTGAGTGTGTATTGTTGTTGTTCTCTTCACATATCAGATATCAGCCAAGTTAGAAACATTTATTTGAATAGATGCTCTTCAAAATCATTCCTCAATCTTCTAGTACTACATACTACCACAAAAGAAGCACTGGTTTGTAAAGTTCAAAGCAGTAGACAATATATGGAGATACATACATACACACACACACACACACACACACACACACAGAAATAATGGGAGCCAAAATGAGAGAGAGGCAATTTTACAAATCATCTGAAGAATGTGATACAGTTGAAAGAACATTTGATTGAAAGTTAAGGACCTGGGTTCCACTTGAGGTTCTGGGACTCATTTTCTACTTAGTCATCACCCTTTCTAACCATACCTCCCTATCCAAGTATAAGGTGAAGGGTCTATGGACATTCTCTCAACTCTAGCCATCTATGTAAACGTTGTATCTCAAGAACAAACTCAGATAGGTTATTAGAGTGGCCAAGAAACATGGCTTGGAGTAGCTGGTTAGTCTTTCCATTAATACTTAACCAGGCTAACATTTTTACATATTCTTTAGCAAACTCTCTTTGTTCTAAAATAAAAATAAATTTCATCCTGGCAGATTCAACATCCCTAATTCTGAATTCAAGTACAACATAATGTAGTTTCACATCTTACAGAATCTCAAAAGTCACATGGGTCTGATGTAGAAAAACAGGAAAAAAATTTTAACCATAAAATCATCTGTAATTTCACTGTTCAACGATAACAAATGATTATATTTTGGTGTATGTGTTCTTCCAATCACATGTGCTTGAGTTTATATGTCTATACATACATCTAGATATTTATAAGTAAATACATGCATACACAAGCAACAAAGATCGCAAACATATAGTGTCTTATAATTTGCTCTATTTCATACTTTAACGCTACTCATATGTCCTTAAGGGCTCCCCAGGTGGCGCTAGTGGTAAAGAACCTACCTGCCACTGCAAGAGATGCAAGAGAAATGGATTGGATCCTGGGGTTGGGAAGATCCTCTGGAGGAGGAAATGGCAACCCACTCCAGTATTCTTGCCTGGGAAATCCCATGGACAAAGGAGCCTGGTAGGCTGCAGTCCATAAGAGTCGAAAAGAGTCAGACAAGACTGAAGCAACTGAGCACACATACACGTACGTCATTAAATATTTTTCTACAGCATGGTTTTTAATGGCTGTAGAATATTTTATATCATACTGATCCAGACCTCAGTTCAAAGTATATTACATATACTACATTCATCATAAGCCTGTTTCATCAATATGTTGAAGTTTCAGGGACTTCACTGGCAGTCCAGTTGTTAAGTCTTTGCTTTCCAGTGCAAGGAGGTACGGGTCTGATCCCTGGTCAGGGAGCTAAGATCTCATATGCCTTGCAACCTATAAGCCAAAACATAAAAAAAAAGAAGAAGCAATATTGTAACAAATTCAATAAAGACTAAAAATGGTCCATATCAAAAAAATTTTTTAATATGTTGAAATTTCAAAATGTTTTTCCAGGGACCTCTGGAGAAATCCTTACAAAGTTCTTCAGTTTCAGAAAGACAGAGGAATGTGGAGCACAAAGTGGCTGCCATTAAAAATAGTGTGCAGGTGAGTGATCTCTTATAGATAGAAAAGGCGAGCAGTGGTCCCAATTCTAGGCACCTTTCTCTTGTGTGCCCAAAGTTACTGTGTACAGAAGTCATGGGGTACTTGGTTATAAAATAAATATCTCTCACACACTATGTTCATGTTAGAAAAGATTTCTTTGGAGAAAGCGTTGAACTTCAATTTACTGAAAATTGGAGTCACACCCGTCTCCATCAATGAGAAGCCATGTGGCTTCAGGCAAGTAAGTTACTTTACATCTCCAAGCCTCTGCTTCTTCATCTGTAGAAGTAAGAATAACCACTCTAACAGGCTGGTTGGGAGGACTACATGAGATTTAATACTATATGAAAAGCCTTTAGCTTAGATTCTGACATCTTTATGTCTGAGCAGAAAACATCACTAGATTTGGAGAAGAGTAAAACCAAAAATCTCGAAGACAGGAATGAACAGGAGACACAGAGGAGGCATAAATATTTTCTAAGAGGTTCAGAGGAAATAATTTAGACTGTATTGTCATATATGTCCTTTTATAAAGGAGACTTTAAGCAAAAAGATAGTTGGTACATTAATACAGAGCTATATGGAGCTAAGTGGATAAAGTATCCATATTATAAAAAACATGTTAGTAGCATCATTTGGAATTTACTGAGAAATGAGAGACAAGATGCTGAAATTTACAAACACTCAGGAAGAGAAAATGGAAGAGCAACTTCAGTCTGGTTCTTCCAGAGATATTCAGTTCTCATGGGAATTAGCTCTTTAGAAATTGTGGTTCTATAATATATAATTAGTCTGGGATATTACTGGAGATTGGAAGCAGTAAACAGTGTATTTTGAAATACTGATGATGGATGGTATTATTTCATTGGCATGATTAATTGCAACAACAGAGTATGTTTTCTTTTGTAAAAAGATGACAGAACAAGACACCAAATATTTAGAAGATCTACAAGATGAATTTGATTACAGGTATAAAACGATTCAGACAATGGGTAAGTTTTTGTTTTGTCTACAATTCCACAAAGGGACATGACTAGGGTTTCTTCTTTCCTGAAAGAATTGATAAATTAGTCCCTTTATTTTTGAAGAGAGAATGCAGGAGAAGAGAACTTAATTTACTTCCTCCTTTTCTCTTCATATAAATATATATTTTTTACCAACTATTCAAATTATAAAGCTCATGAGAAATAACCCCTATTTCAGAATGGTTCTCCAAAAGCTAAGAACATTTTCTTGTAGAATCAAAATATCATTATCATAATTAAGAAAAGGATTAATAACTGTCTATTATGATCAGGAAATTACTAATATTATCTCTAGGTGAGTTTTTTACTATAATTTTTTAAAATTAAAAGTAGAAATGTTATTCACTGTAGGAAATTGGGAAAGTAGAAAAAAATTATAAATTTAAAAATCACACAAAAACACCATCAAAATGCTAGCATATTTTCCTCCAGCCCTTTCTATATGTTCAAAATACATCCATAGAGATTTATTTACAAAAAATGAAATCAACTTGCACATAGTTTTTGAATAGTATTTTAAGCTAAACTTTTATTTTACATATTTCCTCAGATTAAAAGAATCTCCACATATATAATTTCAATAATTATATAAATATCAAAATGTAAGAACACCGCAATTTATTTCACTATTTCTTTGTGGTTAAATATTGAAGTTGTTTGGGGCTTCCTTGGTGGTGCAGAGGTTAAAGCGTCTGCCTGCAATGTTACAATTAGGTGTTTTTAAAGAAATATAAGGAAAGAATGAGAATATTTACAAAGATCTAAGATTTACAAGTAATAATAGATTGGTCACTTAAAGTGCACTGCAATTAGTGGAACAATTAGAGAAATTTTAATCAGGTCTAGATTAGTTAATAGGATTGTACCAGTGTTAATCAACTAGCTTTGACCATTGTATTATGGTTATGTAAGACATTAGAGGAAGCTGTGTGAAGTCTATATGGGAACTTTATACTATTTTTTGTAACTTCTTGTAATTCTAAAATTATTTTAAAATAATTTTTAAAAACACATTAGATATAAATTCTTTTTATAGATGATTTACAAAATCATCCTTAACTATTGAAATGCTAGCTTAAAATTTATTTGGAAGGAAATAATATGGATGATTGTGATCAAATGCTTATTAACTTCCTATCTAATATTTCAAAGAGAGGATATTATTTTTCCCTGGCATACGTGAGATGTGACATGTTCTCCTGGCACCTTCAGGATGTCTTGACTCCCATGAAATGTTGATTTATTATGTTATAAGTATGTTCATGAATTTGTATGCACAATTGTGTGTACAGTTTTGTACATGCATAATTGTTTGTATGTACAATTGTTTTTCCTTTGGAGAAATTCACACAACACAGGTTTTGTCAGATTATATTATCAAAGGGATTCATGATCTTAAAAAGGTTTAGAACAACTGCACATTTAATCAACTATTACATTTCATTGAAAGCAGCCTCACTCTAAATTTCATATGTGAACTACCAATTTTATGAATTAGAATATGATAAAATAGATTATAACAATAACATTATTTTTGAACTTATTTTACAATTAGTTACTTTAATATCTTTCAGTACTTCATAAGCAGTATGAAGAATAAAAATGATTATTTTATCACTTAAATCACCAAGTATTTATTTTGTCGGTTATAAGTGAAAGGAAATGTTTTAAGTGAAATGAAAGATACATGGGAAACAAGTTATATACTTGCTGGTGAAGAATGAAAAGTATTAGCTAATTAAGTTTTGAGTTCATAAAATGCTGTCTAAGTAAGAGTTTGCTATACATGGGATCTAGGAGTTAGTGAATTTGTGAATTAATACAGCCAGAAATAATTCTTGGAGACCAGTGCTATTTTGTAGAGAAATTTGCTACAACATTGTTCAGGAGCCTTTTTTTCACAATTACTGAAGCCCTATCAGTGTTCCAGACCTTCATTTAGATATATGAACAGTTAGGCCTTCATTTAGATAATGAACAGTTGGTATAAATAGTCGCTTACTGTATACCAATACATTTTTAAGTTCAAATTAAATAATATGATGTTTATTGTACTTTTTCCATTTAAGAGGATAAATCATTTGGGGTTTTTTCAGCCAGAGATTTTTCTTAATTTGCAACTCCCACTTCTTCTGGTTTCATTGTGAGTCTAGCTTGTTTTGCAAAGAAAAAGAGAAAGCAAAGGATTTAGTCATTATTAGTTCATGAGACTGTGTATAAAAGTACAACCCTTGCAGGAGATTGAGTCAAGACATCAGGAAGGGTCAATATGATTTAATCATGAGCACAAAGAAAGGCCTCTTCCTTTCTTACACATGCCAACCAGCCAAAGTCATTGTCAATGTAGAGATGATCTAATAAAGAGTCCACTAGAAAAACGTTTGTATCTCCTCTCTACTGGCCCCTAAAAGGAATATCGTGAAGAATGGTGTTCTCTCAAGGTTTGTAAGATAGAGAGTTCATCTCTGGCGTGCTTGGATGTAATCCTTCCTGGCAATATGAGCTGTCAAGGATTTACTTCCAAGCTCATCACTAATGGCCCCATTTCTGCTCTTACATCCTGGATCTTAGGATGGCAGGTTACAGCCAGCTTGGCTTTCACTTCAAAGACCTTTTCCTTGGAGAGGACTCTAAATCTGATCTCTTCTTCACAGATCAGGGTGACAAGAACAGTGCCCTAATGAATCAGGAAGTTTTAACTCTGCAGGAAATGCTGAACAGCCTGGACTTCAAAAGAAAGGCTAGTGAAGAACTCTAATTTGACCTTTTGTCTATTTTTCTCCTTTTTGTATATCCAGTCTTACTGAAAAGAAGCTCTTTGATTTTATCAGTTCTGTTTAGGCTGAATGATTTTATCAGTTCCATTTATGCAATGTTTCTAGGAAGAGTATCATACTGTTTGCCATGCTTCTCTATCTAAGTTTACAAAGCAGACTGTCTCTAGAGTCTATTTATTCTGCTTATGTGGTACCTGTACTATAGCTACCATTAATTTCAAGAACATTTTACCCAGTTTTTATTTGCCATTATTTCAGACATGACTGTTTTAGTTGCTGTACTTAATATGCTGAGATGTGTTCTACTGTACATGTATAATTAAGATATTACTTGATGACTACTAAAATTTTATTGCAGAAATGTGTCCCAGTTTCTGTTATGAGAAATGACGTACTAAATAATTTTGTAGATTTCAGAATAGTCCACTGAATCCTGAACATATTCAATCCCATCTCTTCCCAAGGAGAGGAAGGATATTTTTCTGGCTCAATAAAATATTTTAAAAGAGGGGAAATATCTCAATTTCAATTCTACCTCTCTTTGAAAAGAGACGCAACTGAAATTAACCAGTTACTGAAATCGATAGTTTATTTCTAAAAGTTTGGCTTCACTTTTTTGTGCAGGAATTTGTGTAAGCACAAATAAATGTAAAATTATTTTCACCCTAAATCAATTATAAACTTAAACAACCATATGTCAGGTTTTAAATATGTAAATGTTTAACCTAAGATAAGCTTCATACTTTTATACATAATGAATCTATGCTATACATTTTATGCATGCTATCTTATTCTACTTTAAATAAAATTTTAAGGAGAAGGGGAACCTCAGAAATAATTCAGTCCATTCACCTGACTGTATAGATGAGAAAGCAAAGTAAAATGACTTGTTCAAATTTACATAGCCTGTGGCCAAGCCAGGGTAGAAATTCACATCTTCTAATCCCTAAGCATTTGAAAATTATCCTCTCCCACCATGCTTCCCCAAACCCAGATAAAGTGATGATAAATACTAACATTTGTGTGTGCTATAATGCTTGAGTTGTGTCTGACTCTTTGTGACCCCATGAACTATAGTTGGGCCAGGCTCCTCTGTCCATGGGGTTCTCCAGGCAAGACTACTGGAATGGGTTGCCATACCCTCCTCCAGCGATCTTCCCAACTCAGGGATCAAACCTGCTTCTCTTAAGTCTCCTGCACTGGCAGGCAGATTCTTTACTAGGGCCATCTGAGAAGCCCAAAAACTAACACAGAGAGGCTCAAATTTTAGTCAGTACATTTAAGAATTAATGCATTAAGATATTTATAAGAATGTAAATTCAATTTATAAATGGCTTTTTAAGAAGCAGATAAATGGCTTCTATGACTACAGGATTCAATATTGTCACAGGAGTTACAAATTCAACATATTTATATTAATGACATGAGGCTATTGTGAGATATTATGAGAATGTTAACTGTGATCATGCTTTTTACTTCATGATGTTATTGAATTGCCATAATTAAATTATTTGAAAAGGCAGTCCTATGGCAAATAGAAGGTAGTATTTGGTAAAATATTTGGTCAAAATTTTAACCCAAAGTTTTATCTCCCAGGTTAGGCAGACTGTATTCTAGATTGAATTGTGAGTGACTTTGGTTGCATGTCATAAGAATCTTCTCAGTAGTCACTTTTGTTTTTAGGAAGCCCTGAGTAAGATGACACAAATAGTGAATGAGACGGACTTGTTAATGAACAGCATGCTGGTGGAGGAGCTGCAAGACTGGAAGAGGCGACAGCAAATCGCCTGCATTGGAGGTCCACTCCACAATGGGCTCGACCAGCTTCAAAACTGGTAAAACGCCCTGACTTTAATTTCTAGTGAAAACCACAGGAAGTACACACACAGTGTCGCTGAGCTGGAGAAGGCAGGCTTAGACCTTAGTGTCAGTTCATTCAGCTTGTTGATGGCTTATGAGCAGCTGGAACTCTTGAATACAAATAGATGTAATTGTCTAAGTGTTCTGAATTCCCATTCCTTGGGGGAGAATAATAAAGCATCTATAGAAATCTATAGAATGCATAAGAATTGCTCATTTTCTCATATATAATATGTCAACATGCAGTCTTAAAAGACTCAAATGAATTTTTTTCAAATCATCAATAAATACACTTTCTTGAAGAGCATGAGAAGCACTGGCTTCAAACACTGTATCTCATTTTTAAAATGTGTATCTTAAGATGTCCACATAAAACTAAGCATTAGTTATGTGTTTTTAACAAAATGATTTGTTTTGGTAGTTAAATGACAAATCTCAAGTGGCTAATACAACATGGCATCCCCTGCCTGTGTACACATGCGTACAATCATGTACAGATATTATCCTTTGTACTAAACAAAGGTTTATAGGGTTTTCCCCTTCATCAGTGCAAAAGGAAATTCTCTGAGTGAAGGAGCAATTAGAAAATATGATGAAAAAGAAGGAAAATTTTTGATTGAATCGAAAATTGCTTTCCTGGGGTACAATCCAATGTGATGAAAACACATATAACTGGGCACACTTGCACTAAAAGCTCCGCACTTCCAGGACTACTTCTCAAGAAAAGTAACTGGGCTCCTTTTAAAATTTGTTGATTTCCTTGGGGAAATATTTTGATTCACTAACCTCACTGTTTTTGTGAAAACAAGATAAACAATAAAGGGAGGAAGAGAGAGCATAGCAGAAATGGTGCTTATACCAAATTCAGTAAGGGGTTGACAGTTCTTTCTACCATGTTGTGGGGAATAAAGTCTAACTAGAAAGAGCTGCTGTCAGGGCACATGGACTTAGGTAAGTGTGATGAGACGTCTGCCCCCTCTTAGTTGGAGGCCCTTTCTATCCCCCCTTTCCCAGACTTCCAGCCCAAGCTGCCACCTCCATTTCTTAAGTGAGATCCAAGGTGTAAAACTCTAAGCAGATAATTTTCTTCAGAAAGATCCATTGACAATCTTTTGGTTAATATTTAGGACTTGTATAAATATATATGGAGGGAGGTCACATTATTTTTTCCATCAGTATTCTTACACATAAGATTCTTCATAAAATATATTTTTTTTCATAAAATATACTTTTAAAGTTTTAAACTTGCTCTCTTTGCCTTTTAGCGAGTACCATCTTTTAAAAATATATGTGTTTAATAGACTTCTAAAAAAGATGATAAAAGGAATTTGGGGGGACTTTCCTAGTGGTCCAGTGGCTAAGACTCTGTGCTCCCAATGCAGGGAGCCTGGGTTTGATCCCTGGTTAGGGAACTAGTTCCCACATACTGCAACTAAAGACCCTGTGTGCCACAACTAAGACTCAGTGAAGCCAAATACATAAAAATACTTTAAAAACAAAGGAATTTGAACCCAGACATTCACAAAATTTTCTAAATGATTTGTATAAAACTGAAGGTAAAATTTTTAAAACATTGAAAACAGTTAACATCTATCAGCATTTTAGAGAAAACCTGTGTTAGGAAAATAAATGTAAAAAACACTGTCACTAATCTAATGGAATTAAATGACTAATTCATTTAATAATTATTTAGTAATACTTGCTAAATAGTTAAAATGGTGGAGTTTAGTAGAAAAAAAACTATCTGCATTTTTCATTGACTGTTCAATAGCTTTACACTGTTGGCAGAAAGTCTGTTCCAACTCAGAAGGCAGTTGGAGAAATTAGAGGAGCAATCTACGAAAATGACATACGAAGGAGATCCTATCCCATTGCAAAGACCACATCTGCTAGAAAGAGTCACCTTCTTGATCTACAACCTTTTTAAGAAGTAAGTCAACAATTTGCTCTACACCTGCAACTTAAACAAATTGTACAACTATACTTCAGCTTAAAAAAAGAGGGTAGGTCAAGTGTTATCCATTTAGATGCCTCCTGGCAGCTTCAGTTCTATGTAGTTGGGAGGACATCCTGGTTTGGTTTTGGTATTCAGGTGGAGGAATGCGAGAGAAGTGTTAAACAATGAGCTTTAGGGTGCAGCGAACAAAGCTCCAGAGAGTTCCAGAAACATTTTTTTACTCATCACTGTTTATTCATTAACACTTCTTCCACCACCTAACCCAGTTTTTCATGAGTCACCATGTTGCCCACCCAAAGTTCATTTTTCATATTTTAGAAAAAAAGATTTCAAGGATTTCTACTCAAGTATCAATACATATTCAAAAAATGAAGGGTGGAGAATATGTTTATGTTTATAAGCTCATCTAAAGAAAAAAGTATTATTGTGTACCAGAAATCCTGATATCTAGGTCAAAAATGGCATGAAATTACTTTCTACTTGATGTTTATTATGATAAAAGGAGACTGGGGCTTTTATTCTTGACCTAAATATAATAATTAAGAATTATTTACTGTTGTTACTTACGGAAATCTTTAGGCATTTCCCATCTCTTGGTAATTATTTATGTGACGTCTTGGAAAGATTTAAGCCTAATGGGAGTTTGAATGTCTTATAAGTGTAGAAATTTTTTATTTTATAAGAGGACAGCATCCTGTTACTCTGTGGTTTTCAGCCTGTCAATGTCTTCAGTGTTTTCAAATGACACGCTTTATTTCCTTTGACCCCAGCTCATTTGTGGTTGAACGACAGCCATGCATGCCAACCCACCCTCAGAGGCCAATGGTACTTAAGACTCTCATTCAGTTTACAGTAAAGCTAAGGTAGGCAGAATGTATTCTATTGTTTCATATTTATGGTGCTATGGTCACTGTGTAATTAAGGCTCATTTCTTTCAATGTGGCTTTCAGGCAACTATTCTTTATCGAGTGACTCCTGCATGCCCAGCTATGGTAAATTAAATACCCACAGAAATATTCACGTGAGAGCCCTACTTACAAAGAGTGGAGCAATGAAGATGAGGGCATGAGAGTTATTAGCATAAAAGTATGAAGTCACAATTTCAGATGACATGGGATTAATTGCTCAGAAGATTGACTTGAGAAGAAGACTGGGGAGCCTAGAGAATGCTTGTGGTCACTGTGAGGAAGGACCTTGAGGGAAGAGCAGGGGTGTGAGAGAGACACTATTAGAAATAAGGACTTTCTAAAATAAGGAGTCACTGTTCTATAAGCATGGGGAGCGGGGAGAGAGAGAATTGAGAAGATGGATTGGAACAGGTTGTAGAAGGTTCCAATATCCTATCCAGGCATATAGTGGCACATTCTTTACCTGTGATCACCCAGAAGCTAGCTTATTGAATTTTCCATGAAAACTCTCAACACCATGATTTTCAGCACATCCTTATTATGTACTTGATTTAAAGAGAAATGATTATGTTGTTGCTGCTTTATCTATGTATGTGATTCTTTTCATTTTCATGAGCAAACTAACACATACAGCTTTCCTAATGACATTTTTAAAATAATGAGTTTGACTTCAGACTTTCAAAGATATTGTCATCATGCCTCAATCTCTAAGCCCCAAAGCTTTAAATTCCTAATCACTAGGTTATCTCTGGAAAGCTGAAATTCCAGACCAGTACAGGAGGCTGTGATGCCATGGTAGATGGTAGTTAAGATCCCATGGTAGCATCCTTGGTCACAGAGCACTATTGAAACTCCATTTTTAGTTCAGTTTCATTTTATCGAGACATATTGACATACAACACTGTGTAAGTTTAAGCCTAAAGACTTGATGTGCATAAATGGCATAATGATGATTACAATAAGTTTAGTTGACATCCATCACCTAGGAACTGCATTTTTTTAAAGGAAGGCATTTGTCTTTCATTTGCATTTCGGAAACCCTACTTGAAATTCTGAATCATTTCCTTTGTGTGAATTTGCACCACCACACTAAGATACAAAAATAGAAAACAAAAACCAGGTTCCTTTTTAAAATTTTCTTATTTTCAAATGTATTCCTTTCTCATCCCCACATCTCTATACAACTCAGAAAACTGTAACACTAAAGGGAAATAGGATAGCGGGGTAGTGCATATATCCTGCTTTCCCTTGAGACACCCGTATATGATATATTCAGTCTAAGATGTTCTCTGGGGCAAAAGGGAAGATGAGTAGGGATTGCTCAACAAAGAACTCTGAGTGGAAGAGGTCCTTGAATGGGCATCACCTGGCATGTTGTTTAAACTGACTGCCAGAGGCATAGACCATTGGTCCCTGGCAAGGGTATTCTGCCCTCCTCTTCCATCTACTGTTCAGTCCCCATTCTTCTTTTCTGTACCCAATTCCCCCGCTGTCTTGACAGCTGATCCTTTACTTAGTATTCAAGATTTTTCCTAAAACCCCACTCTACCAAAGCATTCCATCCTCCTATTTCAAAGAAAAGAGGTGACATGGGACTCCCTTTTGTCATCAGCACTTAAAGTGAGTCAGATCCTTCTTGATACAGGATAGAGAGGAAGGCAAAAAGGGAAATCATTTCATCTTACTTCATATGACTTCCTCACTACCAGCAGCTATAGTATCATATCCCAAAGCCCAAAATCAGTTCTGGCAGGATTTTTAAGAAACCTTGATACATTCTTTTTGTTTTGTTTGGGTTGTTTGTTATCTATGGTCATATTTCTCTAATGTCAATCAGCTGCTTACCACCATTCTTTAAATTTCATCTGTTTAGCTGGACTTCTTCCTTTGATGTATCGCCATGTCTACTGTGCTCCTTCCCTAATCTTCATTATGCCAGTTTCCCACTGCCTGGGGCTGTACTGGGTTTATATAAGAAGCTCAATGCAGCTGCGTGAATAAACAATGTTTGGGATGAGTGTATATGTAAATGAATGAGTGAGTGACTGAATGAATACCTCTGAAACTAAACTGAACCTGCAGAGAGGTTATGTCAGAGGGTACAGCTTAGAAAGTTTGGGGAAAGCTAAGGAGACTCCTGAAGGAATTAAAGGAATTGTTATTCTGACCTTTAATCATTTGTTTGTGTGAAATTAGGTCTTTTTCAGTTATAAAATTTTTGCTGTTACTTACATGTAATATCTTTAAAGTCTGCAAATGCATTTGAAGTGGAATTTTCCTATTCTATCAGAGTCCTAGTCTTTCTCAGTATTTTACCATAAAACAGTTATCAAAACATTTAGTTTTACTAAGCTTACAATTTTTTTTATAATATGAGAATTAAATGAATCCACATAAATAGATTTACAAAAGTTTTTTCTTTTATTTATATGTCTAACCCAAATTTAGGCTTTAGCCAAAATATGTAGCTATTTTTCTGATCTAGCCAATGTATTATCTAACACACATCAACTAACGCAACATGAAAATACTTTCCAAATATGTGTTCTATTAAGTGGGTGATGTCAATATTAGTAAAATGACAAAGTAAAGAGAAATTGACATTTTCAAAACACATGAACATAAGACTGGAAATAATGTGAGCTTGATTTATATATATTTGGCATAAATATATTTAAATCTTTACATATAAAAAGGCTTTTAGCCATGAAAATTTTTATCTTTAATTCTTTATGTGTTTTTTCCAGACTGCTAATAAAATTACCAGAACTAAATTATCAGGTAAAGGTGAAAGCATCAATTGACAAGTAAGTTTTTAATTTCCATTTTGAAACATGAAATTGTAAGACTTTTTAAGAAGAATTGTCCTTATTTTATAGGATAATTTTTAACTTTTAATTTTACTTCTCTAACATAATGTATCAATGTACTTCAATATTTGACTTTAAAGTTCAAACATTTAACAGAACTCCAATGAAGACTGACTTTATAAATTTTAATATAAAGACATGAAATGAAATTTTATATACTATCCTCATCCTCTAAAGTAGCATAGAAAAGTCTTTTTCCAGATCTATTAAATAACTCATTTTAAAGAATCTTCTTGGTTTTACAGGAATGCTTCAACTCTAAGGTAAGACATTTACTTTAGATTTTTTTGTTGTTCCCATAAATACATTTTTACCTGAGACCATTGTAAATAGCTAAGATTTCCTCTCTAGCAATCGAAGATTTGTACTTTGTGGAACTCATGTCAAAGCCATGTCCATTGAAGAATCTTCCAATGGGAGTCTCTCTGTAGAATTCCGACATTTGGTGAGTTAAGTAGTGAAATGACCCAAGTTCCCCCCCAACCCCTCCAAATCAGACACATCTAAACTAATAGACCTTATAATTTAATGTGTTTTGTTCTTTAGTGTTTCTTATGTGAATTAAGGACCGTATTGAGAAATAAAACATGCCATCTTTGAAGAATTTAAAGTGGTAAAAAAAAAAATTGAACCTTAACTCAGAAAGTCTGTGTTCTTAACAATGGTGATATTGCACCTAAATATATGTCTTAATTAGTCAAAATATTTTGGTCATGATGACAGAGATAATATGTCTTAAAGTAGATAAGCATTCCTGGCTTCACTGAAAAAATCTCTCCAATTGATACCCAATAATGGCAGGTCTGGCTAAAATCTCTGTCATTTTAGGAGGATTGGCTTGGGGAAATAGGATGGTTTTAGGTGTGAGATGCACACAGTTGGCCTTGGCATTTCTAGAAAGCTTCTGACCCAGCCTCATCCTGTTACTTCTTGTTTTTACTACTTCCTCTTAATCTGGAGATCTCTTCCTGCTTCCTTTCTAATTCGTCACATAGTTCTTAGATTCCCAAACACCCTATTGCTTGTCTAGCCAAAAACATGTTTCTTACCTGGCTTATTAACATTGAGAAGGTACCTCACCTGAATGTTGACCACTGAAGCAGCCTCAAGAGGTCTACTTTCTAAAAGATAAAATTTATGTTAACAGAAAGATAGCTGCATACAAAAATTTATACTGGTGTTCAGTTTTTACTTTTTGTGTGAATCCTTGAATCCCTCTGTATGAGACTGCTAAATCAATTAAATGTAATGATGAGTGATCATATATATCAGTCAGTTCAGCTCAGTAGCTCAGTTGTGTCCAACTCCTTGCGACCCCATGAATTGCAGCACGCCAGGCCTCCCTGTCCATCACCAACTCCCGGAGTTCACTCAGACTCTTGTCCATCGAATCAGTGATGCCATCCAGCCATCTTATCCTTTGTTGTCCCCTTCTCCTCCTGCCCCCAATCCCTCCCAGCATCAGAGCCTTTTCCAATGAGTCAACTCTTTGCATGATGTGGCCCAAGTACTGGAGTTTCAGCTTTAGCATCATTCCTTCCAAAGAAATCCCAGGGCTGATCTCCTTCAGAATGGACTGGTTGGATATCCTTGCAGTCCAAGGGACTCTCAAGAGTCTTCTCCAACACCACAGTTCAAGAGCATCAGTTCTTCGGCTCTCAGCCTTCTTCACAGTCCAACTCTCACATCCATACATGACCACAGGAAAAACCATAGCCTTGACTAGACGGACCTTAGTTGGCAAAGTAATGTCTCTGCTTCTGAATGTGCTATCTTAGGTTGGTCATAACTTCCAAGGAGTAAGTGTCTTTTAATTTCATGGCTGCACTCACCATCTGCAGTGATTTTGGAGCCCCCCAAAATAAAGTCTGACACTGTTTTCACTGTTTCCCCATCTATTTCCCATGAAGTGATGGGACCAGATGCCATGATCTTCATTTTCTGAATGTTGAGCTTTAAGCCAACTTTTTCACTCTCCATTTTCATTTTATCAAGAGGCTTTTTAGTTCCTCTTCACTTTCTGCCATAAGGGTGGTGTCATCTGCATATCTGAGGTTATTGATATTTCTCTCGGCTATCTTGATTCCAGCTTGTGTTTCTTCCAGCTCAGCGTTTCTCATGATGTACTCTGCATAGAAGTTAAATAAGCAGGGTGACAATATACAGCCTTGATGTACTCCTTTTCCTATTTGAAACCAGTCTGTTGTTCTATGTCCAGTTCTGTTGCTTCCTGACCTGCATACAGATTTCTCAAGAGGCAGGTCAGGTGGTCTGGTATTCCCATCTCTTGAAGAATTTTTCATAGTTTATTGTGATCCACACAGTCAAAGGCTTTGGCATAGTCAATATAGCAGAAATAGATGTTTTTCTGGAACTCTCTTGCTTTTTCCATGATCCAGCGAATGTTGGCAATTTGATCTCTGGTTCCTCTGCCTTTTCTAAAACCAGCAACATCAGGAAGTTCATGGTTCATGTATTGCTGAAGCCTGGCTTGGAGAATTTTGAGCATTACTTTACTAGCATGTGAGATGAGTGCAATTGTGCGGTAGTTTGAGCATTCTTTGGCATTGTCTTTCTTTGGGACTGGAATGAAAACTGACCTTTTCCAGTCCTGTGGCCACTGCTGAGTTTTCCAAATTTGCTGGCATACTGAGTGCAGCACTTTCACAGCATCATCTTTCAGGATTTGAAACAGCTCAACTGGAACTCCATCACCTCCACTAGCTTTGTTCGTATACATTCTTATAACTAGCACTCTTTTTGCTTAAGTTCAATTCCTATTCTCAAGAAACTTTCACTAATGGCCAATGATGGCTAATAAGTGAAGCCATAAAAGGCTCTTAACTTAGAGATATCTGTCTCCCAAAAGAGTCATTTGAAAAAGGAAGGACAAGAAACATACCAAAAAGTGGTCGAGTCTCTATTCCAGGAAGGATAAAATAACAAAACTTTAGTTTTCATGATGCTTTTCTAGTTGCAAAGCATTTTCACATATACTATGTTTTATATAATAATTTTTATCAATTTTTAATACCAAAGTAAATATGGAAAATCAGCGAAGCAAAATGTTAAAAATTAAAAACCACCTATATGATCCCAACACCTTGACATAACACTATTGAAATCCTTATTTTTACATTTTCATTCATATGTGTATGTATACATATATATAGACCTTCCCTGGTGGCTCAGACAGTAAAGAATCTGCCTGCAGTACAGGAGACCTGGGTTTGATCCCTGGATCAGAAAGATCCTCTGGAGAAGGGAATGGCTACCCACTCCTGTATTCTTGCCTGGAGAATTCCAAGGACAGAAAAGCCTGGCGGGCCACAGTCCGTGGGGTCACAAAGAATCAGACACAATTGAGCAACTAACACTTTCACTATATAATATATATATGTATATATTCTTTTTTTTTAAGTGGATCAGATTGTACAGATTAATTTTTTTTCTGTCCTATTTTCCCACTGAGTAGTCTGTGTCATGAACATTTTGTATCTTCTCCTCTCATGGCATTTAGTAGCTCATGACGCCATGTGCATACTGGCCCGTGTCTATTTTCCCAGGCCTATGTGTTAGACATGATTTCATAGGCATTGAGAATCGTCATGGCTTAGCTCAGATGATACTTTCCAGGTACAGAGGAGTGCTGAATATATTCTAAAACATCCCAGTATGATTTCCTCTTTCCAAAATGTGGCTGAAAAACAATCTTATACCGGCTTGCTCCCTTATCTCAGTGAAACTTCCTGAAGTGGAGTCCCATGAGATGAAACAGGAAGCTCTTTCTGTTGAATCTGGGCAGCTATGTTCGGTTTCAGTGTGTTAGAAGACATCTGGCTTACTGTTCTAGAAGTCAAAATTCTTACTGAGAAAACCGCTATAATAGGTACAACCAACTTGGTATTTAGCAGATAATGCTTCTCCATGCAAACACTGTTGTTTCCTTTTCCACAGCAGCCAAAGGAAATGAAGTCTAGTGCTGGAAACAAAGGAAATGAGGTAGGAAATATTTTCTCCAAAGGCATTTTTCTAGGAAATAATCCTATAATGTATTATTTTTACAAAACTCATGAACAGTATGAAAAGGCAAAAGCTCTTAAACTGCCCTTTGTATTTTTATATAAAATCAAATTCGTGTTTCTTTAATTACAAATGTAAAACTTGATAATTGCCAACTGTGTAAGAACTTTTGTTTTAAAAAGAAGAGCACGGAAATTGCATATAACATCCTCCTAAGCAAACAACTGTTAATGTTTGGGTTCACATCATTCTAAACTTTATATGTATACATTACTTTAAATGTATATATACGCACAATGTTTCATAACCTGCTTTCCATCACATAGCAATGTGAAGTGAGCAGTTTTCCATAAACTTACTCTTGGAGGACATGATTTAAAGTGGTTGCATTGTATTGCTGTAATTTCTTTAGTCGGTTCATTATTATAGAATATTATAACATCACTCATTTTCCACAGGTAAGAGGTAAGTCTTTGAACATCATGACCCAGTATGTGAAAATCACAAGTGAAAAACAGTTCTATTACTTTATGGTATCAATTACTTTACTCGTATATCTAAGGTTGGCACTTCAGTGGATGAATCGATTAAAAGAACAAACTGATGCAGCCCAGGTGTTCGAGTTTGTCAGTAAATAATAGAGTTGCCAAATCCTGAATGGGAAGTGGCTTTGGGAATCATCTATCTAGTTGACCTAGATACTAGGGCAATGGCACGCCACTCCAGTACTCTTGCCTGGAAAATCCCATGGACAGAGGAGCCTGGTAGGCTGCAGTCCATGTGGTCGCTAAGAGTGGGGCATGACTGAGCGACTTCACTTTCACTTTTCACTTTCACGCATTGGAGAAGGAAATGGCAACCCACTCCAGTGTTCTTGCCTGGAGAATCCCAGGGACGGGGGAGCCCAGTGGGCGGCCGTCTATGGGATGGCATAGAGTCGGACACGACTGAAGCAACTTAGCAGATCCTAGGGCATTTCTCTATCCTCTATGTATTTGGAATTAGAAAACCTGGGCTTGAGTCCATTCTGACAGTGACTGAAAATATGACCCTTGGCAAATGATCTGATAGAGAAATATTTCATTTTTTTCCTCTGAGAGATCGAGTCATAATGTCCAATGCTCCATGCTCAGAGAAACTGCATGTGTAAGACCACCTATATGATGCAATTAGAAAGCAATGAGGCTTATTTCTGGTATGGTTGGTATGGAGTAAATCTCCTAAATTTAGTGTTACAGCTCTATGAGAAATTTCTTCAAATTATTTGGGAGAAAATACACTTTATAAATCTAGCATTCGATTACAGCCGATCTAGCCCACCCCGCAAAACCACAAAGACCCATCACAACAGTTTTCATGCTCTACATTTTTCCCTTCCAAGCATCCGTCATTCTCTTACCCATGTCTTAAAGTTCTTTTGCCACTCCACCAAGGATGAGCTAAGCTTTCTTCCCAAGGTACAACCTTGGCTTACAGCAGACTGTCAAACAGGTTTCTCAGCCCAGATACAACAGGAACAAAGCTTTTGAGTTTAAGAATATTCTAATAAACCACACAAATAGGGGGTATTCTTCCCACCTTATAGAAATCCATAAAGGTTTTCTAAACTTCCTAGTTAAAACATTAGCACATTACAAATAAAAGTCTGTTTCACAAATCTTGGAATTTTCACCGAAGTTACAAACAGCATTTCATGCAGTGACCTCTCTGAATAGTATTTACTAAGCACAAGGCTTCTAAACTCTTCTTAAGGAAGACAAATCAAGTGGGAATAAATTAAATAGCTGAATTTTTCAGTACTTTGTCATCTTTGTGAATGTAAAATCAGAATCTACTTGAATTTCTCTAGAGACAGAGATCTAAGTAAATCAGCTTCCACTATAGAAAAACAATGTCTCATTAACACTGCCTATTTGTCTCATTTTGAATTTATTTCCTCTCATTTTCTGATTAATAACAAAATCATGCAGTTATATCAGAATGATTTTCTTTTTTTCCCCCCAAGTTTGCTGGAACTGGATAATTTTATTTTAAGTTGTTCTTTGAGCTCCCCCTGTTGACGGAATTTTAATATGACTCCTCGGTACATTCAAAATAAACCATAGACTTGAATGCTGTTGTATGTGCTATAGGAACCATTGAAAAGTCACACAATATATGCAGTGGACTCAGAAAGATGAGACGGGAGTCAGGTGCTTGGCCAAACTTAGGGGTGACAAAAGGAAAGTCAGGAAAGAGTGGGGGAGGATCTGGTGATTAAGTGGGATTCACAAAGTCATGGGGCCAGGAATTGCAGTAACCAAAATTTAGGGAGAACGGGAAGCCAGGATGTTATAACCTCATTTTCAAATTTCAAACAGTAGCTGTTGCTTATCGCTTATCTATGTACCTGCAGCAGGAGTTCACAGCCTGATAAGAACTTACTTGACAAATCCTTGTGTGGCATTTACTCTGTATCGCACTAATAGCTTCACTGGCATTGACTGATGTAACTGTCTCAACAGTGCCAGGAGGTAGAGACCGTCGGCAGTGCTATTTCTATTACTGTACCAATGTGCACAGGAGATACAGGAGCAGTAAGAGTTTTCTTGGGAAGCATGATTTTAAATTCTTCTAAACTTTGTAAGGATTCTGGTGTGAGGTAGCTACATGATTTAGTGTCATTCTTATTTTGGCCAGGGAAACTGAGGCACTGAGTGCTCAGGCTTAGACTCAAACCTCAGCAATCTGGCTCCTGGGTCCATACTTTTGGCCACTGTGCCACGCTGCCTCTGGAGTCACAAAACCTTCCCTGGGAGAGGCTGTGATGGTTGACATTCGCTTTGACCTCTTTAGTTCATCACACTCACTCATACACCCACACACACATACCCACACACATGCACAGAGGCCATGATGGTTGTCACTCCACTTTGACCTCTTATCACACACACACACATACATAGAGGCCATGATGGTTGTCACTCTGCTTTGACCTCTTTATATCATCACACACACACACACACACACACACACACACACACAGAGGCCATGATGGTTGTCACTCCGCTTTGACCTATTTCATCACACACACACACAGAGGCCTTGATGGTTGTCAGTCTGCTTTGACCCCTTTATCTCATCACACACACACATTTGCTGGGATTCCTATAAGAAAGATCTCTGCAGGTTTGTGGAGAGCATCTCATTCTTTCCTCCGTTTAAGCTACTGTTTTCCTCACTTTACCCACCTGCTCAGAAATCATGTAGCTGCCTCACACCAGAATCCTTACAAAGTTTAGAAGAATTTAAAATCATGCTTCCCAAGAAAACTCTCGCTGCTCCTGTATCTCCTGTGCACATTGGTACAGTAGTGGAAATAGCACTGCCGATGGCTCTGCCTCTTACAGGCAGCTGACCTTACACCAGCTCTTTACCTCACTAACTCCCAACTTCCTTAACTATAAAATGGTTTCATGTTCATCTGCACTTCATAGGGTAGTTGTGAGGACCAAACAAGATGAAGTGTGTGAGAGTCAACTGCAATGTGCTGTGCAGCTGTCTGCCATGGGCTTCTTGATCAGCCCTCCAGGCTGCCCTCTCTGTAACAGGTGCAGAAATGACTCTAAAGGTGGTTCCTGGCTTAGGATAAACTACGAATCCGTAACATCCCTTCTCTGCCCACCTGCCAGGTGCTCTGCTGGAAACATACCCTTTAACGGCCACTGAGCATGTTCCTCTTCTGGGTCCAGGTCCATGAAACCTCAGACCACTATGTACACCCCTTTTATAGGCTTGCATGTCTACTCCCAATGCCTGCTGCCCTACAACTTCCCCAACTTTGGTCCTCCTCTCCTACTTTAGAGAGGTTAGATTGAATACTCATTAAATGATTGAGAACATGCCGTGACAGTTTCCTCAAGCCTGCCAATCCAAACCTCTTTAGAACTTCAGCGCCCCCTGGCGTTTGACTCTGAGATTATCTGGGAAGAAGTGAACTTCGGGATGCGCAGGGGCTCCTGTCAGGAGCACTGGGTGAAAGAAGGAAGTTACTCTAGACCCATGCTGTCCCTAGAAGGCTAGGAAGACCAGCGAAGTCCCCTCTTTGGTTTTGGTTTGGTGAGCGGTGGAGCTCTGGACTTTCCACCCCTATTTCAATCAATCAGCCCTATTTTAAGTATTTTACAGATAGGGGTCCAGGTGGGAAATTTACTTCTAAGAACATGTTCCAGGGTTAAAAAAAAGATTTTAGAACCATTAGACTACACAATGTCTGAAACTCCTTTGACAGAGATTCTATAATCCTCAGAAGTGCAGCAGAGAATCAGGTAATTTTTCAAAATGTATTTAATTTAAAAGATTTGCTTTGGAATGAGGAATCTGTTGACATGCTGTCACAAATTCAAGGTTTTCAATTACTGCTTCTTTCTCCCACCTTTGTTTTTTCCTTGCAATAATCATGCTGAAGATAAGAATCCATCATCTGCAAGTTGCCAAACTTGGTGAAAGCTTCAGTCTATCTCTATAAAATAAACATTCCCAGGAAGCAGCCTTTCCTGGAGGTCCTAAGATCTGGCTTGAGAGTGATTGTTGAAATGGCAGAAACTATTTGAACAGGGAGGCTGAAATTGCAGTCTCTTGAGTTTGTTCTGTCAGTAGGCTTTAACTGATAAATGACAGTTTTAGCAACAGACTGAGGTGTTAGGTAATTTTGTTTATGTGGTGGAAAGTCATGAAGCACAAAGAAGCTATTAGTAAAGCCTGGCTGACTTGAGTTTCATTTAACAAAATAGCCAAACAGATGTTCTTTCAAGGTTCAGTGTTCTCAAACACAGATCCACCACTCATACTCCAACTGGCTCAAGCATTTTCACAGGAAGTCGATTGCCTTCTGAACTAATTTAAGTAGTTGCAATGCTTTTTAAAGACAAAGACTGGTGCACAAATAACACTAGAAACATAGATTTTTTGGGGGGCAATATCTTCCATACATCCCCTTTATTTTATGGATTGAGAATTAGTTGTTGCTTTACATTTATTTCCTATGATTCTGTGATTAAGATCTCTCTCTCATATGACTGTACCATTTTTCCCCCTCTTATTATTGTTTCCCAGGATCTAGGCCAGGGTCTAACGTATGATAGGGACTCAGCAAATACTCATTAAGCGAATGGATTATTGCAGTTGTTCTCTATTCCACATAGTTTTCCATGTGCAACATTATCATAGATTATGGCTTGTTAAGAGATGAGCAAGATAAACAACAATGTCCTACTCTATTGGGGACTTCCCAGGTGGTGCAGTGGTAAAGAACCTGCCTGCCAATGCAGGAGACATAAGAGACATGGGTTCAATCCCTGAGTCAGGAAGATCCCCTGGAAAAGGCCATGGTAACCCACTCCAGCATTCTTGCCTGGAGAATCCTATGGACAGAGGAGCTTGGCTGGCTATAGTCCATAGGGTTGCAAAGAGTTGGACATGATTGAAGTGACTTAGCATGCATGCACAGAGGTAACAAAAAGAATATGGTGACATCTATACCTGCCTTTCATTAGGTTCCATATATTTTCCTAGGTGGAGCCCTGGTCAGGTTGTTTAGCCAGTTTTTCACTTTCTTAGTAGATTATCCAGTGAGTACTTTTCTTTAAAAGTGCCATACAGTCAATCCAGTTATATCATCAATGTCATTAATATAAATATCATAACTATGGATATTTTAAATCTATAATCATCTCAGATGGTTGAAATGGCTTTTAATACAAACATTAATGGTACATCTTATCTATGATATTTTCAGTCTGTAAGGAATGGACCCTGGGAATGTGAGATTGAATAGTGTCTCTAGCTTGGACTGCACTGATAAAATAATAAAGACTATGACTGGTGGCCATGCAAGCTTGGAAAGCTAATGACACTGTCTTCTGTCAGAGCTGCTTTCCTCCAGTCCCGTATATTGTTGATAGACATGTTGAAGCTGATGTCAGCTTCTTTGTTGAACTGCATTCTAAATGTACCTCACAGTTGCATCAAAAGTTTAAAGCAAACACTGGAAATTAGTTTGAATCCCTATGTAAACCTCTCACCATCCACATTACAGTTTAACAAAGTAATATTTAAAGTACAGAGTCTTGTTCCAAAGTTAATGGACAACCCTGTGTGTCACTGCTCTGCAGAGCCCTGATTTCTCACACTTTGAGAGACTCTTGCCACTTGGACTAGTGAGCACACAAGTGCCATAACCCAAAGGTGTGAGGGAATTATATCCATGATGAATTGTTATTATACACACACACACACACACACACACACACACACACATTTAATTACACAAATTAAACTGCAGAGATTAGAATGAAGGAGGGATAAGAAATCCAAAGCCTCCCTTCGGCAGTGCTCCCACTGTGGCCCTCCCCAGAGAGAGAGATGTCTGGGTAGTCAAGGCCATGTGCTCACTAGAGCCCAGGGCTTCAGGATTCCCAGCCCAGAAGACCTCAAGCCCACTTTCAGGGCTGTACAAGGCCTTTTCCCCAGGTCTGCTCTCTCAAGCACAGTTGAAACCGTCAGTGCCAGGCATGAGGAGAGGCCTCAGGGCCACACTCGTCAGGTCAGCCCCCCACAGAGGAAGAAGAAAGAAGGATGGGAGTGGTCCCAGAAGGTCATGCTCTCCCCAGGCCAGCATATTTCAGCAGGACTTTGAGGAGTTAAAACCTGGCCAATTAGGTCATGTGAAAGCTTAGCTGTTGAGGCAGGAGACTAGCCCATATTTTAACATTTGTTAACTTGATTTATAAAGGCTAAATATTTAGACATATGGTATGTGGTCCCCCTCTGTGTGCTTGCCGCAGGCCTCTCAAATGTTCTGTTCAAATGTACAAACACAGGCTTGTATCCTTTCCACCACTGAACTCAGTGAGAATCTGAGTGGCACCCGTTAGTGACCATGGGCTTGTGGATTCTTCTGTTGTCTCACTTTGCGTAGTGTAAACACCTCCTCCCAGAGGGCAGTGAGATTTTCTGTTGTTTTAAAAAAAATGTGGTTTCTATTCAACTTGGTGCCTAAAGATGACCATTTCATCTCATGGTCAATCAAAGGAAGAACAATTTAGTTCTACATAATGAGTAAATTGGGGGAGGGGGCTGGTTGTTTGGTGAGTCTGGAGTAATTTTAGGGGTGGTCTAAGAGAATTTTCAAAAGAACTTTCAGTAACATAACTTTCTACTAATCTGTAAGAAGCAGTCTCACTGAGTCAATCTAACCACCTCCGGGCACTGGAAGGTACCACAATGCTCTGGCCCAAGGGAAAGAGGAGTTTTTCTCAGTAACAAATCCTATTTTAACATCCCTCCTGGTAGGCTGCAGTCCATGGGGTTGCTAAGAGTTGGACACGACTGAACGACTTCACTTTCACTTTCCACTTTCATGCATTGGAGAAGGAAATGGCAACCCCCTCCAGTGTTCTTGCCTGGAGAATCCCAGGGACGGGGAAGTCTGATGGGCTGCCGTCTATGGGATTGCACATGACTGAAGCGACTTAGCAGCAGCAGCAGCATTATCAATAAAATCTTCCTCTTGTAGTTGTCATTCATATCATCATATTAGAACTTTTTTTAAAATTTAACACAAAAGGACTCCAGCTTGTTATTAACCATATTCAGTAGCAAGAGCTCCCTTTCAGAGCTGACTCAGCCACCCACAACCCCACCCTGACTTTTCTAATCTAGATAATTCCACTTCTGCTCATATGTTCCCACAGGACTTATTTTTTAAATCGTTTAAGCTTTCTATATCATCTCCAATTTTTCTACATCCCTTTTGAGACTAAACATAATGTGGATACATCATATTGAGAATAATTGCCTCATAAATTCCACCTGGGGTTCTTGTTAAAATGCAGAATCTGGTTCAGTGGGCCTGGAAAGAGGCCAGAGAAGCTGTTTTTCTAACAAGCTCTTAGATGATGACAGTACTGCTGGTTCTGGCATACAGCAAGTTTCTGTCAGATTTCATCCTGGGAAAAACAGCAATTTTTGTCCCACTCCTTCCCACTCCAAACCCACTCCTCAGAGGTGATCACTTTTTGAGTTCTAAATATTATGTGAAGATCATACTGATATTTCTTAATATTTTTATTTTAGATACTTCTGAATTATTCCTAGAAAAAGATTAAGCCGTGGCTCTCTTTTTTAAAAACTTTTTATTCTATACTGCAGTATGATTGATTAGGGGCTTCCCTGCTGGCTCAGATGGTGAAAGCATCTGCCTGCAGTACAGGGGACCTGGATTCGATCCCTGAGTGTTGTGTGTTAGTTTCAGGTGTACAGCAAAATGACTCAGTTATACATATACATGTATCTATTCTTTTTCAAATTCTTTTCCTGTTTAGGTTGTTATGTAATATTGAGCAGAGTTCCCTGTTCTGTACAGTAGGTCCTTGATGGTTATCTATTTTTAATTAATCTATAGCTCTTATATACCAGCTCTTCATACACATGAATTTTACCCATTTTTTACAATATTATTGTATAGCATTTAGTTTATTTAATATATTCAGTATTTGGGGTTACATTAGTAACAGGTAGATAAAACAAACTGATTAAGTAAAACGTCTGAGGCAACTAATAAGTCCAGGAAAAACTAAAAATAATATAAGAATGGAAATACAATCATACTGTTACATGGTTCAGCTGTTAACATTTTTTTTTATAATCATAGTAATGCAAGCACTGGATGTATTAACTAACCAAAACCCACAGGGTCAGGGAAGTTGGGAACCTCATTGCCTAGGCTGAGGCTAGTAACTACCCCTCCTGTTCAGCCCTCACTCTCCAGCTTCTGGGGGCTCAGTGCTTCCACCCCTGGTTCTGAAACACACAGCCCCTAACTGCCACCCTCACTCCAGACTCCCCTAGCTTTCACTCCCAGACCTAGGCTACAGTTTTATTTTATTGGAAAGTAAACAAAACCCCAGTTGTTACTTTATTGAAGTTTCTGGAAGAAGCTGAGGAAAGTACGTATTTTTCCCACTTAACCATGTTTAACCCTGTTTGATATTGCTTTTAAAAAATCCATTATGATACTGACTTGTTTTTGTTATAGCTACACACATCTGGCTTTCTTTTGTTAATAGTTGATAAGTCAAAAGGACAAATTTCTAAAAGTAAAAATAAAGAGCAACTTATCTGGATTTCAACTGATGAAAATATGCTGGAATTGTTGAAGCTAGAAATTGTTTTGGAAACAATATCATTCATTTGTGTAAAGGAAGATTTCTCAAACTCTGTATATCCTTTAACTTTTTAAAATAAGGAATGTTCCATAACAGAAGATGTTTGAGGGTATTTTATACTTTATACTTTAAAAAGTTGTTAGTTTTTATAAAAGCACATCTAATAATAGGTAACAACTATACACATTTGTAGAAGGCTTCCCAGTTGGCACTAGTGGTAAAGAACCTACCTGTCAATGCAGGAGACATAAGAGACACAGGTTCAATCCCTGGGTGGGGAAGATCCCCTGGAGGAGGACATGGCAACCCTCTCCAGTATTCTTGCCTAGAGAATTCCCATAGACAGAGGAGCCTGGCAGGCTACAGTCCGTACATAGAGTGGCAGAGAGTCACTTGGCACACACTCGTATGCATTTGTAAGATAACAATTTATTTCTTTCCCCCTTAGGGCTGTCACATGGTTACTGAGGAGCTTCATTCCATAACATTTGAGACACAGATCTGCCTCTATGGACTGACCATAGATTTGGAGGTAGGTGTTTCAAGGAACATTTAGTATTTACTAATAACATTTTCAGGAATTGGTCAGTATTTGAAGATGAAAACTCAATATTTTCTAGGTTTTAGTACATTCCTTATTCATTATTTTTGTTGTAATTTAGGAAACCAATATGTGAAATATTCACTCATTAGTCAACATATATTATTCTGATTAAGTATAAATGATAAGGGAATTCCCTGATTGTCCAGTGTTTAGGACTCTACACTCTTATTGCCAAGGGCCCAGGTTTGTTTCCTGGTCAGCGAACTAAGATCTCACAAGCTATGTGGTATGGCCAAAAAATAATTTTTAAATTATATATATATATAAATGATAAAACCTCAGTCATTATAATTCAATACATATTGAATAATTTGTTGCTGAGACTGTATACTTGTTTGTTTTCTGGGATTCCCAGAGTCGCAGATACTCAGTGGAAAGCTTAAAGAGAAATAAATATACTTGAACCATGTCATGTACGATTTCAAAATTTTAATTTGTACATAAAATTGCCTCAGAAGAAAGGTATTTATAGGGTGATGAGCAAAGACCAATGATAGGAACATTAATAGCACATTGCTTTGATTCTCTGACAACAATCACCATTGAATTCAAAGAAGTTATCAAGAAATGGGGAATTAAATTGAACATAATTAACAATGAGCTCCTTGAAGGCAGGATATCACACCTTTATCCTTCCATTACCAGTGCCCGGCACTGTGCTGACATATAACAGATGCTCAACATTTGTTGAGCAAATGAATGAATGAGTGCGTGAATGGATAAACACAACTTCATCCACCTGAATATGGTCCTATTTGTAGAACAGATTATCTTAGCATTCTGCCTTCACTCTTTTATCTTAATGAATGTGAACATATTTATAAAATTTTCCAGAGGTTCCTTCATCCCTTTTCCCTAAATGTCTGCTTCCATGAGCTGTTGAGTTCCTCAAGTGGGCATTTCACTGTCTACAAACAATATAACTTCTGTTAATGCGAAGGAACTAATGTACGTTGATTAGTTTCCCAGATGAATCTGTGAAGCCTGTTTGTTCCATAAGGTTGAAAACGTTAGCACCAACAGCACTAAGCTGAGTGCTATGACAATAGAGGCAGCGGCTCTATCTCCCATAGTGTTTTGTATTCCAAGGTCATGCACCTCTCCCTCTAAAACCCCCATATCTGATACTGACATTAATGAGCTGTTAGATCATAATTTGAATATATTAATCCATTCCAGAGATAAATTTTAAATTAGATTCTTTGATGTAACTTATTAAGAAAGTTGCTAAGTCAATACAAGCTCTAGTTAGTTATATTTTAGGCAGTACATGATACAAGAAAGTTAAAAATATCTACATAATATCAGGGAAGATATTGGAGCCGACTGACCAAGCACTCTGAAAGGATCCCTATTTTTATTGCTTCTTTGCTCCCTGTACTTTGACTCATGTATGCTCAGATGGTTCCATTGCCTTCATGAATCATTTTAATACCAAAGCAGTGTAGACACCAGGATTGGAGGAGTGGGGTTGACTTGAGACGGCCCTTTAGGGGAAAGACCCAAGTATAAAATCAATGTAAGATGCTACTACCTGTAATAACTGTGCCTTTCTTTCAAAAAAAACCCAGACCTGCTCATTACCTGTGGTGATGATTTCCAACGTCAGTCAGTTACCTAATGCTTGGGCAGCCATCATTTGGTACAATGTGTCAACCAACGATTCCCAGGTAGAGACCCTATTCTTGTTTCTCCCCCTTTAATTCCATTTGGTTTGTTTTATGGTCAACAAAACCCATGTGCCCCAAAAGGTATGTGTATATGTGTGTGTATAAATTTTGGCATATCTTTGTGGGTTGTTTATTTCAAAACTCCAATATATTCAGTTGTGTGATTCCTCCCTTGTGTCATATTTAAAATAACATGTTCTGATATACTTGGACCATGAGAGAGTTCTGGCTAGCAGAAGTGACATACAGATGTTCTTTATTTCTGAGGTCTGGTCAGTTCCCAACTCTGTGCATCACAGAGGGTTCTAGGGACATCCAGTTGCTCTGTTCACTGGACTCTGGAGAATCCCTTCTCAAAAATTTGAGGTCTGACTGCTGTGTTTACCTCCTCAACTACTTCTGGCCACACCCTCTCCACACTGGCTCTTCCACAAAGGTCGAGAATTGGTTTCAAATAAGTGACTAGCATTTTCACCAATCTCACCTAACAACACTGCAGATTTTCAAGTTGATTATAGATTTAAATCCATTCTAGGCTCAAATTGGCTTCTAATGCCATCTGGTGGTTATTTAAGATATGGATGAAAAATTGGTCTCAAGTTTCAAAGGAAGTAGAGAGTAGAAGCACTTCTTACAAGAGCTTCTATTAAGACCACCAAGGCAGGGCGTGGCAAAAAAGATGAGTCAGGATTTCCCTCCATTCTCTCTTAACAAAACCCCAGTGTGTTGTCCTGGAAACCACCAAGGTCTAGAGAAAATAGGTCAGATGTAAATAACTATTTCTTCTTGATGCAAAGTAAATGTGCCTTCCAAAGGGAAGAATTTGTCTACCTCAGGTCCTAGCAGTAGGAATAGTCATAATGAGTCAGCTCCAAGCATTCCCTCCCTTTTGTCTAATGTGCTTAATAAGAAAACAGCATAGAAAATGCCTCAGCCTTGTAACTTCTCATCCTCTGGTGCCCTGCATCTGAGTCAGATTAACTGCAGAGAGGAAGGCTGTGCAGAGTGTCCTGTGCCTTGCTTCCTCTCAGCCTGCAGTGAGAAGAACAGAACTCTTTAGAAAAGTTCGTCACTCAGTCCGACTCTTCCCAACCCTGTGGACCATAGTACACCAGGCTTCTACATCACCAACTGCCAGAGCTCACTCAAACTAACTCATGTCCATTGAGTCGGTGATGCCTTTCAACTATCTCATCCTCTGTCATCCCCTTCTCCTCCTGCCTTCAATCTTTCCCAGCATCAGGGTGTTTTCCAGTGAGTCAGTTCTTCGCATCAGGTGGCCAAAGTAGTGGAGTTTCAGTTTCAGCATCAGTTCTTCTAATGAATATTCAGGACTGATTTCCTTTAGGATGGACTGGTTGGATCTCCTTGCCGTCCAAGAGATTCTCAAGAGTCTTCTCCAATATTATAGTTCAAAAGTATCAATTCTTTGGTGCTCAGCTTTCTTTATGGTTGAACTCTCACATCTGTTCATGACTACTGGAAAAACCTTAGCTTTGACTAGATGGACCTTTGTTGGCAAAGTAACGTCTCTGCTTTTTAATATGTTGTCTAGGTTGGTCATAGCTTTTCTTCCAAGGAGCAAGTGCTTTTAATTTGCAGTGATTTTTGGAGCCCCAAAAATAAAGTCTGACACTGTTTCCATTGTTTCCCCATCTATTTGCCATGAAGTGATGGGACCAGATGCCATGACTTTAAAATCATTTTCTGAATGTGGAGTTTTAAGCCAATTTTTTCACTGTCCTCTTTCACTTTCATCAAGAGGTGCTTTAGTTCTTCTTCGCTTTCTGCCATAAGGGTGGTGTCATCTGCATATCTGAGTTTATTGATATTTCTCCCAAAGTTATTTCTAGAATATTTCTGAAAAGTTACCTGGTCTGTAAAGTCAATAACAGCCAACACTTCTGAGATTTAATGTCTCCATTAGAAACTACACATTTAGAATGTTTCATCCAATTCCAGGATATAAGAAGGAGATGGACTAGCCTCAGAGTGCAGTGCCACCACCCTTAGCTTTCTTCAGCATCCTTCTTCTATGAGAAAGCCACCAAAGATGTCTGCTTTAGCATCTCAGATTCTGCTCTAGTTTTAGATGAGGAACCTGGAGATGTATTTCATATACAGCTCCTAACATGTAAATGCACAGCCAGCTTACAGAGTTCAGCATAACAGCTAACTCTGGCTTCTCTTAACTATTCCGCTTCAAAACCTAAGCACCTAGATCTTAATTATGTTCTATGCATTTTGGTCATTTGTCCAGATATAATCATCATGTTCAAGGAAATTCTTTCTCTCTACTCTTCCCTCTCCTGTCTCTCACTCCTTCTTACAGAATGCCATGTCTTCTTTTATTCCCACCTTCTGAAGTCTCTTGAATTGGTTTCTTTTCTTGCTGCCCAGCTTGGTTCATGTCTGCCAAAGGCCGCCTCCCCATATTGCGAAGGATTTCTTAATTCCTCCCCCACCTTCTTCCTTAAAATATCTTTCTTGGCTTTCTCACCTTCTCCTTTCCAGTAATCTGAGGTGAAGTCTTCTGTTCTGCCATTGTTGACCCAGTTGCTGTTATACACAGTTGATCTTTTGCAGTTAATCATACAAAAGATCCTCTTGTCTAGAACAATATTACAAAAGAGAATCCTAAAACAGGAGTCCCAAGTTAACTATGAATTCATATTATAGGATTCCCTTCCTTAGCCTGGGACTTAACTATTTTTGTGCTTTGGATGCTTCTTCTGATCAAGATATAACTTGTATTAAACCAGAAGGCAATGGCAGCCCACTCCAGTACTCTTGCCTGAAAAAATCCCATGGACGGAGGAGCCCGGTAGGCTGCAGTCCATGGGATCACTAGGAGTCGGACACGACTGAGTGACTTCACTTTCACTTTTCACTTTCATGCATTGGAGAAGGAAATGGCAGCCCACTCCAGTATTCTTGCCTGGAGGATCCCAGGGACAGGGGAGCCTGGTGGGCTGCCGTCTATGGGGTCGCACAGAGTCGGACACGGCTGAAGTGACTTAGCAGCAGCAACCCATGATAAACCACTTAAATATCATGATACAAGTTTGGTTTAAGATTGATATTATTTCAGGGGACTTCCCTCGTCCAGTGGTCCAATGGTTAAGAATCCACCTGCCAATGCCGGGGACACAGGATTGATCCCTGGTCTGGGAACTAAGATCTCATATGCTTTGAGGCAACTGAGCCTGTGAACCACAACTGCTGAAGCCTGTGTGCCACAACTAGAGAGCAGCCCCTGTTCACACCTAGAGAAAGACTACTTGCAGCAACTAAGAGCCCACGTGCTGCAATGAAGACCCAGCACAGCCAAAAATAAATATTTTTTAAAAGATTAATATTATTTCAGAAGAGAGTATCTGTTTAGTTATTTGTTGGACAGTGTTAAGTACTTGTATGAGTTGATTGATAGTCTATAGTCCAGGGAAAGTTAAAGAGCTGCCCAATGATTTCCTTTAGGGATAAGATAGAACCATATATTACATTAGACTCAAAGAACCAGGAACTCTTTAGAAAAAGACAAAATCAGTCTTAATTTAAAAGCACAACAGAGATGAGACAATAGATTTGTATTGTTAACTTAGGTTAACCTGAAAAGTTTGAATCAGGAACCTTATATATTGAGCTGCAATTAATCACATTCAGTGTGATTAATACATACAATCATCAATACAACTCTGTTTCAGAACTTGGTTTTCTTTAATAATCCTCCGTCTGCCACTTTGAGTCAACTCCTGGAAGTGATGAGCTGGCAGTTTTCATCATATGTTGGTCGTGGCCTGAATTCAGATCAGCTCAACATGCTGGCCGAGAAGCTAACAGGTAAGAGCTGGCATATATGGAGGACTTGCCCCTGTTTCTGGTACTCAAGAGTTTTAAAGAATGAGGGTGATATTACTATTAATAATAATAATGCTCATCACAATTTATTGAGTGCCTACTATATTGCTGGATATAGGGCTAAATGCTACATTTTCCTTCTCACAGAAATTCCTTAAGGCAGAATATTGAGGATAACTCATTATTCTATTGTTTATATTATATCCATTCTACATGAAGATACCTAAGTTCGGAGGTTAAATGACTTGCCACAGGTATTACGTAGTAAAAACAAGATGCAGGCCAGGACTGTCCAGTTCTAAAGTACCTTCCTTTCTACTTGGCACTCCAGTCTCTAAGATATTCTTATGCCATTTCCACTGAATGTACTGTGAAGCCTTAATGGTGCCTTGATCTTTCGTATTAATATTACAGTGGTTATTAACCAACTGGAAAACAGCTGATCCCAGGGTCAGGAAATTTATTTGAAATTTAAAAATCTACCCAAAGTGAAAGTGAAAGTGGTAGTCACTGAGTCATGTCTGACTCTGGGATCCCATGGACTGTATCCTCTATTTATGGATTTTTCTAGGCAAGAATACTGGAGTGGGTAGCCACTTCCTTCTCCAGGAGATCTTCCCAACCCAGGGATGGAACCCTGGGTCTCCTGCATTGCAGGCAGATTCTTTACCATCTGAGCCACCAGGGAAGTGCCTGGTCATAGTTAATTCTTCATAGCAGGAAAATTTCAGTTTTGACGACTATGTCTAAAGTTTGCAAAGTAGTTATTGGTACTCCATATAGTGACTACAGTGTAAGTTTTTTCTAAAAGAATTTTAGAAAAATTTTTGACAAACCTAGGGTGAACACATTTAGCACCAAGAAAATAGTTAAAATTGAATTTGTATACATTTCTAATTGAAGTACAGCCAAAGATCTATTTGATTAGCAGCAGCGAGTTGTGTGTGATTTGGATAAACTTGACTTAAAAGGAATGCTGGGTTGCCCTTGGATCTACTATCTGAGCACTTGATGTTTAAATAAATTGGGAATATTACAAAATTTACTTAATGTAAATATTGTTTTTGATCCTATTTAATTCATAAACCACACTAGTAGGCATTCAATAAATATTTGTTAATGAGTGAATAAAGCTTTTAAATATATAGTATAAATAGCAGCCATATTTTTTCAGATCTTCATCAAATTATTGTTATAATTTCCTTCAATTTTAGACAGAAATTCTTTTTTAATTGCCCTGGGTCGGAAGTCAGTAGTGGTTCCTTATTGCTAAATGGATCTCTAGTTCATTCTTTTCTTGATAATATTCAAGACTCTTGGCAATCTGGCTTTCACAGATTTATTTTATAATGTTTATTTACCAACATTAGGCTGCTCTTACGGTCTCATATATAAGCCTTGTTCATATCCACGATGCCTCAACCTACATTATTTTTGCTACTGGAGCAGCCTCTTCCTTCTTTGACAATTTATATCCTATCCATTCATGGAGGCCTGGTTCTAGACACCAACCCACTTCCTAAGGCTATCTTTAGCTCCTCCATCGAAGAGTTTCTTTCCTGGATAAAAATTTTCATGACATTTTATTTTTACTGTTTCTAGCATTAAATACACTGCAAACCCGTAGCAGGTGCTTAGGAAATCCTTGGGGGAGGACAATTCAAATTGAGCACCAAATTGAAGAGTCTAACTGTTTAATAAAAATCTCAATCTCACTCTTTTCTTTCATTTTAGTCCAGTCTAGCTACACTGATGGTCATCTCACCTGGGCCAAGTTCTGCAAGGTACAGATGGGGAAAGGATAGTATCATTTACATTTTTTTTTTAGTGTTCTTTTTTAAGCCTCCATTATCATAATTTGAGATTTTGAGGGTTTTCTTGATAAGGTTATTTTAAGAAGAACCTCTAAAGTGTTTTCTCATTTAAAATAAATATTTCACTGGAAAAAGTAACTTGAACTATCAATACCAAGATTACTGTTGACACAATTATTGTCCTAACATGTTTGTTTATTCCAATAGGAACACTTGCCTGGTAAATCATTTACCTTTTGGACCTGGCTTGAAGCAATTTTAGACCTAATTAAGAAACACATTCTTCCCCTTTGGATTGATGGGTAAGTTCCATGGAACAATATGGAAGATTATATTTTTCATTATGAATTCATTCATTTCTTATTTTTATACTGTCAGTTTTTTAAAAATTGAAGAGTAGTTGATTTACATCTTGTTAGTTTCAGGTGTATAGCACAATGATTCAGTTGTACATATATGTTCCTTTTTAGATCATTTTCCCTTATATGTTATTACAAAATATTGCATATAGTTCCATGTGCTATACAATAGGTCTTTGTTGGTTATTTCTTTCATATACAGTAGTGTGTCTATGTTAATTCCAACATAAATCCTAATTTATCCATCCCCTCACCCCACTTGCCCCTTTGGTAACCATAAGTTTGTTTTCTATATCTGTGAGTCTGTTTCTGTTTTGTAAATAAATTCATTTATATTATTTTTTAGATTGCACATATGTGATATCATATAATATTTGTGTTTGATTTACTTCACTTAGTATGATATTCTCTAGATCCATCCATGTTGCTGCAAATGGCAGTATTTCATTTTTAAATTGCTAAGATTGCATCATATATATATATCATATATATGTTTTATATATATATATGATATATATATATATATATATTATACTACATCTTCTTGAGCCAGTTGTCTGTTGATGGTCACTTATGTTGCTTTCATATCTTGACTGTTGTACATAGTAGAGATTTCTTTAAAAAATAAAAATAGAGCTTCCTTGTGATCTAACATTCCCACTCCTGGGCTTATATTCAGAGAAGACAAAAACTCTAACCTGAAAAGATGCATGCACTCCACTGTTCATAGCTTCTTTGTTTACAGTAGTCACTTTTCCTTTTCTTTCCTTTGTAAGCATATTTAGTGTCATAGAATGGAAAATAGTTGCAGTTTCTTACATTCTTCATCACATATTGATATTTAATCTGTATAAGAGTATTTTAGACATTATTGACTTTTGATTATATCAAAATAAATTCAGGTCTGTTCTTTGTGAATGCAACAAATTATATTCTTTGATCAGATGAAACTGTGCCATGTTCTATTTTTAGGTACATCATGGGCTTTGTTAGCAAAGAAAAGGAACGACTCTTACTAAAGGATAAAATGCCTGGGACCTTTTTGTTAAGATTCAGTGAAAGCCACCTTGGAGGAATAACTTTCACCTGGGTGGACCATTCTGAAAACGGTACATGCTCACTATTATTTATTAATGTGAAATTAGCATTGAGTTTGGTTATTGGTCTTTCCATCTTCAGAAGTCTGTGGCCTGTTGTTCTATTTCTCATGTGTTCAGTGGGTTTGAATATTAATTGTTATGGTTGTTCCAGAAGAATGTAGCATGACTTTCTCACAGCCTATGTGGGTGTTCTCTATCATGTGGCCATCTGTACTCTTCAGATGTAGAGAAGGGCTGGCCTTGTTTTATAACCAGTGACATGAAGAGAATGTAGGCTGGAAAAATGGCCACAAAGAGTGCTTGCAGGATCCTGAATATTACCTCTGTTTTCTCTTTTTCCAGGAGAAGTGAGATTCCATTCCGTGGAACCCTACAACAAAGGCCGGCTGTCCGCTCTGCCGTTTGCTGACATCCTTCGAGACTACAAGGTTATTATGGCTGAAAACATTCCCGAAAACCCTCTGAAGTACCTCTATCCTGATATTCCCAAAGACAAAGCCTTCGGTAAACACTACAGCTCCCAGCCATGTGAAGGTTAGGTTCTTTCCATTTGCTTTTTCTTCTTAAGATTTTGGAAAACAATCTCAGATTGGAGTAAAGTAAATGAAGTTCCTCTCTTTATGTTGACTTTGATCATTATAAGATGAAACCTTAGAAATGAAGTAGTGTGTGAGCAGTTCCTGAAAAGAACAGCAGGGATTGTCCAGCTAGCAGAGTGGTTAGTAATCAGTAGCTAGACTTCACCATGGCTATGGGAGCTTCTCAGCCACCGATAGTTTCCTTTTCCTCCCTTCTAAAGTAGGAGTGGCATCAATTTCACCTCTATGCCTGGGGAGGAGAAAAGAAAGAAGAAGTAATGGTTAGAAAGCTGTTAAAAGTCAGTCAAGGCTGTTTTCCTTTCTTACAAAAGAAGCTCAGAGTTGATGAGCTTTGTATTTTTTACTTACTGTAGTCTCACAACTCAGAGACTGTTGTTCCTTTGCCAGGGAGGGGACAAGGTAGTCTTTATGCTTCATCCCCACCTTCCAGCCTATCAATAACAAGTCTTGACATGCCTGCCTTTCCTGGTTGTATGTAAAGGGCTGAAAAGGATACCTGGACAAAATAGGCATTTGGTAGATATTTGTTGAGTACGTGAAAAGAACATTCATGAAATAGCGAATTGTAATATGTTTACCATTCTGTTTCTTTAAATGAAGTATATACGTGAATGTGTGAACGTGTCAGTCACTCAGTCACGTCTGACTCTTTGTGACCACGTGGACTGTAGCCCGCTAGGCTCCTCTGTCCGTGGAATTTTCCAGGCAAGAGTACTGGAGTAGGTAGCCATTTCCTTCACCAGGGGATCTTCCAGACCCAAGTTACAAACCCAGGTCTCCTGCATTGCAGGCAGTTTCTTTACTGTCTGAGCCACCAGGGAAGCCCAGAAGTATATAAAAGACATTAAAACAGTCATCCATAGCAACTTAATATATGAGCATCATCTTGAGGAATATGGTACAGTTGTCACTCACGGCAGTGACTTGCTGCCACCCTCCTTCATCCCCTTCTGAAACTAGCAAAAGACAACAGCCACAAAAACCTTGAGGCTTTTAATTGTTTCTATATCTGATCAAATGAAATAATAAATGTCAATGCAACAGATTACACTTGAAAAATTACAGTTGGTCCTTACAACTGGAAAAATAGAGTAAACCAGAGAAATTTGAGGGTGAGGATTGCACACAATATTACTGCTACTACAATGCAGTAATATTGTACTTTTAACACTGAAGTCTGTGCTTCAGAACTTTGTGTCATTATAATATTATAATTGGAGTCAGTTTTAATGAAAAGAACTGCATTGCTATAAATCCCCAATCCATGAATATATCTATCCTTATAATTAAACTTAAATACTACATGGAGAACAGGTAATATAGTTGATTCCCAATTTTGCTCACTTATTTAAAGTTAGATCAGGCCTGCCAAGAGATTTGTTTTTCTCTTCTTGCACATTTTGTGCTCATGTGAAATGTCGTTTCATCTATTCAACTGAAAAATGTGAATCACTAAACAATTATATTATCTCTCTTCCTTTTAGCATTACTGAACCTTTTGCAGATTTATAATTTTATCAATAATAATATTTTCCCCCAACATGCTTTTCTTTTCCAGTTTCAAGACCAACAGAAAAGGGAGACAAAGGTTATGTCCCTTCTGTTTTTATCCCCATCTCAACAATGTAAGTAATCTTAGCCACATATAAGATAATTATTATTAAACTTATCAAAAAAGCTGGAAACTTAAGGATAAAACAGCATACATCTAAATTAGAATAAAGCATTTTAATGCTCAATGTCCCATTTTCTTTGACCCATAAGTCTTTAGGATATACCACAGCCCATCATGAAGGAATTCTAATGTTGCCCTTTCAGTTCAGTTCATATGCCATTTATTCCACAGTGGGCTGAGAGCTCTGTTTTCAAATGATGAATTATTTGAAATTCAATAGTCTCAGTGTCACAATAAAAGAAACCCTAAAATGGTTCTTTTGGGGAGGTAGAAATTACCCCCTCAAGTTTTTGTGACTGGACTAATAATAAAATTGATACAAGGCAGATTAACAGGAAAAAGGAAAACATTTTAATTGATGTTCATAGAATTCTCATAGAAATGGGACTTAAGAAGTGGCCAAAACAGGCAGCTTTTATACTTTTTGCACACCAAAAAATCAATAACTTTGGGAGGAATTGACAGGAAAAAGATACTTACGCTTTGGGTGCTCAAGTAGTAAAGAATCTAAACAGAGTTTGGGTCTGGGATATTAAATTAAAGAAGTAACAAGGTCCAGGCTTGTACAGGCTTCTTAGGCCCAAATGAATCCCCTATCTCTAGCAAAAAGGATGTTCTTCTACCTCCAGAACTGGGAGGGCTCCTCTCACAGAAGAGACTTAGTTCCTGCTTTCCAGGAGGCAGAGACAAGGGTCTGAGTGTCCCTCCTGCTTTGCATCTTTTTAAAGTAACTTAAATCATTTAATTCAAAATAACCAATATGCCACTGAGGCACATTTTGGGGTGGCTTCCCCTGGGCCCTAACAGTTGCTAACATAGTAAGTCACCACAAGCTATTATGTTTAATCCTCTTCAATATTTACTCTGTTACCTCTTCAAGCCGAAGTGATTCTACAGAGCCACATTCTCCGTCAGACCTTCTTCCCATGTCGCCAAGTGTATATGCAGTGCTGAGAGAAAACCTGAGTCCCACAACAATCGAAACTGCAGTATGTTCCCTTTCTTTTCACTGCTGTCGAGGGCATTTCTCAGGAGTGAAGGTGGTGTGTGAATTAAAGAGGGTGAAGATATGCTGGGGCAGTGAGAAAACACATTTGTCAGAACAAACCCATGAGCATAAAACAGTTCAGTTCAGTCGCTCAGTCGTGTCCGACTCTTTGCGACCCCATGAATCGCAGCACGCCAGGCCTCCCGGTCCATCACCAACTCCCAGAGTTTACTCAAACTCATGTCCATCGAGTTCGTGATGCCATCCAGCCATCTCATCCTCTGTCGTTCCCTTCTCCTCCTGCCCCCAATCCCTCCCAGCATCAGAGTCTTTTCGCATGAGTTAATTCTTCGCATGAGGTAGCCAAACTATTGGAGTTTCAGCTTTAGCATCAGTCCTTCCAATGAACACCCAGGACTGATCTCCCTTAGGATAGACTGGTTAGATCTCCTTGCAGTCCAAGGGACTCTCAAGAGTCTTCTCCAACACCACAGTTCAAAAGCATCAATTCTTCAGCACTCAGCTTTCTTCATAGTCCAACTCTCACATCTATACATGACCACTAGAAAAACCATAGCCTTGATTAGATGGACCTTTGTTGGCAAAGTAATGTCTCTGCTTTTGAATATGCTATCTAAGTTGGTCATAACTTTCCCTCCAAGGAGTAAGCGTTTTTAATTTCATGGCTGCACTCACCATCTGCAGTGATTTTGGAGCCCCAAAAAATAAAGTCTGACACTGTTTCCACCGTTTCCCCATCTATTTCCCGTGAAGTGATGGGACCACATGCCATGATCTTCGTTTTCAGAATGTTGAGCTTTAAGCCAACTTTTTCACTGTCCACTTTCACTTTCATCAAGAGGCTTTTAAGTTCCTCTTCACTTTCTGCCATAAGGGTGGTGTCATCTGCATATCTGAGGTTATTGATATTTCTCTCGGCAATCTTGATTCCAGCTTATGCTTCTTCCAGCCCAGCATTTCTCATGATGTACTCTGCATAGAAGTTAAATAAGCAGGGTGACAATATACAGCCTTGATGTCCTTCTTTTGCTATTTGGAACCGGTTTGTTGTTCCATGTCCAGTTCTAACTGTTGCTTCCTGACCTGCATACAGGTTTCTCAAGAGGCAGGTCAGGTGGTCTGGTATTCCCATGTCTTTCAGAATTTTCCACAGTTTATTGTGATCCACACAGTCAAAAGCTTTGATGTAGTCAATAAAGCAGAAATAGATGTTTTTCTGGAACTCTCTTGCTTTTTCAATGATCCAGCAGATGTTGGCAATTTGATCTCTGGTTCTTCTGCCTTTTCTAAAACCAGCTTGAACATCTGGAAGTTCACAGTTCACATATTGCTGAAGCCTGGCTTGGAGAATTTTGAGCATTACTTCACTAGCGTGTGAGATGAGTGCAATTGTGCAGTAGTTTGAGCATTCTTTGGTATTGCCTTTCTTTGGGATTGGAATGAAAACTGACCTTTTCCAGTCCTGTGGCCACTGCTGAGTTTTCCAAATTTGCTGGCATATTGAGTGCAGCACTTTCACAGCATCATCTTTCATAATTTGAAATAGCTCAACTGGAATTCCATCACCTCCACTAGCTTTGTTCCTAGTGATGCTTTCTAAGGCCCACTTGACTTTACATTCCAGGATGTCTGGCTCTAGGTGAATGATCACACCATTGTGATTATCTGGGTCATGAAGATCTTTTTTGTATAGTTCTTTGCATTCTTGCCACCTCTTCTCAATATTTTCTGCTTTTGTTAGGTCCATACCGTTTCTGTCCTTTATCAAGCCCATCTTTGCATGAAATGTTCCCTTGATATCTCTAATTTTCTTGAAGGGATCTCTAGTCTTTCCCATTCTGTTGTTTTCCTCTACTTCTTAGCACTGATCGCTGAGGAAGACGTCCTTATCTCTCCTTGCTATTCTTTGGAACTGTGAATTCAGATGCTTATATCTTTCCTTTTCTCCTTTGCTTTTCGCTTCTCTTCTTTTCACAGCTATTTGTAAGGCCTCCCCAGACAGCCATTTTGCTTTTTTGCATTTCTTTGCCATGGGGATGATCTTGATCCCTGTCTCCTGTACAATGTCATGAACCTCTTCCCATAGTTCATCAGGCATGCTATCTATCATATCTAGTCCCTTAAATCTATTTCTCACTTCCACTGTATAGCCATAAGGGATTTGATTTAGGTCATACCTGAATGGTCTAGTGGTTTTCCCTACTTTCTTCAATAAGTCTGAATTTGGCAATAAGGAATTCATGATCTGAGCCACAGTCAGTTCCCAGTCTTGTTTTTGCTGACTGTATAGAGCTTCTCCATCTTTGGCTGCAAAGAATATAATCAATCTGATTTCGGTGTTGACCATCTGGTGATGTCCATGTGTAGAGTCTTCTCTTGTGTTGTTGAAAGAGGGTGTTTGCTATGACCAGTGCATTTTCTTGGCAAAACTCTATTAGTCTTTGCCCTGCTTCATTCCGTATTCCAAGGCCAAACTTGCCTGTTACCCCAGGTGTTTCTTGACTTCCTACTTTTGCATTCCAGTCCCCTATAATGAAAAGGACATCTTTTTTGAGTGTTAGTTCTAAAAGGTCTTGTAGGTCCTCATAGAACCATTCAACTTCAGCTTCTTCAGTGTTACTGGTTGGGGCATAGGCTTGGATTACTGTGATATTGAATGGTTTGCCTTGGAAACGAACAGAGATCATTCTGTTGTTTTTGAGATTGCTTCCAAGTACTGCATTTTGGACTCTTTTGTTGACCATGATGGCTACTCCATTTCTTCTAAGGGATTCCTGCCCACAGTAGTAGATATAATGGTCATTTGAGTTAAATTCACCCATTCCAGTCCATTTTTGTTTGCTGATTCCTAGAATGTCAACGTTTACTCTTGCCATCTCCTGTTTGACCACTTCCAATTTGCCTTGATTCATGGACCTAATACAAGGGATGTCTATATGGTTCTGTGTGTTGCTCTTACTGTGGGCATTGAAAGCAGACACCTATGCTGACTTGAACTGCTTTAAGGTCTCCCATCAAAAGCTGCCCAAAGGCAAAATATCCCTGTATACCTCCCCACCTAAGTACACTTCATCCCTGCTTCCACCGTCAGCCCCACCAGTCCCTACCACTGTCCCCCCTTTAGGAGATAACACGTATCAGTCGTTAGATATGTAAGTCTAGTATAATATTTATGTTAGCAGTTCAAGCACCAAAAATGCCAATTTTTCCTGATTATTACTTGCCTCATTTGTCCTGTCCTGGGAGCTTCTTCAAGTAGTATATGAACAACAATCAACAGCAGCATAAAAATGCTTTTTTGAGAACTAAATCATAGTGTTAAATGCAACTATATGCTCTAGGATGCAGTCTATTAGTGTCCCCCAATATTGTGAAGCAGTTCAAAACTCCAATTACATGAGGATGCATGTACATCAGAATAATAGCATCTTGCAGAGACCATGAGCCCCAAGAAATTTATATCTGGCTATAAATCAAGTGGTGTTTAGTTTTTCTCTTGAAAATTTCCAGGGATGAAAAACTTACTCTCCAGCGTAAGTCATCCTTAAATCATTTAGTTATAAGAGAACTTTTGTTACATTTTACACTCCATTCTTCATTATGTTTTTGTGGGATGAATAGGCCTTTTTAAAATAGCTTTTATTTATTTAAAAAATGCCTTTTATTTAGATTGACCAACCTGAGTTACTTTTGCAAGTACTGTAGTTAATTGGTAGAAAGATTATGAAGTAAAGTATGTATTTAGTAGACAAGAGAATGTTTATCTAAGAAATGGTGACATATTTGCAAAACAATAGTTTGCTCAAAGGTTATTTTCATTTTTCAATTTTAGATGAAGTCTCCCTATTCTGCTGAATGACAAGATAAACTGTTGACACTCAAAAGAAGGAAGCAAATGAAAAAGTTTTAAAGACTGATCTTTGCCAACAATCATATCTGGTTTCTTCAGCTTTGTATATACCAGTTTCCAGGAAATGATTAAATATGAAGCTTTCTTCTCATTCTTATGATACACCCAAATGAGAATGCCATTGAAATGCTAGAGACCCAAGCTTCTGATAAACTTGTGAGATAAAACACTTTAAGAAACAAGTGTTAATATAATATTAATGAAAGACTCATTTGTATGTGTTTCATTTCTGTTTTTTTTTTTCTGTTGTGTTACTTATGATTTTGACTCTAGAAGGTTTAAGTGCAAAGATTTCACAATAAGTGAAAAATAACAAAGTCACATACACATTACTCACAAACCAGCAGGAAGGCTTGATGGAAACTGAATAAGCAAATGTCCTGAGTTCTCGCAAGTAAGAGTCATCACACTGGATACAAGATGGAAGCAACGACAGGGCATTAACAGCAGCAATTCCCAGGTGAATTAGGAAGTCTCTTGGTTGCCGTGTCAGCACTGTTCCAGCTTCAGGATTCACAGCTGCTGGCATCACTGCCAGGGACACCTCTCCTGTTAGGGGGAAGGATCCAGAGTCATCCATGGTGGCAAACCTCAGGCAAATTACACTGAAAGCAGATGTATGGGTAAAGCTCCCATGAAATGAAGACCAAGATGAAAATAACAACACTGGCCTTGGTTAGTAATTTGATTGCTGGGTTGTATGTTCTTCACCTCTAGAAGAGGTTGGACTAGGTAGGCTATGGTCTTTTCCAGCTCTGGTCTCATGAATCCAACTTGAGCCTGGAGGAAGGAATTTAGGATGAGGTGCTCCATCCTTGGTGATGCAGGAAGGGAGTGGTTCACTGAATGATAATGTGTGTATATGGGCTACAGATCTACTTTGATCTTTCCTTTGCTGGGACTGGATGCTTAGTGGTGCCACTGCCCAGCTGCTGACCCTAGTAACAGTGTGGGCCCTCCCAGTGCCTGAGCCCTGGGAAGCTCTCCATGTCTCCAGGCTCCAGAGAAGCTGCTGAGCCAGGTGAGGAAGTCATGATACTGACGTATCAGCCATGACCAGCTACCTTAAGTCCTGAGGCTGGTGTCCAAAGTAAGCCCTGACTGCAGTCAGAGATGACAGTTCCTTGTGGGGGACTCCTCTCTAAGTTCTCTCACCCATTTCCCATCTTCTAGGTGGTCAAACAAGAAGAAGCTAATGTTTGATGGAGAAGATTTCAAAGAAAAAAAAGCTTTTAATACAACCTGCCTTCTCCCTTGGACTTCTCCAATGCCACAGTAGGTGAAGAATCCACCTGCAGTGCAGGAGATGTGGGTTTGATCCCAGGGTCAGGAAGATCCCCTGGAGATGGATACGATGACTCACTCCAGAATTCTTGCCTGAAAAATCCACAGAAGAGGAACCTGGCAGGCTACAGTCCAAAGAGTCGCAAACAGTTGGACACAACTGAGCTCCATCCTATCTCTGATCCTTTATACCCACCCACATGATCCTAGATTACTCTATGGGAGAAACTTTGCACCTGTCCCAAGGCCATTCCTCTTACTCTTTTGCAAGCTCTTGACAGTATTCTTTGGGTGAAGGTGTCAGTTTGATGTAGGACCACAAGCTAATTCAAGGTGCATTTTCCAGTGTCTACTTCTCTCCACAAGCCAAGTTCTCTGAAATTCAAATATATTAATTGACAGCAGAAATGGAGGAAATATTTAAACTATAAGTGAAACCAAAAGTGTTAGTCATTCAGTCATGTCTGACTTTTTGTGACCCCATGAAGTGTGGCCCGCCAGGATCCTCTGTCTGTGGGATTTTCCAGGCAAGAATACCCAGGTCTCCTGCATTGTAGGCCGATTCTTTACTGTCTAAGCTACCAGGGAAGCCCTTAGAACTATAAAATGAACATTATAGTTTTATCTTTAAGGAGGTAATTCCTTACCAGGAAATACTCATAAACAGTTGGATTTAGATATCAAAAAATGCTGCAGGAGCTTTTTATTCTGTGGAAAATATTAAAAGTATGATGACTCTTAGCTTATTTCAGAAGAAATTTTGAAAAGCTTGTAAATATAGAGCCTGGCAGAAGAATGTCAAGGTTTCATATGTGGCCACAGCCACCTTAGTTGATGTACAAGAACATTTGTAGTTTCCTCCCCATAACAGAGGCAGAGGTCATAGTAAGGATGAGTCCAATAAGTGACTTTTTAATTTAGATTCATAAAATCAAAATCAAGTTCTTGACTCCAGGGTAAAGACTCACACCCTTAGGGGTGTGAGTCTCACATTCCAAAAACCATCTTTGTGGGAGTAATAGGGTTCTGTTAGGGAATTCCTAGGGATACCTATTTAGATCAGGATAGGGTATGCTGCATGAGCTGGAAATGCAATGTGAAGGGAATCTAGACCACATTTACACAATATTTTTTTCTGCCGACTAAATTGAAGAAAGTAGGGAAAACCACTAGACCATTCAGGTATGACCTAAATCAAATCCCTTATGATTATACAGTGGAAGTGAGAAATAGATTTAAGGGACTAGATCTGATAGATAGCATGCCTGATGAACTATGGACGGAGGTTCGTGACATTGTATAGGAGACAGGGATCAAGACCATCCCCATGGAAAAGAAATGCAAAAAAGCAAAATGGCTGTCTGGGGAGGCCTTACAAATAGCTGTGAAAAGAAGAGAAGCGAAAAGCAAAGGAGAAAAGGAAAGAAACAAGCATCTGAATGCAGAGTTCTAAAGAATAGCAAGGAGAGATAAGGACGTCTTCCTCAGCGATCAATGCAAAGAAATAGAGGAAAACAACAGAATGGGAAAGACTAGAGATCTCTTCAAGAAAATTAGAGATATCAAGGGAACACTTCATGCAAAGATGGGCTCGATAAAGGACAGAAACGGTATGGACCTAACAGAAGCAGAAGATATTAACAAGAGGTGGCAAGAATACACAGAAGAACTGTACAAAAAAGATCTTCATGACCCAGACAATCATGGTGTGATCACTCACCTAGAGCCAGACATCCTGGAGTGTGAAGTCAAGTGGGCCTTAGAAAGCATCACTAGGAACAAAGCTAGTGGAGGTGATGGAATTCCAGTTGAGCTATTTCAAATTATGAAAGATGATGCTGTGAAAGTGCTGCACTCAGTATGCCAGCAAATTTGGAAAACTCAGCAGTGGCCACAGGACTGGAAAAGGTCAGTTTTCATTCCAGTCCCAAAGAAAGGCAATGCCATAGAATGCTCAAACTACTGCACAATTGCACTCATCTCACATGCTAGTAAAGTAGTGCTCAAAATTCTCCAAGCCAGACTTCAGCAATATGTGAACTGTGAACTTCCAGATGTTCAAGCTGGTTTTAGAAAAGGCAGAAGAACCAGAGATCAAATTGCCAACATCTGCTGGATCATTGAAAAAGCAATGGAGTTTCAGAAAAACATCTATTTCTGCTTTACTGACTATGCCAAAGCTTTTGACTGTGTGGATCACAATAAACTGTGGAAAATTCTGAAAGACATGGGAATACCAGACCACCTGACCTGCCTCTTGAGAAACCTATATGCAGGTCAGGAAGCAACAGTTAGAACTGGACATGGAACAACAGACTGGTTCCAAATAGGAAAAGGAGTACATCAAGGCTGTATATTGTCACCCTGCTTATTTAACTTCTATGCAGAGTACATCATGAGAAATGCTGGGCTGGAAGAAGCATAAGCTGGAATCAAGATTGCCAAGAGAAATATCAATAACCTCAGATATGCAGATGACACCACCCTTATGGCAGAAAGTGAAGAGGAACTAAAAAGCCTCTTGATGAAAGTGAAAGTGGACAGTGAAAAAGTTGGCTTAAAGCTCAACATTCAGAAAACAAAGATCATGGCATCTGGTCCTATCACTTCATGGGAGATAGATGGGGAAACAGTGGAAACAGGGTCAGACTTTATTTTTTGGGGCTCCAGAATCACTGTAGATGATGATTGCAGCCATGAAATTAAAAGACGCTTGCTCCTTGGAAGGAAAGTTATGACCAACCTAGATAGCATATTCAAAAGCAGAGACATTAGTTTGCCAACAAAGGTCCATCTAATCAAGGCTATGGTTTTTCTAGTGGTCATGTATGGATGTGAGAGTTGGACTGTGAAGAAAGCTGAGTGCTGAAGAATTGATGCTTTTGAACTGTGGTGTTGGAGAAGACTCTTGAGAGTCCCTTGGACTGCAAGGAGATCTAACCAGTCTATCCTAAAGGAGATCAGTCCTGGGTGTTCATTGGTAGGACTGATGCTAAAGCTGAAACTCCAATAGTCTGGCCACCTCTTGCAAAGAGTTGACTCATTGGAAAAGACCCTGATGCTGGGAGGGATTGGGGGCTGGAGGAGAAGGGGGCAACGGAGGATGAGATGGCTGGATGGCGTCACCGACTTAATGGACATGAGTTTGAGTAAATTCCGGGAGTTGGTGATGGACTGGGAGGCCTGGCATGCTGCGATTCATCAGTCACAAAGAGTCAGACACAACTGAGCGACTGAACTGAACTGAACTGAGTAGCAAATAAGCAGCATGTATAGAAGCAAAATGTAAATTTATTTTCAAAGTATTAATCATTTTCACTTCTCCCCTCAACCATCCAAGACCTATCGCAGATGTCCATTTTCCTAATTCCATTGCAAACTCCTTATAATGTCAACACACACTTTGACCAACTGTACTCAATAGCAATGTCTTTATCTGGAATAAATAGTTAAAGAAGGCAGCTGCCAGTGGATTTCTTCAAGTTGTAATGTAGTCAGGAAGGCTCCCCAAGGAACCATCAAGAAGGAGCCACGTCTGGGAAAGCTGAGGGGGTTTCCTGTCCCTCAGATGGTGCAGGAGGCCCATACTTTCCCTGCAGTAGCAGGCACGGAATTAGGAGTTCCAGCAGCAGACAATCATTGTCCAGACTGAGCAAACTGCCCTCCATGTGCACACACTCCAATTTCTGTCAGACTCTTTTTACTTTTTTCAAATGAACTGTAAACACTGATTGATTTGACTGACTGCAGTTCTAAAAGTCTGGCTCACTGAAGCATAATTTACACATAATAAAATTCACCCTTTTCCAATAAACCCATACAGTTGTATGTGTATGGATGTGTAAGACCTAGAATATTTTTCCACCAAAGTCCTCACAAAGAGGACACTACAAAAACATCATGAAATTGCATTCATCCAGACCTACTGCTAGATTTCACAAAAATATCCTTAGAGTAAGTACAACAATGAATGCCAGGTGGCCTCCTACATAGACAGAGGGCTTTACTTAAAATAAATCAGATTATTTACCTTCCTGCTTAAGATCTTCAAAGGGCTCATGGCACCATGTGTTGACAGTTTGTAACTTGGGTGTAAAGATAGAATTCTGGAGTTTGAATGGCAAAGTGAGAGCTTTATTTTCCCAAACTTTAAACAGAAACTTAGAGTTTCCTTCAATTAAGAGTAAAGATAACAAACCATAAATCACACCACATTTTTGTCACATTACAGTTGTTACACTTATCTCAAAATATTGCTTATGCTAAGCATAATTTTGAAATTGCATTCATCCAGACCTACTGCTAGATCTTACTCGATGCCATTAATAAAGAAGCATTTATATTACTTATTGCAAAGTTGGTATTAATATTTTGATCTGTTTCATTGTAGTTGTTTTCCTGTTTAATCTTATGTGTTTTATTTTATTCAACAAAATTCATTAATTTTTGAAAGAGTTCATAGGTTTTATCAGACTGCCAAAAGGGGTCCACAGCACAAAAAAATTAGTTAAGGATCTCAGCTCTGGATGAAGGCTCTAATTCTCAATAGATCTTTCCAAAATCATATATCCTCTAGTCTCTTCTCAGTCTTCAACTCATTTCTCAACATTTCTCCCCAACAATAGCTTCTAATCCTTCAAAATATACATAAGACTGAACTACTTTTAGTTTCTTTGATGGCTCATACTTACTATTGCCTCCCTCTGCTGTATCCTCTCAGATCTCAAACCCCAACCCACCTACCCTCTCATCTCAGTAACATTCACACATCTTTCAGGCTTTGAAAAGCCTTCTTGCCCAACACACACACACACACACACACACACACACACACACACACACACACACACACAGGTACACATATGTAGGGCTCAGCTCACATCATGCCTCCTCCATATCCTCCACCTCACCCAGCACCACTCTTACCACCTTGGTTGTAAATGTTTGTCAAACATCTGTCTTCGTTAGACTCTAAGCAAGCTCTGTGTGTACAAGGACCAAGAACGCCTGGTTCACAGTTATTTCCCTAAAATCTACCACAGTGTGCCTCTTAGTATTAACAAATATTTGTTAATGATTCAGTGTTTGAACCAAAGGAAATATAGAGCAATACTTCGTTCTTTTCTTTCCTTTGCTCCTTGATCTGCCTGAAAGCTAGAACTTCCTCTATAATCCTCCAAACTCTACAATTGTGGAACAGTCTCAAATATTATACTTCAAATTGATTAATCAAAACACATTTGCCACTGCTCAAACATAGGACGTCTTTTCAACTTCACCTCATTCATGACTTTCAAACACAATAGAAATGCTCTGGAATCAGACTGTCCACTAGCTCACTGTAACTTCCCTTTAATTTAGGTGTTTTATGTGTGCCTAACATCCCAAGCATCTGCTTACTCGCAGATGAATAAAATGTTCCTGAAATTTACCCTTAATTCCCCTTCATTAAACTCTTTGCCTTTACTACTCCCAGCACTGTAAAAGTCTCACACAACACTCTCCGACTTTAGGCTTGACCGTCATCCATTTAGATGTCTCACAGGCTGCTGCAGATGGAAAGAACCCCAGAGGCCATCCACACAGGGTGGAGATGGAAAAGTTTGAGGGGTGTGGAGAAGTAGTGCTCTCACGCACATCTTTCAGAATACAGCTGTTCTTAATCCTCCTCGCCCTCAATTCTGGCTCAAAAGGTTTGGAGCCTGTGCTGAAGTCTGAATGGTTGACTTAACTTGTGAGTCCTTATCCCAGCGCTGTTTATTTAAAAAGGCATTGCTTTTTGCAATCAGGGTTTCCTACCTGAGCCCCAAAGACACAAAGTGACTTGCTTGACTATCTTTTCAGTTCTCCCAAGGATAGTACATCGTGCCATTCTAGAGAAACAGGAGAGAAGGTAAGTCATACACAGATGCCTCGGGCATTAGGCTTAATTCTCTCACGGAACCCCAGATGAGACAGCGCAAAGTCTCTCCGGTTGTGAGGAGAGATGAAAACAGTCAAGTAAATAATGAAGGACAGATTTGACAAGTGCTGTGAAGAATGTAAATGTGATATAGAGTAACTGAAAGAAATGGTCAGAGGTCTCTCTGAGACAATGACATCTGAGCTGAGACCTAAAGAATGAGAAGAGGCAAGTTCATTCCACAGCTGGGAACACAGGAAGAGCATACACATTCTTAGGATGCAGGCAGGTAAAAGCTGGGGGTACCTGAGGAATAGAAAGAGGCTACAGAGTGTGGAGCACAGAGGAGCATGGAGAAAGAGGGACGAGATGTGCAGGAGAAAGAGGCAAGATCAGAGGGTGTAGGGCGCTACAGGGAAGGAGGAAGGCACTGGATTTTATTGCAAATGCTTTGGGAAGGAGCGGTGTTATAATGCTTCACTATATCTAAGTTTTCATTTAAGCAAATATGTAAGGAGGTCTCTACAGAAGAAATCTCCCCTCCACGCAATTCCTCTATTAGGAACCTCATGGGTGTGCAACTGTGCGCATCTGTACAGGGCAGAACACTCAAGAGGCTCCACGCCTGGTATGGTGCTCTGCCTGCCTTCTTGAAATTCTTCATAAGTCTGAATAAGGGGCTACTTGTTTGCATTTTGCGCTGAGCCAGCAAATTATATACTGGCTCCTGTCCTCTATTAAGAGGGGGAAACAGATGTCCATTTATATTCTTGGAATTATGTAAAGTGTTCTTGCAGCTCTGGGGACTGGGGCTCACTCTGAGGAGGTCTGGAGATAGTGGTTGAGTCAGGTGGGTCCCTTCACACACTGGAGGTCCTAGGTTGGTCCCCTAAGTAGATACAGCCCTTTAAGAGTGGTTGAGCAGAGTCCAAAAAATCCAGTTCATGCCTCCTAGAACCATTCAATCAGTCACACAGGTAGCAGGCTGGACCAAAACGATTTTTCCTGGGCCTGCCAAACGTTTGAAATCATGGTCCAGTGACTAGATTGTTCTCCTTCATTACACTTCTTCCCTACTCCCGCTGGTATAATCACCAGAAAGGGGAAGGTGGGGGCGGTGAGAAGACGCCAGGGAAAAAAGGCAAGTCCTCTTGGCAGATCTAGAAAAGGACAGTTGAAGAAACAGCCAGCCTCCCCGCATCCCCATCCCATTTCTGGTTAAAGGGGAACTAGCCCAGGTGGGTGGCGGTCAGAGCTTGAAAGACTAGTAAGGTCTGAGTTAGCATCTGTGCAGACTGTGGATAGAGAAGTGAGGGAGAAAAAAACCTGACCTCCAGACCACCGGAAGAAAGGAAAGATGGAAGAGAATGGGGTAAGTTTTCCAGCCCCTTAAGCAATGTACGGATGTTGCCCTCCCGGAGGCTGCGAGGGGCGGGGGGGCGGTACCCGCGGCGCCGCGGGCGGTCAGCTGGAAAGCCCCTGGGCCGCGCCTGCGTACTGCTCCCTCTGTCTCTACTTTCGCTTTTCGGTTTCCTCTCAGTCCTGCTGCTTCTCGCTCCCAGGCGATTTCCCCGAAAGCACGTGGGACGGCTCTTCCGAGCAGTCGCCTCCCTCCCGCCGAGCGCTAGGCAGGCTGTTATTGGAAACTTTTCAGCGTTTGACAGTTGGCACCTCCTCTATTGTACCTCATCCTGGGCGGGCCCTGGGCTGCTCGCCTGAAAGCACACAACCTCACAAGGTGTTCGTGAGGGTGTTTGGATTACGAATGTACTAGTGCCCGTAATGGACCTTTTTGGAAGAAAAGAAAATTATAAAAAAAGTAACCCACCACTCTGAAACATGTTAGGGACATTCTGTAGCGGGTCCAGACTAGCAGGCAAAGTTTGTGTTCGTCATAAATGCGATGAGAGTTGCCAAGACTTTTAAGCAGGGAATGACTATAAACGAGGTGTTTGAGAGAATTTAATTCGGTTAATGCAAGAGACATGGGTTTGATCCCTGGATGGACGAGATATCCTAGAGAAGGAAATGGTAACCCACTACAGTGTTCTTGCTTGGGAAATCCCATGGACAGAGGAGCCTGGCAGGCTACAGTCCATGGGGTCGCAAAAGAGTCAGACTTGACCGAGTGACTAAACAACAATTTGGCGAGTACAGTGGAGGGCAAAGGGACAGGAAAAAGGTAGTGTAACTGGCATCTTCCAGTTCTAGATTGAGGAAGACCTACAGTGGGATATCGTCAATGATGGGAAATTAAGGCAGTTAAAGACATAGGGAAGGAACCTTCCATAGAATTTGAGGACAACCAGAATGCGGAGAGCCAAAGAGAAACATCCTACTTGCAGACATCAACATGTCAAGACTGAAGCTAGTCTCTGTGTAAATTTTATAATACCAGAAAAAATATATATGTGTAACATATTATCTACCTGTCCTAGAGTCAGCTTTTCTCAAACACTGTGTGGGCCCTTAGTGCAGGGTGTAAGTAGGAGGGGAAGGACTTTTTGGGGGGTGGAGTCCTAGCATATTTTTACACAGAGGGCTGCTGCTTTGGTACCAAGAGCCATTGTTATCACCAGTTCAATATTGGCTTTGTGAGGGTGAACATGTGATAAGAAGAAGGAGCATATAGGTATGAGAATGGAGAAAACTACAACAGACACACATATAATCATGAAAAGTGAACGTCACTGAGTCATGTCTGACTCTTTGCAACCCAGGTCAGAATGCTGGAGTGGGTAGCCTTTCCCTTCTCCAGGGGATCTTCCCAATTCGGGGATGGAACCCTGGTCTCCCACACTGCAGGTGGATTCTTTACCAGCTGAGCCATCAGGGAAGCCCAAGAATACTGGAGTGGATAGTCTATCCCTCCTCCAGGGGATCTTCCCAACCCAGGAATCGAACCAGGGTCTCCTGCCTTGCAGGTGGGTTCTTAACCAGTTGAACTACCAAGGAAGCCCACATATAAACATATGTCTGGGAAATTATTTACAGCCTTTTCCCACCCAAAATTGCTTTATTATTCTAGGCTTGATTCAAGTTCCATCTATTAAATACTTGGAGGAACCAACTGATTTTATGTGCATAACTTCCAAGAAGACCTACTCTAGGCTTGCCTCAGTGATGCCTATCTGGAGAAGTAACATTTAAATTTAGATTTTAGTGGAGACATAAAAGATGAGTTGGGGCTTCCCTGGTGGCTCAATGGTAAAGAATCTGCCTGCCAGTGCCGGAGTCACAGGTTTGATTTCTGGGTTGAGAAGACCCCCTGGAGAAGGAATTGGCAACCCACTCCAGTTTTCCTGCCTGGGAAATCCATGGTCAGAGGAGCCTAGCAGGCTACAGTCCATGGGGTTGCAAGAGTTAGACACAACTTAGCAATGTGGCTAACAACAAAAAAATAAGTTAGCCAGCAAAGAAGTTGGGAGAAGGGCATTGGCTCAAGGGGTTTTCCAAATGGAGAACTGCTGGTGAGAAGACCCTGAGTTTGTAGAAACAGCTTGTCTTATTTGCAGGGAAAAAAAAAAAAAAACTGCTTAAGTAAGGAAAGAGTGGCACAAGATGAGGTTAAAGAAAGTGATAGGGAAACCAAGGCTTTATAGGTTACATTAAGAAATTTGGATCTTATTCAAAAAAGTCATCAGAGGATTTTCAGGTTTGCAAACACATGATCTGCTTTGCAATTAAAAAGCAAAACAGTCAAACTGCTATAGGGTAAATGGATTAAATGGGAGTTAAGAACTAAAGTGAGGCAGCCATTTGGGAAATCTACTGCAAAGATCCAAATGAGAGAAAAGGGGGGAATGGCACAGATGACCAGAAGCAACGAGACCTGAAAAGTATTTAGGAGGAAAAATCAACAAGGCTTGAGGTCCAGTGTGGGCGTGGGTGGTGAGAAGACAATGTCAAAGGTGACTCCTAATTTTCTGGCACGGGTTATTTCTAGAAAAAGGGCAGGTTTAAGAAGAAAAATGATGGATGGTTCTGAACATAATTAGTTTTAAGAGCTCACCAGACGTCCAAGCGGAAAGTCAAATGCGGGCTGTATACAGTGGGTGTAGCGCTCAGAGGAGTCGTGTGGACACGGTACTGGTGTAGAAGTTCGACATTATCTAGGACACAGATGCTGTGGATGAGGTCAACGCAGAACAACCTGAGAAGTGTAGGTAAAGTAGACCAAATATGTATCATGACCACACTTAACACTGAGCAGTTTGGTGGCAGAGATGGAGAAAGAAATAGCAGAGAGATAGGAAGAAGCAAGGAAGATATGTTGTCATCATGGCCCACGAAGAAGTGTTAAAGAATGGAGGTGTCAGCTGCGCAGAAGGTTTCTGAGTGGTCACATGAGGACAGAAAAGCGTCTTCCGGGTTTAGCAACGTGGAGGTAGGTCAGCTGCTAAGCTGAGATTCGAGAACGACAATGTCCCACCTGTGTCCTCTGCCTCGAATTTTCAGATTTGGGGCTAATGTAAGGATCTCCCAGTTTGGGCCTCTGCAAACACATAACTTCCTTTTAGCTGTTCTCTAAAGTATGTGTAAACATAACCCTTAACTTGCAACACAGAGCTGAGCTTCGAGGCCTCCGGATAGGAGCCCTACCCGAAGGCTAAGGAAAGACTCAGCGGGTAGGCAGAGCAGCTGCCCGGGGGAGGCGATGCGCGCGGGGAACAGCCGTGTCCGATTGGCCGAGCGCGGTAGCAGCCCGATGATTGGCGGGAGCAGAAGGAGGCGGGGCGTCAGGATCTGCCTTTTCTTTCCGCTGGTACTTTCGTTTTTCTGTGCTGGGTTAGCGGACAGATCCTGCCGCACTCGGGAGGACGCGAGTCAGACCCCAGATAGAGCGGAGGCGACCTGGGAGAGGAGGCACGGCTGTGCTGTCGCCCATCTCTGCGGGATCCGGCGCGCAGAGTGAGTGAGCGTGAGGTTCCGGGTGCCTGGGTGGGACGCGCCTGGACCGGCTTCGTCGGGGCCCAGTAGACGGATGCCCAACGAGCGCAAGCGTTTAAGTGCTGGCAGGTGAATCCCTCATCTGGAAAAGAACGCGTATCCTAGGTGTTGTTTCCGGTGATGGCACGGTTGCCCCAGTCAGTCGTGCCCTGGTAGTAAAAAAATGTGGAATAGAATCCCGCCCCTCCCCCACAACAATGCATATTCCCGTGTAATGTTTTTCCCTCCCCTTCCAGCAGAGTCGTATTTTCTTCTCTCCGCAGAAAGTTTGCATTTGCCCTGTGCCACCCCTAGAGAGCTGTCTAAGCTATACGGACCCTGTGCATGCAGACCCAACAGTCTTGGCGTCTGACGTGCTGTGTGTAGCTGCTGCTTGTGTTGAATCCCTAGCCCTTCTCTGGGGCACAAGGTGAAAGGTTAGTAAATGTTAACTGAAATGAATGAATATGTGACTTTGGAACTTAATTATATATCTCTTTAAGGGTAAAAGAACTTAATGTGCTCGTGAAGTGTAAAAGTGACTATTAGTTCCTGCAGATCCCCAAAAAATATAGTTCGCCTTTAAAAAATTCTGACTCATACCAAAAGTTTGGGGGAAGAAAAATAGGTGTGATTGTGCTTTAAATATTGTTTGTATAAGTCGGATAGATTGTTTTTATGGGACGGAAATAAGACTTGAGCCCCAAGCACAATCCAGTTTGCAGTTTGATGCAGGACTTAAAAATGTTTTGTACCATAATATGGTTTGCCCTTTACTTTCTAATTCCATCTACTAGATTTCAGTTCAACAGACTTTTGTTGAGTATATATTGTGTGCAGGACACTGTCCAAAATGCAGAAGATGTTTAAAAAGGGAAAAAAAAAAAAAAGACAGTCTCAGCAAATCTAAAGCTTACATCATTTAGGGGAGACATCATAGAGTTTTTTTAAGGAAGACAGGATGTCAGTGTGCATGCTCAGTCGCTAAGCTGTGTCTGACTCTTTGCGACCCCGTAGACTGTAGCCCACCAGGCTCCTCTTTCCATGGGATTTTCTAGGCAAGAACACTGGAGTGGGTTGCCATTTCCTACTTCAGGGGATCTTCCTGACCCAGGGATCAAACCTGTGTGTTGCATCTCCTGCACTGGCAGGCAGATTCTTTACCACTGAGCCACCAAGGAAAACAGGGACTGACACCCAGATAGAGATACAAAATGCAGTGAGGCACAAATCAGTGAAAGCTTAATTGTCTCTGGGTATGTCTTAGCTTATAGAATAAGTAGCATTTGTACCTGTCTTTGAATGCTAGTAAAATTTAAAGAGGCAAACATTTATGAGGAAGCTGTTTTCAAGAGTGAGTGACAGCTGGAGCAAAGCAGAAATGTTGGGCGAAGCCAGGGGAAGAAAAGTAGATAATTTGGTGACAGAGTTGCTTTGTGAATGGATGAAAATAGTGTCAGAGTGGAAGTCAGTGGGATAGTGGGCAAACAAGCAATTTTGTGCAAGAGAATGATGTGGTCAAAACCCGTGTGCGGCAGAAGGCTAGATTGGGAAATAGTGTTGGAGGCATAGAGGCAGGATATCTTGAGACTGGAAAGGAAGAAGTCAGGTGATTGAGGGATGGTCTTGCCACTCCGTGTTGGTACCAGGTTTTGCGAGAAGATGGAGTGGATTCTGGATTTTCTAGCATGAGTTTATTGATCGCCTGTTGTGCCAGGTGCTGTGTCTGTATTAGCTCATGCAGTCTTAACAATCACCCTGTTGATAGAAAAGTGAGTCACCTGTGGTCACTCACCCCAAGAAGAGTGTTGCAGCCCCCGCTGGTTGACCGTCTGGCCAGTGTATTTGCTTTAGGCACATCCTTTTTAGATACTTAGTAGGGAGGGAGAGTGGAGAAGGCGATGGCACCCCATTCCAGTACTCTTGCCTGGAAAATCCCATGGACAGAGGAGCCTGGTGGGCTGCCGTCTATGGGGTCTCACAGACTGAAGCGACTTAGCAGCAGCAGCAGCAGCAGGGAGGGAGAGCACTGCAAATTTGCAGTCTTTCACTCAGGTAAGATAAATTTGAAGTGAAAAATCAAATTGCTACAGCAAGTATACCAAAGGTGCGGACTTGGGTTCGTTTGTACTGATGTTTTGTGATGCTTAACTAGTTTTGTGACCCCACCATATGCTTACCTTTCTGTGGAAGGAAATTTGTGAAGCAGACATGACTTCATGCCTGCACACATGTGCTTGCCGGCAAGCATGCATACATTCTTCCATGCCCTGCTTGAAAATCCAGAGCCTTTCCTCAGGCCTGGTAGAACAAGATTCACTTAGATCTGCTCAGAATATTGTCAGCTGTGTGCTGATATATTGGGTTGCAAAAACCTGAATGAACCTTTTGGTCAACCTGATAAGTCCTAATTTACACTATGATGAAGGGAGCCTTTTCATTTTCCTGATGGATGTTCAGACTTCCTTAAATCAGGTTTTTGTTTTAATTTTTAATCTTCAAGGCTACTGAAAGTTGATTTACAGTTATCTAAAGAGATACTCTTGCTTTATCTTTTCAAATTGCATATAACAATGTAGTTTCAGTCTTTAAAAATTATTACAGAGATTTAAGAATTTTGTGCAACTTTGTTGTGTGCAGTAGACGAAGAAAATATCTCTTTTAAAAGATATATAACAAAAGTAATTCATTTTAATCATGTGAATCATGATATATAGAATACCAGTTTAAAGTCCTTTGAGTTAAATTACAAATGTTCTGTAATTTCTAAGAGCAGTTTTGGGGAAAGTTTATACAATTTATCTTAAAGCAAATAGTGTCTTCCACTTATTAATAAAAGTGCAGATTCATTTTAAAGGCATGTGAACACCTACCATATGCCCAGCACTGTTCTGGAGATACTTCAGTGAAAAACCCTCCCCAACCTCGCACTACCACTATCCCGGACAAATCATTCCCTTCAGTGGGAAAAACAGACAGTAATCAAAATAAAAAAGAAAATATGTCCTAGGTCAGATGGTGGTAAGGGCAATGGAGAAAAGTACATCAAGGAGGAGGGATAGCATTTTCTGGGGTGAGAGGTAGGGTCGGTGTAAATAAGGTGGCCAAAGAAGGCTTGCCTGATACATTAGCATTTGAGCAAAGACCTGAACGTGTATTTTATGGGGAAGGAAAAATATTGACCCAAAATGCAAATGAAAAAGGTTTTGGAATATAGACATCCATTTGAAAAGTATATTTGAGACAAATTATGGTTTTGATTAAGCAAGATATATAGAAGAAGCACAATGCTAGACATGCTTTCTTTGGAGCTGTGGGCTTCCATTTATGATCTGTGCTCTCTTTCCCTGTAGGATGTCCCAGTGGTACGAGCTTCAGCAGCTTGAGTCCAAATACCTGGAGCAGGTTCACCAGCTCTATGATGACAGTTTTCCCATGGAAATCAGACAGTATCTGGCACAGTGGCTAGAAAAGCAAGACTGGTAAGGAAAACTCACCTGACAGAAGGAGGAGTTTTTCTACACTTTTAAAATAACTTGTTGACTGAATGACTTGGAACTACACCGACTAGCAGAGGAGTCTCATCAGTAGCCGTTGGGATTATCTGTTGCAAAAAAAGAGTGTTGACTTGAAAAATGTCATGTATCTCTAGAAAGCTAAATGCATTAGTCATTAATTTGATGTACTTTTTAGTTTAATTATACATCCTTCTAAATGCTATGGACAAGTTACATGATGCTGATACAAATTATTTTCCAAGTTAAGATTCAGGTTATAGAACACTTATGAGAAGTATAAAGTAATGCAATTAAGGAAATCGCTCTTAAAACTGATACATGTTCTGTTTTAAAATTTATTGTTTAGCTCATTGCAAATATTTTATGTGTTCTGAAAGTATTTGACATAGAAAGTGAAGACTCCTGTTGATTTTTTGCCTCCAGAGATAATCACCATTGATAGTTTTATGCACGAGCTTGGCATGCTAGAATTGTTCATGCTAATGTTATATAAAAGAAATACTCTATTCCCTGCTGCTAAAAGCACTGTCAGTTTCAAAAGAAGGGAATAAAACCCAGGAAAACACTTTTAAGTTATTTTTAATCATTTCATTATGGAAAACGGTGTTTATTTTGTTGGTTTAAAGGTGAAAGTCACTCAGTTGTGTCTGACGTTTTGCAACCCCATGGAGTAGTCCATGGAATTCTCCAGGCCAGAATACTGGAGTGGGTAGCCTTTCCCTTCTCCAGGGGATCTTCCCAACCCAGGGATTGAACCCAGGTCTCCCACATTGCAGGCAGATTCTTTACCAACTGTGCCGCAAGGGAAGTAGTATCTAAATGAAATGTGTACATTTTGACCCTCCTAGGGAGCATGCTGCCAACGATGTTTCATTTGCCACCATCCGTTTTCATGACCTACTATCGCAGCTGGATGATCAATACAGTCGCTTTTCTTTGGAGAATAATTTTTTATTGCAACATAACATAAGGAAAAGCAAGCGTAACCTTCAGGTATGACCTTTGTTTTGTGTTTTAGTTGAAATGCTTCCAGGTTTACATAGAGAGGTTTTTCATTCAGCAAGTGTTATTGAATACATTCTCATTGGTATTTAGAAAATTACAGAGACTATCAATAAACTGCCTTTATGTGGCTAACACTTTATAGCAGAAGTAAAATAAAATATCAATTCATTTTGTAAACATAAGGAATTTTCAAGCTTCAGGCTATCACTTAGGCATAAGTAGTTCTGAGAGAAATTTGGTGTTATAGTCTTGCCTTATTTAAAGTTGTTGATATTTAAGTCATTCAGAAAAAGGGTTATATGGGAAGAGCAGTGAGCTGTAGTAACATGTTAAAGCTCAAAGGAACTTTAGTGATGAGTCCAATCTGAGTGCTTGGTAGACAGATGAAGAGTAAGTCCAGAAAGGTTTGATGCCTCTGAGGCCCAGGAGTGAGGTGGTGAACTGGCGGTGGACCCCGCCTTGCCTTGCTTCTGCTGGAGTTGCCCTCCCTTGGAAGAAAAAGTGAAAGGGAGTTGCAGGCAGGAGACAGTATACGTCAGAGTGTTAGGAGTTCTTCATAATTACTTTCAGCACCCCATATGCCTGGTTACTGTTTTTATTTCAATATTAATGGAATTTTTCTGTTTTAATGGAGGTGAGTACTATCATTGTCTTGTTTTAGTCCACACAACCAGACTGTTCAACTTAATTAGAAGCTTCCCCCCACTTCTGTGAATGTATATATGATTTTATAATACCAGTGAGTGGGAAAGCCAGATTAACTTTACAGAAATTTCGTCTCCTACAGAGTTGACGTGATTATACCTGTTATAAAGAGAGGCACAATTGCCAGTACTTTGCAAACTACCTTTGACAAGAAAGCAGAAAAACGGAAAAGAATGTCTTTGGTCTAATTCAAAGCAGAGACCATCAGATTAATTGAGGAATAATCTGGATAACTTTTATATCATTTGCATTGTCTCAGGATCGTAACAAGAGAATTGGGCCCAAGAGCAACGAAAATGAAAAATGTTACAGGAACTGTATACAAAAATACTTGTTTTTTTAATCAAGAAGTAATTTAGGAACCTGCACGTAGTTGGACAATTAAAGCAGTTTTAGTCATAATATGTGTAAAGAATATTTTGATGTTAGCAAAAACAGCTTATATAGGATTTAGTAAGTGCAGGATGAACAGACTCATTTCTGTGTATATTACACAGTGGTTTAAACATTCTGAAGATTAATTCACTTTTATTCTAACAACCCATGTCTAGGATAATTTTCAGGAAGACCCAATACTGATGTCTATGATCATCTGTAACTGTCTGAAGGAGGAAAGAAAGATCTTGGATCATGCCCAGAGAATCAGCCAGGTACTTTTTTCCTAATTGAGCATGAAGGATAATAAAGCAATAAACATTCATTCAGTCATCCAACAAGTTTTATTGAGGCCCTGTTTCAAGGCAGTGGTGACTAGCTCTCTGATTTTATTGCCCCCAAGAAGTGGGGAAAAATAAGTATCAAAATGTTACAGACCCAGTCTTTTGAGAAAGGATCCTATTATAGTAAAAGTCATTCTAGGTTTGAAAAACCTTCTCAGGCCGTGATAGTTGCTGTGAAGATAATAAAGCGTGATGCAATGTGGACAGTAGTGGAGTGTTGGGTTGTTTCTTTAGATCAGGGTCAGGCGTCATCTCTGAGGTGGCAGGGTAGGAAGGAAGCAGCAGATGTCTAGTGGGCTCTTGCAACAGACTGAGGGAGCAGAGGGGAAGTATGTGAGGTCGAGGCACAGTCAGTGGAGGTGGGAAGACGTGGGCAGCTTCCATTATGTTCTGCACGTGGTACCAAAACGGCTTACGCTGAAGGATCTGATGCGGAAGTGAGAAGCAGCAAAGAGTCTAGGATGACTGTGATTTGTGACTTGTGTCACTTAGAGATACTGTTTACTAAGCTGGGGATAATAGGAAAGAGACAGTAGGGTTTTGGCAGGACACAATAGGTTTTAGAAAAGAATGGGTTGATGGGGAAATCAGCAGCTTTGTTTTGAATGGTACTGAGATATCCGTTAGGTATCTAAGACATCCAAACAGTGAATGAGTCAGAGTTATACCATAACCAAGATTTTTAAAATCATGATTTTACTAATCCTAATACAGACCTTCCTGGTGATCAGGGTTCAGTTTTCTGAAGTTACAGTGGCATTTATTCATGCCTTTCATTGGTGGGGTGGTGGGAAGAACCCAGCAGACAGTGAAACCACTGTGGTTTGAGTTGTTCTGGCTGAGATCATTCCATTATTGGGGGAGAAGGTCAGAATACACAGTGGAATGCTTCCTATGTCAATTTCTCTAAGGAATAACTAATAAAGTGAGCTGTTAGATTGGGAGGTAGGGGTGGAGAGAGAGAGTTTAAGTAGAGACAGTGAATGCCATTTTCCATGCACTTTCTGAGCATTTGCCCAGTGCCTGTGACTCTGCTGCCTTCCTGGGTGTTTAGCTCCTGTCACGCCGAAAGCTCCTTGTTGCAGTAAGCATTTAAAGATACATATTATTGGTTGCAAGCTTACGCTGGCTCATTCATCCTAGTAAACAGAAGTGTCAAGAGGAAAAGCTGGCCACATTGCTGCCTCTGAGAGAGGTGTGTCTTCTTTCAGTGTGGCCTGCACCTGGGAGACCTTCAGCAGGAAATTTTGATTGTCATGTGGGTTTTTCATTCTAACAGCATTATGATCTCAGATGGGCTTGAGTGGACAGCCAAGAGCAGAGACGGGCAGGAGAGTAAACTGTTCACCTTGGGGTACCTAAACCTTTCCCGCCTCATATTTGGCCCCGAGGCAGCACTAGAAAGTGAAGGAGGTGATTCCTGCTCTGCCAGGTCAGCCCCATCTCTTGGGTGTGCTTTGTGTTTGGAAGGCTTGTCGGCTTTTGATTTATTTTAAGCCCCTCAGAGGACACTGAGTTGTCAGTGACCCCTTCGGAGGAGATTAGTGGACTGCACAGCTGCCACCAAGAGAAGCAAGGCCTTCTTGGGCTTTGGGGGAAGGTCCTGGATGTCTGGGGGTATCAGATCATTATTTTAGATTCCACATATCCACAAACAATATCTTGTGATATTTGTCTTTCTCTGTAAAATTTTGATATGCCTCTGAATTATCTGGAATCTTGTCCACATGGGGTTTCTGATTCAGTGATCAAATTAGGACCTGAGATTCTGTATTTCCAACAAGCTCCCAGATGGTAAGGTGATGCTGATCTGGGGACCACACTGAATTGCATGACTTTGAGACAAATAAGAACAGGGTAAATAAGAATAATCTTCTCTACAGCATTTCAAAAACCCTCAAATAAATTCCTGTGTGGTCCCAGGCAACTGTATGAACTAATGGAAAATCCTAGATACACTGTTTAGTTTAGATGTGAATTGAGCCTAGTCTTTCTTTAGGCTTGTGCACAGTTTACCGGTACTTTCCAGGGCCTTGAGAACTGAGCTTTTCTTGTGCAGACTCATGTGGGAGGCCTTCAGGAGCTTCTGGAAGGTCTGAGAGTTAGGTGGGGCACAGGGAATAGACTTGACTTTGGAGCTTAACCAGCAGGTAAATACAACAGAGGAAGTCATGGCTGCTAACCGCATACCTTCCGCTACAGGCGCAGTCCGGGAATATTCAGAGCACTGTAATGTTAGACAAACAGAAGGAGCTTGACAGCAAAGTCAGGAATGTGAAAGACAAAGTTATGGTGAGTGCTGAATAAGTGCATACATATTCTCTGTAACTTTTTATAGAGGGGATAAAAGTTTCAGTTGCCCTACTGTAAACATTTTAACTGATTTCAGTTTTTTAAGTAGTTGAGAAGTTGTTTACCCCAAATTCCAATCTCTAAGTAAACAAGTTGATGCAACCAGTGAGCAGATAGATATTTATGGCCCGTGTTATAACTTCCAAACGTGGAGCTATCTTTTTCTTCCTGGCAAGATCATGCAGTAACTGTGGACTTTGCCCCATCACCCAGTAAACTAGTTGTTGCTGCTCTAAATTGCCCTTTATGGCTTCACATCTTAAATTGGCATGTTCCTGGGTTTACATAGAACCCCAGGATAAACGTAGTCTTCCTCAAACACCTGTTTTACTCCAAGGCTTGGAAGGGGAACAAAAACATCTCAGGGAAGGAAATTTCTGATTAGAATAAAACATCCACAATAATTTTAAGAGAGAACTTCCCAGCCCATCTATGGGAGTGGTGCCCTTGGTATGTGTTCATTTCCCTCCACTGTGGGGCTGTGTGGAGAGGGTGAGGAGTCCAGCTTTGCCCTGGACCTGGGTCTGTGAAAGCGGCCTTTCTGCTGAGAGGCCCACTCTCCTGTGGGTCTCTGGGTCACACCAACATGACCTTGACTTTGTGCTACAGATGGCATTTTATCAAACAGGTTCTTTGAAGCAACTTTTACTTTATTGCCTCTGAGGGAGACATTTCATTAAATGAGTCGAGATCAAGTGGCCCAGTCCAGAAATAGGCATATGTTTTATTTTCTAAAAAGATTATTATATACTTATTAATGAAGTAGAAATTATTCATTATTAGAATTCTATGAATCTTATTCATCTTTGAGAGAGCAGGATTTTACGAATCTTTTTCATCTTCGAGAGAGCAGGATTGTATCCCTGATTTTCTGGGTCCTATAGAAACAATAATCTGTTTCCTAAAGTCTTTGTTCTGCGTACGGTGGAAAATTTGTTTACATCTTTACTTGTAGAGTATTGAACATGAAATCAAGACCCTAGAAGATTTGCAAGATGAATATGACTTTAAATGTAAAACCTTGCAGAACAGAGGTAAGAATTAACATTTAAAGCAGTGTCCATTGCCTGTAATTTTGTCTGCCTACATTAGCTAACAAAGGCAAGTACTCCTTCATATTTACCAAATATTTTATGACTTAATTACCAGTCTTGACTTCTTGATGACCAGACCAGGGTTTTTTAACCTCAGTACTATTGACATTTTGGGCCAGATAACCTTGTTCTGCTGGAGGAGGAAATGGCAATCAACTCTAGTATTCTTGCTGGGAAAGTCCCATGGACAGAGGATCCTGGCAGGCCACAGACCATGGGGTTGCAAAGAGTCAGACACAGCTGAGCACACACACAACCTTGTTTTGGGGACTTTCCTGTGCATTGTGAGATACCCTGATAGCTCAGTGGTAAAGAATCTGCCTGCCAATGCAGGAGATGTGGGTTTGATCCCTGGGTTGGGAATATCTCCTGGAGAGGGAAATGGCAACTCACTCCAGTATTCTTGCCTGGGAAATAACCATGGACAGTGGAGCCTGGTAGGCTGTAGTCTGTGGGGTTGCAAAGGTCAGACACGACTGACTGAAGGACAGCAACCTGGGCATTGTAGGATGTTTAGCTGCATCCCTGACTTCTGCCCATGAGATGGCAGTGGAGCTGCCAGTGTGTGTGGTTGCATGCTCAGTCCTGTCTGACTCTGTGACCCTGTCGACAGCAGCCTGCCAAGCTCCTCTGTTCATGGAATTTTCCAGGCAAGAATACTGGAGTGGGTTGCCATTTCAAAACTGTCTCCAGATGTTGTCAGGTGACCTCTGGGCGACAAAATCACCCCCCTTTGACACCCACTGGTTATGTGCTAGTCACTTTACTTACTCTGCTTCACCTACTGATGGATATGAATGGTAGGTGTTTGGAGTTCCCTACCCTATTCCCCAAAGTTCCTGCAAATGTGCCAGCTCCGTGTGTGCATACCGTAGGTGAAGTTCAGCATTTTCTCCTTGTTTTAAAGCAGTTTTACTCTATTTTGTTGTTGCTTGTTTTTAATGACAGGAAGTCCACTGAAAATAACCTCAAAGTGTGCAGAGTACTGCTGTTACCTGAGCAGTACTTTGAGGGTATCGTGATAAAATGAAAACATTATTTGTAATAATGTGAATAAAAATATGAGAGAAAGAAACCTCAATGACACGTTTCCAAATTGTTTGCTTCTTTTTCAAAGCCACGGAGATGCTTTATATCATTTTTTTTTTAACTGAGGTTTTGAATCTTGTCCTTTATATTCATTGAGGTAATATTCTGACAGTGACTTAAGAACCAGACAGTACTATTTCTCATTTACATGAATCATTGAAAGCAAGGACTTTGTTTCAGAGTGTCCTGTTCTGGTATTTTTTTGTTTTGTTCAATAGTGATTGAGGAAGACCAAGCTTGGACCTGTCTTCAGATAGCACTTGGGTCATATTTTCCCTAAATGTATGTGAATCTTGCCTTCAGTTGGCTTTGTCTTCTCCCACATTTTTGTTTATCTGCTGTCTCTCCCAATTCACAGAACATGAAACCAATGGCGTGGCAAAGAATGATCAGAAACAAGAACAATTGTTACTCCAGAAGATGTACTTAATGCTGGACAATAAGAGAAAGGTAACATTTCACATTCCAGAATAACACAGTACTTTTGTCAGAGACTGTAAATAATGAACTTGAAATTTAGAAATGAGGCGAAAATTATTTTTTATAACCACTTGGCTTAGTGCTCCAGTTGAGAGGAAAGAACAAAATTCTGTGATTAAAGGTGTGTTTATTTCACTGTGTGTCTTTCTCTCCCTTTAGGAAGTCGTTCTTAAAATAATAGAGTTGTTGAATGCCACCGAACTTACCCAGAAAGCCCTGATTAATGATGAACTGGTGGAGTGGAAGCGGAGACAGCAGAGTGCCTGTATTGGGGGGCCCCCCAATGCTTGCCTGGATCAGCTGCAAAATTGGTAAGACTGGCAGCTGACTGGTGAGCTGCATAAGCTTGTAGAGTGAACATTCAAGCTGTGTTACTTGCACAGACCCTGTGAAAACTTCTGTTTGGAGTTCTATGTAATCCAGCTGCTTCTTGCCCTGGAAACACTCACTTGAAAAGCACAGTGTTAGTCACGCCTGTGGCCACGCTCAGCTTGGTGTGGAACACTCTCCTCTCCCTGTCTGTACACGTACCGTGGGGCGTGTCACTTGACTGCCAACACACCAGTGACATGGTCATCACACAACACATTTAACAACTTAAGTCCCAGTGTTTTTTCAAAATGAAAGGGCTTGAGGCATTTTGCAGGCTTACATGAAATAACAGTTTGTGGGCCATTCATTCCATCATCCATCTGGTAAATAGTCATTACATGCAGTATGCCAGGCACTGGGCTAGGACCTAGGACACAAGGTGAATGACTCTTGGTTGTTGCCAGCAAAGAACTTTCACTGGGGAGATGGGAGATGGATATGGTAATAACTACTTGGTGAAAGATTGCCGAGATTCTAACAGAGACTGTTCAGAGTCCATGGAGGATGAGGAAGGAGACAAAATGGTCTTGCACTGACTCAGGAGTGAACAGGAAAAAACCACAGACCAGAGAGGAGAAAGGTGTGGATAGAAGCAGCAGGGAGGGAAGGACCTAGGCCTGAAGTTCTTACAGTGGATGGCTAGAGAGTCAGAAGCCAGATAGGGAAGGAAGAAAGCAGAGCAGACAAGAGGCTGGAGCCTGGTCGTGGAGGTTCCCTTACTATTCTGGGAACTCCAGGACTTTCCCAGTCGACACTGGTGAGCCAGGCAGGCCCTTTATTTAAATGGAGATTCATTTTTCTGATTTTTCTATTTAAGTCTGAGGATAGAATAGAGACAGAAAGGCCTATATTTCTGGTCTGCTCTGGGGATGTTTGAATGCTGAATTCCAAAGAATAGCAAGGAGAGATAAGAAAACCTTCCTCAATCATCAGTGCAAAGAAATAGAGGAAAATGATAGAATGGGAATAACTAGAGATCTCTTCAAGAAAATCAGAGATACCAAGGGAACATTTCATGCAAAGATGAGCACAATAAAGAACAGAACTGGTATGGACCCAACAGGAGCAGAAGATATTAAGAACAGGTGGCAAGAATACACAGAAGAACTATGCAAAAAAGATCATGTTCCAGATAACCTTGATGGTGTGATCACTCACCTAAAGCCAGTCATCCTGGAATGTGAAGTCAAGTGGGCCTTAGGAAGCATCACTACGAAGCTGGTGGAGGTGATGGAATTCCAGTTGATCTATTTCAAATCCTAAAAGATGATGCTGTGAAACTGCTGCGCTCAATATGCCAGCAAATTTGGAAAACTCAGCAGTGGCCACAGGACTGGAAAAGGTCGGTTTTCATCCCAGTCCCAAAGAAAGGCAATGCCAAAGAATGTTCAACCTACCGCACAATTGCACTCATCTCACATGCTAGCAAAATCTCATACACTGGCAAAGTAATGCTGAAAATTCCCCAAGCCAGCCTTCCACAGTACGTGAACCATGAACTTCCAGATGTTCAAGCTGGATTTAGAAAAGGCAGAGGAACCAGAGATCAAATTGCCAACATCTGCTGGATCATCAAAAAAGCAAGAGAGTTCTAGGAAAAACATCTGCTTTATTGACTACACCAAAGCCTTTGACTGTATGGATCAAAGCAAGCTGTGGAAAATTCTGAAAGAGAAGGGAATACTAGACCACCTGACCTGCTTCCTGAGAAATCTGTATGCAGGTCAGAAAGCAATAGTTAGAACCGGACATGGAACAACAGACTGGCTCCAAGTTGGGAAAGGAGTATGTCAAGGCTGTATATTGTTACCCTGCTTATTTAACTTACATGCAGAATGCATCGTGCTAACTCCTGGGCTGGATGAAGCACAAGCTGGAATCAAGATTGCTGGGAGAAATATCAGTAACCTCAGATGTGCAGATGACACCACCCTTATCGCAGAAAGCAATGAACTAAAGAGCCTCTTGATGAAAGTGAAAGAGGAGAGTGAAAAAGTTAGCTTAAAACTCAGCATTCAAAAAACAGATTATGGCATCTGGTCCCATCACTTCATGACAAATAGATGGGGAAACAATGGAAATAGTGAGAAACTTTATTTTCTTGGGTTCAAAAATCACTGCAGATGGTGATTGCAACCATGAAATTAAAAGATGCTTGCTCCTTGGAAGAAAAGCTATGACCAACCTAGACAGCATATTAAAAAGCAGAGACATTACTTTGCCAACAAAGGTCCATCTAGTCAAAGCTATGGGTTTTTCCAAAACCGTATGGTTTTTCACAACCATCATGTATGGATGTGAGAGGTGGACTATAAAGAAAGCTGAGCACTGAAGAATTGATGCTTTTGAACCATGGTGTTGGAGAAGACTCCTAAGAGTCCCTTGGACTACAAGAAGATCAGGCCAGTCAATCTTGAAGGAAATCAGTCCTGAATATTGATTGGAAGGACTGATGCTGAAACTCCAATACTTTGGCCACCTGATGTGAAGAACTGACTCACTGGAAAAGACCCTGATCCTGGGAAAAGATAGAAGGCAGGAGGAGAAGGGGACGACAGAGAAAGAGATGGCTGGATGGCATCACCGACTTGATGGACATGAATTTGAGCAAGCTCTGGGAGTTGGTGATGGACAGGGAAGCCTGGTGTGGTGCAGTCCATGGAGTCACAAAGAGTTGGACATGGCTGAGCAACTGAACTGAACTGAAAGTATTAGCAGAGTCCGACAGATCTGAGCAGACAAGATGGAAGCAGTAGGATCAGTGGGCAGGAGTGGGTGGTGGCTTGAAACAGCTCTGAAGGGCCGGAGGACCAAAGATCTCATGAGATGACTTTCTGGATTGCTGTTCCCCCCAGCCCCCTACCCGGGAGCCCGGTGAGGTCGCCGCTGTCTAGAGCCCCTATGGTCATCTTAGGCCACATGGAGTCTCTTGTGGAGATATGAATGCCTTCCATTGTTCCCCGCTGTGCTGTGCAAGAATTGTCAGCATTTTCTTGTGTCCCTCGACCCAAACAGGATTGGGAATCACTGGGTTAGAATCCTTATAGAACACGCCCACCTGCCATTGTTATCCTGCCTCTCATTTCACACCCATGGGCTTTGCTCTTGGCTGTGACCTGAATTCAAGGAATGAGAACACCAACCAAACGAGATGTGTTTCACTGGGGAGCTGATGCTCTTATCATCACTCCAGGCCAGGACTTCCACAGTCCGACATAGCTCAGAGGCTCCATCACCTTTGGTTTACTGTCAGGATGGAGGAACCTGAGAGGAGTCGGTAGCTTTCCTCCTTGGTTTATACATATATTTTGTGTCTGATAATGATTAGATTATGCACCTTGCCTCTTCTTTCAGGTTAGTGACATAATAACCCCTGTTCCCTCGTCTCCTCCTAACCCACTTTACATCCCCCCTCTGCCTTGCTGCCTTGATTCCAGGTTTCCCTCTTGCTCCTCCCTGCACAGTGTCACTACCCTGATATAAAATCTGCAGGGGCCCCTCACTGCCACCACATCACCTCCTAGAGTGTCTGCCTTTTTGTGTCCCCTCCCTCTGCACCTAGCCCCCTTTACCCTGTGCCTTTAAGTCCCAGTTATCTCATAACTCAGCTGAAGTCCAAGATTCACTAGACAGCAGTCCCCAAACTTTTTGGCATCAGGGGCTGGTTTTTTGTGTTTTTTTTTTTGTTTTTAATTTTTTTATTTTTGCTCTGTTTTTTTTTTTTTAAAAATTTTAGTTTTTTATTTTTTAAATTTTAAAATCTTTAATTCTTACATGCATTCCCAAACATGAACCCCCCTCCCACCTCCCTCCCCATAACATCTTTCTGGGTCATCCCCATGCACCAGCCCCAAGCATGCTGCATCCTGCGTCAGACATAGACTGGTGATTCAATTCACATGATAGTATACATGTTAGAATGTCATTCTCCCAACTCATCCCACCCTCTCCCTCTCCCTCTGAGTCCAAAAGTCCGTTATACACATCTGTGTCTCTTTCCCTGTCTTGCATACAGGGTCGTCATTGCCATCTTCCTAAATTCCATATATATGTGTTAGTATACTGTATTGGTGTTTTTCTTTCTGGCTTACTTCACTCTGTATAATCGGCTCCAGTTTCATCCATCTCATCAGAACTGATTCAAATGAATTCTTTTTAACGGCTGAGTAATACTCCATTGTGTATATGTACCACAGCTTTCTTATCCATTCATCTGCTGATGGACATCTAGGTTGTTTCCATGTCCTGGCTATTATAAACAGTGCTGCGATGAACATTGGGGTACATGTGTCTCTTTCAATTCTGGTTTCCTCGGTGTGTATGCCCAGCAGTGGGATTGCTGGGTCATAAGGTAGTTCTATTTGCAATTTTTTAAGGAATCTCCACACTGTTCTCCATAGTGGCTGTACTAGTTTGCATTCCCACCAACAGTGTAGGAGGGTTCCCTTTTCTCCACACCCTCTCCAGCATTTATTGCTTGCAGATTTTTGGATCGCAGCCATTCTGACTGGTGTGAAGTGGTACCTCATTGTGGTTTTGATTTGCATTTCTCTAATAATGAGTGATGTTGAGCATCTTTTCATGTGTTTGTTAGCCATCCGTATGTCTTCTTTGGAGAAATGTCTATTTAGTTCTTTGGCCCATTTTTTGATTGGGTCGTTTATTTTTCTGGAGCTGAGCTGCAGGAGTTGCTTGTGATGATTTAATAGCACATTACATTTACCATGCACTTTATTTCTATGATATCAGCTCCACCTCAGATTATCAGACATTAGGCCCCAGAGGTTGGGGATCACTGCCTTAGAAGCTTCTACTCCCCCCACCCGCCCCCATCTCTCCTTAGGTCCATCTCTGTGGGATGCAGAGGTGTTTTTATTTAGGCTGTAATCATTCAGTGCGTGTTAGTTTTTTCTCACAGATAACGACTCCTAGTAGCTCAGATGGTAAAGAATCTGCCTGCAAGGCAGGAGACCCAGGTTTCATCTTTGGGTCAGGAAAGATCCCCTGGAGAAGGGAATGGCTACCCACTCCAGTATTCTTGCCTGGGAAATTCAATGGACCGAGGAGCCTGGCAGGGCTACAGTCCATGGGGTCACAAAGTTCACACGACTGAGCAACTAACACTTTCACTTTTTCATTTTACACCAAGACGAGATTTGTTCTCTGTTTCTCCCTGCACTGCAGAGCTGGGCAGATAACATCACGTGTTGTCTGTAAACAGTGCTTGTTGGTCTCCATGATTCTCTGAATCCAGACTGCTTTGGGGCTATTTCTGATGAAGACTCTGTGGCTTGTACCTTCCCAGGTTCACTGTAGTGGCGGAGAGTCTGCAGCAGGTTCGTCAGCAGCTTAAAAAGCTTGAAGAGTTGGAACAGAAATACACCTATGAACATGACCCCATCACCAAAAACAAGCAAGCCTTATGGGACCGCACCTTCAACCTCTTCCAGCAGCTCATTCAGAGGTAACTTGAGCAAGATGTTTTTGCACCTTTTGCAGTTATTTTACCCAAAGGAAAATTTTATGGTAATTCAGATAATTTAGAAGGGTTTAATAGGATATGTAAAAATGTTTATGGCTTCCCTGAACCAGGTCTTCCTGAATCCCTTGTTTATGCCAAGGGCATGTTTTTCTTGTGACCTCCTACTCTGGTAACCTGTCTCCCTCTCCCTGGCCAATCTGTGACGAGACCTGTTGAGTCTAACTTGTATTTGCCCTCTCTTTCCTATTCCGTGGTCTCATCATATTTCAAGCTCTCTGCTGAACTCTTACATTGTAGCTTTTCAAATGGTTGCACCCCAGCCCCTTCTTCCCTCGTCCCTGTGACCCTGTACTCTGCCATAGCAGAGTTCTGTTTGATCTGTCATCACCTGCCACTCTGAGGGGAGCCCCTCATCCGGTCACCCAAGCCCCACCTCCACAGCCTGGCCCTCACCAGCCATTCCACGCTAGCTTCTACACATGCCCCATTTCCAGGCCGACTTGACCTCGTGCCCACCCTGGACATTTGCTTCTCCATGCCTCTCCCAACGATATTTCCTCTGCCTCAGAGCCTTCTTCTCTGGTAGCTCATTGAGAACCTGCATCCTCAATGTTTCCGCGTATAGCCATCATGAAACTTTGGCCAGAATTCCTGGGCAGCTGCTGTCTCCCTTCCAGAGCTGCACAGTTCATTCTTTATTCTCCTGTTTTGGATTTTGGTTGTATCATTTTCTATGCATTTCTGTGACCTTTATTGCAAACCGGAAGGTCTTCGCAGACAGAGAGGCGCCTCTGTCATCTTCTACCACCAGGGCCTTATGTAGTGCCTTACCCAGGGCTGGGTGTTCCCAGTGCGCTTAGTAGGTCAATAAATGGCCCTGAGTAGAAGAATAGAGTTCATATTGCAGTTTTAAAATGCTAACTTGACATAATAAAAGTGTCTTCTGTTCCCTGTGGCTAATGTCCAGACAGGAATGCCCAAATGTTGGATTTTGAAATTGATGCACTCAGCTTTTACTCTCTACCTTGATTTTGAAATAATCAAGGACATTTACTTGGGTTTTGGAGTGCAGATTTCATTCTTTTTTTTTAAAATTAAAATTAATACTTGGAAGTGTTTATTAGGTAATAAATATTGCTAAATAATTTTACTAGAATAGCAGTTTTCCAAAGGATGTTTAAAATGTAAGTTTCAAAGCATGGTGGTAAGCAGTATGCTACTTGGTTCATTTTCAAGTATAGTAAAATGTGTTTTTGTTACTGTTTTTTATTTTCAAATTGAGATATTATTGATAGATACATTATATTAGTTTTAGTTCTGCAACAATAGTGATTTGATATTTGCGTAAGTTGCTAAATGATCACCACACTGGTCAGTGAGCAAATTTGATTCTTAAATTTGTAAATGAAGAGAATCCAGTTGAGACTTTTCATTGTTGAAGAGTGTCACAGCTCTTTGCAATTACTGATTTTGTTGAGTGCATCTGTTAGACTTGGGGATGTCTTTATCGACTGTAAAACTTCAGTTTATTCATCCAATTGGTTAGAAGTTTTTCAGCTATTTTTTAGATCGTGCCCTCTAAGCCCCCTCTCCTCCTTAGGGGAAATAACTTTTACTGCCTCAGCTTTAATGGAAATGCTAATATATCCTTTGCTGGGTATTTACAGCTCATTTGTGGTGGAAAGACAGCCCTGCATGCCAACTCACCCTCAGAGGCCATTGGTCTTGAAGACTGGAGTCCAATTCACTGTGAAACTGAGGTAATGAGGAAAAGATGGAACCCCCACACCTCCTTAGGGCTTTGCTGGTGGCTCAGATGATAGAGAATCTCCTTGCAATGCCGGAGACCTGGGTTCATCTGGGTCGAGCAGATCCTCTGGAGAAGGAAATGGCAACCCACTCCAGTATTCTTGCCAGGAGAATTCCATGGACAGAGGAGCCTGAAGGGCTACAGTCCATGGGGTCGTGAAGGGTCGGGCCTGACTGAGCGACTAACACTTTCACTTTCTTTCCACATGTCCTGTCACAAAGTTTGTGACCCAGCTTCCTTCCACAACATGGTTATATAGGGGGGTGCTTTAGAGGAATTTTGCAGTAGGTCTTTTAATATGAATTCTTACTTAGAATATCTAAGAGTCTTTCTGTTCAACTAGAAATATAACAAAGATGTGTGTATACACACACACCCCATAATTTTTTCTAGTTATAAGTATAATGAATGTTTACTGTAAATAGCAATTCAAAATTGCAGAACTGTGCACATGGTAGAGAGTAAAAGTTCCCAGCAGCCTCATCCCCTCTTGCGCATGAGCCTATAACCTGAGCTTTATGTTCCCCCTGAAATGGATACAGTGTGTGTAAATGACTGGTACATTTTTCTGGTGAGTGTATGTATAACTTTCGTCAGATTCTCAAAGTTGTATGTGATCTCAATATCTGTAGACTACCATAGTAAGCAGCCTGGTGTCAGTCCTCCCAGAATTTTGTCCATGTCTACATGAATATATAAACAAATACATTGTACTTTTATATACATGTGTTTTTTCATACATAGACTTGTGAAAGTATATATGACATGATATATTTCATTTTTAAAAACCAGAGTTCTGCTCTCTGTTGTTTGGCAGACTATTTTTCTCTTTCTTAATAAATTGCAGAAATGTTTCCATACGAGAATGTCCAGCTTTTCTTCCTTTGGTTGTATGGCTGCATTCATTTATTAATAGCTTTTCCTCTACTGATGAGCAGCTGGACTCAGAAGAGCTGGACTTACCTTCAGAGTTGGCCCCAGTCATTTTTCCACGGCGCTGCTGAGCTAGGTCCACAGGTGCTGCGTCTCGGCTACCAGTGCTCCAGCACCAGACTCTGACACCCGTGAGGTCCCAGAACTCATGCTGGCAAGGGGTGCAATCTCATCCCATCACGTGCGTGACTAAAGGGAGCCAGCCAGTGAAGGGCTCTTCCGCGGGCCTCCAGCTCATCAGAACAGAAACACGCTGGAGTCTCAGCCCAGGGCTCTGTCCCTCCGTCTTTCCACACTGCCTGGAGTGGTTAGAGAGATGACCCTCATTTTCCTGACTATGGGTCAGAGTTTTTATTTTCTCCCAACAGGTTAAGCATTAGGTACAAGTTTTGGTAAAGGGTAAAGTTTGCTATTTTTTACCTCTGTTGTTTAGTTGCTCAGTCGTGTCTGAGTCTTTGTGATCCCATGGACGGTAGCCCACTGGACTCCTCTGTCCACGGGACTTCCCAGGCAGGAATACTGGAGAAGGTTGCCATTTCCTCCCCGGGTGCTCTTCCCGACCCAGGGATCAAACCTACATCTGCATTGGCAGGCAGTTTCTTTAGTGCCGAGCCACCTGGGAAGCCCATTTTTTACCTACAGAATTAGTCCCAGATAGAAATTTTGATAAACCCCAGCATTGGGGAGGCAAAATGGGGAAGCAGGTGCCCTCACTGCATTTGGTGGGAATATAAAATCTGTTGCTTGCTGTCAGAATTTAATATTACAGTTTTGTCCTAGCAGTTTCATAGCTAGGAATTTATCCTACAAATACACTTAAAAAAAAATCCAAGTAGACATACAAGGATGTCAATTTAATTGTTTGTAATAACCAAAAGCTGGATGGGGTGGGGGTTGTTGAAATGTTTATCAATATGGAATTGGCATAATAAATAAATTGTATTAGATAATTTTTTAAAGTAATTATGACTTTTATTTTTCTTTTCAGGCTGCTGGTGAAGTTGCAAGAGCTGAATTATAACTTGAAAGTCAAAGTCTTATTTGACAAGTAAGATATCTCTAATATTATCAAAGATACATATACTATTGAAATGTTCGTTTTGTTAACCAAACATGGACTGATGCAGCGGGGCTGTTAGTGATTCCAGCAGATTTAAATTAGTAATTCCTGGGTCTTGGGAACTTTCTCTAAGAGCTGGTATCAGTGTGCCTTTTTAGACGACAAATGAACAAAAGTGTGAGAGCATTTTATACGTATGTGCTTGTTCCAAGCAGCTACCACCTCAACTAGGCCAGCCCAGAGAAGAGGCACTTGGTCAGGCTCCAGGCCACCTGATTCTTCGGCCAGTGTGGGCTTGTTTCTGGAGTGAAACTGATGGCATTTTGGGGGGCATGTATGGAGCCTGCTGGCTTTACACTTGTCTCTTCTGAACAGTAGGGATCCAGGAATGGGCAGGCTCTCAAGAGGTCTAAATGGAGCAGGTCTATCCTGTTTTGTCCTTAGACCCTGAACCCAAACTAGCAGTGACCTAGGCACTTACATTAAGCAACAAGATGGCTTAGCCCCTACCATCCCCCCTTGATATATTTAATGCTTTTGTTGGTGTGTTTACTAAGTTTCAAACCCATTTATGATACTCCAAGTCACTTCCTCTGGCTTTTGTCTCTTTCTATTTCCTGTAACTATAGCCCTCTTTGTTTGTACCTTTGTTTTCCTCCCATTTTCTTTGGTTTTTCTGTGTATCAGTTAGCTTTTGCTACATAACAGATAACCTCAAAACTTAGTGGCTTAAACTCAGAAATGTATTATTTCTATTATTCTGTGGACTGTGGGTGGTCCTTCTAGTCTGAGCTGGCCTGGTTGCTGCTGGGTGGTCTAGCGTGACCTCATTATATGTCCGAGGTCTTGGCTGGGATAACTGGGCCCTTCTCTGTGGGGCTGTCAGAGTGGCCAGCATGGGCTTTCTCACATGGCAGTGGTGTTCCAAGTGGGTCTAAGCAGCAGCATGCTGGGCCTATTAGGCTAGACTTGGAACTTGCACAGCACTGCTCCCATCCATCATGTCTGGAAAAGCAAGTCAAAGTCCCCTGATATTGAAGGGATAAGGAAATCTGTTCTGTGTCTTTAAAGGAAGAGTTGCAGAGAATTTTGTGGCCACCACAGTTTTGCCACAGTCTGGTTAACTCAGTATCTCTTTTGGTTTGTTCTTGCCTTTTTGTCCTTTCTGTCTTTTCCAGTTCTGAGTTTTCTTCTTAGTTTTGACAGGAAAATCGGTCACTGTCACAGCTGACAGTGATTATCAGCCACAAAAGCATTGCATGTCTAGTTGGGACAGGAAAGGAAGCTAACTCATTTAACTGGGTGTGCACTAATGGTCTCCGACCTTCGCCTGCCCCTAACATACGTTATTTGTCCAGAATATGACAACATTATTGCTGAACTTATATGATTCTGGTCTCTCAAAACTTTAACCTCAGATTTAAAACTTGGCAGTTTCCCCAAATAATTGACTATTCAGGTACTTTCATGAAAGCATTAAAACTAATAAAGAGCAAAAATAAAACTCGAGCTATCTCTTTGGAGGGTCCTCTGAGTTCTGTAGCCCAGAGCAGTGCTCTCTGCTCAATCCCCAGGGCTTAGCTCATTGCTTCCTGCAGAGGGAGTAACTGCTCATAAGTTGTGATAACTCAGGCTTACATTCCTGAGGGTGTCTGTGCTCTCCTTACCCGTTAACTGGTTTCCTCCTCCCGGTGTGCTGTGTGGTCGGTGCTGCTAGCAGGATGTACAGAAGAGAAAAGGTGAGGCTCAGTTTACTTGCCCAAGGTCACCCAGCAAAACTTGGCAGTGCTGGTGTGGGTTGATTGACAGACTGAGTGAATGATAGGGAAGAAAACCCACAGGTATAGATTTATTGGTTATTGATCTTAATACTTTTATATGTTTGTGAATGCGAATTTCACATTTTAGATACACATGTATGGTTACGTTTTTTTGTTTGTTTGTTTTGCAGAGATGTGAATGAGAGAAACACAGTAAAAGGGTACGTTTGGCACTGTTTTGCTCTCTGCTTTGTTTAGGCGTTGCTTTAACAGTTCCCAGCCTTTTAAGTATCCCTTGCCTGTGTTGTCTAGGTTTAGGAAGTTCAACATTCTGGGCACTCACACGAAGGTGATGAACATGGAAGAGTCCACCAACGGGAGTCTGGCGGCAGAATTCCGACACCTGGTAGGGAGACCTGTCTCCCCCTTTTCTGCCGTGTCTGGCTTATCAGGACTTATTTGCAATGGACTGGCACTCTGTGCCATATGTGATGTAGAGGGAAGTTTCCCTGGGAAGAGACTTCTAGAGTTTGTGGCTGGTGACTTCAGCAGTACCTGGGAATCTTGGCTCCTTCTCCTTATCCCAGGGCTGTTCACTTTCTCTTTCTGCCTGTCTCTCTCTCAGACATACCTTCTTTGGGGGGAAGTGAGCTCAGTAAAATATTCCATAAACCAGTGTGCACACAAGCTCTCTGCATGTGGTCCCTCGACGACCTCAGTGATCACTCACTCTAGACTCCTGGAATCTTCCTGAAGGTCGTTATTCCCCCACATCCTGACTGGTGCTTCCCCCCCTCCAAGTGTGTCAGACCCCAGGGGTCTCTCCTGGGTCCCTTCATCACTATTTCCTTCCTGGGGTCTTGCCTGCAACCACTGTCTCTACCGCTTTGTCTCCAGAGGAGTAGGCCCGGGCACCAGGCAGTGGAAACCAGCAGAGGGGTTTATATGGGTGGTGCCTTCTCCCCTCTCCCTGGAGATTCGGGGCTGGCAGGTTTTCTGCAGATGTGTTGGTGCTGAGCCCTATACATTTCCTGGCCTGGAACCTGCAGGGAGATTCAAGGCACCCTTTTTCTCACTGGCAGCCATCTTATGAGCCCACAAACTCATGGTTAGGAAGCTGGACCTTAAGTGAGAGCCTCAGTCCAAACCGGGAGTCTGAGGGTGTCCAGAGCTGTTCCAGGGGCTCTGAGTTGCTTCCTTAAACCCTACATGACTGAAGACCTTTTCAAAGGATGGTCTGAGAGGCTTAAGACACTAGGCCTGTCTGGGAGATTCTGCTGAGGGAAGTAGAGGTGGGAGAAGCTGTGCCCAAAGCCTGGGGAGCATGGCACAGCTGGGGAAGGTGATGGGGATGGTTCAGGACAAGCTTGCCCAGGGGAGGGAGCAGCATTCCGCTTCCCTGGCTCCTTCTGAACCCTGCGGTGTTTGCAGGGGAAACGCTGGGGAAAGGCACTCCCCCTCCACCTCATAAAGCCCCACAGGGTCACTTCACCTCCTGTTCTGCATCCTCAAAATATTTTCACCTCCTTCATTCTAAGTCCCCACTTGTTTTGATTTGTAGATGAAAGTAGCAACTTTGAGGATTATTATATAGCTATTTACTAAGATTTTTTTTTTTTGTAGCAACTGAAAGAACAAAAAAATGCCGGTGCCAGAACTAATGAGGTAAGTCTTTTTCTGTCGTGACTGGTCTCTTAACTAGCAGCTCTGTCCAGTGAGCTTGGCTCCATGGCCCCGGCGGTCCCGGGTGGCCAGGGACAGCTCACAGAGGGCTGAGCAGTGGGAAGACCAGCAGGCGAGAGCGGCAGGCAAACTCTGGGGCGTGGTGCACGTGTGGCAACAGTAGAACCACTCTGTGCTTGTGCTTTCTGGCTGTCCAGGGATTTTGCCCGTGAATTTTCTAGACCCTCACCAGCAGCCCAGCAGAATAGGTACAGTGGGCTACTGTGTTACTCACATTTCACAGGTGAGGAAATTGGACCGCAGGAAGTTTGCAAGAGTTAGCTAAGCGTGCACAGGAAGTAATTGTCAAAGCTGGAATCAGAGGCCAGCTTCATGACTGCCCTGCCAAAAACTGTGTGTGCCCTGTCCAGTGCCGTTATCCTTCTGTCAGCCCCCTCGTCACAGCTTGTCCTTGAAGAGCTGTTTGGGATGCATTCAGATATGAACCATGGGCAGAGGACAGACTGGCTAGAGTTGCTTTGGTTTGGTTGGATTTTGTTCTTTGTGCCTGCCTAGCACTCTGTCCTTCCCTACCACAACCAGCAGAGGGCGCGTGGAGCTGTGGGACAGGTGCCCGCCTGGGCCTGACCAGCCCTCATTTTTGGATCTTGACTCTTAGTAACCAACTAGGGACTAAATTTCCTCTCCCAGGAGCAGGAATGGAGTCACACCTCTCTGGTTCTAAGGTTGTTGTGAGGCTCACATTAGATAATGTGTGTGAAGGCACTGGGAACACAATAACCTTTCCACCCAAACCAACCAAGGCACTTTATAACCTGCCAGGCTTATGCAAATCTGCTCTCCTGGCAGATAATCACACTTGGAACATGTGTACACTTTCCACCCCTTGTCAGCCTGAGGTGTGCAGCCCAGGCCAGGCGGGTCCATGGTGGGCAGAGGGGACCGAGGGCCAGGAAGCCTTAGGTTGTGAATAAACTCATTAGAAGTTGCTATTTCCCTAAAGACATTTTTTTCCCCTTAATCCATAACCCTTGCCAGAATATTAGAAATCTGGTCTTTGAGGGAACACTGAGATACTTGGGATAATTAAATCTGGGATAGATTATTAAAAGCTGCTGCTGCTAAGTCACTTCAGTCGTGTCCAACTCTGTGCGACCCCATAGACGGCAGCCCACCAGGCTCCCCTGTCCCTGGGATTCTCCAGGCAAGAACACTGGAGTGGGTTGCCATTTCCTTCTCCAAAGCATGAAAGTGAAAAGTGAAAGTGAAGTCGCTCAGTCGTGTCCGACTCTCCGTGACCCCATGGACTGCAGCCTACCAGGCTCCTCCGTCCATAGGATTTTCCAGGCAAGAGTACTGGAGTGGGGTGCCATTGCCTTCTCTGTATTAAAAGCTAGAATCTTCTAAATTGTGCCTGATTGGGCTCATGCTTTCTGGAGCTTGTTAAAATGCTTAGTAGTTTCTTGCTGATTGCAGGATCAATGAACGAATCACTGTATTCGTTTTTTTCCCGTTTTCTTTTTTAAGGGTCCTCTCATCGTCACTGAAGAGCTTCACTCTCTTAGTTTTGAAACCCAGTTGTGCCAGCCTGGTTTGGTCATTGACCTGGAGGTAGGACTTACATGTTCCAGGATGGGAAACTTTATTTTCACTTTAAACTGATGCATGTATTTTAATTTTAGACATACTTATCTAATTGCTAAAAAAAGACTGCTGTTTTCAGCCATTACTCTCTCAATGCTAATTTCATGGTTCCGTCTGCCAGAGAACTCAGTTAACCTTTGTCTGAAGTGAAAGTTGCTCAGTTGTGTCCGAATCTTTGCGACCCCATGGACTATACAGTCCGTGGAATTCTCCAGGCCAGGAAACCGGAGTAGATAGCCTTTCGCTTCTCCAGAGGATCTTCCCAACCTAGGGATCGAACCCAGGTCTCCCACATTGCAGGTGGAGTCTTTACCAGCTGAGCCACAAGGGACGCTCCAATAAGCCAAATGTTCCCGTTGAGATGTCCTGTGTTAATTTTTTTATAAGAAGCTTTGACATTAATTTCTTAATTGAAAATATATGTCAAAGATAAATCCAACTAAAAACCAAAGACTGTACCTTTACATTCTTAATTTTTAAGAATAAAATATACGCGAATGTACATAGGGTTCCTTGTTAGTCTGTGAGGCTGCATAGTGGTCTGCAGGTACTGTTTCTGGGTTTCCGAGGATTTTAAGGTCTTTGTCATCTTGTAGACGACCTCTCTACCTGTCGTGGTGATCTCCAATGTCAGCCAGCTCCCAAGTGGCTGGGCCTCTATCCTGTGGTACAACATGCTGGTGGCAGAACCCCGGGTAAGGAAAACACATCTACTTTCATACCAGGGTTTAAAGACCCCCCCCCCCCCCCGCTCTAGTTCTGCATATTTGAAAGAGCCTATATGGGCCAGATGTTGGGGGAAAAGTGGCACAACTCAACTCATTGCTAAGGAGCTGAGTAATTCTGGAATAGCGAAGCATTCCAGAAGCGTGTGTATGTACTAGAAATTAAAAATTATGATTTTCCTTCCATGTGAATAAGCTTGGGCAACAGATGATTTTGTGTTATGCTTTTTAAAAAATGTATACACTTGCTAAACAAGGAGGGTCTGTTCTTAAGAATGCGGATACTCATGGTCAGTTAGTTTCAGTTGATTCCAGTTATTCACTGTACTTAGGTTCTTTGAAGTCACTGTGAACACTGATTTAGCGGATACTGAATCACTGTGCCTAAGGGAAGTATGGGTTCCCGTCAGCCTCTGGCAAAACCCTTGCATCTGCAGATCAATACATCACCTTGTTTTGTTCAAAGATCCCTTATCTAACATACTTGTTCATTCATTAACATCGAACTCATGGCAAGCAGCTTTATAACTCAGTCTGAACAGAGCTTATATATCATGTACGTTGGCTCCTTAAGGCATTTAGGAACACTAGACAGCACTTCAACTCGCCTCTGAGGGGCATATTTAAAAATGAAATCGCCAGCAAAAAAACCTCCAGAAATGCAGAGACCACAGCATTAAACAGATCTCAGAGAAGACACTCGGGTGTAGTGTGAGAGCCGAAACAGGAAGGCAGAGCATAGCTTTGTTTGACTTCAACCGGAAACACATGTTTGGCGACTCAAAGTTTTCACGGCTCTGTGCCTGGGTATGTCCACAAATGAGTGCCAAAGTGCCACGAATATTGATTCGGGGGTTAAATTTTAGTGAGTAGAAAAATGCACAGATATGAGTCTGCAAATAGAACTATTTCTCTTCTTCTGCTATGAAAATATGTGTGTCATAGACTAGAACTAAACTTTGGCACAGATCCGTGTTTCCATGCTGAGCTTGTGACTGGTGACTCATCAGTGGCTTTTAGCTTCTCCATGTTTTCTCCCTAGAATCTGTCCTTCTTCCTGAACCCACCATGTGCACGATGGTCTCAGCTTTCAGAGGTGCTGAGCTGGCAGTTTTCTTCTGTCACCAAAAGAGGTCTCAATGTGGACCAGCTGAACATGCTGGGGGAGAAACTTCTTGGTATGAGCATATTCACTTTTTATGTAACCAACAATCAGAATTCATAAAAAATATCTTGACTTCTCCTTTCCCCCCTTTGCTCTTCATCTTCAAGGTAGGAGAGTGTTAGGAATCTATTGGCTTTTCCAGCTGCCATTTATTATAGCTAAGTGAGAGTGATGCCTCACTTTAGAAGGAGATGCCGACTTGATAGATTTAAATGAATCATTTTCCCATTATCTCATATTATCATTTCTGAGCAAGGCTCCTAAGGGAAAGATTTCTGAGTTATGTAAAATATATTAGTTGTGGCTAAAATAAATTCTTGGAGAAAGGTGAAGTCTGAGAAAGATGAAGTCTGATTAACCTTGGGGAGAAAAAAGTAAGCCCCCAATATTGTAAGAATCAGGCCCTGGGGCCACCTACCCCACAGCACACACCCAGGTCTCTTATGTCAGGTGGCCCAAATGGGAGGGGACACCCATGATCAGCGCCGCCTGACGGGCAGGGTCCAGACCAAGATAGAGAATTCCCTTTCAGTAGCTAACGTCATGGATTGATTAGTCTTCTACGCCAAGCAAATCTAAGACCCACCAGTCTCAAGGTCAGATCTTCAATGAATGGGAGTATCTCAACTATTTATTTTTAAACCCACAGATGGCTTTTTTCCCCAGATTTGCTTTCTGTACAGCAGAGCTGCCTGTCCTGCAGGCATCAGTAGACTTTTCCAAAACTGGATAGCTCTCAGCAGTGTCCTCTCTTGGGCATGTAGCTGTCACACTGGGGGTCTTGTGCAATTTAGTAAAAAGTAAGGAGTCACCTTCTTCCATTTCCTTGTTTGCTGAGAGTTAAGACAGATACCCTTCCTGCCTGTAATGGCTTATCTGACACCGCTCTCTGAAGAGCGGTGTCTGTCTCCCCACTTCTCATGGCTCAGCCGTTTTGGTTTGTGCAGATGATGACCCCTAGTCTTCCTTCCCCTTTCATTTCTCTCACTTGCCTTTTGATTTGCCTCCCTGAGCCTGTGTCCTATTTGGAGGAAGGTTGAGGGAAATACCTAATTAATATCTAAAATAAGCTTATAAAGTTGTGTCAGTTAAATCGATCACCTGCAAGTGATTCTTGGTCTTAGTTTGCACTTGTGAAAAACTCTGCAGGGTCACTGGGAGAGGAGCCTGGTAAGGAAGGAGAGGGAGGAATGGCAAGTGACATTGCACAGGGAGGGACCACCCTAGGCTTCTCCAGAAAGCACAGGCAGTTAGTGTTAGCGATCTGAGACTACTGACTGTATACATACACCCTGCCTTGGTTGAGTGTTGGCTCTTTGAGAGCAAATACAAGAGCCATCAGCCCAGCCAGAGCTTCAGAATTGATTCAGTTCCTGAAAAACCTTGTTTTTATTTGTTTAGGCCCCAACGCCGGCCCCGATGGTCTGATTCCATGGACAAGGTTCTGTAAGGTGGGTGCTGTCTTGGATTTACGCTCTGAGTACTTTCTGCTCTCTGTAGGGCTCTTGGATCTCTCAACACGGTGCTGGCTGTGCCATGCTTGCTTTGGCAGGTTCCTCTAGCCCACGGAACCCCTAGGACAAGTTGTTTACTTTCCTTCAGCGCGAAGGTTAGGCTCCAAGTGTGAGTCTGACAGGAAGCACCTGTCTGTATGATAACATTCTCTCACATCCGAAATGAGTCCTCTGTTTGCTCACACTGGGCCCTGGCTTGGCAGCATGTTAGCCCCGTCCGTGAGTAACGTGTGCTCTGTGCCGGCGTGGACAGCCTGTGGGTCAGATGACCGTCCCCGAGCCTACTCAAGCAGGGGCCCAGTTCAGGGGGGTGATAATCAGACCCTACAAAGGTCACCAGACAGTGCTGACAAGCTCGAGCTACTGGCGTTCAGCAGTGGGAAGCCACTGTGATCACCCAAGAGGTCATGCCCTGGCTGGGTCACTAATGTTTGGAGAGGGAAGCAGAGTCTGGCTCAGGAAGTGGAGAACTGGGTGTCTGAAAGCCGATAAGAAGGGGAGGGACAGCTCTGTAGGAGACAATGCTAACTTTGGCAGCTGGGCAGTCTTTGCAAACTAAAACCCGAGGGTAGGAGGAGACAGGAGAAGTCAGAGTTTGGGATTTCTTGGTTTCTAATGTGTGCATCTATTTACTTGGCAGGAAAACATAAATGATAAAAATTTTCCATTCTGGCTTTGGATTGAAAGCATCCTTGAACTCATTAAAAAACACCTGCTTGCTCTCTGGAATGACGGGTAAGGGCCGCAGATAGATGCATTTTTGAAGCATATGTTGAGCACAGCCTCCGTTACTGCAAGGCTGAGATAGTCCTGACAAGACAGACTTCATTATTTGGCGAGACTTGTGAGCATCCCACTGAAACAGATGCTTACAGGCTGTCCCTTCAGGGATTCATTAGTAGGCCCTCATAAAATTAAACTTATACTTCCGTAATAAATGTATATGCATTGTTAAATTAATTAATTTTTTATTGAAGGATAATTGCTTTACAGAATTCTGTTTTCTGTCAAACCTCAACATGAATCAGCCATGGGTACACACATATCCCCATTTTCAAAGCTGAGTTTAAAAACCCTGAGTGCCATGCATGCATTCATTGTACAAAAATTTCTTGAGCATCTTCTTTGTTGCCTCCCAGTAAGGAAGAAAAAGCTGTTTTTAACACAGTAAGTTTAAAATGTTAGTCACTCAGTTGTGTCCAACTCTTTATGACCCCATAGACTGTAGCCCACCAGACTCCTCTGTCCTTGGTGTTTCCCAGGAAAGAATACTGGAGTGGGCTGTTATTCCCTCCTCCAGGGGGTCTTTTTGACCCAGGGATCGAACTTGCATCTTCTCCATTGCAGGCAGTTCTTTACCAACTGAGCCACCAGGGAAGCCCAACTCAGTAAATTGTTTCTAATTTATTCCCAGGGTCAGTTGAGATTTCAGCGAAGACTTTAACTTGGTCAGAAGTTAAGAATATGAAAATGGATTGTCTGAGCTTTCCTTTTCACTGTAAAAGATAAATAAATTCAGACATTTTCAATCACCAAGTGAAAATGAAAGGCTCATTACTCCAGAAAGTATTTATTGATCATCTATTGGCAGCAGGTTAATGAGCTTTTGGGGGAGTTAAGCATATATACGTATGATTGAAATGATTCCTGAAGTGTCAGTGAAATAGATTTTAAAGCATCTAAAATAGTCAATACATTTTTATCCTGTGTTCTCTTGTCACATTGTGGTCATCTTGGTTGGTAAGTGAGCAGGAAAATTATAGAGTCATGACCGAACCTCAGAGTGCCTCCGTTGATCCCTTTCCGCATGCAGGTGTATTGTGGGCTTTATTAGCAAGGAGCGAGAGCGAGCCCTGCTGAAGGACCAACAGCCCGGGACGTTCCTGCTGCGCTTCAGCGAGAGCTGCCGGGAAGGGGCGATCACGTTCACGTGGGTGGAACGGTCCCAGAATGGAGGCGGTAAGCCAGGGTTCCTGCATACACTCCCATTCGACCCACAGGTGCAAGCCCTTCCTCTGCTGCAGATCAGCTCGTACAAATAATGAGCCTGTGACATAAAATTGCAGCTCCTGTACCCTACCCCAGTTGAGCTTCCCTAATAGGATTTATTCCATATCCAAGGGTTTGTGGGACTCTTTGCCTGGAATCTGATGTGCACATAATGGTTGTTTAAAAGACAAGGTCACATTCTTTCCTCTTGTTCAGGTTTGATACTTGTAGGTGAAGAATGTGAGTCACTATGACCGGCAGCTAGTTGTTGGGAGGAAACCCAGTGTGCAGGCATAAGCTTCCAGACCCACTGAGGGGAATCACATGTGGATGTGCTAGGATGAGGGCTGGTTGTTTGAGGGGGTCCCAGGACTGGTTCTCCACCCTGCCTTCAGACAGAGCAGGTGCACGTTTATCTGGGCTCTATCTTGGGTTTCTATCTGATGCAGTACATCCATGGCAAAACAGTTTCGAAAACCCAAGTATACAAAACAGGTTTCTGGGGAATAAGAAACACGTTTCGGTGGAGATGAAAAAAGGTTAAAGACAAACTGGTGACTTTTCCCTGTTACTTCTAGTTTGCTCTGTTTGAAGGATTGGAGGGAAAACTGAACTATTCCAGTAACTTCTGCTTTCAGTTAGAAGATGCGATAAGATGGGATGCTTTTCTAGTTGTATTTATTTTGTCTTCTGGTGAAAAACAAGAGAGCTGGGATTAGAGCCCAGGGAGGGAGGACAGTAATGGCAGAGCCTGCCTTTTCTGCTTCTCCCCTGGTTGTTCTTTCTGGAACTTGCAGAGAGATGGAGCTAGCAAAGCAGGCAGAGATGCACACCACTGACAACTGGGCAGTCTTAGCAGGGCAGCACCAGCTTTGGTCTGAAGTTCAGGAGCAGAGTCCCTAAAGCACCTGACCTCTGGAATATGAGCCCCAAAGTGAGATCCTGAATCAGTTAGGAAGCAGGAATTCAGTGAAGTCTGGAACTAAGACCAGGAGCAAATTAAAGTTTGGGTGGTTTTGCCTTCAGAATTATAGAAAAAGATAGCATAGGGTCCATTTTTGGTTTGTTTAAAAAGTTTTTCTTGTATTGTCATCGTTTATTTTCATTCTTCAATATGAAAAGAAGTGAGCTTTTCTGTTAACCTAATCTGTGGCTTGAGCCAAGAAGACCCAAGTGGTAATTCGTTATTTTATAGGTGTCTAATAAAATTTTTTTTGACTAGACTTACAAGTCTAAGTAAATAATGACAAATGCAATGTTATTGAGAGTGATGATGGCCTTTGTTTTTCCTGCCTTAATGAAAGGATAATAATTTACTTAGAAATGAATCAGTTACACACACTGTGATGAAACTCCTAGATTATGTTTAGTTCTTACCAGGTTCTGTTAAATCCATAAACTCTGCAGTGTTTTGTCTCTTTCCTCTGTTGTTCTGGGCTATTCCATGGGACTCACTTTGCTTTTCTTCCTTTTAGAACCTTACTTCCATGCGGTTGAACCCTACACAAAGAAAGAACTTTCTGCGGTTACTTTTCCTGACATTATTCGCAATTATAAAGTCATGGCTGCTGAAAATATTCCAGAGAATCCCCTGAAGTTTCTGTATCCAAATATTGATAAAGACCATGCCTTTGGAAAGTACTACTCCAGGCCAAAGGAAGGTAAGTGGGGAGAGTGCACAGGAGTTGCCTGCTGAGTCATAGCACAGCCTACTTTTTGCCATGGTTATGTTCTCCCTTCATCTTGTCCAGAGGTTTTCAGACAGGCTTTAATCCCACTCCTCCACACTGCCCTTGCCTTCTTGTAAGTATAGGGCACCGGCATAAACTCTACCAGCCCATCCCTTCCTTTTGAATTGGTAAAAGCAGCCCTTCAAAACATAGTACAGTTGACACATGATACATTGTTTGGCCTGATACAGAGAGTTAGAAAGGAGCAAATGATTTTTGACTTTAGGGGTGCTGGGAAAGTCCATTTCTGGTCTTCTGTGTTTGTTACATTTTTTACTTTCTCTGAGTGGAAGGGATAAAAGGACCTTTGACGGTCACCTGATTTATGTCGTCCCATGCCTGAAATGGAGGAGGCGGAGGCCTAGGTGAAGAGCAGTGGTCCCTGCACGGTGACCCAGTAAGTTACTAGGTCTCCTCCTCACTGAGAGCAGGTCTGGACTCGGCACACAGGTCTTCCACTGCTCAGTGAACATGCCGACAAAGTTAATGGTTTTTCAGGCTCAGTTATTTCAGTATTAACACAATTACTTGGGGAGAAGATGCCCCCAGCTCACCTTGACTGATGTGTCTATGACACCAGCCAGGCCAGGACCATAAACCAGATAAAACTTCTGTAGGACTTCGGGCCTTGGAAAGAAAAGCCTCCCCCATCTTGTCTGTGTTCAGCACAGAAGAACGTACCTCCCCTTTTCTTCTTGTTGTTTCTGCATCCATACCACAATTTCAGGTGACCCAGGCAGGGAATCTTACTTCACTGCCAAGGAAAACAAATCCAGTCTTGATCAAAGAAAAAGTTGATTGTTCTTTTTCTTGCATTTATTTTTGGCTGTGCTGGGTCTTTGCTGCTGCTCAGGCTTTTCTCCAGTTGCAGTGCATGGTCTTCTCATTGTGGTGGCTTCCCTTTTTGCATAGCATGGGCTCTCGGGTGCACGGGCTCAGTAGTTGCGGCTCCCAGGCTCTAGAGCACAGGCTTATTAGTTGTGGCGTGTGGGCTTAGTTGCTCCTCACCATGTGGGATCCTCCTGGTTCAGGGGTCTTTACCCCTGAACCAGCAGGGACGTCCCCATTGATTGTTCTGGTGTGATATCTGCTAATGGGAAGTGTCCACGATGTGTTTGCTTCTAGCCCCAGAGCCTATGGAACTTGATGGCCCTAAAGGAACAGGATACATCAAGACTGAATTGATTTCTGTGTCTGAAGTGTAAGTGAACACAGAAGAGTGACATGCTTAAAACCCTCAAGCCCCCTGTCCTGGCTGGGGCCTGTTGAAGATGCTTGTTCTTTGCTTTTCCATTGTCATTGCTGCTGTCATCATCACAGTTGGACTTGTTGGAGAGATCCTAATTAGAGATCCTTGTGTCACTCCCGGTCAGCGTTTCACTGCCTTTATTAAAAAAAAAAACCAAACAAGGTTGTATTTAAGGTATATAAGTTCTCCCCAAACTGATATTTTGAAAGAGTGTAAATAAAATGAACAAAAATTGATGAGAGTGGGAAAGCAGTTTTTTTTAATGTAGAAAAGGCCAAAGTAATGAGATACCTTTTTTTTTTTTTTTTTTGTCCGCTTGCTTTTATTTTGTTGTTTCATTTTGTAAAAGGTAGAAAAAATTTTGGAAAAGTCATTGTCAGTTATTTGGCCTGCAGCACTGTCTTGGGGTGAATGGATGTAGCCTTCATGTAAAAACCCTCTGGAGCAGCTTTATCTGCATACAAACCTCAAGGTAGGGATGAGGGACTCCCCAGACATTTCCTCTGGCGCTTCTTGGGCCAGGGTAGACGACACGCTGCACACGCTCACACCCAGGTTTACCCAGGCAGAAGCGGTGCAGGACCCAGACTGGCTGTTTCTCGCTCACATATCCAGAGTCCAACGTGCTTCATGAGGGGCCGGGCTGGGGATGTGAACCTCTTGAGATCCTTGCTTTTTCAAATGTATCTTACAAGTGCACACATTTCTCTTGAAATAAAAAACTAAAGCGCTGATTCAGTCACAGGCCAGAGATGAAAATGGCCAAGCTGGTGGTACTGCTTTCACAATTTCGATGTCAACATTTCCTGTTTCTTTCTCCCCCATTTTAGTCACCCTTCTCGACTTCAGACCACAGACAACCTTCTTCCCATGTCTCCTGAGGAGTTTGACGAGGTGTCTCGGATGGTGGGCTCTGTAGAATTCGATATGGTGAGTACCATCACGCAGGGATGTTCTCAGTGTTGGCCCTCCGAGGCCAGGAAGGCACTTGGCCAACCCTGGGCCTCTCTGTGAGCTCTCGGAAGGGGCCCAGAAGGATGTTTTCTAGATAAGCTGTGACAACTTGGAGCCTGCTGTGTTTAAACAAGCTACATTGTCACCAAGATCTTTATTTCTGGAATTCCGCACCTTCCCCAAAATAATATTTCAAACATTTAAAAATTCACCCTCTGCCTTTTAAAGTTATCCACGTAGAAATCTCATATATAAAGGAACTAAGATTTTCCTGATAAGAAAATGTTTTCCTTTGGCCTGTTGTTTCAGCCCTGTGTCTGAGTGAAGAGGTGTTATTTTTAGGAAGGGAGGAGACTAACGCTTGGTAGTTGCAATCTTTGTAGAGACTTGGTGAGCCACAACGAAACACTTTCACCTGCTTTATGTTTGAGAGCTAACTTGTGCCGCTCACACCTGGAGCTGTGAAGGGCTTGTCAAGAGTAAAAAGTTCAAGGAGTGAAATACAGTCATGAATACTGTGAGTGAAATCCTGTCATGAGGGTCAGTATAAGGATAAGGACCGGGCTGGCCACCAAAAGAGTGATTCTTTTTTTGGGAGAATGTTTTTCAGAGTGTCAAAGAGTATTGTCTGCCTGAAATCTGAAATCTTTCCTCTTAAAAATTTTATTTTTTTATTGGCTGGATGTTTTCTGATGCTGTTTAATTTTAAGCTCTTTTCCACATGAAGCTATTCCAGTTCATTTTTTAAAATTTTCTTAATTGAAAAAAAAAATCTCTCTGAGTCATCCCCAGTCTGCCTTTATCGCTGTGTGCCCGGCCCAGGGGTGGGGGCTTTGGGGGGTGGTGAGGGGGAGGGTGGTCCTGGCACAGACTGCATTAAGCGGAGGAGGGAGCAGATGCTGGTTGAGAGGGCGCTATCTTTCGACATTCAGGGTCACACATCCTTGAGTTCAGGGAATGCATTTGTGTGTCACCAGTAGTATCTGTTTAGACTCAAGTTTCTGGCATGTCACCTTATCCTTTTCCCTCACCTGCAGAAGTACGGGCTAAAATCTTTCGAGACTCTGCTTTCTTACACCCTCCTGATTGTTGAGGCTGAAAAAAAATTACTTGGAAAAATGCTTAGGTAGTGTAATAGCAAAATAGTTATATTGGCAAGTGAAAAACGGAACTTTTACATGTATAACGTTGCATTCTCTGTTGGAATGTAGCTCCCCACTCTGCTCTGAAGTGCTCTGTGAGCCCAGCACAAAACTGGAATAAATGTAAAGCCTTGTTCAGAAATTGTAAGACCAATGGACAGAACCTAACAACCGCGTGTTTGTTTGTTGTTCCCGAGCAGGTTGCATCATCATCACTATTAATAGGTGACACTTGTTAAGCTCTTACTGTGTACCGGGCATGCTACTGGTAGTAACTTAGTCCTCATACCGATATTCTGACTTAGATATTATTATTTTTCCCATTTTATAGATGTAGACAAAAAATTTTTACAAAATTAATAAATTTGCCTAAGATCAGGTAGTCAGTAAATGAGGGAATGAATATTTGAATCCCCTGGGCTGCCTCTGGACTGCATGTTCTTGTCTACTCTCCTGAGACCCCCCTCACCTAGAAAGCTCATCTCTGATTCATTTAAAACCTTCGCCCCAGGGAAGCTGTTGGCACTTGACACTGAGTGTGTGCTATTCTGGTTTATTAAGATGAAGACAGCATAACCTTTGGGGGAGAGGCTTGTGTTTGTTATTTGGAAATCTGAACTCCACCTCTGTCACACCGTTATCCCCTGTGACCTTGAGAAAATAAGATGGATTAGTCCCCTCCATCTGTGCATGCAGCATGACTGCTTTCTCTGTGCTTCTCTGTGCCCTGGGAATAACAACAGTGGGAGCTATTTACTTTAAATAAATACTAGGAAATGGCTTTATGGCTCTGGATCCCCACTTCCCCTGCCCAGGAGCCATCCATTCTATTCCAGGTGATTTTATTCACTTCATTTGTAGAATAAAATCTATTTTTGCACATACGCACACATACAAATCTCCGGATTAAACCCATGGAAGATTTAAGAGCTAAAACAGGCTCTAATATGGGCACAGCACTGGTGAGACAAAATAACAGTTGGATTCTGTCTCCGAATTGGCTGGACTCCACCTTGTCTGTCCCAAATTGTCCTCCACCGTGGCCCGATTTCCTTCTAGCGTCCAGTCTTGGAGTTAGGGCGTATGCTCTGAAATAGACCTTTCATGGAGCTGGCTGGTGTTTGGGTGTGTCTGGGGGTTGTCTCTCTGGAGCAGCAGGCACTGGAGCTGACGCCTGGTGCTGCTCCGGAGCCGGAGGACTACAGCCTCCTGAGACAGAGCACCAGTGTTCTCTGTAGCCTGACTGCAGTATTTGTTTAGTCTGGCTTTCCTGTACAGTAAACTTTTTCCGTGAGGACTACATGAGAACCAGGCTCCTCTCCTGGAGGCCTTTGGGCAGTGCTGATATTGGTAGGAACATTTATTAATTGTCTGCTATTTTCCATCGACTACACTAAGCATTCTTCCGGGCTTCCCTGGTGGCTCAGATGGTAAAGAATCCACCTGCAATGCAACAGATGCTGGTTTGATACCTGGGTTGGGAAGATTCCCTGGAGAAGGGATAGACTACCCATTCCAGTATTCTTGGGCTTTCCTGGTGGCTCAGCTGGTAAAGAATCTGCCTACAAAGCGGGAGACCTGGGTTCGATCCCTGGGTTGGGAAGATCCCCTGGAGGAGGACATGGCAACCCACTCCAGTATTCTTGCCTGGAGAATCCCCGTGGACAGAGGAGCCTGGTGGGCTACAGCTCATGGGATTACAAAGAGTCAGACATGACTAAGCACATAGCACATACTAAGTATTCTACATATGCTGTATAATTTAACCCTTTCAACAACAAGTCTGTTAGGGACTGTTTGTCTTCTTCAAATAGATGAGGAGCTTGGGATTTAGAGGTTAAGGAACATGGCTTGATCACACAGCTAGTAAGACACAGTAACAGGATTTGAATCCTTGCTCACTTGCTTTCTCTCTCTCTGTCTCTCCAAAGACCACCATCTACATATTTTCACTCTCAGCCAGACTGAAACATAGGGGCAAAACCTTCATTGTGCTTTTCAATCCAAAAATATTTTCCTAGGAACCCACTATATACCACCCACTATTGACTGCTTGGGATTAAAAAAGGACTCAGTTTTCAAGAGGCATGGAGTCTAGAGCTGTGTTGCTGTTGGTGTTTTGCGGGGGGGTGAATGATTCCCTGGGTGGGGCTGTCCTGTGCATTGCAGAATGGATAGCAGCATCCGTAGCCTTTCCTCACTAGATGCCGCTAGCCCACATCCCCACACCCAGTCATGCCAATGCAGAATGTCTCCAGGTGTTGCTGGAGGACAGAATCACCCCTGGTTGAGAGCACCTGGAATAAGGGGAGGGCCCAGCTTAGACGTGAGGGGGGATGTTTGTTTCAGGCTGTGTACTGTGGATGAGCAGTTCTGGGTCTATGAACGGCCCTATTGGAGGCAGCTGGGCCAGAGGCATGGCTGGGGGAGTTCCTAAGCCTTCTGCTTGTCTAGCCAGTACCTGAAACTCCTTCATCTGTTATTCCTAGTGAGTGGCCTTTAAGGAAAATTTGTCATTTTCCCCAGGTCCGTCTCTCCCTCTGGCGTGCAGCTCAGCACTGCCTCACCCTTGTTTTGCATGAGCAGATTTGCCACATTGCTCAGTCCCCAGACTTGCCCAACAGCAGAAAGCTTTATACAGCCTGGATGAATTGACAGAATTAAGCCGGTAGGCTGCAGAGTAATAATCCATCAGCTTAGGTGGTATAAAAGGTCTCGATTAGGCTAGGAAAACGGATAGCACATGCTGCAGGCCCTCTAATCCCATGGTGGTTTTTTGCTGGGGGATGTCTTTCTACTGTAGGACACATAAGGAATGTTAGCTATGAGTCTGCGTTTTACAGGACCAGTGTAGTAATATCACTACATTTTCTCTCTTACAGATGAATGCGGTCTAGAGCATGAATTTTCTCTTCTCTGGAGACATTTTTCCTTCCCACCTGTGATTCCCTTCTGCTACTGTGTTCCTTCACATCCTGTGTTTCTAGGGAAACTAAAGAAAGGCCAACAGATTTGCTGCAACCTGTTGATAGCAAGTGGATTTTTCCCTAACTCAGAAACATCTGTTACTCTGAAGGGCTTCATGCATCTTATTGAAGGTAAAAATGAAAGGCCTTCTCCACATAGAGGGTTTTACAGATGAAAACCATCCTGGTACACCAAAATCATCAGGACTAGAATGAGAGTACTTTAGGAAAGGTGAGACATTTAGCAGCACGTAGCAGAAGCTATGCAGTCAGGGCTTGACTATTACAGGTGGTTGGATAGATCATATGGTTATTCTTATTTGTTCTGCTTTACATATAGCCTCAAGTTTGCCAGTGGCTTGCCTGTGAAATAGTGAAAAGCTGTCCTGTATCTGGGCAGAGGATAAAAGTTATGTGTGTTATTATATTTTCCACACTGGCCATTGAAAACTAGAGAGAGATTCTCTCTCGGAAGAATTAGCTTTTGTTACGGCTTTATGATGCTGGCTAATATCAACAGAAGGAAGTAAACTTTCCAAATTCATGAGTAGTATCTTCCATTTCAGCTTTAATACCAAAGTTGAATATATTCTGCCTTCATCATGAAATTGAAGTTAGTAAATCAAACTGTCTTCATAGTTCTATCAAGGTAGCCAAACTATTAACAGCTCTCTTAAGGCAAATCCTATTATTTTTTCAAAAAGTTGAAATTAATTGTAGATGTCAACAAACTCAGAAATTTAATGCATGTTTCATAAGTGAGTTCACTTGTCTTTATTGTTTAGTCAAAATTTTCAAATCGAGAAGAAAAAATAGTAACTGACAAATCATTAAGAAGTGGAGATTATGAGAATCCAATAATTTGAAAACTCATCCTGTGTAACTGCATTGAGAATTGCATAATTTTCACTGGCAAATGTGTTTCTCTCACAAATACATTACAGATGGTGCCACTCTCTCTCTTGTGCTTTTTCTAGACCTGTTTTGGACTGCATGATGTTTTGTGAAGTGTTGTGTTACTTACCTTGCCCCTTCCCTAGCACTGACATACACAGAAGTGGTTTAGGGAGTGGGTTTGATAGAGGTCTTCTAGATAACTTACACAAACAGCTGTCTGCAGCTGAATCATATTTTTCTGCTATCGCCACCACAATCATATTTTTATGTAAATACGGTTATTTTTCTGGTAGGGATAAAGTTTTCTTGAGGTCTATTTTAAAGTTAAAGCTAAAGTATGTGTATTACATTAAATATAATATGCACATGGTACTTTCTTTTATTAAACACAAATTAAAACCTCCTCTCAGTTTTTACATAAGATGATTGACATGAACCTGATTGAGTTTGCATTGACTTTTTAAATTAAAATGATAAAGGAACAAAGACAGCAGTTTAAAAAGGTGTTTCTAATTCATGCTATTTAGCTATTTGGTATATTTTTGTCCTCTAAAAATGCTTTGGCATAGTTTCATTTTCCTGCACGTCCAGAGATTTTGTTTACTTTTTAAAAGTATTAAACTTATAGTCTGTTATAAATAATATTTGGTGTAAACATTTTAAACATTCCTGGCATTGTGTGTAGGTTTGATGTTTTTCTCATCATGTTTAAACATAAAAATGTCACTCCTTATTTTTAAATAAGATCAATATCGTTTTCCTAAGTGTTGCCTTCTCTTACCCTGATTAAGGTAGGTGAGTGGAGGAGATGAGAGAAGAAACATTACTGAGAGAAGTCATAAAGAGTACCATAAATAAACAAATGAAAATCCTTTGGTCTTGGTGACCACCACAGCTGCCTCCAAGTGCAGAAATAATTTGGTATTTTAAAATGAATTTCAATACTGCTATAATGTGTTTTTAATTTTAAAATACATGTAAAATGTGACTATGGTCTCCATAGCAGCATCTAAAACCTATACCTCCTTGATGAGGTGAGATATTACTTCCTGAGAAGTTACTGCACCCACATGAAAAGCTGGGATTTTTTTTTTTTTTCTCCAAAGATGCTCTAAGCCAGAAAGCTGTGATCCTCTTAAAAGGCATTGAGTGCTGGGGGAAAAAATAGTATAATAGAAGAATCACTAGGTTAGATGTAAATTGGCAGGTTAGATTCAACCGTTTGAGCTAACAGGGAATGGTGGTATAAGCTCGAATTCCGGCCTCATAGCAAATATGACCATTCTCATCTCCCTGTCTGAAGTACTTATATCTAGGAAATATCAAGTTTTTTCATAACAAACATCAAGAGTATATTTCTCCAGGGAATGAAGTACAACAGATAAATGCCCTGCCTGGCTGGTTATGTTTGTATTTCTTTGTATTTGATCATTGTAAGAAGTCAGTAGATCCTGGTAAAGGGATGTTTGTGTGTTTTAAGAGTATTTCTGGTACGGTGTTTTATAAGCACAGAACCTTTATGTATCACTTAGGACAAATTTCTCCCTTTTCAGGAAAGTGTTTTCTGAAGTGGCAGTAAATAGCATTAAATGAAGGAAGTCTATTTGCTGTCTGTAAGCTGAAATGGAATATTAAGTCTTAATTGAACAAAGTACTCCTTTCACATCTGACTATCCCGAGAAAAAACCAGAAATGGTTTTGAAAGTTCTGGTACTTTCGGATGTTGTGCCCAGAGTAAGGGGTGTTTACTTGAGTGGCTTCTGCTTAGTAAGATTCATTTATTAGTTCACCAGATATATGTTCAGCACCTGCTATGGGCTAGGCACTATACTAGATGTTTGGAAAACTAAGTTGGCAGAGTAAAACAGACACAGATCTCTGGTTTTGTGGAACTTAAGATGGTCTGAGATACTGGATCGTATGTCTAGTACAAACATCTTACCTATTAAAACTTAAGAAAGCTTTTGTGAAGCAAACATAGCCAAAAGCTATGAATAATTTAAAGGTTATACAAAAATATACATAATTTCAAAGTAATGGCATTCATCCAAGAAAGGGTGAGTGGAGATTTTGGATGTCTCTTCCAGTTGTAAAATGTCAGTAATATAGACAAACTGACTGCCACAGCAAAGCAGATTACTTTGTGACAAACAACTTTGACTGTTGAAAATGGACAGCCATGGCATTTGTGGTGTTTATGTACCTTCTTTGTGGTTAGAAGACCATGTGACCCTGAACCAGGGTTTTCTGGCTCTGGGAGTGAATGCCATTCCATACATGCATGGACCAGGTGGGGGCTGCCACTACCAGCTGGTCCTGCTTAGACCCCAGTGTGGCAGCACTGAGTTCAGTTCCCCCAACAGACATCAAGACATTTGTGAAAATACCCTCTCTTTTCATTGAAAGAGGTTCAAACCCTCCTAGTGAAAGATTTCAGTGTAGCAAATATTTACTGAGCACCTCCTGTGAAAGGACAGTGTTAGCTTCTAAGAGGACTAGAAACATGCCTGTGCGTCTTCTCACCGTCAGGGATGAACTGCTTACAGAATTTTCATCCTAATCGTTGCAGTAACCCTACTGCAGTAGTTTCTGCAGTAACTACTACTGGCATGGTACCTGGGTCCATAGGAGGCATGAAAAATGCCTAGACGTAGTTCCTATGTTCAGTGGAGTTCCCAACCCAGTGATGTAAGAGAAAACCTTTTTTTTTAAAGAATCATTTTTGTTTTTTTGATACATGTATTTATTAAGCTGTAAAAAGCAACACTACCTGATTTCAATTAAAATATTTTTCAATTTCAGAATACTTACAACTTATAGTTTTTAGATTAGATTCACTTTGGGAGGTTCTAGAAGCAAATACATTCATAGCTGTACAATCCCCAGAAAGAATCTAAATCCAGCATCAGGTCATTCAGTTCCTGCCAGGCAGATAAGAGCATCAAATGGTCAATAGCTGATCCAGTTCTGCAGCTGAAGGGCAGGATGGGCAGCAGTGGGGTACAGCACATTACACTCAGATATGAGATTAGAACAGAGACCAGCAAAAACAACAGTGTATACAAAGCTTTAAAGAAACACCACCATATAGAGCTCTGTGGTACCGAAAAAGCACATATGATCCTAAAGCCAGAATAAAAAGATCTTTGGAGCATAGTGATGGCAGCAGTTAACAGTACAATTAAAAGCATTTAAGTCAAATGTGTTCATTATTATTACCAGCCAATAGCAAATAGCCAGAGCAAGACCCAGCCTACAGTCATAAATAACATCATGTGTAAATAAGGGCACATTTAACTAAACAACAAAGATTACACAGAATAGTTTTGATCTGAGAAAAGAGGAAAACGCTTTGTTCCCAAGTAACAGAACAAAAGTTCTCAAAATCATTGGCAGTCTTCAAGTCATGTAACTGAACTATCTTAATGTTTCATTTAAATCACACAGAGCAGGCTGCTGTTGGAGCAATTATTTCAAATAATTTCAATTACAGAGTGTCTACCCCATGATATCTTTGGGAATAATGCTGTTCCTCTGCAGCATTTTACAAATACTACCTGTCTACATGTCTGATAGACCCATGGGGCAGGAACGCCCACCCACCATACTCCACACAGAAGCTCAAACTTGAGAATGGCTTCGTGCCTGATGCAGCTCCGTTAAGGAACACCCGCCATGTTCCACCTACCGAGGTGCTGCCTAGGCAATAAGGGATAATAGCAGAAGTTACTGATTTAGACTGGGAGCAGTAATTGAAACACTTGGAGGCTGCTGGAGTGGGATAGGAGCCACTGGGCATGATAAAGCCTGGAAGCAGCAGTGTGTGCTGACAGAAAGGGGAAGAAAAAGGAATTTGTTATATTAACATTACAGCCAGCATTCATGTAGCTGAGGCTTCTGCTCATTTCACTAAATACAGCTTCAGAGAAGTCCATTTGTGTGTGTGTGTGTGTTTAATTTCAGAAATCCTCATTAACATACCCTTTTATACCTCTGAGGTATGACAGGATAATGTATATGTGCAATTCCTCCCCAAGACAAATAATGGATTTTGATTTAAAATGAAATAGCCTTTTCTTATTATTTGGTAAAGTCCACCAAAAATATACAGTAGAAAGTCAGGAGAAAATAGGAACAATCTACTGATCCCCTAAACAGAACAGATACCGTGATGCAGACTTTTAATGACAGGTTTTAAAACAAATGTTATTTGTAGCAGTTCCCATACCTTCATAATAACTTTGGTAGCTTAGAGCATGTCTGAATTTATCCTGAAAGCTGAAAAATATCTTCTTAAAGAGCTGTCGGAGCACATTCCTTCCTTTTATTGGCTGACGAATTGGAATAATTTGTATTTAGCTTACTAATCTGTCTCTGGTTCATCTCCCGTAGACAAATGGCATAGTTACAGCTTGGATGCCAGAAACAGGAGGCATTTTCTGTTTTATTGTGGAAAAATGAAAACTGCATAGTATGCCAGCACCCACTTTCCCAGCTAAAGGAAAGAGGCAAAGAGCTAAATGTCTGGGAAAAGAAGCTCGTCTAAGGGGATATAGAAAAAGGAGATTCTTTCCAAAATATTTTAACTACATTCACACATAACGTTTTGGTCACCAAACATACCTTAAACAGATTCCCTGATAAAGTCTAATTAGAATTGGGCTATCCTACTAACAGTTGTTAACTATTATAATTTTTAGAGTCACATCATGAAGCTAGGGTGATGGGAGACATTTTAAACACATAACCATAAGTACATATAGTTGTTCACTCAAACTAAATCTGTATTTGAAGTCATGAAAATTACACTGTCTTGCCTAAAGGTAGCCTTGACCCATTTGGACAGACTGTACAATAGAGTTTAATTTATAAATGCATATCAGCAGATCATCACCATAAACTGTAAAATTCACAAAATACACAAAAATCATGAAGACCACACAGTAAAGCGAGCATTGGTAAATGTATCTTTTACATCAAATTATACAATGCACGAGGTAAATATTGCTCACATTATGGAGGGAGATTGTTTTATTTCTATTTTTTCCCAAAGAGATCAGATTTGTCCTGTGTGCACAATGAAGAAACTCCAGTAACACTGAAATGACCAATGTTGTAAAATATACATCACTACCAGATAGGAATACACACGTTCTTCATAATCATTTTCCACAATTACATAGGTAAGTGATTTAAATCTTGGGCTTAAGACTATTATAACAGTCCATCGAGATTCTTATGGACCGTTTGATTCTCCTTTCCGTTGTCGGAATCTCCTTGAGGCGTGTACTGGACTTGGTATTCCTGCAGGATTTTAAATACGTCATGGTGCCCAAAGTGCAGTGCTTCGTCCATGGGAGTGTTATTCCACCTAAACAGGTAGCACAGCATAGACAGGGTCATTAGAGAATTTCTGTACAAAGATGATAATCTTAGATTTTAAATGCAGGTTAAAGGGCCATTCAAATTTAGCTATTTACACAGTATTACAAGTAATATTGAAAAAAATGCAGAAAGAGATTTATAATCCAAAAAGTGATCTCAGAGCAAGTTGGGATATGGGGAGGAAGAGAAAAACCATCTTCTGCAAAAGGGTTTTGTTCATACTAAGTGTTTATGGAGGGGAAATTCTAGTGTTGACAGGTAGGAGAGATTCCTCTACTATTCCTGAATTTCACCTTCATGAAAAGCCTACTCAGCTGTGTTTATCACCCTAGCCTTTGATAGAAAATTTGTGTTCCTGTCAATGTAAAATCACAGTGAATCTCCACAAAGTCTGGAAATAACCATAGTCTTATTAGAGCTCAAATAGACATTGGAGGAACAAGACTGGCCTCAGAGGAGCTGACATTTTCATCATCTCTGGTAAGGATGGGACTTTAGGGACTCAACTGGACCCACTCCACAACCAGAAGAGCTCCTCTTTCCACAGGAAGTGTGCTCTGGGCTGTGCTCTTCAGCGTCCTGCAGATGAAGACTACTGAAGAGGAGCGAAGGGCTGCCAGCAGTGGTCCATCAGCTAATTTGCCTTTTGGAAGAGCAGTCAACCCTGCATAACTGTGACAACCCAAGTAAATGACAGAGCATGATAACTACCTCCCTAGTTCCTCACAAACATACTAAGTTTCTCTTCCATCCTCTCCCTACTATTATGTCACTTTGCTTCTCCGTGGCTGGTAGGCTCTCTGATTCCATTTTTTCACATGCTACTCTCACAAGCTTCTGCTTTTCCTTCTTTCTTTGTTCTTAACCTTTTACCTTCTCAGTGGGGTCCCAATGTGGAACTAAAAGTGTTTTAAGTACTCTCATTTAAAAATATTTTTGAATAGTTTGAGAGTCTGTTCTTAACTTTTAAAATCAGGTAAGTAACCTTTTATATGTAAGTAACATTTAACACAAACGTGCTTCTCAAAAAACTGCTGAATTAAGTTGCCTTTTACTTCTATGTTAGCCCTCATTAAATTAGGGAGTCAGTGACCTGAAACAGGGTGATGGGGTAACTTCAGTCATTTACAGTATATAATTACCTGTCTTTCTTGGAAAACTATTACCTCTTTTTTTTTTTAATGACTCTTGTTTTCGATGAAATAATGCAAAATATCAACTCTATACACTAAATTTGCTCAAGCCTGTTTTACCAATTTGAGGTGATACTGATTCTATGAAATAGAGAAACAAAGATGTGTTCATCTAGCTTACATTCTCAAAACGTTGAATAACCAGTTACCACGTTCGTTACTGAGCTAACTTTTGCCTCTCAGATGGGTGCTTCTACTTTCACATTCCTAGAGGTTGATTTAGGGCAAAAACCAAAACAAAACATTTTGATTCTTAAACATGCAAAGCATAGTGAATATTTCCAGCCTGAGCCTATGTTAAACAGTGTTTTACTTGGGATTATAAATACTGGGGGCAAGGAGAAAACACCCTCTTCAGTTCCTTGCTCTGAAGAAAGAGCTTGTGTGGACATTACATTTGGGGATAAATGGGAGAACTGTCTCCCGAACATGAGGTTTTAGAATATTACCAATAAAGATCATGACTTTAGGTAATCAGAGCATTACCACACTTACCAAATTGCTAACAGTTCTCAGACACTGATGTCATAACTTGCCTGCATTTCCTGCACGCTGAGCTAATAAAACCCAAACCACTGATTTGAAAAATAGTAAAACCTTACTGAAACAGAAAGATCTAATAGCTTGAAAATAATCAACTTGCTCCACAAAGTTACTTCATATAGTCCTCAAAGATCTAATCCAAACTTCTAATCACACGTATCAAACCTCTCCCACCAAATATTTTTTTCCATTCTTCTAAGCCTTTATTCTCCTTACTCACTGACTCACCCAGTTATGTAACTCGTTATATAACATGCCAGTGCATTAGTGCAGGATTTACTTCAAGCGTGCGTATATACCTAAGCTGCATTCTTAACCCTCTCCTGACCATCCACCTTGTGAACAGGACTTATTGCAGGATGAATGTCAAGTTGCTATGTGGACCAGGAAGAAGAGTGGAACAGAACATACCCAGGCTAATCTCTCCACTCCAGATAGACTGCCCCTCTCTTCTTTCTGTGCCCTCAAATCTCATCTCTTCCCCAAAGCAATGGTTAAAATTCAGCTTCCATGAAGCTTTGTAAAACTGACTCCAACCAAATCCAGGAATTTCAACAAACTCCAATAGAGTTCTGGAACAGTAATTTCCTTACACATTTTAATATATCCCTGCAATGTTTATCTTGTCTGCCTGGGGCAGTCAAAAGCCTCACGAGAACAAAATTCCTATTTTAACAAACACCAAGACTTGTTTTCTCACACAATATACTCACTGACAGACTAACCAAGATAATTCTAAGAGAACTCCCTTAGGTAAACAAGAGGATCTAGGAGAATGATCTACTGAATAAAAACAAGGTTTTGTTTGTTGCCTTTATAAGGCTTCAAAGCAAGTTCATCTCCAACATACACAATGTGGATTTAATACACCCATCATTTAACTATTATAGCCCTGTATGATAAAAAGCCTGGCCTGCCAATGTTAGAAAGTAACAAGGGCTCACCTGTCCTTGGGGAAAGGATTTACTTTGCAGGCTTCCAGCAGAAATTTAACAACTTCAACATGACCTACAGCCAAAGTAAAACAAGCAGGTTTTAGTGTTAAGTAGAAATTACATTTGAAAAAAAAAAAAAAAAAGGTGGTTCATATATTACCCTCTGCAGCAGCTACGTGGAGTGCCGTTCTAGAATCATAGTCTCGCTGTTCCATGTCCATGGCTGACAAAGCAAACCTGAAAATTCGTAAGCATAGCTGTTCGTTATATTAATTCGCCTCTGTAGCATTTCCTCCATCAGTTCAACCGAAGGTCCTGTGAGAAAGGTGTCATCCTTCACTAGGCTCACTAATGGAGACCCTGTTCAACTAGTACATGATGCCTTAGGCAAATGCCACTTCACCGCTCTTCTTTAGCTTTTGCTCCTTTTGGGTAAGAGGAAACACTGGCCATCTCAGGTTTACAGTCCTCTGTGACCTTTCCAGCCTGGGGATCTGCAGATCATCAAGTGTTCCTATTTGCCCACCTCCCTCACCTCCAAAGATGGAGAGTGTGGGTAGATGGAGATTGAGAAGGCACTGTCCAATTCCAGTAAAACACTAATACCAATTGGCCAGATTGGTTGAACAGTTACCACTTGGGAAAACAGAGGACTGGGCTTTTGTAGGAAGTGGAAAAAGAAAGACTACAGCAAGACTAAGGCATTGGAAGAGGAAACTTAATATAACTTTGGATTATTTTTATTAGAGGGAAATGTAAGTGAAACTTCACTTAGCTTCAAAATGGCCCTCTCCCAAGAAGCAATTTCATAAACATCTGTAAACCATATGCTATTCTGTCGACATACCTTCGAAGTGCAGACACATCTCCAGTATATGCAGCAAACAAAAGGTTTATCACTGACTTTACCTGTGAAGAAAAGAGAGTTCAGGCATCCAGAGAAAAATCAATACGTAGAATGCACAACTGTCACCAGTAAGTGATTTCCACGTGCTCTGAACACTTCAGTGGGGTTACACACACACATTTATCACAAGGATACTGCTGTAAGCAAAAAGGAGGCATATGTGTGTTGTTTTTCTTTTTTCATAGAGGATTATGGGGGGAAATCCAACATTAAAGATACATGAGGGAAAGAATGGAATGCTATCATTGGCACAAAAGAATGGAAACTTGTGACCTGGAAAACACACAGTTGGGACAACTGAAAACTGGAACCTTTTTCATTTAGTATATCTCAGTGCTGGGAGCTGACTTGTATACTCATAAAATTCCTATCACATCATTGCTAAAAACTAACTCATGCTATATAAATGTCTAATTGCTGCCAACAATCCGTATCCTCACCAATCACTGGTTTCTTTGGAAATCTTCAGAGACAACATTTGGTATTAATCATCTCAAACTGTAAGAAAAGCACTTCCCTGGAAAGGTAGTATTCAGTTCAATGCCCAGGCAGTACAAATGGGGGCAGGGTGGCATTCCCAAAGCCTGTGACTCTGCCTCAGCCCCAAAAGTGGATAAATTCCCAGAATACTAAGTCACTGACATGGAGTGCTTCTAGACATCAAAGTGTATCTTCTTTTAATATCCACTTTCTTGTCATTAATTAAGGGAAAGGCTAGTTACCCTAAAAGGCCATTGGATTTTGGTCTCTTTCATAAAGACTATTATCCAACACTGTTTTTGAGAAACCTAACTACTGACATACACTGTAAATAGTTCATAAATCCCCACTTTTGTCTTACTTTCAACTTCAACATTCATACAGATGATCCAACTGACACTGGACTCAATGATAGAAAACAGTTGACCTGTTGGAATGGGAAGTAACTCAGTGATCCCATACCCTGGGAGCTGTGTTTTCTAGAAACCTGGACAGGCCACCTTTCCACTTCAGCTTCCCTTTCCCACAACCTGTGAACTCTTAAACTGGAATGAACTATCGCAGGACTTCTCTAATTCAGCATTTTCAAAACGTTTTCTAATAGAAACTAGTCCAAAGGTACCATGAAAAAAAGGGTTCCATGGTTAGCTATTTTCTTAAAATACTAAATTCCTTCTTAGAGATTCATGTGCATATGAAAAGCTCTGTAAAGTTCTGCAGAACAGGAACTTAACCAGCTAAGCACACCCCACCTATAAATTTTAGTAGTGAAAGTGAAGTTGCTTAATCGTGTCCGACTCTTTGCGACCTGTGGACTGTAGCCCACCATGCTCCTCTGTCCATGGGATTCTCCAGGCAAGAATACTGGAGTGGGTTGCCATTTCCTTCTCTAGGGGATCTTCCCGACCCAGGGATCGAACCCAGGTCTCCCACATTGCAGGCAGACACTTTAACCTCTGCACCACCAAATTTTACCAGTAGTTACTGTTATTAAGATCACTCCAGAAAACCTTGCTCTTAACTCTTTCAGTCTATTTGCTTCCCTTCCAGCTACTCTTTACTACTCCTACCCAGCTTGCACTATGTCAACCTACTTTCAAGTCCAGAATGGTTTTCAAATGTGTGTGTGTGAGAGGGGATGGAGAGAGAATAGGAGTTTAACACAATCACCCAGGTTTTGAAAGTATATGTAAGCATCTCTCCTCCTATTGCAATCTTGCTATTCCCACACCTCAATTTGATATAATTTGAAAAAAGTTTCCAGGTGATTCTGATATGCACTCCTATGGGTTATGAACCACTGTTCCAGGTGCCCTTCTTTCTTAATTGGATCAATTTGTAATTTTCAATTCCCTCGTGCTCTTGGGCCCACAGAAAAACATGATGGACTATTACAAATGATTCTCCATCATTTCCAACCAGTCTTTTATCGCTGCTTGACCATTTCTTCCCCCTTATTGGTTCCCTTTCGTACTTTCTTCAGATCTTTAATATCAATGGTGACCCCATAACAGATGACCCTAGCCACAACTTTATTAAAGACGATAAATTTTCACCTCTCCTTCCTCTGTTGTGCAAAATATTGTCTTAGAGTATCTATGCTCTCTTCTGTCCCTCCTTCACTGGTTCCCTTATCTTTGCCTTAATCAGACACAACCATCCTATTTTGAAAAACCAATACACAACGCCACTGTTACCTCCTCTCAGTGCATATTTTCTGAAAGTATATTTTTAATTCCCTGCAAATTACCTTCACACCCACTATACCCTCTTAGCAGTACTCTCAAGCTTTAGCAGCCTCCTTCAGCCTGGATTCTTTCTGATCTCTCCAACATGCCCCGCCCTCACTCCTTGTCTTCCATCAGGCTGATTACCAGGTTCTCCCCCATGCTGGCCGCTCTGCAGTCATTTCCCACTTTTCACTGCCTGGTAACACTCCAAAAGTGGTCTCCACCTTCTTGTTTTTCACTGTAATTTCCCTCAAATGTGTTTCATATATCCCTTTGGGCAGAATGACTTCCCAGTCTGCATCTTTAATCTTTGCTCTCAAACCTGAATTCTAGAGCTCCACTTGCTTGTCATGCTGTCATTTCAAACTCAACAAACCTGTCTGCATCCCTGATGACTCCTTACCTGGCCTCCACGTCCATATCCATCTGTCTACTTGACATTGCCTCTAGGATGTTTAGTACGCATCTCAGACATCAGCTCAAGATAGAAATTGATTTCCACCACCTTCCCTCACCTCAAGTCAGCTTCTCTTCCCGAGTCCCTTAGATGACACTACGATTCACCTAGTTGCTCAGGCCAAAACCAGTCATGATTCAGGGCTGCTGCACTGGATAGCATGCACTGAGCCTCCCACAAGCACACCTGGCCAAGCAGGGGTACTCAGCCCGTGCTCTTCTCCCCCAGCTGTGGGGCCCAGTGCCCAGATATGTCTATGGGAGGAAGGGACCCCTCCTCAAACAAATGTGCTGAGGGGTCTGCACAAGAGGCAGAACTAGCTTTCTCTAACTTCCACAAACCAACCACATAAACTCTGTGGGTATTCCTGGATTCCACTTCACATAACCCATACCTCGCTCAAATAATTTTGCTCCACCTCCAAACTATATCTGGACTCCCACCACCTCCATTACTATCACCCTAGGCTCTGAGTCACCACCTTCTCTCACCTGGAGGACTGCCTCCTAACTGTTTCCACGTGTTCAACTTGGCTGCCACAGGGATCTTCTGAAAGCACACATGGCACTCCCAGTGACTTTCTATCAAACCGAGAATAAAATCCAAACTCTCTAGCATGGCTTTCAGGACACTAAATGCCCTACTCCCTGGTTACACTGTGCATCTCGTTCCCTACAGCGCTGCCCCTTGCAGCTGTCTCCAGCCAGGCGGTGGTCTTGCTGGTCCTAGGGGTGCTCAGGCCTACACGTGCAGTGCTGCCGTCGGGGACACTCCTTCCCCAGGTGGTGAGAAGGCTCCACTCCTCACTTGTAACTCAGATTTCTACTCAAATGGTATCTCCACCCACCCTAAAACACTGCCCTCTTTTTCATCACTCCTATCCCTTACCTCACTTCTCTCTTCAGAGTACTTTCTCTCTCTCTCACACACAGAGGTTTCTTGTCTCCCTCACTAAACAAAAGATCCATCTGGGCAGAGACCCTGTATTTTCCCTTCCTCATTATAGCCCAGTGCCTATTACACGTAAGTACTCATTTGACTCAAATCAACACACTGTGTGAGTTAAATTACCCAATGCTAAATGTCAATTGTATTTCAATTTAAAGCGTTGACCGACTAAATTAATATTCTCTCCCAAGGCAAATACTCAAATTGCTACCACCATTTTGATTAAATTGTAATCATTATTGGTTCTTCTACCTCCTTGACTTCTACTTCTTAAATATCAGTACATTTATTTGGACTTCCCTAGTGGCTCAGATGGTAAAGCATCTGTCTACAATGCGGGAAACCCGGGTTCGATCCCTGGGTCCGGAAGATCGCCTGGAGAAGGAAATGGCAACCCCCTCCAGTACTATTGCCTGGAAAATCCCATGGATGGAGAAGCCTGGTAGGGTACAGTCCATGGGGTCACAAAGAGTCGGACACGACTGAGCGATTTCACTTCAACTGGTGCCTCTGCTTCTAGTCCTTCTTTTGCCCTCCGAAACTTTCACACATATGTCTAATCATCTTCTCAAAACACTGCTGTGATCATTAAATGTTTCTCAGCAGGGAGTATTAAAAGAAGTTCCCAAATCATTCCTGATAATTTAAATTCATTAGCCTTGCATTCAAGATTCTTCAATGTAGCTGGCTTTGTCTCTTTCAAACTCAACAGAGTAAAACTGGTCTGTTTTACTATCTTTGTTTCTATCTTATGCCTATGCCCCCTTCATTGGAACATCGAGATTTCTAATCAAATCCTTCCCTTTCTTCAAGGGCTAGCGTGAAAGCCCCTTCCCCAAGCATCCCATCTAGCATCTACTACCCATGTAGCTTGTTGCCGGTTACCCACGCAGGGCTTTGTGACAGCATGAGCCAAGGAGTAATCGTAATCAGTTAGATACCTCTGCTCCTACTAAACTACAGTATTGCTATATGTACTAATTTCCTGAAAGCATCTTCTCTCCACCCATTTTTCACTGCAGTGTTATTCTTAACCCCTTCTCTGTAAGACCCATGCCAATCTCTTAAATCAGAAGTCATCTCTTTCCATATATCTGCCTCACTGTGGCACTATCACATATAGTGTATTTGTTTCTCATCTCCCCCACTACTCAAGAGTAATCCAGAATTCCAATGAGCATACCAGTGATATGCTAACTACCCACTGTTCTTATGCTTTAACATTTATTATCCTAAGCAATAAACCCTTGATGTATTTCGTGGCTGTTTGCATGAACCACATCCTTTTAAAATTCTGAATTTAGACCAAGCAAGTTTGAAGAAATTTTATTTATGTAATAGGTACCACTTATTCACTTATTTAATATTTCCAAAGTGCTAAAAGAAAATTTATTTTAAAATCTGGCTGTGCTGCATGGCTTGCGGGATCTTAGTTTTCTGACCAGGAATTGAACCCTTGTCCTCTGCAGTGGAAATGCAGAGTCCTAACCACTGGACCACTGGGGAATTCCTGAAAACTGCTTATTAATAAGGCCCAAGAAAGGCTGATTTTAGAGTATAATCAATTTCTTGAGGGTATGCTACCAACACTTTATTCACAAGCATGTTTCAGCTCAGAGGGAAATATAAAGCAAGTGCCATTCACGCCAAGAGAGAAAAACACTAGGAGGTACAGTGAGCACCAATTAAAATTGGAAGCACAAACACTTCTTTACTCTAGCAAATAACCAACCACCTATATTTTTAAGGTTTCCATAAATGAGGTATGAGTAGAATGCCAAGAAAGAAAATGGAACAGCTTAACAGTATTGAGACAGCAGATGGAGTGTTATTTCCCTTAGGGACAGTCCACTTTGTGGTCTGTTAAAAGCATTCCATGAATTCTCCTCAAACGGACATACTCTAGAAAGGCTACTACGACAAACCAAACCAGAGGAGGAGGACATCCTGTAAGATGAAAGCTGTGGTACATACACAATGGAGTATTACTCAGCTGTTAAAAAGAATACATTTGAATCAGTTCTAATGAGGTGGATGAAACTGAAGCCAGAAAGAGAAACACCAATACAGTATACTAACGCATGTATATGGAATTTAGAAAGATGATAACGATAACCCTGTATGCGAGACAGCAAAAGAGACACAGATCTATAGAACCGTATTTTGGACTCTGTGGGAGAGGGAGAGGGTGGGATGATTTGGGAGAACGGCATTGAAACATGTATAATATCATATAAGAAATGAATTGCCAGTCTGGGTTCGATGCAGGATATAGGATGCTTGGGACTGGTGCACTGGGATGACCCAGAGAGATGATATGGGGAGGGAGGTGGGAGGGGGTTCAGGATTGGGAACACGTGTGCACCTGTGGCAGATTCATGTTGATGTACGGCAAAACCAGTATAGTATTGTAAAATAAAGTAAAATTAAAAATAAATAAAATGAAAAAAAAAAAAGATGACTCATCCAACTCTAAGCCAACTGCTGTGAAGGATGCAGGTGTGCTAACCATTGATCAAGCCTCATTCTAATTTCCCAATGGATACCTGTGTTATGTAAATCTTAAAATACCTGTCAAGAAGGCCAGGGTTCACAAAACAGTGAATTAACTAACAGTAACTGCCAGAGGCATGGAACCTGTTCTTTGACGAATCATTCTTCAGTACAAAGAAAACAGCTTATACAGCAGAACAGTGGTCCATATAAATCAAGGACTGTTTCATGTATGCCTCCCCCTACTAAAAAGAAACTTCACTTGGGCAGGCAGCCACTAAAAATTTAGAAATTAAATGTTAAGTTCTTTCATATTGCAGACATTCCAGTACTACTACATTTTCCTTATCAAATATCTTTCCTCAGAACCTGCCAGAACCAGACAACCTTCTTAGTTTATTTGTACAAAGTTATGACAAGAGTGGAACAAAAATGTTACAGTTCACATGAGTTCATTTAACACAGGCATGCTTGGCATATCAAAATCATACATTTTCCCAAAAAAGCTAGCAGCAGTTATAGATTCTATCAATTTTACAAGCCTAAAACATGACATTCCTCTCTTCAGTCCTATCATTCTCCTATTTATTTTGAGCCTATTTAAAAGCTGAACTGTCTGACTTTAGTGTCTCCCAAATATCCTGATTCTGTACAAGTAGCAATTATGAGAATTACATATTACTTTGTATTTATATAGTGCATGACTTTGAAAAAAATATTAAAAAATTATAATTGTTTCAAACATCTCTGATGGGCTGGTTTGTAAAATATTATAGATAAACTGGTATTTATTACTACCACTGAGGTTAAAGGCCTTGGCTCAAGGTCATACAGCACATGAATTAGTAATGTAGCTGGGATACATTCCCAACTGTGTACGAGCAGACCATGATAATGTGAATCCTTACACACAGACTGTTATCCAAAGGATACAAATCAACTAAGAGACTAACCAGCAACCCAGTTTTAACCCATAAAGATTCTCTGCTAAATACTGGAAAGAAGGGAGGAAACATGGAAGGGTAGGAGCAGGGACAGGAAAGGAGAGAGGGAGGGAAGACTGATAACACTGTCATGACAGTTTACTACAAGTATTTTATTTCCAGTTCTATTACCAACCACAAAAACTGTGGTTTAGCTCCCCCTTTTTTTTTATCATTAGTCTCTGTCTTCATACAGAGAACAAATTCACCCTTTTGGAAAGGCTTTAATGAAAAAAGCAGGTAACTGAAAATCCATCCTTCTGTTGCTACCACGTTTGGTTTGATGTAAGCTGCTCTCTTATTTCTAGCTCACTACAGTATCTGTTGCTGTGGAACAGATACTCTTCTCCATCTGTTAAATAAACCATCATCACTCCACCTCCAATTTTGTTTTAAAAGTTTACTTCCAACTTGGCCTTTTATAGCCTCTAAATGAAAATACATTTTCAGCCTTCTTTCATAAATATTTTTAAGATCAGGTTAAAAAATACAAGCCTGCTAAATAGTGTAGCTGAGGGAAAACTTTAAGTTTCCAGCAAATGTAAATTAATCACTTGCTGACGAGGGCAGAAATATAAACCATTACAACATGTATGTGATCAAAGATATTCTCTTTCTCTTACTGCTGAGTTTATTTAACATTCATACGCATGTGTAAAATAAAATTATGGGCTGAGTATGAGGCCACATGTTCCTAAGCTTTCCAATGACTTATTCAGACACATTTATTAATATATAGTTGGCCTTCCATATCCATGGGTTCCGCATATATGGATACAAAGGGCTGACTATAAGGGACTGGGCATCCTTGGATTTTAGTATCTGCAGTGGGACAAGGAGGAATCCTGGAACCAATCTCCAAGGACACCAAGGGACAACTGTTACTATATATAGAGACAGAACTAATCCAACTGACAGGATCAGAGGATCAGAGAAAATCCTTCATGCGAGTAACAGCTCTGTAATTTCCTGTCCATATTTCCAAATTTCTACATAAATGCAGGAGATTCTCATACCATAATTTCAGTAGACAAGAATAAACTACAAATTTTACTCTAAAAAAAAAAAGAGTATAGACATTTCACTTATAAAATATAACCTCAAAATGGCAGCTCCAAACACTGCATTTTTGCTCTTGATCAGTCAAGTGATAAACTCTCTTAACATACCATTTTCAAAATTTCTCAATGAGGAGAATAATTTGAAGTAATTTTACTTACACTTAAATGAAGAAGTCACAATTATATCAAAGAGATCTAATGACCCATGAAGAAAAAATAATTAGGATTATGTATTATTTATAGCAAAACAGCTAATATGTAGCACCTACTCTCCTTCGACCGAAATAAGTGCTTTAAAGGGTTATTGTCCTATTATTATTCAAAGGAACTTGAGCAAGGGAATAGTGCTGGCAAGTGGCAGAAAGAGGGCTCAGGCCCAGACTGCCTGACGCCAGGGTCAGTGTTCTCTCAAGCTCTACTCAGTATTCCCTGGGCCAAGAGATTTCCTGACAACACCTGAGATGAGATTTCCTCACCAATATGGAACCAAGACTAAAATATGTTGTGACAGAAAATCAGAAAATAGCAACTAAGGAGCAATTTATAGAGAAATCAGAGATACTATTTTTCTGTTGAGGTACTTTTTTTTTTTAAACTGAAGACAAAATAAGGGAACAAGACAAATCATTCAATTCAGTATATCAATGCCTAAAAAGGGGGAAAAAAAACCCAAGGTATCCTTATTTTTCAAGTCTCTAAAAATGAAATATGAGTTTTGGGTTAATGCGAATAGAGCAAGTATGACTGCTACAGACAGCACTGGCAGCAAATAACTTCTTATCTCAGTGGCTCGTATTATTCCGGTAAATGCCAATGAATGGTCTAAAATGATATCACTGGGCTCACAAGCAACCCTCTTTTTATATCCAAGTATAAAAGTAACTCACAGCCTATCTTTGTGTGGGCTGACAAAGAGCACTCTAATTAAGAAGCAAGCAGCAAACAGGAGAAAAACAGAAATAAGCAGGGCAAAGACAGCTATGCCTTTGAAGAACAAAGTGCATTTTCCATGTGGCAGACCTAAGAGTATTTGCACTGCATTAAAAACTATCAAAATTTCATTTATATTCACGATCTTCCTGTGTCTCTTCTTCCCTTATACAAATGAATATTTATAAAACCCCACAAAGATTAGTTAGCATTCGTTAGTGTTTAGATAGAAAACAAGGTGCCACACTTGTGGCATGATTAAGTGTCATGCTTATTTACAATTAACTAAAAAGACAAGTATGTAAAACCCCAAAGAATCAAAGAAACTAGAAACAGAGAATAAGAATAAAAGGAAAATAAACTGTTCACTGAATGTTTGTATATATTACTTTTTTAAAAATCAGGATCAGGGCCACTGGAATTATAAGATGCTACACTGGTATAAATTAAAAATAAGGAAATACAAACAAGTTCCCAGACAGTGTTCTCTTTCTGATGAGGACTAAAACAAAGTTTTGGCAGCAAGAGATAGAATTGTTTCAATTTAGAATTAAAGGACCTGTCACTCCTTTGCATGCCTTGACTACTACTACCACAACCAATGTACACATACATGACTATTCTACAGTTATTCCAACCACAATACATTCTTACTGTTATTAGAGAAAAAAAAATCTGTCATTTTCATTGGTCTCCAGAGTCATATTTAATTCTCTAGATTCTTTAATGTTCATTTCACAGTTTTATTGTGAAAAGTTCAACATGTGTGTTTATAGACAACAGAGAACAGATACATTAACAATATCTGTTTCTCTAGTGCTTTGAACTTTTCAAAATGCTTTCACAGATGTTTTGACTACTATTCAAGTTATGAGACAATGTTCCTCCAGCATACAATATAAGTAGTTCCTGGAGAATAGGATTTTTCAAAATCCTTGAAAGTAAGTAACATTAGATATACACATAATTAGACTATATCATAAGACGGCTTACCCTTACCTATATTAAAACATTTATAATTATTAGTAATACTTTATTCTGTGAAGCAAAGAGGATGGACATGACAAAATTATACCCAGAATTCACTTGTTAATGTAATCTATATTAGTTGAAAATTCTTTAAATAGAACCAAATTCTAAAAAAAAAAAAAAAGACCTTTTAGGTCTAAAAGACCCTAAAAGCTTGCCTTCTATGTAGGCAGGGTTTAAAGTAGATTTCGAACTCTGTTGTTAAAATGTTTCTGGTTATTGCTCTAAAAATCCTGCCTGATCTGCAACCCAAATTTGGGATGCAGCCATAGGATGCAGGGTGCCCGACAGAACAGATTGTCATCACTATAAATCCACAGCTACCAACCTCAATAGTATTCTGACATCACCATGGTTCCCTGAGCTCTCACTCCCAATCTCCAAGAACAAACATTTCCTATCGTCTCCATGCTCTGTAATCTCATGGCCTCATGCCAAGCCCACAACTCACTCTTAGCAGAAAGCCTTCTTTCCTATGCCTCAGGAAGATGGAAACCAATGGACAGAAAATCTCTCAACCTCCTCCTACCATGACTACAAACCTACCCACTTGCTGCTCAATGACCTGCTTTATTGGAGAAGATGCTCCTCCTTCCACAAGCCTAATCTACCACTTGCACTGAGAGCTCCATCTCTTTCCAGGGATCTCACTTTATTGGCCTTTTCTACTCTCCTGTATCTACTTCAAGCTTTCCTTCTTTACTGGATCTATCAGCTGCCAAACGTGCTCTACTCCAAATAGTTCTCTGACCTTTAAATCTCAAAGCCAACAAAATATTCTTAAAAGGTGAAAAGGAAGTCACCAGTATGGGCTACCAACAGTTTACTGTCCGAGTGCAAACAATAAAACAATCCAACCATCTACTATTATCATTTACTAAATAAAAAGACATTTTAGCACCAAAAGAATGAAAATTAGGAAGGAACTGATGTAAACGGACACCCCTTATCTTAACACTCATTTGGCTTTGATAGAGATGATGGTTCAAAACTTATTGAAATACTCCCCTCCTTTGACTTCTGATACTATACTATGCTGGATTTTCTCTTCTCTGGCCACTTTTCAGCTATTTCAAATCCTAAAAGATGATGCTATGAAAGTGCTGCACTCAATATGCCAGCAAATTTGGAAAACGTAGCAGTGGCCACAGGATTGGGAAAGGTCAGTTTTCACTCCAATCCCAAAGAAAGGCAATGACAAAGAATGTTCAAACTACCGCACAGTTGCACTCACCTCACAAGCTAGCAAAATAATGCTCAAAATTCTCCAAGCCAGGCTTCAACAGTACATGAACTATGAACTTCCAAGACGTTCAAGCTAGATTTAGAAAAGCCAGAGGAACCAGAGATCAAATTGTCAACAACTGCTTGATCATCAAAAAAGCAAAAGAGTTCCAGAAAAACATCTACTTTTTTACTTTACTGACTATGCCAAAGCCTTTGACTGTGTGGATCACAACAAAATGTGGAAAATTCTTACAGAGATGGGAATACCAGATCACCTGACCTGTCTCCTGAGAAATCTGTATGCAGGTCAGGAAGCAACAGTTAGAACTGGACATGGAACAACAGACTGGTTCCAAGTCGCGAAAAGAGTACGTCAAGGCTGTCAGCCTGCTTATTTAACTTATATACAGAGTGCATCATGAGAAATGCTGGGCTGGAGGAAGCACAAGCTGGAATCAAGATTGCTGGGAGAAATATCAATAACCTCAGATATGCAGATGACACCACCTTTATGGCAGAAAGTGAAGAGGAACTAAAGAGCCTCTTGATAAAACTGAAAGAGGAGAGTGAAAAAGTTGGCTTAAAACTCAGCATTCAGAAAACTAAGATCATAGCATCTGGTCCCATTACTTCATGGGAAATAGATGGGGAAACAATGGAAACAGTGGCTGACTATTTTGGGGGGTTCCAAAATCACTGCAGATGGTGACTACACCCCTGAAATTAAGATGCTTACTCCTTGGAAGGAAAGTTATGAGCAACCTAGACAGCATATTAAAAAGCAGAAACATTACTTTGTCAACAAGGGTCCATCTAGTCAAGGCTATGGTTTTTCCAGTAGTCATATATGGACGTGAGAGTTGGACTATAAAGAAAGCTGAGCACTGAAGAATTGATGCTTTTGAACTGTGGTGTTGGAGAAGACTCTTGAAAGTCCCTTGGACTGCAAGGAGATCCAACCAATCAATCCTAAAAGAAATCAGTCCTGAATGTTCATTGGAAGGAGTGCTGCTGAATCTCCAATACTTTGGCCCCTTGATGCAAAGAACTGACTCACTGGAAAAGACCCTGATGCTGGAAAAAGATTGAAGGCAGAGAAGGGGACAACAGATGAGATGGTTGGATGGCATCACCAATGTGATGGATATGAGTTTGAGGAGGCTTTGGGAGTTGGTGACGGACAGGGAAGCCTGGCATGCTGCAGTCCATGGGGTCACAGAGTCAGACACAACTGAGTGAGTGAAATGAATTGAACTGAACTACTCTATCCTACTTTTAAAATGGGAGTTTCTTAGGGTTCCTTCTCATTTCACTGTCCCCTGGAGCAATCTCACATACCTCCCCACAGCTTTGAATCTACTCTTCCAGGCTGATCCTCCATGAAGTTCTATCTCCAGCTTAGGCCACCCTTCTAAATTCCAGACCTATATCTGATACTTACTCAGTATCATTACTTAGACATCTCACAAATACAGACATGCCAAAAAGATGTTACCTTTCACACACTGCTAACTGCCTACCCATTATCCATTTCCTACCCTGTCAGTATGCACTAACAGAATCTCTTACTCCTTAGGGACAGTAATGAGTCTTAACTAAAAACTAGCCCCCTAAATTCCCTTATATCTAGTCTGGCCAGTGAGTATATGGGTTTCTGGGAAATTTCTTTCACATGATTTAGGTGTCACTCTTTCCTTTATTCTTCTACTTTGACCATACAAGAGAGACCAAAAATGAAACACCTATCTGGCAACTATAAGGTCTAACGTCCAGACACTAAGGATGGTCACAGCAGAGCATACCTTTCTGATGGTATTAGTACTGGCTGTCTACCCCCAGACTTGTTATATGAGAAAAATAATCCCATATGTCTAAACCACTGTTAATCAACCTCCTGATTTCTAGAGTCAAACATCCTTAACTATCAAAACCAAAATTAATTTCTTTCTGTACTCACAAAGTTCACTTCTTCATCACAGTAAAAGCAGGAGCATCCTCCGTGTTGCTCCTACTAAAAACCTGGTGGTCAATTTGATATCTCATCTTTTTCATCCATCAAATACTATCAACACATGCTCGCCAATTTCATCTCTAAAACCTATTATCTACCTTTTTCACTTCTAATGCCCTATTCTAAATCACTACCACATCTCATTTTGGGCTCAGAACTTCAACTCTTGCCTTCCTCTAATTTGTTCTCCACAGAGCAGTGTCATGTCATGTCTCTTCTAAAAAGTCTTCAAGTTTCCAACTGCACTATGAATAGTCCAATATGGATATAAAACCCCATATATAAATGGCATATAAAACCCTACATAGATTTTTGCCCAACTGTGTTCAGAGGACTAACTGTAGCAGAAACACCTGGGGTGCTTAATAAAAATGCAGATTTTAAAAGCAATCTTCGGTGTTGGACTTTAGGAATCTCCACTTCATAATTAGGACACTTAACAATTCAGATGCATATTAAAATATGAGAAGGGTGAACCTACATAATGTGATCCAAGACACATCTACGGCCTATCTCCACTCACCTCGCCTCACCACATTTGCTTACTTTCACTTTCTGAAATGTGCTGAACTCCTTTCTGTCCTGGGGCCTTTCTAAAACCAGACTATCCTATTAACCCTACTCTACCCTTTCTCTTGGGTTTCCCTGGTAGCTCAGCAGTAAAGAATCCACTTGCCAATGCAGGAGATGGGAGTTTGGTCCCTAGGTCAGGAAGATCCCCTGCAGACAGAAAGGACAACCCAATCCAGGTTTCTTGCCTGGGAAATCCCATGGACTGAGGAGTCTGACGGGATACAGTCCATGGGGTGGCATTAAGAGTCAGACTTGACTTAGCGACCAAACAACAACTCTTCCTCTAACTCATTCTAAATTTAACTATCACCTTCCATGGGAAACAACCATACTGAATCATCCAGGTAAAATGAGGTTTTCATGTTATACCCTCTCCTAGCACTCTACTCTGTAGTTTTCTTTCATTTACTCTATCATATTTGATTAGTATTTTTAAAAGATAAAGATACCGCTAACTATTGATGTTTCTCCTGCATCCGTTCCTTTTCTGCCCAGAGGTGAGCTTCACTGAAGACTGGAGTGTATGTTCTTATACTTTAACTACATTGTGTATTTGTCTCATGAAGTCTGTTATGGGTATATAAAAACAGTGTCACAGAATATACCATTTCACCTTCTTTACAGCAGTTAAAATAAACTAGAACTACATGTATCAGTATGAAGAAATTAATTATATTATTTTAGTAATTCTTTATTCAATATCTGCATCCCCTTACAGACTGCAAACACCAAGAGCTGGATCATACTTGTCTCATTAACTGCTGCCTATCTTAAGCACTTTGCAGTTTCTGGGACATAATAGGCAATAAATAAACATGGTTGAATGAAGAACTAATTCATGAGTGAATAATAAGATAAGGCTGATGTTGTTTTTTATAAAATCTGAGCTACTCCACCAAGTTAAGTCGGCTAAATACCTTGAACTAATTCTGTTACGCGATTTAAACAAAAACTAATAAATACTGAGATAATCAGTTCTTAATAGGAAGAACAAAAAATAATTTTAAAGGTTATATATTAATTTATATAAAGGGATCTAATATTGGACACTGGTGGGGGACCTACATACAGCAGCAGGAAAGAGGAGAAAACACACAGAAAAGGAAAACAAAATTGTTGGTGGAGAAGACATATAAAACTATTTGGTAACTAAGTAAAACAGGGACTAACAATATTGAAGAGAAAACCTAGAGACCAGAAGAGTCTTAGCCACTTTCTTACAGCTACGTAAGTGGGAAAGCAACTTCACAGAAAAAATCGACTGTCTGACCACTTTTGCACCACACTACTGGTACAAATACATTATACATAATACATTATTATAAAAGCAATTCTGGGAGAAAACAGATGGAAAATGCATTCATTTACCACTCATCTGCCTGAATAAGTGCACTGGGAAAGGAAGAAGCTTTTTTTAAAATACACTTTAATAACAAAGTTGTTTCTTCATGATCTAGTATAAATGGCATGTTTTTTTGCTTACATTTAACACTGTCATTAAACTAAAAATCAAACATATAGAAGGACAACTGTAAATGGCTCTAAATGATGATAGAGTATTTCATTTTTTAAATCACTGAATCATTCTCATTCTATTGGTTTCCAAAAAAAAAATCTTTATACTAAAAACAAGTACAGATATGAACAAAGATACATTCATTTTTGCATAATTAAGTTCCAGATCATTGAACAATTATACGTAAAAAAGATTAATGAAAGCCCAGAACTTTGATCTCTGTGAAAAATCAGGATTTATAAAAGTTCTAATAAATTGAGTTTAGCTAACAGACATTTAGACAAGGCAAACAAAAGGATGAAAATGCATCTTTTGCATCTGGAAGAGGAGGGAACTCCTTCAAACTCATTTAACAAGGCTATCATAACCGCAATACCAAAACCAGACAAAAGACATCACAAAAAAAGAAAATGACACATCAGTATCCATGATGATTACAGATGCAAAAATCCTCAACAAAATATTAGCAAAGCAAATTTAGCTATTCACTAAAAGGGTCATACACTGTGATCATGTGGGATTTACTGCAGGGGTGCAAGGATGGGTCAACATACAGAAATCAGTCAATGTGTTACACCAGATTAACAAAATGAAAGATAAAAATCATATGGTCATCTCAATAGATGCAGAAAAAGCATCTGACAAAATTCAACATCCATTTATGATTTAAAAAAAACCTCTCAACCAAGTGGGGAATGTACCTCAACATAATAAAGGGCATATATGACAAGTCCAGTTAATGCCATACTTAATAGTGAAAAGTTGGAAGCTTTTCTTCTAAGATCATAAAGAAAATAAAGATGTGCACTTTCACTATTTTTATTCAACATCGTACTTGAAGTTCTAGACAAAGCAAACAGACAAGAAAAAGATAAGAAATCCAAACTGGAAAGAAAAGAGTAAAACTGTTACTATCTGCAGAAGACATATTATACATAGAAAACCCTAAAAGCTCCATCAGAAAACTGCTAGAACTAATAAATTCAGTGCAGTTGTAGGATACAAAATCAATACACCAAAGTCTGTTGCATTTCTATACACCAATAACAAACTATCAAAAGAGAGAAATTAAGAAAATAATCTCATTTGCAATTACATCAGAAGGAATAAAACACCTAGGAATAAATTTAACCAAGGAGATGAAAGACCTATACATTGAAAACTACAAGATTAATGAAAGAAACTGAAGACAACAAAAACAGAAAAATACTTCATGCTCAAGGACTAAAATACTGTTAAAATGTCAATACTTGTCCAAGTTATATACAGATTTAATGCAATTCCTATCAAAATTCCAATGGTATTTTTCACAGAAACAGAAAAAAACAACCTCTAAAATTTTCACAGAACCACAAAGATCCCAAATATTCAGGGCAATCTTGAGAAAGTCCCTAATGTCAAGCCATATTAAAAAGGATAGTAATTAAAACAGGTGGTATTGGCATAAAAACATATACAGAGATCAATGGACTAGAGTAGAACCCAGATATAAACCCACACAGATATAGTCAATTAATTTACAACAAAGGAGCAAAAAAATACACAATAGAGAAAGGAGAGTCTCTTCAATAAATGGTGTTAGGGAAACTGGACAGCTACATGCAAAGGAATAAAAGAAGACCACTATCACATACCATACCCAAAACTGAACTCAACATGGATTAAAAACTTGAACCTAAAACCCCAAATCATAAAACTCCCAGAATAAAACAAGGAGTAAGCTTTGTGACATGAGTCTTGGCAATGATCTTTTTGAATCTAACACTAAAAGCAAAAATAAACAAGCCAGACTACCTCAAACTAAAAACCTTCTGCACAGCAAAGGAGACCATCAACAAAATGAAAAACAAACTACTTAACAGGAGAAAATATTTGTAAACCACGTGTGGTAAGGGGCTAATATCCAAATTATGTTAAGAATTCATACAACTCAACAGTACACTTAAAAAGTCCAACTAAAAAATGAGATCTAAAAAGACATTTTCCCAAAGACATTCAGATGACCAAGAGGTACATGAGAATGTGTTCTGCATTATGATCAGGGAAATGCAAATCAAAACCAAAATGAAATATCCCACCTGATAGAGAGGGTATTATTTAAAAACAAACAAACAAAAAACCAGAAACAGAAGTAGGTGAGGATACAGAGAAAAAGGAATCCTTGGGCATTGGTGGTGGTAATGTAAACTGGCACAGCCACTATGGAACAGCATGGATGTCATTCAAAAAATTAAAAACAGAAATACCATATGATCCAGCAATTCCATTTCTGGGTATTTATTGAAGAAAATGTGCTGACTTGAAAACATACATGCACCCCCACATTCAATGCAGCATTATTTACAATAGCCAACACAAAAACACAGTGTCTGTCAATGGATGAGTGGATATAAAATTGTTGACACACACATGTATACACACAGGAATATTACAGAAACATAAAAAAGAAGAAAACCCTGCTATTTAAGACAACACAGATGGACTTCAAGGGCCTTATACTACATGAAGGCACACAGAGAAAGGCAAATACTATAATCTTTCTCATATTTGGAACCTAAACACAAGCTCATAGATACAGAGGACAGATTGGTGGTTCCAAGAGGTGGGGGCGGAGGGTGGGGAAAATGGGTGAACACAGTTGACCCTTGAACAACACAAGTTTGAACTGTGTGAGTCAACATCTGTATGTCCCCCCCCCAATAAATACATACTGCATTTAGTATTATAGAATCTGCCAGCTGGTTGAATCCATGGATGCGGAACCAAGGGCACAGAAGGTGTACTGTAAAGCTGTATGTGGATGTTCAGCAGCATGGGAGGATCAGGGACCCTTATCCCCGTGTTGTTAAAGATCAACTGTATATACATCTGATTATGTTTTTTCAAAAATATGACACAAAATTTTAAAAGTTTGTGCTTGAGCCCCCAAACCAACTTCTGGAACAAAAAAAAAGAGTCTATCAGAATCAGGTAGAAATATTGCAAATGGGCTATTATCACACTATCACTTCTTAAGGAAGTTCTTTATTGCTTCCTGTACTTAAAAATTTCTTTTTAACATTCTAAAAAAATAAAAGAGCTGTCTATGAATAAGTCAAGCGGTCCAGGTGGTCAACTCCCAGATATCCAGGTAAGGTTTTTACTTCATTCAACAATTAACAATGTAATGAAACAGACTGAAGTTATTTAGCTTTTTGGGGGAATGCTCAACAAAGTTTGAGATTTTCAAATTATTAAGATAGAACAGTGACATACGCTCTTTTTTGTAGATAAAACACTATTTGAAATCACCTTATGCAATTACTTATCTAGGCTGTTTTTTGCTATACTAACTCCTGGTATATACGGTCTATAAGATTGTGTCTCGTGGTCCTGCCCAGAACACAAAACAATTCCTGGCTTGTAGTGGCTGCTCCATAGTTACTGCATGAAGGCAAATGAACAAAAGAATAAACTTCTGCACCTATTCTGTATGTTATCTGTAAAACACTTTCAAACTTCTCTGGTAGTACCTGCTTTCCTCCCTTTTCTTTGCATCTCTACAAAAGAAGCTGTCTAGGGCAAAATTAATTACAACATGGTCACTAGATTTGGCCCCAAGTTCTGTAAAACCTGTTTGCTTTTGTGCATTGTAGCCAGCAACTTAATGAAGATCGTTGTTGCAGTTTCCTGATCAGAAGGAACACAAGTAATCACTTCATAATTGAAATCAGTCCTTTCTCCTAGTGACATATTCTGCTGAACATATACAGTAAACAAGAAGCTTAATGAGATGGTTTTAAAGTGAACTTTAAAAAAAATCACGTGTTTAGACTCTTATGCTTACATTTAGTCATCTATTTGGTAGGAGTGGGTATTTTTAAATGGATGTCAGGATTTGAAGGGTGAATTTTATTAACTGATCAAACTGAAAATACTTGAGACTTTTAAAAGAATACTAGAAAATAAGTGGTAGACTGAGTCAATATACAAAAACCTCCTTTACTTACAATTTTAAGGCTCAAGTCTAATGTATGTCAAAATCATTTGGCATTATTTATAGACAAGTCAACATCTATAATCATTACTTATTGAAAAAAAGCTGACAGTGACATTAAAACGTTTGCAATTTTATTTTTTTCTTTGTACAGGAGCCAAACTTACAATAGATAAAACTGAAAATCTGAAATATTTTAGAAGTTTGTTTGAGGGCTCAAGGATATTCAGATGCCAGCGACGTTTAATGTGCTTGCTCATATATAGCACAGAAAACTCCACTCTGTCAATCCTAGAGTTAAGAGAACGGAGGCAGCCTCCCTGCTTCTATGGATTGTGATCATCATAGGGAGAAGAACCTTGCCTCTTAGAGCAGCATCTCTAACACCTAACATACTGCCTGAATAGTGTGTGTGTAAATATGAAAATAAAAGCAAATCAAAACTCAAAATTCATGCCCATAGGATATCACATCAGGCTACCCACTTAAACTGTATGCCCAACTAACTGCCCAGCATTCACTGATGTTTTTTAAGTGAAAAAAAAAATGCTAGGTAAACCAAAAGTTTCAATTATCAAAAACTGCTGCAGAAGATCCCAAATTCTTAACTAACACAAAATTCTAAGCCTCACAATGGCAGTGAGTAAGAACTTCTGCATAGCAAAAACTACAAAATACAGTATACAAGCAATAGCAGCTCTGCATCCAAAAGGCCCTACACACACGGTAAATCTATACTAACATGAAAGCAAGCAGATTATTACAGGACAAAGTCCAACATGTAAGGGATACAAAATAAATAACAGTGATGGTTCTGTGGCAGATATATACGGTGGATATAAAATAAAACTGCACAACAGAGACAAAAATCAAAGCTTCTCCAGTTTTTATTACTTGGCTAAAAACACTGCAATTAGTTTTTTCTCCCTTGTTTCTCCTTTAGGTGAAAAAGAAAAAATGTCATACAATGACTCTTGTAATAGCATGCTTTAGTTGAAACACTTTAACAACAGATAATAGAAAGTTAAGCTCTACTTCCTGCTTCATGAAAACTGTTCTCTGAAATTTTTCTTTCAGGTAAAAAGAGGAAACATTAAGGCAGAAATATTTTATTGGTATGATTAAAGTGGGTTAATGGTATTAGTTAAAAGAATTTTAACAAAATCATTTGTCCTACAATTTCAAAGGATATCAATAAAGTTCCATTCTGCAGAAACTGTAACGTATTCATTTTAACTCAAAGCAGAAAATATTATTTAGTTCATATCTGTATTTAAATTATAAATCTTCTACACAGACCTGGACCCACAGATGCATGTATTCAAAGTCAACTGTAAAATAAATTACCAACAAGTTACATCATATTGATAATAAGTTTATACTTTATCAGTTGTGAATTAAAAAAAATAACATTTTAAAGAAAATAAAAGTAGAGTGACAAATGTTAACAACGTGAAACGATTTGGAAATTAACCTACCAGCAATATGAAGGTCTGAAAAGGAAAGCCCATTTTATGAGCAACTCTGATATAATTTTTAAAGTTATCTCATTTTAAGCCCAAAATGAGGTACAGTCAGGAAAGGATGAAAAAGAAACAATACTCAAGATTAACAGATTTTGAGTTTTTCAATTAGGATTCTTTAATTTTGAGAGACTACAAGAAGAAACAAAATAGACCTTGGGTGTAATTAAATTAATAATTGATATAATTCTATACATCATTAATCTCCCTTAATGGATAAAAGACTTAAGTTTTATGTTATCCCCTCAAAGGACGAATTTTAGTGATCCTTAGTGATGATTTATGAAAGGCACACACAAAATAATGAAAACTCGTCATTTGAAGCTAAGGAAAAGTTTTAACAAGAGACCGAAGATCATGATTTTAATTTGGATCTTACAATGGAATACCTGAACATGAATAGTTATATCTGCATAACTAATGCTAGTATTTCAGCATCATTCTAATTTAATAGATATAACGTGAAAGCAGGCATTCAATACAAGCAAGCTTATACTGAATGAGTCAGTCTCTTAAAAGTTCAGGTTCTCTTATACAAACTTGGGGGGAGAAGAGTTTCCTAGAAAAGTTTAAATTTTGAGAAGAAATAGTAGTTTTTTTTAAAAATAATAATAATAAAGTTTTAACATTTAAATCAACTCTTGAAAAAATTAATGCACTTCAAGAATAGCAATATATATCTGCTTCATAAAAAAAAAATATCCCAGAACTATGAAGTATATTGATACTGAGGATAATAAAGTGTCAGGCAACTACGGAGCCTTTTTCTGAAGCCACTCAAAGAACCAAATATCTAAAGCAGAAACAATGGAACTAGCTAGGTATTTTGCACAGTATGTGCCGGGAAAAGCTAATTAGAAAAAAATTTTTTTCCAGAAAACATATTTTTGGAACTCCAATAACCTTTTTACTACTTGAAAATCTTTTTTACTTATATATTTAGCCTAATCGCAAAGGAATTTATTTTAAAAAGCCAAGGGTGCAATATTTATTTTTAAAGTCACATTTCTGTTACCCTTTAGTTTTTTCAAAGATTCTGGGGTCATGATTTATTTTTAGAACTACTGTACACTTGTGACATACATTTCTAGCTTTATTAGTCTTTATAAATGTGGCATATAACTATATACTAGAAAAATACAATTAGTTTTAATAAACAATGATGGGATGATTAGTTTGTAAATAACTTACAATCATATTAACCAGTACTGCCAATTATACCTGGAGAATTCCTTGAACAGAGGAGCCTGGTGGGCTACAGTCCACAGGGTCACAAAGAGTCGGACACGACTGAAGTGATTTAGTGTGCATGCGCATGCACACACACACAGGATAAAAACCACCAACAAATAAAAGGCTGTCCCAAAATACATAAAATAAACCAACCCTATCGAAGGTGGGGGGGAGTAATGTGCTAATTGAGAAAGCAGGGTGCTACCTGGAAAAGAGGGTTGGGAGGAATGGGAGTTTGCGGTAAGATAACCCTCAATGCCTTTCCAGCTCAACCATGTGATTCTAATAAATTACAAGACTACAGTAAATGAAAGAACAAAGACCTAGAACAGCTGAACTGTATTTTAAAAATAAAAGAAATTCTTCAGCTATTTATAGGATATGAATTAAAATTATAACTAAGAGTTTCAAGTAGAATTGTTAGGCAGGAGAGATTTTCACTATATAAAAAATCTCCAGATATATAATAAATAGAAATTTAAAACGGTTTCAGGTAAGAATTTTTCCTTTTAAAACTAAGCCTTCCAAACAGGTAATTTCAACCAGCTGAGACATTAGGATTGAAAATATTTTAGCAAGGTAAATACTTAATGAAATAAAAATCATTATTTTTTGATAATACTATGTCCAGGAAAATAAGATCCTCAGATATTAAAATCTCACTTAAGTATACCAAAATTGTTCTTTACCACTGAGATTTTAACTAAAATACTTCCAAATTAGTAAATGAAATTTAAAGTCTAATAATAATACCCAAATTATGAGATCAACTGCCAGAATTTGTCATTTCATTACTCTTTCCTTTGAGCCTCCATGCTGAACTGCATACAAGTTCATCAAAGTACTTGGAATCAAGGATCATTACTTCTTCTTTTTTTTAAAATGTAACCAATGTAAGAGTTCCCAACAAGAAGTGTTTTGTATATTATGCCCAAAATACCAAAAATGCGATGTGCCAAGTGCTAATTAGTAGTCTATTCATTTTAATTAAAGATAAATGGATTAGGAAACCATTATAAAAGTTTTGATCCTCACTGGTTTTACATCTCTTACATATCTCAAAAATCTCCATAGCTACAACTTATTAAAATTACTAGGATAAACCATCTACAAAACACTTAGGTAAACTAAATCAACCTTAAACTTTCTTTCATATGCTCACAAAACATAAATTTAGAAAGGAACATTTTAAAACTACAGGAAGAGAATCAATTCATTAAATAAAGACTTATATCAGTCTATTTAATATTTTTTTAAGTAAGTACCTTTTTTATTACTATTTAAGGACTCTAAAAAAAATCAAGTTTTGTGAGCTCTACTGGATAGATTTTGTCCTAGATTTACAGTATTTTTAAGAATTCTAAACTAAGTGTAATTCCTGCCCTTCTCTTCTCCAGGAAATCTTCCCAACCCAGGGATCAAACCCAAGGCTTCCCACATTGCAGGTGGATTCTTTAAGCATCTGAGCCACCAGAGAAGTTCAGTCCATTCCTAAACTTCTTCAATGTGCACTGTGTGCTATTCACACTGATAAACTACAACTGGGGCAGAGAGAGGGAAAAAAGGAATAAAAGAATCTTAGTCCAATTAAATTCCTTCCATTTCTAAACAGTGTAGAAAGCAAATGTTAACTGTGTTACAATTTAAAATAAAAGTGGTTGAACTTGATATACCTGAATCTATGTTCACGCATAATTTTGGCTCTGAACTACATGACAGTGAATGGACAAGTCTACTATGAAAAAATCTGAGTAAAAATCTGAGGGATGGGGCATGATGAATCATTAACAAGCCCCACCTCCAATTCATCTGATTTTAATTAAATATTACACTTAATATAAAATGGTAAAGGAAGAACTGAATGGAAAGCATGTTATTTGTTAAAAAACTAAAAATTGTGCACAAGTTTTGGAATGAAATTATTCCATAGAGTAAACTGTTGTAACTAAGAAGTCCATTATTTAAGTTGTATACAATCCTTCCATATAATAATTTTGGAAACTAACATCAGCTTCCACAGGAAATCTGATGTTCTTGCTTTCCCTTTTGTGCAGTTCTCCAATATCATTATTCTCTCTGACAGCGCTAGTACTGAATGGGAGCAAAACAGAAACCACATATTTTTAAAGGTAAACTGAAAAAAGTAAAATATGCTATATTTTATAAGTTCTGGGTCAGCAAAAATTCAAAGTTCTTCTACAACAAAACCTAGATCAATGAACCATTTATACAGGACATACTGTGTAGAAATAACTGCTACTGGTTTTCAGAATATGAATGCATAGATGAAGACACATAAATAAACAGACATCTATTATATACACATTCACATACATTTATATAAATTATCATGATACAGACTGACAATATCAGTATACATTCTGTGGTTTTTTCCACTCACATGCATGCCTATGAAACTACACTTTCAGACCAAGCTCTCTGAGTTACCTGTTTCAAAGGGACTAAAAACACCAACAAAACAACCCCAAATGTATCTTTCAAAGCTACTGATCACAAACTTACAAACTGAATATATCATGACAATGGATCTTCCTATTTACTAGTCCCAAAAGAACATTATGGAAAAAAATCTCACAGATAGATAGAAATTCCTATAAACAACAGTATTTCCCCTTCAAACAGTTTTAAAAACTTCACCAATATATTTGGGATGTTTCTCTGGATATGAATGGAAAATTTCATCAAACAAAAACTTAAAGTACTGTATTTGACCTACGATGCACATACATTGTAATTTGGACCATGCTGTAGAACTATACTAAGTTCCTTCTGAAAGTTAAATTTCTTAAAAAGTAGTTAAGGTGAATTTCAGTTTTACAGTTTTTCTACTCAATATAAATTCTACTGAGGTTTACAATTCTATTCTAATGCAATAATACTCTGATTTTAGCAACATTTCTCCTATTCTGGACAACTGATAAAGCAAGAATTACATAGTGAATCAGTGATGTTCTTGCTCAGAAAGCAGAAAGAATCTGTAAATGGAGGAGAGCTTTTTTCCCTAAGTTGTTAAGTGGAAAAACAACAAAAAAAAAATTAGGAAAAAAGTCTTTATTCAAATACTTCTAATACAACCAATTGAAAAACATCCTCCCCGAAAGTAAAAAAAAAACCACCAACACTATACTACATTAAAAAATAGAATCAAATGAAGCCTTTGAGTATTTCTATAGTTTCTCTTCACAGAAGTCTCAGAATTAACTAAAATTATAAAGCATTTTTATTATATCTTCATAAAGCATGACTTTTAAAGTTAAAATTCCATTTGTTATACTTAAAATGCTGGAGTTGCTTTTATTAAAAAAAAACAATAAAATCAGCTTAAAATAAATTTATTGTACAATACAAAAAGTAGGCATACTGGAAAATAAAAGGTACATTAATATACAAAGCAAATAAAAGAAAGCTAAATAACACAAATGGATTAATCCAAACACTAAGATAAAATGCACAACATTTATGCTAAAAATAAAGTATTTCAGAAAGGATATGCATTTCAAATGAAATGTTAATGATGGCAAAAAAAGAAAAACAAATATGCTAACTTCAAAATGCTTGAATATCAAGAATCAGTAATGGCATAAAACATTAAATTCAACAATACTGGGTACTTTTCAATAACTTTATTTGAAAAGGTATTTAAAATACTGAAAGAATCAAAATAATGTTTTTAAATCTGGCAAAGATTTTCCTCTTTTTTTTAAAAAGTAAAGTTTGAGGACCTATTCACAATATCTTCTCTCTTCTTCCATTTATACCTTCCTACAAAAACTTCTGAATGCTCATCTTTAACAGGATGAATAGCTTAGAAAACCCTTCTCTACTGGTGTGTATTTAAGCCTTATCAACATAGTAAGTGGCACAAATTAACATCATTTTGAAATCTGTACAAATGTGGATACAATATGAAACATGAAATTTTCGTTTTATAAAGTAAAACCCACTCCAAATGAAACAGTAAAATGTAACAATTAGAGCCTGGGAGAGAGGAGCCTTTTTTTGGGAAACTACCAATTAAAGACATTCAGTCCCCAAACCACAAATAGCTCTGTGAATTAATATGAATCACACTGTTCAAAGGTATAGCAGAGTTAAGGTATGAATGTATGGAGAGAGCAGACACACCACTTTCATGTAAATGGCCAAACCAGAAACATCCAGTTAGGATATGCGTCTGTACATCAGAGGAACAATTAGCCATAAAATCCTTGGCTAATATCTTCTAAAACTTACTGTATAACTAGTTTAAAAATATGTTTAATACTTCAGTTGGGCCAAAAGGCTTTTAAACAAGTTTGGAAGAGAACTTCTTTTCCTAATATCATGGTTTTCAAACTCATATAATCAAGATTTTCTGCATCTGTGTTTGCACTTGCTTCTAAACTATCCAGGAAAATATTTTTTTGCTACACTGTAATTACTATTTTAGACTTTACCCTATACCACATGTATGCCATGATACTAAGAAACTATCAAGTTCTCCTTCTGACTCCATCCCTGTCCTTCCAAAATCTTGAAGCTCTTGGGAACTGTGGGGAGAAACAGAGAGGTATATGGAGGAAGGAAGAAGTATGAATAGGATCCTACAAAACTTTGCAATTACTTTGCCAAGACAGACTTTAAACATTGTGAATTATTTCAAATTTAGGCTGTGTTGAACCTACAGTCCTCTTAAAAACAAGTTTTGATTCTCAATATTGCATTATTATAACCAAACAAAAGGATTAAAATCTAACAGGTTTATTTTAGTAGCATACTTACTACCTTCATACTGAATTCATTTCCTAACTACTTTCAAATAAAACAAGCTTTATGAGATATAATTATAATTTATTGCAAAGTTCATTAGCATTTGTGAAACTATTATAATTATTAAAAGCTAAAAACCAAAATTCACCATTCACACTTAAATATAACACAGAAAAAGTTACGTGGGTAATATGAAAATAAAACTGTTCAGGTAAACACTTCACTTGAAGACAGTCACTGCTGCTCCTTCTGAGTAACCATTATAGGTTTTTTAACAGTGAAACATGTCATTATCTTACATCGGAAATTCTTTGGCTGGAATGCTTTAGTAATATAAGACACTCCTGTACATAACAATTCTGATAGAACAAAGGAGTTGAAAGTGAAAAAGCAAAGATATTTTTAAGTGTTTGATAAAATCTTAAATAAATTTTTAAAAATTTAAAGCCAAAAAAGAGTAAAGCAAATCTATCTGCTGCTATATTAAATAATTTGGAAATCATAATTATGTCTTTTTATTTTTGTATTTAGCACAGAAATACTTTGTATTGCTACTGGAGACACCATGTCAATTTTAAAACTGGAAAATAAAGAAATGTGATGAAATTTATGAGTTCAATGTGTGGGTTTCAGAACCAAGAAATTACAAATTTCTCTTATTATTTTAAAATAGGATTATTTGACTACATATAGTTAAAATTTTAATTACACCAAGAAAAAATTTAAAGAAATTCTTCCTTTCATTAAAAAAAAAATCTGCTTTATTTATACTTTTTAAAAGACTGACAAATCCACTTTTTAATCTGTTAACTTTACACAAAGATTAAAAAAAAAAAAAAAAAAAAAGCTTTATGGCTCCAGTACCCAAGGTTGAAAGCACAAAAAACTCAATAAATATAGTATGCAAAAAAACCTAAAGATGTTTGAAAGGTTAAATGAAGAACATTCTGAAACTAGAACCCATATCTTTAGCTTTTCTCTCCCAGACTTTCCATTCTATATACTACAGTTGTAGAGATGTCCTCATTTGACTCAGGTGACACTTTTTTCCATACTGTCTCTTTTAAAGCAAGTTCTTGTTGGAGACTTTCATAGTCCAATGGTCCAAAGGAATGCTAGTTGTTCAAGCAACATACATAATTTATTAGTGCACTTGAGTGAAGAAAGGTCCAAGCTATAAAATGGTATTTTTCAATGATGAATGTTATTAAAATCTGTTAGCATTTTCACCCACCACCATCTGATATTTTGCTCCATGTTACTCATGTTGACGCCCATGGAAGTTTCTATTTTTGTCAGCTTTGAATAATTCTCATGTATTATTAAAAGTCACTTTGAAACTAATGATAGAAAATTTACTTGGTATGTATTAAAAATGTTTTCTACTTATAAGTGTTTTACATATATTAGCTTCAAGTCTAGTTAGGTAATTTTATTCTAAACATTTCCACTTGGGATACAAAGGAATTTAAATTCAAAACAAGTCCCTTAATGCAGTAGACAACAACAAAGACAAAAAGAAAATCTTGTTCCTGAAATTAAGTCCTGACTCCTTTAAAAAGGAGTATATATGTGCAAAAATATGAAGTCAAACACATTGGTAAAAAACAAATATCACTTTAAAATAACAGTGTCAAAAAAAATAATAACAACAGTGTCAGAACACTGTATTAGACACTTTCTGAAGAAAAATACTTCATCTATAGTGACATATAAAACTTACTATGAAGCTCTGTAAGGCCTATCACTAATACTATAATCCTTTTCCACTTATATATCCATCCACATAAAAATAAACTTCAATTTGAGACTATAACTGACAAATATTAAGAGCAAAAATAGATTTTCTCTTTATAGCATGCAGCACTTTCCAATATGTTTTCTTTTAACAGAGTCAATTCTTAAAAATACTGCTAAAACAGCAGAAAAATGGGGAGGAAACTCTGCTCCTAGGTTAACCAGTTTCAATTAAATAAAACACTAATATTTACTATGTATGTCCAGGATGATAACGTCAACAATTCAACATTATTCATTTGTTATTAGTAAAAATATGAGGCCACTAACAATTAAAGTAAGTTTTATTTAAACTGGTGAACCTCATTTCCTCTCTCAAAAAAAGTTACATAATAATCTAAATAAGAATTTTGCTTACCCTCTGATCACCACCTTCTCTTCGAGGATCAAGTTTTTTAGCAAAGTGTCTCAAATTATCATAGTTATGGAAATTACAAAGAGAAACAAGATCCTGTAATTAAACAAAACAGGTATAATAAGAAACTGACTTAGTCAATGGCTATTGTTTTTCCATATTTTAACAAATTTCACTAATACTGTTCAACTTAACTACTATCTCCTAGAAAGTACCACTGCATGTTAATAAAGCCGTATGATGTATCAAGAAGACCGAAGTCAAAATGAGAAGACATGGACTACAGGTATTTGAAAATTTACTACCATAACCTTAGGGCTCAGGCACTCAAAATGTGTAACTTTCATTTTCTGTAAAATGGGCATTATAATAATAGGCCACATGAATAGTTATTCTATCAAATAACTATAGCACCACAAAAATATAAAGAAATACTATGGTTACAGTGTATTTTAATCTAAAAGGACTCCAATGTCATTCTCTAGTTTTTGTAAAATATTAAAAAAACTGAAAAATAAACTGGTATTTTAAATGGGAAGATCTGCAGAAAAAATTACAATACTCAGTGCAGACTCTAGGAATTAGTAAATGTAAATAAAACCAGAATATAAAGATACTGAACTAGTTAACAGTACTAGTCATTTTAAATTGCAGTATTTATTTCCTTAAAAAAAAAAAGAGACTCAATCTTTCACTTATGGTGAGGGCTAAATGACTCTTCTAAGTTTAATGTCTTTTGCTGAGCTTTTAGAAACTAAAAACTAATTACAACCATGAAATTAAAACTTAAGCATCAAACAAATTTCTAATTTGTGAGGATGATTATATGGGAGCTGTCTGGTAAAGGCAATTTAAAGCTCCTTTGCAAACACTAACATGGCTATTGAGTAACTGACAGACTGGTAGTGAGAATGCAAACAGTCAAACTATGGAAATGAGTAATAAAGTAGAACCATCAGATGGCTCAACTTACATGATCACTATTTTCATTAAGAAAATATGCTTACATGACAGAAGTGAATTCCCTTAACACTGTTGCCCATCTTGTCCAGAGGAGGAGACCAGCACATCATGCCCATGACATTGGGGACAACTAAAAGAATGCCACCAGCAACTCCAGATTTTGCAGGAAGACCAACCTGAAAATAGTTTGAAAAAATAGACACTTATATTAACATTTTAAAATAAGAAAAGTTATATCCAACAATAAGGGAACTGGTTAAAATATTACAGTGTATTTCCATACAGTAGCATTCCAACATTAAAACGTAGATAAGTATTAGATTGGTGCAAAAGTAATTGCAGTTTTGCATTGTTGAACTCTGCCATTTGATATTGGAACATTCTTAAATGTGGTAATGCTGTACATCATGTTAATGCACATTTCTTGCTTTATGGTTTTTTTTGTTGTTAATGACTTACAGCATGCATGTGTGCCAAGTCATTTCAGTCACGTCCGACTCTTTGCCACCCCAGGGACTGCAGGAACCATCAGGCTCCTCTGTCCATGGAATTCTCCAGGCAGGAATACTGGAGTGGATTGCCATGCCCTCTTCCAAGGTATCTTCCCAACCCAGGGATTGAACACACACATTTCCTATGGCTCCTATATGGCAGGCAAATTCTTTACCACTGAGTCACCAGGGAAGCCCCAATGACTTATTACTTGCTGTTTATTTTAGACAGGGGAAATCACATTAGACAAAAAGCAAATTTCAGTGATTTTCTTATCCGAGTTCAAAATGGGTTGCAAATCAAAGGCGACAACGCACAACACTAACAACACATTTGGCCCAGGAACTGCTAAAGATTGTACAGTATGGTGGTGGTTTAGGCAGTTTTGCAAAGGAGATGAGAGCTCTGAGGATGAGGGAGCACAGTAGCTGGCCATCAGAAATAGACAATGACCAACTGAGAGCAGGGTGACAATATACAGCCTTGACGTACTCCTTTTCCTATTTGGAACCAGTCTATATTGTTCCATGTCCAGTTCTAACTGGTGCTTCCTGACCTGCATACTGATTTCTCAAAAGGCAGGTCAGGTAGTCTCGTATTCCCATCTCTTTCAGAATTTTCCACAGTTTATTGTGATCCACACAGTCAAAGGCTTTGGCATAGTCAATAAAGCAGAAATAGATGTTTTACTGGAACTCTCTTGCTTTTTTGATGATCATTGGCAATTTGATCTCTGGTTCCTCTGCCTTTTCTAAAACCAGCTTGAACATCTGGAAGTTCACAGTTCACGTACTATTGAAGCCTGGCTTGGAGAATTTTGAGCATTACTTTACAAGCGTGAGATGAGTGCAACTGTGCGGTAGCTTGAGCATTCTTTGGCATTGCCTTTCTTAGGGACTGGAATGAAAACTGCCCTTTTCCAGTCCTGTAGCCACTGCTGAGTTTTCCAGATCTGCTGGCATATTGAGAGCAGCACTTTCATAGCATCATCTTTTAGGATTTGAAATAGCCTGACTAGAATTCCATTACCTCCATCAGCTTTGTTGGAAGTGATGCTTCCTAAGGCCAACTTGACTTTGCATTCCAGGATGTCTGGCTCTAGGTGAGTGATCACACCATCTTGATTATCTGGGTCATGAAGATCTTTTTTGTACAGTTCTTCTGTGTATTCTTAATATCTTCTTAATATCTTCTGCCTCAGGTCCATACCATTTCTGCCCTTTATTGAGCCCATCTTTGCATGAAATGTTCCCTTGGTATCTCTAATTTTCTTGAGGAGATCTCTACTCTTTCCCATTCTATTGTTTTCCTTTACTTCTTTGCACTGATCACTGAGGAAGGCTTTCTTACCTCTCTCTCCTTGCTATTCTTTGGAACTTTGCATTCAAATGTGTATATCTTTCCTTTTCTCCTTTGTTTTCCACTTCTTTTCTTTTCACAGCTATTTGTAAGGCCTCCTGAGACAGCCATTTTGCTTTTTTGCATTTCTTTTTCTTGGGGATGGTCTTCATCCCTGTCTCCTGTACAATATCAAGAACCTCCATTCATAGTTCATCAGGCACTCTATCAGATATAGTCTCTTAAATTTATCTCTCAGTTCTAAACAGGAAAAGGAGTACGTCAAGGCTGTATATCGTCACCCTGCTTATTTAACTTATATGTAGAGTACTTCACGAGAAATGCTGGGTTGGATGAAGCATAAGCTGGAATCAAGATTGCCGGGAGAAATAGCAATAACTTCAGATATGCAGATGACACTACCTTTATGGCAGAAAGTGAAGAACTAAAGAGCCTCTTGATGAAAATCAAAGAGGACAGTGAAAAAGTTGGCTTAAAGCTCAACATTCAGAAAACTAAGTTCATGACATCCGGTCCCATCACTTCATGGCAAATAGATGGGAAAACAGTGGAAACAGTGTCAGACTTTATTTTTGGGGGCTCCGAAATCATTGCAGGTGGTGACTGCAGCAATGAAATTAAAAGATGCTTACTCCTTGAAAGAAAAGTTATGAGCAACCTAGACAGCATACTAAAAAGCAGAGACATTACTTTGCCAACAAAGGTCTATCAGTCAAGGCTATGGTTTTCCAGTAGTCATGTATGGATGTGACAGTTGGACTATAAAGAAAGCTGAGCATCGAAGAATTGATGCTTTTGAACTGTGTTTTGGAGAAGACTCTTGAGAGAGTCTCTTGGACTGCAAGGAAATCTAACTAGTCCATTCTAAAGAAAATCAGTCCTGAGCATTCACTGGAAGGACTATGTTGAAGCTGAAACTCCCAATACTTCGGCCACCTAATGCAAAGAGCTGTCTCATTTAATTGACCCTGATGTTGGGAAAGACTGAAGGCAGGAACAGAAGGGACTACAGAGGATGAGATGGTTCAATGGCATTACCAACTCAATGGACATGAATCTGGATAAACTCTGGGAGTCCATGATGGACAGGAAGGCATGGCATGCTGCAGTCCATGGGGTCGCAAAGAGTTGGGCACAACTGAGTGACTGAATTGAACTGAGAGCAATCATCAAAGCTGATCCTCATAGCTACACGAGAAGTTGCCCAAGAACTCAAAGTTGACCATTCTATGGAATTCGGCATTTGAAGCAAATTGGAAAGGTAAAAAAAGTTTCTTAAGTGGGTGCCTCATGAACTGATCAACAATCAAAAAAATCGCTGTTCTGAAGTGTCATCTTCTCATTCTATGCAACAACAGTGAATCATTTATTGATCGGATTTTGACATGAAACAAAAAGTGGATTGTATATAACAACCTGTGACAACAGCTCAGTGGTTGGACTGAGAGAAGCTCCAAAACACTTCCCAAAGCCAACCTTGCACCACAAAAAGGGCATGGTCACTGTTTGGTGGTCTCGTGCGGACCCTGGTGAAATCAATATAACTGAGAAGTATGCTCAGTAAATGGATGAGAAGCACTGAAAACTGCAATGCCTGCAGCCAGCACTGGTCAACAGAAAGGGCCCAATTCTCCATGACAATGCCTGACTATATGTTGTACAACCAAGGCTTCAAATTTGAACGAAATGGGTTACAAAATCTCGCCTCATCCGCCATATTCACCTGACCCTCACCAATAGACTACCACTCCTTCAAGCATCTCATTGACTTTTGGCAGGGAAAACACTTCCACAACCAGCAGGAAGCAGAAAATGCTCTCCAAATGTTCATCAAATCCCAACGCGTGGATTTTTACACTACAGGAATAAACTTATTTTTCACTGGCAAAAATGTGTTGATTGTAATGGTTCCTACTTTGATTAATAAAGATATGTTTGAGCCTAATTATAATGATGTAAAATTCAGGGTCCAAAACCACAATTACATTTGTACCAACCTAATATTTACCAATACGTTTGTAATATAGTAAATGAAAAGACAGTTACAAAATACTTGGGATATATTTAAATATGGGAAAAAAATTTGAAAGATATACTCTAAGGAATTTAACTTGTGGACACATTCACATTTTTACTCTTTTTGGCTATATTTTCTAATTGTTCTACAGTAAACATGTATTGCTTTTAAGTATAAGTTATTTTCAAAAAGTACTTCATGACTAAAACAACGAGAAATTATCTCTTCCAAGATGACTCTCTGTGGTATACTGGCAGAGAAATTCTAAAGAATAGAGATAAGATGGTACTAATTCAAATTAATCCTCTTCAAAACATTTAAGTTTACATTATGTAAAATTTGACACCAACTATGATACAAGACAAAATTACTGTCATCAGGACAGTGTTTTACTAATGGTTTATTAACAATTCGGACCTCTTACTAGAAGTAATCTTGCACAAAAGTAGCAAAACAAAATAATTACCTGAATGGAACCTACTAATTTACAGCAAATACCAGGGACAATGGAAGAGATGTAGTAAGCAAAATCAATACTCTGACAAACTACATGAAAAATGATCGAGTTTTTTTTTCATTTAAAAATAAGAAAACAGAGGTAGGTTAAGGGGGAGGGTATAGATTTTTAAAAAAATAATAGAGACACAACAATCACAATGTATGGATAGCCCTTATTTGTATTCAAGTGAAATAAACTATGGAATGATTTTCAAGATCATCCAGATAATCTGAACAATGACTAAACTTTTAGTACAGTTGATTTACAATGTTATTTTCTGCTGTACAGCAAAGTGATTCAATTATAAATATACATATTCTTTCTCATATTCTTTTCTATTATTGACTAAATATTCTCATAATATTAAAGGTTAAGATCCTTTTTAGGTTTTTATATGAAGTAATGTTGCTGTGGATTTTTTTGAGTCCTTATCATTTAGAATTACATACTGAACTACGAAAAGGGTAGGGGAAGTAGGTGTAATACAGATGAAATAAGACTGCTCACGTACTGATAATTACTGAAGTTGAGTGCCAGGTACACTTATTTTTTATTAAAGAATAGTTAATTTATAATGTTGTGTTAGTTTCAGGTATACAACAAATTGTTTAAGATATACATATAGTAAGGCCTTTACATACAAACCTTCAAGTTGCAAGCTTTCAAAGATGTGAATGTGCATTTGATTCCAGCAAGGAGCCAGAAACAGTGTCATCAACATCAAACGTGAGTGAAATTATAGTTTGCCCTCTATCTCCTACTGCCAATAATCCTTCAGCTCTACCATTTCCCACCTCCTCCAATCAGTAACTCTTCTTGCCTGTTCACTCTACACCAGCCCCTGTATGCTAGCTGTTGTACTGTACTACTACACTTTAAAGTATTGTACTGTAAGAGTAAACATGTTTTACTTTGTTTTTTATGTATTATTTGTATGAGAAATATTATAAACCTATTATAGTACAGTACTATATAGCCAAATGTGTTACTTGGGTACCTACGCTATCTCTGTTGCACTCACAAATTTGCTCTTGGAACAGAACCTGTTCATATGTAGGGGACTTACTGTGTGTGTCTCTGTGTGTATATATTTCTGATTCTTTTTCCTTATACGTTATTATAAAATATTGAGTATAGTTCTCTGTACTATACAGTAAATAGGTCCTGTGTCTGTGTGGCTATTTCTCTATTCTGAAAACAATTTCACTTGTATCTTTTTTTTAAGATTCTATACAAAAGTGGTATCATATGATAATGCACCAATTTTTCTATGCTTAACATTTTCAAAATAAAATTTTAGGGCATTACAACTTGACATAGAATGAAATAAGAGAAGTCTCTAACATTTCACAAGTGGCAAATGCACAACAGAGCTCAAAGGAATATATTTTTAAGTTTTAACTTGACTACACTTTAAATCCTTTAAAACACTTATGGTTGTAAACAAAGATGCCGAACACCACAGTTATGCATGCACTCTTTCTGAACTTAAAGAATTCCTGAGGTACCTAGTCACCACAATATTAAATACTGGTAACTAAAAGTAAAGTCTGTACTAAGCTTCTACAGTGAAATGCCTTAAAATAAAAGTGAAAAGTACATATAGATTAAACTTCAAGTTCTTAAGAACATGTCATAGACTGCTTAACTCTATTTTTTACTAATTCTGTAACAAATTAACCTTGAGAACAAGCCTCTCTCTCTAAAATTAATGGACATCTCTAGAGGCAAAGTTCAAACTGCATCTTAAAAAGAAGCTAGTCTAGACTACTTTCCTGCCAGAGAAATTAAGATCAAACAATTACTTACATGGAAAGCAAACTGCCCTGAGAAATCATACATGCCACAGGAATGCATCAAACTGAGTGTATTTCGAACTGCTTCAGGACTCAGTACTCTTTCACCAGTGATTGGGCAGAAGCCACCATTAGCCAGTGTTGCTGCCATCACACTAGCTGACTCACAAGTTACTTCAATGGAGCATAGCTAAAAGAAAGAAAAAAATAAATTCTAAAAATTTAGACTCACATTATTTTAGTACAGTTGACCTCTAAGACAATCTATTTTATCTAGTATTTCATAGAGATCTGAAATCTTTTTTCCAAAGGGATAATCTGATGTCATTACACAAAGATTTAAATATGAACAATGTTCCAGCCCCTTTAACGTTTCTCCTAATTCACCAGTTATTCAGTCTTTCAATGGCAGAGCTAGGATAGGAAGAGCCAGACCTTTAGCACTAAGAACTGTAAATTGTCTCATGTGTGATATTCAAGCTTGTTTAAATATTAATGCTTTCTGTAGGATATATAAACATAATTATTTTTAACTCAACAGGGAAAAAAAGGATGACCTATTTTTAAAATAAAGCAACATATATCAGTATTATGATAGCATCTACATGAAAAATTGCTACTTTAAGGAAAAAAAAGTCTGACATCTTGCCTATAATAAAGCTCAGTATTCTCACATGGCAACACACAAAGGACTACAGGAAAAAAAATCTAAGTTCTAGCCTGAATGCTCTGTGTGCCTAAACCAAATTTGTTGCTTTTACACTGTTTAGTAACATTTAAATAGCTGTTTGATATTGACTATGATTCCTGGATATGGTATAATGAATTAAAAAAAGCAAAGTCCAAGCACACTGTAGGGTAAAATTTTTGCATTCCAATATAATCAAAATAATGGAAATAGTTTACCACACCAAATCCAAATTTACCCATAAAACTAAAACAATAAATAAATGCTGCTTTAATTTCATTAATAGCAACCAAAACTGAGGCGAAAGTGGAAGAGAAAGAGAAGATAGGAAGAAGAAAAGACTGAGCTCTCAACTTACAATATTCCTACTCATAATTCAAAATCTATCAGAGGCACAAAAGGGTTTGGAAATAGCAATAAGGGAAACTAATTAATTGCAATGAATCAGAGAACTGATTAGGGGCCACTTTTTGACTGGTTTTTACTTTTGCCTCATTATATTAAAACCCCTTCTCTATTTCTCCAAAACTACTGAATCTACCTATAACACAGACCCACACAGCAAACTTATAGTAAAGGTGATTTAATAATGAAAAGCTTTCTAAAAGAAAAAAATATTTGAACTCAAATGACCAATTCCTAATTTATAATTAGTATTAATGGAAATTTTATTTGTCATAAGGTGATACTTCCAATTTGACAAAACCCAATTTAAGAGTACTCTCCTGGTACCCTGACAGATGTTCAGTTAGATGCAGTCCTTGTCCAAAAGAGCAATTAAATTTTCCATGGCTGTCTCCTGATTTGTGCCCTGAAGTATGAAATTTCACAGTAGATTACTAGTACCTAAGCTGTAACAGTCAAATATGTGTAACAAAGGAAAAGAAACTTTAACATATGGAAGAAATCCATATAGGCTAGGGAAAAAATAAGGGCCACTGGATAAATATGACACTGAACTCAATATAACATGTTATAGCCTCAAAGAAACTTCACATACATCTTATGAACTCATCCATGTAATGGAGGAAATTAGATCAAGCTTATGCCACAGATAATGAAACCAGGGTTCAGCAGCTGAAACTAAGTCACATGGCTAAAAAGTGGCCAGGTTAGATTTTGATTTTCTGTTGACAGTCTGGATTCCCAAGTCATAGTTCTTCACACTGGGCAGGTGACAAGCTGAGACTTGGATTTCTATCAAGATCTACATTATCAACTTTCCTTACTTGTTCTTTAAGATTACTAAAAGGTTAAAATTAAAGAAGCTTAAAAAGTAAAGCCAGGCAAATGTTAGGTGACACAGAAATTAACAATAATTAGTTACTATGTAGCTACTAAGTACACTACAAACTCATTAGAAACACCAATGGATCACTTCTTGCCTAAGATCAAGTATAGAAGTACCAATGGTATTAAATCTGTAAGAATGAACTGCAAACATGACAGGAGGTAAATGATTCCTTCTTCTAAGGAAGACTATCTTAACTTCAATTCTATACCATGGAAGATACGTAAACGGTCCTCTCCCCCATGAATATGGAAAGCTACTTTAACTTATTAGAAAATCCACTATGTGACACTGTAGAAATGAACTACACAAACTGAGAATATGCCACTTTAGAATGCTGAATGTTAACTTTTTGATAAAGAAACAAGTAACTCTTTCAAAGAAAAATTTAAAACTAAGAAAACAGTGCTCAGTTTATAAGAAAAAGAAGCAATTGCTGGAGCTGTACATTAGTTTTCATACTCCTTAAATGTAATGTTTTTATAGAAAAAAACATTTCCCTGTTACATTCTGAGATATTACAGGCATAAGATTGCATTTAACAAGGACTTTTTTCCTAAAGTTAATGGGAAATGACTTTCTCTCAGCCTAGAGCCAAAATTTCAGAGACATCTCTATTCTGCAAAATGTGACATATTATATACATATATACATAGTGGATATATACATATCCGCTTATATACATAGTTCATACACTTAAAAGTAAGTTACCTGGAAATAGAAGTCCAATATACCAACCATGTCTGTGCCTTCTGGGAAACACTGAAAAAATAAATGGGCAATTGAAAACACAGGCACACAGGAAAAAAATGCACACAAACAAGATACATGGAGATTAAATTTAAAATATACACACATTTCATTCTAATTGAGAACAAAATAGAACACAATCTATAAAAGAGTGCAAACACAAAATAATGAAGAATAAATCAAAATAATATCACACATATATTTCAAGATACTAGTTTAACTGACAATAATAAATTGATTCATTATTCATGAACCAAATTACTGGACCAGACACTTAAAATTTAAAAATCAAGTATAACCGACAACAGTCAAGGGTTATACTTTTGAAAAATAAACCAATCCTTATGCAAAATCTGCATTAATGTAACTAGACAAATATTTGAATGGTACCAAATACAACCTGCTTAAATAATATTAATACTTTGATAGTATTAATTCAAGAGTGTTTTGCAAAACCTTCTGCATGTTAGTTATAGGTGGTTATTTAAAAGCTATTGTTTTTAGTATACATCTCTATTTTATTAAATGAAAGAGTAATCTGAAAAAGAAACAAAATTCAGAAACCTTTTTTTCCTTTAAGTAATATCCTATTGCAAAATTTCGATCTCCACTTTCTCTTTCAGACTGAAACCTAGAAGAAAAAAAAACCACATGTGCTCTATTTATATACATACCCTCTGTAAAAGCATGATTGTTCTGTAGGTTAATCTGTATAGCAAAGTGCAGTATAAAGAACACTGACCCTTAGAAAGAGTCAAGGCTGCTGGGTTCTAGTCCCAGTTCTGTCAACAGGGCAGCTATGTGGCCTTGGGCATGTCATTTAAGTAATAATTCTTTCTGCATTAATTTTCTCAGCTGTAAAAGAACTGAAATGAACTAGGCCCGTTCTAGTCTTCATATTTTGTGACTTAAGAAGCTAATTTTTAAATTACCAAATATTCAATTATTAAAATTTACTATTAGTATCTTTTGGCTCCCCTAAAGGAACAGTAGTCAATTTCAACTGAGGGAATCTATGGAAATTTAACTAAGAGAGACACATGAATTGGGCCTAACAGCATTTGCTGGATTAACAAATTTCTGGGGAGTCTGGGCAGTGGCAAATAATACAGTATGAACAAAGTTATAAAAGACAGGACTTCACTGAAGGATGCAAGCATTCTGATGCGTCTGGGAAACAGTTTCATGGAAAAGAGTGGGAAAATACCAAACCAACAAAGGAGACTAAACCCAAATTATCAAGATTCAGTTCAGTTCAGTCGCTCAGTTGTGTCTGACTCTTTGCGACCCCATGAATTGCAGCATGCCAGGCTTCCCTGTCCATCACCAACTCCTGGAGTCCACCCAAACCCATGTCCATTGAGTCAGTGATGCCATCCAACCATCTCATCCTCTGTCGTCCCCTTCTCCTCCTGCCCTCAATCTTTCCCAGCATCAGGGTCTTTTAAATGAGTCAGCTCTTCACATGAGGTGGCGAAAGTATTGCAGTTTCAGCTTCAACATCAGTCCTTCTAATGAACACCCAGGACTGATCTCCTTTAGAATGGACTGGTTGGATCTCCCTGCAGTCCAAGGGACTCTCAAAAGTCTCTTCCAACACCACAGTTCAAAAGCATCAATTCTTTAGCATTCAGCTTTCTTTATAGTCCAACTCTCACATCCATACATGACCACTGGAAAAACCATAGCCTTGACTAGACGGACCTTTGTTGGCAAAATAATGTCTCTGCTTTTGAATATGCTGTCTAGGTTGGTCATAACTTTCCTTCCAAGAGGTAAGCGTCTTTTAATATCAAAATTGATAAATGCTAAAAAGTGCAATGGCTCCTGATTGCCTACAAAATGAAAGCCGGAATGCTTTCAAGTTACCTTATCAGGTCTACATTTTAGAAGGACAATTCTGCTATAAGTTTGGGAAAGGAGAAAAAGAAAGGGGAATGATTTATTAGGAGACTACTGTTAACGAGAGCTACAGGAGCTCTTAACTAGGCAGTTGATGATAGGAGTGGAAGGAGAGGTACGATCAAATATAAGAGCACTTGGGCAATCTTCCAACCAAACGGGAAGAGGAAAAACAGGGTAAAGTCTGGTACAAATCCTAGATCTCTAGCACAGTCTACAGAAAGGATGGCAATATCAACTGACATGGGGATCCCTAGAGAAAACAGCAGTTTGGGAAGTACCACGTTTGTCTGTGGTACATTTGAAAGCTCAACCTTGAAGAGTTCAGAAGGCTGCTGCTTAAAGAGCAACTGTATGTGACATTCTTATTACTGATCAGGGGTGGACAGCTCCTTCTAACTGCATACCTGAATATTTCCATGGTCAGAAAAACAATGCTGGATATACCAATTGTATCAGGTACTTACTACCCACTAGATAACAGGAATACAGAAATGATTTGGAAGACACTCTATCTAGGAATTAAGGAGGTCAAAGTCTAATGGCAATGATGAGGCAAAGAGAGAGAGAATCGTAAAATAAGTTCAATAAAATACAGTAATATGAGAGCACAGAAGAAAGGTGAGATGAGATTAATAAAAAAACTTCCTGGGAAAGACACTCAGCTGATGAATAAAAGTTGGTAAGACAGACAACATAAAATACAAAGCAACATCTAGTTTAGTTTTCATGCCAAAAATGTTTAAGCCTTGTTTAATCACTAGGAAACAACCCTATTCAAAATGGGGAATGCCAATGGGCCAGATCTGGTCCATGCTTTTATAAATAAAGTTTTTTGAAACAAATCCTCACAGTGTTTATTGCTTGCTTTCCTACTAAAACAGTAGAGCTGAGTAGTTGCAACAGAGACCATATGGCCCACAAATACAAAATATTTACTATCTAGTCCTCCTTCACAGAAAAAGTTAATTTATGTTCCATTGAGAAGACCAAAAAAAAAAAAAAAGCCACTTAATAAAATTTTAAAAAGCAAGGGTCTAGGTTAGGAGGACTGTTCCATTTTAAAAAGACAAAAAACCTCACATATATGTATATTTATATCAACATTCAAAAAATGAAGATCATGGCATCTGGTCCCATCACATCATGGGAAATAGATGGGGAAACAGTGGAAACAGTGTCAGACTTTATTTTTGGGGGCTCCAAAATCACTGCAGATGGTGACTGCAGCCAGGAAATTAAAAGACGCTTACTCCTTGGAAGAAAAGTTATGACCAACCTAGATAGCATATTCAAAAGCAGAGACATTACTTTGCCAACAAAGGTCCGGCTAGTCAAGGCTATGGTTTTTCCTGTGGTCATGTATGGATCTGAGAGTTGGACTGTGAAGAAGGCTGAGCGCCGAAGAATTGATGCTTTTGAACTGTGGTGTTGGAGAAGACTCTTGAGAGTCCCTTGGACTGCAAGGAGATCCAACCAGTTCATTCTGAAGGAGATCAACCCTGGGATTTCTTTGGAAGGAATGATGCTAAAGCTAAAGCTCCAGTACTTTGGCCACCTCATGCGAAGAGCTGACTCATTGGAAAAGACTCTGATGCTGGGAGGGATTGGGGGTAGGAGGAGAAGGGGACGACCGAGGATGAGATGGCTGGATGGCATCACAGACTCGATGGACGTGAGTCTGAGTAAACTCTGGGAGATGGTGATGGACAGGGAGGCCTGGCGTGCTGCAATTCATGGGGTCGCAAAGAGTCGGACACGACTGAGAGACTGAACTGAACTGACATGTATGTGTGTGAAGAGATGCACACTTGTTTTAAACTGTCCATCTGAGGAGAGAAACAGGTTGAGAAAAAAGCAAATGAGACAAAATATGGATCAGAAAATACACGTGAACGATGTCCAGATTTTCATTATTTGTTGTTTCAACTTTTCTATAGATTTCTCAATTACAAAATAAAATGTTGGGGCAAAAATCAAGTTAGCCAGGCACAGAGAGATTACGAGAGGGAAGATAAGCATTACAGGCAAATAAAAAATCGAGTAAGTGCCAGTTAGTTGACATAAACTAAGGGTCTCTTCTAATTATATGCTTTCTCACAAGAATTCTATAAAAGGTAGTTAAAGGTATTTTAAGTGTTCTCCCTCAGGTGATTTAGAAATCACACATTTTTCTCTAATGACCAAATTCTAAGTAAGTATTTGTTCACTGATGTGTGTGTGTGTATGCGTGCTAAGCTCCTTCAGCCATGTCCAACTCTTTGCAACCCTATGGACTGTAGACTGCCAAGCTCCTCTGTCCATGGGACTCTCCAGGCAAGAATAATGGGTTGCCATGCCCTCCTCCATGGGATTTTCCCAACCCAGGGATTGAACCCACATCTCTTATGTCTTCTGCATTGGCAGGAGGATTCTTTACCATCTGAGCTACTAGGGAACACACTGAAGTATATATACATTAAGTCAGAAAAGAGTATTTAAAATAAATTCTGTGGCCTAGATTTTAAAAATTTCATGAGATCTAATCTATCACAAAAGCCTAAGTCAAAAACCAGACTCACGTTGCATTACTGAATCCAACATATTCATTACCAGCCATCTTATTCAAAAACTGCATTACCTATAAACCAGAATGAGAAACATTAGTAATCAAAAAACAGGGAATGTAGCATGAAAACTGAGTCTATATTATACTTACATAGTCAAATTTTTCAGCATTATTCACTCCTTGCTGCAAAGAAATGAGACATAAATGTTAATATAGACTCCATCACAGTTAAGCTTTTAAGTGAATATTATATTAAAATTCCAAACTGCTATCTTTATAATTAATATTCTGTGCATTAGTACTTTTAAATCTAGGTAATACTCATAAGGTAATTTAATATTTATATAAACTTTTTTTTAACATGTCCCTACATTAATACCTGCATGTTGAGAATGGATCTGAATTACAAAGGGAATGCTTTATTTTAAGTATAACTTCCAACCCAAAGTTACAGAATTTTCAATACAATTTCCTCAAATCCCCTTATCTTTCATAATACCATAATCTGCTAGAATGTATGTTATTATTTGATTTTACACTTAAAAAAGACTTAAAATAAAGTTTCACCCTTAGCAAAGAATTAAGCATATATATATTATGGTTTTCAATTAAGAACAACCTACTTATATTTCTAAAATATAAGTAGAAATACTTGTATTTCTTAAACCTTAAGCCAGTATTAGAGTTAGAAAATAAGTTATGTTGCAAAACTAATCTTTTACAATGCTAGTATATGTATACATTCTGGGTACACTTTACTAATGTAGAGAGATTCTACCTTTAATATCTCACTTGTTATAGCAAAACTTGAACTAAAAAAATCTACTTCATAGTCTAAAAAAATTAGCTAAATTTGTATTTAGCATTATGCCAATTCAGAGAATGGAGGATGTATTGTTTCATCACTTCTATTTCTGACAAGTTAGCTGCTACTGCAAATGTCAACAGGAAAAATCTATGTAATGTAGATCAGTTCAAGTAGCCAAATGGTTTTGTTTTACCTCGGCGAAGTTTACAAAGCAGTAAGTTGTAGATCTGAAATCAAACGTATTAATTGGTGATATGCACCCAAAAGAAACAATACATCTCTAATTTTTAAAACAAGTTTAAAATGAAGTAATTTAACAACTAAATTTGAAAACTGGAAAATTTTAACTTTGCCATCAAAAAAACCAAAACAATACAATTTAAACTTTTATTACAAGGGGATGGGGGGAAGTACCAGAGTATTATTTAACTGAATAAAGCCAGGTTCATTCTCCACTGTACAAGTGGATTAGGATGTGGCTGATAATCTGAAAACTTAGCAAATCAACTTATTTGAGAAAGAATGTGCAATCACATATACAAATCAGTAGCTGGAAAGACCACCACACTATTTCTTCAAAATCAGGAATTAACAAAGCTTAAACAAGCTAAGGATAATATAGTTACAGCCATACTGTAATCACTATCTATATATTTCCTCTAAAGTGTCCTTTGACATATTATAAATTTTGTTTCTTTATAATACACCAGAAATCAAAATGTAGAAATGTAACTCCAAAGCTGTTCAATGAAAAATAATTAAAAGAAGAAATTACCAACTTCATTGAACTGTTGCAGTTGTCAAAATATTCCATAGATCCTAATGCTGTAAAATATGTAACAACATTTAAACCACAAAAACCTTTTCAACCTTTGAAAAAGCACAAAAAACAACTCTTTTGGAAAAAATTGTCAGCATTTGCATTGGGATGTCACATGGATAATTACTGGTTATACAATTAATCAATGTAAAATAAACAAATTATATTGAACTATCATTCTCTGACCTAAACTGTACTTTCTTTGTTTAGCTGTCATGTTTAATTTTTAAAAAAACAAACACTGTCTCAACTCTTGACTACAGTCACGTTCTTGATCTACTTTGCAGCTTACTAAACTAATGTACAATTAGGTTTTACTTCTATGCTATTTTTCAGAAACAACTGGTATTTTTAAGAAGCAACTGATATTTGTCAATGTCTATCATCATATAACATTTTGGGTAAACTATCTGAAATGTTTTGGCAGATTATGTAAACAGGCAAAATATCTAAATGATTGTGTTGACTCAAGAAATCTCTACTCAAAACTTCCCCATTTAATCATAAAAGTACTTGATTAATGTTTCTTTTTATTATTTACCTAGAAATAGCATTTAAGTTGATAAGATGTATTTGCCCTGTCATCTCTTATAAAGGTTTCATGTACCCCAGGGATATATGGAATCTAGTAATCATTATGTCATTCTAATTTTGAAAATTTTACAGTATAAAGTTTATTTGCACAGTTGTTAGAAAAAAACACACATACACATACCAAATAACCTAGAGTAAATCCTACCCCTGTACCATCCCACCAAAGCAAAACAAACTGTTTGAAAAAAAAAAATCGTTTCTCCAGTAGTGGGATACAGTGGGGTGAAGAAACAAATGTTATGAAAATTAAAGCCAGGAATGGGTGGATGGCAGCTGGTTATACTATTGTTTATTTTGCGTTATGTTTGAAATTTTTCATATAAAGGAAAAATGTTTATTTGTTAATAATTCCCCACAATAATTACAAAACTGTTCCTTTAGAATATTTTAAAAATAGTAACTGATTGTTAATTAGTTCATATAACAGTGGATATTTTACTTGTTAGAATAAAAAGTTTAATTCTCTTATTCTGAATTTTTATAGATGTAAAAGTTGAGAAATCTTGCTGACAACAGATGAGTAGACGGAAATCAGAAAGGTTTTAACAATGTCATTCAATCCTTTGCACATCTATATCATTACACACAAAGGTCACACAGTAAAATATATCTTCAAAAATTACACTTAATGTTCTTATTAACTAACAACTTGATCAGATCCTCTTCCCTTTTGCTGAAACCAAACACTGGAAACAACCTGGTATATAAGATTTGTTCCCAGTCATTATAGTGATTACACTAATTCACATCAGCAATGCCATAACTACAGTCTTTCAAAATGTTCTCTTCTGATGGTGACCAAGAAGTTTTTACAATTTGAGGCAGTGTACCACAGTAAAATTTGGGACCTGAAAAATATGCCTTTCTTTTGGAAAATGTGGGGAAAACTGGACCAAAGACAGATTAATTTTAAGAAAAGGCACAAAAGGAAACAGACTTGGAAACTGATAGTTTTAGTATCAATGCCCCTTTATATCTTGGAAAAATATTCCCATGCCCAAGGACATGTTTATTTCACTGTGAAGTCACTGTACAAGCATTATTAGATAAATATCTTTATATTATATACAGTAGGAAAACATAAAAAAGATACATTGGACAAAATACATTTACCAAAACATCTAATCCATTTACCCCAAGACTTTGAAAAAGCAAGCCATGTGGTTTGAAAAGGTTAGTAATCAGACCCTGAGATCAGAAAATTTTTTGATAAATGTACCTATCAAGTTAAAGAATTTACATTCCATTGAGGAAAACTTTTATGAATAAAGATTTAATAAAGAAGTTTTAACACTGGCCATTAAAATTTGATAAAGAGTTTTAACACTGGCTATTAAAAGAACTAATATAAATATATTGGAGTAGTTTTATAACCCGTTTTTGCAATATACTCATTTACTGAATCATGTACTATATTTCACAATACAGGTGAAATATCACTAAAAACAGGGACATGTGCCAATAAACTTAATATTACTCATTTAAAGTCAACACATTAATCACAATTTTGTAAATCAACTGATTCATTCATGAAGTATGGAGGTATAGAAGCCAATTGAAAATTAAGTCGAAAAGGAAAAAAGACACAGAAGAAAAAGGCAAAAAGAGGTAACTAAAAATGATTTTATAAAACATTTAGCTTAATCTAGCCAAAGAAAATGCTTTAAAGTTAAATAATAGGTGGAGGATTAATATAGATTACATGTAAAAAATACTGTTCTAAATCTAGTACTTCCATGGATTAACCCTGAAGTAACAGAAAAGTGAATTATATTGACACCAATTACCAACCCCAAGCGTATCTATTGATAAAAACATGAAGCAAATATAAGTCAATTACAATCCTTTCTTATTAATGTTACCAAGTTCAAGGCATCGTCCATTGCACCCCAGAGTCACAAACTGCCTCCCGTGTAACAAGTGATGGTCAACATGACTAAACTGAACATTCCATACATACTAACTAAATTTGCCTTGATTTTTTTATGGAGCATGATTAATTTGAAAAAAAAAAAAAAAAGAGAGACAGGAAAAAACCTCCAAAATTTTAAACTCAAAAATACTCTGGACTAAAAAAAAAAAAAAGAGAAATCAAGTTATTCAAATGACAAAAACCAGAAACTACCAGTAGAACTGAGGTACAAACATATAAGACAAAGCAATTTACTCTTTACCTTTAAAATAAAAAAGCAGAAGTGCGATAATTTTAATACATTGCCCTAATTTTCCCACCCAGCCATCAAATTATTACAAGATCTTAACTTTCAAACTGAAACTGAGATTAAAAAATAATGTAAGGATACTGCTGTTTCATCCAGAACAACTGTGCTTTCAAATTTATTGTTTCCTTTAAGTCAAACAACCACATTATCATCAAATATAACAAACTGCATCAAAAAGTATTTCTGTAAGTTTAGTAGCTACCACAGAGAGAAAGAGGTTACCACCTTCATGGTTTTTTAAATTATGTGCATTTTAAGTACAAAAATGACATTTTCTTTTATGAAGGTATTTACCTATATAGCTTTGTTTAAAATTTTAAATATTGGAGTTTTCCTACAAGTTTAGTAGTTAAGAATTTATGCAACAGGTTCCTTCTGTCCAAATCCTCCTTTTTTCCACAATCTGCTAATCCTTTTGAACATCTGCTCTGCCTCTTCCCCCATTTCCTGAGGATCACCACCAATCCTACAAGGAAAAAATATCAATACTACAAAATTATGAAATAAAGAGTCTTACTAAAGACTCTACTAATTTATGTGTTTGGGGGCAGGGGGATAACATGAAGAAAATATTTTAATAGCACCATAATAAAGTCTTGAATTTTGAAAGAAAGAATAACCTTAAGGTCATCAGTTAAAAAACAAAATTCACATTGAGTAGCCACTGTATAAGAGCCACACTTCAGGTACTCAAAGTGTAAGCTCCTTGATAAGAGGCCTAGTTCCTTACAGATAACAAGCACTGACTAATGTCCAAAGAATGACTATACACACTCACTAAAAATGAGACTGACTTCTAATTCAATAAACTGGTATCTTCTGTATAAGTGAAATAAGGAAAATAATATTTCTCAACTTTTTAGACAATCTAATTATGCCAGGTAAAGACGAAGATGTCATCAAGAAAACAGCAAACAGTTACATTAAAAATGGCAGAGTGAATTTGAATGAACAGCAAACAGAAAATCAGGAGATTTAGCTTAAGCCAAGTCCACTGCTGTTAGAACCTATCAAGTCTATTTCCTCATTTTACCTATTTAGTAAGAGGGCTGAGCTTGAAAACCCCTTCAGCTATGGTTTTATTACTTGAGCTTCAACTACCAATTCATAAATATTATGTGATCATATAATCTGCAGAGATCACAGACAAGTGTTTATAAAAGTTTTGACTTCTTTTTTAAAAAGAGTCCAAGAAAAGTATTATATTCTGGGACAATTTTATATAGAGGTATGTCAAGCTTACCCCTCCAAGATTTAGATGAACTTCATTAAAAATAAATAAATAAATAAATAAAACTTGTGAAACACCATCTAAAAATAAAACAAAAAAATTCAAAGAAAGTGACCTTACATATGAACCATACCCCAAAGCTTCATTTCCAACTCTGTCAGTAAATTTTCCTAAATTTAAAATTTCTGATCAAATTTGTAAAGACAAGATGACTCAGTTAAATGCACAGTTACATACAACCACACTTATGCTGTGTATGTGTGTTTTTTGAACTGTTTCTCAATACTTATATTAATGTGGCTCAATATATAATTTATGGCATGTGATTGAACATGGTAAGTGAAACTTATAAGTAATGATGTGGTATGACCAGACATGCATTTCTCACATGCAGCATTTCAGTGTAGTATATTAAGCCCATGAATCATTAAACAAAAGATGTTTAACTGCATGCAGTTAAGCAAGACTGCTATTAATCATTTACATATGTCCTTTCTTGAAAATACTATTGGTGTGCTATGTTAATCTCTCTCCAGTGTAAAAGTTCTTAAACTGAGATCCAGGGTCAGCTTCAAAGGGTCTGTGAACTCCCTACGGTTCATTTAAATCATGGTACATGAACATTTTTTCTGGAAGGCCCAAAAAAGGGTTAGAACCATTCTAGTGGTTTTCTCATTAACCACTAATGCATACCTTTTATTATCATAACTTTCCTTACTTCTAATTTAAGTTACATGTTCAAATCTGAACAGTTATCAATGCAACTTTTCTCTCACTGTAGTATTTCATTGTAAGGGTGCATTTACTGGTGTATACCTCACATTGTACTGGAAGTTACCTGAAGGCATGACTATGCCTATCATATACTCATAACTTTTTATAATAAACATAGTTTCGTTCATCTCAAACTGACAACTCTATTAAACAGCAACAAATAACTAGAGGTTATAATGGGCAAACTGAAAATTTTCATAGCTTAAAATTACTTACATTAAAAAATAATACTTGGCTATATAATACCTACGTCACTGGAGTTAGAAGGATTAAATGGCCAGTACTTACGAAGCATTTGCTCCAAAATAACAACATATACATTCTTAAGATACTACTCTTCTATTTTAAAGGCTTTCCCTCATGATTAACAACAATAAATTCATGAGTTAAGAGAATTTATAGCATACAAACTAAATGAAATTTTATTAATTGGGCCAAGGGTATAACTTATATTCAAACACTCCTTGAGTAACCAAGGTATCTCATATTCAGAAATGCATCTACAAAGCCATACAGCTATGTTATCTTCAACCATGGAATAGATATGCCCAGATTTACTGAAGAAAGTATATAAATGTTGCAAACACAAATGAAACATAACTGAATATAAATGAAACTTATAATTAGAAATTAAAAACCTAAGCAGTATCACAAAATAGAACCATTTTCAAATACTTATTTCAATACAACATCAGTATTTCCAATTATTAAGGCAGACTAGACACTTAACAAGAAAACATACAGTGTAAACAAACCAAAGAGTAGGAAAAATAAAATAACTTAATAATTGGAATAAATCTTGTTTACGATTCAAGTAAAACAAATGAAACAAGTTCAAATGAAAATTGTGATTACAGTTCATGAAAGTCAAGGACTTGCGAATATTCAAGGGTAAATGTACTTTGTCTTTAACACAAAGTACCAGAACATTTGTCCCTACATATGCTGATGACAAACATCAAACAGTAACATGCTGTTAATTCTGTTTACATCTGTTCATTCTAGAAGAGCCAAAAAGAGAAAGAAAAAAATATTAAAACTTTAAGAAGAAAAACTGTGACTACTGTTCAACAGAAACTTCTTTTTGAATTTCTGCCAGATCTTCAGGTCAAGAGTAAGTGTCAGAATTTATAATGAGTCATCTGTTTTCAGTTTTGCCCTTGAAATTACATCATTTATTTTGAAATAAATAAAAATTCTAACCTTATACCATAAGATTAACACCAAAAGAAAACTTTTCACAGTTCTACATAAGGTTCATATTTATGCCTTAGTATTTAAAAATATTACTAGATTAAAACATCAACAGTTTACCTTTATTAATGAAGTCACAACAATTGCTCCAGCATTTACCATAGGATTGTGTGGTTTATCTGAAAAATATAAAAGCAACAGAATTATGTTAAGTACCTGATATCACTTTCTGTGATGCAGTTACTTCCCATGAACATACACCTATTTTCTTTATATAAGCCACTATTACAATTCTTTTTGGGGGTGGGAGGTAGAAAGTAGAAGAATGCAATTAAGTCTTTACACATCAAACCAGTAATACACTTCTCAGAAGCTACTATAATTATACAGGCAAACAAAGATTCAGATACAGAAAGACAGTGAATAGTGGTATAAGAGCACATTCAGATTTCCTAACTATGCCATTTACTACCTATTTGATCCTGGGCAAGTAACTGAATTTCACTGTGCCTCAATTCTCCCATCTCTAAACAGCACCAATATCTCAGCAAATCATAGTACTTGAATGAATTAAAACACATGAAATGTTCTGGCACATCACTAAGCAATCAAATAGTATTACTATTAAAAATCACCTTGGAAAAAGCCTATCTAGTGTGGACCCAATTTTCCTTTTAGAAAGTATTTTACTTTCTTATTTATGTGTATATATATGTACATGCTCAGTCAGTCAGTCATGTCCCAACTCTTTGCGACCCCATGAACTGCAGCCCACTAGTCTCCTCTGTCCATGGGGATCCTCCAGGTAAGAATACTGGAGTGGGCTACATTTTCTTCTCCACATACACATGCAGAAAAAGAAAACACAAACAAGTAATACATATATGATAAAAAGATTACAGGGTATTTAAGTTGTATTGTCCATGCTTTCTATATTTCCTGACAATAAGGAAGTATTTTGCATAATTAAAAAATTACTTAAAATTTAACTTCACCCAAAATCCTACCTCTCCTAATTCTTCCAACAAAGAGAATTTCAAAGTCTCAGCTGATTATATTGTCATTTACAGTACAGCACAAATGCCAAACAGGGGCACTAGAAACATTTATTTGAAAGCATAATTCCTAATCTGTCTGTTTGTGGTAGTAACTTACTTCTTTGGGAACAAGATCCTATCTAATTTAACAAACCTAGCAGAGTTCATAAGTTATTGCTACATTATTTGTCTCCTTGAATTTTAAGCAAGTTATCTCCTGTGAGATAAGTCTACAGCTAAACAAGGAAATTCTCAACTGTTGAAGATTTCTGTATAACCCAGGAATTCCAGTCTCACTATATGACCAAGAAAAACAAAAACTTATGTGTACACAAATATTCTCAGCAGTATTACTGGTAATAGTTAAAAAACCTGAAAAATAACCCACAACTCAAACATCCTGCCAAATGATGAATGGGTAAACAAAATGTGTTATTATCCATACAATGGAATATTATTCAGCAATTAAAAATGAAGTACTGACATATGCCCAACATGAAAGCACCTTAAAAACATATGCTAAAAAAGTAAAATATGCCAGTCATAAAAGACCAAATATAAGGATTCCATGTACGTAGAACGTACAGAATAGGCAAACCCATAGAGACAGCAAGTAGATTACTAGTTTCGAGGCACAGAAGAGAAATAGACACTGACTACTAATGGGCACAGGGTATCATTTGGGGTGATAAGCATCCCACGATTGGTTGTTGTCATGACTATACAACTCTATGAATATACTAAAAGTTATTAAACAGTACATTTTGAATGAGTAAATTATGTGGTAGGTGAATTCTATTTCAATAAAACTGTTGAAAATGTTTAATTAAAAAACACTAATGACAAAAAATTGGGTAACTTAACAGTACATTAGTCTCCTCAGTATAAGATCAATAACATGATTTAGTAGCTAGCTCTGCTTTAACATTTTGGATTATGATAATGACAAGTTTTCCAGTAGTCATGTATGGACGCGAGAGTTGGACTGTGAAGAAAGCTGAGCGCTGAAAAATTGATGTTTTTGAACTGTGGTGTTGGAGAAGACTCTTAAGAGTCCCTTGGACTGCAAGGAGATCCAACCAGTCCATCCTAAAAGAGATCAGTCCTGGGTATTCACTGGAACAATTGATGCTGAAGCTGAACCTCTAATACTTTGGCTACCTGATGCGAAGGGCTTGACTCATTGGAAAAGACTCTGATGCTGGGAGGGATTGGGGGTAGGAGGAAAAGGGGATGAAAGAGGACGAGATGGCTGGATGGGATCACCGATTCGATGGATGTGAGTCTGAGTGAACTCCAGGAGTTGGTGATGGACAGGGAGGCCTGGCATGCTGCAATTCATGGGGTCACAAAGAGTTGGACACAACTGAGCAACTGAACTGAACTGAATGGCAAGTTACAAAAGTTAAAATAAAACTTAGTACAGGAATACTGTCTAAGTAGTACAATCAGGATTTCACCTATTTCAAATTATGCTGAGAAGTCTGCTTTCTTTGAGATCACACCAAATGAGAATGATTATTGTCACAGAAAAACAGTACACAGCCAAAGGGAAGCCAAAAACCAAAAAATCTCCAGTATTACATCCATCTGAAAGGGAAACCACATGCAGACAGAAAGCAAAATACAGAAATAAGGCTGTGCTAAATTAGTTTATACATGTATTTGTATATATTCAAGTATCTGTCCTTTCATTTTTGACATTATCACGTTCAGTCTCTAGGGCTCTAGAAGGTTGAAAGTGAAAATAGTTCTGCTGCTGCTGCTGCTGCTAAGTCGCTTCAGTCATGTCCAACTCTGTGTGACCCCATAGCCTACCAGGCTCTCCCATCCCTGGGATTCTCCAGGCAGGAACACTGGAGTGGGTTGCCAGTTCCTTCTCCAATGCATGGAAGTGAAAAGTGAAAGTGAAGTTGCTCAGTCCTGTCCGACTCTTCGCGATCCCATGGACTGCAGCCTACCAGGTTTCTCCATCCATGGGATTTTCTAGGCAAGAGTATTAGAGTGGGGTGCCATTGCCTTCTCCGGAAAATAGCTCAGTTGTGTCCAATTCTTTGCGAACCCATGGACTATACAGTCCATGGGATTCTCTAGGCCAGAATACTGGAGTGGGTAAACTTCTGAAACTTCTCCAGGTGATCTTCCGAACCCAGGGATCGAACCCAGGTCTCCAAAATTGCAGGTGGATTCTTTACCAGCTGAGCCACAAGGGAAGCCACAGAATAAAAAGATTATGGTAAAATAAGAAAGAAAATGCAACTGCCCTCAAAACAAACAGAAAAAGAAGCATAAGAAAATACCAGTTGTAGCTTCACTTAAAAAATTTAATAAAACAGTGAGTATAAGGCATATGCTCATTTTTTATCCAGCATAAAGAAAAACTACAAGAGTGGTCGCAATCACTGAATTCCTTTACTTTTGTCTTCAATTCTATTTTAACTCAGCACATGTGGAACCTAGCATATACCCAAAGGACTAAAAAATAGAAACCAATCTATATGTTGGTATTTAGATTTAAAATCTCTATCAGATCAAAGTACTATCTACCTTTGTCATCCTCTTTTTTTTGGATTCCTGTAAACTATTTAGACTTGTTAGTATCCAACTATTTAAAACAAGATATTTCTTTCATATACTAAATGTTATGGAAGAGCAAAAGCAAAAACATCATTTCTACAAGGGCCACCATAAAAACTTTTTATTATGGAAGTTTTCAAACATATATAATATACAAAAGTAGAAAGAAAAGAATACAAGTGTGCATGTACCCATCATTTAGCTTCAATGATAACTAATATTGATAACATTGATATTGATAACCAAGAATGATATTTTTTATAACCAGTATCATTTAGTTTCAATGCTAACCAACAAATTCCAGATACTAAGATTTTATAAGATATTCCCCTATGGGTAACTGTATAGTGAAAGTCTTATTTTCTGCCCTAGAACTCTCTACCTCAACCTCTAGTGGTATAAAAATGCTTAAATAAAACTATTTTTTAAAGTAAGTGATTAAACTATCTCTATGGGTTTCAAACTATTTTCATGACAAATGAAAAAGTACGAATGTTTCAACTTTTTTTCTTCCAAAAAAAAAAAAAAAACTACTTAGATTTACACAGGAAATTGAGATATTTCTTTTTCCAAGTAACTTTTATATAATTCTTACCATCTTCATTTAAAAACAGTTTGTTGAACCTTAATCCACTTGGCTCTTTCCCAACATATCGATGCACATATTCTGTTCCAAGGTCATTAACAGCAATGGCATATTTCAAAGGTTTTACACAGGACTGAAGACAAAATGGGACTTTGGTATCTCCAACAGAATGCCTATTAAAAAGTAGATTTATAAAATAATTTACATCATTGGGAAAAAATGTAATTATAACTACAGGTGTTATTTACATGTTAATTCTAATTTACAACAGCTTTCCCATAATTCAACTACAAGTTTACTTGAATATTAAAGAATTAAGAATAAATATGTTTATTTAAAAAATGCAAACATTTACAAGTACTCAAGTAAGAGAATGGCTCAAAATTATTATATAATAAGTAATGTGAAAAACTGCTCTGAGGACCTCTGAGGACAAGAGGGTATGGCCCCCTTACTTCTATCTGGATTCTAACATAAAAATTGAGCTAGTGCTTTTAGAAATTAGTTACCATTCCTTTTACTCATAGCTTTAATCAAGGCTAAATGTCTTTGCAGCCAAAGATGGAGAAGCTCTATACAGTCAGCAAAAACAAGACCGGGATCTGACTGTGGCTCAGATCATGAACTCCTTATTGACAAATTCAGACTTAAATTGAAAAAAGTAGGGAAAACCACTAGACGATTCAGGTATGACCTAAATCAAATCCCTTATGACACATAGCAGAAGTGAGAAATAGATTTAAGGGACTAGATCTGATAGATATGAGTGCCTGATGAACTATGGATGGAGGTTCGTGACATTGTACAGGAGACAGGGATCAAGACCATCCCCATGGAAAAAAAAAGGAAAAAAGCAAAACGGCTGTCTGGGGAGGGCTTACAAATAGCTGTGAAAAGAAGAGAACCGAAAAGCAAAGGAGAAAAGGAAAGATACAAGCATCTGAATGCAGAGTTTCAAAGAACACCAAGAAGAGATAAGAAAGCCTTCCTCAGCGACCAATGCAAAGAAATAGAGGAAAACAACAGAATGGGAAAGACTAGAGATCTCTTCAAGAAAACTACAGATACCAAGGAAACATTTCATGCAAAGATGGGCTCGAAAAAGGACAGAAATGGTATGGACCTAACAGAAGCAGAAGATATTAAGAAGAGGTGGCAAGAATACACAGAACTGTACAAAAAAGATCTTCATGACCCAGATAATCACGATGGTGTGATCACTCACCTAGAGCCAGACATCCTGGAATGTGAAGTCAAGTGGGCCTTAGAAAGCATCACTATGAACAAAGCTAGTGGAGATGATGGAATTCCAGTGGAGCTATTTCAAATCCTGAAAGATGATGCTGTGAAAGTGCTGCACTCATTATGCCAGCAAATTTGGAAAACTCAGCAGTGGCCACAGGACTGGAAAAGGGCAGTTTTCATTCCAATCCCAAAGAAAGGCAATGCCAAAGAATTCTCAAATTACTGCACAATTGCACTCATCTCATACACTAGTAAAGTAATACTCAAAATTCTCCAAGCCAGGCTTCAGCAATACATGAACACTGAACTTCCAGATGTTCAAGCTGGCTTTAGAAAAGGCAGAAGAACCAGGGATCAAATTGCCAACATCCACTGGATCATCAAAAAAGCAATAGAGTTCCAGAAAAACATCTATTTCTGCCTTATTGGCTATGCCAAAGCCTTTGACTTTATGGATCACAATAAACTGTGGAAAACTCTGAAAGACATGGGAATACCAGACCACGCGACCTGCCTCTTGAGAAACCTATATGCAGGTCAGGAAGCAACAGCTAGAACTGGACGTGAAACAACAGACTGGTTCCAAATAGGAAAAGGAGTAAGTCAAGGCTGTATATTGTCACCCTGCTTATTTAACTTCTATGCAGAGTACATCATGAGAAACGCTGGGCTGGAAGAAGCACAAGCTACAATCAAGATTGCCGGGAGAAATATCAATAACCTCAGATATGCAGATGACACCACCCTTATGGCAGAAAGTGAAGAGGAACTAAAAAGCCTCTTGAGGAAAGTTAAAGAGGAGAATGAAAAAGTTGACTTAAAGCTCAACATTCAGGAAACTGAGATCATACCATCTGGTCCCATCACTTCATAGAAAATAGATGGGCAAACAGTGGAAACAGTGTCAGACTTTTTTGGGAGGAGGGGCTCCAAAATCACTGCAGATGGTGATTGCAGCCATGAAATTAAAAGACGCTTACTCCTTAGAAGGAAAGTTCTGACCAACCTAGATAGCATATTCAAAAGCAGAGACATTTTGCCAACAAAGGTCCATCTAGTCAAGGCTATGGTTATTCCAGTGGTCATGTATGGATACGAGAGTTGGACTGCAACAAAAGCTGAGTGCCGAAGAATTGATGCTTTTGAACTGTGGTGTTGGAGAAGACTCTTGAGAGTCCCTTGCACTGCAAGGAGATCCAACCAGCCCATCCTAAAGGAGATCAGTCCTAGGTGTTCTTTGGAAGGACTTATGCTAAAGCTGAAACTCCAATACTTTGGCCACCTCATGCAAAGAGTTGACTCACTGGAAAAGACTCCAATGCTGGGAGGGATTGGGGGCAGGAGGAGAAGGGGATGACAGAGGATGAGATGGCTGGATGGCATCACCGACTTGATGGACATGAGTTGGGGTGAACTCCAGGAGTTGGTGATGGACAGGGAGGCCTGGCATGCTGCAATTCATGGGGTCACAAAGAGTCAGACACAACTAAGTGACTGAACTGAACTGAAACTGGTTAGTTTTTAAATGGGGCTCAGTTTATTCAATATCGTTCTGTGAGCCCCTCTCTAAAAATGCCTCTTCTTGTGAACCATATCTATTGATAATTTCTAGCCCCAGTAAAACAAATAGCATCCAGTTTTACAAACTTGATAGAATTGGCACCAAAGGCAATCATTTCACCATGGAGATAAACAACAGAACAAAAAGAAAGCTTTTTATGTTACCAAACTGCTAAGATGCAGATGAAGTACAGAACTGTTTTGAAAATGAAAAAATTGTGACTGACCCCAAGAGCGGCAATCTCTGTTTAATTTGCTCAAGTATCCCAGGTGTCCCAATCAATGAGCCAACACAATACAGGCACACATTCATTCTAGTGGAATGTATTCATAGTGAAACTGGGCACTATAATAACTACCCCTCGACAATCAGAAGTTAATGGAGACATCAGAGGGACACCTCACTTCTAGAGTATATTTTTCTTATCAAATTTATGAATAGCTTGTAATTCAGCCTGTAACTTCAACTTGGCAATCATTCTATTACCCGACAAAAGCCTCTCTTACTACCTTTGGATTTAAAAATACCTACGATCTAGTCCAAAGCCTTGTCTCAAAATTTCTCTGGATAAGAAGGCTAAACTAAAAGAATCACCTATATGTACAAAATATGTTTAAGAAGAAAAAGGACACGCATGAGAATTAGCTAATAATAATTTCCTCCAAATATAAAAATTTCTACTACATGATAAACCATTTCCTCCAAATACAAGAAAACAGGAATACCACTCCCTACTGGAATTTATTCCATAGGCTAAGCCATGTCTTCTCATGAATTCGTGTCTGTTCACGGCACCCAATATTTAATAAAACACATGAGTGTTTAATTCATTTCACAGGCCCAGATGAGGATAAAAGTATGTCATAACAGACAGAATAATGGACTAGAAGTTTAGAGACCTAGGTGCTAGTTTCACCTCTGCCAGTTTTATACAAATTCTGGGCCTCAGATTCCTTATCATTAAGTATGAATGAACTAAATCACATTTTTTAAAAAAAACTGTAAATACTTGAGAAAGATTAAGTAGTAAAAAAATAAAAGTATTTATTTTCTAATATATTCTGATAAAAGTATTATTAGAATGAAGGCACTTGAGACATATAAAAGCTTTAATTGGGATATTATGAGTTGTAGTTTTAACAAAATTTAGGATAAAATTATCTAACATAAATTTACCAAGCTATATACACCAAGGAGTTGTTTATCTCATTTTATGTAAGTTATATTTCAATGTAAAAAGAAATAATTACCTTAGTAAAAAGCAAACAAAAAACCAGAATGATTTTATTTCTGAGCTGAAGTCTTTAAATGAGTAGAAAATATGATTTTCTTTTTTTGGCATAATTTTTCTGACTGACAAGACCAAACTGCAACATAATAAATCTTTATGTCTGACTTACAGCATAATAGAAAGGTCATTCTTTAAAAAATATTTCAGAACTTTGTTCATTTTTCCAAGGGCCTCTCTTGACTGACTTTTAAAATCAAATTATTCTCTCTGAGGTGCCCTCATATTTTTATCCTTTTTAAAATTCTGCTGGATCCTTAGATGTCAGTGATTATACCTGCAGTGTGATTATATCCTGAAAATCAAATTTCATAGGCTTCATGAAATCCTGTATCTTTTGCAAATGACTGATGGGCAAAAGACCATACATTACATTATATTGTCTTAACTACCATGCTAATCATATAAGCAGCAAGAGGAACAAAAATGATGACAGTATGCGTAACCAATGTTAAGTGAAGAAAGGTGAACTAATTCTACTAGTGGTCAGTTCATTAGTGAGTAATTTCATATTTTGCCAAATCTATTTTTCCTAAGCAAATCTGTAACTGTAGTTCCTTAAACAATAAACATTCAAATAAAAAGACTACAACTGTGAATAATGTAGCTGAAATGCCTCATAAAATATAGTAAAAAGTATTATTTCAATTGAGTTTTAAAAATTAAACTAAAATTTAAACTTCTCTGCCTTCTTGAATTCATGTCATCTCAAGAGGGCTAATTACTATTAGAGAAGATACTCCTCTCTACCTCATGCTCATTGTTATGTAGTGAGCAAATTTAAGTTTTAGAGCTGGTTTTGACGAATCTGAAATAAACTTACCTCTGTCCATCTACTGTACAAACGGATACACCCCACAAATCAGGGCTGAACTTAGCTAGTTGAGGAATATAATCTGCAACCTATCCAAAACAGTGGAAAGAAATCAACAGATAAAATATAAAATATTCTTTTCTATCAAAAAAATTTATCTTAATTTAGCTTCCACTAATGAACATTTTATAGTACTCAGTGGCTTTGTAGTGTATCTTTTATAACAATATTCATAAAAACTAAGAGCATAACAGACTTGAGGATTACAAGTGAGATCTAAGTGACCTCTCAGAGTCTCTGTCACCATCTGTTTTCTATTGCATTCTCTCTTCCTAGAAAAAAACACAGTCTAAGAGGAACTACGAATTAATTTTTTTTTTAAAGGGGAAAAAAACAAAATTTATTTAATCAGGGTCATGATAATAGGGTTTCATAATCTAAAAACTTTCAATATCGAGAATAAATAAAATAGCCCTTATATTATGCAGAGGATTTTAAAAACTGTAAACATTTTATTTAACATTTGAGGATATCATACCTACAGAAATTCCCAGGAAGTTATTTTTTAATTAATTAAAAATATAAAGGGTCACCTTAATTGTTTGAAAATCAAAAATATTTCTTTTTAATGAAAATAACAACCATAATATTTGAAACATTTTAAAAGCACTTAAAAAAAAAATACAAAAGCACTAAGCTTCCCTGGTGGTTCAGACAGTAAAGAATCTGCCTGCAATTCAGGAGACTTGGTTCAATCCCTGAGTCAGAAGATCCCCTGGAGAAGGAAATGGCTACCCACTCCAGTATTCTTGCCTGAGAATCCCATGGACAGAGGAGCCTGGCGGGCTACAGTCCATTGGATTGCTAAGAGTCAGACAAACTGAGCAATTTAAACTTCTGTTTACTTCTGTTACTCTAAAAGAACTTAATCCAGTGGCTTCACTTAAATTTCTTACTTAGCAAAACACAAAACCACGTAATTTTAGTCTCTACACCTCAAGTTTAGCTAAATTTATTCAATTATTGGTTTAGGAAAATATTCACGTCAAAAACATTACCTTTCCTCCAGACTGCTTTTTAGCACTCTCATATAATTCATCGATATGTGAAGTAAAAGACATAAAGTCAGGAATGACAAACTTTCTTCTAAAGGCTTGTGTCAACAAAACAATGTTGCTTTGAACACATCTGTGGAATATAAGAAAAAATTAGTACTTGCTAATAATAACAATATTAGGAAAATACTCAAACAATAAAGAAATTCAACATTTTAAACAAATTCTAGAAATTATACTCTTTGTACATTATTTTCTTTCCTCCAAGCACCCTTTCATGTAGCTGCTTGTAAGCTGTTGAACAAATTAAAGAAATAAATTAGATAGCCTAAAAACTGCATCAAAGACTAAAACAACAGAGCATTCCACCAGGTTAAGTACTAAGACCATCTAAAAACAAGACTTTTTCACCTACCAGATATGATAAACATTCAGCATGACATCTGGTTAACAAAAATCAGACTTTAATATATAGCTGAGATCCTTTTTATTTTTTCCATGAAATAACCTCAGACCTATGTCCCTTAAGAAAAAACTTCACGAAAAACTAAACATTCCGTATTTTAACATATTTTCTATAAATTAATTATGAAAATGTTGCATTTCTAAGCTAAAAACTTTGTTTAGTCAGATTTGTCTCTAACATAAAATACTTATTTAAATGCTTGCAAAAATAATGTTTAACTTTAAAAAATATGTATAATAGTATAATAATTTTATATTACTTGAATCACCAAAAATATTTACATTATTCTATGCACTGTTAAGATGTGTAACACACTGTAGAATAAAAATGTTTCACTGTTAAAAACTATTTAAATGATATGGTAAACCATGTGGATGGCAAAGCATGAAATCTAATAATTTGAATCAATATTCTGCCTTGTTTTAAAAGAGTTTAAGCTAGAAAATCAATTTATTAATATAACCCTAAAGAAGAGTTTTATAAATAGGTTAATAGCAACCATATACTCTAAGCTCATCTTAAGTGAGTCTCAGAAGCTCAAAAATAGAACAGTTAATCGATAAAGGAAGACACTGTAGACTTGAGCATCAAGCCGTTATACCAACTAAGACTAAGCCTGTAACAGACTAAAAAGTACTAAGCTTCAAGTACTATTTATCCTGTTTAACCCTCAAAAGATGAACCCTTTAAGAAGGTAATTTCCCCATTTTACAGATAAGAAAACTCTGTGTAACCTGCAAGTAAATACATGCACTAACTATAAAAGGAGAGCTGGAAAATAGACACTCTCAATTTTTCAGTCCATGGTAAATGATAAGTTTTTATCTCAGTATCTGAATTCAGATGTTCTAAATGAAATAGCAAATTAGAATTAAAAGCCAGATATCACATTTTAACTATCGACAAAAATCCAGAATATATACTCACTTGATCAACATAAAATTAAACACTGATTTAAAATAAAATAGGTTATTTTCAGTGATAAACACATGCTTTAATTACAACATGAAAAAGTTATAATCCTAATTTCCATTATTAATCTATACATGTAGAAATAACTGACATCTAAGAGATAATATTTACTTCAATAAACCAAAAAATTTTATGATAGTTTCAATGTTACCTAATATTGAGTTTTGTCACTGACTTAATATTTAATATGCATCAAACAGTAATTCAACTTGCACATGAGAGTTACAAGTAATATATAAGAAAGACATTTCTTAGAAGAAAAAACTTGATAATTCCTGATCTTAAATGGCTATTCTGTATCAAGTAAAATCTACATCCTCCTTCTTTCAAGAACTGTTGCATGAGAAAATATAAGGACTGTCAAACAAAAACTATTAACCTTACTACTATTTACCTATTCAAAATCAATCAGCATTTTTAAAAGGAGGTTTTATACAAAAACTGTACCGTCAGTGAAACTTGGATTTTTTTTTTTTTTTTACTCTATGAGAAGGTGCTGGTAAAGCCGTGCTAACAGCCTTCATTGGTGAATTACTGTGGCCAGTCAAGGCAATATCACTCAGAAGAGTGTCTAGCTGCATGATGAGGAGCATTCTAATCTGTAATTTTTTCTTGGGAGTTATTTTAATATGGATGTCATGAATCTAACTAGAAAATCAGAAGTCATATAAAGTAGAATGAAGAGTAAGTGTTTTATGATTTTCAACAAGTGACATCTTTCTCATGCTTTCTTTGTTCAGTTTTCTCATCCTAAACTGGTAAAAATAATTTTACTTTCCATTTTAACTTAAATGTTTATGATTAACAACTGTTATGCACATCTGTTTTATAGAATATTTCAAATATAATTTCTCATTAGTAAAATAACATAGTGGATAAGAATTTTCAAAGAAAAATCAAATAAATACAAAGACTATCACTCATTTTCTCCAAAACAAGATGATAAAAAAATTATGATCACACATGATAATACTTCTAATACTTACATGGCTAAAAATATATGAATAAATAAAGTATTCCTTTTCAACACAAATTTTCTACTTCTACTAAGACTATTAGCATTAAAATCAATCGAGTATCTAGATAGGTATAGGCAGTCTCCAACTTTCAAACAGACTATGCCCCAAAAAGTATGCATAGAACTTATTTTCCCATTTAAAGAAAAATTCTACATGCTTCTCAGATTACCCTCAAAGGCTGAATATATATACTAACAAGGTATTTTAGGTAAAATGTCAACACATTGACTTCAACCAAACCTTTTCATCTTTCTTTATAAATAACTTCTCTGGGAAAATGAATTCCATTGTAACATCTGCTTTTCCAGTTGCATGAAACTGAGATAGTTTATTTCTGGCAACACTAACTAGAAAACTTATTTTGAAAACAGAGAAAATACTTCTCTGAAGCAATCACCTTCCCAGGTGACCTGAAAAGGTTAGCGGTCAGAGGTTTTGAATCTCATTCTAGGAACAAAAAGAGAAATCATATGCCTATAGACATAAACTTTTCCACTGCCTGCTCACATAGACTACTAAGCATCTGTCAAGTTGGGAACTGCCTATATTACAATCATCAGGTTTTTTTTTTTTAAATTGGATTAGTGTTTAAAATAACGCTAATTGTTATTTTTAATACAGTAGAAAATTTTATGCTTTTCTGGTTGCTCAGTGTATTTAAATTAGTTTTTCAAATTTCATATTTAAACACAATAGTATGTTTATGAAGCACAAAAAAACCTTAACCAGTACTGAAAAGATATAAAATACTGCTTTCATGTAGGAATTCAAAGCAATTCCTCATACCCACAATCAATATACCTATATACCATGTCTTTGAATCAAGTCTGACAACTTTATTTTCAGATATACCGAAATAACTCCCCAGAAGGCACTCTGCACAGAGTTCATGATCACTAAAAATAAAATAATCTTACTGCAAAAATACAGCTAACTAGAAATTATTTCCTTCCCTTTACAAAGAACAGGTTCAGAAGACCCAAAATTCCTAACATCAATTCCAACATGAACCTAAAATCTACATTTTATAAGGTCAGCAGAGTTAATAGCATCAAGAACCATGTGGTGAAAAGACGGAGATCTAAAATTGGCAGCACTCACTGCTTCATGGTATGCCAAGACACTTGGAAGGATCTCAGTTAAATACTTATACCTTCAGATGACTTAATATTCTAGGATACTTCAGCAGATATCTAGAACAAATCATCTAGCCCCCAAAAGACAATAAAATAAAAAATATATAAAAATACATACATACAAATAAACTTTCAAGGTAGATGCTGGAATTCTTTTCAACCTAAGCTTATAGTCAGGAAAAAGCCAAGGTTTAACAGTAGTGTTTACAGTTTTATTTTAGTTCTCACTCAAGTTCAGTTGTAAAATACCATATACTTCCTTGGGTTCCATGACAAACTTGTCTATCAAATTATTAAGCAATCAAACTAGTAGGAACACATTAAAGAAAGTAAAGATTGGCAAATATAGGAAAATAAAAATATTCTCATTCAAGCAAATCAAGGCATTAATGTCCAAAGTTAGCATTAAGTTTTTAGATATTCTGAAAAAAAAAAAAAAAAAGCCTATGCAGTAAGCCTATGTTTGCTGCAAGAGAAAAGCAGACAATGGAGACATGTAAACCTAATGAATGCAGGCTGCCTTCCCATTTTATGATGTCATCTAAATCAACTTGTAGAAAAGAAACAGAGACCATGCTGAGAAAGGCTGCAAGATATGCAGATGAATTAGAGATCAATTTAAACAGGACAGAGTGTGTTCCATTCAAACTGAATGCAATCTCCAGGTATTATTAATTGAAAACATCCATGGCTACATTTCCTCAGAACAGTTTCAAGGTATACTCTTAGCCCCAGTATATTACAGAACTTTAATGTGCACAAAGTTGTTCTAAGCAACTGATGTTCATCAATGCCCTCCCCTCTTTTTTCAATTACACAGGAAGCACTGGCTTTCAAAGATGCAATTTTGTTCTAAAAGAAAAAAACACCACATAGCACAGCAAATGACCATTAATGGTTTGGCAGAAATTTTTACTTTTTAAAAAGATCTTTGTCTAGCATGACACCATCTGATGTTGTTTGAAGAGTTAATCTTAACATATCCATACACTCTTTCAACCTGGGATCAGACGTTCGCAATCCTGTAGATTTGAGTGCCTGTTTTTAAAAAAATAAGAGTCTGTAAATACATAGTGCAAATAATGTATATGCTTATTCCAACTACAAGTTTTTAATTCCTGTATTTAAAAACTTCTACCCAAGACCTGAATACATATATATATGGCATTTTAGTGTCACTATTACCCTCTTTCTGGAAAAGTTTTTCATTGTTTCTTTCATTTCCTTTCATTGATTACCTTGAAATGAGCATGATGAAAATTTGAAAATAAGAGAAATAGTGTCAGTCAGAATCTACATGTCAGATGACTTTAAAACTCCATAGCAATATCACCATATATTGATTCATATTACTGATTTTTAACAGTTAGGATAGAAAAATGTAAAAACTTACTGTAATAAATTTATGAACAGGTATTTTCTCTTGTCCTTCTGCAATTGTATAGAACAGCAAATCTTCCAAACTAGGTAACAGACCCTGTTTTATTTTACTAAAGAGGAAAAAAAAAAACACAAAATTAACTCTTATGTGAACTTTCAAGTAGATTTTAGCTACATCCATTTAAAAATAATCAATGAAGCCGATTACAGTTGATCGATTCCTCAAGACCTACTATCATACCAATAAATGCCGATTTACCAAAATCAAACAATATTACTGAAACCACATTGAGAAGCACGTTTAAAACATGTTCATTAATTTACACAGATATTTTGTAATCCTAAATCATCTGTTATGGTGATTTCTTCCTGTACAGCCTAATATACAATCACCCAATACAGCCTAGAAAATGTTCAGGTAAGAGTCAATATTTCATTGTTATCATTGTTTTTTTATAGGATGATTATACATATGTAACGGAGAAGGCAATGGTGACTCACTCCAGTACTCTTGCCTGGAAAATCCCATGGATGGAGGAGCCTGGCAGGCTGCAGTTCACGGGGTCGCGAACAGTCGGACACGATTGAGTGACTTCACTTTTTCACTTTCATGCACTGGAGAAGGAACTGGCAACCCACTCCAGTGTTTTTGCCTGGAGAATCCCAGGGACGGGATTCCATGGGGTCGCACAGAGTCAGACACAACTGAAGAGACTTAGCAGCAGCAGCATACATATGTAAAACATGGTTATGGTTTAGTTGCTAAATTGTGTCTGATTTTTTGCAACTCTATGTACTAAAGCCTGCCAGGCTCCTCTGTTTATGGGATTTGCCAGGCAAGAACACTGGTTTGTCATTTCCTTCTCCAGGAATCTTCCAGACCCAGGAAGTGAACCCAGGTCTCTTGCATTGCAGGCAGATTTATTACTGACTGAGCTTTGAGGGAATCCTTGAATATAACACATATATTATAGTCATATATTTGTTATAAACAGTTATATAAAGATATAGTTCAAATAATTAACCTGATTGTAAAATCTGTGGAACAGAGTAATTAAGAAAAGCTTAGTGTACAAGTTCTCAAGCTATAATATTTACTAGTCAAGTCACCTTGGGTAAACTAACTTTTCTGTGATTCAGTTTCCTCATCTGAGAAAGAGAGATGTGAGTTGACTTAACACATTCAATACCCTCAGTGCCCTGCTTGGCAGAAAGTACTCAATTGTCAATAGTTGTAGTGACTATTTCTAAAGTGACCTAGGCTTACATATACACATCAAATGCCACAAATCATAAAGACTGTTAGAATAAATGTTACCATAAAAAATATATTTAAACCTTAATTAACTAATAAACTGGTATAAGATGCTGCTGCTGCGTTGCTTCAGTTGTGTCCGACTGTGTGCGACCTCGTAGACGGCAGCCCATCAGGGTCCACCATCCCTGGGATTCTTCAAGCAAGAACACTGTGGAGTGGGTTGCCATTTCCTTCTCCAATGCATGAAAGTGAAAAGTGAAAATGAAGTCGCTCAGTCGTGTTCAACTCTTAGCGACCCCATGGACTGCAGCCTACCAGGCTCCTCTGTCCATGGGATTTTCCAGGCAAGAGTACTGCAGTGGGGTGCCATTGCCTTCTCCGGGTATAAGATGCTATGATTAACCAAATTAATCGAGAAAAAATTTTTTCCTATTCATTGCAAAGTTTTGAGATAAAACTATAATGAACCTATAAATATTTTCTTTTGGGGAGCTCTGAAACTGAAATGAACACAGCTTAATATTCTGAACATTCATGACTGTCATATGTATTATAGTGATAAGAATTATAGATCTAGGGTAGACCAATCCCCTCCCCACCCATCACTATTTTTTAAAATCAAAGGTACAAATATATGCATGTATTTGTATGTATGTGTATATAAAATGTCTGGAAAGGGCTTTACCTTTATTTCAAGAAACAGAAAATTAGAGAGTGGTCCATATATTTCTATTTTAAAAGACAACAGAATACAGCGTCGGCTCACAGTGTATGTACATTTACACATGCACATATAAAATTCTCCTCAAAGAAACACTAATGTTGGCATTAATGTCACTTATACTGTTTTCAAAGCTATCATACCAGCTTCTTGTTTTTCAAGTCAACCCTAAAGTACAAGAATTTCATGCCAATGTTTTAAAAAAAATAACATATAGGATTATTGTAATTTAAACATATATCCTGGATATATAATTACTCCTTAAAACAATCTTGGCTCTTAAGAGAAATTTTTAAAATATATTTGGGATATTTTAATTATAAGAGTTAAAAATTATGGATAACTTTTGTTAAGTATTCTGATTAGCTATTTTACATGCGTTCTAGTTCAATCCCTACAATGATGACAAAAAATACTATTATGCAAAATGAAGTATGGTTCCTGGTACAGAGTGGATGCTCAATATATTTACTGTTTGACCAAAAAAAAAAAAAAAAAAACCAGGCTGACTCTGTCCCCATTTCTCAGAGGCTCAGACTGGTCAACAAACTTTCCAAGACTGCACAGTGGTAGAGATATATTTAGAAACCTTGTTCCTCTGAATTCAGAGTCCAAAATATATGCCTCTACAGTTTTGCTGGCTCTCAAACCTACTAGCTAGTAATTACTGTTATAAGGTATGATTTTTCTAGATCTTCAATCCTGATCTAAAACCATTAAGCAGCATTCAACAGTACTGATGACTTAATATTTAAAGAAAAATTGAGCCAGCTGTCAAAAACAATCAGTGGAAAATAACATACCAATTATTTACAGAAAATGGCTTGTTAAGTAAACTTCAGATAGTGGTAGTTATCACTTTAAAAAACTGCAGAATAAGCTTTCCATGTATTTACAACACCAGTAAATGGTATTTGCTTTGCCTAAAAGCTATGTAAGTAACATAAAATATACAGTTCTTTAGCTTATGGTAGATAGGGCAAAGAATTTAAAATGACCATGTTTATAGACACAGCTAACATAAAAGGCTAAATATTTACTTACTTTTGGACAAGAGAGTAATTGTTATCCATTGGAGAGAGATTTAAGTCATCCCTAGAATACTATGCTCACAAAATAAATAATAAATATAAATGTATAAAAGAGTTCAAAATTGATTTTAAAAAAAATCTACCAATCTGAGCATTTAAAAGCTCAGACTCTGATCTGAAAATGAATTTACTTCAATAGTCTGGGGAACAAATGCAAAGGTTCTCCCCAAACTTTCAACTACACATAAATTACCCCAAAGACCTTTCCTGATATTCCCGCCACTTCTTTCCCCAGGATTCCCTGGTGGCTCAGATGGTAAAGAGCCTGCCTGCAATGCAGGACACCCAGGTTGAATCCCTGGGTCAGGAAAATCCCTTGGAGAAGGGAATGGCTATCCACTCCAGCATTCCTGCATGAAGAATTGCAAGGACAGAGAAGTCTGGTAAGCCACTGTTCATGAGGTTACAGTGTCAGACACAACTGAGCAACTAACACTTTCTTTCCCCAAATTTAATACCATTTTGTGGCACTGCTTAATGATATTATACTTCACCACTGAAACTCAAATGCTAAAAACTGTAGTTTTTGGAATATATAGTAACTAGGATATTTTTGAGAAGTGTTTAAGTTTTAATGACCAAAAAAAACCAGATCATAACAGGAGTATGCCAAGACTGCGTATACTGTCACCCTGCTTATTTAATTTATATGCAGATTACATCATAAGAAATGCTGGACTGGAATAAGCATATACTGGAATCTAAATTGCTAGGAGAAATATCAATAACCTCAGATATGCAGATGATACCACCCTTATGACAGAAAGTGAAGAGGAACTAAAAAGATTCCTGATGAAAATGAAAGAGGAGGGTGAAAATGTTGGCTTAAAGCTCGACATTCAAAAAACGAAGATCATGGCATCTGGTCCCATCACTTCATGGGAAATAGATGGGGAAACAGTGGAAACAGTGTCAGACTTTATTTTGGGGGGCTCCAAAATCACTGCAGATGGTGACTGCAGCCATGAAATTAAAAGATGCTTACTCCTTGGAAGGAAAGTTATGACCAACCTTGATAGCATATTCAAAAGCAGAGACATTAGTTTGCCAACAAAGGTCCATCTAGTCAAGGCTATGGTTTTTCCAATGGTCATGTATGGATGTGAGAGTTGGACTGTGAAGAAAGCTGAGCGCTGAAGAATTGCTGCTTTTGAACTGTGGTGTTGGAGAAGACTCTTGAGAGTCCCTTGGACTGCAAGGAGATCCAACCAGTCTATTCTAAAGGAGATCAGTCCTGGGTGTTCATTGGAAGGACTGATGCTAACTAAAGCTGAAACTCCAATACTTTGGCCACCTCATGCAAAGAGTTGACTCATTGGAAAAGGCTCTGATGCTGGGAGGGACTAGGGACAGGAGAAGGGGACGACAGAGGATAAGATGGTTGAATGGCATCACCGACTTGATGGACCTGAGTATGGGTAAACTCCAGGAGTTGACGATGGGCGGGGAGGCCTGGCGTTCTGTGATTCATGGGGTCGCCCAGAGTCGAACACGACTGAGCAAGTGAACTGAACTGAACAGGTTTTCAAATTATAGTACCAACAACTGGTGATAAGCCCTCAGATTCTGTTGGGGGAAAAAACATGAAATAGTTACAACACTCAGCAACTAAAATGGGTATACATAGATGTTCAAACTCCAAGAAAAGTTCTTCTTTTATACTTTAAAAAATTTTCCCTTTTATTCTCCCTCATTTCCTTTTTGACTTTTGCCTTTATGATTTTTCACCAACATGAAATAGTTATAACACTCAACAACTAAAATGGGTATACATAGAAGATGTGCAAATTCAAAGAAGTGCTTGTTTTGTACTTTTAAAATTCTTCCCTTTTATTCTCCCTATTGTCCTTTCTAATTTTTGCCTTTAAGATCTTTTCACCATCATTATGTTCCTTCTTTTACCCCTTCCTTCTCCTACTTTACCTTCTCAAAATATCTGCCTAAAACATAGAAATTTCTTTAAAAAAAAAAAAAAAAAGAAAAATCCCATGTATTTAACTGGCATTTATAACATGTACAGCATTATACTAGTCCCTACTTACAATCTAAAAAGGTAGGAGAAGACATACATAATGAGGAATTACAAGAAACAAACAATGGGATCCAATCACTGGAAAATTATTCACTATGAACTAATAAGGTAGTTTCGGGGGAGGATGGAATTTGAGCTAGACTTAAAAGATGGGTAGGAGCTGGAAATATGGCAACAGAAGAGGACTATCAGCAAAGGAAACAGAATGACCACAGCAATGAAAGTAAACATTCACTAGGTATTTACAAAGAACAGCAAGTAGCCAGAGCATAGGATATATGAATTAGGGTGCCTGTTTCTACCCACAAGCTGTTAAAATGCCTAATTTTCAGGGCTGAGAGTTATATATAAATGAACCAATAAATGAGGAGACTACCAAAAATTTCTGTCCTTTATTGAGCCCATCTTTGCCTGAAATGTTTCTTTGGTATCTCTAATTTTCTTGAAGAGATCTCTCGTCTTTCCCATTCTATTCTTTCCCTCTCTTTCTTTGCATTGATTGCTGAGGAAGGCTTTCTTATCTCTCCTTGCTATTCTTTGGAACTCTGCATTCAGATGCTTATATCTTTCCTTCTCTCCTTTGCTTTTCACTTTTCTTCACAGCTATTTGTAAGCCCTCTCCAGGCGCCATTTTGCTTTTTTTGCATTTCTTTTCTATGAGGATGGTCTTGATCCCTGTCTCCTGTACAATGTCACAAACCTCCTTCCATAGTTCATCAGGCACTCTGTCTATCAGGTCTAGTCCCTTAAATCTATTTCTCACTTCCACTGTATAATAAGGGATTTGATTTAGGTCACTCATACCTGAATGGTCTAGTGGTTTTCCCTACTTTTTTCAATTTAAACCTGAATTTGTCAATAAGGAGTTCATGATCTGAGCCACAGTCAGCTCCCGGTCTTGTTTTTGCTGACTGTATAGAGCTTCTCCATCTTTGGCTGCAAAGAATATAATCAATCTGATTTCAGTGTTGACCATCTGGTGATGTTCATGTGTAGAGTCTTCTCTTGTGTTGTTGGAAGAGGGTGTTTGCTATGACTAGTGCATTTTCTTGGCAAAACTCGATTAGTCTTTGCCTTGCTTCATTCCGTATTCCAAGGCCAAATTTGCCTGTTACCCTAGGTGTTTCTTGACTTCCTACTTTTGCGTTCCAGTCCCCTATAATGAAAAGGACATCTTTTCTGGGTGTTAGTTCTAAAAGTTCTTGTAGGTCTTCATAGGACCGTTCAACTTCAGCTTCTTCAGCATTAACGGTCGGGGCACAGACTTGAATTACTGTGATATTGAATGGTTTGCCTTGAAAACAAACAGATCATTCTGTCGTTTTGAGACTGCATCCAAGTACTGCATTTTGGACTCTTTTGTTGACCATGATGGCTACACAATTTCTTCTAAGGGATTCCTGCCCACAGTAGTAGATATAATGGTCATTTGAGTTAAATTCACCCATTCCAGTCCATTTTAGTTCACTGATTCCTAGAATGTCGACGTTCATTCTTGCCATCTCTTGTTTGACCACTTCCAATTTGCCTTGATTCATGGACCTAACATTCCTATGCAATATTGCTCTTTACAGAAATGGTATGGACCTAACAGAAGCAGAAGAGATTAAGAAGAGGTGGCAAGAATACACAGAAGAACTGTACAATAAAGATCTTCATGACCAAGATAATCACAATGGTGTGATCACTCATCTAGAGCCAGACATCTTGGAATGTGAAGTCAAGTGGGCCTTAGGAAGCATCACTACGAACAAAGCTAGTGGAGGTGATGGTATTCCAGTTGAGCTATTTCAAATCCTGAAAGACGATGCTGTGAAAGTGCTGCACTCAATATACCAGTAAATTTGGTAAACTCGGCAGTGGCCACAGGACTGGAAACGGTCAGTTTTCATTCCAATCTCAAAGAAAGGCAATGCAAAAGAACGCTCAAAATTCTCCAAGCCAGGCTTCAACAATACGTGAACCCTGAACTTCCAGATGTTCAAGCTGGTTTTAGAAAAGGCAGAAGAACCAGAGATCAAATTGCCAACATCCGTTGGATCATCAAAAAAGCAAGAGAGTTCCAGAAAAACATCTATTTCTGCTTTATTGACTATGCCAAAGCCTTTGACTGTGTGGATCAAAATAAACTGTGGAAAATTCTTCAAGAGATGGGAATACAGACCACCTGACCTGCCTCTTGAGAAACCTATATGCAGGTCAGGAAGCAACAGTTAGAACTGGACATGGAACAACAGACTGGTTCCAAATAGGGAAAGGAGTAAGTCAAGGCTGTATATTGTCACCCTGCTTATTTAATTTATATGGAGAGTACATCATGAGAAACGCTGGGCTGGAAGAAGCACAAGCTGGAATCAAGATTTCCGGGAGAAATATCAATAACCTCAAGACATGCAGATGACACCACCCTAATGACAGAAAGTGAAGAGGAACTAAAAAGCCTCTTGAGGAAAGTGAAGAGGAGAGTGAAAAAGTTGGCTTAAAGCTCAACATTAAGAAAACGAAGATCATGGCATCTGGTCCCATCACTTCATGGGAAATAGATGGGGAAACAGTGGAAACAAGTGTCAGACTTTATTTTTTGGGGCTCCAAAATCACTGCAGATAGTGACTGCAGCCATGAAATTAAAAGATGCTTACTCCTTGGAAGGAAAGTTATGACCAACCTAGAGCACATATTAAAAAGGAGAGACATTACTTTGCCAACAAAGGTCCACCTAGTCAAGGCTATGGTTTTTCCAGTGGTCATGTATGGATGTGAGTGTTGGACTGTGAAGAAAGCTGATCGCCGAAGAATTGCTGCTTTTGAACTGTGGTGTTGGAGAAGACTCTTGAGAGTCCCTTGGACTGCAAGCAGGTCCAACCAGTCTATTCTAAAGAAGATCAGTCCTAGGTGTTTTTTGGCAGGACTGATGCTAAAGCTGAAACTCCAATACTTTGGCCACCTCATGCGAAGAGTTGACTCACTGGAAAAGACTCTGATAATGGGAGGGATTGGGGGCAGGAGGAGAAGGGGACGACAGAGGATGAGATGGCTGGATGGCATCACTGACTCGATGGACATGAGTTTGAGTGAACTCCGGGAGTTGGTGATGGACAGGGAAGCCTGGCATGCTGCAATTCATGGGGTCGCAAAGAGTCGGACACGACTGAGCGACTGAACTGACTGCCTGACTGATCAAGAAATTTATAAATTTACCAATTCTGCAAACAGGAAGCCACACTGTCTCTGACTACTGGTCAACCAGTTTCTCAATACAAAAGTACAATTAAAACTCCTTAGCCTGATATTTAGTTTATAAATTGGCTATGTACTATCCATGCTATCAAAAGTTTCTAAGTAAAAAAACTCCATTATCAAATCAAAGAAGGAAAATGAACTCAAAACGAGAGGGGAAAAAAATGGAAAACAACTTACTTTGTCTTATTTTGTTAAATAATGTTTCATATTACTTGACCTTTCCAAACTATAAAGGCTGGGGTAATATCTTTTTTGTCAACTCCATATAACTCAAAGGTATAATAGAATATAGTAAACCTATTAGATAATCAAAAACTTTTTAACTAGGTAAAAAAAAAAAAAAGATGCCTAATAATAGAATAAAAAGAATGCTTTGGTGTTTTTACTTGTAGCTTCATTTTAAAACAATTGTCTGAAAAAAAATACTTAGAGCTGTTTTTAAATCAGTTTATCATTTTGATTTTAGAGTGATCTGATTAATATAAACATCCATAACACCAGTAAACTGGCAGATTGAAACTGTGAGATTGAAAGCTGAAATCATGGTGGCTGATCATATACCATTAAGTCTGATAAAGTGATACCTCTAAATCATTTCTCCCCAAGGCTAAGTATTAGAGAATTTTTAAAAAAATTACATTTTTTAAAGCTTTACTTTAAAAGGACTTTCTATTGTTTCATCTTAAAACTCCAAGTGATAAAGCAAAGTGGATGAACTGTCCCCAAATTACAGAGAAAGTCAAGTAATATGGCCAATGTCACACAACTCAAGTGGGTGGACCAGATTTAGTCCTAGAAGTCAGTACTTGGTTCCTAATCCCAGACTCTTTCTGCTATGCCACACCAGCTGTGCTGAGTAGTTACACTCCATTTTAGGAGGAATACTTGGAGTTTATTCAAAATAAAGAAAGGTGAGATTCCTTACCTATTGAAGAATTTCAAACCAAAATGCTAACAGGGAAACGACTTACATTAGATGACCAAATTGTTAATTCTGCCTTGTTAAAACTGCATCTTGTAAAATACAAAGCAAGAATAAGATGAGGCAGCTGTTTTAGCTGGACTTTATTTAAATTTATTCAAAAGCAAGTCAAAGTAAGAAACACAAAAGTGAGCTTTATGTGAGAAGTGGCCAGGCTGTCTACATCAGCTGATGACAAAGTGTCCACATGTACAACTTCATGAGTCTAACCCAAGGGTACAATCTGCTTGACTTCAATGTGAGAGTGAGGACCTGGGCAGATCAAGTCCCACATGTCCAGCTCTGTTTGTCCTTCCAACCATGGTTGGAAGTATCTGTTAACAAGTATCTGTTAACAAGTCATTCTAGTTGTAAAAATACAGATATGTGAATTCTATCACTGAAATTACCCTAATACCACACAAGAGATGACTTCCTCAAAATAACTAAAATATATAGGTTAAAGTTAACAAAAGGCTGATTTCAGCTACACATAAGGAAAAACAAAATAACTCTGAAAATGGTATGTGCTGCCTTCAAAGGTAATGAATTCTCTTATCAATGAGTATTCAAACAGATGGATAACAACCTGTAGCAAGTATAACAGAAGGGAAAAAACATCAGCTGGGGAGATGGCTTTTTAAGGTCTCTTTCAATACTAAACCTAAAAACTTACAAAGCATTATATTAATCTCCTAATACTGGAAGAAAAAACAAAATAAGTCCTAACATTGTATGACCTTGGTTAGGTCATTTAATAACTATAGCCAGTTTATAACCTATGTAAAATGAGGTGGAAATAGATGTCTTTAAAATCACTTCCAACTCTAATTCTCAGTTTTTGAGCTACTCAAAATTCCTGTAAATTATATTCCTATAAATTTCCTCCTAAGTTCCTATACTAAAACTCATAAACTTTTACTCACTCAGGACTACATAATGTAGACATAAAGGATTTAGATATATTTTACATATAAAGCTTAATTATCTGGGTTCTTTAAAAAAGTAATGGGAGTACCTAATGCCATGAAACTGTATATTTAAAAACAGTCAAAACAGTACATTTTATGTTACATTAATTTTACCCCATTTTTTTTAAGAAAAGGTAAGGGGAATTGGGTATAGAAGGTGAGAATGAGGGAAAATAGCTGAACTGGAGACAGGGAGGCCAAGAACAAAATGTAGCAACTGATAACAATAATCCACAGGAGAACAAACCATTCTAACTAAAACCAGGGTATTAAAGAAAAATCTTACACAAATAATTACAGTTCAGTGTAAGCGCTACTAACAGCAAACTACTGTAAGGGACACCAGTTTTTGTAAATAAAGTTTTACTGCAAGAAAGCCATGCCTACTCAAATCTACTGTCTATGCCTTCTTTGCTACAACAGATGCTTTGAATACCTTTAATAAGACCAGGTAGCTTGTGAAGCCAAAAATATACACTATTTGAGAGCAAGTTTGCCACACTTGCCTTGGAGCATCACTGTATTTTAGCACAGTATAGTAACATCCCCTTCTAGTGAACCTAAGAAATGTTAAACTCTATTCATTACAATGTTTTAATATGGCAGAAAAACAGGCAACATTTTATGAGACTTACACCTAAAACAGTTAAGAAATTTAAAACTTTGATGTTTGAGGATAAGAGAGAATACAACTGGATAATGCCAATAATAGGAGCTTTACAAACCCATTCACAATCTTCTTCAGAACATTTTTCAATCGATAATACTGTTATATATACTAGAAAAAAGGATATCAGGATAGCAAACCAGGACAGCAGGGTAGAGATTCACAAACTTAAAATGCTTTCTCTGATTAGAAGTTATCATAATGAGAAATCTTAAAAGTTAACTATATGGAGGCAGGAAAAATGTCTGTTCTCACAAACCAACAACTGCTAACATCGTTTTAGCTTATTTCTACTATTTTTTCTAAGCATTTTTTAAAAGCTTAAGATGACTTGACATCAAATTGCATAGAAAATTTTGTATTATAACTTTTGACTTAACATTATATTTTCCTATATTCCTAAAAAGTATCTGTATTCACGTTAAATGACTGAATAATAAACTCTCATGTGGATGTGCCATAATTTACTTAACCATTCCACTTCTATGGAACACAAGTTTTTCCCCACTTTTCTCTAAGCATAATATTGTGCCAAAAATATTAACGAAAAATCTATCTACACCTCAGTTTTGTTAACCTGGACTCCTAAAAAGGTACAAATATGAAATTTTTCTCAAGTTTAAAAATCACCAAGGGACGTTCTCGGTTCTATGCACCTGTGTTTCACAACCAAAGTAATTTATACCAGAGTAGATTCCAGGATAAAATCATAGCAACAGCATCTCTATCTGAAAACTATTTACCTTACTTAGAAAAATCTACAGTTAGATATTTATTTATAAAAAGAGTTACTTCATTTGGCTTTAAACATTCCTCTTAGTATCAAATGACTCAATGGTGAAATGGCACATGCAGGCAACTCCTTGGTTTATAAAGAATTTGAAGACTGAGGTGCTTAAAGAATGCAAATCCTACAGGCAGACTTTCGGTTTCTACAGTTATAATTTTTCTGCACTTCAAAATCGCAAGAAGGAAGTAGTGCCGTTTTTTTACTGATTTTTTTTTAAACTTGAAGACACCCACATATATCTTCAACAAATTTCTCTTCAAGGTGACCCTGATCTTTTTCAGACTAAAATTGTGTCTACTTCCCACCACCACCACTTTTCCCTACATATAAATGTCTTCACCAAAAAAAGACTAACTCCCTAAGTTGGTTGATTTTTAGGTAGGCAGACTTTATAAAAAATATAAAGCCTAGAAACAAGAAGCTAAACTCAAGGAGACTAAACTTCAGGAACTCCTTCAGTGAATGACATCTAAATATTATTAATTAAGAGCATGCAGTTTATTATAGACTATGTCCCGGTATTATCAATAGCTAAATAGATGCATGTGGTTTAAAATAAACATTAGACCACAAAAAATTTTAACATGTATGTTATGGTTGGGCATTCAAACAAAACTACAACTCACTGATAACTGTAATCTAGAAAAAAATATTTAGCAAATCACAAATAAAATGAAAGGTTCACTGCAAAGTCCCACACCCAAAATTAAATATATTTTCTTTATGAAGGAGAGTTTTTAAGTTTGTATTGTAAATTATTAGTAGCTCAGTCATGTCCAACTCTTGGTGACCCCGTGGACTGTAGTCTGCCAGGCTCCTCTGTCCATAGGATTTCCCAGGCAAGAACACTGGAGCCGGTTGCCCACCCTCCTCCGGGGAATCTTCCCGACCCAGGGACTGAATTAAATATATTTTCAATCTTGATTTCAATTTAAATGAATTATAAATATGTTCACTTTTACAAATTAAAAGCATATGATTAAAGGATCATAACAGAATTTGTCCCCTATTTAAACAGAGGTTCTGTCTTGCTATTTAACAATATATTACCTGAATGGGATGCCAATATTGCTTCAACTTCATCATCAGTACTATTCTATATAGTAGACCTAATTCAACATTGCTGAAATGCTTAAGTACTTAATCTTACTTTGAAATTCAATTCGTACAAAATATGAGGTAATAATTCTTTTCCTGCTATCATTTAAGAATAAATATGAACTACAAAAACAAAATCATACTATTTGAAGCTAACGGAAATCATCTGTTTGCACTTTCACTTTTAATATATTTTTAATTATACAGTTGAGCAAACAGCATTACTGCGTCAAAGATGTGCAGCTTTTAACAGATTACTACCAAACTGCCCTCCAAGATAGTTGAATTTATACTTCTACCAGCAATGTAAAGAGTTCCTATTTCCCATACCCTTTCCATCACTTAATTTAGCATCTATCAATCTGATGGGAAAATGACCTTGTTTTAATGGAGTACTTTTGATATTGTACCCTGTATGCATTACCTATTTTCTAAAGGGCATACACCTACTGACACTTTCCCAGAATCATCCTTCTCTTTTTCTAATTAAATAATATAATGCCCAAACAAAAAGTAACTTTAAAAAACTTTCCCTCTTCTCCACCCGCTAACCCTTCCCAGAGATCCTTCACTAAGAATATACACATCTACATTTTGCAGAAATGAAGTATGGCATTCTTGAGAGAGAAGACAGTATGATAAAAATGTTCATGCTGGGCAAGCATTGGCATAAAAAAAAAGTTAATCAAAAATCTCAAATGCTACATAGCATTGTTTGATATAATGTGCATCCCAATTCATTACTGGTTTTCTGGAAGCAGTGGTATTTTGATTATAACTCTGTAATTAATCTTGAAACAACATGCAAAATAGGTTGAAATGAGACAAAAGAACAGATATATGGTGAAGATTTTAAATCTGAAGTCATCAAACTGTTGTTTGGTCGCTAAGTTGCGTATGACTCTTTGTGACCCTATGGACTATAGCCTGCCAGGATCCTCTGCCCATGGGGTTTCCCAGGCAAGAATACTGGAGTGGGTTGCCATTTCTTCTCCAGGGCCTCTTCCCTACCCAGGGATCAAACCTGGGGCTTCTACTTGGCAGGTGGATTCTTTACCACTGGGCCACCTGGGAAGCCAAAGCTTGGATGAAAAATGAACTATTACCTACACAAAGATTAGAGGATATGCTGCTGAGAAGGCAGACAAGTGGGGGAAAAGCAGAGGCCTTACAGCCTCAGGATTTATACCCAGTGAGCAAACCAGAAAAAAGCCACAGAAAAAGAGAACAATTTAAAAAGTCAAGAGTTGTGTCAAGCGGTTTCCAAAATGATGGAATAATACTAACAAAATTAAATAAGAGCACTGCAGGGAAAACTGAGCAGAGATCATTACATTTTCCTGTAACATACTTAGGGCAGTAGTAAAATCTTAACCTTGATCAGTAACCTAAACCAGAATTGAAGTTGTTGACAGAGATAGCATAGCCTTGGATGACAATGGTTCAGAATTGACTATGAAAAAAGATAACTCACATTCTACCTCCTTCCAGAATATAACATTGCATGGATAATAAAATATAACACCAAGGAAAGGAGGAAAAGCAAATATCCCAGCCATGTGAACTAATAAAATTACTCTGGTTAAGAATTAAATTCACTCTGAGCTTACTGGTAAGCAAGGCAGAAGGGTAAACAGTTAATATCACACAGTTTCACAGAAACTTTTTCAAGAAACCAAACAAAAAATTTTCATTTGAGCCAAAATTCAAAGGCTAATGTCCTTGTAAGGTTTTACAATAAATGATGTAATTTTTAAAATGAAGAATTATACATAACAAATGTTAAACTCATTTTATTTTTCACATGGGTATTTCTTTTAATAATCCTCTACAGAAACTGGCAGAATCCTGAGTGAGTGCTGGCATCCCAGGTGACTTGCTGACTGAGGGATGATCCATACTTTGGAAGCTGAGTGTAAGGAAGCATCAACTGAAACCTTACCTCACAGAATAAGAGAAATGTTTACCTCATAAAGGCAAAATGGATGAAGTCAAGGGAAGGAAACTACATTTTGAAACCAGATCAGTCAAGAAATAGAATCTTTAAACTGATTAAAATTTTTTTCACAATCATTGAGACCAGTAATCTTCACTTCATCTGTAAATAGGAGATAGCTGGGGTTCACTCTTGAAATCCTTGATTGAAAGCTCTCAGGTTTATCATATACTTGGATTGCTACTAAACTTATCTAGCTATTACTCCAAACTTTGGTGTCAAAAACAGACTCTTTTGAACTATACAGTAAACAAGGTTATCTTATTGGCTATTCAAACTCCCAGGACACCTGAGCAAATATTCTTGAAGGAGTCCCTCAGTAGACTGCTTTTCTTCGGGGGCTAGGAGGAACAGGAAGGGACATTTTTATGTAGAATTGTCAATAAGCATTAGACAAAGTAAGTGTTCCAAAATTACTGCTAAGAAATGATTTATTTCAAAGGCAATGGCGGTATAAGCTTCTGGAAAACATGTAAATCACAAAAGCTCAATTTTCTCACAAAAGGGGAAAACAAGAGGGACACTAGAGCCACTGAAGAGACAGAATGGAAGACATTTTCTAGAGAAAGCCGTTCCCATCGAACAACCCACATTCTTCTTTCAATTCTGTAACTCTGGACATCCGTACTTACACTAGTTACATGCCTGGTAATTCAGAAAAGTAAAGTGAGTACCAAATAAACACAATTCTAGTCTCCAAAAAACGTTAAAGATGCAGAGATTTGACAAAAGTCTAGCTTTTCAGAACGTGACCACATTTGGGTCATCCAACTGAGGATGTTCAATGACTTGCCCATAATCATAAGGGCGCAAAATCCTTATCACAGAATATCACAAATGTGGCCCATCACCAAGCGATTTTTTTTAAAGTAACATTTTTCAGTCTGGGAAAACAATTTTAGCTCGAATGTTTTAGGATGGTGCCCATTTCAATTACAGGAAACATTAAGCCAGGTCTGAGATTTAAAGCAGAAGAATGGCACTTTCAGTTTGACTTAAGACAGCAATATAAGAACAGGAGGAAAAAACAAATCACATAGGGTCAGCACAAAGTCAGAAAAACAGTAAGACATAAAGAAAACAGGTAAACATTTACCTACAGTGGGAAAAAAAGCTCTGTGTCCATTTGTATTAACTCAAGACAAAATATCCAGGAAACTGCCTCACGTACTGCGTAGAAAAAAACCCCAATTTTGTTTAAAGATTAAATTGCAGGGCACAATAGGTGAGTTATCACCCTATCACAATTCATTTAAACCACAAAAGCGACTTAATTCGTTTTCAGAGTTAGCATTTTACCAGTCACATTCAATCCTGGCTATTTTCACATGTATTTTCAAAAACTCGCCCATCTCATGTAAGATGTCAAGACGGGCCAAAGCTGGTTGGCCCCCAGTGCAAACAGGTGGTCTGTACTGCGTGCCCCGTCTTCTAGGCCACATGACCCTTTTCCTCCTAATCTCATTGCGGAAACGTTATTTCCGGTGCCCCAGATGGCTCTACACAAGCCTTAAGAAGCCACTTTAGAAATGTTAAGAATATTCTGCTACACTAGGCTTCTCAAGAGATGGTGGCAGAGATCGAAGGAGGGATACGCAGAGAGGAAACTCGAGCCCAGAGAAGGAAGGAGTCAGAAAGGCACAGGCTTTGCCCATCGCCAGACTCCTAAATGTCACTTGGTGATGTTCGTGTGGCATCACCGCCAAGGGTTGGGCGGGCGGCCAGGCACTGCAGCCCGGAGCCGGGGCGCTGAGCACGCGCGGCGTGGGACAGACACGCAGCCACAGCTCCAGCACGGGGGTCAGGGGAGGGGGGCACCAAAGGGGTCCTCCGGACCCTTGGCAGCTCCACCCGGCGGCTGGGAAGGGAAGTAAGGGCCCAGCGAGGGGCGCGGGCGGGGCCGGGCCTAATCACATGGCGCAGAAGGCGCAGGCCGCCCGGCATCTCTTTCTTTCTCTTTCTCGAACCTCCGCTCCCATCCCGCCCCACCGGAGGCCCCTCCCGGGCCCGGGACCCAGGCGGGACGAAGCCTTCTGCGCCTCGAGTAGACACTCACTTTTCGCCTGAAGGCACCAGCTCCTTGCCCTCGTTGTTGGAGAATGCGTCCGTCTCCCCCGGGCCGTCCTTGGGGCCGGGCGCCTGTGGGACTGCGGGCGGCGACGCCCCAGGCTGCGGCGGCGGCTGCTGCTGCTGCTGAGTGCCCCCCTTGCCCAGCTCCTGTAGGATCTCCGAGGGCGAGCTGGACAGGCCCCTCGCGAGGGGCCCCGCCGACCGGCCGCCCCCGCCCCACCATGGGTAGAGCCGCGCGGCGGCCACCTGGCCCGTTCGTCCCCCGCCCAGGGGTCGCCGGCACAGGGTGACGAGGGGCTGCGCCCGCATCAGAACCGCGCAGCCGGCAGCGGGCGGGCGCAAGAACAGGTCCCGCAGCATCGCCGAGCCTCGGAGTCGCATCATACCGCCGGGTCCGTCAGCGTCCGCTCAACAGGGGAGGATGCTCGGGACGTGGGCGGCCGCTCTTTTCCGAGAATGCGGGCTCCGGCGCGACGGCCAGAGGGCAAAAAGAGGACAGGGGCAGAGACGTGGGTGTGGTTCCGGCTCCCACAGCCGCCGCCGCCGCTGCTGCTGCTGCTCCTCAGAATGCCCGCTACCGCGGCTTCTCAGACTGCCCACTACCGCTTCTCCTCCCACCGCGTACGGCTCCGCACTGAGGCTGAGGCGCAGGGGCGGGCCCGAGACATTCCGCGCGCACCCTCCAGGAGGCGGGAGGACGCCGACGGCCTGCCCCCTCCGCCAGTTCCGATTGGCTCAGATCCTCGACCTCGCTTATGATTGGTGACTGGTGCAGTCAAATTTCTCTCGGCGCCTGGTGCGCGGAGTGTCAGGCGGCTGACGGGCGGCAGGGGGGGTAGGGGAGGTTCGGAGGGGGAGGGGCGGGGCGTGGAATCAAACTGACATATGAGGCTGGAGAGGCAGGCAGGTCTCCAGAGTAGCCCCTTCTCTCTGGCCTGGTCAGGACCGAGGCTGCCACAGATAGAAACTGGGGGCCAGTGGTCTCGTCCTTTTCCAAACGGATAGGCTCCTGGACTCTGGGACCTCAAACTGTTTGGGCAACTGATGGGTAAGAGCCCCTGCAGCCCAGGGGCCGGCCATCAGTGGGCTTGGTCGTGGCTGGAGGCTGGCCTGGCCATCGGAGCTCGGCTGTCCAAACTTGCCGCTGGCCCCCGGCTATCCGGTAAGGGCGTGTGGCGACGCCTCTGAGGGCCGCGGACCCGCGAGGGCAGCCCCAGAAGAGCTTGTCCTTCTCCCAAATGTTACATTTACTTGAAACTTTCCATGGTTGGCGACTGCCCAGATGTGAAGTGTTTTGGAAAAAATGAGCAAAATCCTTTCAGCTATGCGGCTTAGCCATTTGGAGGATTGGAGTTCGGGGGAGGGCAAAGAGAGAAGGGGAAAATCCAAAACGTGACAGCTTTCCTTTTAGAAAAATTGCTTTTAAAAATGTGCAGTGACATCTCAAAAATACTTTTGAACAACGATTCCCCTAATACTAGTTTGCTTCAGAGCAAAATTGTAGATGCTTCTCTATTTTAAAGCTGCCTCATCGTTGTAAAATAGAAGCATCCAGATCCTGTTCTCTAAATCGTTTTCAGCCTAGTATCATTTTATCCATTTACACTTTTGGACCTGTAGGAAAAGAGCTGTGGATCTGATAATCTCTGACTTTTTCTTTGAGCCTATGTAGCCTATATACAGTCCACTTTCAGCTCCCCCTGCCCCCAAATTCTTTAGGCGATACCCTGAAACAATTAGTTTTAAATGCATAGATTCACAAAGGTTAATATGGCTCCCCTGGTGGCTCAATCCGTAAAGAATCTGCCTGCAATGCAGGATGACGGGGTTCGATCCCTGGGTCCAGAAGATCCTCTAAAGCAGGAAATGGCAACCTACTCCAGTATTCTTGCCTGGAAAATCTCATGGACAGAAGAGCCTGGCATGTTATATAGTCCATGGGGTCATAAGAGTGGGAGATGACTTAGTGACTAAACCACCACCAGAAAGTTTAATGGAATGATGTTGTATATCAGGGGCATGCATCATTAACGGATCATCAGATTTAGTAATGTAATGAATCTTAAAATATTGCACTAGATTAGTAATTAAGCAATGTGGCTGAACCTACCAGTATGTGACCTCTGGCATGTCACAGTCTTGTGTTTAAGTGTTTTTTATCTCTCTTTAACCAGAAGAATATGGAGTAAGCTATTATTATATGTATACTTTTTTTCCCCCAAGTTAAGACAATTGCAAATCATTTAGATGGTTTTTATTACTACTTAGTGTTACCTGTCACTAAATTTGATGAGCCAAAGCAAATATATTTAGGAAAAGGGAAATTAGGTTTGGAGGAAAAGTAGCAAATACTACATCTCCCTAATATTTCCAGTCTGACTTATCAATGTCATAAACCTGGATACTGTCCTATCTGTCAGATATACCTAGTTATCAGTTTTGACTGCCTCCCTTCTCAGAATGACATCCAAGCTATTGACAAATTCAGTTATTATTTTCCTCCTGGTTTTTCTTAGTTTCTCTATTTTTCCTATGAAAATTCTTTCCAGTGTTTAAAGGTTTATATATTTTATAGTATACTTAACACATGTAGAAAGTAAACCAAGTAAGAGATTATTTTCTGGAGTTTCTACTTTCAAGGATGAGCTGGTGAGAGTGGACAGATGTTACTCCTAATACTTAGAACAGCTTCAAGTCCACTGAAATTTAACCCCTTGTTTGAAAAGACTAATACAAAGTTAGATAGCAAATTGAATTAAAATGTGACTCATTAATACTTTTGATTATTTTCTTCATCTTATATAATTTTTAAAATCTTTAATGATTTTTTGGAACTATGAGTTAATTACCATTTCTATTAGATTAATTATTCGACTATTAAGTCATATAACATATATAGTTATCCCTTTACAAGCATTTTATACACATACAATAGCCTACCAAAATATCTACCAACAAAATAACTCTTTGGTTTAGCATGTGTCTGGGTTGTCAGACTACTCCTAGACGTCCTCTTTGCTACTAGACAGATGCAGTTATCCTACCATGGGGTGTGGTCTCATAGCCATTGAGAAGATAGTCAACCATAGAAAGGAAAAATTGGAATTTTTGCACTTTGTGTTTGTTCTAACTAGAACAGTTCCTGAACTTCTGTACTCTTTTGAAGATTAGAAAAGGCTAATGCTTCAAGATGAAAATATATATATATAAGTTCCACATCTTGCCCTTCACAAAAACTAAAAGGTATTATTTGTTGACCTAGAGCTAGATAGAAAATAGTTTTCCTTTGACTAACACCTTAAAAGAGTTGCCTAAGTTTTTTTGATTTGTTGGTTTGTTTGAAATTCTTCTATTTAGAAAATAGAGTAAGGCTCAGGAAGCCTCTAAACAAGCTTCTGCTGCTACTTCCCTTTCTTCTCTTGGTTTCCTGCTTTAACTGGCCAACTTCCTAGCCTCACTGATGAACCTTGCCAAACATAACTTATTTTTCCAAAGCTGAACTTAGATCTTTATTAAAGTATTATAAATCTTTCATCTATATAATACAGGTAGCATTGGTATCTTATAGGGTTGTTGTGAGTGTTAAATGAATCAATACATGTATGGCACTTAGAACAATGTTAGTTGAATTCTGTTTTAGCTATAATTATTATTATTTTCCCATGAGTGAATAAATTTTATTGTACAGTATGATTAGTTGTCACATCTATTACTGTAAATACAAATAGGCAATTGTTTTAAACCATGTAATCATAAAATACCATTTAAGAAGAAGTTTTGTAGTTGTTATTCAGTCACTAAGTCATGTCTGACTTTTTGCAATCCCATGGACTGCAGCATGTGGCTCCTCTGTCCTTCACTATATCCCTGAGTTTGCTCAGAGTCATGTCCACTTAGTCAGTGGTACTGTCTAACCATCTCATCCTCTGCTGCCCTCTTCTCCTTTTGCCATCAGTCTTTCCCAGCATCAGGGTCTTTTCCAGTGATTCAGCTTTTTTCATCATGTAGCCAAAGTATTGGAGTTTCAGCTTGAACATCAGTCCTTCTAATGAATTTTCAGGGTTGATTTCCTTTAGATTGATTGGTTTGATTTCCTTGCAGTCCCAGGGACTCTCAAGAGTCTTCTGCAGCACCACAGTTCGAAGGCATCAGTTCTTCAGTGTTTAGCTTTCTTGATGGCCCAACTCTTTCTTTGCAGCTGAAGTTGGAGAAGTTGTACATAGTCAGCAAAAACAAGATGTGGAGCTGACTGTAGGGCAGATCATGAGCTCTTTATTGCAAAAGAAGATGCTAACGTCCCAAAATAAGATAATTTTTTTCATTTTTAGAAAACAAAGCAATGATTTGCAAAGTATCTTAAAATAGACTACTACAAAGACAGCTTAAGCAAAGCTAGGCTCAGTGTCTGGGGTACCACCTATTTACAAATAACTTTTAGAAAAGAAATGGTACTAAATGAAGAATTGCTAGACCAAAAAGCAAAACAAAACTAAACCGGCCTGAATGTACATGTCACATACAATTAAACCTAAAAATCTATCATTTGCCATCTATGTAAATTAAAATGAATATCTGTCTTTGCAGTATCACACAAAAATGGCAAGAGAAATTTTAATCAGATTTGAAGAGATTGTTTGAATGGTCCCATTTAAAATACTAACCATATGGAAATCTTTTTGAGAGTCCTCTGATGGCTGGGATAGGAGTTGGGGTGGTAATCAGTTATTTTTCTTCATTTAGAGTGATATGATAAAGATTTCAGTTAGTTTGGTTTATAAATTATTTAGACTTAGGTCACGGTTATATGCCTGGAACCTCCAGGTGTTTACTGATTTTTCAAGCGATTTTCTTTCTTTTTTTTTTTGTAGATTCATAGAAAATATTAAATTAGACTAAATCCCATCCTAGATATCAGCAAGTTGTATATTAGCAAAACCTTAAAAAGTTTGATTTTATAGATGGCCAAAAAGTCAGTCAAAAGGATACCTACTCGAGTCTGAAAACCTCTGTGGTAGGTTGTATTACTGTTCCCAAATATTTTTGTCTCTCCCAATAGAAGTCTTTACTTCCTCACCTTGTTGAATGGGAGGCTTGCCCTTATGCCTTGATTTGTTCAGTGAAATGTGAAAGGAAGTGATGTAGGCCACTGCTAAGCAGAAACTTTAGGAGTCATCACATGTTTCTGTCATCTCTCTTTTCCTTTTGGTATATGAAGAGCATGTCCGAAGAGTGGATGAGTCCTTCATCTGGGTCTCAGATTGATGGAACAAACCTGAAGATGACTGTGACTAACAAAGACTACAAAGAGAAATAAACGGTACTGTAAGTAATTTCAACTTGGGGGTTATTGTCATAGAATGACTTAGGTTGACCTGTGCATTATCCAGGTTGAATGAAAACTTGGCAGCCATGAGACTAATATTAATTACAGAGAGTATTGGAGAACTCTGGAAACTGGCAGTCGATCTCTAGCACAGTTGAAACAGTACCACTGAGAGAACAGTCAGAATAGGCATTCTTTTTCAGAGACAATTAAAACTAAAGTTTAGGCAGGAGATATTCGATATTTATAAGTTTATATTTGGACACTTTGGGGAAAATAAGCTTGAGGAATGAACTCCATACTAATTATGCTATGTTGGATTTATGCTCTGAAATCTAATGTTGATTCAACATCTGAAAGTTGTCACATTTTCTAAGCTCTGAAAAAGAAAAATGAACCCAGACTGTGTCAATCTGCTCTTCAAATGGTAAGATCATATTACCAGTTTGGAAAACAATTATTAAACTCTGCTGAAATAATTATTTATGGAGCTAAATGCAAAATTCAAACACTTGGGAGAAAAGCATCAGAGTCCACAGCAAGGTATTTTGATGTTCTGGGTAAAGAGAAATCAATATTCATTCTCTGTACAGAGCAGGTTCCTTCAAATTTGCTTTTCAAGCATCTGACCTTTACAGTTGGCATGTGAGTCCCTCTGTCTGATTATAAGTCACAAGAGGGAACTCAACAAAAGAAAGGTTGGCTTCTGATAGCACTGCTTCTCATAGTGACAATACCATGAGGCAGAGTTTCAATAGGCACCCCAGAGAGTACGACAGTATGATGTTTAAAAAAAAAAAAAATCTCTGTAGAAACAATCTAAATGTTTTATCAGTAGAAGAATGGCTTAAAATAATTATCATATTTCTACATTTTACATGTGGCAAACTATATTGTCTAAACTTAATGGCCCAAGTATATGTTTAAAGAGGATAAGCCTCAAAAACAGATCACAGATGGATATGATTATAAAACTGTAAAACATGCAAAACAATATATTATTTACAGATGTATACATATGTGATTTTTAAAGTTTCAAATGAGCATAGGAATGATAAACATCAAATTCAGTTCAGGGGTTATTATCTCTGTGTATATATCATAAGGAATGGGATTGAAGAAATGTACAAAGAGCTTCAGCTGTATCTGCAATGACTGAGTTTTTTAAAAATAATTTTTAAAATCTGAAGCAACTATGGTACTTGGGTAGTTGATATACAAGTATTTGTTATATCCTCTTTCTTTTTCTCTGTGGTTGAAATATTTCACAGTTAAAGAAATGGCACTTTGTTGTAATGTTGAAAGCCAATATTTTTCTCTAAAAATATTAAGTGTAGAAAATATTCTAAACTAATATTCAATTTTTAATGTTTCCTTTTAAACCCTTTTAAATTTTGCCTAACCAATGCTGAGTGATACAACTAGTAAAAAAAAAAAATTAGTGTGTGTGTACGCACACACATGCACATGCTGCACCGTGTCCAACTCTTTGCAACCCCATGGACTATATATAGCCTACCAGGCTCCTCTGTCCTTGGAATTTTCCAGGCAAGAATACTGTAGTGGGTTGGTCATTTCTTTCTCCAGGGGATCTTCCCAACCCAGGGATTGAACCCATGTCTCTTGTGTCTTCTGCATTGGCAGGTGGTTTCTTTAGCTGAGCCACCGGGCTAGCCCAGTAAAACAACATAGCTACCTTGTAAATATATTTCAGATATGTATCCAACCAAAAAGGCTTTACAAAAGGTATAAATGACTAACATTTAAGTGAAAAAACTGATAGAAAAAATTATTTGGTGTTTGACTGTATCAAACATAAATATGAAGGTAGTTCTGTAATATAATATGAATAAAACATTTTTTTCTTTAGAAATTAAAGAAGTTCTTTATCTTCGTAACATTCCTGTTGGGGACAGATATTAATTGTTAAATTTTATGACTACAGAAATTATAAGTTAATAAGATGACACCTCTAGCAAGATGAGGCCCTTGCCCTCATTTCTTTTGAACCGTTGAACAAGTACCTATATGAGACCTGTTCCCTAGAGCAAAAACATCACATGACTTAAAAATCTTTAAGAGTAATTTCCCCAATCAGAGGTTCAGTAGGTAACTTGAATAAAATAGACCAGGCTATATTAGGGAATGATTTAGCCCAGTAAGTTGGAATTGAAATGCTCTGTATAAAGGGGCAGTAGCTAATCCACCTGAGCCAATTTTAGCTAAGTGGAATGCAGGCACATTTACATAAACCTTTGGATTGTTAGAAATATAATTTTTTTAATGTAGGTCTCTCAGTATTCATGTTTTAATATAAATTTATTTATTTTAATTGGAGGTTAATTACTTTACAAAATTGTATTGGTTTTGCCATACATCAACATGAATCTGCCACAGGCATACACGTGTTCCATATCCTGAGCCCCCCTCCCTCCTCCCTCCCCATACCATCCGTCTGGGTCGTCCCAGTGCACCAGCTCCAAGCATCCAGTATCATGCATTGAACCTGGACTGGCGATTCATTTCAATATGATATTATACATGTTTCAATGCCATTTTCCCAAATCATCCCACCCTCTAGCTCTGCCACAGAGTCCAAAAGACTGTTCTATACATCTGTGTCTCTCTTGTGTCTCACATACAGGGTTATTGTTACCATCTTTCTACATTCCATATATATGCATTAGTATACTGTATTGGTGTTTTTCTTTCTGACTTACTTCACTCTGTATAATAGGCTCCAGTTTCATCCACCTCATTAGACCTGATTCAAATGTATTCTTTTTAATGGCTGAGTAATACTCCATTGTGTATATGTACCACAGCTTTCTTATCCATTCATCTGCTGATGGACATCTAGGTTGCTTCCATGTCCTGGCTATTATAAACAGTGCTGCAATGAACATTGGGGTACACGTGTCTCTTTCAATTCTGGTTTCCTTGGTGTGTATGCCCAGCAGTGGGATTGCTAGGTCATAAGGCAGTTCTATTTCCAGTTTTTAAGGAATCTCCACACTGTTCTCCATAGTGGCTGTACTAGTTTGCATTGCCACCAACAGTGTGAGGGTTCCCTTTTCTCCACATCCTCTCCAGCATTTATTGCTTGTAGACTTTTGGATCTCAGCCATTCTGACTAGCGTGAAATGGTACCTCATTGTGGTTTTGATTTGCATTTCTCTAATAATAAGTGATGTTGAGCATCTTTTCATGTGTTTGTTAGCCATCTGTACGTCTTCTTCGGAAAAATGTCTATTTAGTTCTTTGGCCCACTTTTTGATTGGGTCATTTATTTTTCTGGAGTTGAGCTGCATAAGTTGCTTGTATATTTTTGAGATTAGTTGTTTGTCAGTTGCTTCATTTGCTATTATTTTCTCCCATTCCGAAGGCTGTCTTTTCATCTTGCTTAGTTTCCTTTGTTGTACAGAAGCTTTTAAGTTTAATTAGGTCCCATTTGTTTATTTTTGCTTTTATTTCCAATATTCTGGTAGGTGGGTCACAGAGGATCCTGCTGTGATTTATGTCTGAGAGTGTTTTGCCTATGTTCTCCTCTAGGAGTTTTATAGTTTCTGGTCTTACATTTAGATCTTTAATCCATTTTGAGTTTATTTTTATATATGGTGTTAGAAAGTGTTCTAGTTTCATTCTTTTACAAGTGGTTGTCTAGTTTTCCCAGCACCACTTGTTAAAGAGATTGTCTTTAATCCATTGTATATTCTTGCCTTCTTTGTCAAAGATAAGGTGTCCATATGTGTGTGGATTTATCTCTGAGCTTTCTATTTTGTTCCATTGATCTATATTTCTGTCTTTGTGCTAGTACCATACTGTCTTGATGGCTGTGGCTTTGTGGTAGAGCCTAAAGTCAGGCAGGTTGATTCCTCCAGTTCCATTCTTATTTCTCAAGATTGCTTTGGCTATTCGAGATTTTTTTTTTTGTATTTCCATACAAATTGTGAAATTATTAAATTCTAGTTCTCTGAAAAATACCATCGGTAGCTTGGTAGGGATTGAATCTATAGATTGCTTTGGGTAGTATACTCATTTTCATTATATTGATTCTTCTCATGAACATGGTCTATTTCTCCATCTATTAGTGTCCTCTTTGATTTCTTCCACTAGTGTTTTATTGTTTTCTATATATAGGTCTTTAGTTTCTTTAGGTAGATATATTCCTAAGTATTTTATTCTTTTCATAGCAATGGTGAATGGAATTGTTTCCTTAATTTCTCTATTTTCTTATTATTAGTGTATAGGAATGCAAGAGATTTCTGTGTATTGATTTTATATCCTGCAACTTTATTGTATTTATTGATTAGCTCCAGTAATTTTCTGGTGGAGTCTTTAGGGTTTTCTATGTAGAGGATCATGTCATCTGCAAACAGTGAGTTTTACTTCTTCTTTTCCAGTTTGGATTCCTTTTATTTCTTTTTCTGCTCTGATTGCTGAGGCCAAAACTTCCAAAACTATGTCGAATAGTAATGGTGAAAGTGGGCACCCTTGTCTTGTTCCTGACTTTAGGGGAAATGCTTTCAATTTTTCACCATTGAGGATAATGTTTGCTGTGGGTTTGTCATATATATTATGTTGAGGAATGTTTCTTCTATTTCTGCTTTCTGGAGAGTTTTTATCATAAATGGATGTTGAATTTTGTCAGAGGCTTTCTCTGCATCTATTGAGATAATCATATGGCTTTTATTTTTCAATTTGTTAATGGGGTGTATCACATTGATTTGCAAATGCTGAAGAATCCTTGGCATCCCCGGGATAAAGCCCACTTAGTCATGGTGTATGATCTTTTTAATGTGTTGTTGGATTCTGATTGCTAGAACTTTGTTAAGGATTTTTGCATCTATGTTCATGAGTGATATTGGCCTGAGGTTTTCTTTTTTTGTGGCATCTTTGTCAGGTTTTGGTATTAGGGTGATGGTGGCCTCAGAGAATGAGTCTGGAAGTTTACCTTCCTCTGCAATTGTCTGGAAGAGTTTGAGTAGGATAGGTGTTAGCTCTTCTCGAAATTTTTGGTAGCATTCAGCTGTGAAGCCGTCTGGACCTGGGTTTTTGTTTGCTGGGAGATTTCTGATTACAGTTTCAATTTCTGTGCTTGTGATGGGTCTGTTAAGATTTTCTTTTTTTTTTCTGGTTCAGTTTTGGAAAGTTGTACTTTTCTAAGAATTTGTCAATTTCTTCCACGTTGCCCTTTTTATTGGCATATAATTGCTGATAGTAGTCTCTTATGATCCTTTGTATTTCTGTGTTGTCTGTTGTGATCTCTCCATTTTCATTTCTAATTTTATTGATTTGATTTTTCTCCCTTTGTTTCTTGATGAGTCTGGCTAATGGTTTGTCAATTTTATTTATTCTTTCAAAGAACCAGCTTTTGGCTTTGTTGATTTTTGCTATGGTCTCTTTTGTTTCTTTTGCATTTATTTCTGCCCTAATTGTTAAGATTTCTTTCCTTCTACTAACTCTGGGGTTCTTCATTTCTTCTTTTTCTAGTTGCTTTAGGTATAGAGTTAGGTTATTTATTTGACTTTTTCCTTGTTTCTTGAGGTATGCCTGTATTGCTATGAACTTTCCCCTTGGCACTGCTTTACAGTGTCCCACAGGTTTTGGGCTATTGTGTTTTCATTTTCATTCATTTCTATGCATGTTTTGATGTTTGTTTTTTTTTTAAAATTTCTTCTGTGATTTGTTGGTTGTTCAGCAGCGTGCTGTTCAGCCTCCATATGTTGGAATTTTTAATAGTTTTTCTCCTGTAATTGAGATCTAATCTTACTGCATTGTGGTCAGAAAAGATGCTTGGAATGATTTCTGTTTTTTTGAATTTACCAAGGCTAGATTTATGGCCTGGGATGTGATCTATCCTGGAGAAGGTTCTGTGTGTGCTTGAGAAAAAGGTGAAATTCATTTTTTTGGGGTGAAATGTCCTATAGATATCAATTAGATCTAACTGGTCTATTGTATCATTTAAAGTTTGCGTTTCCTTGTTAATTTTCTGTTTAGTTGATCTATCCATAGGTGTGAGTGGGGTATTAAAGTCTCCCACTATTATTGTGTTACTGTTAATTTCCACTTTCATACTTGTTAGCATTTGTCTTACATATTGAGGTGCTCCTATGTTGGGTGCATATATATTTATAATTGTTATATCTTCTTCTTGGATTGATTCTTTGATCGTTATGTAATGTCCTTTGTCTCTTTTCACAACCTTTGTTTTATTTTTTTTTATTATTATTTTTTTAAATCTTTAATTCTTACATGCATTCCCAAACATGAACCCCCCTCCCACCTCCCTCCCCATAACAACTTTCTGGGTCATCCCCATGCACCAGCCCCAAGCATGCTGCATCCTGCGTCAGACATAGACTAGCGATTCAATTCACATGATAGTATACATGTTAGAATGTCATTCTCCCAAATCATCCCACCCTCTCCCTCTCCCTCTGAGTCCAAAAGTCCGTTATACACATCTGTGTCTCTTTCCCTGTCTTGCATACAGGGTCGTCATTGCCCTCTTCCTAAATTCCATATATATGTGTTAGTATACTGTATTGGTGTTTTTCTTTCTGGCTGACTTCACTCTGTATAATCGGCTCCAGTTTCATCCATCTCATCAGAACTGATTCAAATGAATTCTTTTTAACGGCTGAGTAATACTCCATTGTGTATATGTACCACAGCTTTCTTATCCATTCATCTGCTGATGGACATCTAGGTTGTTTCCATGTCCTGGCTATTATAAACAGTGCTGCGATGAACATTGGGGTACATGTGTCTCTTTCAATTCTGGTTTCCTCAGTGTGTATGCCCAGCAGTGGGATTGCTGGGTCATAAGGTAGTTCTATTTGCAATTTTTAAGGAATCTCCACACCGTTCTCCATAGTGGCTGTACTAGTTTGCATTCCCACCAACAGTGTAGGAGGGTTCCCTTTTCTCCACACCCTCTCCAGCATTTATTGCTTGCAGATTTTTGGATCGCAGCCATTCTGACTGGTGTGAAGTGGTACCTCATTGTGGTTTTGATTTGCATTTCTCTAATAATGAGTGATGTTGAGCATCTTTTCATGTGTTTGTTAGCCATCCGTATGTCTTCTTTGGAGAAATGTCTATTTAGTTCTTTGGCCCATTTTTTGATTGGGTCGTTTATTTTTCTGGAGTTGAGCTGCATAAGTTGCTTGTATATTTTTGAGATTAGTTGTTTGTCAGTTGCTTCATTTGCTATTATTTTCTCCCATTCAGAAGGCTGTCTTTTCACCTTGCTTATAGTTTCCTTTGTTGTGCAGAAGCTTTTAATTTTAATTAGATCCCATTTGTTTATTTTTGCTTTTATTTCCAGAATTCTGGGAGGTGGATCATAGAGGATCCTGCTGTGATTTATGTCTGAGAGTGTTTTGCCTATGTTCTCCTCTAGGAGTTTTATAGTTTCTGATCTTACACAACCTTTGTTTTAAAGTCTATTTTATCTGATATGAGTATTGCTACTCCTGCTTTCTTTTCGTCTCTATTTGCATGAAATATCTTTTTCCAGCCCTTTGCTTTCAGTCCGTATGTGTACCCTGTTTTGAGGTGGGTCTCTTGTAGACAACATTTATAGGGGTGTTGTTTTTGTATCCATTCAGCCAGTCTTTGCCTTTTGGTTGGGGCATTCAACCCATTTACATTTAAGGTAATTATTGATAAGTATGATCCCGTTGCCATTTACTTTATTGTTTTGGGTTTGAGTTTATACACCGTTTTTGTGTCTCCTGTCTAGAGAATATCCTTTAGCATTTGTTGGAGAGCTGGTTTGGTGGTGCTGAATTCTCTGAGCTTTTGCTTGTCTGTAAAGCTCTTGATTTCTCCTTCATATTTGAATGAGATCCTTGCTGGGTACAGTATCTGGCTGTAGGTTATTTTCTTTCATCACTTTAAGTATGTCTTACCATTCCCTCCTGGCCTGAAGAGTTTCTATTGAAAGATCAGCTGTTATCCTTATGGGAATCCCCTTGTGTGTTATTTGTTGTTTTTCCCTTGCTGCTTTTAATATTTGTTCTTTGTGTTTGATCTTTGTTAATTTGATTCATATGTGTCTTGGGGGTGTTTCACCTTGGGTTTATCCTGTTTGGGACTCTGTGTTTCTTGGACTTGGGTGATTATTTCCTTCCCCATTTGAGGGAATTTTTCAACTATTATCTCCTCAAGTATTTTCTCATGGTCTTTCTTTTTGTCTTCTTCTTCTGGGACTCCTATGATTTGAATGTTGGGGCGTTTAACACTGTCCTGGAGGTCTCTGAGATTGTCCTCATTTCTTTTAATTCACTTTTCTTTTTTCCTCTCTGATTCATTTATTTCACCATTCTATCTTCTATTTCACTAATCCTATTTTCTGCCTCTGTTATTGTACTATTTGTTGCCTCCAGAGTGTTTTTGATCTCATTTATTGCATTATTCATTATATTTGACTCTTTTTTGTTTCTTCTAGGTCCTTGTTAAACCTTTCTTGCATCGTCTCAATTCTTGTCTCCAGGCTATTTATCTGTGATTCCATTTTGATTTCAAGATTTTGGATCATTTTCGCTATCATTATTTGGAATTCTTTATGAGGTAGATTTCCTATCTCTTCCTCTTTTGTTTGGATTGGTGAACATTTATCCTGTTCCTTTACCTGCTGGGTATTCCTCTGTCTCTTCATCTTGGTTATATTGCTGAGTTTGGGGTGTCCTTTCTGTATTCTGGCAGTTTGTGGAGTTCTCTTTATTGTGGAGTTTCCTCACTGCGGGTGGGGTTGTACAGGTGGCTTGTCAAGGTTTCCTGGTTAGGGAAGCTTGTGTCGGTGTTCTGGTGGGTGGAGCTGGATTTCTTCTCTCTGGAGTGCAATGAAGTGTCCAGTAATGAGTTATGAAATGTTGATGGTTTTGGAGTAACTTTGGGCAGCCTGTATATTGGAGCTCAGGGCTGTGTTCCTGTGTTGCTGGTGAATTTGTGTGGTAGTCTTGCTCTGGAGCTTGTTGGCCCTTGGGTGGTGCTTGGTTTCAGTGTAGGTATGGAGGCGTTTGATGAGCTCCTTTCAATTAATGTTCCCTGGAGTCAGGAGTTCTCTGGTGTTCTCAGGATTTGGACTTAAGCCTCCTGCTTCTGGTTTTCAGTCTTATTTTTACAGTAGTCTCAAGACTTATCCTTCTATACAGCACCGTTGATAAAACATCTAGGTTAAAGATGAAAAGTTTCTCCATAGTGAGGGACACCCAGAGAGGTTCACAGAGTTACATGGAGAAGAGAAGAGGGAGGAGGGAGTTAGAGGTGACCTGAATGAGATGAGGTGGAATCAATAGAGGAGAGCAAGCTAGCCAGTAATCACTTCCTTATGTGCACTCCACAACTGCACCGCTCAGAGAGGTTCACGGAGTTATACAGAGAAGAGAAGAGGGAGGAAGGATACAGAGGTGGCTAGGAAGATAAAAAGGGGGGAATCAAAAGAAGAGAGACAGATCCAGCCAGTAATCAGTTCCCTAAGTGTTCTCCACCGTCTGGAACACACAGAGATTCACACAGTTGGGTAGAGAAGAGAGGGGGTAGGGAGGAGACAGAGGCGACCTGGTGGAGAAAAAGGAGAGTCCAAAAGAGGAGAGAGCAGTCAAGCCAGTAAAAATGGATACTGAATATTGGGTTCTTAAAGGTACAAAGTGATAACAAATACCAAACAGCAAAGATTAAAAGTCTATAGTAAAGTTTGGAATTTCAAAAATACGATATTAAAGAAAAGCAGAAAAAAAAGAAAAAAAATACAAAGTCACAAAAATTATTATATATATATATATATGAAGTTTGCTTTAAAAAATAGTCTTTTTTTTGCAAAGTAATAGTAGGTTATAAAAGTGAAAATTGAAGGGGTAATAGAGGACTTAAAATTTTTTAAAAACTAAAAAAAAAGAATGATCATAAAAATAGTAAAAATATATCTACGACTTTCTCTGGTGTTGTTGTGGGTATTGTGGGGTCAGTTCATTTTTGGAGAGTTCCTTTTCTGGCTTATATTTCTCAAGATCTATATTCAGATAACACCACCCTTATGGCAGAAAGTGAAGAGGAACTAAAAAGCCTCTTGATGAAAGTGAATGTGGAAAGTGAAAAAGTTGGCCTAAAGCTCAACATTCAGAAAACGAAAATCATGTCATCCGGTCCCATCACTTCATGGGAAATAGATGGGAAACAGTGGAAACAGTGTTAGACTTTATTTTTTGGGGCTCCGAAATCACTGCAGATGGTGATTGCAGCCATGATATTAAAAGATGCTTACTCCTTGGAAGAAAAGTTATGACCAACCTAGATAGTATATTCAAAAGCAGAGACATTACTGACTAAGGTCCGTCTAGTCAAGGCTATGGTTTTTCCTCTGGTCATGTATGGCTGTGAGAGTTGGACTGTAAAGAAGGCTGAGCGCCAAAGAATTGATGCTTTTGAGCTGTGGTGTTGGAGAAGACTCTTGAGAGTCCCTTGGACTGCAAGGAGATCCAACCAGTCCATTCTGAAGGAGATTAGCCCCGGGATTTCTTTGGAAGGAATGATGCTAAAGCTGAAACTCCAGTACTTTGGCCACCTCAGGCGAAGAGTTGACTCATTGGAAAAGATTTTGATACTGGGAGGGATTGGGGGCAGGAGGAGAAGGGGACGACCGAGGATGAGATGGCTGGATGGCAACACCAACTCAATGGACGTGAGTCTGAGTGATCTCTGGGAGTTGGTGATGGACAGGGAGGCCTGGTGTGCTGCAATTCATAGGGTCGCAGAGTCGGACATGACAGAGCAACTGAACTGAACTGAACTGAATAGGCCCCTTCCTATGTAGTCGGTACTAATGACAGGATTTTAATCTATTGCATCTGTCTCTTCCAAGGCAGTTCCCTCTGTTTTAACTTCTTCTGTTTGCTGGTCTCTTCAGTGTCTGATTTCCGCCCTGACACAAAGGGGGCAGTGGTGGACACCTTTTTTAGCCTCACTTGTTCAGTTGTGCTGTGGAGAGGTAAGGACGCTGCAAACAAATAACACTGATGTGTGCTTGCAGTGCCTCAGCCACACTGGGCCTGCCCCCTGCTTATGGCGTGTGTACCCGCCCTGTCCACACTTCTCAGGATCTAGGTTGCTCCACTGGGAACTGTTTGAGGCTGGCCTCGGGCTGCATGCTCCTCCCAGGTCTAAGCTGCTCACATTCAGGCACACATGTAGTCCTCAGAGGCACAGACTCAGTTGGGCCTGCGTTTTGTGCCCTTCCCAGGTCCGAGCAGCTCAGGTGATGAGGTGTTTGGCGAGTGCAGTCACTGCGACTTATGGCCTCCTCTGTCCCTGCCACTTGGTTTTCTGGGTGTACAACTGGCACACCTTCTCAGGCGGATGTTGACTGTCCAGAACCCCAAGAAGTCTTAGCAAAGAAGCCTGCTTTCTGTTTTGTAGATAATGTCCCTCTGGGGCTGCAATTGCCCCCTTCCGGCTCTGGCTTCATGTCACCGGAAGGGGATGGTCTGCAGCCAGGTAGCTCTGTTCAGTCCCTTGTTCTGTTTTGGGCCTGGCGGTGTCTTAGGGCTTTTCATGTGGTAGCTATCCCACAGTCTCTGGTTTGCTAGCCCAAGTTAGTTCGCTCCGATTGTCCTCAGGGCATACAGGCCAGATCCTTACTCTAAGCAATGCAGCCTGCACCTCCCTGCCCAGCCCCTGCTTGCTAGGGGCGGATGCAGGCATCTGCACTGCTTCTCTGCTGGGGGAGTTAAAGTTGGGCTTGTAATCTGTGGGTTTTAATTATTTATTTATTTATTTTTCTTTCCTGTTATGTTGCCCTCTGTGCTTCCAAGGCTTGCCACAGACTCGGCAGTGAGAGTGTTTCCTGGTGTTTGGAACACTCTTTTTAAGACTCCCTTCCCAGGATGGAGCTCCGTCCCTACCTCTTTTGTCTCTTTTTCTTGTCTTTTATATTTTCCCTACCTCCTTTTGAAGACAATGGGCTGCTTTTCTGGGCACCTGAACGTTCCTCCTGGTAGGCTACAGTCCATGGGGTCGCTAAGAGTTGGACACGACTGAACGACTTCACTTTCACTTTTCACTTTCATGATTCGGAGAAGGAAATGGCAATAGCCATTTGAGATGTGCAGGTACGTACAGTACCTACAGTCCCAGGTACATACAGTCTCATTTTGCAGGTGAGAAAACTGACACAGAAACATGAAATAATCTGTTCAATATTTTAATGACTTGCCTTAAAAGTATCACACATTTCATAACTCTGTGGCTTTTACCCTTGCTATTTCCCTTGACCATTTCCATCTGGATGTATTATCTGTTTCCTAAAGAACTCAGCTTAAATATTGTCTCCTCTGCAAAGCCTTCCTTGAACTTTCTGAGAAGAGTTAAGGGCTTCTTTCATTCTGTATCAGGGCTTCTTTGTTAATATCTTCATTTATTCTATTACTCTAATTATTCATGTGCATCTCTCCCAAATGGGCAGGATGATTTAAATTTTTTAGCTTTCAACATACCACTATCATTTTGCATAATATCATTTTCAGTAACATAATTGAGGCTGATTACTGTAACACAATAGTTTATTAATTGGAAAGTAAAATAAATATATTAGGACAAGTCAAAAATCAAAATTTTATTTGAATCTCAAGTAAATTCCTCCTCTATTATACTTTACAAAGAGGAGGATGGTTAATAAAAATTCAAACTGCCAAAGGACTTTATAAACACCCTGTTTTTTAATGACTGCTATTGAGTCCAAGCTCACTCTGCTTGCCATATGACAGGCCAATGAATTAGAGACAAGGTATTGTGGCAAGAAATAAGACTTTATTTAGAGCCGGCTGACTGAAAGGAAGGCAGACTAATGTCTCAAAATAACCATCTTATTGGGTCTGGATGCCAGGTTCTTTTATAGATCAGAGATGTGGGGAGGTGAGGAAACAAAGTATAAAGGCCATTAATCTTGCAAATATCTCCTAGAATGGCAAGCCTCAGGCAGGCGAATGTGTTAATTTCTTCCTTGCTGCCATCTACGGGTGGACATCATTCTGAACAAAGGCACTTTGATTTTAACAGCCAGGCAGAAGGGCAGTATTCTCTGAGCAGACCATTATGTGTGGTTATAATAACAAAAGCAATGGAAAGCAAATCAAAGAAACAGTTCCAACATGGAATTAGACTTGACTTTTCCCTGCAACAGGTCTACATGTGCCAACCATCATGATGGGAGCTAAGATTGCAGAGATGAATAAGGCATAGTCTTTTGGTTTAAGGAAGTAGACAAAATACATATATATGAACTCTTAATTAAAAATATCATATTCTGGATGCTATGAATATTATTTACATATGTATATTCAGTGGGTAATGATAATATAAAATAACTTATTTCAAGGAGATTATGGAATAGTCTAGAAAGTATCTGCTATTTATATGAGGTTAACGAGGGCATTCTGTCAAGAATAGAAAAGAGTGAAGTTGAATGGTAACTTCAGAGCAATCTGTTGTGGTATCAATCTCTAAATATTTCCAGTCTCCTCCTGAGTAGGATTGCATGTCCCTGCTCCCTAGAAGTTGGATGAATCAGTGCAACTTGCTTTGGTTGAGAAAAATGTGGTTAGAAGCTTAAAAAGCCAATGCATAATCTTTTACTCTCTCTATCCCTGTGGCATTCTGTTAACGCTTAAAGCTTGTGGCTGTTATCTGTGTCTGAGTTCAGAGAAACAAACAGTCACTTTAAGCTTCTGTGCTTTGGGGGCTGCGCTATCCTAATGAGTTCATCTAATACGAGAGGAAGATAGGAGAGAAAATGCATTGGCTCATAGGGATGCCAGTCCTATTGGCAGCATATATAAAAGTCAGCATATAAAATGACCATTTACCTAAAAGTGTGTGCACAAAATATTTGAATCAATAAATTCACATAAATATATTTTATGCTTTTTCCATTAAATTCCACTTCTCACTAGGTGTTCTTATTTCCACAACTAACTCTGAAGTTGATATATATAATTTGAATCAAGAAAAAGATGTCTTCATAATCTTAATCTCACAGTTACATAATAAATGATCTACTCCAATTAGTGTTTCAGATAAAGAAAAAATAACTAGAGGCATCTGCAGCCTTGGTATATATTAGCTTCATTTGGTGTTGAAAACTGAACACTATTACATTTCTACTGCAACAGGCATGGTACAAAGGACAATGCTTACAATTTTGGAGGACAGGCTTGTCTTAATTCTAGCACAATTGTAGGCCTTCACACAATACTGTCTTTATAGATTTTACCTCCCAGCTAAAACTGATTCTATTTTAGCAGGAGTTTCTAGAAAAATGTCTTAATCCAAGAGAGTAACTGAAATAGTGAGAACTTGTTACCTCCTGATAGACAAAAACAGGAGGACGTTTGTGTTCATTTGCACTTGAGCTTTGTAACATACTACCTGAAAGAAGTGAGCTAAGAGGATAGTATATATCTTATAGATAAGTTTATGTAAGCAGAGGAGAAAATGAGTTCAGAAAAGGTCTAGATGTGAAGGGGTATCCTAGATTGTCAGTATGTAAGGCCAAGGGGCAGTGAATAGGTTGGGATACACATCTTATACACATCTTAATACAACAGAAAAAGAGGAAAACCAAAGGGAGAGGATGGGGAGTAAAAGCAACTCCGGAGATAAACTTAGTCTCCTTCATGATCATTGCTTTTCCCAAATAGTTTGTGACATAGCCCAAATGAAATTCCTCAAGTGCTTTCACCTGCTAGGATCTGCCCAAATATTGAAAGGACTATCAAGTCCTTGTACAGTAAGAAATTCAATAAATAAAATTTCCAACTTTGAAGGCTAAATTTGTGGTTTATTGACTTAAAAAATAGTCTCAACCTAGAAGTTGAGAGTTATATTTTATTTGGTGAGAATTTTTAGGACTTCAAGCCCAGGAGACAGCATCTCAAGTGCCCCTGAGAGAACTGTTCCGAGGAGGCAGGGGGAGAAGTCAGGTTATATAGAAGTTTGCAACAAGGGACAGGTAGTCTGAACCTCAGAAAGTTATTGCTAATTAAGGACAACCACATATCTCAAGTTAAGGAATTTAGCGCTTTTCTATGTATGGGAGGATGCAAGAGTCTGGGCTTACTGAAATCATTCGTTTCATATCCCTCTCAGCTCTCTGACACTATTATCTTGCATCTTTCCACATTCTCCTGAGCTCAGTGCTCACAGCAGAGAGTGCCAGGAGCTCAATGGCTGCCAGTTAGCAGGCATTGTTTTTCCTGGGTGTTCTCTGGGCTCAGAAATTCATGTTTGGAAGGTTGAAATAGTTGATGGCTGTGACATCCTTGTTTATTTATATGGCAGGAAATACTCCATTTCACAGATTGTTTATTAAAAAGTTTAGTAATGTATATGGTTCTCTAAAGGCTTTCTGAACTAAGAGGCAACTGGAATTTAGCTCCATCTTGGCCATTGCCTGTCTCACTGGCTGACCTAGGAAGTCCCTTGATCTGTCAGTGCCTCAGTTCCCTCATCTATGAAGTGGAAGCTTAGCCTGGGTGGTGGATGCTCAGTTGCTTCAGTAGTGTCCAACTTTTTGCGACCCCCATGGACTGTAGCCTGCCAGTTTCCTCTGTCTATTCTTCAGGAAAGAATGCTGAAGTGGGTTGCCATGCCCTCCTCCAGGGGATCTTCCCAGCCCAGGGATAGAACAGGCATCTCCTGCTTCTTCTGCCTTGCAGGAGGATTCTTTACACACTAAGCCAACTAGGAAGCCCCAGAAGCTTAGCCTAAGTGACCTCAAATGTATCACCTGGATCCAAACTGTGATTCTAAGCACTGGTTACTAGCAGTTGTGGCTTCTATCTGGAGATTATTGATCAAGTACTGATGAAATCCTTTATCTATTTTTTTCACCAACAGATATTATGGGAATTGCAGGTGACACATTATTAAGCGTCAAACAAGATTAAAGAATGTTTAAAGTCCAGTGACCAGACAAAAGTTATATAAGGAGTCTAGTGTATGGCAGTTTTGAAAGAGCAATAAAAGGAGTCTAGCATATGGCAGTTTTGAAAGAGTAATAAAAGGTTCATACATATTTAGGTTAATAATCAAAGATCTTTAAAGGAATGGTGTGGGAAGGGGAAAAGGGATACACAGCTAAGAACCTCAAGGCCTGGGTGGAAAATTGTCCCAGTATGTGGAACAGTGTCTCTATAACCTGGTTGGTACAACTTCAGTCTCAATGGTTTCGCCCCCAGTGGTAGACATTATCAGAATGTAAAGGCAACTATGTTCAAGGGCAATTCGTGTACTGTGTAGCCATCTGACATTCACACTCAGGGGGCTTGTAGTCACTCAGCATGCACGTGCTCACTGTCATTAGAGGCAACTGTTGGCTCTGAAGAGCGCTACAGAGCCCTGCAGAGCCCTCCAACAGCCTCCAGGACAGTATTTTGGTGCAAACCTTAGTGTGTGCTTTCAGAGAATCATTAGTGAAAGGAGATAACCACAAGTAAATAGAAAGCAGGTGGACTGGTACAAATGGTGTCACAAAAATATTTTTCAAGTCAATTACTGTAGGGTTTTTGTGGGTTTTTTTTTTTTTTTTTTGTATTTTTTAAGGTGCTGGGATATCTAGGCTTCACTTATCTCTAAATAATAAAACTTTTCACTCCTAGCAACCACTTCCTGGAAAACAATCTGATAAGAAGATCAAAACAGTGAAAAGAGGTCTTTTGCACATTTGCCCATGATAAGAGAGGTTTTAAGAGCAAAATCCTATAATAGCTTCAATCCACTCTCTCTCAGATGAATAGTCAGGGTCAGGAATACCCTTACTGAAAAAAATAACACGTACTGATATTAATTTTTCCATGATCACTGCATTCTGGATATGACTATCAACTACTCACAGAATTTTATGACAAAACAATAATTGAGATTTTATTGGCTGTACAATAGGCCTGATGCATTAACTTCACAATAATAAAACAAATTGCACTCATCTCTTTGCTTCTCTCTGTGCTATGCCAGGCAGTTTATATAACCTCAGAGGGCCTTAGTTCCCTTACTTGTAACTTGAAGATAATAATATTCACTTTGTAGGGCTATTGTGGGAATTAAGTGAGTAATGCACGTGTATTGTTCAGAGACAGGCCCACACAGAAATTCAACAGATGTTAGCTCCTTGTCCCTTGCAGTTCATTTCTATCCAGAAGCCAGAGTGATCTCCTTAAGCTAATAATCAGAACATGTTATTCTGCAGCTTAAAACCCTTAATGGCTTCCCATTACACTCAGGATAGAATTTTTAAAAAAATTTGCAATCTTCCCTACAAGGCCAACAAGGAAGCAACAGTTAGAACTGGACATGGAACAACAGATTAGTTCCAAATAGGAAAAGGAATATATTGTCACCCTGCTTATTTAACTTATATGCAGAGTACATCATGAAAAACACTGGGCTGGAAGAAGCATAAGCTGGAATCAAGATTGCTGGGAGAAATATCAATAATCTCAGATATGCAGATGACACTACCCTTATGGCAGAAAGTGAAGAGGAACTAAAAAGCCTCTTGATGAAAGTGAAAGAAGAGAGTGAAAAAGTTGGCTTAAAGGTCAACATTCAGAAAACGAAGATCATGGCATCCAGTCCCATCACTTCATGGGAAATAGATGGGGAAACAGTGAAAACGTGTCAGACTTTATTTTTTGGGGCTCCAAAATCACTACAGATGGTGACTGCAGCCATGAAATTAAAAGACGCTTACTCCTTGGAAGGAAAGTTATGACCAACCTAGACAGTATAATAAAAAGCAGAGACATTAGTTTGCCAACAAAGGTCCATCTAGTCAAGGCTATGGTTTTTCCAGTAGTCATGTATGGCTGTGAGAGTTGGATTGTGAAGAAAGCTGAGCGCCGAAGAATTGATGCTTCTGAACTGTGGTGTTGGAGAAGACTCTTGAGAGTCCCTTGGACTGCAAGGAGATCCAACCAGTCCATTCTAAAGGAGATCAGTTCTGGGTGCTCTTTGGAAGGACTGATGCTAAAGTTGAAACTCCAATACTTTGGCCACCTCATGTGAAGATTTGACTCATTGGAAAAGACTCTGATGCTGGGAGGGATTGGGGGCAGGAGGGGAAGGGGACAACCGAGAATGAGATGGCTGGATGGCATCACCGACTCGATGGACATGAGTTTGAGTGAACTCTGGGAGTTGGTGATGGACAGGGAGGCCTGGTGTGCTGTAATTCATGGGGTCGCAAAGAGTCGGACACAACTGAGTGACTGGACTGAAGTGAACTGCACTGAAATTATAGCTACATCTTCAGCCAGCCTCCCACTGAGGTTTATGCTCTGGCCACAGTTGCCTTCTTTCAGGTCTCCAAATAAGCAAGACCTATTTCATGGTTCCTGCATGGTAGTAGCACAAGGGGAAAGTTGGGGGCTTTATCTTTTAATATGCATCAAGCCCATTATATATATATGCACAATTGATATTTTATAAATAAGTAAAATACTATTCAAAAACAGCTTATAGCCCACCACTCAAAGTCAAATTGCTGCCTCTGAGGCCCTCTTAAATTGTAGTTTGGAAACTGTCACTGCTTTTGCACATGCTAAGAGTCAAACTGCTGCCTTTCATACATACTCAAATATGTATGAAACAGTCACATGGGATTATCCATTTGCTTGAAAGAAAAAACAGGTGTGTGAGAGTTCTTAACAAGCAAACATATTTGAATAGGTGACATTTAAGTTGAAGTCTAAAGAGTAAAATTTCATCAGCAATGAACAGGAAAGGTGAGGCTTTCAGGCAGAGGGAATAGTATGTGCAAAAGCAGTGACAGTTTCCAAACTACAATTTAGGAGGGCCTTAGAGGCAACAGTTTGACTCTGAGTGGTGGGCTACAAGCTGTTTCAGGGCTTCCGTGGTGGTTCAGATGGTAAAGAATCTGCCTGCCAGTGCAGGAGACCTGTGTTCAGTCCTTGGGTCAGGAAGACCCCTGGAAAAGAGAATATCAACCCTCTCCAGTATTCTTGCCTAGAAAACCCCATGAACAGAGGAGCGTGGTAGGCTATAGTCCATTGGGTCACAAAGAGTCAGACACAACTGAGTGACTAATACTTCCACTTCCACGTGACTGTTTCTCCCCTACTGGACTCTAAGGTTCATAAGAGCCAGGATAGCATGACTGTTCCCCTCAGGGCCATAGTCTGATGTAGAGAAGGAATGCTTTTTGCTGGAGTTAAAGATTTACTAACTAATAAAGTCCATACAAAGATACAGCAGAAGATCTGTCCCTGAAAAATTGAAGCACATTGCTGTAGCCAGCCTGATGTAGAACTTTGAGGGTTCTTCTTGAGCCAACAGACAGGAGCAAAGGAGAAAGAAAATACCTCCACCAAAAACTGTACCTTTGTTTTTGTCCTCTTTATACTTCCTCTTTAACTCAATTCCTTTCTTCTGTCCTGCCCACTGTACTTCAACAAATGGTTCTAGAGAAAAACGAATCTTAATGTGTTGTTGTTATTTAGTCACTAAGTTGTGTCTGACTCTTTGCGATCCCATGGGCTGCAGCACACCAGGCTCCTCTGCCCTTCACTATCTCCCAGAGTTTGCTCAGATTCATGTCCATTGAGTTGGTGATGATATCTAACCATCTCATCCTCTGCCACTCCCTTCTTTTGCCTTCAGTCTTTCCCAGCATCAGAGTCTTTTCAAATAAGTCAGCTCTTTGCATCAGGTGGCCAAAGTATTGGAGCTTGAGCTTCAGCAGCAGTCCTTCTAGTGAATATTCAGGATTTATTTCCTTTAGGATTGACTGGTTTGATCTCCTTGCTGTCCAAGGGACTCTCAAGAGTCTTCTCAAGTCCCACAATTCAAAAGCATCAATTCTTTAGCATTCAGCCTTCTTTATGGTCCAGTTCTCAAATCTGTACATGATTACTGGAAAAACTGTAGCTTTGACTATATAGACTTCTGTTGGCAAAGTGATGTCTTTGCTTATTAATAATACTGAGTAGGTTTGTCATAGCTTCCCTTCCAAGAATCAAGTGTCTTTTAATTTCACAACTGTAGTCACTGTCCACAGTGATTATGGCACCCAAAAATATAAAGTCTGTCACTGCTTCCACTTTTTCCCCATCTATTTGCCATAAAGTTATGGGAACCAGATGCCGTGATCTTAGTTTTTTGAGTTGAGTTTCTAAGCTAATTTTAAGCCATTTTTCCTCTTTCACCCTTATCAAGAGGTGCTTTAGTTCCTCTTCAGTTTCTGCCAAGGGAGGTGTTATCGGCATACCTGAGGTTATTGATATTTCTTCTGGCAGTCTTGATTCCAGCCTGTGCTTCATCCAGCCCAGCATTTCACATGATGTACTCTGTATATAAGTTAAACAAGTAGGGTGACAATATACAGCCTTGTCATACTCCTTTCCCAATTTGGGACCAGTCAGTTGTGGAGGTTAAGTGCTAATGTATATTTAAACACAGACATGGAAATCTCTCCAAGAACGTCCCTAGGACCTACCTTCCACAATGGTAGTTTCCAAACAGTGAGAGTCTAAAGGACAATGTGAGACCAGGCTGGGGAGAGGACCCTTAAAGAGAAAATCAAAGCCAGGTAAGAGGGAAGACTCAGAATGGACAAGAAAATGCAGGAGAGACTGTCCATCTAGATAGACTACCAAGACCAGAAAATACAGAAGGGTTGGTACCCAGCACAGTCCATGGCACTTAGGGACATTTCATTAAGGACCATGGAAGGAAGGAAGAGAAGACAGAGTTTCCTATTACCAGCTTCCTGAGTTGTTGGAAGAGGTGGCAGGAATAATGTGTGTTGTTGTGACTAAAAGAAAAAAGGAGCCACATCTAGAATCCAAACAGAATGGGATATTAGTACTTCCCTTCAGAGACCTATGCAAAAGCACAACCCGGGAAACTAAAACTGGTAGCTTAGCTCATTGGTAAATAATCCAAAGCACATGTGACACAGACTAGATGCTATGTACAAAAACACACCTGGCAGGGTCTTCTCTGCTGAGGCCTTGGGAGAAATAATATCTTGAAGAAGCACTGTGGCTTATCTTTTCTCTTCGTAGTTGGTGGCCCCAGTACCTCCTCCTTCCCAAATTCCTCTTTCTACAGAATTTGAACTCCTCTTTCTGTGAAGTTCAAATTTGAATTCCTCTTTCTACAGAAAGTCACAGAAAGTGCAAGAATGCCCCGCTGTGAAGAGATAAGTCACAAGTACTTCCTCAATGTGTTAGGGGAAGCACACCGACTGAAACGGCCCACCTTGGCCGGGCCCCTTAGTAACCCTTCACATGAGCTGTTCTGTGACGGGAGATCCTGGTAAGGAACACGGAACTAACACGCCACCACCGACCAGAAGAGTCTGGGAAAGGTCAAAAGGAGACACCATGTGTCCGTCCACTTCCCAGAATCCCTCTTGCTAGCATCCATCTTGGCTGGGTGATGCGTGCACCACCAGGAAAGACTGAATTAGAATGATTGGCCAAAGACAACCCGGAAACTAATCCCATCACCATAAAATCCGAGACTGCGAGCCATGTGGCAGAGCAGTTCTCCTGGGTTCCCTTACCCTACTGCTCTCCACCCAGGTGCCCTTTCCCAATAAAATCTCTTGCTTTGTCAGCACATGTGTCTCCTCGGACAATTCATTTCCAAGTGTTAGACAAGAGCCCAGTTTCGGGCCCTGGAAGGGGTCCGCCTTCCTGCAACAAAGGTATTACTTCTCCTAAGCCCTCAGCAGAGAAGACCCTGCCAGGCTTATCTTTGTACCTAGCGTCTAGTCTGTGTGACATGTGCTTTGGATCACTTAGCAATGAGCTAAGCTACCTGTTTTAGTTTCTGGACTTCTGCTTTTGCACAGGTCTCTGAAGGGAAGTACTAATATCCCATTCTGTCTGGGGTTTAGATTTGGCCCCATTTTGCTCTTAGTCACAACAGCACACTTTATTCCTGCCACCTCTTCCAACAACTCAGGAAGCTAGTAATAGGAAACCCTGTCTTCCCTTCCTTCCTTCCATGGTCCTTAATGAAATGTCCTTAAGTGCCAAACATTGTGCTGGGTACCATCCCTTCTGCATTCTCTGGTCTTGGTAGTCTATCTAGATTGACAGTCTCTCCTGCATTTTCGTGTCCATTTTGAGTCTTCCCTCTTATCTGGCTTTGATTTTTCTTTAAGCTCATCTCCCCAGCCTGGTCTCATATCATCCTTTAGACTCTCTCTGTTTCAAAACTTCTAAATTGGAAGATAGGTCCTAGGGAAGTTCTTGGAGAGATTTCCATGTTTGTGTTTAAATATATGTTAGCATTTAACCATCAGGTCTGAGGCTCCTCTGAGTGAAGATCTGAGACCCTTCCTCTGAAGTATGAGAGCACAGTGGCATCTGTTTTGTCAGGGCCATTTGTAATTTAAGTTTACTCAGAATTTCTATTCTTCCACTGGTTGAGGTGTCCACATTGTCCAGTCCTTGTCTCCAGAGTTCTGCTTTGTGTCTTTCCTATTGAATAAGGTAAACAGAATCAGAACAGTCATGGTATAACAGTGATCTATTTTTTTTTAATACTCTACTTCATTCATTTTCTTTCCCCCCTCCACTCCAACTTTCTTTGGCAGTTTTCCCCTCTCTACATTAAAAATAGCTTTCTGGAAACTTTCATGGAAAGTCTTTGTGTATACTAGTATTAATTTAAGAAATCATCTTTCAGGCAGATATCTTTAAGTTTTATCTTTACAAAGTACAAGGTTTTGGCATTCAGTCATTTAAACCCCTATAAAGAAATTTCATACCAAAGTGTCTTTGTCTCCTCTAAAAATCACACCACAGAGGATCTGTCTGCTCTACCCATAAGTGAGTGAGTCTTGCCCTGTTCTGATGTTCCAAGCCCCCCCTTTGGATTCTAACACTCACCTCACTTCTCAGGGCACATTCCTTCTCTGCTTCTATTTACAGAAACTACCCACTTCAGTCCTAATCTTGTAAAACCAAGCAAACTGCCCAGAAGATGAGAATGACGAGAGACCATATTCTGTGGTTTTATTTAGTAAGCAAAGAATAACTCCAGTAAGGTATCAATGCTTCTATTCACACATTTCTTATACTTTAGCTCAACCCTTCATCTTGCAGGAGCTTCAGCAGGGAGAAAAAGATGCCAAGAAATCTCTCCATACTGTGGCTAAATACCTTGGATTCAGATGTAGAATATATAATCCCCAAAAGTACAGAAAAGTAGAATCATAGAGGTGAGAAGGAAGGGACTTGAGAAATATAGCCCACTCCCCTATCTATTTGTTAATTGCCTTTAACATTCCTCAAAATTGGCCATCCAGCCACAGTTTTACAAAAAAAGATTTTTAAAATAATAATGAACCAAATTCTAAAACCCCAATCAGTATTTCTCAAAGAATGTTCTGTGCAGACTGCGTCAGAGTCACCTGGGTGCTGTTGAAGGGTTCTTGGGCTCTCCCCTAGTTGGAGAGAATCCTGGACTCTTGGGGCGGGGGTGCGTGAACTGCAGGAGTCTGCACCCCCAGGTGTTTCTTGTGCATGGTCAGGTCTGAGACCCTGCGTTCTAACAGGGATCTCCCAAGGCAAATTCACCAGGACTGAAGAAAGCTTTTTTGTGCCTTGAGTGGAGCAGTCCTTGCCTGCAGGCATTTTCACAAGAATGTGGTAAAACAGCTGCTACAAACCTACCCTCAACATTTTTTTTTTCCCACATCACACTCAGAGTGGCCAAGAGTGTTGTGAAGCTGGCAGATGCATAGGTTTCTATTTCCCAATGAAGGTGAGGAAAAGAAACCATTCTCTGTACCTAGGAGAGGGAGACTGAGCAGAATATTAACACTGCACTTAGTACTGGCAAAATGTTCCAGGCCCTCTGGTAGTATATGTAAGCAACCATAGTAAGGGAAAAGGTTTGAACATTAATGACAATCTGGAGAAACTGTGATTTATAAGGGAGTGTAAGTAAATGAGTCTAGGCCACGTGGAGCATTGCATGGTCAGTTTCTTCAAAAAACCAGAACACAGGATGTGAAAAGGAAAACAATGAAAGTAATTTAAATACAATTCAAGGTACAGTAAAACAAGCTTTAAGAGTTTAACTATTTCAACAAAATGGTTAAATTTTAGAACAAGGAGAGCTGTGCAGCTCTCCCTCCGGAGGAGGCCCGTGTTGAGCATTCCAGAAAACCATGGACCCTCTTAGCTAGGATACAAGGGTCGTCTGTGTTGAAAATGCAAGAGCCAGAAATGACACATACCAAGCAGATGACCAAAAACTAACCAAAAACTAACCATGAAAGAACAGAGAAATCCATTCTTCTTTCTCCTAAAGAGGAAAAAATATCACACTACCTCTCTCTTAACCTCCTCCCCTTCTCTCCCCAGAGAAAGAGCATTGGACTAGACATCAGAAAACCTTGATTCTAACCCTGGCTCTGCTACCCTATGATTTTAACCACCAAACTTAATAGTCCCAATTCTTCTTTTCTTTACCTAGATGTAATTGAGTGTCTTGGCTGAGAATGAAGTTCAAAATTTGTGAACTGTTTTTTGTGTGTGTGTTTGTGTTTTTGGTTTTTATGAGTAAAAATATTCATTCATCTTTAATGTAAATGGTCTCTTTGTTTTAGGGGTAAAAAACAGAATTGTTTCTTTTAGTTACACAAATAAAGAGCAAGTACCATTAACCTGAATGGGACATTAAGCACTCTGGTTTGGTAAAGGAAAAGGCTGATTTTGTAAGCTTTGGGCTAGATTTTTATCTCTAAATTACTTATGTGAGTGTGTGTGTACACGTTTACTTGTATTTCAGCAGTAGGGGAAGAAAACCTTTTTCTTAGGTGCATATAAACAGAATAGGGAACACACAGAGAATTGCTGCTTATTCTCTCTGTTGAAAAAAGTTTTTGCTTGAAGGTGATAAAGAGAAGAAGAAATTCTATTTTGAGGGATGCTGAGTGCTAGCAGTGGGGGTCTTGGAGACCAGTTTACTGTAGAAGGGGGCTTCCTCCCCTTCCCATGGCTCTGCAGGGGGTAAAGGTAGGATTAAGCGTGGCATCCCTGGCTTGCCCGATGGTTGACTGTCTTCAGAGCTGGTGGTGGCAGGCTTCTTAAGGAAACCAGGTTTTTTCAGTTGCCATGGGCATCAGCAGGAGGGAATCAAACAGGAGAAGAAAGACTTAATTTGTCTTTCCCATGAGAGGCACTCCTTTCGGTTACTCTTTGAAAATAACAGGGAGATTTTCAAGTTGGTGGGAGTAGGGTGTGAAGTAAAGCCATCATGCAAGAGTTGTACTGGGGACATTCGGGGTAAGGTGTGTGAAGGCTCAGAAGCGCTGTTCAATATACACTGGCTGGCCTGCTGACTGAAGAGAACCCATGCCTGGGGTCAGGAGTGTTGGACACACAGATACGGTGGTTTTGCTCATCTTACATAACTTGCTTGCCTCTGGGAATCTGGAGAACCAACATACAAATCCTGTGATCCCTCTATCATTATAAGATTAAGTTCTTAAATTCTGCTAGTTGCTACCTTGTTACCTCTGTTACCTTTAATAATGAAAGAAATGGCTTCTGGCCCTTTCCCCCACTAGAGGGCAGAGGGTTGTCTTATGGAAGTCTCTATCTCCTGGTTTTATGCCTCACTCCTACCAGGCACTCAATAAGTAGACCCAGGTCTTAGAGACCTAGATTTGCTATTCAGTACCATGATATCCTGAGAAAATTACTGACCTAAGATCCAGCCTCTTTATTTGAAAATGTTGGTAATAATGCTGGTGCCATGAGATTGATTTAATAATCAAATGAAATAATGGTCATCTTGTACCTAGCACACAATAAATGCATAATGATGCCTTGTTATTAACAATCAGACTTTATTGAATATAGTTCAGAGGAAGAATGACCAAGAGCTGTGGCTATCACATTAGAAGAAAGGAGTGAATTTTTTTTCAACTCATCATTCCTTCGAGGGCCTTCTATGTGTTCAGCATGTGCCCAGTCACTGGAGACAGAGTAATACCAGCATGGTCCATGCACTCCTGAATTCGAAGCAGGGTCACTGTATTTTCCTAAACTGACATCTGACCAAAATGTGGACAATTAGGGAAGAAATATAATCAGCTTTCTTATCCACTTAATCAACAATCTCATCACCTGCTAAGTTGCTTCAGTCGTGTCCGACTCTGTGCGACCCCATAGACGGCAGCCCACCAGGCTACCCCGTCCCTGGGATTCTCCAGGCAAGAACACTGGAGTGGGTTGCCATTTCCTTCTCCAATGCATGAACGTGAAAAGTGAAAGTGAAGTCACTGAGTCATGTCCAACTCTCAGTGACCCCATGGACTGCAGCCTACCAGGCTCCTCTGTCTATGGGATTTTCGAGGCAAGAGTACTGGAGTGGGGTGCCATTGCCTTCTCACCACCTATGTCACACCAAATCAGCAACATTATGTCCCCAAAGTCCAGTATTTAAAATGGAGCCACCCTTAATCCTTACTTTGGAAATACCGTTAATATTGTGACAGCATGTCCATATTCTCAAAAGCCGTGTTCCTACCTTGCTTCCTCTCAAAGCTACTACAGATATTATATATTTTGCTTAAAAAAATTGTTTCAAAATTTGCTTTCCATTGATTTACTTGTCAGTTATGTTCTCTGAGAATTATTAAATAAAATAGTATTAATGCCATTCATGAACCTTCTACACATTTATCTTATCTAAAGGAAAACAGAAGGACTTTACTCCTTCAATGAAACTATTTATGGCCCCTGAAACTTTGATTTACCCACCATAAACTGAAAATGCATTTTGTTATGATGTTATATAGTTATTATCCTTACCCATATCTTAAAACCATTTAGTCATAAGTTTGGGAAAAATTAATAAAATTGACTTATTATTTTTATTAAGAAATTGACATTAAAATTGTGTCAAGTGAGAATTTTTTAAATCAATTTTTTAATGGATTATCATGGCATTTGAGACAATGGTACTTCCATTCTCACTTTTCCTTATGTACTGATTCTTTAAAATGATCCTCTGAATGTGACCAAAGAGGTCTCCAACTGTAGTTAGGTGAAATTCTGAAGCTATGTTATCCCCAAGGGAATAGTTTCTTCCAGGAAACCTGTCACAGTTTTAGAAAGATCAATGTCAAAGCACCCTATGAGTCCTCACTAAGCCCCCATCTGAAGAAAACCTTTATTTTCAAAAAATTTTCACAACATTTTAGTCTATATTTCTAACTCATGGTAATATAATAAACTGGAATTAGTTTGAGGATATTAAAGGGAAACGTTTATGTCAACTTTTGCCCATTCACACACTGTATTCCTGAACAGAGACATGGTCACTGTAGGTCCAAGGCAACTCGACCACTTGGAGGGGCATGTTGTGCTCCCCATTAGGGAAGATTCTAACCGACTCTGAAGAGGGTTGCCTAAAAGTTCTCACCAAGATTGTTCCACACATTTGGAAATGTATGAGAGTCATGTTGGTTGTCACAGTGATGAGGCAGGTAGAATGGCAGGGGAAATGCTATTGGAATTTAGTGGGTTGAGACCTGCTGTTACTGCTGTTAAGTCACTTCAGTTGTGTCCAACTTTGTGCAACCCCATAGACGGCAGCCCACCAGGCTCCCCCATCCCTGGGATTCTCCGGGCAAGAACACCTGAGTGGGTTGCCATTTCCTTCTCCAGGTTGAGACCAGGGATGCTAAAGTATCCTGCCATGAATAATACCATTCTATATAAAAAAAGAATTGTCCTTCCTCAAATTTCACTGGCATCCCTTCTATGAGAAATAAGTTTTCTTCAAATAGGAACTGTGGGAAACTAAGCTGGGCTTATGGAAACAGAGAATCCTACAAAGGTGAGGAAGAAACCACCTGCCTCTCACAAATTTTGGTAAGCATGCTATTAGGAACTCGTCTAAGCAATGCAAAGACTTAAACCACATCTTTTTTCCCCAGCCCTTAGGACAAGGAAACGATATTGGCAGGCCCTCAAAAGATTTATGATGGATACTAGAAGATCAGTCATGCATGTTGAAATCCTGACTGTTAGAGTCATTAATATGCATTTATGTATTGCCTCTAAAAAGAGAGTAAAATGTAAATATATTACTTGAAAGGATAAAATTAGAACAAGCTTTCAGTTCAGTCCAGTTCAGTCACTCAGCCATGTCCGACTCTTTGCGACCCCATGAATCGTAGTACACCAGGCCTCCCTGTCCATCACCAACTCCCGGAGTTCACTCAAACTCGTGTCCATCGAGTTGGTGATGCCATCCAGCCATCTCATCCTCTGTTGTCCCCTTCTCCTCCTGCCCCCAATCCCTCCCAGCATCAGTCTTTTCCAATGACTCAAATCTTCACATGAGGTGGCCAAAGTATTGGAGTTTCAGCTTTAGCATCAATCTTTCCAATGAATACCCAGGACTGATCTCCTTTAGAATGGACTGGTTGGACCTCCTTGTAGTCCAAGGGACTCTCAAGAGTATTCTCTAGCACCACAGGTTAAAAGCATCAATTCTTCAGCACTCAGCTTTCTTCACAGTCCAACACTCACATCCATAAATGACCACTGGAAAAACCATAGCCTTGACTAGATGGACCTTTGTTGGCAAACTAATGTCTCTCCTTTTTAATATGTGCTCTAGGTTGGTCATAACTTTCCTTCCAAGGAGTAAGCGTCTTTTAATTTCATGGCTGCAGTCACCATCTGCAGTGATTTTGGAGCCCCCCAAAATAAAGTCTGACACTGTTTCCACTGTTTCCCCGTCTATTTCCCAGGAAGTGATGGGACCAGATGCCATGATCTTCATTTTCTGAATGTTGAGCTTTAAGCCAACTTTTTCACTCTCTTCTTTCACTTTCATCAAGAGGCTTTTTAGTTCCTCTTCACTTTCTGTCATAAGGGTGGTGTCATCTGCGTATCTGAGGTTATTGATGTTTCTCCCGGCAATCTTGATTCCAGCTTGTGCTTCTTCCAGCCCAGCGTCTTTCATGATGTACTCTGCATATAAGTTAAATAACCAGGGTGACAATATATTCCTTTTCCTATTTGGAACTAATCTGTTGTTCCATATCCAGTTCTAACTGTTGCTTCCTGACCTGCATACAGGTTTCTCAAGAGGCAGGTCAGGTGGTCGGGTATTCCCATCTCTTTCAGAATTTTCCACAGGTTTTTGTGATCCACACAGTGAAAGGCTTCGGCATAGTCAATAAAGCAGAAATAGGTGTTTTTCTGGAACTCTCTTGCTTTTTTGATGGTGCAACAGACGTTGGCAATTTGATCTCTGGTTCCTCTGCCTTTTCTAAAACCAGCTTGAACATCTGGAAGTTCACAGTTCACGTATTGCTGAAGCCTGGCTTGGAGAATTTTGAGCACTACTTTACTAGCGTGTGAGATCAGTGCAATAGTGCAGTAGTTTGAGCATTCTTTGGCATTGCCTATCTTTGGGATTGGAATGAAAACCGACCTTTTCCAGTCCTCTGGCCACTGCTGAGTTTTCCAAAATTGCTGGTATATTGAGTGCAGCACTTTCACAGCATCATCTTTCAGGATTTGAAATAGCTCAACTGAAATTCCATCACCTCCACTAGCTTTGTTCATGGTGATGCTTTCTAAGGCCCACTTGACTTCACATTCCAGGATGTCTGGCTCTAGGTGAGTGATCACACATCGTGATGTGAAGATCTTTTTTGTACAGTTCTTCTGTGTATTCTTGCAACCTCTTCTTAATATCTTCTGCTTCTGTTAGGTCCATACCATTTCTGTCCTTTATCAAGCCCATCTTTGCATGAAATGTTCGAGGTCAGGGGCTGCGGCCAAGAGGAGCTACCCCATGCCTGAGGTCAGGGCGGCTGCTGAGAGGAGCAACCCCACATTCAAGGAGCGGTGGCTGCACTGGTGCAGGAGGGCTGAGAGGAGCTACTCCACATTCAAGAACAGGAGGGGCGGCCATGAGGAGATACCTCTCATCCAAGCTAAGGAGCAGCGAGTGGCTGCACTTTGCTGGAGCAGCCGTGAAGAGATACCCCATGTCCAAGGTAAGAGAAACCCAAGTAAGACAGTAGGTGTTGCGAGAGGGCATCAGAGGGCAGACACACTGAAACTATAATCACAGAAAACTAGTCAATCTGATCACATGGAGCACAGCCTTGTCTAACTCAATGAAACTAAGCCATGCCCTGAGGGGCCACCCAAGATGGGGGGGTCATGGTGGAGAGGTCTGACAGAATGTGGTCCACTGGAGAAGGGAATGACAAACCACTTCAGTATTCTTGCCTTGAGAACCCCATGAACAGTATGAAAAGGCAAAATGATAGGACACTGAAAGGGGAACTCCCCGGGTTGATAGGTGCCCAATATGCTACTGGAGATCAGTGGAGAAATAACTCCAGAAAGAATGAAGGGATGGAGCCAAAGCAAAAACAATACTCAGTTGTGGATGTGACCGGTGATAGAAGCAAGGGCCGATGCTGTAAAGAGCAATATTGCATAGGAACGTGGAATGTTAGGTCCATGAATCAAGGCAAATTGGAAGTGATCAAATAGGAGATGGCAAGAGTGAATGTTGACATTCTAGGAATCAGTGAACTAAAGTGGACTGGAATGGATGAATTTAACTCAGATGACCATTATATCTACTACTGCAGATAGGAATCCCTTGGAAGAAATGGAGTAGCCATCATGGTCAACAAAAGAGTCTGAAATGCAGTACTTGGATGCAATCTCAAAAATGACAGAATAATCTCTGTTCATCTCCAAGGCAAACCATTCAATATCACAGTAATCCAATCCTATGCCCCACCAGTAATGCTGAATAAGCTGAAGTTGAATGGTTCTATGAAGACCTACAAGATCTTTTAGAACTAACACCCAAAAAAGATGTCCTTTTCATTATAGAGGACTGGAATGCAAAAGTAGGAAGTCAAGAAACACCTGGAGTAACAGGCAAATTTGGCCTTGGAATACAGAATGAAGCAGGGCAAAGGCTAATAGAGTTTTGCCAAGAAAATGCGCTGGTCATAGCAAACACCCTCTTCCAACAACACAAGAGAAGACTCTACACATGGACATCACCAGATGGTCAACACTGAAATCAGACTGATTATATTCTTTGCAGCCAAAGATGGAGAAGCTCTATACAGTCAGCAAAAACAAGACTGGGAGCTGACTGTGCCTCACAAGAAGCTTTAGCATGGATTAATTTACCAGATTAGCTAGTTGTCATTTTGGCAACTAGTCCCTAAGAAAATAGATTACAAGCAAGTGATTTTGATACAGGCATAATAAAAAAATGAGTTGGAACAGGGAAAATTTCCAGAGCTGAGCCATGAGGCTGCTGAGAGATAAGGAGGAGGCTATTGGATGCCTCAAAGAGAGAGCAAAACATAGGAAGATAGCTAAACACTTTTGCCCATATCCTGCCCATACTGGTACTGCTATGAGCTTTCTGAAAATAGATATTTCAATGCCAAAATGACCTTATCCCTTTGAAGGCAGAAACCATATTTTTCTTGGCTTAATTTTGCAATGCTTTACAACGAACACTTAATAAAATTTGTCACTCAAGAAATAAAAATTATTATGTCTTAGATTGGCTTACTGGAAAGCTATCAGATTCTAGGTTCAATAAAATAAATACCCACACAAAGTTTTGTTTTGTGTTTAGGTTCACAGTATGATTTTTTGTGAGCACGAGCACACAAACTGCTTTCTTTAAGCATGAGGAATGCTTCCAGGTTTTCCAGAGCAAATTGAAACTGGATAAAAATGAAGTGGACTTTAAACTTCACATCAGCACTTTAGATTTTAAAAGATTAAGCCACATTCTCTAATTTTATGTGGAGCCACAAATTTTAAAATTTTAAGCAATGTAAAGGAAAGTAGTCTTGTGAAAAAAATAAGTGATTGCAGTTTATGCTGGATGTTGACATTTTTATTGAGTAATACAATAATAATAATAATAAGATGTTATTCTTAAAATTCTTAAAATATATTCTTAAAATTTTATAGCATAATACAAATATAAGTAAGATATGAGTATTTTGTTTTATTTAACATATGGCATCTCAAATGTTCTTCAACTATGCTGTTGAAGTAGATCTTAAGCCGCATGTTAAAAAAAAAGTCTATTGCTACAGCTTATTGTAAACCCAAAATATTTACCTGGATATCTAGAAAAATATGCTCTTGAATTCTGCACATGTGAGAAAATTATAAAGAAGGCCCTTGATTGAGTGCAGAGTATTGTCACTCTTCTTAATGTTTTTAGTTTTAAAGGTGCACATTTGGATCCAGGGACACAGCCTGTGCAGTCTTTCTGCAAATTAAGTAAAGGTGCCTGTTCTTTGGGGCAGATGAAGTCTCTCCACTCCTTAGGAAATAAAGTTTGATAAGTGAAACTACATTTGGATTTCAGTTCCCTAACTATTTCATCAAGTGTCTATGTGATGTTTGTTAATTGTCTACACATTCCTACCTTGCATCCTCTCAAAGCTACTGCAGATTTTCTATATTTTACTTTTAAATAAATTGTTTTAAAATTTATTTTCTATATGATTTTCTTGTCAGTGATGACCCTTGAAATTAAAACTGTTGTATTTCACCTGGGGGTTCCCAGCACTTTGGCATGTAGGTGGCATGATGAACTCCATTCATGTTTGATGAATGAATGAACATATGAGGTTTCTCACTAGTCAAGCAATCCAAGTTCCAATCATTTGATTAGTGGAAAATCCAATATTAAAACCCTGAAAAGAACTAATTTCTATACCTGTAGAGAATTTCAAATTCCAGATTGGCTCCCCTTGACTCCTCTTCCGCACAACCTCCCCCATCAGACTAGTCCTAATATTAACCTGTGAAGAAAATATTATTAATTAAGCTTGCTGGTGACAAGCATTCAACTTAATATTTTTAAACTTAAGAAATTATGCTTGTTTTGTCTGCTTGTTGAGAATATCTGGACTGCATTATAGCAATAATGCATTAGTGCCTCACTACTAGTGGCAACAAGGAAAGGTTGACTGTGAGGTTTCCTCTTCAGTTCTCTGGGTCCAACTGAAAATGTTTTACACATTTAAAGTTAGCCTTCATTCATTTTCAGATATGTCTTACATCTCAAACACATATCAATTTCTTTCCTTTTGAGTTTAGTGTTAGTAACCAAATAACTTAAAATGTCTGTAGACTAGATGGAAAAATGAAAATCACACAATAATATAGATACACTTTTGCAGTTGTTATACTGATAGAAGAAAAATGACAATTTCAGAATTTTACTTTTATGACTGGTAAATTCCAGTATTCAGGGCTTTGAACCCCATGTATTGTCTCTGTTGAGGGACTGTATTAATGGCGTTGACTCAAAAGTACATCATGACTTCACTGTTAATACAAATCTGCCTCCATATGCTCTAGTGTGAAGAAGTCGTTGGTTGTGAGTAATGTCAGTTAATAAATACAGAAGGAATAATAGAAAATTACTATTTGACAGTCATCACTATAATTGTTTAGAGAGGAATGTGTGTATATGTGTTAGTCTGTGTGTGTGTTTGTGTGTGTGTGTGTGTGTGTGTAGAGAGGGAGAGAAAGATTGCAAATGTGGCAAAATGTTAACCTTTGTTGAATTTAGGTTAAGAGTACATGGGTACTCTGTATTTTTCATTCAGCTCTTTTGTAGGTTTGAAAACAATAAGTTGAAAGAGAAGATATTTGATTAGAAATTTCACATGGAGCCGAGTACTGTGAGCTAGGGCCCAAAATGCAAAATTTGGTCTATAAAATGTTTTGTTTTGTTTGTTTTGTTTTTTTAACCCCACTAAACCAAGGATGCTAAAGCTGAAACTCCAGTACTTTGGCCACTCCATGCGAAGAGTTGACTCATTGGAAAAGACTCCGATGCTGGGAGGGATTGGGGGCAGGAGGAGAAGGGGACGACAGAGGATGAGATGGCTGGATGGCATCATTGACTTGATGGGCGTGAGTCTGAGTGAACTCTGGGAGTTGGTGATGGACAGGGAGGCCTGGTGTGCTGCGATTCATGGGGTCGCAAAGAGTCGGACATGACTGAGTGACTGAACTGAACTGGACTGAACTGAAACCAAGGATAATATAATAAGCTGACAAGACTGAGTCACTGAGCCTCTAAGTTTTGGATGAAATTGAGAGACATTCCATCTTGAAAGAAGAATCAAATTTGGTTTTCATTTATTCATTCAGCAAATGGTTTTTGGATCCCTGTCATATGCTAATATATTCTTTGTGCTGTAGGAACAGCTGTCAATAAAACAGAAAGGTTCTACTCTTAGCGCACACTGTATGGAGTTAGAAATATCAAAAAACACATAAGGAAATGAACAAAGTAATTTTAGAGAATGGTAACCATGGAGAATACCAGACAACTTGACCTGCCTCCTGAGAAATCCTTATGCAGGTCAAGAAGCAACAGTTAGAACTGGACATGGAATAACAGACTGGTTCCAAATAGGCTAAGGAGTACGTCAAAGCTGTATATTGTCACCCTGCTTATTTAACTTATAGGTAGAGTACATCATGCAAAATGCCAGGCTGGATGAAGCACAAGCTGGAATCAAGATTGCTGGGAGAAATATCAATAGCCTCAGATATGAAGATGACAGCACACTTATGGCAGAAAGATAACTAAAGAGCCTCTTGATGAAAGTGAAAGAGGAGAGTGAAAAAGTTGGCTTAAAATGCAACATTCAGAAAACTAAGATCATGGATGGAATCTGGTCCCATCACTTCATGGCAAATAGATGGGGAAACAATGGAAACAGTGACAGACTTTTTCTTTTTCTTTTGCTCTAAAATCACTGCAAATGGTGACTGAAGCCATGAAATTAAAAGACACTTGCTTCTTGGAAGAAAAGTTATGATCAACTTAGACAGCATATTAAAAAGCATAGACATTACTTTGCCAACAAAAGTCTGTCTAGTCAAAGCTTTGGTTTTTCCAGTAGTTATGTATGGATGTGAGAGCTGGACTATAAAGAAAGCTGAGCACTGAAGAACTGATGCTTTTGAACTGTGGTATTGGAAAAGACTCTTGAGAGTCTCTTGGACAGCAAGGTGATCTAACCAGTCCATCCTTAAGGAAATCAGTCCTGAATATTCATTGGAAGGACTGATGCTGAAGCTAAAACTCAAATACTTTGGCCATCTCATGTGAAGAACTGACTCATTGGAAAAGACCCTGATCTGGGAAAGATTAAAGGCAGGAGGAGAAGGGGATGACACAAGATGATATAGTTGGATGGCATCACTGACTCAATGGACGTGAATTTGAGTAAGCTCTGAAAATTTGTATTGGACAGGGAAGCCTGGCGTGCTGCAGTCCATGGCGTCACAGAATCAGACACAACTGAGCAACTGAACTGAACTGAACTGAACTGAACCACGGAGAACCACATCAAACATGGTGTGATAGTGGGTGACCAGGGTGAAGGAGTATCACTTCTGACCGTAGGTTTCTTTGAGCTGGCAACATTAAACTGTAGCCTGGAATGACACAAAGGACTTGCTGCACAAAGAGCTCGCAAGGTGGAGGGATAGCAAATGAGAGAGAGTAGGTGCAATAAGATGAGTGTGACCAGAGCAAGAAGAGAGAAGAGGTCCAATAACAAGTTGTGCAATGGGAAGACTCTGGAGGATTTTGGGTGGGGAAATTGTGATCTGATGGGCCTGCAAGATAGAAAATGTGATGAAGATGGCAAAAAGTGGAATCAAGAACACTAGTTAAAAAGCTGTTGCTGAGGTTCCCAGGTGAGAGATGATAGTGGATTGGACTTAGGTCCCAGGAGTGGAAATGGAGAAATATTTTGAAATGTGAGTCAGTATGGATTGGACATTAGAGGGAAAGAAGAATAAAGATAAACAATATACATGAAATATCCAAACCAATTTCAAGACTTAATAAACAAAAAGTACAGTCATGACAATTTTAGTTCTACTAGAAAAGTGAACTGGATGTAAAGTGCTGATATATTATCTTTACTGAAGTGATCCACTAGGTGATAGGTCCAAGCAGAGCAGAAAAGGCTGAACTACAGTAGATATTCTGCAGGGAATCTGTGAGGTATGCTGACCGTTCTGCATTTCCCAGTGCTCGGTGATGCTCAGAAAATGATGGAGGACCCAGAGAGATAGGGCCAAATCCTCCACTTGTCTCATTCTGATACCTCACTGACATGAAGACCTGCTTGATACTTTTAATTTCCAAAGAAAATTATTTTATTTTCCTAATTGTCTCCAAGTTTAAAGATATAGATTTTCCTCCAAACTGGCAGGCTTCCTGGATTCTAGAAGTCAAAATTTTAAAGAATCTCATCAGTGCTAGTACTGATGGATAGTACTAGTACTCATGGATACTAGCTCTGCCCGTAGAAATTGTTTATGATACATCATCATATTTTCCCCTATGATGAGATGGCATGCTTCAGTTTCCTTATGCATTTAAAAGGGGAGAGAGCAGGACAGGTAATTAGTAGTTCTGAGCAATTCTCACAAAATGTGTTTTGCTATGGCTTTATTTTGAAATCCTTAAATTCTTAATTATATATTAATATAATTGCAAGAGAAGCAATATTTGTTTGATCAAAAATTTATCTAAGAAACATTCTGAATATAGAGGATTGATTATCCTGTTTTTAAAATCCTGAACTATTCTGTCTTACTTTGTAGCACTCAAGTTTTAAGTTTAGTTATGGTGGGGCTGAAAGAGACTGTATTTTGATGTCCATATTTTAAGGTTCAGTTTGTTTATTCAATTACTGATCAATGAAAGATTCCATATGACAAAGGAATCCTATGGTCTGGTATGTTTCAGAGTCTATGTCCTACTATAAAATTAAGACCACATAATTGGCAGAATTTTAAGGACTCATTAACTGCTCATTAAGAATGTTATCATTATTATGATTTTATAACAGCTTTTTTGAAGTATAATTTATATACCATGTAATCAACCCTATTAAAGTATGTAATTCAATCATTTTTAGTATATTTCACAGAATTGTCTGACCATCACCCCAGTCAATTTTAGAATATTTTCAACACCCCAAAGGAAACTCCATTACTCCAAACATTCACTAGGCCCTCATTATGGATTTTTTTCCAATTATTTATTGTGGCAAAATACACATAACTTAAAACTTGCCATCTTAACTATTTTTGAGTGTACAGTTCAGTGGTATTGGGCTTCCCTGGTGGCTCAGACAGTAAAGAGTCTGCCTGCAATGCAGGAGACCTGGGTTCTATCCCTGGGTCAGGAAGATCCCCTGGAGAAGGGAATGGTAACCCACTCCAGTATTCTTGCCTGGAGAATTCCATGGACAGAGGAGCCTGGTGGGCTACAGTCTATGCGGTCACAAAGTATCAGACACGACTGAGTGACTAGCACTTCACTTCAGTGGTATTAGGTAATAAGATGTGTTTGGTGGTCTGGTGCATCCATCACTACCCACAGCTCTTTCCATCTGTAAAATGGAAGCTCTATCAGTGTTTTGTTTTCTTAATATTTATATTCAAGACTTTTATCAAATATGGAAATTTTGTCCATCATTTCTTTAAGTATTCTACCTGTTTCACTGTCTCTTCTTCTGGGACTCCCACTGTCTGTATGCTGATCTGCTTGATGGTATCCTACAGGTCCCTTATGCTCTGTTCACTTTTCTTCAGTCCTTTTCTTTATGTTCCTCATATGAGGATAATTTTTTATTGTCTTATTTCTATTGTCCTATTTCGAGTCTACTGATTCTTTTCCCCACCTGCTCAAATCTGCTTTTAAGTCTCTATAGTGAGTCTCTCATTTCAGTTATTATACTTTTCAGCTCCAGAATTTCTTTTTGATTTCTTTTTAGGTTTTATATCTCTTTATTGATATTTCTATTTTTTATGTGTTGTTTTCTTGAATTCTGCCACGTCTTTAGTTCTTTCAGCATCTTTAAGAGAGTTGTTTTTTCTTTTTCTTTTCTTCTTTCTTCCTATTGAAATATAGTTGATTTATAATATCACACTAGTTTCATGTGTACAGCTGAGCTAAGCACTGAAAAATTGATGCTTTTGAACTGTGGTGTTGGAGAAGACTTTTGAGACTCCCTTGGACCACAGGAAGATCAAACCAGTCAATCCTAAAGGAAATCAGTCCTGAGTATTCATTGGGAGGACTGATGCTGAAGCTGAAGCTCCAATACTTTGACCACCTGATATGAAGAACTGACTTATTGGGAAAGACCCTGATCTGGGAAAGATTGAAGGCAGGAGGAGAAGGGGACGACAGAGGATGAGATGGTTGGATGGCATCACTGACTTGATGGATATGAGTTTGAGCAAGCTTCGGGAGTTGGTGACAGACAGGGAAGCCTGGCATGCTGCAGTCCATGGGGTTGCAAAGAGACACAACTGAGTGACTGAACTGAACTGAATATGTGTACAGCATAGTGATTGATTATTTTTATAGTTTGTACTCCATTTAAAGTTATTATAAAATATTGGCTATATTCCTGTCCTGTGTAATATATCCTGGTAGCTTGCTTATTTTATATTACCCCTTTGCTCTGACCTCTCCCTGCTGGTAATCTCTATATCTATAAGTGAGTTTCTGTTTTATTATATTCACTTGCTTTATTTTTTAGAGTCCACATATAAGCAATATCAAATGATATTTGTCTTTCTCTGACTTACTTCACTCAGTATAACAATCTCTAGGTCCATCCATGTCACTACAAATGGCACTATTTTGTTTTTTATGGCTGAGTAATATTCCATATATGTTAGTATTTTTGTTTTCTTTGAATATATATGCAAGAGTGGAATTGCTGGATCAGCTTCCCATGTGGTACTAGTGGTAAAGAACCTACCCACCAGTGCAGAAGATGTAAGAGACATGGGCTCAATCCCTGAGTTGGGAAGATCCCCTGGAGGAGGGCATGACAACCCATTCCAGTATTCTTGCCTAGAGAATCCCATGGACAGAAGTGCTTGGCAGGCTATAGTCCGTAGGGTTGCAAAGAGTTGGACACAACTGAAGCGACTTAGCACTGCACATGGTAGTTCTATTTTTAGTTTTCTGAAGACCCTCCATACCATTTTCCATAGTAAAATTGGCTGCACCAATTTACGTTCCCATCAATGATGTACAAGTGTTCCCTTTTCTCCATACCCTTGCCAACATTTGTTATTTGTTATCTTTATGATGACAGCCTTTCTGATGTGTGAGGTGATATCTTATTGTCATCTTGATTTGCATTTCTTTGATGATTAGCGATGTTGAACATCTTTTCATGTGCCTGTTGGCTATCTGTCTTCTTTGGAAAAATATCTATTCAGGTCTTATGCCCATTTTTAAATTGGATTGTTTGGGTTTTTTTTTTTTTGTATTGTATGAGCTATTTATATATTTTGTATATTAACCTTTTATCTGTTATTTAATTTGCAAATATTTTCTACCACTCAGTAGATTGTTCTTTTATTTCCTTTACTTTGCAAAAGCTTTAAAATTCAATTAGACCCCACTTTTTAATTTTTGCTTTTGTTTGCCTGAGGAGACAGATCCAAAAAAATAATTGCTATAATTTATGTCAAAGAGTGTATTGCCTATGTTTTCTTCTAGAAGTTTTATGATTTTTGGTCTTACATTTAGGTCCTTAATCCATTTTTACTTTATTTTTGTATATACTGTGAAAAATACTGTAATTAATTTTATTCTTTTACATGTGGCTGTCCCGTTTTCCCAGTACCACTCATTGAAGAGACTATGTTTTCCTCATTGTATATTCTTGGCTCCTTTGTTGTAGATTAATTGACCATAAGCACATGAATTTATTTCTGGCTGTCTTTTCTGTTCTATTGACCTATGTGTCTGTTTTGTGCCAGTACCATACTGTTTCTGAAGTCTGTAGCTTTGTAAGATAGTCTGAAGTCAGGGAGCATGATACCTCTAGTTTTGTTCATTTTGTCAAGATTGGCTTGGCAGTTTGGGATCTGGGATGTGGAGAATTATAGCTGCTACAGACTTCTCTGGTGGCTCAGATGGTAAAGCGCCTGTCTACAATGCGGGAGACCTGGGTTTGATCCCTGGGTTGGGAAGATTCCCTGGAGAAGGAAATGGCAAGCCACTGCAGTACTCTTGCCTAGAAAATCCCATGGACAGAGGAGCCTAGCGTTCATGGGGTTGCAAAGAGTCAGACACGACTGAGTGACTTCGCTCACTCACTCACTGTGCTAAGAGCTGAAATTGTTCAAAATCAACCAAAATTTGCCATCTAAGCCTTTCCCTGGAAGTTGCAAGTCTTCAAAAGACTTCAGAGTTTCAAAATTGTTACATCAGATTCTGAGTACAGCTGTTATCTAGATGAAGAGATATTCCTGGTGCTTCCTACTCTGCCATCTTCCCCAAGGATGCATTAACTATTGACTAAAGTCTCTTTCACTCTTTCTTAGACCTTGTTCATCTGCATCCTAATTATTAGATCCTCAGGATTGGAAAAATAGCCATCTTTGGTCAGTTTGTTTCCAAAGCACTTTCCAAACTGTAGTATCTAGTATAATGTCCTATACTTTGTTCTTATCATATGTATTATTTTGATTCTTTACAATAATATGCTGTAATTATTAAGGGCAAATAGTGTTATCATTGGGGTTTCCCTGATAGCTCAGTTGGTAAAGAATCCACCTGCAAAGCAGGAGACCCCTCTTCAATTCCTGGGTTGGGAAGATCCCCTGGAGAAGAAATTAGCTACCCACTCCAGTATTCTTGGGCTTCCCCAGTGGCTCAACTGGTAAAGAATCTTCCTGCAATGCAAGAGACCTGGGTTCGATCCCTGGGTTGGGAAGATCCCCTGGGGAAGGGCAAGGCTACTCACTCCAGTATTCTGGCCTGGAGAATTCCATGGACTGTATAGTCCATGGGATTGCAAAGAGTAGGGCATGACTGAGAGATCTTCTCTTTCATTTTCAGTGTTATCACCATCTTATAGTCAAGAAAATTAAGGGTACAAGTAAATACTAATGAATACTCAGTCAGTGATAGAGTGATAATTCAAACCAAGTGTTTTTCACTCAAAGCTAGAGCTCTGTCTGCCACCCAAACTACCTCTATAGAGCAACAATAGCTTCACTATGAAATCAGAAATTTTATTCTGGATAGTGAGCACACAAAAAAATATCTTCACTGTATCACTGACCTTAGAAACCATTACTAGCTCTCTCTGCCTGTTTGGATTGTGAGTGAGCTCACAGAAGAGTGAGGAGAAGGCAAAATGGAGGAGGGTGATGTCTTTCTTATCTCCTCCAGCAGTTTCTTTCCACTTGCTAGAGAGAGAATGAGATAGGGAAGAAGTTAGGAAACTGCATCTAAACAAGTTTTTCATGGCAACTGTATAATGCTTGCATTTACTTGAAACTCAGAGAATGAGCAGATGCCAAATTGGTTTTGAAGTATCCAAAGATATAGCCTCTCTAGGAGGGCCTTGATTCCTTCAGGATGTGGATTTAGGATGAATGTCCAAATTTCTATTTCAGTGAGATGATAAGAATAGTGTTAGAATAAGTAATATAAAGTACTTAAGTGTTAGTGAAAAACATATAAAATTATACTTAAAATTTGGTCATTTAAAAATAGGTTGATTTCTATATTAATGTTCAATTATTGTATTCTTTGGTGGCACAATATTGTTTTTAGCAATAGAAGTTATAATTTTTACTCATAGAAGTCTAAAACTGTTAATGTATATAATTTGTCTTGTAACCATACTTCCTGCCTTAGCCTGATAATTTGGATAAGTTCATACACTAAAATGCTACAGAGGCCAGGCAGGTAAGCTGAAGCAGGCTGAGTGTAAGCACATGTACGTATATTATATGAATGATGGAGTGCTGGAGACAGCCTGGCTATCCAGTGGGGTAGCTGGCGTCAGCTATAGCCAATTGTTATCTTGAAAAAACAGAGAGCCAATAATTGCTAGATATTCTGATTTTTCCAGAAAAACTGAAAAACCGTAAGTTTTATGTGAACACTCCTGATCTTTAAATGTTGACTTACATTTAAAATCAATTAAAACAAGTGAAATTTAAGTTTTACTTAAACAGATAAATTTAAACAAGTCAGTGAACCACTTGAACCAAACAGAATATGGCTGCTGGCGACAAATTTGCTATGACCATGTGGTAAGAGATGTATTGCCCCCTGGTGGCAGTTTTCTTCAATTCTAGCTTTAATTTTAAAGGATAATGTGACTGCAAATTTCACTGTTTGGCTTGCTTGTGTAAGGAGCATGGTCCTGCTGGGTGGGCGAATTGCCTGCTTCCAATATCCATGCCAGTGTTTCCTTACATTGGTACCAATGGCCAAAGTGAAATTAGCACTGAAATAGTTGGTGATTCGAATACTGAAAATAAATGTTTATTAACAAAGATATTTGTATGATAATCTGTATAATATAGAGGCATTTTTAAGCCTATATTATCAAATATTCAGGGTATATGTTGGGCATAGCTAAAGCAGGGAGAGTCAGAAACATGGGGTAATTGTCTTGGTCCCTTGTAGCTGCAAGGTTGAGCATCTGGACCATGACTCACTCAGGCAGTTGGCCAATTCCCGAACTGGTGCTAAAAATGACCTGAAATACAGTTTTCTCGTCTGTAAAATATAGGGATAATAATACCACCTGCCTCACAGGGCTATAAAAACTCAATGTCCTCAGCACTTTTTTCAGGTGGAGGTGGTGGTTTTCTTATATATGAATGCAGTGAGCCCAGCCTGCTGCCATACCCTTGGTCAGCAAGACAGGCAGGTAAGACTGGCCCATCTTCTATGCCCACCCTCTGCCCAGACTGGGTGCGGCTCCTCTGGGGTTTCCTCATTTTCTCCTTTAAGGTTGATTTCTCTTAACCTGATGCTCTCATATAAAAATGTTTAGAGCAGAAATTGTGATTTGGGCTGGTTTCCACTCCCACTTCAAGGTCAACCATGTAGTTAGAGCATATGAAAGATGTGTCTGCTTGAAAGGACCTTGAATACTAATTTGTGATGGAAAATTACAGGAGCCCATCAGAAAAAAATTGTTATACCACCTTTCACAGGGAAGTTGAGAGTGCCTTCATATGCACTTTGCTTAGCTTTTTTTTTCTTAAATTGGGAGACTGAAGCACCAGAAAAGTCCCTAAGATTCCAAATAAATAATTTAAAGCCATGAATTACTAGGCCCAGATTTTTTTCCTTTTTTAAAAAAATATAATGTAAAAAATTCCTCTAATTAAAGAAAAACTTATAGACCTCCACTTTTCATGTCTTTCATATTTAAATATGAGAATGTATTGAAGGAAAACAAAAACTGCTAAAAACTAAAATCTACCCACTTCTGTTTTGAGAGCTATTAACATGAAAATTAAAATAAGAGAGTGTCATACTCCAAACAGAAAACAGTACAGCAAATATAAAGTGAGAGTATAAACAGCATGAATAATTTGTGGGAAAAAAGTATAGTACTTATATATTTGAAGAATTCAGCAGAAAAGAAGTTATGTGCTTGTTCCCATGCTAAGATTTGTGGCATTCCTCTTCTTCAGTTTTTGTTTACTTTGAAAATTACTCACATTGGTTTATAGTAATGCTTCACATTGAAATCATTTTAGGTGATTAAATAGAATCATACTAAAAGCGAACATGTCTTTATTACATAAAGGTGATAATGTTTTGAAGGTGACCTTCATGGGCCAGGAAGCAGGAATAAATAGGGAGTTACATAGGGTTTGAAGGTGTATCAGAGAGGCAAGGAAAACAGATGGAATTTGAGACAATCTAAAACCAATCAGTCAAGGCATTTGAAAAGTTACATAAATATTTACATAGCTATAGAGATGTAATAAAATATTTCTTGGCCACAAAATATTTTTTATACCTTAAAATGATACTGTAAGCAATAGAGCAGAATAATGGACTTAAAAAAAATAAATGTGGTGTTTTAAAAGGGGGAAATGAGAAAAATACTTCATCTCATGCAGAAACTTCAAAGTCCTGATACAAAAAATATGAAACAAAGCAGAGCAAGTTCAACTGTTATTACAGATGGAAGCTTCACTCTGAGATAATCCTGAGCAGAATCCTTGGCACCTTCCTGGAAATTTTTGAGTCTATCCATCTTCTCATTTTTTTTTCCAGTGAGAAGTATTTATGAGATGAGTTTGTATAAGACTGGCTGCAGTTCAACTTTTGCAGGAACAAGCTGCTTATCTAATTCCTGTCTGAAGGGCATTTATTTTTATTAGTGGGTATTGTACCAGCTATCCAATGCCTCACTTTCTCAATGAGGAGGAAAAGAACTTGAGACTCTCCAGAAGACTTTTATATACCTCAAGTAATTACATATTTGTATTACGAATGCACACATGCACAATAGGGAGAAAATGCATGGAGAAAGAGGTACATACATTTTTATAAGAACAAAAAGCAAAATTTATTAGCATATTTATAATAAAGACCTTTTAAGTGATTCTATGTGAAGAATCATAAATTTAGGTTTGAAGAACCTATCTCAATTATCAATATATATGGACATACTGACTGAAGCTAAAATCCTGAAGTCTGAAATTTGGTTTTGAAATTCAAACACCTTGTCCTTCACTGAAAAGAAGAATGATTTTAATAAAGAACTTTAGTTCAAACATGCAAAAGACTCTGATAACATAAGAACTATAAAGAGGAACTTTATTTCACATGTAGATTTATACCTTTCTGAACCCCATTCTTCCACAGGGTCATAGCTGATACCCTAGAGACCATTACTCTGACAATGATGGTTAGATTTTTGTCCTAACAGTATCTTCTGTCTTATCCTTGATCATTCATCTGCCACTTCTCTGCCCACTCACCCAGCCTACGTCTTTCTACAGTTTATCCTATTGACTTGGCATTTTACTAATTGAAAGTTTCATGTCATATGCCACTTTGGAGATTTCACGCATATACTCACCTCTGAATCATTTACCAGGTTGTTTTCATAAGAATGTCTCAGAGCCAATCCCTGGTGTACACTCCTGTTTAAATCTCTTCATCCAGGTGAAATGGAATGTTAAACTGGAAGTTTCAGCTGAGATTCTAAGGTATCAGATAACTAAGGAAATTGTTAGTTGTGAATTTTAGATTTATAACACTCACATCAAGAGCATACATAAAATGGTGGTTTTGCTGGGCATTTGTTGAAGTAATTTATTTGAGAGAGAGTTGCGAAATACTGTGTGCTGTTGTTAGTTGCTCAGTCACGTCCGATTCTCTGTTGCCCCATGGACTGTAGCCTGCCAGGCCCCTCTGTCCATGGAATTTTCCAGGCAAGAATACTGGAGCGGGTTGCCATTTCCTTCTATAGGGGATTTTTCTGACCTAGGGATCAAACCTGAGTCTCTTATGTCTTCTGCATTGGTAGTCTGATTCTTTACCACTAGCACCACCTTCAGTTCAGTTCAGTTCAGTCGCTCAGTCATGTCTGACTCTTTGCGACCCCATGAATCACAGCACGCCAGGCCTCCCTGTCCATCACCAACTCCCGGAGTTCACTCAAACTCATGTCCATTGAGTCCGTGATGCCATTCAACCATCTCATCCTCTGTTGTTCCCTTCTCCTCCTGCCCGCAATCCCACCCAGCATCAGAGTCTTTTCCAATGAGTCAACTCTTTGCATGAGGTGGCCAAAGTATTGGAGTTTCAGCTTCAGCATCAGTCCTTCCAGTGAACACCCAGGACTGATCTCCTTTAGGATGGACTGGTTGGATCTCCTTGCAGTCCAAGTGGCTCTCAAGAGTCTTTTCCAACACTACAGTTCAAAAGCATCAATTCTTCGGCGCTCAGCTTTCTTCACAGTCCAACTCTCACATCCATACATGCACTGGGAAAACCATAGCCTTGACTAAATGGAACTTTGTTGGCAAAGTAATATCTCTGCTTTTCAATATGCTATCTAGGTTGGTCATAACTTTCCTTCCAAGGAGTAAGTGTCTTTTAATTTCATGGCTGAAATCACCATCTGCAGTGATTTTGGAGCCCCAAAAATAAAGTCTGACACTGTTTCCACTGTTTCCCCATCTATTTGCCGTGAAGTGATGGGACCAGATCCTATGATCTTCATTTCCTGAATGTTGAGCTTTAAGCCACCTTTTTCACTCTCCTCTTTCACTTTCCTCAAGAGACTTTTAAGTTCCTCTTCATTTTCTGCCATAAGGGTGGTGTCTACCTCCCTCTAAATCTCAAGTCAAGAACGAATCTCAAAGTGAGCCATCACAGTGAACTTTTTATGTGAGAATAAGAAGAAAAGCCAAGTTTTAATGAGAAGCAAGGGAAGGACCAGACCCACTGAATAAATGTAAGTGGGTAATTGAAGAGAAAAGATTAAATTGTTTTACTAAGTACATTCCACAAGTTGGTGCTTGTTCAAGTTCCCATTTATCCTTATCTTTTGTTTAGTCCTTTTAGAGTAGTTCTTTACCCGTAAAATATTTTCCATGATGATTCTTTTTTAAAGTATTTTTAGTATAGGATCTAAGTCTACTAAACATTTATTGCTGTGGTCTCATCTTGAGATATTTAATTTTGCTTTCAAAGGAGTATAACACATTATTTAGAATGATTTCTCCTTAATGAAATAAAATATATTTTCTATCAATATATGAAGTTTGTGCAAGTTTTCAATGATCTTACACTCAGTAGTAAACTACATCATTAAAGCTTTAGATAAGGATGAGAATGTGCTGTTCTTCTTGCCTTTTAAAAATCAATAAAAGACAGAATAATAAGCTTAGAAAGAGAAGTCAGAGAGGTAGATGTCTCTGAGAAGCCAGTGGCAGAAAAATTTAAAGAAAGTCGATAGAGTCAAATGATGCAGAGACATGAAGAAAGATAAAAACAGAAACTATCATGACTTAGGGAGTCAGGGCTGACCTTTTATGAATAGAGTGGTTAAGATGAGATACAATAGTGAGAAGGCTGAGGGACAAATGAGGGGTGAAGAAGTGAGGGTAAAGATGCACGTATACTGCTTTTTCCAAAAGTTTGGCATTGGAGGACAGTGTAAAGAAAAGATTTAGTGTATTTTTTCTTAAGTCAGGAGACTAGAACCTATGTGACAGCTGAGGAAAACAAGCTGCAGAGAGCACGGGAGTAATGGTGTGAGCATGTAAATGGGTATAACTGGGTCCTGGAAGGGGAGAGGAGGAAGTGCCCAGGAGGCTGGAGCAAAAGAGCATGTCTTCTAGACACAGGGAATGTACAAAGACAGAGTGAAATCTGAGGTGGAGAAGATGAAAGATGAAGGAGTTCACGACTCTTGGTCTTAATTTTCTGTGACAAAATTTGGTGGTAATTTCATCCACTGAATGGGTGAATGAGTGGATTAAGGTTGTACTCTTTACTGGTTAGAGTGGAAGCCAAAATTCCTGAGGGGATGCCTTTTTCTGATTCTTACAAAGGTACCATAAGGACTAACCACAGCCTTTGGTAATAGTCTTAGTAAGAGTGGTGAAACGTTGGAAAGATATACTTCTAAGGAGTTATCTTTTAAATAGTTGGCCAATTAGTTGTACAAGATGTAAGTAAACATTATCACAATTTGACCTAATCACTCTAATTTGGTTGTTCAGAAGAAAATTTGGACTGGGAAATCCTCTGATGCCTCCTAAAGTAAGACATTAGTTAAATATGTATTTGTGATATTTTTACTAGACTCTGTCATTTAGGAATTTAAAGAGTTTCCTAGTATTGGTATTTTAGTCCCTCAAGACACTTGAATTTTTCTTGAGTTCTTTTTTGATGTCTGGATTTTAGCTGATACATGTAACACCTGTACTTCTGAGATATTTTGTGAAGGCAAATGTTCCAGTTTTTCAAAGTGGAACATTTGCTTTCTTCCTATGATAGTCTCTTCTATATTGTCATTTAGTTGCTTTTTTTTTCTTTAATCTCTGAAGAACCTGGTCCTTATATCCTTGGTTTAATTTTTTCTTGTGCTTTAGAATTCTTTCTTTCAAAGGTCCATTATTTTCATTTTTTAAAATCATAAATGATGCTCATATACTGTTATTTTTTTTCTTGATGTGAATTACTCTGTTTGAAACAACTGAAATTTTCCTTTTTCTACCAGGATATTGAATCATTCAAAATTTATCTGATAGCTTGTGACATCCAGTAGGGGAGTCATAGTGTTGGGCACTTTTCTAAGAGCTCACTTCTGATCTTATCCCATCTCACAAAGGGTGTAACAGATACTTCATAGAAGACAAGGAGAAAACAGGCTAAAAGTATAAAAGTAAAGAGAACTTTAGACTGATCCCTTAATGTAAAGTCCTTACCTCTACATCTTGGGTTACTCTGACAGCTCTGCTCATCATCCTTACTTTAATGGTAAACTTTTATTAATTTGTTTTTTAAAGGTGAGTCCATTTTTTTTTTTTTTTTTTGGTGCTGAGGACCTGTGGAGAAGAGAGATGGGATGGAAAAGAGTTACTGATCATCTGAACTTCTGATCCAGTTCAGAGTATGTGTATGTTGTTATATATACAGTGTTTGAAAGGATTACAGAGGGTATGTTAATTCAGGTCTCTTGGGAAGCTGGCAAGAAGAGACTGGATGAAAAATTTTTTTGAAAAAAGTCCTATAAAGGGGAACAGCGAGATGGGGGTGGCCAAGAGAAACATCAGACCATGATGCAGGTCTGTTTCTAGATAAACAAGAAAGAGAAGGAAAGGAGTGAGGTAGAAGCATCTTTAACTGCAGTGCAGTTCCAAGAAAGTTATGTGAAGCTGTCACGAGTCCTTAGCCAAAGTCACCTTATGGGGAGTCCTGTGCCCTTCTGAGAATGACCTACTTCACCCAATCATTGCCTAGGAGCAGCCTGAGAGAAGTCTGGACTCAGTGCAAATGCACTGATATTCAGAGCACAGCAGCTAGGGCTGTCAGTCAATCATTCTTCCCAAGGTGAGATGTCTGAAAGTCAAATTTTCATGGCTTTTACTATCCACTTCATCCACCAAACAGATCCACTTTTCCACATAAGTTCAGGGAGCAGTAACTTAATGGTTATCATAGACCCATATTCCTAAGAGGAAACATAGAAGAGGAAGGTTAGTGAGATGAACTACAGGCTCTTTTACTGAAACAGATCTTGGAAAAGTGCTTATCTTCTCACTCCTCTAGATAGTAGTGCCAACTGAGGTGCTGTGAGCAGGAAAGGTAGACCCTAACTCACACTGGTATCTAGTCCCTTGTGCTTGAGCCAAAGCCCCAGCATAGTTAACAGGGCTTCCCTTGTGGCTCAGCTAGTAAAGAATCTGCCTGCAATGTGGGAGACCTGGGTTTGACCCCTGGGTTGTGAAGATCCCCTGGAGAAGGGAAAGGCTACCCACTCCAGTATTCTGGCCTGGAGAATTCCATGGACTGTTTAGTCCATGGGATTGCAAAGAGTCAGACATGACTGAGCGACTTTCACACACATGCTAGTGGCCAGCTGGTTTCCTTGAGAAACAAACAGTACCCTACTGATGGCTCAGCATTGGTTTCTGTTGCTAATAGGCTGGTCATTCACAGATAGCAGTTACTAAATCAGCCTCCAAATGTGATAGGCCATGCTTTGGGGCCAATATAGAGCCTCCACGTCTGCCACATGGCTACTTCATTTCTGTACCTATTGTGACAATTGTGGGATGATCAGTGACAAAGTCTGACTAGTCATTTAATTAGCTAGTTGTTTTGACTACTTAGTAGTTGAGTACTTCTTCATGATATTAACAGATGCTTTTTGGTTAGTGTTAATGTACAATACACTTACGTCCCTTCCCACATGTTTGCTCACATACCTCTAGCCCATATCCCCTTATCTCTAATCTTCCAATGCTTTTCTTTCCAGATCTCTGATCAGATGGCCAGGCCATTGGCCATTACTCAGTAACTTGTACATATTTTCACCTTTGACATAAAGTAGATGCCAGGTATACTGCCCACTTCCACTGTATAATTGTAAGGGATTTGATTTAGGTCATACCTGAATGTTCTGGTGGTTTTCCCTACTTTCTTTAATTGAAGTCTGAATTTGGCAATAAGGAGTTCATGATCTGAGCCACAGTCAGCTCCTGGTCTTGTTTTCACTGACTGTATAGAGCTTCTCCATCTTTGGCTGCAAAGAATATAATCAGTTTGATTTTGGTGTTGACCATCTGGTGATGTCCGTGTGTAGAGTCTTCTCTTATGTTCTTGGAAGAGGGTGTTTGCTATGACCAGTGCATTCTCCTGGCAAAACTCTGTTACCTTTGACCTGCTTCATTTTGTACTCCAAGGCCAAATTTGCCTGTTATCTCAGATATCTCTTTTTCCTACCTTTGCATACCAGTCGCCTATAATGAAAAGGACATCTTTTGGGGGTGTTAGTTCTAAAAAGTTTGTGACACTGTACAGTAGGCAGTGATCCAGACCATCCCCCAAAAAAGAAATGCAAAAAGGCAAAATGGTTGTATGAGGAGGCCTTACAAATAGTTGAGAAAACAAGAGAAGCTAAAGGCAAAGGAGAAAAGGAAAGATATACCCATGTGAATGCAGAGTTCCAAAGAATAGCAAAGAGAGGTAAGAAAGCCTTCCTCAGTGATCAATGCAAAGAAATAGAGGAAAATAAGAGAATGGGAAAGACTGGACATTTTTTCAATAAAATTAGATATACCAAGGAAACATTTCTTGCAAAGATGGGCACAATAAAGGACAAAAATGGTATGGACCTAACAGAAGCAGAAGATATTAAGAAGAGGTGGCAAGAATACACAAAAGAACTATACAAAAAAGATGTTCATGACACAAATAACCACGATGGTGTGGTCACTCACCTAGAGCCAGACATCCTGGAATGCAAAGTCAAGTGGCCCCTAGGAAGCATCGCTACAAACAAAGAGGTGAATGAATTCCAGCTGAGCTATTTCAAATCCTGAAAGATGATGCTGTGAAAGTGCTGCACTCAATATGCCAGCAAATCTGGAAACTCAGTAGTGGCCACAGGACAGGAAAAGGTCAGTTTTCATTCCAATCCCAAACAAAGGCAATGCCAAAGAATGTTCAAGCTACCACACAATTGCAGTCATCTCACATGCTAGCAAAGTGATGCTCAAAATTCTCCAAGCCAGGCTTCAACAGTACATGAAGTGTGAAATTCCAGATGTTCAAGTTGGATTAGAAAAAGCAGAAGAACCAGAGATCAAATTGCCAACATCCGTTGGATCATCAAAAAAGCACAAGAGTTCCAGAAAAACATCAACTTCTGCTTTATTGATTATGCCAAAGCCTTTGACTGTATGGATCACAATAAACTGTGGAAAATTCTGAAAGAGATGGGAATACCAGACCATCTGACCTGCCTCCTGAGAAATCTGTATGCAAGTTAGGAAGCAACAGTTAGAACTGTACATGGAACAACAGATTGGTTCAAAATAGGGAAAGGAGCATGTCAAGGCTGTATATTGTCACCCTGCTTATTTAACTTATATGCAGAGTACATCATGCAAAATGCCAGGCTGGATGAAGCACAAGCTGGAATCAAGATTGCTGGGAGAAATATCAATATCCTCAGATATGCAGATGACACTCCCCTTATGGCAGAAAGCAAAGAGGAACTAACGATCCTCTTGATGAAAGTGAAAGAGGAGAGTGGAAAAAGTTGGTTTAAAGCTCAAGATTCAGAAAACTAAGATCATGGTATCTGGTCCCATCACTTCATGACAAATAGATGGGGAAACAATGGAAATAGTGACAGACTTTATTTTTTTGACTCAAAAATCATGACTGCAGCCATGATATTAAAAGATGCTTGTTCCTTAGAATAAAAGTTATGACCAACCTATACAGCATATTAAAAAGCAGAGACATTATTTTGCCAACATAGGTCCGTCTAGTCAAGGCTATGGTTTTTCCAGTAGTCATGTACAGATGTGAGAGTTGGACTATAAAGAAAAAGCTGAGCACTGAAGAACTGATGCTTTTGAACCATGATGTTGGAGAAGACTCTTGAGATTCTCTTGGACTGCAAGAAGATCCAACCAGTCCATCCGAATTGAAATCATTCTTGAATATTCACTGGAAAGACTGATGCTGACACCAAAACTCCAATACTTTGGCCACCTCATGTAAAGAACAGACTCCTTGGAAAAGACCCCGATGCTGGGAAAGATTGAAGGTGGGAGAAGGGGATGATAGAGAATGAGATGGTTGAATGGCATCACCGACTTGATGCACATGAGTTTGAGTAAACTCCAGGAGTTGGTGATGGAGAGGGAAGCCTGGCATGCTGCAGTGCATGGGGTCACAAAGAGTTGAACAGACTAAGTGACTGGGCTGAGCTGATACTGCTCCCAGCTTGCCTACTGGAAAGATTTTCCCTTTCCACTGTCTTTCATCAGTTCAGTTCAGTTCAGTTGCTCAGTCGTGTCTGACTCATTGTGACCCCATGAATTGCCGCACGCCAGGCCTCCTTGTCCATCACCAACTCCCAGAGTTCACTCAGACTCATGCCCATTGAGTCAGTGATGCCATCCAGCCATCTCATCCTCTGTCGTTCCCTTCTCCTCCTGCCCCCAATCCCTCCTAGCATCAAAATCTTTTCTAATGAGTCAACTCTTCACATCAGGTGGCCAAAGTACTGGAGGTTCAGCTTTAGCATCATTCCTTCCAAAGAAATCCCAGGGTTGATCTTCAGAATGGACTGGTTGGATCTCCTTGCAGTCCAAGGGACTCTCAAGAGTCTTCTCCAACACCACAGTTCAAAAGCATCAGTTCTTCAGCACTCAGCCTTCTTCACAGTCCAACTCTCACATCCATACATGACCACTGGAAAAACCATGGCCTTGACTAGACAGACCTTAGTCGGCAAAGTAATGTCTCTGCTTTTTAATATGCTATCTAAGTTGGTCATAACTTTTCTTCCAAGGAGTAAGCGTCTTTTAACTTCATGGCTGCAGTCACCATCTGCAGTGATTTTGGAGCCCCCAAAATAAAAGTCTGACACTGTTTCCACTGTTTCCCTGTCTATTTCCCATGAAGTGATGGGACCAGATGCCATGATCTTCGTTTTCTGAATGTTGAGCTTTAAGCCAACTTTTTCACTCTCCTCTTTCACTTTCATCAAGAGGCTTTTGAGTTCCTCTTCACTTTCTGCCGTAAGGGTGGTGTCATCTGCATATCTGAAGTTATTGATATTTCTCCAGGCAATCTTGATTCCAGCTTGTGTTTCTTCCAGTCCAGCGTTTCTCATGGTGTACTCTTTCATGGCCACCCCCAATATGGCTGAAATGCAGTCTGTTTCTGGCTCACTTTCATGTATCAAGCCAGTCTTAACCAAGCTCAGACTTCTTCCTTCACTTTCATTTCATTGAATAGACTCCTTCTTAATGCTAGGAGCTGAGGTAGGGGTATGGTACAACTGGGATGGATACAAAAAGTCTGGGCTACAAAATCATGTCCTTGTTCTAATCTCAGGATCCCACATTGTGAAGCTCCCATGGAGGTCTGTCATAAACACCATCCTGCCTATTTTCTCACCACTGTGAGTTTTGCCAGATCATATGGCTTAAGCAGCAGAGCCATTTGCATCACAGCCTATACTTGAATAAGAGCTCTTTTATTCTCTGGGCTCTACTTAAAGCTGATAACCTTTCATATCACCATGTCACTCTTCCTGGGTGGTTAATGTGTTGCCTACAGAAGTCAAACAGGCCTACCAGGTACTGTGCTTTCCTCTTTGTGGTAGAGTATGCAAGATTCAGCCATCTGTCTTTTGCTTTGAAAGGAATTTGCCAGCATGTCCCTGACCACTGGACCCCTAACAATTTCAGTGAAGTGGCAGGTCCTGAGTCTTCAGATGGTTTATCTTTCACCCTCTGAAGCACATGCTTTACCAAGGCTTTCAATGTACTAGTCATCTCTTCTTCTCTTGTCCAATCATTATGATGTCATTGATGTAGTGAATGAATGTGATGTTCTGTGGGACATGAAGGTGATTCAGATCTTTTCAAGTAAAATTATGATAAAGGGTAAGAGTACTAACATAACCCTGAGAGAAAGTTGAAAATTTTAATGTTGTTTATCTCACATGAATGTGGATCATTTTTTAGGTGGACTGAAAAAGATCAGATTGTACAGATCAATGGCTTCATGCCATGAACCTGAAGTCTTATTAATTCCGTTAGCACGATACCAAGTTTGGCATATGATTACGTTTACTACCTGGTTAAATCTATAATAGTCCATAGTCATTCTCCAGGATCCATCTGTTTTCTGCAGGAGCCACACTGGTGAGTTAAACAGAAATAGAGAGCTCACCATTTCTGCATCATTTAGGTCTTTAATGGTAGCAACACTTTCCACTATATTTATTGGATACGAAACTGTATTTTTACTATTTTTGTTGGGGGCTAGAGATAGTTTCAGAGGTTCCCACTTAGGTTTTTTTCACTATGATAGCTTTTACCACAGCCCAAGGATCCAGTATAGGGGTTAGTCCAACTGTCAATCTAATTTTAGTAATACTTTCAGGAACTGGCTAAATGACCAGTATGTGTGTCCTTGGATCCAGTGAATCAACTATGAGCCAAACTTTACTGTACTTATTTATTCAGTTCAGTTCCATTGCTCAGTCATGTCTGACTCTCCTGTTCATCACCAACTCCCACCGTTCACTCAGATTCACGTCCATTGAGTCAGTGATGCCATCCAGCCATCTCATCCTCTGTCGTCCCCTTTCCCTCCTGCCCCCAATCCCTCCCAGCATCAGAGTCTTTTCCAATGATTTATTTATTTATTACCTGGCTCCTAAAACTTCACACTAGCAGGGGGCCATGATAATACTTTGGATATCTGGCTATCAGTGTCAGCTATTTCTTTGTGTAATAGTTCTAAAAATGTTTGATTATTTGTAAGCATCTTTCCTTCCCACTTCCTGCTGACATAAATTTCACATGTCTGCACCATTGTATTTGCCACAGAATTTCCCTTCACCAGGATAATCTCCCAGGTCATCAAGAGTAAAATCTTTAGAAATCTTGAGCCACTGTTACCTTGTGGCAGGGACAGTCCATGTGCCAGTTGCCAGAGAGGGTGATATCCCCTTCATTCCCCAAGTTACTAATAAACTAGTTCCAGACTCTCATTTCCTCATCTACTTTCTCAATCCATTCTCAGTACCTCTTGTGTTACTCTGGGTCATCCAAGAGTCAGATTTCAAGATGAGATTAGAATAGCAAGAGATTTATTAGAAGCAATGCCTGTGAGGGAAAAGTAAGGCAAGGAAGGGGTAGGGAATGAAGGTAAGGAAAGTCATTAGATTTCAACACAGGTCTGATTGTGGGTCAATACGAGAAAAAAAGAAGGAAAGTTGGGGAAAGCATCTTAGACTTCATTTTAGTTCTAAGAAAGTTTGGCAAGGTCATTGGGAAATCCAGCATCAAAGTTGGCCATTGGAAGAGTCCTGTGCCTCTTAGGAACAGGCCTGCCTTAGTTTTCCCACCTTGCTCTGTCATTAACTGGAAGGTTACTCAGTGATAAAGAATCTGCCTGCGATGTGGAGGTACAGGAGATGTGGGTTTGATTCCTGGGTCAGGAAGATCCCTTGGAGAAGGAAATGGAAACCCACTCCAGTATTCTTGCCTAGGGAATCCCATCGACAGAGAAGCCTGTTGGGCTACAGTCTGTGGAATCACAAAGAGCTGGACATGACTGAAGTGACTGAGTGAGTGAGCAATCCAACCCATAGAAAGGCCTTCCCACATGGTGCTAGCGGTGAAGAATTCTCCTGCCAGTGCAGTGAGAGACACGGGTTCGATCCCTAGGTTGGGAAGATCGCCTGGAGGAGGAAATGACACCCTACTCCAGTATTCTTGCTGGGAGAATCCCATGGAGAGAGGAACCTGGTGGGCTACAGTCCATGGGTCACAGAGTTCGACACAATGGAGCATCTAAGCACATTATATTACATTACATTATGGGCCATAGAAAGCAAAGCACATGGCTCAGATGCAATGATGGATTTCAGAGCATGTTAATGAGGATGCCTTTCATGGCCACCTCAAAGTAGAACAACTGGAGAATAGTGGGGAAGAATGATCATTCTCTACACAGGAAAAAGAAAAGATAATGGATGGAGAATAATAAAAGATGATGATCTCTAGTAAAACAAATTATGTTCTCCTGCAGTTGACCTGTCAGAAGTTAATTAATATGGAACTATTGATTGAAAGCTGGTAAATCAGCAAATGTTCACCACATATAGGGATTTCCAGAAAGTAGCAAATATTGATATTTGTACCAGTCCCCAAAAGGAAAGAAGGTGGAAGCAGAGAGCTGCTCTACTGATTCAGATTAGAGGAGACTGTCAATTTATCAACAGGGTTTGGTTTACGGTCTAGAATCTGAGCAGTGAGTGAGTAATGTATTCCAGTAAGTGGGTGCTCTGCTGAAATTGAGCTCTGAAGTATTTCTGGAAACTTTGATGTCCATGAAGAGGAAAAACTTCCCATTAAGAGGTGATTAGAAGTGGAGAGCAACTTTGGCAGAAAGGATTTGGAGATACACATTTACCTTCTGCTAAAGAAAAGACCCTAAAGAGGAGTGAGCTGGCCTTGCACATTCCCATATTAGACTAGGGTGGTTCTGAAATAACTAAACTCTGGTTGTTGTTGTTCAGTTGCTCAGTTGTATCCAACTGTTTGTGACCCCATGGACTGCTGCATGCCAGGCTTCCCTGTCCTTCACTATCTCCGGAGTTTGCTCAGACTCATGTCCATTAAGTCGATGATGCCATCCACCATCTCATCCTCTTCAGCATCAGTCTTTCCAATGAATATTCAGGGTCAATTTCCTTTGGGACTGATTGGTTTGATCTCCTTGGTATCCAAGGGACTCTTAAGAGTCTTCTCCAGTACCACAGTTCAGAAGTATCAATTCTTTGGCACTCAGCCTTCTTTATGATCCAATTATCATGTTCGTACATGACTACTGGAAAAACCATAGCTTGGACTATATGAACCTTTGGAAATGTACCCACTACTGAATCTTGACTAATTTTTTTTTAGAAAAACAAGCCATTTAATTCAATTATCCAATTATTATTGAAGGCCTACTATGTCAAGGTACTGTCTCAGTCACTTGGGATATGTCAGTGAAAAAAAACTTTTTTTCACTGGGACCTCTAGGTCTTTTCTCTTGGATATCCTCTCACTGGAGAAGAAGAAAGCGTTTTCTTTCTCTTGGCTTTGGGCATGAGGACCTCAGATCTGGGAGAGAACAGGGTCCTCAAGAAAACTCTCAGTGGGGGAATAAGTGAGCCATGTACCATGTGGGCAGGTCAGAAGCCAAAGTGAGAGATGTCCAATAGGAAACTCCTATGGAAGCTCCTTGGCTTGTAGATACCGAGAACTACTACATCTGACATAGGGTTTTAAACTATTAGGGAAGTTCCCCTCTATTACTCTCTAAGACTCTATGCAAGTCTTGTTAAGGATTACATCCTGGTCTTAGATACCGCTGTGTGGATTTGAATGAAAGGACGGGTCTCCATGGTGGTAAAGTTATACAAGAGGAAGTTTCACTGGCTGACAGTAATGAACCTTGACCTGAAGAGGAATAGAGGAGCAGGCCAGAATCAGTTGATGGGCTGGGGTGCCAAGTCATGGTGGATTTTTGGAATGAGAAAGCCCTTCCTGGGAATTTTTAGGGATACTTGGGAAGCAGAAGCTGGTAAAAATTGGACTTCCTGCAGTCAAGCAGGATTAGAGGCTTGAACTACTGTTGATACTGTAAAAGAAGAGTGACTTCTAGGCTGGAAAGCATTGGGACTTCTGTGTTCCAATGGGCTTCAGGGCTTCAGTGCCCCTGAGGGCTTCAGGGAACACTAAAGATGGTGTTTGTGTGAGAGCTCTAAGGAAGGTTGGAATTCAGATCATAGAGCATAGTGAACTGAGAGCGCTTCAGAGTTCTATGTCTGATTGTATCTGCACATGTTTTAATTAATAACTGATATGTGTTATTCAGGGCTTCCCAGGTAATGCTAGTGGTAAAGAACCTGCCTGCCAATGCAGGAGACATAAGGTTTGATCACTGGGTTGGGAAGATCCTTGGAGGAGCAACTCACTCCAGTCTTCTTGCTTGAAGAATCCTGTGGACAGAGGAGGCTGGCAGGTTATAGTCCATGTGATTGCAAAGAGTCAGACACAACTGAAGTGACTTAGCATAGCAATATAGCTCTTATGTGTCACTTGATATTTCTATTAGTTGTCTTCCTATTGTAGCCAACATTTCCAATAATCTTAAGAGAGATATGGGGTAGAATACATCCCCTAGAAACAGTCTGTGTAACTAATTTCCCTGAAGAAATGCATCTACTTTGAGATTTCCAAGATGCAGACAGTGGGGAATGCTAAATTATGTAGTGTCCAATACTCATTCATTCTTTCTTTCCTCTCAGATATTTGTGAAAATACTGATATAGCTATACACGTATTATCATAGATACCAATGCACCAAACACAATCACAATTGCTTTACAAAGTATATCACCCCAGTGATAGGAGTGGGAAACTCACAGACTACCTAAGGTATGTTATTATTTAGCATTTTCTGTTCACATCATTCAAGTTTGGTACTTCCACAATGTAGCATGTAAAATGTAAGGGACTACACTGGGGCTGTATAGATCAATAAGCTCGGACAACCTGCTACAGGTGATTCACGTATAAAAATGTTTCATATGAAGTTTATAATGCTAGAATCTTACATGCTCTAGAGCCTAAAATTCTGCAGCACAAGAGTATGGACCCTAAACCTCAGGGCTGTTTTTGTCATAAAAGGCCTTCGTTATAAGGCCTCTTGTTATAATTCAGATGTCTGGTTTCGGATGTAAGAATCTTTCATGAAGATCACATACAACTCTGTTACTGTATCAGGCCAACTGAACAACATTATAATAGTCACTAGAATAGTGAGATTTGACCAAATTTTGGAAAAAAAGAATGGACTACAGAGGAGCAATCCTCTTTCTCCCTTCCTCTTTGTTAGTTAATTGCAAAAATATGTGGGAAATACAGTGAGCAACAATACTCTGCAGCTCCTACATCAATAGGTAGAGTCTGTTTCCCCATTCTCAAGATGAGGTGGGCAGCTCTTGTAACTGGCCAACAATGTAATGTAAGTGATATTTTGTGAGTTATGAACCTAGGCCTTGAGAGACCTCAGCTTCCTCTTTCCTACTCTTGGGACTCTGCCTACAATAGCCTGATCATCCTGAGACCATGTGGAGCAAAAGACTATTCTAGTTGAACTGTCTTAGACCAACCAGTCCTAGGTGACCTGCCAATGACCATAGACACATGAGCAAGCCCAACTGAAAAATTGGCTGAACCTGGTCAAAGCTGTGACCCTCAAGTCAAGCCCTGTCCACACTGCCAAATTGCAACCTGTTTTAAGTGACATTTTGGGGAAGTTTTTGTTTTTAATTTTATTTACTTATTTTTGGCTATGTTGAGTTTTTCTTGCTGCATGCAGGCTTTCTCTAGTTGCTGCGAGCAAATGCTACTCACTAGTGTGTGTGGGCTCCTCATTGTGGTGGCTTCTCTTGTGGAGCACAGGCTCTAGAGCACATGGACTTCAGTAGTTTTGGTGTATGGGCTCACGAGTTGCAACTCGTGGACTCTAGAGTGCAGGCTCAGAAGTTGTGGCACACATCTTTAGTTGCTCCGTGGCACATGGGATCTTCCTGGACCAGAACTCAAACTCATGTTCCCTGCATTGGCTGGTGGACTCTTAACTCCTGAGGTGATGTCCTTGGGGGATATTCCAAGGGATGTCCTTGAGGAGGTTTTTCAAATAGAAAAAGCTAACTGATAGCTTCACATATCTCTAAGAATCACACAGCTTAGAAATATTTTGTAGTAAATACTCTCCTCAAGGCTCAATGGTAAAGAATCTACCTGCAATGCAGGAGCCACAGGAGACACAGCTTCGATCTCTGGGTCAGGAAGATGCCGTGGAAGAGGGCATGGCAACCCACTCCAATATTCTTGCCTGGAGAATCCCCATGGACAGAGGGGCCTGATGGGCTACAGTCCATAGAGTCACAAAGAGTTGGACATGACTGAAGTGACTTAGCATGCACACATGCCCTCTCTTCAAAGTTGGTTAAATTTTTATTGTCACTTAAGTGAGAGTCACTAAAAATGCTGATCCACAGAGAATAAAGAGCTTGCCTCAGAGTGTTAATCTATACACTGCTCCCTTCATCAAGAAAGTCTTGATGCAAAAAGAACATCAGCTTAATTCAATAGTGTGCCTATGACATAGTTGGTTTCTATTTATTGTTCATACAGGCTCCTCATATAACTGCAAATTGGTAACAAATAGTATATAGACCAATCATAGTCTGTAAACCACACTCTTAATAGCAATGACCTAAGGCTTAGGAGTTGGAGAAGGCAATGGCACCCCACTCCAGTACTCTTGCCTGGAAAATCCCATGGACAGAGGAGCCTGGTAGGCTGCAGTCCATGGGGTCGCGGAGTCGGACGTGACTTCACTTTCACTTTTCACTTTCATGCATTGGAGAAGGAAATGGCAACCCACTCCAGTGTTCTTGCCTGGAGAATCCCAAGAACAGCGGAGCCTGGTGGGCTGCTGTCTATGGGGTCGCACAGAGTCAGACATGACTGAAGCGACTTAGCAGCAGCAGCAGCAAGGCTTAGGAGTAAACAAAAAAATTTTTTACGTGTGAAAAGCCAGATAGTAAAAATTTTAGGGTCATACAATCTTTGTAAACTTCATCATTATAGCAAAGAAGAAGCCATAGACAATATGCAATGAGTGGGCATGGCTGTATTCCAATTTTAAAAACAGGCAAGAGGCTAGATTTGTTTTGTGGGCCATAGTATGCTGACATCTGAATCCTAAGCTATTTCTGAGGCTCATCCTCATCAAAGCTCATTATTGGGTCTGTTTTTTATTATCAAAAGAATATGTATGTGTGTATATGTTAGTTGCTCAGTCATGTCCGACTCTTTGCAATCCCATGGACTATAACCCACCAGGCTCCCCTGTCCATGGAGTTTTCCAGGCAAGAATACTGAAGTGGGTAGCCATTCCCTTCTCTAGGTGATCTTCCTGACCCAGAGAATGAACCCAGTTCTTTTATTTTTAATTTTTTTTATTTTTACTTTATTTTACTTTACAATACTGTATTGGTTTTGCCATACATCAATACAGTATACTAACACGTATGTATGTACCCAGTTCTTTAACATCTGAGCCATCAGGGGCCCTCGAAAGAATATAGGTAAAGGCAAAAAGAGAATTGGAGATTACCTTCATGGAGAGAAGAACAAAAAATGTTAAAATAGTTATTTTAGATGTCCCAACACAGAGCCACCCAGAGGGATAAAATAAAGTATGGAAATATGTAAATAATTATTTTTTAAATATATGGGGGAAAACAGTGAGCAGATACTGCCAATAAAAGCCCTTGGCTAAATCTTGGGGGAAAAAGTAAATATTCCAAGAAACTTTCCTTTCAAAATGTTGACATCTCAAAGACACACAACTGCTTAATGGTAGGAAGCTGAAATATTCCTTCCCTCATTTTTCTTCCCTTGCCTCTCTTCTTGTTTGCTTCCTTAAAAAAAATTTTTTTTTTCTTTTGCTCTTAACACAGAGGAAAGAATTTCCAGGCTCCCTTAAGAGCAACCAGTATTACATTCTTGAAGAGCAGGTTCATAAGAGCAGCTATTAATAATTTATGGCTGCCTTATTTGATTCTCCTTCAGTGTAGTTCAGGGAGAGTACATTTCTGTGTCACTATGGTATTAGACAACAATCTGTCTTTAGATTTACCCTGCAAATGGGCAGGTTATGCCCCTGTGAGGGAGTTTCAGGAAGCTGCTGCTGCTGCTAAGTCACGTCAGTCGTGTCTGACTCTGTGCGACCCCATAGATGGCAGCCCACTAGGCTCCCCCATCCCTGGAATTCTCCAGGCAAGAACACTGGAGTGGGTTGCCGTTTCCTTCTCCAAGGCATGAAAGTGAAAAGTGGAAGCAAAGTCACTCAGTTGTGTCCGACTCTTCCCGACCCCATGGACTGGCCAGGCTCCTCCGTCCAGGGGATTTTCCAGGCAAAAGTACTGGAGTGGGATGCCATTGCCTTCTCCAAGTTTCAGGAAGAGGCACAATAAAAAGAGCTGTCAACCATAGCCATCATTTCTCAAAAAGCATACTGGGCAGATTTCCAAATTCCGTTACATTCTGTTTAAAAAAAATATAAGATGATTAGCTGCTTTGACAAATCTAGGCCTCCCCAATTAACAACAGCTGCTATCAAAATCATTAGAGTGAAAGGAAAATATCTAAAGTACTGTGTGTTCTGTTTAATGAGATATGAAATGCTAAACTATTTCTTAAGGAGCTCAGGCTCCTTAGCCCAAAGTGTGAAGTAGCTTTGTAAATGGTTTCCTTTATTTAAAATTCACTCCAATTTTTGATTAAGCCACTGAAATGCTCTAGCAGAATGCATAGATGGAAAGAATGACACATTTAAAAAAAGCCCTTGTCAGTTATTAACAATTTGATTCAGTTCTTCCTTTTTATGGCCATCACTGAAACACCAGTAGCCAAAATGAAGTTCAATCCTGTTGTGATTTCTAACTGAAGCAAGAACCAGAAAAGGCATGACAATGTACCCTCCCACATTCATAGGCAGATTATGTCTCCCTCTCTTTCCAAAGAGCTGACACAAAATTGCACTACAGAATACTAAATGCAAGATGGAAATATGTATACCAAGTATTGTTTCATTGTAGTGAAGGACTCTGTTAGGCTGAGCAAGAGAAGACTTCCCTGAGAAGGAGAGTTTGAGCTGAGTGATGAAAAATGATAGAATTCACAACAAAGGGAGAAGCAGGAGCAATCACTCTAGTAAAGTATGCTGTGAACGTGCAGTTCATGTAGAGGGCTGCTAGGAGACTTTAGCCCTAGTGGCAGTAAAACTAAAAATAGGAATGGATAAGTATGAGAGGTGTTGAGGAAATGGAATGACAGGTAGAGTTTAATGATATAGAAGCAGGTGAATATGACTTCCAAGTCTCTTAAGTGTGGAAAGAATCTTCAGTTCAATTCAGTTGCTCAGTCGTGTCTGACTCTGCGACCCCATGAATCACAGCATGCCAGGCCTCCCTGTCCATCACCAACTCCTGGAGTTCACTCAAACTCATGTCCATCGAGCCAGTGATGCCATCCAGCCATCTCATCCTCTGTCGTCCCCTTCTCCTTCTGCCCCCAATCCCTCCCAGCATCAGACACTTTTTCCAATGAGTCAACTCTTCACATAAGGTGGCCAAAGCATTGGAGTTTCAGCTTCAGCATCAGTCCTTCCAATGAACACCCAAGACTGATCTCCTTTAGGATGGACTGGTTGGACCTCCTTGCAGTCCAAGGGACTCTCAAGAGTCTTCTCCAACACCACAGTTCAAAAGCATCAATTCTTCAGTGCTCAGCTTTCTTCACAGTCCAACTCTCACATCCATACATGACCACTGGAAAAGCCATAACCTTGACTAGATGGACCTTTGTTGGCAAACTAATATCTCTGCTTTTTAATATGCTATCTAAGTTGGTCATAACTTAGAAATAATCTTAGGTCTTATTTATTCCATTCCTGACCCAGCACATGAGTCTCAAGCCACAGAATTCCCAAATGTTAGCCCAGTAATCTCTGTTGAGACCCTTCCAAGGGGAGATTCCCTCTGCCTCACAAGGAAACTGTCTGCTCCATTCTGAACAGCTTGGATTTTAGAGAGAGCTTATTTGCATTGACCTGAAATCTGGCTGCCCTTAAATTCTATCCATTGGTCTTATTTTTTTATTCAGCAAAGAATAGGGCTATTTTCTTAGTTCTAAGTCTGAGTCCTCTATATTTTTATAAGTAACTATTTAGTCTCTTTTTAGTCTTGTCTAGTTTTCTTCTCTCAAAACATTCCCAAGGAGTCAGGAAAATTCTGACAAATCTCTATTAGTCACAATGCTGAAATATATAAAAGGCAGCTTTTCACATTTCTCCAGAGGTTACATTTGGTGTTAGAAACATTTAGTGCCATCGTCTTAAAACGTGAAGCTTTCTGACTGAAGCTCTTAGCATATCAGCCTCTTCAGCAGCCACAATGAAAAAAATAAGAGGATGAGACAAATGTTGGAGAAATAATAGCATGCATACTTAAAATATCATTCATCAAGGGGTTATGCCCTTTCTGCCTTAGTCATTTGAAGTAACAGTCTTTTATTTATTACCGCAGGAGAAAACAAGATATGGGTAGATTCAAATAAAATCAACATTAGACTAAGAGAATAAATTAATGTCACAACTGAAAGTTAAGATGATCTTGTCTAGTCCCTTCATTTTATAGACTAGGCAACAGATGACTACATGATGACAAATAGTAAAACTATTTGTTAAAACCACTTTGAGAATAGTTGATGGGTAACTAGACATTCCTATCATGCCACACAGATTATTTTCTAGTCACAAAGGAAAATGTCAGTGTACAAGGGTACACTGGTAATGGTACCAGTGATAATGGTAGTTATCACACTAAAATGAATAGTTAAGTTTCACCTCTCTAATAACAGCTTACCCAGAAATTATCTTCTGATGGGAATATAGAGTACCTAACCTAGGCAAAAATATCTAATTGGAATACATGAAGTCCAACAAATGTTGCTGAGACAACCAGATATCCACGTGTGAAAGAATGAGTTTGAATCCCTTTCCTCATACCACATACAAAAATTAGCTCAAAGTGGACCAAAGACCTAAATATAAGCACTTAAAACTATAAAACTTTTAGAATGAAGCAGAGATGTAAATCTTTGTGATGTTAGATTAGGCAATGGTTTCTTAACTATGACAGCAAAAGCACAAGAAGCTCAAGCAAAAAAGAAGAAAAATTCATCAGAGTAAAATCTCTTTGTATTAAAAATCATTATCAAGAAAGTAAGAAACATAACCTACAGAGTGAGGGAAATTTTTACAAATCATATATCTGATAAGGGTATGGTATCTAGAACATACAAAGAAACAACCTGATTTTAAAATGAGCAAAGGGTTCTAACAGACATTTCTCTAAAGAAGATATACGAATGGCCAATAAGCACCTGAAAGTATACTCAACATCATTAGTTATTAGGAAAATGCAAATCAAAATCACAGTGAGGTGCTTCACACTTTCCCTGGTGGCTCAGACGGTAAAGCCTCTGCCTACAATACGGGAGACCTGGGTTCGATCCCTGGGTCCGGAAGATCCCGCAGAGAAGGAAATGGCAACCCACTGCAGTACCCTTGCCTGGGAAATCCCATGGATGGAGGAGTGTAGTAGGCTACAGTTCATGGGGTTGCAGAGTCGGACATGACTGAGCGTCTTCAGTTTCACTTCACACCCACTAGGGTGAATACGATTTTTATAAAAATCGAAAATAAGTGTCAATGATGATGTAGAGAAATTGGAACGCTGTACGTTACTGTTGTTGTTATTTAGTCACTCAGTCCTGTCCAGCTCTTTTGCAACCCCATGGACTATAGCCCACAAAACTCTTCTATCCATGGGATTTCCCAGGAAAGAATACTGGAGTGGGTTGCCATTTCCTTCTCTGCGGGATCTTCCTGACCCAGGGTCGAACCGGCAGCTCCTGCCACGTCTTCCGCATTGCTGGCACTTTCTTTACCATTAAGCCACTGGAGAAGCCATATATTGAGGAGGGGACTGTAAAATAGTGCAGCTACTGTGGAAAACTTTTTGGCAGTTCCTTAAAAATTAATGATAGAGCTACCGTATGATGCAGCAATTCCATTCCTAAGTATGTAACCGAAAGACTTGAAAATCTATGTTCACATAAAAATATGTATGCTGCTGCTGCTGCCAAGTCACTTCAGTCGTGTCTGATTCTGTGCGACCCCAGAGACGGCAGTCCACCAGGCTCCCTGGTCCCTGGGATTCTCCAGGCAAGAACGCTGGAGTGTGCCATTTCCTTCTCCAATGCGTGAAAGTGAAAAGTGAAAGTGAAGTCGCTCAGTCGTGTCTGACTCGTAGCGACCCCATGGACTGCAGCGTGCCAGGCTCCTCCATCCATGGGATTTTCCAGGCAAGAGTACTGGAGTGGGTGCCATTGCCTTCTCCAAAAATATGTATAGGAATTGTCATATCAGCCTTATTCATAATAGCCAGAAAGTAACTCAAATGTCCATCAGCTGAAGAATGGATAAGCACAGTTTGGTACCATGGAATATTATTCAACCATAAAAAGTAATAATGTACTTATTGTGCTTGCTTAGTCACTATTGTGTCCAACTCTGTCACCCTATAGACTGTAGTCCACCAAGCTCCTTGGTTCATGGCATTTTCCAGGCAAGAATACTGGAGTGGGTTGCTATGTCTTCCTACAGGGGATCTTTCTGACCTAGGGATTGAACCTGAGAGTCTCTTTTGTTTCCTGCATTGGCAGGCAGATTTTTTACCACTGAGCCACCTGGGAAGCAATTTACTGATACATGTCACAACAAAAATGAACCTTGAATACATTAGGCTATGTGAAAGAAGACAGATACAAAAAACAGGAAAGACCTCATATTACATGATTCCACTTATGTGAAATGTCCAGAACAAGCAAATTAATAGAAAGCGAAATTAGATTAGTTCTACCAAAGGATTAGGAAGATATTGAGAGAGATGTGGTTTGTTTGGGGGATGGTGGAAGTATCCTGTAATTAGTGGTGATAGTTGCGCAACACTGTGAATATACTAAAACCCACTAAACTGTATATTTTTTAAAAAAATAATTTTATTTATTTTATTTTTGGCTCTGCTTGGTCTTTGTTGTTGCATGCAGGCTTTCTCTAGTTGCAGCAAGTGGGGGCTCTTCTATAGTTGCAGTGCACAGGCTTCTCATTGCAGAGGCTTCTCTTATTACAGAGCATAGGTTCTAGTGTTTGTGGGTTTCAGCTGCCGGGTTCTAGCGCACAGGCTCAGTAGTTGTGGCTCATGGGCTTAGGTGCTCCACATCATGCGAGATCTTCCCAAATCAGGGATCAAACATGTGCACCTGCACTGGCAGGCAAATTCTTTACCACTGAGCCACCAGGGAAGCCCCTGCTCATTATTTTTTATGTGGTCATGTAGGATTCTATTGTTGAATGTACCATGCCTTATTTAGCCAGATCCCTTTTAATGGACTTACATGTTGTTTGTAGTTGCGTGACTATAAGCAGTGCTGTTGAAAATAAACAGTTTCGATGGATATAGGAGAGAATGATTTCTACAGATTTTGTACCAGTTGGAGGAAAGGTTGAAGGGTCTTGTGACCTTCTGTCAGCTGTAAATAAGCTAGCTATTTTCTCTCATCTTCACTAGATGGTACCCATATTACCAATCTTTTTCATCTTTGCCAGTCAGTCTGAGAGACTTAAACAAATTATTGTGCCTTCTTGTTTTAATCTGAAAATTTTTAAAGTTTTAATGAACATTCCATATTGTTAATTCTTCTGTAATTTGCCTGTCCATGTAATCTGGAATTTACATTGTGGTCTTCATTTTTAGTTTATTTTTAAGGGATATTTATATATCAAATAATAACATATATATGTCAATATTTAATATCTAAACTTTCCCCCGTAATTTCCTTGAGGGTAGGCTTTCTCCATGAAGCTCTTACTCCCACTGAACAGACTTCTCTCTCAACTGTCCTCACCAATTTAAAAGGCATGAGCAAGTATGCCTGAACTTCTGCTGGGATCCTCGCTGGATATCTATAAATAGATATGTCAGTAAAATGTGTACTTACTAAAGACACATTTATTCAAAATGAAAATGTGGTGTTAGATATTACAGATTATTTATTAATGGAAAGACATTCAAGATAAGGAGTATGCAGTGTAAGTAACAAGTAGCATAATCAATTTAGAAGACCGGCACACATGTACAGAAATTTATTAGTCTAAGACTAGAAGTTTAGAGGAGAATCCTTTGGTGAGATTTTCAAAAAGAAAGAAGCTACATACAATCTTTCTGTCTTCCTGCCTCTGTAATCCCTCTTTGTAGCTGAGCCCTCTCCCCATCCCACATATCATAGTGGTGGTTCTTAAGTTGGCTGTGAGTTAGAGTCACATGGAGTGCTCTAAAAACTACTCATTCCTGAGCCCTACTCTAGAGGTTATGAAGCAATTGCCTTGTGATTGGGATTTTTTTTAAAACTCCACAGATGATTTTAATGTGCAGCCAGGGACTCAGCCCCTATCATGACTTTGGGAGTAATATAAGCTTAGACAGGAGAACTGTAATGACTTCTAATTCAGAGCATGCTAACTTTGCTGGTTCTTACCTTACAAAAACTGGGCTTCTGCCTTTTCCCCAGCACAAAGTGCCTTACCTTACACTTTTTTTAAAAGTGGAATTTTTCCTCCTTGTTCCCAAGGGTACTGCTGCTACATAATAGTGTTTTCCTTTCTGGACTTTTACAAATTACTTATTCTTAGATCCACACATGTACTTCTTGGGACTACTATGATGCTGAACCCTACCTTGGGTTAGTTACTTCTTGATGCTTTGCACTGTACTCTGTATATCCTGCTTTAATGTTGTCAGAGGGGTATATGAGAAACTGCCAATGGAGGTTATAAAAGTTTAAAAGCAAAATTAGGGAGTGAGACTTCCAGAGAAAGTTGAGTTGAGTTCAGTTCAGTCATTCAGTCCTGTCTGACTTTGTGACCCCATGGACTGCAGCATAGCAAGCCTCCCTGTCTATCACCAACTCACAGAGCTTACTCAGACTCATGTCCATTGAGTCCCTGATGCCATCCAATCATTTCATCCTCTGTTGTCCCCTTCTTCTCCCACCTTCAATCTTTCCCAGCAGCACCAGGGTCTTTTCCAAGGAGTCAGTTTTTCCATCAGGTGGCCAAAGTATTGGAGTTTCAGCTTCAGTATCAGTCCTTCCAGTGAATATTCAGGACTGATTTCCTTAAGGATGGACTAGATGGATCTCCTTGCTGTCCAAGGGACTCTCAAGAGTCTTTTCCAGCACCACAGATCAAAGCATCAATTCTTTGGCGCTCAGCCTTCTTTATAGTCCAACTCTCATATCCATACGTGACTACTGGAAAAACCATAGCTTTGATTAGACGGACCTTTGTGGGCAAAGTAATGTCTCTGCTTTTTAATATGCTGTCTAAGGTGGTCATAACTTTTCTTCCAAGAAGCAAGCATCTTTTAATTTCATGGCTGCAGTCACCATCTGCAGTGATTTTGAAGCCCAGAAAAGTAAAGTCTGACACTATTTCCACTGTTTCCCTGTCTACCTGCCATGAAGTGATGAGACCAGACACCATGATCTTAGTTTTCCGAATGCTGAGTTTTAAGCCAACTTTTTCACTCTCCTCTTTCACTTTCATCAAGAGGCTCTTTAGTTCTTCCTCACTTTCTGCCATAAGGGTGGTGTCATCTGTATATCTGAGGTTATTGATATTTCTCCCAGCAATCTTGATTCCAGCTTGTGCTTCATCCAGCCCAGTGTTTCTTATGATGTACTCTGCATATAAGTTAAATAAGCAGGGTGAAAATCAATATACAGCCTTGATGTACTCCTTTTCCTATTTGGAACCAGTCTGTTTTTCCATGTACAGTTCTAACTGTTGTTTCCTGACTTGCATATAGGTTTCTCAAGAGGCAGGTCAGGTGGTCTGGTATTCCCATCACTTTCAGAATTTTCCACAGTTTACTGTGATTCACACAGTCAAAGGCTTTGGCATAGTCAATAAGAAGAAATAGATGTTCTTCTGGAACTCTCGTGCTTTTTTGATGATCCAGCAGATGTTGGCAATTTGATCTCTGGTTCCTCTGCCTTTTCCAAAACCAGCTTGAACATCCATTAAAGGAGTTAAGACATTACATTGTAAAAATATCCACTTATACAAAAGAAGATAGTAAGGATGAAGAAACAGAAAGGCATGAGAAATACAAAAAAAAAAAAGAGGCAAAATGGCAAATGTAAGTTTAAACATATCAGACGTAAAATATAAGCATACAGATGTGAATGTGAGTGAATCTATAGAACATCCATCCAACAAGAGCAGAATATTGTTTTCCTCAAGTGCACATGGAAAATTTTTCAGGGTAGACTATATGCTAGGTCATTAAACCAGGCTAATAAGTTTCAAAAGATTGAAATTACAGCAAATATGGTCTCCAACCAAATGGAATGAAATTAGAGATCAATAACAAGGAAATTTGGAAAGTTCACAAATATGTAGAAAGTAAACAACACTATTCTAAATAACCAGCAGGTCAAAGAAGAAAGAGTAGTTAGAAAAATAAAAAAGAGAGTAGTTAGAAAATACTTTGAGTAGAATGAAAGTAAAAACTATTAAAAAGTGTATGCCAACAAAATAGATAACTTAGATGTAATGGGCAATTTCCTAGAAAGATACAGATTACTGAAACCGACTCAAATAAAAAGTAAAGATCTGAATAGATCTTTAACAATCAATTTCATTAGGTATCAAAAAAATTCTCACAAAGTCTAGAACTAGACTTCTCTGGTGAATTCTATCAAACATTTAAAGAAAATTTAATGATAATGCCTTATGACTCTTCCCCAAAAAAAGAAGACGAAGGAGCTTGTCTTCTATAAGGCCAGTATTAACCTAATACCAAACCCAGATGAAGATATTTCACAAAAGAAAGCTACATATCAATATGCTTTATGAATATAAATATAAAAATCCTCAACAAAATACCAGCAAATTTATAAAAAGGATTTCACTCCATGACGAAGTGAAATTTATTCCAGGAATGGTTGGCTTAACATTTGCATATTAGTTAGTATAATGTAATAGCAATAGAGCAAAGGGCAAAAATCAAACAGCCACCTCATTCTGAAAAAGCATTTGATAAAATCAACATCTTTTAATGATAAAACATTCAATAAATTTGTCTTAGAAGGGAACTTCCTCAACCTAATAAAAGGCATCTACAGCTGTACTAAACTTAGGAAAAAGACAAGGTTGTCTTCTCCTGCCACTTGCATTCATCATTGTACTGGAGGTTGTAGACAAAGCAATTAGGCAAGAAAGAGAAAAGACATCCACATTTGAAAAGAAGTAAAACTATTTATATTTGCATATCACATGATTTTAGATTTAAAAAATCCTATGGAATCTATTAAGAGACTGTTAGAATTAACAAGCTTAATGGGTATATACTTCCAACAACAATTTCCCAATATAAACTGAGTGTCCAGCAATTAAATTCAGTTCTGACACTAACCACCCTGATCCCAGAAGTTAATAGTTCACTCCCATGAGACTGCTACCACTTTAGATACTAGCTTCAAGTGGGGTCCCCTGACTAGTCACACTCTTGCCCAGCTGACTAAAATTTTGGGGCCCCTTCAGATTTAGTAACTTGCTAGAACAACTCACATAACTCAGAAAACACTATACTTACAATCATATTTTTTAAAAATAAAGTTTTAGATAAATTCAGGAACAGATACATGGAAAAGATGCATAGGATGAAGTATGGAAGTGGAGATGCAGAGCTTCCACGCTCTCCCCAGGAGCACACCATGAGCAGCACATCCTGTGTTCATGAATCCAAAAGTTCTTCAAATCTTGTTCAAGAATTTTTATCAAGGTCTCATTATGTAGGCATAGCTGATTAAATCACTGGTCACATGATTGAACTCAGTCTCTGGCCTCCCCTTCCCCTCTCCAGAGGTTAGGAGGTATGGCTGCAAGTTCTAGCCCTCTGATCATTGTATGGTCAGCTCCTTCCTTGAAAATATCCAAGGAACTGCCACTAGTCACCTTATTATGATAGACTCAGTTATGGTTGTAAAAAACAAATAACTCTGTCACTCAGGAAATTCCAAGCAATTTTGAACTCTAGGCCAGCAACTAGGGGCAAGGACTCTATATAGTCCTTTCCACCCCACCCCAACCCAATTATACTACAGGCAAGGAATCCACTAAAAGAATGATAGACTTAATAAACAAGTTTAGTAGAGTTGAAGGATACCAGATTAATATTAAAAAATCAATTGTATGTTATATGGTAGCAATAAACAATCAGAAATGAAATTAAGAAAACAATTCCATGTACAACAGCATCCATAACAATAACATAGGTAAAAATTTAACTAAATTAATGCTTGTACATTGAAAACTACAAAACATTGTTGAAAGAAATTAAAGAATATCTAAATAAATATACACGTCTCATTTTCATGGGTTATAAAATTTATTATTATTAAAATTGGACTACTCTCCAAACTATCTACAGATTCAGTGCAACCCCTATCAAAACTCCAACTAGGTTTTGTGTGGAAATTGACAGGTTGACTCTAAAATTCTTATGGAAATTCAAGAGACCCAGAATAATTGAAGAAATTTTGAGAAGGAGGGGCAGAGTTAAGAGGACATTATACAAAGCTGCAGTAATCAAGACAGTGTGGCATTAAGTTAGAAATACAGATCATTGAAATACAAGTGAGAATCCAGAAACTAAATCTTTAATTATGGTCACAAGCATGTCAAGACAATTCAACATGGAAAGAATAATCTTTTCAACAAATGGTACTGGGACAATTGGATATCCACAAATAAAAGAAAGAAGTTGGACTCCTACCTCAAATTATATAAAAATTAAGTCAAAATGGATCAATAAACTAAAATTAAGTGCTAAAACTATAAAACTCTTAGAAAAAACACAGAAGTAAACATTAGTGACTTTGAATTTGGCAATGATTTCTTAAATATGACTCCAAAATCACAAGCAACAAAACATAAAATAGATAAGGTTTATCTCATCAAAACTAAAATCCTTTGTATATGAAAAGATACTATCAACTAAGTGAAAAGATAGCCCACAGAATGGGAGAAGATATTTACAAATCATAGGTATTGATAGGTATTGTATCCAGAATATATAAAAAGTTTTAAAACTCAATAAGACAGATAATCTAATTTTAAAAAGAACAAAGGACTTGAATAGACACTTTTCCTGTGAAGATATACAAATGGTCAATAAGCACATGAAAACATGCCCAATATTATTAGTCATAGGAAATGCAAATCAACACCACAATGAAATATCCTTTAGACACACTAGTATGGTGTCATAGGTTGAATCATATCTCCCCAAATTCATATGTTAAAGTCCTAACTCGACTGTGACCTTATTTGGAAATAATCATGGTAGATGTAATTAGTTAAGATAAGGTCATCCTAGAATAAGGTGGGCCCCTTAATCCAATATAATTTCCTTACAAAAAGGGGAGGTTTGGACACAGACTGCACACATGAACATCATGTGAGGACTGGAGTTTTGCTGTCATGAGCCAAGTAATTTTCAGAAGCTAAAGAAATACCCTAGGGTCTTGAAAGGGAACATGGTCCTGCACACACCTTGATCTTGGTCTTCTAACTTCCAGAATGGTGAAACGATAAATTCCTATTGTTTAAACCACTCAGTTTATGGCACTTTGTTATAGCAGCCCTAGCTAAACAGTACAGATGGATATAATAAAGAAGATGGACAATAATAACTGTTGGTGAAAATGCAGAGTGATTGAAACCCTCATACTTTGCTGATGGCAATGTGAAGTGCAATCCTTTAGAAAATAGATGGTAGTTTCTCTATACGTTAAGCATACAGTTGCCATATGACTTGGCAGTTATACACTTAGTTATATAGCCCAGAGAATTGAAAACAGGTATTTAAATAAATGCTTGTATTTGAATGTTTATAGAAGCATTATTTGAAATCACCCAAAGGTTGAAACGGAGAAGGCAATGGTACCCCACTCCAGTACTGTTGCCTGGAAAATCCTATGGACGGAGGAGCCTGGTAGGCTGCAGTCCATGGGGTCGCTAGGAGTCGGATATGACTGAGCGACTTCACTTTCACTTTTCACTTTCCTGCATTGGAGAAGGAAATGGCAACCCACTCCAGGCTCCTCTGTCCATGGATTCTCCAGGCAAGAATACTGGAGTGGGCTGCCATTTCCTTCTCCATTGGTTTATTTAACATGCCCCAAATAAGCAAACCTATAGAAACCAGAAGTAGATTTGTGTCTTCCTAGGACACAGTAGTGCATGGTAGTTAGGGTTGAGGGTGTAGGAAAGGTTGGGAAGAATGGGCTGTGACTCAATAGATACAGAATTCCCTTTTGAGACAATGAAAATATTGTAAACTTAGAGTGTAGTGATTCTTGCACAACTTTGTTGATACACTAAAAACTATTGAATTGTACACTTTAAATGAATGAATTTTATGATGTGTGAATAAAGACATTTTTTAAAAAACAGGCCTTGATCCTAAACTACCCACCTGAGGTCTTCCTGAAATGTAAGAAACCAAGAGAAAGAATAAAATAATGTTGATTTTAAAGAAGAAAAGAAAGCTAATTGGAAAACTCCCACAATATACTAGTTATAGGAGTTCTGAATTGTGTAGATGTATATTTAGCAATGGTAGTCTTTTAAGACGGAACAGTATTATTGTCTTGCCTTGATATTTTTAGAAATGCTGTGTGTGTTAGCAAAACAAATACTTTGCAGTCTAAGTACATTTTGTGGGTGAGCAATTCCTTAGCTCTTAGAACACCTCAGAAGTGCTAACATAACTGAGCAACCCTGGGCCAGTCCTTCTAGGAACCTCCTTGTCCTGTGTTTGAAGGGGAAACACCCTAGATAATCTCTAGGGCCACCTCTTATCCCAAATATCTGCAGCCAATACCTTATGTCCCATATATTACTCTGAGAAATGAGCTGGCAGAAGAAGAGCTAGGGGCGTTAGAATCACCTGGGGGGAACATGTTAGAAACAGAGATGCTAGGTTCCACCCCCAGAATCCCATTTGCTTGGGTGATTGACACCCAGTGCTTAGGAATCGGCATTTTATAGATGCATGCCAAGCAATTCAGAAACATTGGCAGGAATCTCTGGAAACTAGTTGCCCCACCCCTCAAATCAGGGGCCCTCTTTATCTCCTGTGCTTAATGAGATAAGAGAGACACCTCGATTGCCATGTATTACCTCTATTTCCAACTCTTGGACTAAATCTCTTTCTTTTATTTAATCTTTTTGAAGTTAGTTAATATCACCATTAATTTGCTTCTTTTTAGGCCTGGCGTGCTGCAATTCATGGAGTCGCAAAGAGTCGGACATGACTGAGCAACTGAATTGAACTGAACTGAACTGAACTTATATGCTGAACACATGCAGTGTGTGATTAAAAGATCCTGCTCACTCCACTGAGGCCATGTTGGTATCACTTATTGAGAAATAGCTACTATTTTACTTTTCACCTATGAGTGGGAATCACAGGACATCAGGGAGGCGATATGTTATATGAAATTATAGTCAGTTATGTGATGCTGTGTTTTGGCTCCCTCTGAAATTTGACTCTGAGGGGAACATAGCTGAACATAGATGGCACAGAAAGAAGGAAGTAGGGAGAGATACCAGTTATTCCATTGGCTGAAATAACTTTCAAGCTTTAGGGTGGCTTTGTTCAGATGTCATTTATGGATGTGAGAGTTGGACCATAAAGAAAGCTGAATGCCGAAGAATTGATGCTTTTGAACTGTGGTGTTGGAGAAAACTCTTGAGAGTCCCTTGGACTGCAAGGAGATCCAACAAGTCAATCCTAAAGGAAATCAGTCCTGAATATTCACTGGAAGGACTGATGCTGAGGCTGAAGCTCCAATACTTCGGTCACCTGATGCAAAGAGCTAACTCATTGGAAAAGACTCTGATGCTGAGAAACATTGATGGCAGGAGGAGAAGGGGATGCCAGAGGATGAGATGGTTGGATGGCATCACTGATTCAATGGACATGAGTTTGAGCAAGCTCCAGAAGTTGATGATGGACAGGGAAGCCTGATGTGCTGCGGTCCGTGGGGTCGCAAAGAGTCAGATACGACTGAGTGACTGAACTGGGCTGAACTGAACTTGTTCAAATGTCAGGAAAAAAGGAGCCACTTACCTTAAAATGAGATTCATTTTCATTTAAATCATTCTTTAGATTCAAAGAGAAGGGATTCAAGTCCTTACTGTCTGTCCTTATACCCTTAACAATAACTCACCTAGGGTTTACTATGTTCAAGGCATTGTTCCAAGAGTTTTAGCTATATAAACTCTCTTAATCTTCACCACAGGTCAACTGACAATTATTATCTCCGTTTTAAACATGAGGAAATCGAGACAGGGAGGCTAACTAGATTACGAAGATTACAAAAGGAGAAGACCAGAGAGCAGGATGTGAATCCAGGCAACAAGGCATCAGAGTTCATGAAGCATAAACACTAAATTTCAGCCTTATTTACCAGAGTTAACTATGCAACAGAATACAGTGTGCTTCTCATTCCTGGATTAGCTAAATCTTTAACCACAGCAGGATAATATTGTGTAGATTTGTCTTTAATGAAAGGAGCTTAAGGTTTAGCTGGTGAAGCATAATACTAAGTTGATCCATCAACTGAAACATTATTCTATGTGAAATGAAGAATATGGATAACTCATATTATGTTAGGAGTAAGTGCCTTTACAGAACTTCCAATTGAACATTATTCTCATCTTGTCTTAAGAAACAACCCTTAGTAAATATGGATTTTTAGCAGAGTGCATTTAACACTAACCTGAACACTCCCAGTTTTAATTATATACCCTTCCTTCCCTGTTCAGGGGCTCAGAGATTCAGAATTGACTTGATTCCAGAAAGTGAATTCAAAGTGCTAGAAATTTGTTGACATTGAAATCAGTACACACACATTATAAGGGATGTTTCTCACCTGGTACTTTTCATTCAAGGACTCTTAGAAATGAGCCAAGTTTTTGGACTAAAGATGTAGTCTATCAAAAAAAAAAAATTATGTGTTGCTTTTCTGTATTTGCACTGTGCTTCCCTGGTGCTTCAGATGGTAAAGCATCTGCCTGTAATTCAGGAGACCCAGGTTTGATCCCTGGGTCAGGAAGATCCCCTGGAGAAGGAAATGGCAATCTACTCCATACTCTTGCCTTGAAAATTCCATGGATGGAGGAGCCTGGTGGGCTACAGTCCATGGGGTCACAAAGAACTGGACATGACTGAGCGACTTCACTTTCTTACCTTTCTTTCTGTATTTAGTTTTTGGATGTATGCAACCATTTAGCAAGTGTATTTAAAACACCTACTATGCAAAAAGCAATATGATAGGTATTATGAGGATGAATCTTGTCCCCCAAAGTGATTGCTGTCTTGTATGGGAGATGAGATTAAAAATTGTGAAACAAGACACAGAGTACGTGATGGTTTATGAATAATATAACTAGTGACTCTGGTCATTCAGAGGAAGAGGACTCGGGTGGTAAAGGGAAGCCTCTGGCTGATAGTTTCATTTGCGAGAACAGTGAAGGCAGGGTAGGATCTAGACACATGGGACTGGGAGGAAAGACTGAACTCTTTTAATTGAGCCCTCAGACTGGATTAGAAGCTCTAGCAATAAGTGATTATAAAGCAGGGACTTTGTCTGTTACATGATCATGGACCCCTATACTAGACACAGACTAAAATGAGAAAGGAAGCATGGAAAGAAGGAAGAAGCTAGTCAGTCTGATCTCTAGGAAAGGAGAACATAGGCGCCAACTGACTCGATGGACCACTCTGGTCCTTCAAGCTCTCAAGCTTTGTACTTCATTTAGGATGAAATATGGCCACATCTTATGAATGCCAAAAGAAAGCAAGTGATCAGCAATCACCTTTCCCTTGTGAATTGACAACATTCTCAACTAACGGCAGTGTCAAATGTACATAGATGTTAAATTAAACTATAAGATTTTTGAAATGACAAAGGTATTATCTGAAAACATCAATTTGTTAAATAATGTTCAAACGATGAAATGTTTGAATGATTGAAACAGAAGAATATTTAGATTATCAAGTAAATATAGCAATGGTTTCTCAAAATGTCTCTTTCTCTGCTCTTCTTAGAAGACTATAACACATTGTGTCTAAAGATTTGTCCTGGGAAGCCATAAAATCCAATGTCTGAATTCAGTATGGCCTTCCAGAAGAACAGGAGTTGCCTCTTATTCTTCACTCCTACAGCGAAAAAGGGCAATCACTCTTCATTGAAAGGAATGAGATATACTCAAAACTCATCTTTCCTCTTCAAAGAGGAACATTGATTTTCAAAGTTTTTTATTGCAAATGGTGAGTACTTCCTCTGAATTTGAATGTCAGTTGTCACTAATGATTTTTTAAAATATAGAAATCAGTCACTGATACACACACACACATATGCATACACACACACATATATAGCAGTCATTATATATATAACATAAATTTACTGTTGTTGCTTATTTCTATGAAGTGCTTTCCCTTGGCCAGTCTGACAAATGTGTCCCCAGTCCTCTGTGCAGATATTTTTCAGCTCTCTGCAAGCTGAGACAAGATCAGTCCTTTGACTTAACCCCTCCTTTGGTAAATAGAACCAGAGAAGCATCTTTACACATGCCATTCTGGTCTCAGCATTTCTAGTGTTAGCACGGAAGCAAACAAGGTCAGAGGTAGACTAATGACAATATGAATTTTTTGGATGGTTTACCACAAAGTTAGTCACCTTTACACACTGAGTTCTACCGTGGAGTGAATCAGACATTTGTCTGTTGACTTGTACATGGATTTGCACCTTTTTCTGAAAGAGAAGTAGTTTGTCAGCATGGATGCTTCAGGTAAAATGAATTGCCCTTCAGCTGGTGTGATTTGAGAAACAATGAGATATTTCCTCCACATATTATTATTTTCCTTGCCTTCCTTCCCCATATACTGCCTGAAATTACATCCTTAAATGCACATTCCTATGAATTAATAAGCATCTGGGCCAACCCCTTTATGACACATCATGATGGTGTCAGTCAGCACTCTTTGGCTTGACTTTAGCTGATCAGATCTTAGTTCTTCCTGCTAACTCACTGAGGTGCAGGCACTTTTGCAGGCACTTTTACACCAACAATTGCAGAGTTTTGTTAGGTAGGTACTTAAGACATTGTCCGTGACTCCAGGTTTCTAGGTGAGGCACCATACAAGGGCCCTTGGTAACTAGGAAAAGGGGGAAGAGAGCCTATAGGTTGTACTAGTTTCCTAGGGTTGCCATAACAAAATATCTACAAACTGGACATCTTAGAATAACAGAAATTTGTCTCATAGATCTCAAGGCTAGAATCCAAAATCAAGGACCATACATCCTCAAAGGTGCTAGGAAAGCATCTGTTCCCAGCCTCTCTTCCATCTTTAGGTAGCCTCAAGCGTTCCTTGGCTTATAGATGTCTATCTTCTCCCTATGTCCCTTTACACTGTCTTTCCTCTGTGTATCCCTGTGTCTGAATTTCAAATCGTTGTTTAAGGACATGAGTCATATTGAATTAGGGCCTCCCTTAAGCATAATTATTTCTGTAAACACCTATCTCCAAATAATGTCACAGGTACTGAACATTTAGAATATAGTACATGAATTTTGGAGGAGACACAATTCAATCTGTAACAGAAGTATGTGTCTGAGTTAGGCAGGGTCTGAGTGAGAAATTATGTGAAGATACTTAAATACAGAACTTAATTAATACCTTCAGTTGGCCCTGCCTATTCAGTGACCTTGTGCATTAAGAAGCCTTAGCTAGTTCAGGTGTGACTCCTCAAATCAAGAAAGCCATCTGATCAGGAAGATCAGGTGAATGTTAGATCTAAGACAGTCAGGCCACAGTCATGTTCAGAGTGAGCCAGAGGTCAGAAATCCAAGCAGATAAGACACGAATAGAGAAAGAGCTTTGAGAGGCCATGACAAGGCAAGAGATAAGATATCGAAAGAAGCATTTTTTCCTCAGGTTTTATTATGAAAAATGTTCAGACATATTAAAAAAAAACTTGAAAGAATTGCACAGGGAAAATCCATACACCTAACACCTGAGATGTTATTTGTCTTTATAACTTGGGCATTCTGATGCCTATGTGAATGGTATCTTCTGGTTTTAATTGCATTAATTTCTCTAATGACTATTTTTTTAGATGTTGAGCATTTTTTACGTGTTCTTATTTTCTATTTGAATGTTTTAGGTATGAAATCTGCCCATTTCTTTTTCCATTTTTAAATTTGGCTGTTTGCCTTATTAAGCTGTAAGTGTTCTTTGTATATCCTGTGTAAAAGTCCTTTACCAGATACATGTTTTACAAAATTTTTTCCCAGTAAAGAAACAATTCTCCAGTAGGAAATATCTGAGTTCAGGGGAGACAAAGAATCCCAAATCCAGGCAATTGAGTTGCAGTACTAATATCCTTTTCTGTTAGGATTCTAGGTTTTGCCTATTTTTCTTTTAGTCACAACATCTCACTCTATTCCTGACAACTCTTCCAGCAACTCAGGAAGCTTGTATTAGGAAAACATGTCTTCCCTTCCTTCACCATGGTCCTTAATGAAGTACCTCTAAGTGCCAAGCACTGTGGTGGCTACCACCCTTTCTGCATTCTCTGGTCTTGTTAGTCTATATGGATTGACAGTCTCTCCTGCATTTTCTTGTCCATTTTGAGTCTTCCCTCTTAATCTGGCTCTGATTTTTCTTTAAGCATCCTCTCCCCAGCCTGGTCTCACATCATCCTTTTGACTCTCCCTGTTTGGAAACTGCCAGTGAGGAAGGTAGGTCCTAGGGAAGTTCTTGGAGAGATTTCCATGTCTGTGTTTAAATATATATTAGCACTTAAGCACCACAACTGACTGATTCAAAATTGGGAAAGGAGTATGACAATGCTGTATATTGTCATCCTACTTATTTAACTTATATGCAGAGTACATCATGTGAAATGCTGGGCTGGATGAATCACCAGCTGGAATCAAGATTGCTGGGAGAAATATCAACAACTTCAGATATACTGATGACACTCTAATGGCAGAAAGTGAATAGGAACTAAAAAGCTTCTTGATGAAGGTGAAAGAGGAAAGTGAAAAAGCTGGCTTAAAACTCAACATTCAAAAAACTAAGAAATATCATGGCATCTGGTCCTATCACTTCATGGTAAATAGAAAAGGAAAAAGTTGAAGCAGTATCAGATCTTATTTTCCTGGGCTGCAAAGTCACTGTGGATGGTGACTGAAGCCATGAAATTAAATGGTGCTTGCTCCATGGAAGGAAAGCTATGACAAACCTAGACAGCAAATTAAAAAGCAAAGGCATCACTTTGCCAAGAAAGATCTGTACAGTCAAAGCTATAGTTTTTCCAGTAGTCATGTATGGATGTGAGAGTTGGACCATCCAAATAAAGAAGGCTGAGTATCAAAAAATTGATGCTCAAGGCTCTTGAGAGTCCCTTGGAATGCAAGAAGATCAAACCAGTCAATCTGAAAGGAAATCAACCCTGAATATGCATTGGAAGGATTGCTGCTGAAGCTGAAACTCCAATACTTTGGCCACCTAATGCAAAGAGCCCACTCACTGGAAAAGACCCTTGTGCTGGGAAAGATTGAAGGCAAAAGGAGAAGAGGGTGGCAAGAGATGGCAAGAGTGAATGTCGACATTCTAGGAATCAGCGAACTAAAATGGACTGGAATGGGTGAATTTAACTCAGATGACCATTATATCTACTACTTCAGACAGAAATCCCTTAGAAGAAATGGAGTAGCCATCATGGTCAACAAAAGAGACTGAAATGCTATCTATCATTTGGTTAGATAGCATCACCGACTTAGTGTACATGAATTTGAGCAAACTAAGGGAGTTAGTGAAGGACAGGGAAGGCTGGCATGCTATGGTTCTTGGGATCACAAAGAGTTGGATGTGACAGCAACTGAACAACAACATCACTTATATGTGAAATCTAAAATATGACACAAATGAACCTATGTAACAAACAGAATTTCTTTTCCATGGGGATGGTCTTGATCCCTGTCTCCTGTACAATGTCATGAACCTCAGTCCATAGTTCATCAGGCACTCTACCTATCATATCTAGTCCCTTAAATCTATTTCTCACTTCCACTGTACAATCATAAGGGATTTGATTTAGGTCATACCTGAATGGTCTAGCGGTTTCCCCTACTTTCTTCAAGTCTGAATTTGGCAATAAGGAGTACATGAACTGAGCCACAGTCAGCTCCTGGTCTTGTTTTTGTTGACTGTATAGAGCTTCTCCATCTTTGGCTGCAAAGAATATAATCAATCTGATTTTGGTGTTGACCATCTGGTGATGTCCATGTGTAGAGTCTTCTTTTGTGTTGTTGGAAGAGGGTGTTTGCTATGACCAGTGCATTTTCTTGGCAAAACTCGATTAGTCTTTGCCTTGCTTAATTACGTATTCCAAGGCCAAATTTGCCTGTTACTCCAGGTGTTTCTTAACTTCCTACTTTTGCATTCCAGTCCCCTATAATGAAAAGGACATCTTTTTTGGGTGTTAGTTCTAAAAGGTCTTCTAGGTCTTCATAGAACCGTTCAACTTCAGCTTCTTCAGCATTGCTGGTTGGGGCATAGACTTGGATTACTGTGATATTGAGTGGTTTGCCTTGGAAACGAACAGAGATCATTCTGTCGTTTTTGAGATTGCATCGAAGTACTACATTTTGGACTCTTTTGTTGACCATGATGGCTACTCCATTTCTTCTAAGAGATTCCTGTCTGCAGTAGTAGATATGATGGTTATCTGAGTTAAATTCACCCATTCCAGTCCATATTAGTTTGCTGATTCCTAGAATGTTGACGTCCACTCTTGCCATCTCTTGTTTGACCACTTCCAAAAATGGCTGTCTGGGGAGGCCTTACAAATAGCTGTGAAAAGAAGAGAAGTGAAAAGCAAAGGAGAAAAGGAAAGATCTAAGCATCTGAATGCAGAGTTCCAAAGAATAGCAAGAAGAGATAAGAAAGCCTTCTTCAGTGATCAATGCAAAGAAATAGAGGAAAACAACAGAATGGGAAAGACTAGAGATCTCTTCAAGAAAATTAGAGATACCAAGGGAACATTTCATGCAAAGATGGGCTCGATAAAGAACAGAAATGTTATGGATCTAACAGAGGCAAAAGATATTAAGAAGAGGTGGCAAGAATACACAGAAGAACTGTACAAAAAGGATCTTCAAGACCAAGATAATCATGATGGTGTGATCACTCACCTAGAGCCAGACATTCTGGAATGTGAAGTCAAGTGGGCCTTAGGAAGCATCACTACGAACAAAGCTAGTGGAGGTGATGGAATTCCAGTGGAGCTATTTCAAATCCTGAAAGATGATGTTGTGAAAGTGCTGCACTCAATATGCCAGCAAATTTGGAAAACTCAGCAGTGACCACAGGACTGGAAAAGGTCAGTTTTCATTCCAATCCCAAAGAAAGGCAATGCCAAAGAATGCTCAAACTACTGCACAATTGTACTCATCTCACACACTAGTAAAGTAATGCTGAGAATTCTTCAAGCCAGGCTTCAGCAATACGTGAACCATGAACTTCCAGATGTTCAAGCTGGTTTTAAAAGGCAAAGGAACCAGAGATCAAATTGCCAACATCCACTGGATCATCAAAAAAGCAAGAGAGTTCCAAAAAAACCCATCTATTTCTGCTTTATTGACTGTGCCAAAGCCTTTGACTGTGTGGATCACAATAAACTGAAAAATTCTGAAAGAGTTGGGACTACTAGACCACCTGACCTGCCTCTTGAGAAACCTATATGCAGGTCAGGAAGCAACAGTTAGAACTGGATATGGAACAACAGACTGGTTCCAAATAGGAAAAGGAGTACGTCAAGGCTGTATATTGTCACCTTGCTTATTTAACTTATATGCAGAGTGCATCATGAGAAACGTTGGGCTGGAAAAAGCACAAGCTGGAATCAAGATTGCCGGGAGAAATATCAATAAGCTCAGATATGCAGATGACACCACCCTTATGGCAGAAAGTGAAGAGGAACTCAAAAGCCTCTTGATGAAAGTGAAAGAGGAGAGTGAAAAAGTTGGCTTAAAGCTCAACATTCAGAAAACGAAGATCATGGCATCTGGTCCCATCACTTCATGAGAAATAGATGGGGAAACAGTAGAAACAGTGTCAGACTTTATTTTGGGGGGCTCCAAAATCACTGCAGATGGTGACTGCGGCCATGAAATTAAAAGACACTTACACCTTGGAAGGAAAGTTATGACCAACCTAGATAGCATATTCAAAAGCAGACACATTCCTGTGCCAACAAAGGTCCATCTAGTCAAGGCTATGGTTTTCCCAGTGGTCATGTATGGATGTGAGAGTTGGACTGTGAAGAAAGCTGAGTGCCAAAGAATTGATGCTTTTGAACTGTGATGTTGGAGAAGACTCTTGAGAGTCCCTTGGACTGCAAGGAGATCCAACCAGTCCATTCTGAAGGAGATCAACCCTGAGATTTCTTTGGAAGGACTGATGTTGAAGCTGAAACTCCAGTATTTTGGCCACCTCATGCGAAGAGTTGACTCATTGGAAAAGACTCTGATGCTGGGAGGGATTGGGGCAGGAGGAGAAGGAAACGACAGAGGATGAGATGGCTGGATGGCATCACTGACTCGATGGACATGAGTCTGAGTGAACTCCGGGCGTTGGTGACGGACAGGGAGGCCTGGCGTGCTGTGATTCATGGGGTTGCAAAGAGTCGGACATGACTGAGGGACTGAACTCACTGACTAACTGACCAAACAGAAACACACAGACCTAGAGAACAGACTTGTGGTTTCCAAGTGGAAGAGGGGTAGGGAAGGGATGGAGTGGGAATTTAGAGTTAGCAGATGTAAATACTTATGTGTAGAATGGAGAGGAAAGAAGATTCTACAGTATAGCACAGGGAACTCTGTTCAATGTCCTGATGAATCACAATGGAAAATATAAAGAAGAATGTATATATATGGCTAAATCACTTTGCTGCACAGCAGAATATTAACTAAAAAGTAAATAAATAAAAAAGAAGGCAATGTCAGTTCTGGCCACCAGCAGGGAGTAGAATCCCCATTTATGGCATTTGCTGCAGGGCATTTGGGGAGCAAGGCAAAAGAGGAAGTAAATCAGAAGAAAGAGGCGATTGGTAGCAAGGAACAGGAACTTGAGGGAACTGGGAATGGTGGCCACAGTATTTATGGAGAAGGTTAGCTTTCAGAGAGCAAGTCCTAAGAGGAAAGCAAATTCAGATCCATTCTGGGCAAACATTGATAGTCCAAAGAAAGGCTAATCAAAGGTTAATGGGATTGTAAGATGAGGGAGCACATTCAGAAATCTGGAGGAGAGAAGGAAGAAGAGTCAAGGAAGATGGTATTTCTAGGAAACCTGTAGGGAAACAACAGGCAGGGAGAAGAGGAAGACAGCTTCAAGGCACTAAAACACTGGTAAAAATATGAAATGGAAGAAGTGCCAGTCAGGTGACTCAGAAGAGAAAAGGGCCCCTCTTCAGGTACCTATGACCTTGAGAAATATGGAGAAACCCCTGGCAGAAGACCTTAGAGGTATCTTTACCTTCCCACAGAGGTATTAGGGTAGGTGGGCAATCCTGCTTCTCAGTTATGTCACTGACTAGTATGACTATTTCCAAACCCCACTGCTTTGTGGGATTAAAGGGAACTATCAATGTGCGAATTTACTGACTTTTTATTTTAATTTCAGGAGAAGGCAGCAACAGGCTAACTATTTGGTGCTAGAAATGCCAGGAATGAGGCCAGGGTCTGGGGTTAAAAACTGAATGTTAAGTTGGGAAAGGGAGCAAATCCATGATGGTGTGCTGGCCAACCTAGTCTTCTATTATGGTGACAAGGAAGAATGGGCCTGAGGGGTTATAACTCTGTGACTAGCATATTCACATATTACTTGTGTGTTTTGATTTATCTTCCAGAAATGTTTAAATAGAAAACTTAGTGAGTTTTGTAGACAGAGCTTTAGCCAACATACCACTCTGCACTGTCTTAGGGCTGACTTTGTACACATGGAAGTCAGCCAGATCTCACAGGTGGATCATTAAACTAGCATTCTTTTCTTGTCACTCTGGTACCTTAATGTGTGACCTTGACCTAAGGCTAGCTATCAGTCTGTCAAGAGGAATGAATCCAGGGATAAGGACCTGCTGCCTCCACTTAAAAGACTATTCTTCAAGAAAGAGGCAATATAATCCCTTTTGATATCTGTTTAAATAAAATCTTATGAGGATTCTAAAGATAATATCTGTGGAGGACTTTGAGCTCCTTCAATAAAAATGTTTAAACATAACTGTAGGAATTGTGGTAGACAAATACTGCAATATTGTATATCAGCTTTGTGTCTATAATCAAATTTTTTTTGACTTGGTTTGTGTCCAGAGGTCTGAGCAGGTATCAGTTCAGTTCAGTTACTCAGTCGTGTCCGACTCTTTGTGACCCATGAACCACAGCACACCAGGCCTCCCTGTCCATCACCAACTCCCGGAGTCCATGCAAACCCATGTCCATTGAGTCAGTGATGCCATTCAACCCTCTCATCCTCTGTCGTCCCCTTCTCCTCCTGCCCTCAATCTTTCCCAGCATCAGCGTCTTTTCAAATGAGTCAGCTCTTCTCATCAGGTGGCCAAAGTACTGGAGTTTCAGCTTCAACATCAGTCCTTCCAATGAACACTCAGGACTGATCTCCTTGAGGATGGATTAGTTGGATCTCCTTGCAGTCCAAGGGACTCTCACGAGTCTTCTCCAACACCACAGTTCAAAAGCATCAATTCTTCAGCACTCTGCTTTCTTTATAGTCCAACTCTCACATCCATACATGACCACTGGAAAAACCATAACCTTGACTAGATGGACGTTTGCTGGCAAAGTAATGTCTCTGCTTTTGAATATGCTATCTAGGTTGGTCACAACTTTCATTCCAAGGAGTAAGCGTCTTTTAATTTCATGGCTGCAATCACCATCTGCAGTGATTTTGAAGCCCAGAAAAATAAAGTCAGCCACTGTTTCCACTGTTTTCCCCTATATTTTCCATGAAGTGATGGGACTGGATGCCATGATCTTAGTTTTCTGAATGTTGAGCTTTAAGCCAACTTTTTCACTGTCCACTTTCACTTTCATCAAGAGGCTTTTAAGTTCCTCTTCACTTTCTGCCATAAGGGTGGTGTCATCTGCATATCTGAGGTTATTGATATTTCTCCTGGCAATCTTGATTCCAGCTTGTGCTTCCTTCAGCCCAGCGTTTCTCATGATGTACTCTGAATATAAGTTAAATAAGCAGGGTGACAATCAATATACAGCCTTGATGTACTCTTTTTCCTATTTGGAACCAGTCTGTTGTTCCATGTCCAGTTCTAACTGTTGCTTCCTGACCTGCATACAGATTTCTCAGGAGGCAGGTCAGGTGGTCTGGTATTCCCGTCTCTTTCAGAATTTTCCAGTTTATTGTGATTCACACAGTCAAAGGCTTTGGCATAGTCAATAAAGCAGAAATAGATGTTTTTCTGGAACTCTCTTGCTTTTTTGGTGATCCAGCAGATGTTGGAAATTTGATATCTAGCTCTCTGCCTTTTCTAAAACCAGCTTGAACATCTGGAAGTTCACGGTTCATGTATTGCTGAAGCCTGGCTTGGAGAATTTTGAGCATTGCTTTACTAGCATGTGAGATGAGTGTAATTGTGTGGTAGTTTGAGCATTCTTTGGCATTGCCTTTCTTTGGGATTGGAATGAAAACTGACCTTTTCCAGTCCTGTGGCCACTGCTGAGTTTTCCAAATGTGCTGGCATATTGAGTGCAGCACTTTCACAGCATCATTTTTCAGGATTTGAAATAGATAGCAAGTATTCCATACCGCATATTTAACTCAATCCCATCCTTTAAAACAATGACATAGAATAGATTTTCATCAAAGCTCAGGGATCAGAACTGTAGGTTTCCCTCACACTGAGAAGTAAAGGTAAGTGTAGGTGATTCCCCTGTGACAAATCTTCTAATGAGAACTTTGTATGTAATTTGAATTATTATGATACATATTTCAGTGAAATGATTGTCAGTCAATATTGTTTCAAGTGTTATTTCTATATTACTTAAATTCTATCAGTTTTATATAATTATAAAGGGCTTGGAATTTTTATGAAACATTCCATGATGTGATTTTGATTCTAACAGTTTATCCTTGATACTAGTAGCTAACTCAGAGAAGGAGATCAAGACACTGAAAAGGGATACCCAAGAACTTTGAAGGAGAAAAGATCATTGGGATTGTGTGTGTGTTTCTTTTAAAGCTTAAACATGAGGTGGTTATATAAGGGGATTTCTAAAAGAAGAAAGGATGAAAATGGGCTGAACATTTCAAACAAAGTTCAATGTGAAATCAGTAGTACGTTCAGAGGAGCTGAGAGGGCACAAAGCTGTGGAGGAGAAAGGAGAGCAGAAGAATCGGGAGGCAGTAAAAATGATTGGGGTCAGGTGGTAACAATAAAATCAAGAAATGAATCTGATGGAGAAAACCATGGGTAGCTATAAAAGGGGCATTTGAAATAGGAAGTGATGTGAGAGAAGAAGATAATTTTAGTATCGTTAAATAAAGTAGCAGCTATGGGTGTGAAGAGAAAGGATTAATTTTAAATGTGTCTCAGATGTGAGAGAAAAAAAAAATTTGAGGGCTGGATTGATGAGAAAAACTGGTTGAGTGTTGTATGGTTATGTCAAGCAAAAGTCTTCCTAGAGCGTTATGTCCATTTTTGGACACTGTGCTCTCATAGGAGTACTGTTGAGCCCGAGGTCATTCAAGACACCAGTCTGGTAAGTAATGTGTCAGTGGGGCCTCCGCCCAGGGAGTTAGGGTGGGCAGCCGTCGTCAGATATTTGTATGTCTGCCAATGGAAGAAAGACCACACTTTGGCCTCTGTATTGCTCAAGAGAAACAAACAGATCCATGGAAAGTTAGAGGGAAGCAGATCTTGCTTAATGTAAATGGTCTAACAATTAGATCTGTCCCTGTAACAGAATGGGCTTCCCTGGTGGCTCAGCAGGTAAAGAATCGGCTTGCAGTACAGGAGACATAGGTGACACAGGTTTGATTTCTGGGTTGGGAAGATTCCCTGGAGAAGGAAATGGAAACCCACTCCACTATTCTTGCCTGGAAAATCCCATGGACAGAGGAGCCTTGTGGGCTACAATCCAGAGGGTTGCAAAGAGTCAGACATGACTGATGACTAATACAGCACATTTATCTTTATGAATCAATCAGATTAAATACTTGAGAACTTAAAAAAAAAGAAAAAGACACAGATGTGTATAACGGACTTTTGGACTCAGAGGGAGAGGGAGAGGGTGGGATGATTTGGGAGAATGACATTCTAACATGTATACTATCATGTGAATTGAATCGCCAGTCTATGTCTGACGCAGGATGCAGCATGCTTGGGGCTGGTGCATGGGGATGACCCAGAAAGATGTTATGGGGAGGGAGGTGGGAGGGGGGTTCATGTTTGGGAATGCATGTAAGAATTAAAGATTTTAAAATTTAAAAAATAAAAAACTAAAAAAAAAAAAAAGAAAAAGAAATGTCTGTGGAAGTGTAGTTATTTAGTAAAATGTGAAAAAAATAGAAGTGTCAAGGATCATAATAGAATGGACAATTGTAAGGTTTCTCATCTTTGCAAGTATTCAAGCAGAGAATATTCAATAACCCAACTAACTAATAGAGTGATTTCTTTATCTTAAAAATTCCCTTCTGACTGGAGGAACATGTGATTTGTGGACAGTGAATTCAAGTCCTCACAGCCTTGATGTCGCACTCTGACCTTCTACCTGGGGACTACTTTCCCAGGACCCCCACCTCTGCTAGGAGGAAAGGAAGACAGACATGCTTGTTAAGCCATCCTTTTGTCACAGTCTGTTGGCTGGTGTGTTCAGTGTCAGCCATTGCTTTCTACTTCTCCTTTCCTATTATCAATTCTGGGCCCCTAAGCAAAAGTTTCTGAAAGCCTTTTCTCCTCCTTGTTAATTATAATATAAAATCAGTCAGGGTTCAAACAGAAAACAGACAAATAGTTGAACTGGGTCATAGACTGTAGCCTGACAGGCTCCTCTGTCCATGGAATTCTCTAGGAAAGAATGCTGGACCGAGTAGCCTTTCCCTTCTCCAGGGGATCTTCCCTGCATTGCAGGCAGATTTACCATCTGAGCCACCAGAGAAGCCCAGGTAATTAGAGGAGAGTTTAATAAAGGAGCTGTTTACGAAGGTGTAGGCACAGTTTACAGAAACCAACAAGAGATGGTGCAGTCCCCCAGGACTTGTGTTATGGGGACCTTTACCATACACAAGATTGGGTCTGAAGATTGAGGAATGGAGCTATTTCAGACCCTGTAGAGGGTGGCTTTAACAAGAGGACTGCCTGCAAGGAGTTTGCAGCCAACACATAGCAAGAGAGCCAGGAGAAGAAACAGCTCAACCTCATTCTTCTGCTGGTGCTTCCCACAGCCAAACCTGACAAGCAAGCTAGGAAGGAGGGAAGTGGGCTGGTAAATATAAGGGGTCAGCCTCCTGGGGCACAGAGCAGGGTGCAGCTGAGGAGAGAGAGAGTCTGGAGGGGCTGATGGAAGAAACCACAGAAAGCAAATTCTTTTTTAAGGTATGGCTGGTGCTTGAACCATATCTGTATTGTTAGGAATGTGGCAGTGAGTCTTGAAAGAGCTCAGGGCCTCAGCTCTCTGCTAGCCCTACGAGCCCATGCCTGCCAGAGTTATAGCTCTCTGCAGAGTTTTTTCCTGATGGTCAGTGTTTAGTGTCCTTCACCTTCAAGGAAAGAGCACATAGCAATTTTATAGAAAGAAGGACATGTAGAAGTTCTTCATTTTGCTTAAGCATTAGAGTTTCCTACCTAGGAGCAGAGTAGAAATGCTTAGACAGAAAGGTAGATTTACTATGAAGAAATTGAAGCCAAAGCTTGGGGCCCCTTTCTTGCTTGGGTCTCTGACCATTAAGTGTTGAGCACGTTCTAAGCGAAGAGAGAAGTCAGATTGCATTTCTATTTAAGCATTTCTCGTAAATTGCCTAGAGAAGTCAGAAAAGGGGGATCTGGACTTCCAGGGCTCCTGTAATTTGTCAAGAATCCTTTTCTTATCCAGTAAATATTCAATTTTGTATGTAATTTTCTATTTGTAATTTTATCTTTTTTTCTTAAAAAGGATCAACCAAATAATATGAACTTTAGTTTCCACAAGACTGGGATCCACTTCACCTGCATGGAATTTTAATTATACTCAAACTAGGTCAGAAGTCAGTTTATAATGTAGGGATGTGGATTGCTTCAAAGTCCCTTCCAGACAAAGGGACTTTGTTAGGGAAGCAGATGGTAAATATATGTACCAGCAAGAAGGAGCATATGTGCAGGTGGTACCTATGTCTAAAAAAAGGCTCCCATCTACTAGTAGACAAGCATCAAGGAATTGAAGTTTATCCTTCACCCTACAGCTCCATCTCTGTCTTTCACATTAGTGTTCCTTGAACACACATTTTATATGAGACACATTCATCTCTTAACTGCATCTAGAGCTTTCAGTCTCTTTAATCATCTTTGTTTCACTTCCCCTAGCACCACTTCCATCTTTTGATGCTGCCATTCTCAACTAGAGAGGGTGAGTGAATTTCCCAAAGTAATAGATTGGTAATCTCAGCAGTGTTTGAACTCAGGTTCAAACTGATCCAGGAATCCGTACTCTTAACCTCTGTGCCAGTGCTTCTCAGAGCATGTGCCATTGGCCAGCTGCATCAGGGTCACCTAGGGTGCTTGTCAAAGTGTAGATTCCTGGATCCCAATTCATATCTGTTTAAATGATGAGAGGCAATCTGTTTTATGAAGATCTAGTGAAGGCATACTCCAAGCAGAGAGAACAGCAACTTCTGAGATAGGAATAAGCAAGGACCAGAATGAAGGCTAGTGAGGCTGGAACGCAGGGAGACCAGAGAGTTAGAGAGGGCCAGATCATGAGGATCCAGAGGCTTTGGATATTTCATTTAGTTAGACAGGAAGCTCTAGATCAGTTATAAGAAGATGAATAATAATCCCTGCCTTACAGTTTAACAGATGGCTGCTGCCTACTTAAGAACTATGGAGTTGTGCCCAGCCAGAGCATTTCTCTGCATCAAGAGAGGCCAGGGATGAATTCTTGTCATTGGAATGGGAGCAGGAGTGATTTATGAGTCACTCCTTAGATACTCCAAAAGTATCAAAGGAGCAGATGTGCCTGCTTCACTCTCTCTTCTCCCTTCTACCAGCTTGTTTTTGTTAAGTCACTAACTTCTGTCTGACTCTTTTGCGACCCCATGTACTGTAGCCTGCCAGGCTCCTCTGTCCATGGGATTTTCCAGGCAAAAATACTGCAGTAGGTTGCCATTTCCTTCTCAAGGGGATCTTCTCAACCCAGGGATCAAGCTGGTGTCTCCTGCATGGGCAGGTGGATTCTTTACCACTGAGCCACTTGGGGATTTATTTATTTATTATTGATTAATTAATTATTAATTATTTATTTCCTTTAAATAATTTTATTTATTTATTTATTTTTGGCTGTGCTGGGTCTTTGTTGCTTGATGGACTTTTCTCTAGTTGCATTGAGTGGGGGCTGTTTTCTAGTTGTGGTGCATGGGCTTCTCACTGTGGTAATATTTCTTTGGGAGCATGGGCTCTAGGGCCTGTGGGCCTCAGTAGCTGCAGCACATGGGCTCAGTAGTTGTCATTCTCAGCCTCTGGAGCATAGGCTCAGTAGTTGTGGCATAGGGCTTAATTGCTCTGCAGCATGTGGGATCTTCCTGGACCGGGGATGGAACCCATGTCCCCTCAGTTGACAGGTGGATTGTTTTCCACTGAGCCACCAGGGAAGCCCGCCACCTGGGAATGTTAACTTCACTTATTGACAATAACTGGGCTTTGCCCTGTCCCCTCGTGGCACTGTCAAGGCACTCTTATATGGGACTACTAGGTGAGCAAGAAATAAATTTCATGTTACTCAGATTTGGGGGCTTCCTTGTTATCATAGCTACTGTTACCTGAATGCAAGTCACAGGACTTATGCTTTGCTAAGGTCACACTGGCTGCTGTATGGAGAATAGCTTGGAAACAGTAGGGGTGGCAGCGAAGGTAGAGCAGGGAGACCAGTTAGGTAGTCTTAATGGGACTAATGGTGACTTAGATTTGGTTGGTGGCATTGGAGTAATGTAAAGTGGAGCTACTAGATACATTTTGAAAGAATTGTCTCTGAAACCAGCTAGATATATGGATGGATTGGATGGTGGGTATGCCAGCAGAGAGAAACCAAGGACTGTAATGTTAGCAGCTTGAATTCACTGAAAAAAAGAAAAGAGATTCCATTTTTCTGAGATGGAGACCATAACTCTCAAAAGCCTCCTCTTCCTACAGTTCTAGTCAGCTCAGCCTGCCCTGAACAATCCAGCTGTGGCCCTTGACCATGTTATTTGTCACCTGTGGCTTCGTCCTTACTCTAAAGACCCTGCATGCATTTCACATAATGACACTAAAAGGAAAACTTGACATACACATTTTTCAGCCTGGACAACTGACAACTTAATAAAATGAAACTGGTAAACATGACAAATGGCAATTTTAACCTCAAATGGGTTTGACTTACTTTTCTCACTCTTATTAAGGCGGAGGACAGATAGAGAAGGATTGTGTCTTTCATGTCTGCAGTTGGGAAATAAGGTGATGGTGCTAATCATAAGGTTTCTGTTAGTTCTGGGCTGACCTTGACTTGGAGTATGATTACAACACACTTTATGACCATAACAGCTCTGGCAGGATTTATGTTTATTGCTTCCTTTCCTTGTGTCCTCTGAATGTGAGTCTACTCAGAGTCACGGTATCTCAGGGCAGGATCCCATCTGTTTACCTTCTTTTGCACTGGGCTTCACTTCCCATGGTGCCTCTGATAGAACTGGGTAACTATGACCTTTGAAAAATAATGCTCTGTGAAAGAGAGACAGGAAACAGGGAAGAGAGATAGTATGAACGAAAGAGAGATGTGAAAGAAAGAGGGGAAATATATGGTAGTTGGTCACTTATTTTTCAGTTAATCAAAGAGATTATATATTTGGGTTTTACTTTTAAGACCTTTGCTTCACTGTTCTACAAGCTCAAGAGGGAAGCATTAGATACGGTCATTAACCTTAGGGGGTTTGAAGTCCAATCAAGGATATCCAATGCAGATGGAACAGTGATTCTCTAACAGGATTAGACTAGTAATGCTGTAGGGCTTGGAGAAAAAGCTGCTCTGTCAGACCCCAAGAGGGTGGCTATTTCATTTGGAACATGGTCATGGGAGGAGCCCTGAGTCTACCTGGGGACAGTAAAAGAGAACCCCTAGAAATGTCAGATACCTGGAACTGGTCCCCAAAAAACAAACTTTGCATGTGAATACCTATTATGTTGTAGGAGGAGTCCTGAAGTTTTTTTCCTGTGACTATTAGCACTTGAGTCTTTATTGATCATCAGCAGCAATGAAATTAAAAGACGCTTAATCCTTGGAAGGAAAGTTATGACCAACCTAGACAGCATATTCAAAAGCAGAGACATTAATTTGCCAACAAAGGTCCGTCTAGTCAAGGCTATGGTTTTTCCAGTAGTCATGTATGGATGTGAGAGTTGGACTGTGAAGAAAGCTGAGCACCGAAGAATTGATGCTTTTGAACTGTGATGTTGGAGAAGACTCGTGAGAGTCCCTTGGACTGCAAGAAGATCCAACCAGTCCACCCTAAAGGAGATCAGTCCTGGGTGTTCTTTGGAAGGACTGATCCTAAAGCTGAAACTCCAATACTTTGGCCACCTCATGTGAAGAGTTGACTCATTGGAAAAGACCCTGATGCTGGGAGGGATTGGGGCAGAAGGAGAAGGGGATTACAGAGGATGAGATGGCTGGATGGCATCACCGACTCAATGGACATGAGTTTGAGTGAACTCTGGGAGTTGGTGATGGACAGGGAGGCCTGGTGTGCTGCAATTCATGGGATCGCAGAGTCGGACATGACTCAGCGACTGAACTGAACTGAACTGAACCACCCATAAATCCTTCCTAAGTGAACAATGCAAAGAAATAGAGAAAAACAACAGAATGGGAAAGACTAGAGATGTCTTCAAGAAAATTAAAGATACCAAGACTAGAGATCTCTTCAAGAAAATTAAAGATACCAAGGGAACATTTCATACAAAGCTGGGTACAATAAAGGACATAAATGGTATGGACCTAACAGAAGCAGAAGATATTAAGAAGAGGTGGCAAGAATACACAGAAGAACTATACACAAAAGATCTTAATGATCCAGATAACCACAATGGTGTGATCACTCACCTAGAGCCAGACATCTTGGAATGCAAAGTCAAGTCGGCCTTAGGAAGCCCTAAAAACAAAGCTAGTGGAGGTGATGGAATTCCAGTTGAGCTATTTCAAATCCTAAAAGATGCTGCTGTGAAAGTGCTGCTCTCAATACCAGCAAATTTGGAAAGCCCAGCAGTGACCCTAGAACTGGAGAAGGTGTTTTCATTCCAATCCCAAAGAAAGGCAGTGCCAAAGAATGTTCAAGCTACAGTACAGTTGCACTCATCTCACATGCTAGCAAAGTAATGCTTAAAATTTTCCAAGCCAGGCTTCTACAGTACATGAACTGAAAACTTAAAGATGTACAGGCTGGATTTACAAAAGGCAGAGGAACCAGAGATCAAACTGTCAACATCTGTTGGATCATAGACAAAGCAAGAGAATTCCAGAAAAACATCTACTTCTGCTTCATGAACTATGCTAAAGCCTTTGACTGTGTGGGTAACAACAAACTGTGGAAAATTCTTCAAGAGATGGGAATACCAAACCACCATACCAGTCTCTTGGGAAACCTGTATGTAGGTCAAGAAGCAACAGGCAGAACCCCACATGGAACAATGGACTGGTTCAAAATTGGGAAAGGAGTATGTCAGGGCTGTATATTGTCACTCTCCTTTTTTTAAGTTATATGCAGAGTACATCATGCAAATGCTGGGCTGTATGAAGCACAAGCTGGAATCAAGATTGCTTGGAGAAATATCAATAACCTCAGATAAGCAAATGATACCACCCTTATGGCAGGAAGTGAAGAGGAACTAAATAGCCTCTTGATGAAAGTGAAAGAGGAGAATGAAAAAGCTGGCTTGAAACTCAACATTCAAAAAACTAAGATCATGGCATCCAGTCCCATCAATTCATGGCATATAGGTGGGAAAACAATGGAAACAGTGACAGACTTTATTTTCTTGGGCTCCAAAATTGCTACAAATGGTGACTTTATGAAATGGTGACTATGAAATTAAAAGAAGCTTGCTCCTTGGAAGAAAAGCAATGACAAATCTTGACAGCATATTAAAAAGCAGAGCTTACTTTGCTGACAAAGGTCTGTATAGTCAAAGCTGTGGTTTTTCCAATAGTCATGTATGGATGTGAGAGTTGGACCATAAAGAAGGCTGAGTGTTGAAGAATTGATGTTTTTGAATTGTGATGTTGGAGAAGACTCTTGAGAGCCCCTTGGACAGCAAGGAGATCAAACCAGTCAATCCTGAAGGAAATCAACCCTGAATATTCATTGGAAGGACTGATCCTGAAGCTGAAGCTCCAATACTTTGGCCACCTAATGTGAAGAGCCAAATCATTGGATAAGACCTTGATGCTGGGAGAGATTGAAGGCAGGAGGAGAAGCGGACGACAGAAGATGAGATGGTTGAAAGGCATCACTGACTCAAGGGACATGAGTTTGGACAAACTCAGGGAAATGGTGAAGGACCAGGGAGCCTGGCATGCTTCAGTCCATGAGGTTGCAAAGAGTTAGAGATGACTGAGTGACTGAACAACAACAACCATACACATGTATAAGTGGAACTAAGCAAAGTCTCCAACTCTGACATAGGAAAAAAAGGGATTGAGGGTGAAAGAAAGTAAAGAAAGGGGAAGCTTGTTAAATATTCTTTGAAAGTCTGTTTCTGCTGATCCATCATTTCTTATTCTTCCACTCATACCCTTGTCTCTTCCTTTCATACACACTATGTAATTCTTTGTTTCTAGTCCATTCCCTGAGAATTAAATATGAGGGGTTCTATAATTAGCCAAGTGAGAGAAATGTGCAGTAGTATTGACTGTATAAAGTCTTTTGTTCATTCATTCATTCATTCCTGGTGTCCAATCCAAAGTTGAAGAAGACACAATCCTTATTGTCAAGAAAGGTAGCAGAGGTAGTAGAAGTGTGAGAACAAGGTACTCTGGATGCAATAAGGAGTGGCCAATTAGTCCTGTGAGTGTGTGTGTGTCTGTGTGTTGTATGTAGGCAGACTATGACACAAGGCAGTTTTTACGAAGGACATGCTTGTTAGAGAACTTTTGAAAGATGAGTCACATTTCACTGTTCAGAGAAGGGGTAAAGGCAGAGGAGAGAAAGCACACGAAATAATAGGTGAAAAGACTTTATAGTCTATTAAATCAAGGAATTCTGTCCTTAGGATATTCTTGGCTGAAGAAATCAGAATGTTTCATCATACCATCAATCGACGATTGAAATGGCAGTAATGACTTATATTTTAACCAGAGTCACCCATTAGTGTCATTAGTGATGTGAGCTGGAAATGTGAATATACCCAGTCCTAAAATTATTTGTAACATAAGGCAAGGCTTACACTTTGTTTTATCTGTTTTCAACCTATACTTTGACATGTACCATTTACTAGGTATAATGTAGTTGATTTGCTGCAAATGAAAAGCTGGAAAAATTGATGATAAGTAATCTACACAAAACTCAGATAAAACCATTTGAATCTCCCACTAGATGGCATAGGAAGAACCTAGAATAGCATAATACCTATTTCTCATATTAGGTTCAAAATAAAGAAATTTCTAGTTCTGTGATTGCATAATTCTGAGTATTTACTCCTAAAAGCAAACACTGTATAAATAATATCTCTGTAATTATATTTCTTTATTAATAATAATATAAAGTAGGTAATATGTGTATATGGTTTAAAAATCATAGCAAACAGAATATGGTGAAGAACTTTATCAAAGTATTTTAAAAAATAGATTAAAACCATCCTTTTCTTTCACCAGACTGCTTTCTTTATTCATTCTTAATTTTTGTAGGTTAGCATTTTTCCAAATGGGTTCTTGGGTAGCCCAAGTCAGAGTTTATCTGAGTGGCATCACTCTCACAGATTCCTGACTTGGGAAAGAAAATAAAAGTTAATAATTCTGTATTACTGTGACTCTGGAAGATAAGGCACTGTCATCCATGACCTACAGGTTTTACAGAGCCATGAAGAGTGAAGCAATACATATTTACTGATAAGGCAAAAGAGATGATTATCATGTGACCTGTGTTGTCAGTCCACATTACTTTAGGAACACTAATAAGTATTGCCCAAGGAAAAAGAGCTCTACCCTCATGGTTAAGTGGTAAAGAACCCACCTGCCAATGCAGGAGACGTGGATTCAATCCCTGGATTGGGAAAATCCCTTAGAGAAGGAAATGGCAACCCACTCCAATATTTTTGCCAGGGAAATCCCATGGACAGAGGAGCCTGGCGGGCTGCAGTCCATGGGATTGCTAAAGCATCAGACATGACATAGTGACTAAACAATAACAAGGTAAAAAGAAATCCTACCAAAGCTATTCTCTAACACTTGTCCATTAATCAAAATCTGACTAATCTGCATACAATTACTCGGAACATTGAGTCCTAATTAATTTCCTCTTCACAGGAACCTCACCCAAAATCTAGTCTTAAGAATGTAGATAGAATGTGATTTTTTTTGACAAGCTGCCATAAGTGAATGATACAGAGCCAAAGGTGTATTCTGAAAATACACAGCAGGGCACAGCTTTCCAAAACTCCCAGTCCTGTGTTACCTGGAGTTAGAGCTACATGGGATGAGAACCCAAGGTTTAGAATAACTTCTTGGTCATGAATGCAAAGCTAAATAAATGTATTTCCCAATTAAAGTCCAATTATAGTAACCAACTGATATAACTTGTAGTATAGCACCACAAAAATTCCATTCAACATGTATTTATTGAATGCTTCCTTTGTGCAACATTCTGTGCTGGACCCCAAGCTGGCTTAAACAATCTTGCTCTGTAACGATGAGGCAGTCGATAAGGAGGAAGAAAGAGTGTACCTTTCAATAGCCATCTTTTACTGCAGCAAGAGCTCATAAATTGCTGGAGTTTGCAACACTAGAAAGGACACTTAACTTGAACCACAGTGCCCCCTGGCAATCATAATTGATATTCTGCTTACCCAGTGAAGAGTTCTCACTAAATGTACAGTACTGCTCAATTCTATTAATAATTACAGCAAATGGGAGTGAAACAACTAATCCCTGTTGGATCTCAGGGCAGTGCTCCTAACCCAAGATTTTTTTTCACATTGTGTTAAAAATGGAAGCCTTTCATCAAAATCTCCTGAAGTACTTGTTTTAATGCAGATTCTCGGGCTCAGCAGGAGATCACTGAATTGCAGTTCTGGGTCGCTTGACCAGGAAGAGGGAGCTGAAAACACCCATTTCCAAACCCACTTGATACCACCAGGAGCGCTCCATGAATCACAAGGAGATTTGAGGATCTCACGATGTGAATTCCTAAGCATGTCCAGAAACACCACAATTTGGCCTTGACTTTAATGTCATCTCATTTTCCTTTGTTTATCTTAGGTAAAGACCAGTTTATAATGGTCTCCCAAAGTGAACAGTGGGAATTGATTGACCGAAGGCACTGAGTATGGTTTCTACTTAAACAAACTTTTTACAGGAAAGTGTTTAGCTGAGATGTTTCACTTCATCCTTAAGTTTAAATACAGCAAAAGATGATGAGACTTTTCCACTGCCCAGTTGTCCCTAATTCATTAACACATAGAACTATAGAAGTTACTGTTACTGCAACAAGAGCCTCAGAAATCACTGTAGTTTGCAACACTAGATAGGACACTTAACTTGAGCCACAGTGCCCTCTGGCAATCACAACTGATATTCTACAGAATACCAGGAGTTAAAATGCAGAGAAACACCAACATGGAGTCCTCACATGGGCAGGTAAATGTCGCTTCAGAGCAGAATTAAGTTTGGGGAACTTGTATAGAAAGAAGGTCAGAAAACGAGTTTTTTTTTTTTTCTTTTTAACATTTATTGGTGTGTTTGTATAAAGGACATAGATTCTTTATAAGTTCAACATTATGCTGGAAACTTAAGTGTTTTATTCCCTAATTCTCATCATAGTTGCTGGGTAGTAATTATTGTGTTATTCCGTTATACCCGTATAGCAATCTGAAGCTTGAGTAACTTGCCCAAGGTTGTATAGCAAGAAAAGTCACAAAGCAAAGAAAGATCTTGAACCTCCAAAGTTCATGATGTGTCCATTATACCATGCTTGTAAAGAAACATGGAAAAATTAACAAATAAAAGAAACGTGCTGTACTACGCTTAGTCGTTCAGTCATGTCCAACCCTTTGGGAGCCTGCCAGGCTCCTCTGTCCATGGGGATTCTCCAGGCAAGAATACTGGAGTGGATTGCCATGCCTTTCTCCAGGGGATCTTCCCAACCCAGGGACTGAACCCAGGTCTCCCGCATTGCAGGCAGATTCTTTACCATCTGAGTCAACAGGGAAGCATATTAAGCGTTAAAACTCCCATGACAATTTTTTTCCTTTGCAATCTCAGAATCATCCAGTAGGCTGTACCCATGAATCAGTTTTCTGTCGAAACCCCAACCCATTAAATGGTGATTTTCTTGTGTGTCAGTTTAAAAAAATATATATTTTAAATGAAGTCTGTAACAATAGTTTGGGCTTCTCCAATGGCTCAGTGGTAAAGAATCCACCTGCCAATGCAGGAGACACAGGTTCAATCCCTGGGTTGGGAAGATCCCCTGGAGAAGGAAATGGCAACCCACTCCAGTATTCTTGTCTGGGAAATTGAGTGGACAGAGGATCCTGCTGGACTATAGTCCATGGGGTTGCAAAGAGATGGACACAACTTAGTGACTAAACGACAACAATAATTTACAAATTTTGATATGTATACCTGAAAGTCAAAAGAAAATATTGTCTTTCATGCATTGATATTATGTCCTTAACTGATATTTTAGATTAAAATAGTATTCTATTTAAATTGTTCGTGAAAATTATTGATGCTTCCACAGCTAGGGACAAAGCTTCATTTTATTCCACCACTGTGAAAGCCAAGCTCTTTTATCACAGGCAGCCATACAGGCTTAGCTTGATTTGTAGAATTGTGATTAGTTTATCAATTTGGCTTCAAATGTGGTCACAGCATGGTTATATTAGAATCACCTGACAGGGGTTCTCAAAACATAGTCCCCAACCAGCAGCATCAGCATCACCTGGGATCTTGTCAGATAAATTCTCAGGCCTCACTCCAGACCTATGAATCATAAACTCTAGTACTGGGGTCCAGAAATCTGTGATTTAACAAGACCTCAGAGTGAGTCTAATAACGTACACTACAGTCTGAGGACAACCAGTAATCGAAAATGGAGATTTCTTCTCCTCACACAGATTTAATCAGAATCTCAGGGCTTCAGAAATTTATATTTTAAAACAAATATCCCAGTGATTCTTAGACACAAAAAGTTTTAGAACCACACTGGTCCATGCGATATGATTTGAAAGGACAACAAAGGATCCTTTCCTTAACATCCCCCTTTACTTATTGATCAAAAGTTAAATAATTTTATAGAATTAAACAAGCATGTCTTCATTAGTTTCTAAATTTATTGTCATAAATATTTTAAAGTAAATTTATTTTTAATAACTAGGTATTTCACCTTCATGGGAGAACTAGGAAAGTAGGCAATTGAAAGGAAGGATGTTACAGAGAGAGGTCACAAAACCCTAATTTAAATACTTTGCCTTATAGTCACCTAAAATCTGAATTCCAGGTTCAGTTCAGTCGCTCAGTCGTGTCCGACTCTTTGCGACCCCATGAATTGCAGCACGCCAGGCCTCCCTGTCCATCACCAACTCCCAGAGTTCACTCAGACTCACGTCCATCGAGTCAGTGATGCCATCCAGCCATCTCATCCTCGGTCGACCTCTACTCCTTCTGCCCCCAATCCCTCCCAGCATCAGAGCCTTTTCCAATGAGTCAACTCTTCGCATGAGGTGGCCAAAGTACTGGAGCTTCAGCTTTAGCATCATTCCTTCCAAAGAAATCCCAGGGTTGATCTCCTTCAGAATGGACTGGTTGGATCTCCTTGCAGTCCAAGGGACTCTCAAGAGTCTTCTCCAACACCACAGTTCAAAAGCATCAATTCTTCGGCGCTCAGCCTTCTTCACAGTCCAGCACTCACATCCATACATGACCACAGGAAAAACCATAGCCTTGACTAGACGGACCTTAGTCGGCAAAGTAATGTCTCTGCTTTTGAATATACTATCTAGGCTGGTCATAACTTTCCTTCCAGGAAGTAAGCATCTTTTAATTTCATGGCTGCAGTCACCATCTGCAGTGATCTTGGAGCCCAAAAAATAAAATCTGACACTGTTTCTACTGTTTCCCCAACTAATTCCCATGAAGTGATGGGACCAGATGCCATGATCTTCGTTTTCTGAATGTTGAGCTTTAAGCCAACATTTTCCCTCTCCTCTTTCACTTTCCTCAAGAGGCTTTTTAGTTCCTCTTCACTTTCTGCCATAAGGGTGGTGTCATTTGCATATCTGAGCTTATTGATATTTCTCCCAGCATTCTTAATTCCAGCTTGTGTTTCTTCCAGTCCAGCGTTTCTCATGATGTACTCTGCATATAAGTTAAATAAGCAAGGAAACAATATACAGCCTTGATGTACTCCTTTTCTATTAGGAACCAGTCTGTTGTTCCATATCCAGTTCTAACTGTTGCTTCCTGACCTGCATACAGACTTCTCAAGAGGCAGGTTAGGTGGTCTAGTATTCCCATCTCTTTCAGAACTTTCCACAGTTTATTGTGATCCACATAGTCAAAGGCTTTGGCATAGTCAATAAAGCAGAAATAGATGTTTTTCTGGAACTCTCTTGCTTTTTCCATGATCCAGCAGATGTTGGCAATTTGATCTCTGGTTCCTCTGCCTTTTCCCTAACCAGCTTGAACATCAGGGAGTTCACGGTACACGTATTGCTGAAGTCTGGCTTGGAGAATTTTGAGCATTACTTTACTAGCATGTGAGATGAGTGCAACTGTGCAGTAGTTTGAGCATTCTTTTGCATTGCCTTTCTTTGGAATTGGAATGAAAACTGCCCTTTTCCAGTCCTGTGGCCACTGCTGAGTTTTCCACATTTGCTGGCATATTGAGTGCAGCACTTTCATAGCATCATCTTTCAGGATTTGAAACAGCTCAACTGGAATGCCATCACCTCCACTAGCTTTGTTCGTAGTGATGCTTTCTAAGGACCACTTGACTTCACATTCCAAGATGTCTGGCTCTAGATTAGTGATCACATCATCATGATTATCTGGGTCGTGAAGATCTTTTTTTGTACAGTTCTGTGATTCTTGTCACCTCTTCTTAATATCTTCTGCTTCTGTTAGGTCCATACCATTTTTATCCTTTATCAAGCCCATTTTTGCATGAAATGTTCCCTTGGTATCTCTAATTTTCATGAAGAGATCTCTCATCTTTCCCATTCTGTTGTTTTCCTCTATTTCTTTGCATTGATCACTGAAGAAGGCTTTCTTATCTCTTCTTGCTATTCTTTGGAACTGCATTCAGATGCTTATATCTTTCCTTTTCTCCTTTGCTTTTCGCTTCTCTTCTTTTCACAGCTATTTGTAAGGCCTCCCCAGACAGCCATTTTGCTTTTTTGCATTTCTTTCCCATGGGGATGGTCTTGATCCCTGTGGCCTGTACAATGTCATGAACGTCATTCTATAGTTCATCAGGCACTCTATCTATCAGATCTAGGCCCTTAAATCTATTTCTCACTTCCACTGTATAATCATAAGGGATTTGATTTAGGTCATACCTGAATGGTCTAGCAGTTTTCCCTACTTTCTTCAATTTGAGTCTGAATTTGGTAATAAGGAGTTCATGATTTGAGCCACAGTCAGCTCCTGGTCTTGTTTTTGTTGACTGTATAGAGCTTCTCCATCTTTGGCTGCAAAGAATTTAGTCAATCTGATTTCAGTGTTGACCATCTGGTGATGTCCATGTGTAGAGTCTTCTCTTGTGTTGCTGGAAGAGGGTGTTTACTATGACCAGTGCATTTTCTTGGCAAAACTCTATTAGTCTTTGCCTTGCTTCATTCCGCATTCCAAGGCCAAATTTGCCTGTTACTCCAGGTGTTTCCTGACTTCCTACTTTTGCATTCCAGTCCCCTATAATGAAAAGGACATCTATTGGGTGTTAGTTCTAAAAGGTCTTGTAGGTCTTCATAGAACCATTCAACTTCAGTTTCTTCAGCATTCCTGGTTGGGGCATAGACTTCAATTACCGTGATACTGAATGGTTTGCCTTGGAGACGAACAGAGATCGTTCTGTTGTTTTTGAGATTGCATTGAAGTACTGCATTTTGGACTCTTTTGTTGACCATGATGGCTACTCCATTTCTTCTGAGGGATTCCTGCCTGCAGTAGTAGATATAATGGTTTCTGAGTTAAATTCACCCATTCCAGTCCATTTTAGTTTGCTGATTCCTAGAATGTCGACGTTCACCCTTGTCATCTCTTGTTTGACCACTTCCAATTTGCCTTGATTCATGGACCTGACATTCCAGGTTCCTATGCAATATTGCTCTTTACAGCATCGGATCTTACTTCTATCACCAGTCACATCCACAGCTGGGTATTGTTTTTGCTTTGGCTCCATCCCTTCATTCTTTCTGGAGTTATTTCTCCACTGATCTCCAGTAGCATATTGGGCACCTAATGACCTGGGGAGTTCCTCTTTGGTATCCTATCATTTTGCCTTTTCATACTGTTCATGGGTTTCTCAAGGCAAGAATACTGAAGTGGCTTGCCATTCCCTTCTCCAGTGGATCACATTCTGTCAGACCTCTCCACCATGACCTGCCCATCTTGGGTTGCCCTGCAGGCATGGCTTGGTTTCATTGAGTTAGACAAGGCTGTGGTCCTAGTGTGATTGATTGACTAGTTTTCTGTGAGTATGGTTTTGTGTGTCTGCCCTCTGATGCCCTCTTGCAACAACTACCATCTTACTTGGGTTTCTCTTACCTTGGGCGTGGGGTGTCTCTTCACGGCTGCTCCAGGAAAGCACAGCCGCTGCTCTTTACCTTGGACGAGGGGTATCTCCTTACCGCCGCCATTCCTGACCTTCAACGTGGGATAGCTCCTCTAGGCCCTCCTGTGCCTGCGCAGCCACATTTGTTTATTTTTGCTTTTATTTCCATTACTCTGGGAGGTGAGTCATAGAGGATCCTGCTGTAATTTATGTTGGAAAGTGTTTTGCCTATGTTCTCCTCTAGGAGTTTTATAGTTTCTGGTCTTACATTTAGATCTTTAATCCATTTTGAGTTTATTTTTGTGTATGGTGTTAGAAAGTGTTCTAGTTTCATTCTTTTACAAGTGGTTGACCACTTTTACCAGCACCACTTGTTAAAGAGATTGTCTTTTCTCCATTGTATATTCTTTTTAAATTTAATTTAATTTAATTTTTTAATTTTTTTTAGCTTTTTATTTTTTAAATTTTAATATCTTTAATTCTTACATGCGTTCCCAAACATGAACCCCCCTCCCACCTCCCTCCCCATAACATCTGAGTCATCCCCATGCACCAGCCCCAAGCATGCTGCATCCTGCGTCAGACATAGACTGGCGATTCAATTCTTACATGATAGTATACATGTTAGAATGTCATTCTCCCAAATCATCCCACCCTCTCCCTCTCCCTCTGAGTCCAAAGGTCCGTTATACACATCTGTGTCTCTTTCCCTGTCTTGCATACAGGGTCGTCATTTCCATCTTCCTAAATTCCATATATATGTGTTAGTATACTGTATTGGTGTTTTTCTTTCTGGCTTACTTCACTCTGTATAATCGGCTCCAGTTTCATCCATCTCATCAGGACTGATTCAAATGAATTCTTTTTTACGGCTGAGTAATACTCCATTGTGTATATGTACCACAGCTTTCTTATCCATTCATCTGCTGATGGACATCTAGGTTGTTTCCATGTCCTGGCTATTATAAACAGTGCTGCGATGAACATTGGGGTACAAGTGTCTCTTTCAATTCTGGTTTCCTCGGTGTGTATGCCCAGCAGTGGGATTGCTGGGTCATAAGGTAGTTCTATTTGCAATTTTTAAGGAATCTCCACACTGTTCTCCATAGTGGCTGTACTAGTTTCCATTCCCACCAACAGTGTAGGAGGGTTCCCTTTTCTCCATACCCTCTCCAGCATTTATCGCTTGCAGATTTTTGGATCGCAGCCATTCTGACTGGTGTGAAGTGGTACCTCATTGTGGTTTTGATTTGCATTTCTCTAATAATGAGTGAAGTTGAGCATCTTTTCATGTGTTTGTTAGCCATCCGTATGTCTTCTTTGGAGAAATGTCTATTTAGTTCTTTGGCCCATTTTTTGATTGGGTCTTTTATTTTTCTGGAATTGAGCTGCAGAAGTTGCTTGTATATTTTTGAGATTAGTTGTTTGTCAGTTGCTTCATTTGCTATTATTTTCTCCCATTCAGAAGGCTGTCTTTTCACCTTGCTTATATTTTCCTTTGCTGTGCAGAAGCTTTTAATTTTAATTAGATCCCATTTGTTTATTTTTGCTTTTATTTCCAGAATTCTGGGAGGTGGATCATAGAGGATCCTGCTGTGATTCATGTCTGAGAGTGTTTTGCCTATGTTCTCCTCTAGGAGTTTTATAGTTTCTGATCTTACATTTAGATCTTTAATCCATTTTGAGTTTATTTTTGTGTGCGGTGTTAGGAAGTGATCTAGTTTCATTCTTTTACAAGTGGTTGACCAGTTTTCCCAGTACCACTTGTTAAAGAGATTGTCTTTACTCCATTGTATATTCTTGCCTCCTTTGTCAAAGATAAGGTGTCCATATGTGTGTGGATTTATCTCTGGGCTTTCTATTTTGTTCCATTGATCTATATGTCTGTCTTTGTGCCAGTACCATACTGTCTTGATGACTGTGGCTTTGTAGTAGAGCCTGAAGTCAGGCAAGTTGATTCCTCCAGTTCCATTCTTCTTTCTCAAGATTGCTTTGGCTATTCGAGGTTTTTTGTATTTCCATACAAATCTTGAAATGATTTGTTCTAGTTCTGTGAAAAATGTGGCTGGTAGCTTGATAGGGATTGCATTGAATTTGTAAATTGCTTTGGGTAGTATACTCATTTTCACTATATTGATTCTTCCGATCCATGAACATGGTATATTTCTCCATCTATTAGTGTCCTCTTTGATCTCTTTCATCAGTGTTTTATAGTTTTCTATATATAGGTCTTTAGTTTCTTTAGGTAGATATATTCCTAAGTATTTTATTCTTTTCGTTGCAATGGTAAATGGAATTGTTTCCTTAATTTCTTTTTCTACTTTCTCATTATTCGTGTATAGGAATGCAAGGGATTTCTGTGTGTTGATTTTATATCCTGCAACTTTACTATATTCATTGATTAGCTCTAGTAATTTTCTGGTGGAGTCTTTAGGGTTTTCCATGTAGAGGATCATGTCATCTGCAACCAGTGAGAGTTTTACTTCTTCTTTTCCAATTTGGATTCCTTTTATTTCTTTTTCTGCTCTGATTGCTGTGGCCAAACCTTCCAGAACTATGTTGAATAGTAGCGGTGAAAGTGGACACCCTTGTCTTGTTCCTGACTTTAGGGGAAATGCTTTCAATTTTTCACCATTGAGGATAATGTTTGCTGTGGGTTTGTCATAGATAGCTTTTATTATGTTGAGGTATGTTCCTTCTATTCCTGCTTTCTGGAGAGTTTTTATCATAAATGGATGTTGAATTTTGTCAAAGGCCTTCTCTGCATCTATTGAGATAATCATATGGTTTTTATTTTTCAATTTGTTAATGTGGTGAATTACATTGATTGATTTGCGGATATTGAAGAATCCTTGCATCTCTGGGATAAAGCCCACTTGGTCATGGTGTATTATTTATTTTAATTGGAGGTAAATTACTTTACAAAATTGTATTGGTTTTGCCATACACTAACATGTATCCGCCACAGGTATACATGTGTTCCCCATCCTGAGCCCCTCTCCCTCCTCCCTCCCCATACCATCCCTCTGGGTCTTCCCAGTGCACCAGCCCCAAGCATCCACACTCATGCATTGAACCTGGACTGTCAACTTGTTTCATATATGATATTATACATGTTTCAATGCCATTCTCCCAAATTATCCCATCCTCACACTCTCCCTCTCCCACAGAGTCCAAAAGACTGTTCTATACATCTGTGTCTCTCTTGCTGACTTGCATACAGGGTTATCGTTACCGTCTTTCTAAATTCCATATATATGTGTTAGTATACTGGATTGGTGTTTTTCTTTCTGTATGATAGGTTCCAGTTACATCTACCTCATTAGAACTGATTCAAATGTATTCTTTTTAATGGCCAAGTAATACTCCATTGTGTATATGTACCACAGCTTTCTTATCCATTCATCTGCTGATGGACATCTAGGTTGCTTCCATGTCCTTCCATTCTATTATAAACAGTGCTGTGATGAACATTGGGGTACACGTGTCTCTTTCAATTCTGGTTTTCTTGGTGTGTATGCCCAGCAATGGGATTGCTGGGTCATAAGGCAGTTCTATTTCCAGTTTTTTAAGATATGTCCCCACTGTTCTCCATAGTGGCTGTACTTGTTTGCATTCCCACCAACAGTGTAAGAGGGTTCCCTTATCTCCACACCCTTTCCAGCATTTATTGCTTGTAGACTTTTGGATCACAGCCATTCTGATTGGCATGAAACAGTACCTCATTGTGGTTTTGATTTGCATTTCTCGGATAATGAGTGATGTTGAGCATCTTTTCATGTGTTCGTTAGCCATCTGTAAGTCTTCTTTGGAAAAATATTTATTTAGTTCTTTGGCCCATTTTTTGATTGGGTCATTTATTTTTCTGGAGTTGAGCTGCATAAGTTGCTTGTATATTTTTGAGATTAGTTGTTTGTCAGTTGCTTCATTTGCTATTATTTTCTCCCATTCTGAAGGCTGTCTTTTCACCTTGCTTATAGTTTCCTTTGTTTTGCAGAAGCTTTTAAGTTTAATTAGGTCCCATTTGTTTATTTTTGCTTTTATTTCCAGTATTCTGGGAGGTGGGTCACAGAGGATCCAGCTGTGATGTATGTCGGAGAGTGTTTTGCCTATGTTCTCCTCTAAGAGTTTTATAGTTTCTGGTCTTACGTTTAGATCTTTAATCCATTTTGAGTTTATTTTTGTGTATGGTGTTAGAAAGTGTTCTAGTTTTGTTCTTTTACAAGTGGTTGACCAGTTTTCCCAGCACCACTTGTTAAAGAGATTGTCTTTAATTCATTGTATATTCTTGCCTCCTTTGTCAGAGATAAGGTGTCCAATAGGTGCGTGGATTTATCTCTGGGCTTTCTATTTTGTTCTATTGATCTATATTTCTGTCTTTGTGCCAGTACTATACTGTCTTGATGGCTGTGGCTTTGTAGTAGAGCCTTAAGTTAGGCAGGTTGATTCCTCCAGTTCCATTCTTCTTTCTCAAGATTGCTTTGGCTATTCAAGGTTTTCTGTATTTCCATGTAAATTGTGAAATTATTTCTTCTAGCTCTGTTAAAAATACTGTCGGTAGCTTGATGGGGATTGCATTGAATCTATAAATTGCTTTGGGTAGTATACTCATTTTCACTGTATTGATTCTTACGATACATGAACATGGTATATTTCTCCATCTATTAGTGTCCTCTTTGATTTCTTTCACCAGTGTTTTATAGTTTTCTATATATAGGTCTTTAGTTTCTTTAGATAGATATATTTCTAAGTGTTTTTTTTTTTTCTTTTCGTTGCAATGGTGAATGGAATTGTTTCCTTAATTTCTCTTTCTATTTTCTCATTATTCGTGTATAGGAGTGCAAGGGATTTCTGTGTGTTGATTTTATATCCTGCAACTTTACTATGTTCATTGATTAGCTCTAGTAATTTTCTGGTGGAGTCTTTAGGGTTTTCTATGTAGAGGATCATGTCATCTGCAAACAGTGAGAGTTTTACTTCTTCTTTTCCAATTTCGATTCATTTTATTTCTTTTTCTACTCTGATTGCTGAGGCCCAAACTTCCAAAACTATGTTGAATAGTAATGGTGAAAGTGGGCACCCTTGTCTTGTTCCTGACTTTAGGGGAAATGCTTTCAGTTTTTCACCATTAAGGATAATGTTTGCTGTGGGTTTGTCATATATAGCTTTATTATGTTGAGGAATGTTCCTTCTATTCCTGCTTTCTGGAGAGTTTTTATCATAAATGGATATTGAATTGTGTCAAAGGCTTTCTAAGCATCTATGGAGATAATCATATGGCTTTTATTTTTCAATTTGTTAATGGGATGTATTACATTGATTGATTTGCAAATATTGAAGAATCCTTTCATCCCTGGGATAAAGCCCACTTGGTCATGGTGTACGATCTTTTTAATGTGTTGTTGGATTCTGATTGCTAGAATTTTGTTGAGGATTTATGCATCTATGTTCGTCAGTGATATTGGCCTGTAGTTTTCTTTTTTTGTGCCATCTTTGTCTGATTTTGGTATTAGGGTGACGGTGGCCTCATAGAATGAGTTTGAAAGTTTAACTTCCTCTGCAATTTTCTGAAAGAGTTTGAGTAGGATAGGTGTTAGCTCTTCTCGAAATTTTTGGTAGCATTCAGCTGTGAAGCCGTCTGGACCTGGCCTTTTGTTTGTTGGAAGATTTCTGGTTACAGTTTCAATTTCCATGCTTGTGATGGGTCTGTTAAGATTTTCTATTTCTTCCTGGTTCAGTTTTGGAAAGTTGTACTTTTCTAAGAATTTGTCCATTTCTTCCACTTTGTCCATTTTATTGGCATATAATTGCTGATAGTAGTCTCTTATGATCCTTTGTATTTCTGTGTTGTCTGTTGTGATCTCTCCATTTTCATTTCTAATTTTATTGATTTGATTTTTCTCCCTTTGTTTCTTGATGAGTCTGGCTAATGGTTTGTCAATTTTATTTATCCTTTCAAAGAACCAGCTGTTAGCTTTGTTGACTTTTGCTATGGTCCCTTTTGTTTCTTTTGCATATATTTCTGCCCTAATTTTTAAGATTTCTTTCCTTCTACTAACCCTGGGGCTCTTCATTTCTTCCTTTTCTAGTTGCTTTAGGTGTCGTTAGGTTATTTATTTGACTTTCTTCTTGTTTCCTGAGGTATGCCTGTATTGCTATGAACTTTCCCCTTAGCACTGCTTTTACAGTGTCCCACAGGTTTTGGGCTATTGCGTTTTCATTTTTCACTCATTTCTATGCATGTTTTGATTTATTTTTTGATTTCTTCTGCGATTTGTTGGTTATTCAGCAGTGTGCTGTTCAGCCTCCATATGTTGGAATTTTTAATAGTTTTTCTCCTGTAATTGAGATCTAATCTTACTGCATTGTGGTCAGAAAAGATGCTTGGAATGATTTCAATTTTTTTGAATTTACTATGGCTAGATTTATGGCCCAGGATGTGATCTGTCCTGGAGAAGGTTCTCTGTGCCCTTGAGAAAAAGATGAAATTCGTTGTTTTGGGGTGAAATGTCATATAGATATCAGTTCAGTCTAACTGGTCTATTGTATCATTTAAAGTTTGCGTTTCTTTGTTAATTTTCTGTTTAGTTGATCTGTCCATAGGTGTGAGTGGGGTATTAAAGTCTCCCACTATTATTGTGTTATTGTTAATTTCCCCTTTCATATTTGTTAGCTTTTGTCTTACATATTGCGGTGCTCCTATGTTGGGTGCATATATATTTATAATTATTATATCTTCTTCTTGGATTGATCCTTTGATCATTATGTAATGTCCTTCTTTGTCTCTTTTCACAGTCTTTGTATTAAAGTCTATTTTATCTCATGTGAGTATTGCTACTCCTGCTTTCTTTTGGTCTCTATTTGCATGGAATATCTTTTTCTAGACCTTCACTTTCAGTCTGTATGTGTTCCCTGTTTTGAGATGGGTCTCTTGTATCCGTTCAGCCAGTCTTTGTCTTTTGGTTGGGGCATTCAACCCATTTACATTTAAGGTAAATATTGATAAGTATGATCCCGTTGCCATTTACTTTATTGTTTTGGGTTCAAGTTTATACACCCATTTTGTGTTTCCTATCTAGAGAATATCCTTTAGCATTTGTTTAAGAGCTGGTTTGGTGGTGCTGAATTCTCTCAGCTTTTGCTTGTCTGTAAAGCTTTTGATTTCTCCTTCATATTTGAATGAGATCTTTGCTGGGTACAGTAATCTGGGTTGTAGGATTTTCTCTTTCATCACTTTAAGTATGTCCTGCCATCCCCTTCTGGCTTGAACAGTTTCTATTGAAAGATCAGCTGTTATCCTTATGGGAATCCCCTTTTGTGTTATTTGTTGTTTTTCCCATGCTGCTTTTAATATTTGTTTGTTGTGTTTGATCTTCATTAATTTGATTAATATGTGTCTTGGGGTGTTTTGCCTTGTGTTTATCCTGTTTGGGACTCTCTGGGTTTCTTGGCCATGGGTCATTATTTCCTTCCCCATTTTAGGGAAGTTTTCAACTATTATCTCCTCAAGTATTTTCTCATGGTCTTTCTTTTTGTCTTCTTCTTCTGAGACTCCTATGATTCGAATGTTGGGGCATTTAACACTGTCCTGAAGGTCTCTGAGATTATCCTCATTTCCTTTAATTCGTTTTTCTTTTTTCCTCTCTGATTCATTTATTTCTACCATTCTATCTTCTACTTCACTAATCCTATCTTCTGCCTCTGTTATTGTACTATTTGTTGCCTCTGGAGTGTTTTTCATCTCATTTATTGCATTATCCATTACATATTGACTCTTTTTTATTTATTCTGGGTCCTTGTTAAACCTTTCTTGCATCTTCTCAATCCTTGTCTCCAGGCTATTTATCTGAGATTCCATTTAGATTTCAAGATTTTGGATCATTTTCATTATCATTATTCAGAATTCTTTATCAGGTAGATTCCCTATCTCTTCCTCTTTTGTTTGGTTTGGAGGGCATTTAGCCTGTTCCTTTACCTGCTGGGTATTCCTCTGTCTCTTCATCTTGGTTATATTGCTGAGTTTGGGGGTGTTCTTTCTGTATTCTGGCAGTTTTTGGTGTTCTCTTCATTGTGGAGTTTCCTCACCGCGGGTGGGGTTGTACAGGTGACTTTTCAAGGTTTCTTGGTTAGGGAAGCTTGTGTCAGTGTTCTGGTGGGTGGAGCTGGATTTCTTCTCTCTGGAGTGCAATGAAATATCCAGTAATGAGTTATGAGATGTCGATGGTTTTGGAGTAATTTGAGGCAGCCTGTATATTGGAGCTCAGGGCTGTGTTCCTGTGTTACTGGAGAATTTTCATGGTACGTCTTGCTCTGGAACTTGTTGTCCCTTGGGTGGTGCTTGGTTCCAGTGTAGGTATGGAGACATTTGATGAACCCCTGTCCATTAATATTCCCTGCAGTCAGGAGCTCTCTGGTGTTCTCAGGGTTTTGGACTTAAGCCTCCTGCTTCTGGTTTTCAGTCTTATTTTTACAGTAGTCTCAAAACTTCTCCTTCTATACAGCACCATTGATAAAACATCTAGGTTAAAGATGAAAAGTTTCTCCACAGTGAGGGACACCCAGAGAGGTTCACATAGTTACATGGAGAAGAGAAGAGGGAGGAGGGAGTTAGATGTGACCCGAATGAGATGAGGTGGAATCAATAGAGGAGAGAGCATGCTAGCCAGTAATCATTTCCTTATGTGCTCTCCACAGTCTGGACCACTCAGAGATGTTCATGGAGTTATATAGAGAAGAGAAGAGGGAGGAAGGAGACAGAAGTGGCCAGGAGGGTAAAAGGGGGGAATGAAAAGTAAAGAGACAGATCCAGCCACTAATCAGTTCCCTAAGTGTTCTCCACCATCTGGAATACACAGAAATTCACAGAGTTGGGTAGAGAAGAGAGGGGTTAGTGAGGACACACAGGTGACCTGGTGGAGAAAAAGGAGAGTCCAAAGGGGGAGAGAGCAGTCAAGCCAGTAATCTCACTCTGAAGTAAAAATGGATACTGAAGATTGGGTTCTTAAAGGTGCAAAATTGATAATGAATACCAAAAAGCAAAGATTAAAAATCTTTTAATTTAGAGTAGAGTTTGGAATTTCAAAGATACAATATTAAAGAAAAGAAGGAAAAAAAGAGAAAAAAAACAAAGTCACAAAAATTAAAAAAGTATATATATATATGAAGTTTGCTTTTAAAAAATAGGGTCTTTTTTTTTGCAAAGTAATAGTAGGTTATAAAAGTGAAAATGAAAGGAATAAGAGAGGACTTAAAAATTAAGAAAATTAAAAGAAAAAGAAAGAATGATCATAAAAATAGTAAAAATATACCTAGGACTTTTTCTGGTGTTGTGGGTATTGCAGGGTCACTTCATTTTCGGATAGTTCCTTGGTCCGGCTTATATTTCTCAAGATCTGTAGGCTCCTTCCTATGTAGCCGGTACAAATGACAGGGTTTTAATCTATTGCACCTGTCACTTTCAAGGCAGTTCCCTCTGTTTTAGCTTCTGTTTGCTAGTCTCTTCAGTGTCTGATTTCTGCCCTGACACAAAGGGGGCGGTGGTGGACACCTTTTTTAGCCTCACTTGTTCAGTTGCGCTGTGGGGAGGGAGGGACATTGCAAACAAATAACACTGGTGTGTGCTCGCAGTGCCTCAGCCACACTGGGCCTGCCCCGACTCATGGCACGTGTACCTTTCCTGCCCACACTGCTCAGTCTCTAGGTTGCTCTACCGGGAACCATCCGAGGCTGGCCCTGGGCTGCATGCATCTCCCAGGTCTAAGCCGCTCAGGTTCAGGCACTCGGGTAGTCCTCAGAGGCACAGACTCAGTTGGGCCTGCGTTTTGTGCCCTTCCCAAGTCTGAGCAGCTCAGGTGATGAGGTGTTTGGTGAGTGCGGTTGCTGCAACTTATCGCCTCCCCCATCCCTGCCACTCGGTTTTCTGGGTGTACAACTGGTGGACCTTCCCAGGCAGATGTTGACTGTCCAGAACCCCAAGAAGTCTTAGTTAGCAAAGAAGCCTGCTTACAGTTTTGTAGATAATGTCTTTCTGGGGCTGCGATTGCCCCCTTCTGGCTCTGGCTGCCTGTCACCAGAGTGGGATGGTCTGCAGCCAGCTATCTGTTCAGTCCTTTGTTCTGTGCATGGGCCTGGCGGTGTCTTAGGTTAGGGCTGGCTTTTCGCGTGGTAGTTATCCCACAGTCTGGTTTGCTAGCCCAAGTTAGTTTGCTCAGATTGGGCTCGGGGCATTCAGACCAGATCCTTACTCCAAGCAGTGCAGCCCACGCCTCCCTGCCCAGCCCCCACTTGCTAGTGGCGGGTGCAGACGTCTGCGTTTCTTCTCCCCTAGGGGAGTTACCTTTGGGCATGGAATCTGTGGGTTTTAATTATTTATTTACTTTTCCTCCCTGTTATGTTGCCCTCTGTGCTTCCAAGGCTCACCACAGACTCAGGAGTGAAAGTGTTTCCTGGTGTTTGGAAACTTCTCTCTTTTTAGGACTCCCTTCCTGGGATGGAGCTCCGTCCCTACCTCTTTTGTCTCTTTTTTTGTCTTTTATATTTTTTCCTACCTCCTTTTGAAGACAATGGGCTGCTTTTCTGGGCACCTAATGTCCTCTGCCGGCATTCAGAAGTTGTTTTGTGGAATTTACTCAGCATTTAAATGTTCTTTTGATGAATTTGTGGGGGAGAAAGTGGTCTCCTCGTCCTATTCCTCCGCCATCTTTAGGCCACCTCCTCCATTGTATATTCTTGCCTCCTTTGTCAAACATAAGGTGTCCATAGGTGTGTGGATTTATCTGTGGGATTTCTATTTTGTTCCATTGACCTATATTTCTATCTTTGTGCCAGTACCATACTGTCTTGATGACTGTTGCTTTGTAGTATGGCCTGAAGTCAGGCAGGTTGATTCCTCCAGTTCATTCTTCTTTCTCAATTGCTTTGCCTATTCAAGGTATTTTGTATTTCCATACAAATTGTGAAATTATTTGTTCTAGTTATCTGAAAAATACCATTGGTAGTTTGATAGGGATTGCATTGAATCTATAGACTGCTTTGGGTAATAATCTCATTTTCACTATATTGATTCTTCTGACCCATGAACATGATATATTTCTCCATCTATTTGTGTCATCTTTGATTTCTTTCATCAGTGTTGTATAGTCTTCTATATATAGGTCTTTGGTTTCTTTAGGTAGATATATTCCTAAGTATTTTATTCTTTGCAATGGTGAATGTAATTGTTTCCTTAATTTCTATTTGCTCATTGTTAGTGTATAGGGACGCAAGGGATTTCTGTGTGTTGATTTCATATCCTGCAACTTTACTATATTCATTGATTAGCTCTAGTAATTTTCTGGTGGTGTCTTTAGGGTTTTCTATGTAGAGGATCATGTCATCTGCAAACAGTGAGAGTTTTACTTCTTTTCCAATTTGGATTCCTTTTATTTCTTTTTCTTCTCTGATGCTGTGGTTAAAACTTCCAAAACTATTTGAATAGTATTGGTGAGAGTGGGCATCCTTGTCTTGTTCCTTACTTTAGAGGAACTGCTTTCAGTTTTTCACCATTGAGAATAATTTTTTGCTGTGAGTTTATCATATATGGCTTTTATTATGTTGAGGTATGTTCCTTCTATGCCTGCTTTCTGGAAGGTTTTTTTTTCTTTAAAAAAATCATAAACAGATGTAGAATTTTGTCAAAGGCTTTCCTGCATCTATTGAGATAATCATATGATTTTTATCTTTCCACTTGTTAATGTGGTGTATCACATTGATTGATTTACAAATTTTGAAGAATCCTTTCATCCCTGGGATAAAGCCCATTTGGTCATGATGTATGGTCTTTTAAAAATGTTGTTGGATTCTGTTTGCTAGAATTATGTTAGAGAGTTTTGCATCTATGTTCATCAGTGATATTGGCCTGTAGTTTTCTTTTTTTGTGCCATCTTTGTCTGATTTTGGTATTAGGGTGATGGTGGCCTCATAGAATGAGTTTGGAAGTTTACCTTCCTCTGCAATTTCTGAAAGAGTTTGAGTAGGATAGGTGTTAGCTCTTCTCTAAATTTTTGGCAGAATTCATCTGTGAAGCCGTCTGGTCCTGGGCTTTTGTTTGTTGGAAGATTTCTGGTTACAGTTTCAATTTCTGTGCTTGTGATGGGTCTGTTAAGATTTTCTTTTTTTTCCAAGTTCAGTTCTGGAAAGTTATACTTTCCTAAGAATTTGTCCATTTCTTCCACGTTGTCCATTTTATTGGCATATAGTTGCTGACAGTAGTCTCATATGACCCTTTGTATTTCTGCTGTCTGTTTCTATTTCTCCATTTTCATTTCTAATTTTGTTGATTTGATTCTTCTCCCATTTTTCCTTGATGAGCCTGGCTAATGGTTTGTCTATAACTGAGGCAGAAAATAGGATAAGTGAGGTGGAAGATAGAATGGTGGAAAAAAATGAAGCAGAGAGGAAAAAAGAAAAAAGAATTAAAAGAATTGAGGACAACCTCAGAGATCTCTGGGACAATATTAAATGCCCAACATTCGAATCATAGGAGTCACAGAGGAAGAAGACAAAAAGAAAGACCATGAGAAAATACTTGAGGAGATAATAGTTGAAAACTTGCCTAAAATGGGGAAGGAAATAGCCAGCCAACTCCAAGAAATCACAGAGGAAAAAGACAAAAAGAAAGACCATGAGAAAATACTTGAGGAGATAATAGTTGAAAACTTCCCTAAAATGGGGAAGGAGATAGCCACCCAACTCCAAGAAACCACAGAGTCCCAAACAGGATAAACACAAGGTGAAACATCCCAAGACACATATTAATCAAATTAATGAAGATCAAACACAACAAACAAATATTAAAAGAAGCAAGGGAAAAACAACAAATAACTCACAAGGGGATCCCCATAAGGATAACAGCTGATATTTTAATAGAAACTGTTCAAGCCAGAAGGGAATGGCAGGACATACTTAAAGTGGTGAAAGAGAAAATCCTACAACCCAGATTACTGTACCCAGCAAAGATTTCATTCAAATATGAAGGAGAAATCAAAAGCTTTACAGACAAGCAAAAGCTGAGAGAATTCAGCACCACCAAACCAGCTCTTAAACAAATGCTAAAGGATCTTCTCTAGACAGGAAACACAGAAAACGTTTATAAACTCAAACCCAAAACAACAAAGTGATTGGCAATGGGATCATACTTATCAATAATTACCTTAAATGTAAATGGGTTGAATGCCCCAACCAAAAGACAAAGACTGGCTGAATGGATACAAATATAAGACCCCTACATATGCTGTCTACAAGAGACCCACCTCAAACCTAGGGACACACACAGACTGAAAGTGAAGGGCTGGAAAAAGATATTTCACACAAATGGAGACCAAAAGAAAGCAGGAGTAGCAATACTCATATCAGAGAAAATAGACTTTGAAATAAAGCCCATGAAAAGAGACAAAGAAGGACACTACATAGTGATCAAAGGAGTGACTGCTTTTTGAGCAGAGGTGATGAACATGTCCTGGGACAGATACACTCAGGGAGGGGACTACAGAGAAAGGGGGCTACATCTAGAAACAGCATAGTCAGCTCTGACAGTCCTCTTGAAACTGATCATCAGTGATCTGACCAGTGCCATCTTGGTTATTTTAGGTACAGTTAATGTTCAGTTAGGGTTAGCCAAAGCCTTTGACTGTGTGGATCACAATAAGCTGTGGAAAATTCTGAAAGAGATGGGAATACCAGACCACCTGACCTGCCTCTTGAGAAACCTGTATGCAAGTCAGGAAGCAACAGTTAGAACTGAACATAGAAAAACAGACTGGTTCCAAGCAGGAAAAGGAGTACGTCAAGGCTGTATATTGTCACCCTGCTTATTTAACTTATATGCAGAGTACATCACGAAAACTCTGGGCTGGAGGACGCACAAGCTTGAGAGAAATATCAATAACCTCAGATATGCAGATGACACCACCCTTATGGCAGAAAGTGAAGAAGAACTAAAGAGCCTCTTGATGAAAGTGGAAGAGGAGAGTGAAAAAGTTGGCTTAAAGCTCAACATTCAGAAAACTAAGATCATGGCATCTGGTCCCATCACTTCATGGCAAATAGATGGAGAAACAGTGGGAACAGTGGCTGACTTTATTTTTTGGGGTTCCAAAATCACTGCAGATGGTGATTGCAGCCATGGAATTAAAAGACGCTTACTCCTTGGAAGGACCAACCTAGATAGCATATTGGGAGAAGGCGATGGCAACCCACTCCAGTACTCTTGCCTGGAGAATCCCATGGGCAGAGGAGCTTGGTAGACTGCAGTCCATGGGGTCTCTAGGAGTCGGACATGGCTGAGCAACTTCACTTTTACTTTTCACTTCCATGCATTGGAGAAGGAAATGGCAACCCACTCCAGTGTTCTTGCCTGGAGAATCCCAGGGATGGGGGAGCCTGGTGGGCTGCCATCTATGAGGTCGCACAGAGTTGGACACAATGAAGTGACTTAACAGCAGCAGCAGCAGCAGCAGCAGCAGCAGCAGCAGCAGCAGCAGCAGCAGCAGCAGCAGCAGCAGACAGCATATTGAGAAGCAGAGACATTACTTTGTCAACAATGGTCCATCTAGTCAAGTCTATGGTTTTTCCATTAGTCATGTATGGATGTGAGAGGTGGATTATAAAGAAAGCTGAGCACAGAAGAATTGATGCTTTTGAACTGTGGTGTTGGAGAAGACTCTTGAGAGTCCCTTAAACTGCAAGGAGATCCAACCAGTCCATCCTAAAGGAAATCAGTCCTGGTGTTCATTAGAAGGACTGATGTTGAAGCTGAAACTCCAGTATTTTGGCCATCTGATGCCAAGAGCTGACTCATTTGAAAAGACACCAATGTTGGGAAAGATTGAAGGCAGAAGGAAAAGGGGACGACAGAGGATAAGATGGTTAGATGGTATCACCAACTCAATGGACATGAGTTTGGGTGGACTCTAGGAGTTTGTGATGGACAGGGAGGCCTGGCGTGCTGTGGTTCATGAGGTCCCAAATAGTCAGACACGACTGAGTGACTGAACTGTACTGAATTGAATGTTCAGTTCCATGACTGGTTTGTTTCCCTTTCTTGAGGCCAATTCTCTGAACTGTGGCAGCTTATATTGTGGCTACTATCTCATCAACATGTAGTTAATTAACTTCTTCCACATGGTGGCGATTTCAGTATATATAAGACAGCTCACAGGATATGGCTCAGAATATTATCTAATAGTCTTTGAGAAGAAGCTAAATGTCCTTGCCTATGCTTAATAATTACATTATTATTATTTGACTTCTTATGACTGTTTTCCTTTGTTTATGCATTTTATCACTTCTCTGATTAAACTTCTTTGGCTAAAGTTTTTCCACAGACAAAAGGCAGGATGAGGACATGGGGTTGGGGGCAAGGACCATAGAGATCCTACTCTGTTTCAGTGCTCTGTGATGACCTAGATGGGTGGGGTGGGAAGGTGGGAGGGATGTCCAAAGGGAGGAGATACTGGTGTACATATAACTGATTCACTTCCTTGTATAGCAGAAACAACATTGTATAGCTTTACAACTTCCTTGTATAGCTTTACAACATTGTAAAGCAACAGTATCCCCCCAAATCTTGAAATATGCCCGAATTTCAGAAATTATCACCATGGCCTGTGAAAATAATTTTTACTCTTAAAAATATGATTCTTATTTTTTATCTTTCTTTATAATTTATTCAACTTGGTATGATGTTTAAATAGACATCCTTGGTTATAAAAGATAGTTGTTTTAGATTTAGTCACTGAATTTGGGGTTCCCTCGTAGCTTAGTCAGTAAAGAATCTGCCTGCAATGCAGGAGACCTGGGTTTGATTCCTGGGTTGGGAAGATTCCCTGGAGAAGGAAATGACAACTCACTTCAGTATTCTTGCCTGGAGAATCCCATGGACAGAAGAGCCTGGCAAGCTACAGTCCATGGGGTTGCAAGAGGTGGACACAATGTAGCAACTAAACCACCACCAGCACTGAATTTGACAAGTTCATTTCAGTTCAGTTCAGTCGCTCAGCTGTGTCTGACTCTTTGCAACCCCATGAATCGCAGCACGCCACGGCCTCCTTGTCCATCACCAACTCCCGGAGTTCACCCAAACTCATGTCCATTGAGTCGGTGATGCCATCCAACCATCTCATCCTCTGTCATCACCTTCTCCTCCTGCACCCAACCCCTCCCAGCATCAGAGTCTTTTCCAATGAGTCAACTCTTTGCATGAGGTGGCCAAAGTACTGGAGTTTCAGCTTTAGCATCATTCCTTCCAAGGAACAACCAGGGCTGATCTTCTTTAGAATGGACTAGTTGGATCTCCTTGCAGCCCAAGGGATTCTCAGGCATCTTCTCCAACACCACAGTTCAAAAGCTTCAATTCTTCGGTGCTCAGCTTTCTTCACAGTCCAACTCTCACATCCATACATGACTACTGGAAAAACCATAGCCTTGACTAGATGGACCTCTGTTGGCAAAGTAATGTCTCTGCTTTTGAATATGCTATCTAGGTTGGTCATAACTTTTCTTCCAAGGAATAAGCGTCTTTTAATTTCATGGCTGCAGTCACCATCTGCAGTGATTCTGGAGCCCCCAAAAATGAAGTCTGATACTGTTTCCACTGTTTCCTCATCTAACAAACTAATCCTAAAATTCATATTGTAAAGTAAAGGAACAACATAGCCAGAGCAAGTTTAAAAATTAAGTAAGAGGAATAAGGGAGTAGCCTATGTTTATAATACATGAAGACTTTGTAAACCACACAAATTAGGAAAGCATGATATTTGCACAAAACAACAGACTATAAACAGATTAGGTTGTAGTTGCCCAGACTTTCCCTTTCTTGACCATCCCTTTAAATAATTCCCTCCTTCCATATAGCTCTAGCCCTTCAGTTTAGTTCAGTCGCTCAGTCATGTCTGACTCTTTGCAACCCCATGGACTGCAGCGTGCCACGCTTTCCTGTCCATCAACAATTCATGGAGCTTACTCAAACTCATGTGAATAGAGTCGGTGATGCCATCTAACCATCTCATACTTTGTAGTCCCCTTCTCCTCCTGCCTTCTATCTTTCCCAACATCAAGGTCTTTTCCAATTAGTCAGTTCTTTGCATCAGGTGGCCAAAGTATTGGAGTTTCAGCTTCAGCATCAGTTCTTCAAATGAATATTCAGGACTGATCTCCTTTAGAATGGACTGGTTGGATCTCCTTGCAGTCCAAGGGACTCTCAAGAGTCTTCTCCAACACCACAGTTCAAAAGCATCAATTGTTCAGCACTCAGCTTTCTTTATAGTCCAACTCTTACATCCATAGATGACTACTGGAAAAACCGTAGCTTTGACTAGATGGATCTTTGTTGGCAAAGTAATGTCTCTGCTTTTTAATATGCTTTTTAATTTTTAATAGGTTGGTTATAACTTTTCTTTCAAGGAGCAAGCATCTTTTAATTTCATGGCTACAGTCACCATCTGCAGTGATTTTGGAGCCCCCCAAAATAAAGTTGGTCACTGTTTCCATTGTTTCCCCATCTATTTGCCATGAAATGATGGTACCGTATGCTATGATCTTAGTTTTCTGAATGTTGAGTTTTAATCCCATTCTTTCACTCTCCTCTTTCACTTTCATCAAGAGGCTGTTTATTTCTTCTTCACTTTCTGCCATGAGGTGGTGTCATCTGCATATCTGAGCTTATTGATATTTCTCCCAGCAATCTTGATTCCAGCTTGTGATTCATCCAGCCCAGCATTTCACATGATGTACTCTGCATATAAGTTAAATAAGCAGGGTGACAATATACAGCCTTGACGTACTCCTTTCCCAATTTGGAACCAGTCTGTTTTTCCATATTCAGTTCTAACTGTTGCTTCTTGAGCTGCATACAGATTTCTCAGGAGGCAGGTCAGGTGGTCTGATATTCCCATTTCTTTCAGAATTTTCCACTGTTTATTGTGATCCACACAGTCAAAGCCCTTGGTGTAGTCAATAAAGCAGAAGTAGATGTTTTTCTGAAACTCTCCTGCTTTTCCAGTGGTCCAGTTGATGTTGGCAATTTGATCTCTGGCTCCTCTGCCTTTTCTCAATCCAACTTGAACTTCTGGAAGTTCTCGGTTCACATACTGTTGAAGCCTGGCTTGGAGAATTTTGAGCATTACTTTGCTAGCGTGTGAGATGAGTGCAGTTGTGCGGTAGTTTGAACATTGTCTGGCATTGCCTTTCTTTAGGTTTGGAATGAAAACTGACTTTTTCCAGGCCCATGGCCACTGGTGAGTTTTCCAAATTTGCTGGCATTTGAGTGCAGCACTTTAATAGCTTCATCTTATAGGATTTGAAATAGCTCAGCTGGAATTCCATCCCCTCTACTAGTTTTGTTCATAGTGATGCTCCCTAAGTCCCACTTGACTTCGCATTCCAGGATGTCTGGCTCTAGATAAATGATCACACCATCATGGTTATCTGAGTCATGAACATCTTTTTTTGTATAGTGGTTCCGTGTATTCTTGCCACCTGTTCTTAATATCTTCTGCTTCTTGTAGGTCCATACCATTTCTGTCCTTTATTGTGCCCCTCTTTGCATGAAATTTTCTCTTGGTATCTCTAATTTTCTTGAAGAGATCTCTAGTCTTTCCCATTTTATTGTCTTCCTCTATTTCTTTGCATGAATCACTGAAGAAGTCTGTCTTATCTCTCCTTGCTGTTCTTTGGAACTCTGCATTCAAATGGGTATATCTTTCCTTTTTGCCTTTGCCTTTAGCTTCTCTTCTTTTCTCAGCTATTTGTAAGGCCTCCTCAGACAACCATTTTGCCTTTTCCCATTTCTTTTTCTTGGGGATGGTCTTGATCACTGCCTCCTGTACAATGTCACAAACCTCCATCCATAGTTCTTTAGGCACTCTGTCTCTCAGATCTAATCCCTTGAATCTACTTGTCACTTCCACTGTATAGTCATACCCTGCTTTAATTTTTTCATGGCACAGCCATCAAATACTTATGTGTTCATACAGTTTTTTTTCATCATTACTATTGAATGTAAAGGTATTCCCTAATAAGTTTATTTCATAACAATAAAAGAGCCATCAAGAAAGCAGAACAATCTAAAATGTGTTAGCATCCAATAACAAAGCATCAAATACTTGGAGCAAAAGCTGATATAAAAAATGGAGAAATAGACAAATCCACAATTACAGGTATAGGTTTTAATACTTTTTTATATAACTGATTGTAGTATTAGAGAAAATATTGAAAAGCATATAGAGATTTATACAACTCTTTAACTGGCTTATATAGGGCTTCCCTGGTTCAGATGGTAAAGTGTCTGCCGCAATGAGGGAGACCTGAGTTCACTCCCTGGGTGGTGAAGATCCCCTGAAGAAGGAAATGGCGACCCACTCCAGTACTCTTGCCTGGAAAAATCTCATGGTCAGAAGAGCCTGGTAGGCTATAGCCCATGGGATTGCAAAGTCGGACACGTTGAGAGACTTCACTTCCTTTCACTTTTAATCAGCTTAACCCAGGGTTTCTTGGCAGTACTGACATTTTGAGCTAGGTAATTCACAAATGTGTCACAAATGGCAGGATTTCCTTCTTTCTCATGGCAGTAACATTGCTTTGTATATATCTGTCACATTTTCTTTATCCATCATCCATTGACAGACACTTAGGCTGCTTCATTATCTTTGCTGTTGTGAATACTGCAGCAGTGACATGAGGGTATAGATATCTCTTCATACTCTGTTTACACCTCCTTTGGGTCTATACCAGAAGTGAAATTGTTGGATGCCATTGAGGTTTTTAATTTTCTTCTTCAGCCAAGTTTGGTAATTTTTATTCTTTCTGGAGAATTGCATATTTATATCTAAATTTTAGATTTCTGACATAAATTTTTAATAATTCCTTATGAACTAAACACCATTTCTATCATATTTGTGATTAGATTCATTCTATCTTCCTCATCCAATGTTGCTTATATTCAGTTCAGTTCAGTTCAGTTGCTCAGTCGTGTCCGACTCTTTGCAACCCCATGAATTGCAGCACACCAGGCCTACCTGTCCATCACCAACTCCTGGAGTTCACTCAGACTCACGTCCATCGAGTCAGTGATGCCATCCAGCCATCTCATCCTCTGTTGACCCCTTTTCCTCCTGCCCCCAACCCTTCCCAGCATCAGAGTCTTTTCCAATGAGTCAATTCCTCACATGAGGTAGCCAAAGTACTGGAGTTCCAGCTTTAGCATCATTCCTTCCAAAGAAATCCCAGGGCTGATCTCCTTCAGAATGGACTGGTTGGATCTCCTTGCAGTCCAAGGGACTCTCAAGAGTCTTCTCCAACACCACAGTTCAAAAGCATCAATTCTTCAGCACTCAGCTTTCTTCATAGTCCAACTCTCACATCCATACATGACCACAGGAAAAACCATAGCCTTGACTAGATGGACCTTAGTCGGCAAAGTAATGTCTCTGCTTTTGAATATGCTATCCAGGTTGGTCATAACTTTTCTTCCAAGGAGTCACTTCAGTTCAGTTCATTTCAGTTTAGTCGCTCAGTCGTGTCCGACTCTTTGCGACCCCATGAATCGCAGCACGCCAGGCCTCCCTGTCCATCACCAACTCCTGGAGATCACTCAGATTCATGTCCATCGAGTCAGTGATGCCATCCAGCCATCCCATCCTCTGTCATCATCTTTCAGTTTCATGGCTGCAGTGATTTTGGAGCCCCCCAAGATAAAGTCTGGCACTGTTTCCACTGTTTCCCCATCATTTCCCATGAAGTGATGGGACCGGATGCCATGATCTTTGTTTTCTGAATGTTGAGCTTCAAGTCAGCTTTTTCACTCATCTCTTTCACTTTTGTCAAGAGGCTTTTTAGTTCCTCTTCACTTTCTGCCATAAGGGTGGTGTCATCCGCATATCTGAGGTTATTGATATTTCTCCCAGAAATCTTGATTCCAGCTTGTGTTTCTTTCAGTCCAGCGTTTCTCATGATGTACTCTGCATAGAAGTTAAATAAGCAGGGTGACAATATACAGCCTTGACGTATTCCTTTTCCTATTTGGAGCCAGTCTGTTGTTCCATGTCCAGTTCTAACTGTTGCTTCCTGACCTGCATACAGATTTCTCAAGAGGCAGGTCAGGTGGTCTGGTATGTCCATCTCTTTCAGAATTTTCCACAGTTTATTGTGATTCACACAGTCAAAGGCTTTTGGATAGTCAATAAAGCAGAAATAGAAGTTTTTCTGGAATTCTCTTGCTTTTCCATGATCCAGTGGATGTTGGCAATTTGATCTCTGGTTCCTCTGCCTTTTCTAAAACCAGCTTGAACATCTGGAAGTTCACGGTTCATGTATTGCTGAAGCCTGGCTTGGAGAATTTTGAGCATTACTTTACTAGCATGTGAGATGAGTGCAATTGTGTGGTACTTCATGTGAAATGCCAGGCTAGATGAATGAAAGCTGGAATCAAGATTGCTGGGAGGACTATCACCAAACTCAGATACAGATGATACCACTCTAGTGGCAGAAAATGACGAGGAACTAAAGAAACTCTTGGTGAAGGTGAAAGAGGAGAGTGAGAAAGCTGGTTTAAAACTCAACATTCAAAATACTAAGATCATGGCATCTGGTCCCTTCACTTCATGGCAAATAGAAGGAGAAAAAGTGGAAATATTGACAGATTTTCTTTTCTTGGTCTCCAAAATCACTGTGAATGGTCACTGCAACCATAAAATTAAAAGACGCTGCTCCTTGGAAGGAAAATAATTGACAATAGACTGACACCTAGACAGTGTGTTAAAAAGCAAAGACATCACTTTGCCGACAAGGGTCTGTATAGTCAAAGCTTTGTTTCTAGAGCCTTCAGAGGGAGCATGGCCCTGTCAACTGTTTGACTTTGGGCCTCCAGCACTGTTATTTTAAGCCACCCAGTTTGTGTCAATTTGTTATAGCATCTCTAAGAAACTAACACACCAATTATTTGGTTTTATGTTGACAGTTATTTTGTTCTTAGTGTAATGAGGATGTTATTCCATAGTCTTTCTCTTTTATGAAGTGCAGTTAATTTACAATGTTGTGTTAAAATGTACAGAAAAGTGGTTCAGTTATACATATGTATGTATATTTTTCAGAATTTTCCATTATAAGTTATTACAAGATATTGAAAATAGTTCCCTGTGCTATATAGTAGGTCCTTATTGTTTAGTTATTTTATATATACTGTTATGTATTTGCTATTCTCAAATTCCTAATTTATACCCCCGCCATTGGGGTGGGTTTCATCCAATCAGTTAAAGGTCTTAATAGAAGAAAGGCTGGCCTTCTCTGAGTAAGAGGGAATTCTACCAGTAGGCTCTCTTTGGATTCAACCTGCAAATGTCCCCTCGGTTGCCAGTCTGCTGACCTACTCTGCAGATTTTGGATTTACCAATCCTCCTTAATCATGTGACTCAATTCCTTAAAGTAAATCTCTGTACATATACACATTCCGTTGGCTTTGCCCTGACTACTGTACTAACTTTTTATAATGTTTTGATAACCAGTAAAGCAAGCCAATCCATCTTAAAAAAAAAAAAAAAAAGAAAAATGTCCTGATTAATTTTGGTCCTTTTCTTTTTCATACATTTAGATCTTCTTCATTTTTTCCCAGTGAAGCTTTATGTTTTCCAGTGGTAGTGGTCTCTCACATCTTTCCTCCCTAAGAACATTGCTAGCAACTCAAGTGGTCTGATGTAGTCTCAGTACCTGACTGGGAGCTCCTTGAGGATGTAAATATTGACTTTCTACCTCTCATCTCTTGCGCCAAGACTGTGGGCTTGGCTCAAAGTAGCTGTGTAACAAATATTTCTTACATAGTTTAGTGAATTTTGTTATTCATACAAACGGTTAATTTTTTAGTGGTTTGTCATAAGATTAATAATGCAGTAGTGAGTCATTAAACATTTATTGAACACCCATCACAGGCAAGGACACATACAGAGCACGTTCTTTTATTTTGTTACATAACTGCTGCCAGCACTAGCACTGGCAGAGTATCTCTGGGGTCTCCCCAGCACCATGCATTTCTCAGCTGTTGCTAGCCTCTGGAGGACAATAGGCCCTTCAGGTGTGCTTCTCCTGGATCTCAGTGTCTCTTTCCAGAGGGGAATGATGTAAGGTAGAATGCAAGCTGGCCCAGCACTCCCCTACCAAAGCTTTAGCTCAGAACTGTGGCTTCTGTAACATCTGGGTCTCAGCTTCTCCCTCAATCCAGGCCTGCCTACTACACCCCACCACTTCTCTCTGGCCCCCCTTCCTGTTTTCTTTGTGCAAAACTCAATTTGCATCTTGATGGAGTTGAATAATTAGAACCCTTCAGCATGAATAATTCTAGGCAAATTAATTTTCGTGCCAATCAGCAAAAATTAATTGGCATCATGATGTTTCACATTTTCCAGGCGGGGCTCCTCAGGCGGGGCCCCAACCTCTTCCCAGCCTCAGGCTTTTCTTCCCTAGCACTTTGGAGAAGATTGCTTGTAGTTTTATTGTTTGTCTGTTTTTAACACTTGCACAGGCAACAATGCTACCCTTCCTTGCAGCTAAATGAGCCATTTAACAAGCGTGATAAAATCCTCCTTAGAGCCACTACTGGCTGAGTTTAACCCACCTGTTTCTCTATAAACCAATATCTATTTTAACCTTTTTATTTGCTTTTGTGGATACAAAAACATACAGAGATGTACATAAAAGATATAAACATACACAACTTAACGAATTATTATGAACTGAATGTTCATGACTATCTTCTGCCATTCTATGGCGTATTCTTTCTCTCTCTTCATTGTATCTTTTGATGGAAGAAGTTCTTACTTTTAATATAGTCAGATGTATCAACATTATGCCCTGATTGGGGCTTCCCCAGTGGCTTGGTAGTGGTAAAGAATCTGCGTGCAATGCAGGAGCCGCCGGAAACTCGAGTTCAATCCCTGGGTCAGGAAAATCCCCTGGAGAAGGAAATGGGAACCCACTCCAGTATTCTTGCCTGGAGAATTTTGATGACAGAAAAGCCCAGCAGGCTACAGTCCATAGGGTCGCAAAGAGTCAGACATAACTGAAACACCTTAGCACCACTCATGTCCTGATTAAAAATTATTCCAAAATAAAGTGTTTATACTTATTCTTTGAGAAAACTGTACTTTCCCCCCATTTTTTTCCAAAATGGCAATAGCTTTATTAAATTTTTTCTAATAATAGAAGATCTTCATATTTGCCTTGAACACACACACACACACACACACACACACACACACACACACACACACAGAGGAATTATTTAAAAGTATGTTGCAAATATTATGACATTTCACTTTTATTATTTATGTTTTAAAATTATTTTTTTCTAGTTTTGAGATATAACTGACATACAGCAGCACACGCTGTATAAGTTTAAGGTGTACAGCATAATGATTTGACCTATATACAACATGAAATTGTTATCACAAGAAGTTTAATGAACATCATCTCTTATAGATACAAAATTAAAAAAATAGAAAATAAAGTTCTTTTTGTGATGAGAACTCTTAGGATTCACTCTAACAACTTTCATATATAGCATACAGCAGTGTTAATTATATTTATCACATTGTAATCACATCTCTACTGCTTATTTATCTTATAACTGGAAGTTCTACTTTTTGAATGCCTTTATCCAATTCTCCCTCCTTCCACCAACCCTGCCTCTCAGTCTCAGTCTCAGTTCAGTCACTCAGTAGTGTCTGACTCTGCAACCCCATGAACCACAGCACGCCAGGCCTCCCTGTCCATCACCAACTTCCGAAGTCCACCCAAACCCATGTTCATTGAGTTGGTGACGCCATCCAACCATCTCATCCTCTGTTGTCCCCTTCTCCTCCTGCCCTCAATCTTTCCAAGTATCAGGGACTTTTCAAATGAGTCAGCTCTTCACATCAGATGGCCAAAGTATTGGAGTTTCAGCTTCAATGTCAGTCCTCCCAGTGAGTATTCAGGACTGATTTCCTTTAGGATGGACTGGTTGGATCTCCTTGCAGTCCAAGGGACTCTCAAGAGTCTTCTCCAACACCACTCCAGTGGTCATGTATGGATGTGTATGGTCTCACATCCATACATGACCACTGGAAAAACCATAGCCTTGACTAGACGGACCTTTGTTGACAAAGTAATGTCTCTGCTTTTCAATATGCTGTCTAGGTTGGTCATAACTTTCCTTCCAAGAAGTGAAAGTGAAGTTGCTTAGTCATATCCAACTCCTTGCAACCCCATGGACTGTAGCCTACCACACTTCTCTGTCCATGGGATTTTCCAGGCAAGAGTACTGGAGTGGGTTGCCATTTCCTTCCCCAGAGGATCTTCCCAACCCAGGGATCGAACCTGGGTCTGCAGCATTGTAGGCGGACACTTTACCATCTGAGCCACCAGGGAAGTCACAACTTTCCTTCCAAGGAGTAAGCGTCTTTTAATTTCATGGCTGCAGTCACCATCAGCAGTGACTTTGGAGCCCAGAAAATAAAGTCAGCTACTGTTTCCACAGTTTCCCCATCTGTTTGCCATGAAGTGATGGGACTGGATGACATGATCTTAGTTTTCTGAATGTTGAGCTTTAAGCCAACTTTTTCACTCCTCTTTCACTTTCATCAAAGAGGCCCTTCAGTTCTTATTTACTTTCTGCCATAAGGGTAGTGTCATCTGCATATCTGAGGTTATTGAGATTTCTCCCAGCAATCTTGATTCTAGCTTGTGCTTCCTCCAGCCCAGAGTTTCTCATGATGTACTCTGCATATAAGTTAAATAAGCAGGGTAACGATCAATATACAGCCTTGATGTACTCCTTTTCCTATTTGGAACCAGTCTGTTGTTCCATGTCCAGTTCTAACTGTTGCTTCCTCACCTGCATATAGGTTTCTCAAGAGGCAGGTCCAGTGGTCTGATATTCCCATCTCTCTCAGAATTTTCCACAGTTTATTGTCATCCACACAGTGAAAGGCTTTGGCATAGTCAACAAAGCAGAAATAGATGTTTTTTTTTTCTGGAATTCCTTTGCTTTTTTGATAATCCAGTAACTGAAAATTTGATGTTTTTTTTTTCTATGAGTTTGTATGTATGTTTTTTTTTTTTTTGAAGATAATTGAGCTGCAACACTATATTAGTTCCTGTTACACAATACAGTGATTTTTTTTCTATACATGTCAAAATTATCACCATGGTAAGTCTAGTATAATATGTCATTCCACCTCAAAGATATTACTTAGTTATTGACTATATCTCCCACTCTGTACACTTCATACTTGTGACATTTATTTTGCCACTGAAAGTTTCACCTCTTAATCTCCCCACACTTTCTCACCCTTAGTAATGACCTACTTGCTTTTTGTGCATATAGCTGTGTTTCTGATTTGCTATTTGTTTGTTTTGCTTTTTTAGATTCTATGTATGTGACATCACACAGTAGTTTTCTTTCTTTTTTAAAAAAAATATTTATTTTAATTGGAGGCTAATTACTTTACAATATTGCATTTTTGCCATACATCAACATGAATCCACCACGAGTGTACACGTGTTCTCAATCCTGAACCCCCCTCCCACCTCCTTCCCCATACCATCCCTCTGGGTCATCCCAGTGCACCAGCCCCAAGCATCCTGTATCCTGCATCGAACCTGGACTGGTGATAGTAGTTTTCTTTGTCTGTCTGACTTATTTCACTTACCATAATACCTCCTAGGTTCATCCATGTTTCTACAAATGGCAAGATTTCATTTTTCTTTATGACTAATAATCTATTATACATATATCACATATCTATATAGCTCTATTAATATCTATCTATGTATCTGACTACCACGTCATCTTTATTCATTCATCTATTGATGAACACTTAGGTTTTCCCAATATCTTAGCTATTGTACATAATTCTGCAATAAACAAAAGGGTACACATATCTTTTCTAATTAGTGTCTTTCTTTTCTTTGCGTAAATAATCAGAAGTGGAATTGCTGGATCATATGATAGTTCTATTTTTAATTTTTTGAGGACACTCCATAATGTTTGTCTTCTTTGGACACACTCCTATTCAGATACTTTGCTTCCTTTTAATTGGATTATTTGTTTGTTTTCATCATGAGTTTACAAGTTCTTTATATATTTTGTATATTAACCAGTTGTTAGATATGCTGTTTGAAAATATCTTCTTTCACTCAGTGGGTAACTTTTCATTTTGTTGAGGGGTTTCTTTCCTGTGAAACAGCTTTTTAGTTTCATGTAGTCCTATTTGTTTATTTTTGCTTTTGTTTTCCTTGCCTGGAGAGACTTCTCAAAAAAAAAAAAAAAAGTACTATGAAGACTGATGTCAGAGAAAGTCCTGCTTTTTTTAAAAGTAGAACTTTCATGGTTTCAGATCTTATATTTGTCTTTAATCCATTTTGAATTTATTTTTGTGCATGGTGTGAGAGAATATCCCAGTTTGATTCTTTTGCATGTATCTGTCAAGTTTTCCCAACACCATTTCTTGAAGAGGCTGTTTCCCACCCCCCCATTTTTGTCGTAAATTAATTGCCCATATGAGTGTGAGTCTATTTCTGAGCTCTCTCTTCTTTCCCATTGATCTATATATCTATTTTTGGTTTAGTATCATATTGTTTTGAGGACCACAGCTTCATTTGTTGCTGTTATTGTTTCATTGCTATGTCATGTCCAAATCTTTTGTGACTTCATGGACTGTAGCCTGCCAGGCTCATCTGTCCATGGGATTTCCTAGGCAAAAATACTGGAGTAGGTTGCTGTTTCCTTCTCCCGACCCAGGAATCAAACCACATTTCCTTCATTGGAGGCAGATTCTTTTACCGCTGAGTCAGTGGGGAATCCCAATAGTTTAAAATCAGACAGTGTGATAATTCCAGCTTTGTTCTTTTTTCTCAAGGCAGCTTTGGCCATTTAGGGTCTTTCATATTTGCATATAAATAATTTTAGAATTATTTGTTCTAGTTTTGTGAGGAATGCCATTGATATTTTTATAAGAATTGCACTGAATTTGTAGATTGCCTTGGGTAACATGGTCATTTTAACAATATTAATTCTTCCAACCCACAAACATGATATATCTTTCCATCTGCTTGTGTTGACTTCAGTTTTCAGTTTTTTTTCATTAGTATCTTATAGATTTCTGGGTACAGATCTTTTGCTTCCTTGATTAAATTCATCCCTGGGTATTTTATTCTTTTTGATGCAATTGTAAATGTTTTCTTGGATTCCCTTTCTAATAGTTTGTTTCAGTGTATAAAATGCAACAGATTTCTGTGTTTTAATTTTGTACTCTGCACCTTTACTAAGCTCAGTGATGAGCTCTAGATGTTTCTTGGTGGAATTTTGAGGATTATCTAATGCATAGTATCATGTCACTTGCACGGAGTTAACAGTTTTAGTTCTTCCTTTCCAAATTGGGTTCCTTTAATTTCTTTTTCTTGGCTGGTTGCTTTGGCTAGGACTTGCAATACTATTTTGAATAAAACTGGTGAGACTGGGCATCTTTGCTTTGTTCCTGTTTATGTTTAGGTATATTCCCTCTATATCCACTTTTTGAGAGTTCTTTTTTTTTTAAATCACAAATGGATAAATTCAATTTTGTCAGAATATTTTTTGCATTTATTTAGATGATTATATAATTTTTATTCTTCAGTTTGTTAATGTAGTGTATTACTTTATGGATATTTGTGGATATTGAACTATTCTTGCATCCCTGGGATAAATTCCACTTGATAATGGTGCATGATCTTTTTAATGTATTGCTGAATTGAGTTTGCTAGTATTTCACTGAGCATTTTGCATCTATATCTACCAGTATTATTAGCCCATAATTTTCTTTTTTGTGATATCTTTATCTAGTTTTGATATCGGTGTGATGCTGGCCTGGTAGAATGCATTTAGGAGCATTCCTTCTTCTGCAATTTTTTGAAATAGTTTGAGAAGGATAGTTATTAACATTTCTCTAAGTATTTGATATAATCCACTTGCGTAGCTGTCTAGCCCTGGATTTTTGTTTTTTTTTTTGGGATTTTAAAAAATTACTGTTTTAATTTCATTACTGTTAATTGATCGTTTATATTTTCTTATTTATTCCTGATTAACCTTTAGGAAATTATACAGTTCTAAGGATTTGTCTATTTCTCATAGGTTGCTCATTTTATTGACATAATTTATTGACATTTATTGACATAGTAATCTCATTAACCATTGTATTTCTGTGGCATTGGTTGTAGTTTCTCCATTTTTATTTCAGATTTTATTAATTTGGGCTCTCTCTCTGTTTTTCCTTTCTTGATGAGTCTAGCTAAAAGTTTATCAATTGAACTAGCTTTGGTTCAATTTTCATAGAACCAGCTCTTACTTTCATTAATCTTTTCTATTGTTTTAGTCTCGATTTCATTTATTTCTGCTCTGATTTTTATGATTTCTTTCCTTCTCTGACTTTTTGCTCTTCCTTTTTTAGTTACTTTAGTTTTGAGATTGTTCTTGTGTCCTGAGATGGGCTTATATCACTATAAACTTCTCTCAGAAGAGCTTTTGCTGTGTTCCATAATTTTTAGATTGCTGTGGTTTTGTTTTCATTTTTCTCCAGGTATTTTTTTATTTCTTCTTTGATTTCTTCAGTGATCTATTTGTTGCTTAATAGCAGTTTTTTCTTTTATATTTGGCTGCACTAGTTCTTCACTGTGGCACATGGGCTCCACTGTGCACAGGCCCAGTAGTTGTGGTGCACAGGCTTTCTAGTTGTGCACAAGCTTAGTTGCCTCTTGGCATGTGGGATTTTAGTTCCCAACCAGGGATCGAACCTGTGTCCCCTGCATTGGAGGCAAATTCTTAACCGCAGAACCACCAGGGAAGTCCCTAGTAGCATATTTTTTAGCCTCCACATGTTTGTGTTTTTTGTTGTTTTTTCCCTTGATTTCTAGTTTCATATTCTTGTGATCAAAAAAGATGCTTGTTATGATTTAAATATTTTTATATATACTGAGACTTGTTTGGGCCACATACCCAAATTTGTTTTGTCGGCTACCATGTGCTATATGTTTTTTTCAGTAGTCATGTATGGATGTGAGCACTGGACTATAAAGAAGGCTGAGCACTGAAGAACTGATGCTTTTGAACTATGATGCTGGAGAAGACTCCTGAGAGTCCGTTGGACAGATCAAGTCAGTCAGTCCTAAAGGAAATCAATCCTGAATACTCTTTGGAAGGACTGATGCTGAAGCTGAAGCTCCAATACTTTGGCCACCTAATGTGAAGAGTCAACTCATTGGAAAAGACTGATACTGGGAAAGATTGAGGACAGGAAGAGAAAAGTGTGACGGAGGATGAGATGGTTGGATGATATCATCGACTCAATGGGCATGAGTTTGAGCTAACTCTGGGAGTTAGTGAAGAACAGGAAAGACTGGTATGCTGCAGTCTATGGGGTCACGAAGAGTCAGACATGACTAAGCAACTGAACAACAACAACATGTGCTATATCCTGGATAATGTTCCATGTCCACTTGAAAAGACTGTGTATTCTGTTGCTTTTAGATGAAATGTTCCATACATATCTATTAAGTCCATTTCGTCTAATTTGTAGTTTAAGGCCAGTGTTTCCTTATTGATTTTCTTTTTTGATGATATATCCATTGATATTTGCTGTTGTTGTTCAGTCCACTGGTATAAGTAGGGTTTTAAAGTCCCCTTCTATTACTGTGTTACTCCTGTCTTCCTTTATGTCTGTTAATATTTGCTTTATGTATTCAGATGCTTCTATGTTGAGTCTATATATATTTATAATTGTTATGTCTTCTTTCTTGGATTAGTTCCTTTATCATTATGCATTGTCCTTCTTTGTCTGTTACTGTCTTTATTTTAAAGTCAATTTTGTCTGATGTAAGTATTGCTACCCCAGCTTTCTTTTGATTTCCATTTGTGTGGAATATCTTTTCCATCCCCTCACTTTCAGTGTGTGTGTGTGTCTTTAGATCTGAAGTGAGTTTCTTATAAGCAGCAAATATATGGGTCTTATTTTTGTATCCATCCAGCCACTCTGTCATTTGATTGGAGCATTTATTTTATTTACATATAAAGTAATTATTGACCAGTATGTTCTTATAGCCATTTTGTTTTCTTCAGGTTGTTTTTATAGTTTTTCTTTGTTTTTATAGTTTTTCTTGATACTTTCTTCTTCTTTTGGTCTTTTTCCTTGTGATTTGATGGGAATTTTTAGTGTTTGGATACCTTCCTCTTTTTTTAGTGTGTATCTATTGTAGATTTTTGGTTTGTGGTTACCATGAGGCTTATATACAGCAATTTATATATTTAATATTTTCAGTGTGCTGATCTATTAATTTCAAATGCATTTTAACAACCCTGTAGTTTTACTCCTCTCTCCTACATTTACAGTTTTTGACATCATATTTTGAATCTTTTAATTTAATTTTATTTTTTTTGGCCACATGCCGTGGCATGTAGGATCTTAGTTCCCCACCAGCGATTGAACCCATGCCCCCTGTAGTGGAAGTGGGGAGTATTAACCATTGGACAACCAGGGAAGTCCCAAGTCTTTTTGTTTTGTGTATCCTTTAACTACTTATTGTGGATATAGATAATTTTACTTCTTTTGTCTTTTACCCTTTCTACTAGCTTTATATATGGTTAATTTACTATCTTTACTGTGTGTTTGCCTTTACCAATGAGATTTTTCCTCTCATAATTTTCATGTTTTAGTTGTGGCCTTTTCTTTTTTGCTTAAAAAAGTTCTTTTAACATTTCTTATAAAGCTGATTTGGTAGTGATGAACTCTTTTTAGATTTTGTTTGTCTATAAAACTCTTGATTTCTTAAAAGCCTTGCTGGGTGGAATACTTTTGGTTATAGGTTTTCCCCTTTCATTATTTTAAAGATATCATATTTAAATATGCTATATTATTTTTAAATATATATATATATTTTAAATATATCAGACATATAAAAAATATATCAGATATATTTAAAATATATCTCTTCCAGCCTATAGCATTTTTGCTGAAAAGTCTGCCGATAGACTTATGGGCATTCCCTTGTATATAACTTATTGCTTCTCCCTTGCTGCTTTTAATATTCTCTTTTTGTTTTTAACTTTTTCCATTTTGATGACAATGTGTCTGATGTGGTCCTCTTAGATTGATCCTATCTGGGACTCTGTGTACTGGGTCTGGATTTCTGTTCTATTTCCTAGGTTAGGGAAGTTTTTAGCTATTATGTCTCAAACATATTTTCTGCCACTTTCTCTTTTCTTCTGGGATCCCTATAATGTGAATGTTTGCACACTTGATGTTGTCCCAGAGATCTCTTAAGTTGTCCTCATCTCTTTTTATTGTTTTTAATTTTTTCTGTTCAGGGGTAGTTGTTTCCACTGCTTTGTCTTCCAGCTTGCTAATTTATTCATCTGTATCTTTTAACCTACTGCTAATTCTTTCTAGTGTATTTTTCATTTCAGTTACTGTATTATCCACTCTCTATGGTTCTTCTTTATATTTCCTAAATCTTTGTTTAAAAATGCTTGCTTGTAACTCTGTTCATCTGTTCTTTTCCTGAGTTCTTTGATCATCTTTATGATCATTACCTTGAACTCTTTCTCAGGTAGATTGCTTCTCTCCATTTCAGTCAGTTCTTCTGGGGTTTTGTCTTGTTCTTCTGTTTGGAACATGTTTCTCTGTCAGCTCATTTTGTCTAGTTTGATGTTTTTATTTCTATGTATCTAGTTCAGTTCAGTTCAGTCACTCAGTCGTGACTGACTCTTTGCAACCCCATGGACTGCAGCATGCCAGGCATCCCTGTCCATCACCAACTCCCAGAGTTTACTCAAACTCATGTCCATTGATTAGGTGATGCCATCCAACCATCTCATCCTCTGTTGTCTCCTTCTACTCCCATTGTCAATCTTTCCCAGCATCAGCGTCTTTTCAAATGAGTCAGTTCTTTGCATCAGGTGGCCAAAGTATTGGAGTTTCAGCTTCAACATCAGTCCTTCCAATGAATATTCAGGACTGATTCCCTTTGTGATTGATTGGTTGGATCTCCTTGCAGTCCAAGGGACTTTCCAACACCACAGTTCAAAAGCATCAATTCTTCAGCACTCAGCTTTCTTTATAGTCCAACTCTCACATCCATACATGACTACTGGAAAAACCATAGCCTTGACTAGATGGACCTTTGTTGGCAAAGTAATGTCTCGCTTTTTAATATGCTGTATGGTTGGTCATAACTTTTCTTCCAAGGAGAGCATGTATCTTCCCAGAGCATGTATCTAGTAGGTTGTTCATATTCCCTGACCTTGGAGAAGTGGCCCTTTGTAGGAAACATCTGTACATTCCAGCAGCACTCTCTCCTCTCATCACCAGAGCTGTATGGTCTAGGTGTGACCCTTATGTGGGCAGTGTGGGTCCTTCTTTTGTGGCAGGATGACTACCGTGGGTGGTCTAGTAGATGTGACTGGCTCTCATTCCAGTTGCTTGCCATGCCCTGCCTTGTGTGGAGGCTCCTGGTCAGTGGTTAATGGAGCTGAGTCCTGGCTGTGGATCTATGGACATTCCCAGGGCTAGTGTTGGCTTAGTGGTGGTTAGAGTTGTGTTCTGGGGTAGGTGGTTGTGGGGCTGGGGTTCCTAGTTCTAGTATGTCAGCCTGCTGCTGGGTAGGTCTGGTTCCTAACATGGCTGCCTCTGGGTTCTGGGGAGTCCAGAAACTGGTGCTGGCCCATTGATGAGTGGGGCTGGATCCCTGGGTAGCTGGCTGAGGAGTCCAAGGTATCTCAGAGATCATGTTGGCCTGTTGGTGGGTAGGGTTGGGGTTCAGGGCATCCCAGGGCTGTTGCTCACCCACCAGTGGGTAAAGTCAGACCCTGGGGCTAATACCCACCTGTTGGCAGGGGGAGGCAGGTCTTGGAGTCACTGGATGCAGGGCCCAAGTGTCTTAGAACTGATGTTGAAACACTGGTCAGTGGGATCTGGGCTCAGGGAGTCCTGGGTCTAGTGCTGACCTCACTGCAGGTCTTGGAATTGCTGTCTGCAGGGCTCTGGGCAGGGGGGGGGGGTCTCAGGTCTAGTACATGTCCACTGGTATGTGAGGCTGAGTCCTGGGCCCTCTAGTAGATAAGGCTTGCTTTAGGCTGAGAAGCTATTAAGGTAACCTCCTGCTGGTGGGTGGGACTATATCCCCATCTAGTAGTTGCTTGGCCTGAGGTGCCCCAGAACTGGTGCCAATAGGCTTCTAAGTGGGGCCAGTTCATGGTGCTATTGAGCTGGAGGGGGAATTCCACACTGACACTTGCCAGCACCAGTGTCCACATGGTCAACAAGCACCCTCAGAATGACTGATGCCAGTGTCTTTGTCCCCAGGGTGAGCTGCAGTTGCCTCCTGCCTCCAAGAGGCTCTCCAGGATTGGCAGGTATGTCTGACTCAGGCTCCTTTCAAATTATTGCTTCCTCCCTAGGTCCCAGAGCATGTGAGATTTTGTATGTGTCATTTAAGAGTGGAGTCTCTATTTCTCACAGCCATTTATTTGGGTCTCCCCAAAGTAAGCCCCACTGGCCTTCAAAGCCAAATGTTCTGAGGGCTTATATTCCTGGTGCAGGAGCCCTGGGATGTGGTACCTGATGTATGGCTCAGACCCCTTGCTCCTTGGAGACAGCCTCTGCAATTGTAATTATCATTGTGTTTGTGGGTTGCTTACCCTGGGGTTTGGGTCTTGACTGTACTGACTCTGCCCCTCCTACCCTTCTTGTTGTGATTCCTTCTTTGTACCTTTAGCTGTAGAAGATCTTTTCTAGTAGATCTTTTCTGCTTTCTCATCAATAGTTGTAATGTTGGTGTACCCATGGGAGGAGGTGAGTTCAGGGTCTTCCTATTCTGCCATCTTGCAGCAAAGATTTCTCATTGTGGTTTAAGTTGCATTCCCCTAAGCCTGGTGATATTGAGCATCTTTTCATGTATAGTGGTGTTATTTCTTAAATTTCATTTCTAAGTGTCCATTGCTAGTGTCTAGCAGTACAATCATTTTTTAATATTGACCTCACATCCTGTGGTGCTGGAGAAGACTCTTGAGAGTCCCTTGGACTGCAAGGAGGTCAAGCCAGTCAGTCCTAAAGGAAATACACCCTAAGTTTTCTTTGGAAGGACTGGTGGTGAAGCTGAAATTCCAACACTTTGGCCACTGGATGTGAAGAGCTGACTCATTGGGAGAGACCCTAATGCTGGGAAAGATTGAGGGCAAGAGAAGGGGGCAACAGAGGATGAGATGGTTGGATGACATCACTGACTCAATGGACATGAGTTTGAGCAAACTGAGGAGATAGTGAAGGACAGGGAAGCCTGGCGTGCTGCAGTTCACGGAGTCACATAGAGTCAGACATGAATTAGTGACTGAACAACAACATGTCCTACATTCCTGCAAAATTAAATATTTTTTGTATAGTTAGCATATATATTTATGCTATTTGTGAACAAAGAAAGCATGTTTTTTGCTTTCCCACCTTTATGCCTTTTACTTTTTATTTCCCTGGCTGGGGCCGCCAACCCAATGTTGGATAGGAGTGGTGAGAGTGGCCATCTTTGTGTTCCTGACCCTGGGGATGAAAAACATTCATTCTGTCACCATTGGGTGTAATGTTAGTTGCATTCTCTATCAGATTTAGGAAGTTCATTTTCAGTTTGCTGAGAGTTCTGTGATGCTAAACAGGTCTTGAAATTTATCACATGCATTGTTTTGGGTATGTCTGGAAATGTTTTTCCTTCTTTATTCTGTTAATGTGGTAATTTACATAGACTGATTTTTTAGTGTTAACCCAGTCTTGTCTTTCATGATATATTATCCTTTTTATATATCACTGGATTGATTTTGCTCATTTTGAAAGGGTTTCTGCACTCTACTTATGACTGGGTTTGTTGTAATCTTCTTTTTTATCACTCTCCTTATCAGATATTAGAACCATGGTCATGCTGGTTTATTAAATGACTACAGCAATGTTTTTTCTTATGTTTATGGAAGGATGTATGCAATAAAGGTTTTATTTCTTGAAGTGATTGTTACAGTTTTCTTGAGTTGCCACCTTGGTCTTGAGTTTTGTTTGTGGATATATCTTTGTTTAATTTACAATTTTAATTTAATTATTACAGAATTCAGATCTTCTACTTCTTCTTGTGCCTTTTGTATTATTATAGAAAATTATTTTTCATTACTCATCTCTAAAATAAACTTACTTCCATGTCATCTACTTAGGACTTGTCACCCCTCTCCCATCTTCTTACTATTTCAAAAATGCTAGGAATTGTAAAGATATTTCCTTAAAGCTGTCATTGTATCCTGGACATCATCACTCACAGCATCTAGTCTAGGAGTAATTTAAGATAGATACTCAGTATTTGGTTATTGTTCTTCCTGTTGTCCTTTTTTCCCTCAACTCTTGCTGGAATCTCTCTTTGTTCTATTAGTAGACCTTTATAGAGAAATCTGTAAATAGTTCGGAGTTTTGCTTTCCCTTGATTCAGAAAGGATTTGTTGTTGTTGTTCAGTTGCTAATTTGTGTCTGACTCTTTGCAACCCCATGGACTGCCGCATGCCAGGCTTCCCTGTCCTTCAATATCTCCTGGAATTTGCTCAAACTCATGTCCATTGAGTTGATGATGAGTCAGAAAGGATGCTATGCACATTAACTTGGTATTCGTAAAGGATCTTGATATAAAAAGTCTCCAAACATGTTAGGAATTTCTTGGCTATTGAGCAAGCAATTCTTCTTTCCCTTTGTGGCATGTGGCTCGAAAAGCAGAGTGTCCGTGTGTTTGCTTTCCTATGGAAAAGTATCCAAAGAAGACAAGAAGCCACTCTTGGCTGTTTCATAGATGCTGACTTGCTAGACCTCTTCAGCCTCCTTTGCCAATATTTGATGACATTGACATTGCCAAACAAGAGTCTGATTTGAAAATGAGCTGCATAGCCTTAGAAAAAGGACATGTTTGGAGGGAAACCCATTCAGTGCCATAAGTTGATGGGTTTTAAGAATGAAGAAAGCCCTTCCTCCTTACAGACCAGCAGAAGTGTAAGAGACCTTGGACATGACTTGGTCCAAACCTCTTATTAAACAGGCAGAGAGACTACTGCCCAGAGAGGTGGCACAGTTTATCCTGTTCATGCAGTGAGTGAAGGTGAGGTTAGGACAAGGAGCTCAGTCTTCTGACAACCCCAGCTAATTGCTTTCTGCAGCTGCAAGCTCTCTCCTTTACTTCACTCTAGGCCTTTTATTTCCATGTTCAACCTACCCAAACAACTCGCCTTAGAGAGTGATATGCCTACTTCTCTTCTTTCTTTGTTCCCTTACATTCTTACCCAGAGGAAGATTCTGACAATTCACTGAACCATGGTTTACTAGTGATATAATTTCCAGGCATTAGTATCAAGAACCATGTGCAATTTTTCTCTCTTTTGCTCTGTGTTGTTTCTTCACAGGCTGAGAGGAAGAAGTAAGTATTCTCTACCAAGTGACTGGCTGGGTAGGTGGATTCAGGGGTGTTCTTGGGGCAAAATTACCTATTCAACAATTTTCAGGCATGATGGGGAATATAGATTGACAGAGTTACTCTTGGAAAGAGGAGGTACTAAGACCTAAGTGTTACGTACAAATATTTACAGTCTCTACACGTGCTAGGTGCAGGGAATTCTACAGTGAATATACCAGACATGGTTCCTGCTTGCAGGAAGCTAACATTGCAGTGGGGAAAATTGCAATAAATAAGAAAATAAATAAACAAAAAAGCAAGATGTCACAGGTGGTGACATCTTGAAAGAAATGCCTTGAGACAGAGGCCATGTGATAAAGGCAGCAGAGACTGATGAAGTGAGGCTGCCCTGCCAGCCAGCCCCAGGTCATTTACCTGGCTGTTTCCACTGGTGAACAGTAAGCATCTATCTTGCTTAATCTTGATCAAATTTGGCCTCTATTAGTATGGGTGCACCAGTATGCTATCAGATATACTTGATTATAGTGGGAGATGGTCCAGGGTAAAGCAGGGGCCCAGGGATTTCAGACTGCCCCAGGCATCTAAGGGAGACCCTTGGGAGCTAGCGTTTTCACACAGTGGTCCCTGTCAGCATTATTCCCATCAGCATGTGTCCTGAGATTCAGTAGCCGCTTGTTAAACATTTTATGAAAGAATTAATGAATCACCTCTGTTCCCATTCCTGATGGAACCAATCTATTGAAGACTAATTGGTGGGGTAACAACCTAAAAAGATTATATTTCCCTTCAATAAGTGTTTTAACTACATTCTGTAGACTATCCCCTTGCCATCCCTGAAGAAGATCTTGGTCAATTTCCATTACCCTGAGATCTTATCCTTTCTACTGGTGCAAGCACATTCCATTGAAAATCCCACTCTCTCACCAATGAAATGTCATTTCCTCTTGTCTCCCCAGAAAAATGTTGGGCAGGTAACCTGGCTTCTTGAAGTGGAGGGGCAGGTGAAATCTGATCAGGAGACCCCTCTCCTCTCCTCTTCAAGTTCTTGCTTCTTTCATGTCCTTAGCATGGGCTCCTGGAGGGCCCTGTGGGAACTCCTACTTCTCAGGGTCCAAGTAGGACAGGTCTGGGTGAAGGTTGACTCTTGTGCTCCACCCCACTGCCCCCACCGCCACCAACAGTGGGATGTCCTCCTCCCTCTGGTAATGTCTGCCTCTGTGTGGAGCATATCTGTGCAGGATCAACTCAGTTCACCTAACCCAGGTGGAAACCAGGGACCTATTTTATACTTGGGCCAGGTTGGCAAGCTGATGTTCAGTGGGAGAAGGAGCTGGATGTCCTTCCTTAATGCAGTGATCCCCCACCCCTACCCCATCTTGGCTTTGGGATGGAAAGGCTAGAGAGGCAGTAACTTGTCTCCAAAAAACAGCATATCCTTAACAACGTGATTCTCCTTCTCCTTGTCCTTGTCCCCAATCCTTTGCTTACACAGACTTGGGGGATGGGGATGTGGGTGCCTACTCTTATTGATCTCTGAGGAAGTGCCTGTTGCCCACATATTGGTGGCCACATTTTAACAGGGAGAACTAAGGGACCCTTTTTCTTCAGCTTTGGGTCCTGGATGACACTTCTGTGGTGACAGGTGAAGTCTTTATTGGCAGCCTATTATATGTCATTAGTATCACAGTCATGAGCGATACCAGCCACATTGTTATCATCATTAAGATTGTTACTGTCATCACCCTTGCTATCCCCACTATTACAACAACCCTATGACCGCTGGCCTTCTGAATGAGTGGTAACAATCATTACCAGTACCAAAACACCATGACCTCCCCCAGCATCACTGCCCCATCCATAGTAGGTGCATAAGACTAGCTGCTCTGACAGATGTGCCACTAAGTGTATGATTGTTCCATTACAATAGATGTTTCTTTCTCATTTATATAATTGTTTGAAGCAGGTGTTCTTGATCGACAGGAGGCTTTCCACATAATGGTTTAGAGCTTAGAGCCTTGTGATTGTCTTCATGTAGCCAAAGAAAGGGATGGAGGGTGTGGGTGGGCACACTTGGGCAAAAGTAACTCATGTCTCTGCTCACTTTCCATTGGCTAAAACACAGTCACATGGCTGTGTCTAATATACAGGATCTGGGATGTGTGGTGTAGCAAAAAATAAAACCGTTTATGATCAGGTGGGAGCATTCTCTGCCAGGCCATCCTCATAAATAATTCAGTGCATCTGTTCTGTTCCCAGCCTGGGCTGGACCCTTTCTGCTATACAAGACCAGAACAATATGAGGTTTCTATGATCAAAGGCCTCATGAACCAAGATGCTGCTGCTGCTGCTAAGTCACGTCAGTCGTGTCCAACAGTGTGTGACCCCATAGACGGCAGCCCACCAGGCTCCCCCGTCCCTGGGATTCTCCAGTCAAGAACACTGGAGTGGGTTGCCATTTCCTTCTCCAATGCATGAAAGTGAAAAGTGAAAAGTGAAAGTGAAGTCACTCAGTCGTGTCCATCTCTTAGCGACTCCATGGACTGTGGCATGAACCAAGATAGATAGCAGTATACAGGGAAAGTATGTTGGGTTTGATTATTAGTTTAGTTCTCTAGTACTGTGGTTGTTCAGGTTGTGCTGAAGCAGTTGAATCTTGGAGAATGGGTAGAATCTCTTAAGCTGGAGGAAAAATGGAGTTGGAGGTTGCAAGGATGCTTTATGCAGAAGAATAACCTGGACACTGGTCTGAATGGGCTCAGCATGAACAGAGAAGGGACTGGCCTGACTAGAGCTGATGACTATTGGGAATTGATGAAGAATAAGCTTTGAGTGATTGGATGGAGATAGATCGCCAAAAACCTCTTTAGATATATGTATCTTTGGTTGCAAGTCACAGAACTACTCTGTCTCAATGAAGCAAGCCAGCAAACAAAACCCTCCCACATCCCAAATATACTAGAAGGATAGAGGAGTATTCTCTAGAAGCAAAAGGGGAACTGAATGGCCAAATCCTGTTTCGGCAGCTGGAGGTGGTGGAATCCAGGGAACCTCTAGCAATGATCCAGCCTCTGCATGTGGCTTTTCAACATTCATATTTCAGGGAGCGAGCCTTGCCCAGCCCTGCTTGGGCAGATGTCTGCAGGACTGGTCTGCCATGGCTGGAGGGCTGCATTATTGGAAGCAGTGCCTTCCGCTCATCCTGACCCATGGAGTGTGTCCTGTGTAAGACAGCATGGGGGGTGTTTAGGAGTGAAGAGCAGAGCTCTGTCAAAGGTAGTATTCCTGTGTCCAATCCCAGTGCTTCTACTGACTAGTTGGGTGACCAGGTAGATGAGTTGTCTTGCTTCTTCTGACTAGCTGGGTGACCAGGTAGATGAGTTGTCTTGCTTCTTCTGACTAGCTGGGTGACCAGGTAGATGAGTTGTCTTGCTTCTTCTGACTAGCTGGGTGACCAGGTAGATGAGTTGTCTAGCTTCTGAGCCTCACTTTTCTCACCTGTAAAATCAATATTAAACAACAGAAACCATTTGAGAGGATCCATTTAGAGAATGCATATGGAGGGCTCCCAGTGCGTATCTTTTAGCTCCCAGTGTGTATCTTTCCTCCTCTGCTAGGATCCGATTTGCCTGCTGTGATGAGATGGTGTGACCTTGGAGGGCCAGAGGAAGCTAGGAGAGTTGCCCTCAAATCTTTCCCTAGAGAGTAATGTCCCCTTCGGGCCTGTCTGACTGGTCCTGCAGCACAGGGTGGGCACAGAGGAGCTGGCCCTGCAGGGTGCTGGCTGTGTTTATAGACACTCTGATAGCATCAGGGCTGTGAGCCGTGATGGAGCTGGGAATGTAATTTTCAATTAGGAGTCCTCGCTTGTTCTTGCTTACACTACACTCTAATTAAATTTCAGTCAAATGTGACACTGTGCTGCCAGGGGAGGGCAGGGAGGGTGGGAGGGGCTCCCCTTCCTCTAGATGAGAGGCCTCCCCTTTCTTCCCCCTGGAGCAGTCCCAGTCTCCCATCCCTTGGCCTACTTGGAGATTGCCTGGAGCCAACATCCTTGCTCAGTGGGCCCAGCAGGCTGCCAAAGGTCCTGAGAGAGGTCTGCAAACATGGGGACCCTGGCTCACAGGGGGCTTTCAGTAGAATTGAAGTGGTTACTGCTGTTGGAATCCTCAACTAATAGGGGATGGTACAGGAGTTGGGAGCTGAATGGTTTCTGATCAGCTGGGCTTTCTGGGGCTCATGCTGGTCTAGTCTGCATCATCCTGGGCTCCCATCTCCCTGTTCTCCCCAGCTTTTAGCTAGCAAGGTAGGGACCCCCAAGTAAGTCACCCCCAAGGCTTCTTTAAAGCAAACAATGCTGTGAGTGTAATGGAGGCAGAAGGGAGGGAGTGAGGGGGAGAAGTGCTCTCAGGATGAACCATTAACCTAGCCATTGGGCTTGGAGGAGTTGGTCACTGTGGCTAGAGAGGCTGGGGGTGGGCTCTCAAATTAGCAGTTTTTCAAAATCACACGTTACATTTTTTAATCTGCAAAAACATGTTGATGACCACCCAAGGCTAGGTCTACTTCTGTTCCCAGCAGAAAGAGGGATTTCACAGGCTCACCAGGAGCCATAGGCTATTAGGAACACAAGTTATTGAAGTGGGACCTCCTCTGAGTGCAGGTGGTGCAGGGTGGACCTGTTGCCAGTCTGTCAGGTCAAGGGTGGGCCAGCATTCCCGCCCCATGCCAACTTGCCCTTCTTCTGCTCTTCTTGGGCCGAAATTGTGTCTTCCTCTACACTCATCAGAGTCAGAGCAGTGCCTTCCCATTTGGGAACAACACACCATTCTTTTCATGACTGGGTGACTGGCCCATTTTTTTCAGTTTTCTCTCTTACTTTTAATGGTGCTCTTTCCAGTGGGAACATGACTTCTTTCCTTTTTGCTATGTCCCTGGTGGAGATGGGAAATGTGATGTCCCCCTTTCCCCAGTCCCTCAGCTCCCCTCCTTAGCTTCTTCTCCCTCTCCCTCCTGGGCTGTGGAGAGGCCCCAGAACTCATCTCGAAGACAGGCCACACTGGGGGTTCAGGCCTGCCTCTGCTGTGGATAGATGAGTCTTTCCCCTTCCTAATGCCCAGCTTTTAAATCAGTAGGGGTGGGGGGAGGTGTTGGATGTTTTCTGCATCATCAATCACTTTGGTGGTCATGAGGAGAGGAGGAGAGCTACAGACTCTGCCCAGAAAAATCCCCACAGTACCTCACAGAGTCCCTGAAATCACAGTTAAAAGATATGTGATGAGGTGGTCTTCACGGGTCTGAGGTTCTGTGGTTCTCCTGAGGCCAAGGCTGGAGACAGATGCTTAGGGCAGAGAAGAGAATATACAAGCTCACTGCCTTAGGATGCTATAGAAATTCCTTCCCTTGCCAATCATCCTCTCCTTTCAGCATCAGGCAATAAATATGTCCCTTGGAATGGAAATTCTGGCTCTCCTGAGGGGGTCTGGTTGGTTGGGGGTCACTCTCAAGTGGCCAAGAGTCCTCCCCTGCAGTATGAAGTGCTACCATTTTTCCAAGTGAATTTTCTCCTGCCTGGTGGGGTTCAAAGTGGGTTGGATCCCAGTATCACCCACTCCATCTCTCACCCTCTTCCCTTTAGGGTTCCAATCAAGATGAACTGAATAGAAAGAGCCAAGCTGAGGGCAAAGTGCTTGTGTCACCAGGGACTCTTCAGACAGCTAAGAGCTGGTTTGAAGATAACTTTTCTCCATGACTCCCTAAAGCTGTACCTTAAGACCCACCCGATCCTGTCCTGCCCACCTCAGGAGCACAGGCAGAGGCTGGGGCTTGTCTTGTCTGCAGGTCATTGCAGGGGCTCTGTTTCTTGGCCAAGGGGACCTGTCAGGAGAGGCTGTTCTGCTAGAGATGTGAGAATAAACAAGAGCTATTCTCTTTTCTCCTGGAAGCAACAGGGCCAATGTCTCCAGTGCTACCACGAGCTCGGGCCAGGGAGAGCAGTGTGGGGCATGGCTGTGGCTGGAGGATGAGAGCGGCTGGCTCAGGGATGGTGCTTACCTGGGCTGGGGGGATGGCATGTACCACACAGCACCTTGTAGGGGAAGATTGGGGTTTGGTCCAGAAGGAAAGAAAAAAGGTCAGAGATGGTGGAGAAATAGTATTAAGATTCAAGATTGACTATAATAAGGTACTACCTCACATCAGTCAGAATGACCATCATTAAAAAGTCTACAGATAACAAATGCTGCAGAGGGTATAGGGAAAAGAGAACCCTCCTGCGCTGTTGGTGGGAATGTAAATTGGTGCAGCCACAATGGAAAACAGTGTAAATGTTCCTTAAAAAACCAAAAATAGAGTTGCCATATGATCCAACAATATCATTCCTCAGCAGGTGTCTGGAAAAAACTATAATTCAAAAAGATATAAGCACCTCAATGCTCACAGCAGCGCTATTAACTATAGCTAAGACATGGACACAACCTAAGTGTCCACTGACAGATGAATCAAGATGTGGCACATATATACAATGGGATATTGCTCAGCCGTAGAGAGAATGAAATGATGCCGTTTATCATGGACGGACCTAGAGTATCATACTGAGTAAGTCAGACAGGACATACAAATATCATATGCTGTCACTTGCAAATGAACTTATCTGTTAAAAAGAAACAGACTCTCAGACATAGACAACAGGCTTGTGGTTGCCAAGTGGGGGTGGGGAGAGATGGCTTGGGAGTTTTAGATTAGCAGATGCAAACTAATACATATAGAATGGGTGAACAACAAGGTCCTATGGTGTAGCACAGGGAAACATTCAGCATTTTGTGATAAACCAAAATAGGAAAGAATATGAAAAAGAATGCATATATATACATATATATATGTATATATATATACTGAATCACTTTGCTGTATAGTAGAACTCATAAATCAACTATAATTTAATAAAATAAATTAAAAAAAGATTCACGTTTGAGAGGCAAAAGTGAGCCCCAGAGAAGGGCTTCTTCAGGTGAGGGGCTGGGATGAGATGAGTGAGCACTCCTCAGGGTGAGAACTTGGGATTCACATGGCCCTGACTTTCAAGTCCTGACTCTGCTACTTCCCAGCTGGTGACTTTAGTAAGAGTCATGCTCTCTCTGAGACTTAGTTTACTTAAAATAAGAAGATAACACCCACCTGACAGGTTGTCATGGAATTTGTGAAGCAGTGACACACATCACCTGCTTTATAATGTTTCCTGTTATTAACCTGATGGGCCAGGTGAAGAGGCCTAGGTGTAAGGCCTCTTAATCTCAAGTCAGCTTAGGAGACAAGTGGGAATAATCTAGGTCTATAAATTTTATAGTCAGCAGAGGGAAGAAGAGTACTTTTAAAAGCATTCAGAAAGAAGTGAAGGCAGGGACTCAGATAAATGTGGACCTATTATTCGTTATAGCCAAAAGCTGGAAGCAATGGAAATATCCACTCATGGATAAATGCAAAAACAAAGCATAGTGTATACCTTCGGCCTTAAAACGGAGGGAAATTTGGACACATGTACAACATGGATGAACTTTGGAGATATTACTCTAAGTGAAACAAATCAGTCCCCAAAAGACAAACACTGCGTAAATCTCCTTATATGAGGTCCCTGCTGCTGCTGCTGCTAAGTCACTTCACTTGTGTCCGACTCTGTGCGACCCCATAGATGGCAGCCCACCAGGCTCCCCTGTCCCTGGGATTCTCCAGGCAAGAAGATAGGAGTGGGGTGCCATTGCCTTCTCCCATATGAGGTCCCTAGATGAATAAAATTCATTCATGTTAATTTAAATAGTGCATATCCGTGGTAATAAGTGGGCTTCCTAGGTGGCTCAGTGGTAAAGAGCCCGCCTACCAATGCAGGAATCAAACTAGGGCTCTGTAACAACCAAGAGGAGTGGGATGGGAAGGGAGGTGGGAGGGAGGTTCTAGAGGGAGGGGACATATGTATAGCTATGGCTGATTCACTTTGATGTTTGGCTGAAACCAACACAATTCTGTAAAGCGATTGTCCTTCAATGAAAAATAATTTTAAAAAATGGTTAAAATAGTAAATTTTATGTTATATATATATATTTACCACACACACACACACACACACACACACACACACACACACACACACACAATCCAGAATCTGTGCTTGGGGTGACATTCACCATGAGTGGAGGGGAAAGGTCTGGCCAATCCCCTCAGCCTCCTGAGCTCCACTCCTGTTCCCCGGATGTCCAGTTCTCCTGATGGGGGAAAGGCCACCTTCTGTTCATAGCCCCACTTGTTGGCAGTCTGAAGATCAAGGGCTGTCCCTCTTCTGCCAGCCTGCTTTCCCTCTCCCCTCTCAAGCCTCTGATTCATTAAGACTATGTCTCCCGCTGTTCTCTGAAATCCCATTGGCAGCCCTGCTGAGCACCAGGGGCTGGCTGCTCTGATATGGGCCCTGGCAGCCGGGACTGGTACAGCCGCAGGCCACAGCCTCACAGCGAAGCATTCCTGGCAGCCGGAGCCTCTGGAGCTGGCTGCCCACCTGGCACTAGGGAGGCAGATGGTAGGGATGCAGACCTGGTAGGGAGCTCTCTGCAGTGCCTGCTCTGTTCAGCAAGGGGGAGATAGAGCCCCACATTTGGCTCAGTGGTCTCAGGGCACTGTGCATCAAAGTGCTTCTAGTATGGTGTGGGGGAGGGGCATGCCAGCCCCATAAAAACCCCAGGACTCCTCACACAGCGCGGAGGGTTGGGGCTGGGGTCCAGACATGAACTATGTGCCACCTCTGTCGTTGAGGCACTTGTTCTGGGTACCTATTTGCTATGTAACAAACCACCCTAACACTCAGTGACTTTGAATAGTCATTTTATTACGTAACAATTCTGTGAGTTATGACCCACACAGCCTTGGCTGGAGCCGATGTCTTCCAAGGGCTTGGCTGGCAGGGACCAAGATGGCACACCCACGTGGCTGCCAACTGGGAGGGCAGCTCTAGTCAGTGCCCAGACATGGCTGCTCCAGGTGGCTGCATTTCTGGGGGAAGAATTCCAAGAGGAAGTGTTCCAAGGGGGACAAAACAGAAGTTCCCACTTCCCATCCACTTCCATGGCAGTTGCTGCATTAATGTTGAGGATTTCTGATTAAGCAGCACAGAACCAGCCTGGATTCAAGGAGCTGCTGCTGCTGCTGCTGCTGCTAAGTAGCTTCAGTCATGTCCAATTCTGTGCGATCCCATAGATGGCAGCCCACCAGGCTCCTCCAATGCATGCATACATGCCAAGTTGCTTCAGTCATGTCCAAGTCTGTGCAACCCCATGGACAGCAGCCCACCAGCCTCCTCTGTCCACAGGATTCTCCAGGCCACAATACTGGAGTGGATTGCCATTTCGGATTCAAGGAGAGAGGTAACCAAAAATTGGTTTCAAAGAATTCATGGCCAACTTTAATCCACTCTTGTCCTCGATGGCCCCAGCTTTCCCCAGTCAAATGGAGTCATGTTCTGTTTCATAAGACTTTAACAAACCTTCAAAATGGCACAGAGAATCTCGGAGCAGAGAGCAGCAGAGAGCAGGCTGATAGTGTGGCTGAGGCCAGGAAGATAGAGCAAGCTGGGAACTCTTGCTCAGTGGGCTACTAATTGGCTGGAAAGGAGTTATTTCTGCTAGGGAAGGAAAACCACAAATTGAAACTCACTATATACCATGTCATGTACTCTAATTTCTTCTAATTCTCCAAGTAATCCTGTGAGATGGGTAAAATCCCCCGCCTTTTATAAATGAGGAAAGTGAAATCCTGTTAATGATTTACCAAAGCTAGAGAGGCAGAAATGTAGACTCCGAACTCAAGGATGTCTCTCTCTGCAAAGCTTGTGCCTCTTCCACTGTGCTGAGGTCCTAAATAAGCAAGATTATACTTTGTTTGTAGCTCAGACATCTTCAGAGCAGAAGAACAAGGATGACTCTGATATCCAAAGGGCCCTTCAGAGCCATTTATGGTAGAGTATAGGTGGGAGCAGGGAGCTGGCTGCCTGACAAGTTTCAGGAAGGAAGAATAAAGCGGACATTGTGTCTTAGCTGGGGCAGCCCCAGCAGGAAAGGAGCTCCTGGGAGCCAGAGAGACAACCTGAAACCATGAGCAACTCTGGGTCCCACCAGGCAATGAAGAAAGAGGGATATCTTACCAGGAGCCAAGAGGTAGAGAGAGGGTACTAGGAACAAATTGAGGGAAATTCTGGATGGTAGCGATTGAACCTGGGAACAAGAGATAAAGACTATCCATCCTATCATCTACCTGTCCATCCTTCCATGAATTCATCCATCCCTCCATCCATTTATCCACTTATGAATTCATTACTGCTTTCAAGTGTGTTCTATAATGTGTCTGGCCCTGTTTTGCATATATGATTAAGAAGCAGTCCCAGCCTTTGGGGAATTCAGATTACCCTAGGGCAGGCAGACCTGTAACCTGTAAAAGGTGTGGCATTGTTGTGTCGATATTGAGATGGGTGCACAGAAGGAACAGCTATGGGGACCAGAGGAAGGACAGAAGACTCTGAAAACTAGAGACCCAGTGTGGAAGACAGAGGAATCAGGGTGTAGCTGGGCCTGATTCTGGAAATGGTGGGCCCCAAGCCCAGGGGCTTAACTTCTGAATCTGAGAAGAGCAGACATGTCTGAGGTATATGTATGTTCCCTCACAATGACAGAACTTCAAGGTAAGGTCTGGGGCCTTCCAGCCCTTTCTTAAAGGTGTGAGTGGTCTGACAGTTCCAACCTCTGAGAATTTGTACTTGGGTAACTGTGGCTGAGGCCATGCCTATGACATCTCAGAGAAAGTATCTGACTGCCCTGCCCCCAGGGAAGGCCAGAAATGAAAAGAGGCCTGAATATACAGCATGAGGGATTTGGATTCATCTCAAGACAGAAGTTGAAGAAAAGCTTTTTTCTCATCTTGATGTAAAAAAAAGAAATACTTTTATTATATTGGAGCAAATATAATACAGGCTTGTTTGATATTATAATAACTTATTTTTCCTTAGTAATATCCTTTACATTAAAATTGTTCTCCGTTTGGACCACTGCCTGCAGCAAGGGGGGCAGGATTTTGCTATAACAGAATTAGAGAACCCAGAATTCAGATTATTATATCTGAGAGGACAAATAGGAAGAAATGTGATCAAAAACATTTTGGGTTCCCCATTTTTCCATGTGCAGGTATTTTTCATGGGACATTATGCAGCCTGCTTAAATGTACAATATTGTCGCTTCCTCTTCTGTCTTTTGTGTTTCTTTTGCTTTTGGGGGGCTTTTCTTGCTCATCATGTAATCCTCATACTTTTTTTGTAATGTAGATAATAGTTTTTTCATTCTATTGGTGAAAAATTGAGTCTTAAGGAAGTTATGTAGACATACCCCAACCCAAGATCCCACAGCCAGTGAACAGCAGAACTGAGACTCAAATCCAGGTCTCTGATGGCAGGCCTGAACTCTTTGTGCTCTGCTCAGTAGCTTTATGTGAGAACTGAAGTGCCTCCATTGGTTTGGTGTTTGAAGGCAGATGGATAGAAGGCAGAGTGTCCCTTCCTACTCATCTGCTAGAGCTACATGGACCATGTACTGATTGATTCTCCATGTATCTTTTTTTTTGTTTTGTATTAGCTATATTACTTGTATTCTGCTTATTTTCTCATTTTACTCAATGTGCGACAGTTGTTGTTCAGTTGCTAAGTTGTATCCAACTCTGTGACCCCATGGATTGCAGCAGCCCAGGTTCCTCTGCCCTCTACTATCTTCTGGAGCTTGCTCAACTTTGAGTCAGTGATGCTATCTATCTAACCATCTCATCCTCTTCTGCCCCTTTCTCCTTTTGCCTTCAATCTTGCCCTGTGTTGGGGTCTTTTCCAATAAATCGGCTCTTTGTATCAGTTGGCCAAAATATTGGAGCTTCAGCTTCAGCAGCAGTCCTTCCCGTGAATATTCAGGGTTGATTTCCTTTAGGATTGACTGTATCTTTACCCACAGTAATGATGGGTAAGTGACTTAAAATGATTAACCAGCTATATAATTTCATATAAGATTCAGATTGATTATAATAATATAAACTCTAGATACGGAAAGAATCAATAAGAGTGAATCCTGTCTTGAACCATAACAGGCTACTAAGACAGATGGTACAAAGACTTTTATGGCTACCATGAGACTGGCCCAATTCAGTCATAATGCACTGAGTAGTCTATCAACAAAATTCTCTCTGTATCTTTAGTGATTTGTGATAAACAACGTGCCTGTTCCTTTGGTTTCAACTTAACTTGGGAATGTAGATGTTATTGTATAGGGCTGCCCAGCAGGTTTTTCCCTTTCCCTCTTCCTTCAGTTGACATATGTGGTCCACTGGCCAATTAGAGTCTTTCCCTAGGATTTTCTTCTGTTGATGGTAGAAAGACTATCCTTATATTGGTGTCACAGTGCTGGAAGCATGTGACTCTGGGCTTCCACAGCATCTTCCTGCCTCATGGAGGAAGCCCATTCATAGGAGGAGAGGAAACTCAGAAATAGAGGGCCAGGAGGTGGCTGGACAGCTCCCCAAAGTCATAGCTTGCATCCTGAATTTAGTTGTGTGGGATGTCAGCTCTCCTCACCTCCCACTGATCCTTCTCAGTTACATGAGCAAGCACATTTCATTATGATGGGGCCAGTTAGTGTCACTTGAAGAGTCCTGACCAAAACAGGGATCACTTGTTGTAATGAACAGAGACCTAGTCAAACTAACTCGTGTATAGTATGCGGGTATTTTATTGTGAGGACTTGGGGACATATTAGAATTGAAGAGAGAGATATATTGAGACCAGTAGATCTTGTGAGGACCAGGAGGTCACAAGACAGTTCCTCTAGCCATCTTTGCTTTTCTCTTCCTCTGCGGTCTCATGGCCTCAGCCCTGCTTCCTTCTGAGTCTCTGCTCCAGTCTTCTGTTTCCCTCTGTAGACTAGTTTCCTCTGTGGCTTGCTAGACCCCTCCTATATCTAAGCTCATCTGTGGTTTTGGCCAGTCCTGGTGTTCAGTGTGGTCCTGACCTACATGACTACACCTCAGCCAATCATGTGATGCACTAACATGGCATGGGAGGAGAGCAAAAGCATGTGTTCATATCTGGGCCAGTCATCTGTGGCCAGAGGCATGAGGTCAATGGATATATGGCTGCTTAGACCACCCCATCAGCAGGAGCTGTCGGTGGAATAATTCTTGTCAACAGGTATGATAGGGAGGTAGCCAAGACATGTCTGGAGTTGGGTGGCTGACACCAATATCACAGTGATATTGGGACATTGGACCCTTTCCCTTCTCCCTGTATCCACATGTGGCCAGAGGTCCCACAATCTCCAGTGGCCCGAAGCATTCTACCATGCTTCTTGCTGCCTTCCTTCCGGCCTCACTGCATAGTCCCAACTGAGCATTTGTCCTAGCAGTGGGATCTGATCCTATCTGCCACTCTTCCCACACTTCCATGGCTGAGCAGATTAACCCTCCACACTTGCCATGCTGTGTGACTCTGCCATCCTATTGCCCTGTCTGACCCTGGCATACAGCTCTCCAGCACTGCCCCTCTCTGTCATTGCCAGAGAACCCAGTTTAATTGTCTTCTCATCACAACCTTTTCTGAGCCCAAAACTTCCTTTTTTGTGCTCCCCAGAAAATCCTTGCTCCTTGCAATAGAATGTTTATTACACTGAGTCACAATAATGGTTTTTTAAAAAATATATTTTTATTTATTTGCCTGCCTGGGTCTTAGTTGCAGCACACGGGATCCTTAGTTGTACCATGTGAACTCTTAGTTGCGGCACAGCATATGGGATCTAGTTCCCTGACCAGGGATCCAACCCAGGCCCTTGCACTGCAAATGCAGTTTTAATCATTGGACCACCAGGGAAGTCTTACAATTATGTTTTTTTGTTTGTTTGTTTGTTTGTTTGTTTTTGTCTGTTTCTTACACTAGACTTCCCTGGTGACTCAGATGGTAAAGCATCTGACTACAATGTGGGAGACCCAGGTTTGATTCTTGGGTTGGGAAGATCCTCTGGAGAAGGCAAAGGCAACCCACTCTAGTACTCTTGCCTGGAAAATCCCATGGACGGAGGAGCATGGTAGGCTACAGTCCATGGGGTTGCAAAGAGTCAGACACGACTTCACTTTCACTTTCACACTAGGCAGTAATTTAGCCTGTATAGTGGGAAGACTTTGGAATAAAAAGAAATCCTGAGTCAAATTCTGAGTCTACCCCTCGATAGCTACATGTATACGATGAGTGATTCAGCATTTCTGAGTGTTAATTCCTAATCTATAAAATGCAGAAAATAATGGCACCCAGCTTATGATTTATTGTGAATGTTAAATGAGATAACCTGTATGAAGTGAATAAATATCGTTTTGCTTTCTTGAAGGCAAGGACAGCATGTAACTCATTTTTGGTTCCTGGATGTTAAGCACAGGGACTGTCATTCAGGGGACTTAATACAACTTTGTTGAATAGATAAATGTTTCATTCAAAGAATAAAGCTCTAATGTGGAATAGCAGGCAGTGTGTACAACTTAGAGGGGTACTTAGAGGCTGGGCATTCTCTTCTAGTTGACTGAGAATTGATGTAAGGTATCTCAACCTCCTTTTCCCAGATCCTGTATCACGTGCCCTTCTTCTCTGTGATTCATAACATAGGATGACTTCTCATTTTGGTCCACAAGGAATTGGTAGTATCAGACTTAACTCTTTGAATTAGTTATTTTGCTGCATAACAATATTACTACAATCGTTTAAGTTTAACACAACACACAATAATTATCTTATAGTTTCTGTGGGTCAGGATTCTGGGCACCCCTTAGCTGCAACTGCTGCAAGGTTGCATCAAGGTGTTGGGCATGGCTGGGGTCTTATCTGTTCCTTTGCAGTCTGTTTAACTAAGGCCCACTGTTTTGCCCTGATTATTGGCCAGAGCCCAACACCAGTTCCCTGCCTCATGGCCCTCTCCATGACTAGCTCATAACATGGCAGCTTGCTTCTTAAAGGCAGCAAAGGAAAGGGAGAAACTGCACTGAAAGAAGCCCTATGATTGTAACACAATCATGTACAGTAATCATGTACACATGATGCTATTGGTTCCATCACCTTGACATATCCTTTATGGCTAGAAGTAAGTTACAGATCCTTCCTATGCTCAAGGGAATGGGACAAGACAAGGATGTGAACCTCAAGAGGCAGGGATAACGGGGCCATTTTAGAGTCTGTCTGCCGCACCATCTCACAGCAAACAACTCTAAAATGGAACAAAATATTTGAAACAACTATTTTCAGACTTTGAATAGAGGATAGCACTAGACTAGTCAAGAAATAAGCACAGAAGATAAGCTTGGCATTCACCCTGGATTTCAGCCTGGGAGCAATTTTCAAGTCGAGGTATAGGAAAACAGAACTCAAGTAGAATGTGGAAGTCTTTCTGAGCAGAGGAAGCAGAGATTGGAATTAGGGCTAGTAGGTGGCTGGAATTTGAGAGGTCAGGCACCAGAGAAGAGGGAACCATCAAGGAAAAGCCCCACAAATTCCCTAGGAACTTGGCCAAGTCCCAATTTGTTCACATTTAGTGAAAGACTGAGAAGCTGATAACAGCTGCTAGGGTACTATGGCAGATTGTATTTTGTAAAGATGGTCACCACATTATCTCCTACCCCACATGCTCTTCTAAAACGTGACTGGCATACACTCATAAAGAGAGAGATTCTGTTTCTCTCTCCTGGAGTTTGGATGGACTGTGATTGCTTCAAAAAACAAAGCACAGGGAAACAATGCTCTATGATGTATAAACCTGGATAACAAAAGCTATTCAGTTTCCACCTTGTTTATTAGGATTCTGTTATTATTGAGTGCTAAGTGGTTATATGAGCATTCTGGCTACCCCAAACCATATGGAGAAGCTACATCTAGACAGATACCCTGGTCAGCAGTCCTAGACTTTGAGTCCTGTGAAGCCAGGAACCCAGAGAGGTCAGATGACTCCAGTCTGAGTTGTCAAGGTAGATTCATCACTTGAATCTTCCCAGTTGAGGCCGGAGACATTATAGAACAGAAATAAGTCAATCTTACTAGACTCTGCATGAATCCCCTACCCAGGGAATCAGAGAATCATTTTTTTTTAAGTTGCTACATTTGAGGGATAATTTGTTCAATAAGAAACAGTAACCAAACATGGAACTAGAGTCGAGCAGTTTTCTGTGAGTGCTTGGGAGACACTGAAATTCTGTCCCATGCAGAGTGACCTTGTCGAATACACTGGACATTTAATATAAACCCTTACAAAGACCACATTTAAGATGAAGAGTCTGTGTCCATGAATGGCAATGCTCTAAGATTAAGAATAAACCTGAAATAGATCCTCTTTGCCAGGAATTTAATTGCCTAACAGAAAAAAAAACCCATAATTTAGATAGAGCTGATATAACATAGACTCTCTATACAGTGTCATTGAAAATATCCAGCATATAATAATAATCAAAAATACAAAGAATTGGAAAAATATGGCCTATAAGAGTATGATGTTAATAGATATAGGCTCATAGATGACCCAGAGCTTAGAATTAACAGATAAAGATACAAAATAACTATTGTAAAGTCTTTAAAGAATTTATATAAAAGGAGAACAAAATAGGTGAACATAAGTAAAGGTCAATAAAAGGAGTGGAAACTTTTTTTGTAGTTTTTAAATTTATTTTTTTAATTGAAGCATAATTGCTTTACAGAATTTTGTGGTTTTCTGCCATATATCAAAAAGAATCAGCCACAGGGACACCCATGTCCCTTCCCTCCTGAAACTCCCTCCCATCTCCCTCCCCATCCCACCCTTCTAGATTGTCATGGAGCCCCTGAGTTCTCTGAGTCATACAGCGTATTCCAATTGGCTATCTATTTTACATATGATATTGTAAATTTCCATGTTACTCTCTCCATACATCTCACCTCCTCCATCCTCTCCTCCCTCGTATCCACAAGTTTGTTCTATATATCTGTTTCTCCATTGCTGCCTTGAAAATAAATTCATCAGTACCATGTTTTTAGATTCCATCAGTACATGATATTTATATTTCTCTTTCTGACTTACTTTACTCTGTATAATAGGCTCTAGGTTTTCCCACCTCATTAGAACTGGGCTTCCCTTGTAGCTCAGCTGGTAAAGAATCTGGCTGCAATGTGGGAGACCTGGGTTCGACCCCTGGGTTGGAAAGATCCTGTGGAGAAGAGTAAGGCTACCCACTCCAGTATTCTGGCCTGGAGAATTCCATGGACTGTATAATTCCACAGACTGCATCGGGTTGCAAAGAGTCAGACACAACAGTGACTTTCACTTTCAGAACTGACTCAAATGCATTCCTTTTTTATGGCTGAGTAGTATTCCGTTGTATATATACCACAGCTTCTTTATCCATTCATCTGTCAATGGACCTCTAGGTTGCTTCCCTGTTCTAGCTATTGTAAATAGTACTGCAGTGAACATTGGGATACATATGTCTTTTTCAATTTTGCTTTCTTCAGGGTATATGCCTAAGAGTAGGATTGCTGGGTCATAGCTTTTTAAGGAATCTCCATACTGTCTTCTTAGTGGCTGTATCAGTTTACATTCCCACTAGCAATGCAAGAGGATAAGGAGTGGAAACTTAAAAAATAAATTAAAAAAATGGAGATTCTGGTACTGAAAATGTTTTTGAAATTAAGAATCCACTGGGTTGACTTAACACAACACTGGACATAGTTGAAGAAAAGATCAATAAATTGAAAGACAAATCAATAGAAGTTACATAAACTGAAGAATAAGAAGAAAAAGGAAGGCAGAAAACAAAGCAACCAATCCTAAACAGAGTGCCTACGACTGATCAGACGATGTAAAACAGTCTAATATATAAGCAGTTGAAGTTTCAGAAGCAGAAGAGAGAGAAGAAATATTTGAAGAAATAATTGCTGAAAATTTCCAAAATTTATGAAAGAAGTAAACTATAGATCTCAGAAACTCAGCAAATACAAAGCAGGAAAAGTATCTATGCACGTCATTATCAAAGTGCTAAAACTGATGATAAAGAGAAAATGTTAAAAGCTGTTGGGTAGCTGTGTGTAAAACAATAAGAATGAAGGCTGACTTCTCATGAGGAATAATAGAAGCAGGATACAATGAAATGATATCTTTAAAATGTTGAAATAAAATAATCTGAAAAAAGAATTCTATATCCAGTGAAGGAAAAAAGAAAGCTTTTAATGAAAAACATAATCTGAGATCATTTGTAGCCATCAGAATGATGCTATGAAAAATGCCAAAGAAAGCAATTCTTTGGCTAAATATAAAAAATTCCAGATGTAAGATCAGATTAGCAACAAAGAAGAATGGCACTGGAAATTGTAATATGTGGATAACTATAAAACAATGTTTTCATTTTTTTTCTTAAAGGACTTTTGACTGTTTAAAACAATAATAAGAATACATGATGGGATTGTGCTGTGTGCTAAGTTGCTTCAGTCATGTCTGACTCTTTGTGGCCCTATGGACAGTAGCCCTCCAGGCTCCCTCTGTCCATGGGGTTCTCTAGGCAAGGATACTGGAGTGGGTTGCTATTTCCTTCCCCAAGGGATCATCCTGAGTCAGGGATTGAACCTGTGATTCTTATATCTCCTGCATTGTCAGGCAGGTTCTTTACCACTATTGCCACCTGGGAAGCCCTATATGATGGGATTAACTATATGTAAAAGTAAAAAAATATGACAACCAAAGCACAAAGGACAGAATAGGAGACAATTAGAATTATATTGTTATAAAGTTCTTGTATTTTATATGAATTTATATGAATTCAAGACAGACTGCTATAGACTGAGGATTCCTATCGTAGGTATAAATCACTTAAAATTACAAAAAGTTATGGCTAAAAGCCAATAGAGTAGATAAAATGGAACCTATAAAATACTTGAATAATCCAAAAGAAGACAGGGAAAGTGGGACATAGAAACAATGTAACGAAGAACAGATGGAACAAGTAGAAACCAACAGCAGGATGGTAGAATTAAGCCCAGTCATATTAAGCCCAGTAATTATGCTGAGTGAAAATGAACTAGAAACTTGCATGGTGGTTATGGCTCTTAATCTCTCATGAAATGGAAGTTAGGATGTTGGCAGGGGCTGCAGTGATCTGAATGCTTGACTAGGGTGGAGGATCTATTCCAAGATGGCTCACTCATATGGTAATTGGCAAGAGATCTCTTCCTCACTCAGCCTTCTCTACAGGCAGCTTGAATCTCCTTATGACATGGCATCTAACTTCCAACAGAGGGAGTAGTTCAAGTGAGAGAGAAAAGAAGAAAGGTACAATTCCTTTTATGATTCAGTCTCTGAAGTTGTAAACTGTCACTTCGGCTTTATTCTGTGTGCTAGAAATCCAGCCTAACTTGAGGGAATGGAATTAGGTTCCACTTCTTGAAGGGCAAATATATATATAATTGTGGACCTTTTAAATGATGTTTTTATTGTGGTAACAAATTTATAGCCTAACATTTTAGCCATTTTTAATTATAAAATTTGTTGTTGTTCAGTTGCTCACTCTTTCCTCTTTTTCCCCTTGTGTTTGCCATGAGGTGATGGAAGCAGTCATTCCATGTAAGCTTCTTGACCTGCATACAAGTTTCTCAGGAGACAGGCAAGGTGGCCTGGTATTCCCACCTCTTTAAGAATTTTCCAGTTTTTTTTTTGTGATCCACACAGTCAGACTTTCTCATTCTACTTAATAAAGTAGAATTAGATGTTTTTCTGGTATTCCCTTGCTTTCTCTAGGATCCAACAAATGTTGGCAATTATACCTTAATTTATTTTCTTCATTAGTGGCCATTATAATTGTTTCCCAGTATTGTCTATTATGAATAAAGCTGCTATGAACAGTCATTAAAAAACACAAAGAAAGTAGAAGGAAATAATAAATTTAAGAGCAGAAATCAATGGGATCAACAGAGGAAATGAACATAGCCAAATTTGGTTCTCTGAAAAGATTAGTAAGTTATAAAAATCCACCAATAAAACAACTGCAGACTTAGATAGGCCTTCCCAGGTGGCACTAGAGGTCAGAATCTGTCAGCTAATGCAGGAGATGCAAGAGACCCTGGTTTGATCCCTGGGTTACGAAGATCCCCTGGAGCAGGAAATGGCAACCCGTTATAGTATTTTTTCCTAGAGAATGCTATGGACAGAGGAGCCTGACAGGTTACAGTCCATCAGGTCACAAAAAGTTGGACATGACTAAAGTGACTTAGCAAGCACGCATATAGCAGCACATGACCTATCTACAGCTAATATAGCTCTTAATGATGAGACGCTGAATGATTTTTCCCTTAAGTTAGAAGCACTGCAAGGAAGCCTATTCCTGTAACTTAGATTTGACCTCATAGTGAAAGTTCTAGACAATAAAATTAAGTGCATACAGACTGGAAGGGGAAAAAGTAAAACTGCTTTTTTTTTCTCTGATGATATGACAAAAATCAGTTTTGTTTCTATATACTAGAACAAGCAATTGGAAATGAAATTAAAAATATCATTTATAATTGCATTAAAATCCACCAGACACTTAAAACCAAATTTAGTAGAAGATATGCAAAATATCTACAATGAAAACTATAAAACATTACTCAAAAAGTTGACCTAGAAAGTTGTAATATGTTTAATCATAACACTCAGTGTTATTAAGATGGCGATTCTTTGCAAATAGATATATAGATTTATCTCAATCTCAATCAAAATCCCAGTAGACTTTAAAAAATTATAATTGACAAGCTGAACATAAACTGTATATAAAGGACTTAGAATAGTCAAGAGAATTTTGATGAAGGATAGAGTTACACTTCTTAACCTGGTTTAAACTTATAACAAAGCTGCAAAAATTAAGACAATTTTGTTCACCTGAAACATAGACTGCCAGATATTTCTCCAGCAAAGACAGATTTATTCGGCATCAGCAGACAATTACAATTTGAGATCTGTAACCAAGGTGAGCCGTGTAGAAATCCTCACATGGCAAGAGAAGGAGAATGCTTTTATAGAGGGGGAAAGGAAGTTGGGACGACTATAGCAACAAAACAGCCAAGGCTTTTTATTGTTTGAGTCCTTCCCAGGAAAGAAGTGAAGTTTTTCCTATTCTGGTTGGGCTCTGCTATGATCCCAGGATATGAGAGCTCTTCCTTCTGCAGGAAGCTTTCAACAAAGCTCCCCCCTTCAAAAAAGCACTGTGCAAAACAAAGCTGAGTTCACCTTGCTAAGTTGCTGAATCCATTTTATTAATCCTGCACCTTTAGAAAGCAGGGTCACACGAACTGTCGCTTTAAATTGTATTTCTGTAGTCTGGCAATGGGTTAGCTGAAAAAGAAATACAATTGAATTTATAAACATTTCAAAACAGTAAATATTTAGGAATAAATTTAACCAAGGAGGTAAAGATCCATAACAGAAAACTATGAAAGACATTGATGAAAGAAATTGAAAAAGAAACAAATAAGTGGCAAGATATCCATGATCATGGATTGTAATAATTTATATTTTTAAAATGTTCATGCTACCCAATTTCATCTATAGATTCAGTGCAATCTCTATCAAGATCCAATGGCACATTTTCCCCACAGGAATGAAAATTAAAAAAACTTTAAAATTTATATGAAAGCACAAAAGAACCCAGATAGTCCAAGAAATCTTGAAAAAGAACAAAGCTGGGGGCATCACAGTTCCTGATTACAGACTGTATTATAAGGCTATATTTGTCAAAAGAGTATGCTACTAGCATAAAAGTAGGCATATAGACCAATGCAATAGATTAAAAGCCCAGAAGTAAACCCTTGCATATATGGTTAACTAATATTTGACAAGTGAATGAAGACTTCTCAATGGTGGGGAAAGAGCAGTATCTTCAATTAATGATGTTGTGAAAATGGGATATTCACACACAAATAATGAAAGTAGATTCCTATCTCATACCATTCATAAACTTGAAATGGATTAAGGACTTCAATGTTAGACCTAAAACCATAACATTCCTAGGAGAAAACATAGGGGAAAACTCCTTGACATTAGTCTTGGCAGTGATTTTGTGAATATGGCACCCAAAGCACAGGCAGAAGAAGTAAAAATAAACAAGTAGGACTAAATTAAATCAAAAAGATCCTACAAGGCAAAAGAAATGATAAGAGAGAGAAAAGGCAGCATATGAATTAGGAGAAAATATTTGCAAATTTCGTATCTGATAACGTGTTAATTTCCAAAATACATGAGGAACTCATACAACTCAAGAGCAAAAAAGCAAATAATCCAGTTAAAAATGGACAAAGTGTCTGAATGGACATTCTCTCAAAGATATTTAAATAGCCAACACACAAATAAACAGTCAAAGATTACTAATTACTAGGGAAATGCAAATCAAACCTACAATTATATATCACTTCACACCAGTAGCTGTTATAAAGAAGACAAGAAAAAGAAAATAGACAAGAGAAACAGCAAGTACTGGCAAGGATGCAGAGGAAAGGGAAGTCCTTTGCAGCACTGGGAGGAATGTAAATTGATACAACCATTGTGGAAAATAATATGAAGTTTCCTCAAAACATTAAAAACAGAACATCATATCTAGAAATTCCACTCCTGAGTATATATGGGAAGAAATGAAAATCACTGCCTTAAGGAGATATCTCCACAGTCATATCCATTGTAGCATTATTTACAATAGCCAAGACACAGAAAAACCCTAACTGTCCATTGATTTGTTGTTGTTTTTCAGTTGTTATTGTTTATGGATTGGGGAAGAGTGAGGGAGTTGGGGAAAACCAGTAAAGGTTATCAAAGGATAAAAGCTTCCAGTTTTAAGCTGCGGGGATGTAAAGCATAGCCTGGTGACTATAGTTAACAACTTTGTATTGTATATTTGAAAGTTGCTAAGAGAGTAAATCTTAAAACTTTTCTCCAGACAAAGAAATTGTCCTATGTAAGGTGATAGGTATGTTCAGTTCAGTTCAGTTCAGTTCAGTCACTCAGTCGTGTCCGACTCTTTGCGACCCCATGAATCGCAGCCAGGCCTCCCTGTCCATCACCAATTCCCGGAGTTCACTCAAACTCACGTCCATCGAGTCAGTGATGCCATCCAGCCATCTCATCCTCTGTCATCCCCTTCTCCTCCCGCCCCCAATCCCTCCCAGCATCAGAGTCTTTTCCAATGAGTTAACTCTTCTCATAAGGTGGCCAAAGTATTGGAGTTTCAGCTTTAGCATCAGTCCTTCCAAAGAACACCCAGGACTGATCTCCTTCAGAATGGACTGGTTGGATCTCCTTGCAGTCCAAGGGACTCTCAAGAGTCTTCTCCAACACCACAGTTCAAAAGCATCAATTCTTCAGCGCTCAGCTTTCTTCACAGTCCAACTCTCACATCCGTACATGACCACTGGAAAAACCATAGACTGAACTAGACGGACCTTTGTTGGCAAAGGAATGTCTCTGCTTTTGAATATGCTGTCTAGGTTGGTCATAACTTTCCTTCCAAGGAGTAAGCGTCTTTTAATTTCATGGCTGCAGTCACCATCTGCAGTGATTTTGGAGCCCCCCCCAAAATAAAGTCTGACACTGTTTCCACTGTTTCCCCATCTATTTCCTATGAAGTGATGGGATCGGATGCCATGATCTTCGTTTTCTGAACGTTGAGCTTTAAGCCAACTTTTTCACTCTCCTCGTTCACTTTCATCAAGAGGCTTTTTAGTTCCTCTTCACTTTCTGCCATAAGGGTGGTGTCATCTGCGTATGTGAGGTTATTGATATTTTGATATCAGCTTGTGCTTCTTCCAGCCCAGCATTTCTCATGATGTACTCTGCATATAAGGATATTTATGTTAGCTAACCTTATTGTGGTAATCATTTTGCAATATATACATACATCGAATCATTACAGTATACATCTGCAAACTTAAACAAGGCTCTATGTCAATTATATCTCAAAAGCTCGAAAAAAAATTATTTAATGACTCTGGGAAGGGGTTGGGAGCCAGTATCCCCAAGTAACAGGTCAGGATAAGGAGGTGTAAAAGCTGCTATGATCAGCTGGTAGGTGGTAGGCCAGACACCTCGGTCTTTGCTTACATACTAACCATAGATATTAGGCTAGGGACTTACCTGGTGGTCGAGTGGCTAAGACTTCATGCTCCCAATGCAGGGAGCCTGGGCTCGATCCTCAGTCAAGGAACTAGATGGTTCAACTAAAGATCCTGTATGCAGCAACTAAGACCTGGTGCAGCCAAATAAAAATAAACAAATAAATGTATATATATATTTTAAAAGATGAGGCTAAAACCTGTTGTAAATCCTGACATTAAGCTTTTCATTGCCAAAACATCCATTTCAAAGGCATCCATCTGGATTAAGCATATTGCCAGCTACACGATAGAGAGCCAGGCTGCCCCACCCATGAATTTATGCTTATAGAAAGCCCATGGTAACCTAGATAACCGATATCTTGAGTGACCCTGCTTTTGCATTCCTATGCTACAGTGCCTGCTCTTATGGTTAAATTCACCAGTAAAGACTGAATCTGCAGAACACTAGGCATCCCACCCTGAATAGTGGCAGAACCCTATGACTATGCTATTCTACCCCCCAACCCTGCTATGTGGTTCTGGGCATGCATGCTGTATACCCTCAAGGACCTGTGAGCAACAAACCTTGTTTTTTTAGAGTTCTCTGCAGGTTGTTAGTAAGGTACATCCTGAAATTATAAGAACCACTAGAGCTAGTCCTACCTCCATTTGGCTCCAATCAGGGAAATATCTCTGGGGGTTGCCTGAGTAGTCCAGATCCAGGTGAGTGCCCCCAGGCTTTCCTAGTCAATAGCATCACTGCCTAGGCTGAGACCAACACAAAACACCTGTAAAGCAGCGAAAGCATTGCCAATCTCCTCAGTTTAGGGGTGTCTGAACCTTTTTAAGAATGTTTGGACTTAGTCGTGTTTCAAGATAAACATTTGTGTTGAGAATTGCATTTGTAGCCTGCATTTGTACCCAGCATTTATAGTCAATGCTGCGTAATTTGCTGTGATGATGAAACCATGGAGAATGGATATCTCATGCTCAAAAATCCTGAACTCCCTGATGGTCTTCAGGGAAGAGTTTTCAAAGGCAACTTCTGAGGGGAGGGCTGCAGAATATATGACTCTCCTCTGATTGGTTGGTGGTGAGGTAACAAGGGTGGTGTTTCAGGAATCTCAATAATCAGCTTTCAGGTTCGGACCAGTCTGGGTCTCAGTAGGTAGTTAACAATCCTCTGCCTGAGTAGGAGCCTTAGTTTCCGTAGAAGAACACAAATGTTTTTGTCAGGTTGGGACTTTGCTTTATTGCTACACTATTGTTTCTTGACTGTCCTCCCTTATCTCTGCATTCCTTCCCTTCTCTGCTGTTGCTCAGTCTCTCAGTTCTGTCTGACTCTTTGCAACCCCATGGATTGCAGCATGCCAGTCTTTCCTGTCCTTCACCATCTCCCAGAGCTGGCTCAAACTCATGTACATTGAGTCGGTGATACCATCCAACCATCTCATCCTCTCTCATCCCCTTCTCCTCTTGCCTCCAATCTTCCCCAGCATCAGGTTCTTTTCCAATGAGTCAACTCTTCTCATCAGCTGGCCAAAGTATTGGAGTTTCAACTTCGGCATCAGTCCTTCCAATGAATATTCAGTGTTGATTTCCTTTAGGATTGATTGATATGCTATCCTTGCAGTCCAAGGGACTCTCAAGAGTCTTCTCCAGCACCACAGTTCAAAAGCATCAAGTCTTCGGCACTCAGCTTTCTTTATGTCCAATGCTCACATCCGTACATGACTAGTGGAAAACCATAGCTTTGACTAGACAGACCTTAGTTGGCAAGTAATGTCTCTGCTTTTTAATACACCATCTAGGAGAAGGCAATGACACCCCACTCCAGTACTCTTGCCTGGAAAGTCCCATGGACGGAGGAGCCTGGAAGGCTGCAGTCCATGGGGTCACTAGGAGTCGGACGTGACTGAGCGACTTCCCTTTCACTTTCACTTTCATGCATTGGAGAAGGAAATGGCAACCCACTTCAGTGTTCTTGCCTGGAGAATCCCAGGGATCGGGGAGCCTGGTGGGCTGCCATCTCTGGGGTCACACACAGTCGGACACAATTGAAGTGACTTAGCAGCAGCTTAGCAGCAGCAGCAGTTTTGTCAAAACTTTTCTTGCAATGAGTGTCTTTTCTTTTGATGGCTGCAGTCACTGTCTGTGGTGATTTTGGAGCCCAAGAAGATAAAGTCTGTTGCTGTTTCCATTGTTTCCCCATCTATTTGCTATAAAGTGATGGGACAAGATGCAATGATCTTTATTTATTTTTTTTCTTGTAGGAAAAAAATTGTTTTGTACATGGGAAGAAACAATATAAATTCAAAACTTACAGATAAGGGTTAGCTCTATCACTCATCTCTTTAAAAAGTTTATGCGAATATCCAGTCAACACCAACAGGATTATCTCCCTTGAAATGTTATCTATACGGATTTCCAAGTAGACCACAGGGCTATATACTGTCTTGGAGTGTCCTCAGTAGGCTCTGTCATTGATCAGGTAACAGAGTAAAAACCCCAGAGTCCTTTCTTTCAAATGGAAGAGTGAGAGACAGGGATAGAAGAAACTATTCAAATTTCATCCTCTTTTCTTGTGGCTTGTGGTCTCCTCCTCCTCCTCTGCCTCCTTGGAAGACTCCTCACCCTCCAAAGCCTCCCCGGCCTCTGCCACCAAAGCCACGTCAGCCACCTCTGCCACCACCTCGGCCTCCAAAGCCACCTCTGCCTCCTCCTCAGCCACCAAAGCCACCTTCACCCTTAGGTTTGGCCCAGTCCAAAGTGACTTTGTTTCCATCGATATCACCATCTTCCATGGCCTCCTTGGCAGCTTTGGCATCTTCCTCACTGTTAAAGTCTACAAAACCAAACCCTTTGGAGGATCCAGTCTCCCGGTCAGTGACTACCCTTGCTCGAATAGAGCCATCAAAGGACTCCTTTAACGTCTCTTCTGTGGTATCCTCAGAGAGACCTTTGACAAAGAGAGTCTTGGATGGCTGGCTTCTTGCATTAGGTGATCCCCTGGGTCCTTGCAACTCCAGTCTGATGGCTCTGCCCTCAATTTCCCTTTTATTACATGAACTTAAAGCTTCTTTAGCATTTCCAAATGAAGCAAATTCTATAAATGAATACTCTTTAGATTTGCCATTTTGGTTCTGGGGCACCTTGATATGAGTTGCCTTCTCAAATACTTCCTGAAGAGTTTCTTCTGTTGGGCTATAGGAGAGGTTGCTTAAAACCAGGGTTTTCGATTCACCACTCCAAGTGCTATTCTTTCCACTTCTATGGTCTTGACTTTGGCCTTTCTCTCCAGTGTAGTACAGAGAAATGGATCGCCCATGTATCTCTGTTCCCTGCTTTTCTTCCAAGGTTTTTTCTGCATCAGCTTCTGTCTTAAATTCAATATAAGCAATCCCTTTACTCTTTCCATCCTTGCTGACTAATCTGATCTCCACAGCATCTTCAAACACTTCTTTTAATTCATCCTGAGTAACTTTATAAGGCAGATTTTTAGCCAAAAGTGTTCTTGCATCTCGATCTTTCTTACTGTCTTTTCCCTTTGGTTTTTCTAGTTTAATTTCATTCCCAAAGACTTTTAAACCAGTGAGTTCCAAGGCTTTTTCCAGGTCTTCAGCAGATTCAAAATCCACATAGCCAAACTTTCTAGACATACCAATTGTGACATCGACAACAGCAAGATCGTTTTTAGCAAAAAGATCACTAACACTCGTTTTCAATTCAGGAGCAGATTTATTGAAGTTCAGGTTTCCAACAAAGAGATTGAAAGACATAGTTGGTTCTGTGCCTTCCACTTTTTGTTTCTTGGCTTCAGGAGCTGCTTTTTGTTTGGCCATTTCCTTCTTTCGTTTTCCAGGTGCTTGTTTGACGGGCTCTTCTTCCTCTTCCTACTCTTCCTCCTCCTCCTCCTCCTCTTCTTCCGCCTCATCGTCCTCCTCCTCCTCCTCGTCATCCTCTTCCTCCTCCTCCTCTTCCTCCTCCTCCTCCTCTTCATCTTCAGCAGTGCTCTTAGCTTTCACAGGAACAGCTTTTACTGGAGCTTTCTTTCCTTTCGCTGATGCAATCTCCATGGGTTCTTCTTCAGAGTCATCTTCGTCGTCGTCCTCCTCCTCCTCTTCCTCATCATCGTCATCATCATCCTCGTCATCCTCATCATCTGCGGCAGGAGCAGCACCAAAAGCAGCAGCTGCCTTCCTCTCTGCTGGCTCATCCTCCTCTTCATCACCATCGTCTTCCTCTTCACCGTCACCTTCATCTTCTTCATCACTGTCTTCCTTCTTGGCATTCTTGCGGTTCTTTGCTCCCTTGCCTGGGGTGGCTGCTCCCTTCTTACCAGAGGTTGCTACCAATGCTTTGCCTGGGGTGGCTCCCTTTTTGCCAGGTGTTTCCACTGCTTTGGCAGGTGTAACTGTCTTCTTGGCTGGCATAGCTGCTGCCTTTTTGCCAGGGGTGACAACTGCTTTCTTTGATGGTGTGGCAACTGCAACCTTTTTTGTTGGGGAAACCACCGTCTTCTTTGCTGGAGTTGTGGTAGCCTTCTCGCCTTTTTTCTGAGGGATAACAACCTCTTCTCCACTGCTCTCATCGTCTTCATCTTCTGACATTTCCTCATCTTCACTATCTTTTTCTACCTTCTCTGGGGGGGGGGGTGCATTTTCTTGGAGTCACCTTGATTTTTACCGGCCTTTGCGAGCTTTACCATGATGGCGGCTTATGACGGCGGAGAGTGTGGTGAGCGAGTGGCGCAGACGAGCCCAGAGGAACCTAAACACCGTCGATGGCGGCCACTAATCCCTGAGCGTGTACACTTGGCTGCCAGCTAGCGCTCGAGACTGAGGCGAAAGCGATCTTCATTTTTTGAATGTTAGGTTTTTAAGCCAGCTTTTTTCACTGTTCCTTTCACCTCCATCAAGAGACTCTAGTTCCTCTTTACTTTCTGCCATAAGGGTGGTGTCATCTGCATATCTGAGGTTATTGATATTTCTCCCGGCAATCTTGATTCCAACTTGTGCTTCATCCAGCCTGGCATTTCACAATGTACTCTGCATATAAGTTAAATAAGCAGGTGACAATATACATCCTTGACTTACTCCTCTAATAGTTTTGAACCAGTCTGTTGTTCCATGTCCAGTTCTAACTGTTGCTTCTTGACATGCATACAGGTTTCTCAGGAGACTGGTAAGGTGATCTGGTATTCCCATCTGTTAAATAATTTTCCACATAGTGTGATTCACACAGTCAAATGTTTTAGCACAGTTAAAGAAGCAGATATAGATGTTTTTCTTGACTTTTCTATGATCCAGCAGATGTTGGCAATGTGATCTTTGGTTCCTCTGCTTTCCTAATCACACCTGTACATCTGGAAGTTCTCAGTTCACATGTTGTTGAAGCCTAGCTTGAAGGATTTTGAGCATTACCTTGCTAGCATATGAAATGAGTGCAATTGTGAGGTGGTTTCAACATTCTTTGGCATTACCCTTCTTTGGCATTGGATTGAAAACTGACCTTTTCCAGTTCTGTGGCCACTGCTGAGTTTTCCAAATTTGCTGGCCTACTGAATGCAGCACTGTCACAGCTTCATCTTTTAAGATTTGAAATAGCTCAACTGCAATTCCATCACCTCCCTTAGCTTTGTTCGTAGTGATGCTTCTTAAGGCCCACTTGACTTTGTACTCCAGGATGTCTGGCTCTAGGTGAGTGATTATATACCATTTTGGTTATCTGGGTTATTAAGATCTTTTGTGTATAGTTCTTCTGTGTATTCTTGCCACCTCTCTTAGTATCTTCTGCTTCTGTTAGGTCCATACCATTTCTGCCCTTTATTGTACCCATCTTTGCATGAAATGTTCCCTTGGTATCTCTAATTTCCTGGAAGAGATCTCTAGCCTTTTCCATTCTATTGTTTTCCTCTATTCCTTTTCATTGATCACTGAAGAAGACTTTCTTATCTCTCCTTGCTGTTTTTTGGAACTCTGCATTCAGATGGGTATACCTTTCCTTTTCTTCTTTGCTTTTTGCAGCTTTTCTTTTCTCAGATATTTTTAAGGCCTCCTCAGATAACCATTTTGCCCTTTTCATGTCTTTCTTCTTCTTAGGCATGGTTTTTTTTTATCACCACTTCCTGTGCAATGTTGCAAACCTCCTTCCATAGTTCTTCAGGCACCCTGTCTATCAGATCTAATACCTTGAATTTATTTGTCACTTCCACTATATAATCATAAGGGATTTGATTTAGGTCATACCTGAATGGCCTAGACTTTCAATTTAAGTCTGAATTTGGCAATAAGGAGTTCATGACCTGAGCCACAGTCAGCTCCTGGTCTTGTTTTTGCTGACTGTATGGAGCTTCTCCATCTTCAACTGCAAAGAATATAATCAATCAGATTTTGGTAATGACCATCTGGTGATGTCCAAATGTAGAGTCGTCTCTTGTGTAGTTGGAAGTGGATGCTTGCTATGACCAGTGCATTCTCTTGGCAAAACTGTTAGCCTTTGTCCTTCATTTTGTACTCCAAGGCCAAAATTGCCTGTTACTCTAGGAATCTCTTGACTTTCTACTTTTGCTTTCCCTTGTCTAGTTAGTAACTGAATCTACCCTTGGAACTCAGGGAAGCTCTAGGAGGCTGAAGCCTTTTTCTACAAACAAGAAACAGGGGACACTGAAACCCTTTGCACCTTGGAGGGCCCATAAGGTCCTGCTTGGTTACAGTCTCTTTTCTTTAATACTCTAATCTTGAGGGAGAACAGAAGAAAGGGAATGCAGGTTTGGATAGAGAGATTAATCACAAACTCAGAAAAGGAACTCAGCTTTAGGACTCAGTTTAAAGCATGACTGGGGCAGTTTCTATCAATAGAGTGAGCCCCCTTCTTAGGATGTGTGTGTCCTGCTGTGGGGCACCCCAGATGGTTCAGACTGAAGAAGGGCAAGTAAAAAAGAAGACGTGGTGATTCTGATGCCAATAGCTCAATGTCTTTGCACACTTGCACAAATGAAATCTCAGAGTTTTGGGTGAAATAGAAAAGAATAGTAGAGTTGTATTGCTTTGCCAGGCAAAAGAGGACACAGTAGATTCCTGTGCCCTCAGAACTGTGTATCCCAACCCAGGAGGATTTGATGAGGAGTTTTATAACAATGATTCAAAGTGGGGACAAGATAAAGATGTGAGTAGGTCCTGCACTGCCTTAATCTCAACTCAGGTTCAGTTCAGTTCAGTCGCTCAGTAATGTCTGACTCTTTGCAACCCCACAAACAGCAGTAGGCCTCCCTGTCTATCACCAACTCCCGGAGTCCACCCAAACCCATGTCCATTGAGTCAGTGATGCCATCTTATCCTCTTATTCTCTGTCGGCCCCTTCTCCTCCTGCCCTCAATCTTTCCTAGCATCAGGGTCTTTTCAAATGAGTCAGCTCTTCGCATCAGGTGGCCAAAGTATTGGAGTTTCAGCTTCAACATCAGTCCTTCCAATGAACACCCTGGACTGATCTCCTTTAGGATGGACTGGTTGGATCTCCTTGAAGTCCAAGGAACTCTCAAGAGTCTTCTCCAACACCATAGTTCAAAAGCATCAATTCTTCGGCGTTCAGCTTTCTTTGTAGTCCAACTCTCACATCCATACATGACCAATGGAGAAACCATAGCCTTGACTAGACAGACATTTGTTGGCAAAGTAATGTCTCTGCTTTTTAATATGCTGTCTAGGTTGGTCATAACTTTTCTTCCAAGGAGTAAGTATCTTTTAATTTCATGGCTGCAACCACCATCTGCTGTGATTTTGGAGCCCAGGAAAATGAAGCCAGCCACTGTTTCCGCTGTTTCCCCATCTACCTGCCATGAAGTGATGGGACCAGATGCCATGATCTTAGTTTTCTGAATGTTGAGCTTTAAGCCAACTTTTTCACTCTCCTCTTTCACTTTCATCAAGAGGCTCTTTAATTCTTCTTCACTTTCTGCCATAAGGGTGGTATCATCTGCACATCTGAGGTTACTAATATTTCTCCCAGCAATCTTGATTCTAGCTTGTGCTTTCTCCAGCCCAGCATTTCTCATGATGTGCTCTGCATATAGGTTAAATAAGCAGGGTGACAATATATAGCCTTGACATACTCCTTTTCCTATTTGGAACCAGTCTGTTCCATGTCAACTCCGGTGGTGGTCTCTTAATCTTAATGGGTTTCTCTGGTCCTTTGAATGGTCCTCAGCTGGATTCTTGGCTGTTCCTCCCTTGGTTAGTAACTGTTGCCCTTTGGAACTCAGGGAAAGACATGGAGGCTGGAGTCTTACCTACAAGAAATGGGTGACAAAAGGGCCTCTGTACCTGGGAACCTCCCTGGGCCCCACTCAGTTTCAATTCCAGAGGGTGGCTTTGACCAGCAGCCTTAGCTGGAGGCTCTGGGGGTTACTGTGAGATAGGGATCCATTGAGACCCAAGCAGAAGACAAGATATCCTGGGTGTTGGGCAGTGGGCTCCAGATGTCGCTTATTGTTATAGAAAATGACACATGGCAGGATCAGGACACCAGTACTGGCCTGCCTGTACAGATGAGCTTACCCAGGTAGAAGATATTGTATTTAAAAGGAAAATGTAAAATGGGATGATGGTACTATCTCTGGGGGCACTCATTTATTCCTCTCAACAATCCTTATGAGGTAGGTGCATTAATCCCACTTTGTAGATGAAGGAACCGAGGCACAGTTAGCTCAAACAACATGCTCATGGTGGCAAATCTAGTAAGAGTCTGAGAAAGGGCTGGAAGCCAGGTTATTTGGCTCAGAAACCATGCTCTTAACCATTTCACTGTGATTCCACAAAAATCTCTGTCTACTGTAAACTTAAGCATGAATATCTGAGCACTATGTTTAAACACTAGACTTTCATAGAGAATTCATGAAAGTTTTGCAGGAAGTGGGACCCTTCCAGGGCCCAAGATTGTGCTCTTTCCTAACACTGAGGAATAAATTGTCCAAGGAGACACACACATGCTGACAAAGCAAGAGGCTTTATTTGGAAGGAGTACCCAGGCAGAGAGTAGCAGGGTAAGGGAAGCCAGGAGACCTGTTCTGCCATGTGTGGCTCATGGTCTCAGGTTTTATGATAACGAGGTTAGTTTCCAGGTTGTCTCTGGACAATCATTTTGGCCCATATTTGGTCTGACTAAGGGTCCTTCCTGGTGGTGCACACATCTCTCAAACAAGATGGATTCTAGCATGAAGGATTCTGGGAGGTTGATAGGACATAAGGACTGGCATCTCCTTCTTTTTTTGCCTCTCCTGAATTCTCATTCTTAGTTGTGGTTAGTTTTTGGCAATAATGCCCTCTTCCTTTAAGGACATCCTGTAATGAGACAACTCATGCAAGTGGTTATCATTGTGCCTGGCCAAGGTGGGTGGTTTCGGTCAGCAGTTCCCTAACAGAAGTGTGGCAGCAATGACCCAGACCTAGGTAGGATGGTCAACAAGATGGGTAACATAACCCAGGCACAGTGATAAGCCAGGAAAATTTCAGGGTTTTTGGCTTCTGGGCCTGTGGGATGATGATGCTCTTCCCTGGAGTGGGGTTTGCAACAACAGGAAAGATGGCCACCCAGTCTTGGGTGTGCCTAGGAGCTATTCAGCAAAGATGTCCCAGAGGCTGTGGCATATACAGGTGTGGGACCCAGCAGAGTCTGCTTGAGGCTCACCTGGGAAATCATTAGCCAGTAGGGGGTGATCATACAGGATGGCAACAGAGTACTCAGGCTTGTGTGGTTCACACTGGATTGGGGAAGGGAGTGGTGTATATCCTAACTATCAAGAATGTATAATTCTTGGAATCAGAAACACTGCTGCCTTGGGTGGAATGGGGCAAATCCATCATACTCATTAGCATTTATGTGGCAGGAGAAAGAAAAAGCAAAGAAGGAAAACCCCCTTTTAAGTGGCTTATCTTGAATATGACCCATATGAATTCCTGTCCCATTTTATTAGTGATGTAGGAGACCAGAACATGCCACTCCCAAATATACTTCTATGGCATAAGCACTATTTTGAGCTGGTTATTTTGAGATACTTCAGTCATAGGAAGAGTCAGACATGACTGAGTGACTTCAGTTTCACTTTTCACTTTCATGCATTGGAGAAGGAAATGGCAGGGATGGGGGAGCCTGGTGGGCTGCCATCTATGGGGTCGCACGGAGTCGGACACGACTGAAGCGACTTAGCAGCAGCAGCAGCAGTCATAGGAAGAGCTCTGAGAAGACAGTAGAAATTACCCTTTTGTAAGGGAAATTTATATTTATAAAGGTAATCTCCACTTTTATGTCTTCTTCTCTGTTTGAAGAGAAGTTTGAGTGTAAATCACAAGAGCATCTTACCAATGGAGAAGATACTGACTTACACCTGCAAAGCAAGCATTATCCTCCTTTATCTTCCCTTTCTTTGTTTCTTTTCCATTTCCTGCCCCCCACCCCATACCTTTTTTTTTTTTTTATGATTTGGCTGAAGATGGTAGTTAAGCCTGAATTCTAAGTCAACTCTTTGCGAGTTACTCATTTTGCCCTGTGTATCTCGCATGTGTATATGAAACATAAATGTCAGAAAACTTTTGTTTTTCTTTTATCAATCATATCTTACAGGGGCCCCAGGTGAGAACTTAGAAGAGGAGAGGGAAAATTATGTTTCCACCCCTACAGTGGGAAGGAGACACATGCTCAACCTAGATACATGAGTCTGAGTTATGCAACCCTGGCTGGTGATTCTCTCCAGCCATATCTCAGAATCTATGGGAGGGGGAGCATGAATCTTTGATGGGCAGCTGCCTTTAGCTGCCTCAGACACACATGCCTTCTAGTGATGCACTTACACACTGACACATTGCTGAAAGGTGTGAAAGCTCTGTTTCTCACTTTTTCTCTTCATCTCTCTCCCCCTGCATCTATCCCTCCACCTTCCTCCTTTTGCTTCTCAGATATGATGTTCAGAGAAGGGAAAATCTTAATACTATGCTTGTTATTAATCCATTTTATCAATTATATTTAAGGTGCCTACTATGTAGCAAGTACTGTGTTTATTGAGTCTGTAGCACAAATAGAGTGCTTAACATTGTCTCTTTAAAAAAAAAAAAAAACACTAATCCTCCCAATGGTTCCATGAGATGGGCAGTATTTTTCCCATTCTACTATTGGATAATGGCTCCCTGAAGTGTCACCACAACTTGTTTGTAAGACAAATGAACCTGTTACTTATCTTGGTAAGAGAAAATCCTACTTTGACAGTTGAATCTCCTATGTCTTGGCAAAAAAAGAGTAATGTTGGGATCGTTATTATGCTCTGAAGTCTAGTGTAGAGTATCTTAAACTGGGACTTGGTTAGCTTTGGGTGAGGGTCATGATACAATAATTTAGAATTGGTGGGCACTGCAAGGAGAGGAGTTTGGGGACAAAGTCTTGAGAAATGGAATGTCTTCTGTCATATCAACAAACAAGGATGTCACAGTCATCAGTGATTCCAGCCCCCCAAGCACTCAGGAAGGAGAAGAATACCTGTGATCTGTCAATCATCAGGCTGCAGCCACTCCCTATGGGGAGCCCTGAAGAACTTAGGAAGTGAAAAATCACAGGGTACTGGCCCCAGATAGCTGAGATGCATATGAAAGGAATGATTTCAGTGAGCCCAGACTCTTGCATCTTCTCAGACATAGAAAAGCACTAAATTCCTTAACTTGAGATATCTGGTTTTCTTTAATTCACAAAAATACTTTTGATGTTCAGACTACCTGCCTTTTGTTACAAATTTCTGTATAATCTGACTTCTCCCCCCGCCTCCTCAGAGAAGTTCTCTCAGGGTTACTTGAGATTCTGTCTCCAAGGCTTGAAGTCCTAAAAATTCTCACTGAATAAAACAATTCTTAGCTTTTAGGTTGTGACTATTTTTCTTAGTCAACACACTTCAGACAGTGCTAGGATATTATTTATCATTGCTGATTTCTTTTAAAGACCTGATGGTCTTTCAGGAAGTTTCTGGAATGAACACTAAAGTTATTTGCAACTCTTATATTTCTGGGAAAGAGTTTCCTGGAATAGTAAAGCTATGGTGATGAAGAAATGGAATAGTGAAGGCATGTTAATTGGACAGTAAGCTGTGTGAAGGTTTTTCAGTCTCAGTTCATAAAGGATATTGAGCCAATGCAGGAAAACCCAAAATCTGGGTGTAGTAATGTGTGTTTGTACGTTCAGTTCAGTTCAGTCACTCAGTCATGTCTGACTCTTTGCGACCCCATGAATTGCAGCAAGCCAGGCCTCCCTGTCCATCACCAACTCCCGGAGTTCACTCAGACTCATGTCCATCGAGTCCGTGATGCCATCTAGCCATCTCATCCTCTGTCATCCCCTTCTCCTCCTGCCCACAATCCCTCCCAGCATCAGAGTCTTTTCCAATGAGTCAGCTCTTCACATGAGGTGGCCAAAGTACTGGAGTTTCAGCTTTAGCATCATTCCTTCCAAAGAAATCCCAGGGCTGATCTCCTTCAGAATGGACTGGTTAGATCTCCTTGCAGTCCAAGGGACTCCCAAGAGTCTTCTCCAACACCACAGTTCAAAAGCATCAATTCTTTGGCACTCAGCCTTCTTCACGGTCCAACTCTCACATCCATACATGACCACAGGAAAAACCATAGCCTTGACAAGACGCACCTCAGTTGGCAAACTAATGTCTCTGCTTTTGAATATGCTATCTAGGTTGGGCAAAACTTTTCTTCCAAGGAGTAAGCGTCTTTTAATTTCCTGGCTGCAATCACCATCTGCAGTGATTTTGAAGCACAAAAAAATAAAGTCTGGCACTGTTTCCACTGTTTCCCCAAGTAATTCCCATGAAGTGATGGGACCGGATGCCATGATCTTTGTTTTCTGAATGTTGAGCTTTAAGCCAACTTTTTCACTCTCCTCTTTCACTTTCATCAAGAGGCTTTTTAGTTCCTCTTCACTTTCTGCCATAAGGGTGGTGTCATCTGCATATCTGAGGTTATTGATATTTCTCCCGGCAATCTTGATTCCAGCTTGTGTTTCTTCCAGTCCAGCATTTCTCATGATGCACTCTGCATATAAGTTAAATAAGCAGGGTGACAATATACAGTCTTGATGCACTCCTTTTCCTATTTGGAACCAGTCTGTTGTTCCATGTCCAGTTCTAACTGTTAGTGCTTACCATTTGTGGGCTTGTGGCTCAGACAGGAAAGAATCTGCCTGCAATGCTGGAGACCCAGGTTCAATCCCTGGGTCAAGAAGATCCTCCAGAGAAGGGAATGGCTACCCACTCCAGTATTCTTGCCTGGAGAATGCAATGGTCAGAGGAGCCTGACAGACTACAGTCCATGGGGTCACAAAGGGTCAGACACGACTGAGCAACTAACACACATACACACACACACACACTCACATTCACATTTACCATTTGTAAGAGTGTCTCCCTCTCCATACTAGGAAAGAGAAGGATAACTCTAGATCATAAGAAACTCTTATCAATGGAGAAGGCACTGACTTAAATCTGTATAATAAACTGTATCCCTGTTTACCTGCTTTTTACCTTCCATTACTGACTTCCCCCATTCCCTAACATCTTTCTTTGGTCTTTAGCTGAAGATAGTATTTAAGTTGGTGGCTTGGGCCATCTCGGGGAGTTACTCAGTTGTCCTGGGTGTTTCCCATGAATACATGAGGCATACATATTAATAAATTTGTTTTTCTGTTGTTCATCTGTGTTTTCACTACAGGAGGTTTCATCCAAGAACTCAAAAGGGTAAAGGAAAAGTCATTCCCCTTCCTCCCTACAGAATCAATATTTCAATCAAAATGGAATGAGGACCTCAAATAAAATTCAGTAGTGATACTGAGTGGGATCCCATGAGACTCCTGGTATAAAAGTTTTTCTGTGTCACCCATTTCTTGATTATAGGAAATAGGCTTCATCCAGCCTCCATAATATTCCCTGAGTTCCAAAGAGAAGGTTCAGTCAAGCAGTTGCTAATCAGGGAAGGGAAGGAATGTAGAGACAAAGGAAGAGCAGCCAAGGAACAGTTGTGCAGCCATAGGGCAGTATCCTAGTTCCTCCTCAAGGGGTACACACAACAATATCTTTGAAGTGTTTTGCAGATACAGAAACCCCCACTGTAAGTTTGAATGACTTTATTAAATTCATCTGCAAATCTGTGAGGGGCTTTGGTTACTTAGGGGAGAATTTTTGACTATGGCTCACAGTTCAGCTTTAGTCTAGGGAAAGTAAGAAATTAAAGCTCTAATCTCTGGACCCTCAGAAGGCTTAATTCTAACAGAGAAAGTCCTGATAAGTTCAGAGGAAAAGGGAGCAGGGAGTTTCAATGAAAAGAGGAAGTTTGGCAAGATAATTAGTGTAGAGGAACTGAGGGTATAGAGTAAGCATAGGTGGCATAGAAAGGATGATGACGGTGCCAGAGGTGGAATCTGACCAGCAGGAGCTAAGGAATGAGATGAGATGAGGCCAAAGATGGAGCCTGAGACAACAAAGTCAAAGAGAAAGAGTCTAAGGCTTCAGGGCCCATTTTATCTTATTATTATTTTTTTTTTAGTTTTTATTTTTTAAATTTTAAAATCTTTAATTCTTACATGCGTTCCCAAACATGAACCCCCCTCCCACCTCCCTCCCCACAACATCTCTCTGGGTCATCCCCATGCACCAGCCCCAAGCATGCTGCACCCTGCATCAGACATAGACTGGCAATTCAATTCTTACATGATAGTATACATGTTAGAATTCCCATTCTTTTTTTTTTTTAAACTGTTTGTTTGCCTCCCTTAATCTCAACATTTTATTTTACAGAGAGGCAATTTTAGACCCTAATAACACTGGAAAGCCTCAAAATAACAATTGAAATAGGCATTCCATTCTGTTCTAGAAATTTGTGAGCCAATACAGTTTTAAGAAAACTAAATTTGGAGATTTCAAAATTTCCCCATAATGACTGCTGATATTCTAAATTGCCTTTGGTCAGGTCAGGCTACTTAATTAGAAATGTGTATGTGAAAGGACCATAGTTTTTAAAGATAAAATCAGTCAGAGTCCCTGTGGGGGTTAGGGAGAGGACTCGAAATATTTAGATAACTGGAATCCCATTTCTCAAAGGTTTTTTTCCCCTAGAGTAAAAGTATAATTTTTCAAACAGCTCAATACAAACAGCTTGAACCTCAAACAGCCTGTAAGCTAATATCAGCCAGTTCTAAGGAAATAGTTTGGTCCCAGAGGAGCTGGAGAAGGTGATGGCATCCTACTCCAGTACTCTTGCCTGGAGAGTCCCATGGATGGAGGAGCCTGGTGGGCTGCAGTCCATGGGGTCACGAAGAGTCGGACATGACTGAGCGACTTCCCTTTCACTTTTCACTTCCATGCATTGGAGAAGGAAATGGCAACCCACTCCAGTGTTCTTGCCTGGAGAATCCCAGGGATGGGGGAGCCTGGTGGGCTGCCATCTATGGGGTTACACAGAGTCGGACACGACTGAAGTGACTTAGCAGCAGCAGAGGAGCCAGCCCAAAGGCTTTCCATCCAGTTTCCATAAAACAGCCCCTATGCCACAGGAATGGACCAATGGCTGAAAAACCAGGGAAGTTTCAATGAAGCAGCACTTCTTCCCAAAGGAATGGGCTGAAGGCATCTCAGTCAGCTTCAGCTGAAACAGTGTGATCTCAAAATCAATCAACATGCCAAATAAGTACTCACATAAAGAACACCACCTTATCCAGAAAGAACAAAATCTTAAAATAGATCCTCAGTGAGCCTGAAGAATTTCAAATACAAAGAAGGCATGGACTGGGATACAGGAGAGAAGGCATGAACTGGGATACAGGAGAAGGATGTACCTTTAAAATTCATGGTCAGGCAGAAAACCAGTGAGCGTCAACAGGCTAAGTTATAGATATGTATCCCTGCTTGCTCACCAGTGCTGGAGCCACTGGGGTTTACTCTGGTGCCCACACAGACTGTCACAATGTTGATATGAAACAAATAGACTATCAGATATTTCTCCAGCAAAGATGGGTTTATTTGAGATGAACAGAGAATTGCAATTCTGGGTCTGCAAATATGGTGAGCCACATGTAAATCCCCACATGGTAAGGGGAGGAGACTAATCTTATAGAGAGGGGAAAGAAAGTTGGGAGGGCTGTAGCAAACAAGGAATCCATGGTTTTTCACTGACTGAGTCCTAGCCAAGGAAGGAGGGAGAGTCTTTCTTCTTCCTGTTGGACTCTGCTCCTGTCACAGGATATAGCTCCCTCTTCTAGTCTCTCAACACTACTTAAAAGAGGTTTCTGTTTGCTTAAGTTTCTGGAGGCATAAAAAAACTTAAAATGCAGGGTTGTGAGGATATTTATGTATAAATACCCCCAACATGACCCTGGCTTATAGTAGGTACTCAATTAATGCTAGTTCGTTATTTCCCCTACAGCCTTCAAACTCAAATAAATGATACTGGATGAAGAAGGAAGACAATTTGTTTTCATTCCTCCTTAGGATGGATTGAGTCCAGGATTTTCACAGTTTGCCTCAGTTTGGCTTCACACTTCTGTGTTCAGAGGGGATGCTTTATTTACCTGGATGTAGAATTGAATAAGTGTGAATTTCAAGGTAACAGCTTTGTAGCACTGACATTAGCATTTCAAAAAAAAAATGCCATCAAATGACTGATGGGAAGTGTTTTCACACACTGCCTAATCTATTTTCACACATCTATGCTCCAGGCTGGATGCTTTTTATCACCTGTAGAAGGAACTGAATAGCTGTGAGTTCCAAAGCCAAGAAGCTTACACCATATTTTAGCATTTCAAGGAGAAATCAAAGGAGCCGTTAGAAAGCACTTTCATATTTCTCAATGTTATACCTGAGTTTTTCGTGCTTCTAGGAAGTAAGTTTTTATTTAAGTCAAAAAGAACTGAACTGAGAAATATTGACAAACCTGTTTCACAAATGAGAAGGCCCTTAGAGTCCATCTGGGCCCTTTCTGCCACAGGCTGATGTAGTGGTCATTCAGCCTCTTGTACATCTTTTGGGTGATGGAAAATTCATTCCTCAGGAGGCAGGGTCCCAATGTTGGACCATTCTGACTATGAAGATTTTCTTTCTTGTTAGCAAACATTTGCTTCCCTAAACGTGTGCCCACCCATCCTGCTGCTGTTGCTAAGTCGCATCAGTCGTGTCCGACTCTGTGCGACCCCATAGACAGCACCCAACAGGCTCCTCTGTCCCTGGGATTCTCTAGGCAAGAATGCTGGAGTGGGTTGCCATTTCCTTTACAGTAATATAGAATGAGTTAGGCTCCCTGTTATGGAGCAACCCTTCAGATATCTCAGGACAGCTGTCACAGATTCCCTTCACCCTCATTTCTACCTATTCAGCATCTTCATTGCTTTCCTCTGTCCCTCATATGCCTTGATTAGGTTCCCTTCCAGATAACCTGGCCACTATTCTTCTCATGAAGTTTTGCATGTCACAGCTCCTCACAATGGAGGAAATGGCAACCCACTCCAGTATTCTTGCCTGGAGAATCCTAGGAATGGGGGAGCCTGGTGGGATGTGGTCTATGGGGTCGCACAGAGTCGGACTTAGCAGCAGCAGCTCCTCACAATAGGAGACATCTACAACAGACTCCACAGAGCCAGTCACAACCTTCTCTACAGATCTGATCACTAAAATTATTCACTTGACCTCTACCAGTTGTTCTCAATACAGAAGGTGTGCCTCTGATTTTTAGAACCTGAATTTTTAGAACTTTTTCTCATTACTATTGAAGCTGAATTCAGTCTCTGTATTCCAATGCCGAATTAAATCTTGGAGACAGAATTTGGGATCAAGTAGAAAAGGATAGCTTTATTGTGTTGCCTGGCAAAGGGAGCCACAGCAGGGTAATGCCTTCAAAACAGTGTGTCACAACCTGGAGAAGGTAGTAAGGAATGTTACAGTAATGGTTCAAAGAGGGCATGAACAGCTTGTGGACATTCTTCCGACTGGCTGGTAGTGAGGTAAGTGAGAGTCAGCATCATTAACCTTCCGGTCCCAACCAGTCTGGGGTCTACTGCTTGTGAGCATTGTACTGTTAAACATTGTACTGCTTGTGAGCATTGTACTGTATCTATTTCTCTGACTTATATCAACTAGCTTATATGCTTGTTGTGGAAAGTCTGGTCCAGCATTGGATGAAAACTGCTGATTGGGAAAATCCTGAAAGGGCTTTAGAATTAAAACCAGGAGAACCACCTGCTATCTTATATGCTCAGGCTTGGACAATTTCTGGGTCACTTTGTTGAGCAATTCCTAGGGCTTTCCCTAAACCTCTTAATTCAAACAAAATTCAGCCTTGCACACAAAAATTGATGATTCTGTTCATGACTGTTAAAACTGACTTCATATTGGTTTTAAAGAAAATTCTGGTCTTCCTTTACATGTTGACTCCATCAGGTAGCTTTTAACTCTATGTTTATTAATGGACTGAATTGGGACTTCCCCTTTCTAGTGAAAAAGACCAGGATGTCCACTCCAGATTTAGTTAATCTGGCAAACCAGTTCTCTTATACTCTAGATGAGTCACCTAGGCTGACAACATTCTTAATCTTCAACTCCAGCAAATGAGAGACCTTGAATGAAAACAAAACCATCTTAGTTTCTGCTATTATTGCAAAGAGCCAGAACATTGGAAAAGAGATTGCTATGAATTGAAGCACTTCAGGTACATTCTACCATTTATGAAAATTTTCTAACACCCTCCCATTTCTCCAAATGGAGCTCTGAGGATGGGGCTCTTCCCAGTCCTCTTAATCAGCTTGGAAAACATTCATCCAGATTAGAGATAAATATCTTCTAGTCCTAACTGATGCCTAGACCATACTCTTGGTTCTCAACTCTGATACTATAAAATAGTCCCTGCTTTGGAGCACTAAAACAGTTCCAATAGTGGAGATCTTTAATGAACCTCAAGAGGTTTTTGTTTCTGAACCTCCTCCCTTTTGTTCAGACCCCTTTGAGGGATACACATCCTTTACTCCTGAGTTCCTCTGCCCCTATCTATTAATTAGAGACTTCCTAGAGAAGTGTCATGACAGAATTTCTTTCTTCCAAAAGGGCGAAATAATTCTAGATATTAACAAGTAATCATCAAAGTAACCAACCAGATGAATTAAATAGACTTTGACATCTTCTATTTCTTCTGTCTCTGATGATAGTAGAGCTGACTCAGGAAACATTAATCATTTGTCCCTGTTTAATCAGCCACCACTTTCCTTATGGGCTAGATCTCCAGCTGACACTGGCAAAATTCACAGCTCACCTCCCATCAAGATTCTAATAGTCCCTTTAAAACCTCTTTGCAGACTTAATCAATACCCTTTAGGTAAAGAAGAATTTCAAGGCATAAAGCTCTTAAGAAGATTCTGAGACTTAGGCCTCATTATCCCTTGTACCAGTCTCTCTTACTGATGAGAAAACTTAAGAGCTGAGTGTGGAGATTTGTCCAGAACCTGTGTATAATAAGCTTTCCCGGTAGCTCAGACGGTGAAGAATTGCAGAAGAATCTTCCGCAATGCCAGAGACCCAGGTTCAATTTCTGGGTCGAGAAGATTCCCTGGAGAAGGGAATGGCAACTCACTCCAGTATTCTTGCCTGGAGAATTCCATAGACAGAGGAGCCTGATGAGCTACAAAGAGTTCACGACTGAGTAACACACTTTCTTTACAATAAACAACGTTGTCATTCCTTGACATCCTTTTGTTTCTAAACCTCATGTGTTACCAATATCCATTCTTCCAGGAGTAAATTCTTTAATTAATTTGTTAAGTACATTCTTTGCTATTCTATTTGCTAAAACTATCTAATACTTTTCCACCCTCACTTGGGAAGAAAAACAGTTCACCTAGGCAGAAATACTTTAAGGTTTTACTGAGAGTTCTTCTTAATTCTCACAATCCTGGAGGCTGATCCCAATGATATAAAGTTCTCTAGAGCTTCTACTTTGTTGCAAGATGTGGATAATTTGCTTCTTTGATCTCCTTCTCAAGCTTCTTCATAAGAAGATAACATCTACTTGCTAAAGCTTTTAGCTTAAAGAGACATAAAGTCCCCAAAGAAAAATTCCAGTCTGCCCAAACTTAGGTTTGGTATTTAGGACATCCAGTATCAGAACAGGGTAGATAAAAGTAGGTATTCTAAGTTTTCCAAGTGCCAACTGTGAGGTTTTTCTCAAACTAGTGATTATTGTTGAAACTGGATTCCAAAATTCTTATAGCCAAATTTTCATGTTCTAGTCAACAATAACGACTCCAATTTTATGGAAAAAACTGGATGATATGGCTTTCAAGGCCTTAAAGGAAAGTTAGGTGAACCAGTTTGCCCTTGGGCACCCCAGTCAGCAGCTCCCCTTTTTCCTTTTTGTAGGAAAGGAAGGGAACTCATCCCAAAACATGTGAAGCACCATTGACTCATAGGGTATTATAACCAGCAACTGGACACAGTGGCACGAGGATTCCCTCCCCTTGCCTTTGACCCATTTGGCCACTGATCTTCCGATTAAGGCCACTAAGAAAATGGTGGGATTCCTTTAACCACTTTTGTTTCTTATGCAGTAGAAGCCTGTCCTGAATTTCTCATCACACTTGACATTTCTCAATCAGCTGCCTCACCTCCTATGGAGTCATGCTGTTAATTGTCCCTCATACAACTTGTTTACATTGTAATAGCTTTAATCTTGTTATTCTCCTCCTACTGAAGTCCCTCATGACTTCTAAATGTTGGTTGGTTGTCTCTTTGTGAAGATCTATAGGAAGCTTCTCTGGCTAACACTCACTTCTCATGGTTCACTGATGATTCTTGTTTAAAAGGTGACAATGGCAAATACTGTGCTGGATATGCTATTGCAACTACTTTCGAATTGTTGAGGCAGCACCTCTACCTTGACTACTTTGGCCCAACAGGCTGAATTATAGGCTTTTACATGGGGTTGTACTTTAACCAAGGAAAAGATGCCAATATTTATACTGATAGTAAATATGCTTTCAGAGTGGCTCATGATTTTGGAATGTTGTGGAAGCAATGTAGCCTCCTTCTAGCAGAAATGAAATTTAAAAATGGCTCTTACGTTCAGAAATTATTGGATGCAATATGCTTACCTGCTGCTTTAGCTATTATTAAGATTCCAGGACATTGTAAATTGAGTCTCTGGAAGTTAAGGGGAATCACCCTGCTGATATTTCCTCAAGGAATATTATCCTTCAAGGAACTATCAGTGGCCAAACTACCAAAGGGATATTTCCCCAAATGATAACTTAGAAAAACTGGCTGGAGATGCCCAGCAGTTGGCCTCAGGAAAAGAAAACAAGATTGGAAATTCAGCAATTGTTTGTTTGATAAAAAGAGAAAGCTCTAGTTTGGAGTAAATAACTATCCAGTCCCACCCGAGACTCTAAATTTTCCAGTCCTCACCACTGTATATGCATTAAACCATTGGACTACTGGCAAAATAATATCTTTCATGAATCAATATTGGTGGGGAAACATTAACAAGATGGCAAAAAGCCTACCTCGCATGCCCAATTGTCTGAAGTACAATCCAGGGAAGCTTGTTCATTCGCTTTAGGACATTTTAAACTGCCTAGTGGACAATTTGAAGTCTGGCAAATAGATTTAATACAGCTTCTTCTTCTTTTTTTTTTTAGTTTTTTATTTTTTAAATTTTAAAATCTTTAATTCTTACATGCATTCCCAAACATGAGCCCCCCTCCCACCTCCCTCCCCATAACATCTTTCTGGGTCATCCCCATGCACCAGCCCCAAGCATGCTGCATCCTGCGTCAGACATAGACTGGCGATTCAATTCACATGAGAGTATACATGTTAGAATGCCATTCTCCCAAATCATCCCACCCTCTCCCTCTCCCTCTGAGTCCAAAAGTCCGTTGTACACATCTGTGTCTCTTTCCCTGTCTTGCATACAGGGTCGTCATTACCATCTTCCTAAATTCCATATATATGTGTTAGTATACTGTATTGGTGTTTTTCTTTCTGGCTTACTTCACTCTGTATAATCGGCTCCAGTTTCATCCATCTCATCAGAACTGATTCAAATGAATTCTTTTTAATGGCTGAGTAATACTCCATTGTGTATATGTACCACAGCTTTCTTATCCATTCATCTGCTGATGGACATCTAGGTTGTTTCCATGTCCTGGCTATTATAAACAGTGCTGCGATGAACATTGGGGTACATGTGTCTCTTTCAATTCTGGTTTCCTCGGTGTGTATGCCCAGCAGTGGGATTGCTGGGTCATAAGGTAGTTCTATTTGCAATTTTTAAGGAATCTCCACACTGTTCTCCATAGTGGCTGTACTAGTTTGCATTCCCACCAACAGTGTAGGAGGGTTCCCTTTTCTCCACACCCTCTCCAGCATTTATTGCTTGCAGATTTTTGGATCGCAGCCATTCTGACTGGTGTGAAGTGGTACCTCATTGTGGTTTTGATTTGCATTTCTCTAATAATGAGTGATGTTGAGCATCTTTTCATGTGTTTGTTAGCCATCCGTATGTCTTCTTTGGAGAAATGTCTATTTAGTTCTTTGGCCCATTTTTTGATTGGGTCGTTTATTTTTCTGGAATTCAGCTGCATAAGTTGCTTGTATATTTTTGAGATTAGTTGTTTGTCAGTTGCTTCATTTGCTATTATTTTCTCCCATTCAGAAGGCTGTCTTTTCACCTTGCTTATATTTTCCTTTGTTGTGCAGAAGCTTTTAATTTTAATTAGATCCCATTTGTTTATTTTTGCTTTTATTTCCAGAATTCTGGGAGGTGGATCATAGAGGATCCTGCTGTGATTTATGTCTGAGAGTGTTTTGCCTATGTTCTCCTCTAGGAGTTTTATAGTTTCTGATCTTATGTTTAGATCTTTAATCCATTTTGAGTTTATTTTTGTGTGTGGTGTTAGAAAGTGATCTAGTTTCATTCTTTTACAAGTGGTTGACCAGTTTTCCCAGCACCACTTGTTAAAGAGATTGTCTTTACTCCATTGTATATTCTTGCCTCCTTTGTCAAAGATAAGGTGTCCATATGTGTATGGATTTATCTCTGGGCTTTCTATTTTGTTCCATTGATCTATATGTCTGTCTTTGTGCCAGTACCATACTGTCTTGATGAGTGTGGCTTTGTAGTAGAGCCTGAAGTCAGGCAAGTTGATTCCTCCAGTTCCATTCTTCTTTCTCAAGATTGCTTTGGCTATTCGAGGTTTTTTGTAATACAGCTTCTTTTGTCCAATGGATATAAATATGTTTAAACCATGATCTGTATATTTTTATGTTAGACAGAAGACTTCCCTTGCAGGTGGGCTATTGCCTCTTTTGTGGTTAAAGTCCTTTTGGAAAAGCTATCTTCCCTTCAAACTTCATAGTAATCAAACAACTCACTTACTAGCCAGGTGCTTTGACAAGTCTGTCCTGTTTGGCAGATTTTTGCAGAAAGCACACTTTCATTGTGCTTACCACCCTCAACCCTTTGGTTGAATGCACTAACAGCATTATTAAGACTCAGTCGGTAAAATTTGTAGCAGCTCTCCAAATATCTTGACCCAAAGCACTGCCATTGGGTCATTTTAAATTCCAGCTCCACCCCTTTGGGAAACCATATACTCACTCTTTCTCTTTAAGATAGTCACAGGATGTCCAGTTCATTTGGCTCCTGCTTCTTTTGTTCCATAACTGATAAAAAGAGACAACTGAATGTTGCAAAGTCCTTATTACTTCTACTAAAGATAACCATGTTTCGGTAGACAAATCTTTTCACAGTGTGCTCTCAAAAAACAAAGACCTTGCAACCTGGAGATTTTGTCTAGTGGGAAAAAACACCTCCAAAAGAAATCTCTTCAATTTCACTGGAAGGGCTCCTATCAGATACTGCTAACCAACCCTTGCAGCACCAAACTCCAAAGCATATACTTTTGAATTCACTTCACACCCCTGAAGAAAGCACCAAATCCTGGCTGGAACTGCATACTATCTGGTGGCCTGAAAGTAGGGATTTTCCAGAATTAAAGCAGATGGCATTTGGTGAGACAGCTTTCCCAAGATATCTGGACCAAGACTGATGCAAGTTTGCCAACAAGTCTTTAGTAATAACGTGGCACTTCTGATGAGAAGAGATGTCTATAATTTTGATAATATAGACTTTAAATTAAAAGTGACTGAGAGTTCGCTCTCCTACCCTTTCTCGTTACTTGAATATGACTTCAATAGGTTTTCAATCTGTGTGCTATGAGACACTACACCCAGTAAAAGTCTTTCCTTTTTTCATCCTACTGAAGGACAAAAAGGTCCTGAAACTGGAAAATCTTATCTCTTGATCAGCAACATTTCAGAGGAAGATCTTGATCAAAGGGGGAAATGTAAAAATTAACAAAGAGAAACCTCTATTAAATAGAGTTGGAAGATCAGAAGGTGAGATTTCACACTGTGGTGACAACAGAGCCCAACAGGAAGAAGAAAGACTCCTCTTCTTTCCTGGCAAGGACTCAGCCAATGAAAATCCCTGTATTCTTTGTTTGCTGTAATCCTCCCGATCTTCCTTTCCCCCCTATAAAATCATTCTCTTTTGCTTGCCATGTGGAAACTTGCACATGGCTCACCACAGTTGCAGACCCCAAATTTCAATTCTCTGCTAATCCTGAATAAATCCATCTTTACTGGAGAAATATCTAGCTGTTTATTTATGTTCGGCTAATAGACCCATTTTGCAATGTGTAAATCACAGTTGACATAGGTTACATAATTTCCTTCAAAGGCACAGAGTTTATAAGTAGTACAGAAGGTATGCTGACATAAAAAAATGGAACATCAGTTGCTTCAAGTCTCAGAGACCTTTCATATTTATTAGGGAAGTAAGGGTAGCTGTTACAATGGGGGAAAAAAAACCCCAAATCTCAATGGCTTAGACATGAAACAGTAGTAATTGCTCAACTCTGATGTGGTTGTTGGATGTTTGGTGAATAATCTGCTCCGTGCAGCCTTTCAAGGGCTTCTGTCTCATGCTGCTACCATCTTCAATATGTGGCCACCAACATCACCACAGAAGGAAAGAGACTGGAGTAGAGATTTATATGTGCCAGGCCAGAGGTGGTGCATACCACTTTTACCCTCATTTCCTTCAACTTAGTTCAGTCACATGGCTCCAGACTAACTCCCAGGTGGCTCAGAAATGCAATTAAACTCTGTTCTTAGAAGGAAAATAAAAGGACTTTGGGGACATGTAATGGTGACTTTTTTTTTTTTTTCATTTTCTATGCTCAATAAGACACTGTGTTACACATAAAGTAGGCATTTTAATGTGTATTTTCAGACTCAATATATGAATGAAAGAATATGTGAATGAATATTGGCTTAACCCTACAGTAAAAACAAGCTAGTTGTAAAAAACCCAGAAAATCAAAGCTGGGTTCATTGGAGCCATTAAAGTTAATGTTGGTTTATTTAAATCAGAGTGAAGATGTGAGTTAATAAGCGTAAAGGGCTGGGGACAGTAACTGGAATATAGTAATGTATATGTGTTAGTTGTTATACCCATTGTGGATTTCCCCTGGTGGATTTCCCCTGGTGGTCTTCAGTGATACACCTCTTGTCTCCACTGGCTCTGGTCTGTTCCCACTGTCCCTCCTTAACCAAATCCTAGGGTTTTCAGTAAAAATTGGTATTGTCTCAGTCTAGAGAAGGTGCTCCTTTAAACATTTGAGAGGCTCTGAATCAATCATGATATTCTTAGTTGCCCAGAAAGAGATTCTGGCTTTTTAATGGACATTTAGCAAATTTGCAAGTAGAGATCCATTGACATGCTTGTTTATGTCACTATTTGAGGCCATTAAAATTAATACATTTTACTAATGATAGGTCAGTTTACTAAGTGTTGGATTTTTTCCTACAAAATTCTTTATGCTTTATGGGGGAAACAATTTTATCTTCTAAAATACTTGTTCTTATTAGGCTTGTGTCCTCAGTGTGGGATGTCTCACCAGTCTCTCTATTTAGCAGATTCTCCTTCTCTCTTGATATTGACTTGATGTTGTCTACCCAGGACAAAGGGATATGAATTCAGCGGTTTTGGGAGAAAGGGCTGGAAAACAATTAGCCTTTCTATGGAGACTGTATGATGAACATGAGAAGCAAGGTTTGAGATGCAAAAAGAGAGAAAGAGGCTGAGAGAACAAGGTTTCATGGAGAAGGTCACTTTTGAAATAGGAATGATTGGTCATTACCTTCAGAGAGACTTTGCTGACTGAGCACAATGTGTCCAGCAATGAGGTCTGAGCTGGGAGCAACCAGAGACACCTCTTGGTCAGAGAGATCTGATGGCCTTGTGAAGAAGTTTGGACTTGGCCCAGTGGACAGTGACAGTCACTGGAGGTATCTGAACAGAAGAGTGAATGATCAGAGAAGCATAATTTAGCAGTTGAAGAACCTGGATTTGAGCAAAGCAGTGATGCAAGTGTGACAGTGAGACAATGGGAAGTTGCACTAGTGGATATAGTAGGTGAAATCAGGCCAAGAAGCTAAATGCCAGACCCAGGACCAGCTCTTTCTCTGCAGACACCATGCAACCCCACCCCTAAAGACTCAGTGTAGGGCAGAGTGTGTAGCTAAATCACCTGGAAGGCTGTTAAACTCAGATATCTGGATCATACCTCAGAATTTCTGATTCGGATCTGGGATGGCGGCTGAGAACTTATATTTATATCAAGTTCTCATGTAATGCTGATGTTGTTGGTCTAGGGACACATTTTGAGAACCTCTGGAAAACACATCAGCTTTGCTGAGAACCTGAAGAGCCTCACAGAGATGCAGTGCCAAGCCCAGTTAGGCATGCATACACATTTGGGTACGCAGGTATGTTCACATGGCAAAATGGCCTAAACAGAAAAGCTTTCTGGGCCTGAAGCTCCTCAGTGGTGTCCCATTGCTCTGAGTCTCTTAGGGTTTTCAGTTCAGAGTCCCCACTAAAATGTAACTGACCTGCCTTTGGATTGGCTGAGAGCCATCAGATAGCAGAGCCTCTGAGAAGGGGATGTGGCCAGGGATTGGGGAAACTGTGCTAGCAGGAGGAGAGGGATTGTTAATGGGGAAGAATGGTGGAATTATGGACTGCTTTTTCTGACTTCTTACAACCTTCTAATAGTCATGCCCGTGGAGTGATGGGTAGGGTGAAGAGAGGGGACAGGGGGAAAATAGGGACGAAGGAGGAAAAATAAGGAATGGATTTAGCAAGAAGAGGAAACAAAGGAGAAGGGGAATATGAAGAGGGAGAAAGAAAAAGGAGAAAGGCAGAGAGAGATGAAAGGAAAAGAGAAAGCTGAGGTCTTGATGGCTGTAGCCTTGTTTGCACAAAGTTTGAATTTCAGATTCTAGAGTCACCTCTCTTCATAACCACAACAACTTAAAAACAAGGGTGGCTACTATTTTTTGCTATATGCCAGGTACTTTATACTTTTTCTTCATCAAAGTCTCATAAAATCCTATGAGATAGGTTTTATTGCCTGCACTTTATGGATGGGGAAAGTGAAGCTTAGAGAGGTTAAACCTGGGTTAACCTGCAGCCCCACCCCTATCCCCACCCTTTGCACTTTCCCTCCTGTCTCACCCTCACCTGCAGGACTCTAGGTCCAGAGAGAAGGTGAGGGCTATGAAGCAGCACCATGGACCAGTTTCCTGGGGAACCCAAGCTGCCATGTCCAGCTCTCAGCCATGCAACAGAGTGAGAGGTAGTTGCCTGGAAGTGGTGGGCAAGACAAGTTTATGGAGACTTACCTGTCCACATCACACCTGGTTTGGTCAGGGTTAGAATCCTTCAGTTCACAGCCTGGGGTTCACTCCCTCAATCACTCAGCCACACCCTCTGAAAATGCATCTGGACCCATGAACAAGAAACTGATAACTGGCTGCCTGTGAGGCGGGGAGCCAGTAGACCTGGAGGACAGTGGTGGGAAGGAAGACTTTTCATCGCTTCCTTCTTGTACTTACAGAATTTTGAATTATGTGGATTTTATACTATGTGGTTTAACAACTCATTCAAGAAAGAAATATTAACCCATCCATAATAAGTCATAGAGAAAACTACACATTGTTGTTTGGGAAATGGCAGAGAATGAATGCTTTTAGTTGCTTGGGATTGCTCGGAGGGATGCTGGCAAGCATTTCATGGATGGAAGATATCTGAGCAAGCTCTGATGCAGCGGCACTCTGGAAGAGAATCGCTGGGAGAGCAGACGCGGGGTCTAGATCCAGATCTGCTGAGAATGCACTTGGCATGGACCAAGGGGTTGTCAGGTGCACTCCCCTGCCTCAGAGGATTGTGCTGACCTAGACACACAGCTTTGTTGTCCCGTGACTGCTGTGCCAGCGCCACAGCCCAGAACTGAGTCTGCTCAGTGCCCCACAGGGAGACCAGTTCTCTCTGGCTGCAGACCCTTCGCCCGGGGTTCCTGTTGCAATGCCCAGGAAGTAGACTATCTCCCTTTTGGTCTGAGTTTGCCATTAGAGTTCTTGGATGATTGAGGGAATCGGGGTGAAGGTGGGCCCAGGCTGTGAAACTGGACATTTTGCCGATCTGGCTCTTAGTGGTTTGGAGCAACATGTACACACTTCATGCTGATGGCTGCTAGAGCTGTATTTGCAACCAGAACTCTCTCTTCTGAGCTGTATAGCATACGTCCAGTTATGTCTAGGACACCTTTGTGTGGACATCTCACAGGAGTCAAGTCATCAATATGCCCTGAACTAAACTTATCATCTCCCCCGCTTTACCCCCTTCCTCTCCTCAGCTCACATTCTCTCTTGGTAATAGCCAGAAACTGGAGTGTCATTCCTGATTCCCCCTTCTCAATCACCTCTTCATTTTCCTAAACTGAAAGTTACACCTCTGCCTTCCACTATTCTGGAGCTGTATTGCCTGTGGGAGAAATTCCAAACCCCTTGGCACTTCTTGCAAGTTCCTGTGGTTTGGCCCTCACCTGTCTCTCTCACCCCATCTCTGACACCTGCCCCTACATGCTGCCCTGAACACTCTCTGATTTTTTTAAAAAACCTTTTAATATATTTTTTAAAATTAGTTTTTACTGGAGTATGCTGCTGCTACTGCTAAGTTGCTTCAGTCGTGTCTGACTCTGTGTAACCCCATAGACGGCAGCCTACCAGGCTCCCCCGTCCTTGGGATTCTCCAGGCAAGAACACTGGAGTGGGTTGCCATTTCCTTCTCCAATGCATGAAAGTGAAAAGTGAAAGTGGAGTCACTCAGTCGTGTCTGACTCTGTGTGACTCCATGGACTGCAGCCCACCAGGCTCCTCTGTCCATGGGATTTTCCAGGCAAGAGTACTGGAGGAGGGTGCCATTGCCTTCTCTGTTACTGGAGTATAGTCGCTTTATAATGTTTTGTTAGTTTCTCCTGTACAGCAAAGTGAATCAGCCATACATAATCATATATCCCAAATGGTTTGGATTTCCTTCCCATTTAGGTCACCACAGAGCACCAAGTAGAGTTCCCTCTGCTGTACCGTAGGTTCTTATTAGTTATCTGTTTTATACACTGTAGTGTATATATGCCAATCCCAGTCTCCCAATTCATCCCTCCCGCTCTGTATTCACATGTCCATTCTCTACATCTGCTTGACTTTCCATCCATTCTCAACTGGGTCTCAGTTCAGTTCAGCTCAGTCACTCAGTCATGTCTGACTCTTTGCAACTCCTTGAATTGCAGCATGCCAGGCCTCCCTGTCCATCACCAACTCCCGGAGTTCAGTCAAACTCACATCCATCAAGTTGGTGATGCCATCCAGCCATCTCATCCTCTGTCGTCCCCTTTTCCTCCAGTCCCCCAATCTCTCCCAGCATTAGAGTCTTTTCCAATGAGTCAACTCTTTGCATGAGGTGGCCAGAGTATTGGAGTTTCAGCTTTAGCATCATTCCTTCCAAAGAACACCTAGGACTGATCTCCTTTAGAATGGACTGGTTGGATCTCCTTGCAGTCCAAGGGACTCTCAAGAGTCTTCTCCAACACCACAGTTCAAAAGCATAAATTCTTCGGTGCTCAGCCTTCTTCACAGTCCAACTCTCCCATCCATACATGACTACTGGAAAACCATAGCCTTGACTAGATGGACATTTGTTGGCAAAGTAATGCCTCTGCTTTTGACTATGCTGTCTAGGTTGGTCATAACTTTCCTTCCAAGGAGTTAAGTGTCTTTTAATTTCATGGCTGCAGTCACCATCTGCAGTGATTTTGGAGCCCCCCAAAATAAAGTCTGACACTGTTTCCACTGTTTCCCCATCTATCTCCCATGAAGTGATGGGACCAGATGCCATGATCTTCATTTTCTGAATGTTGAGCTTTAAGCCAACTTTCTTACTCTCCTCTTTCACTTTCATCAAGAAGCTTTTCAGTTCCTCTTCACTTTCTGCCATAAGGGTGGTGTCATCTGCGTATCTGAGGTTATTGATATTTCTCCCAGCAATCTTGATTTCAGCTTGTGCTTCTTCCAGCCCAGTGTCTCTCATGATGTACTCTGCATATAAGTGAAATCAGCAGGGTGACAATATACAGGCTTGACATACTCCTTTTCCTATTTGGAACCAGTCTGTTGTTCCATGTCCAGTTCTAACTGTTGCTTCCTGACCTGCATACAGGTTTCTCAAGAGGCAGGTCAGGTGGTCGGGTATTCCCATCTCTTTCAGAATTTCCCACAGTTTATTGTGATCCACACAGTGAAAGGCTTTGGCATAGTCAATAAAGCAGAAATAGATGTTTTTCTGGAACTCTTGCTTTTCAATGATCCAGCGGATGTTGGCAATTTGATCTCTGGTTCCTCTGCCTTTTCTAAAACCAGCTTGAACACCTCTGCTTGCCTTTAACCACTCAGCTCAGAGGCACACCTCTGTGGGTCCTCCTGATCTCCAGTCTGGGTTGTTGCCCCATCCATGTACCCCCGCAGGCCCTCTGGCACATGCCTCTGTACAGCATTGGTCACTGTGTGGGTCACTGTTAGCCTCTCACTTCCTGGGAAACCTTAGAGGGCAGGATGCACAGTCGGGTCACCTGCGAGTCTTAAGAGCCCACCAGTGTGCTGGACACAAGATGGGTCTCAACCAATGTTAACTGAATGAACCAAATTACCCCTAACCCCTCATGCCACTGGGGAGGAGCCCAGCACCACGAAGTGGCCTGATGAGGAGCCTGAGTTAGACTCTTGTTCACGAGCCTGAGCCCAGGGCTCTGTACACTGCAGGGTGGGCTTTGCTGTTGATTCACAGCTCACAAGGAAATGGAAATACCAAGCTAAAGTTATGTTATCATCTCTATTTTTTTCCCCTTTTAATTGACTTTCCCTGAATTTCCAAAGTTTCTACTGCTATGAAATTGAGAAAGATAGTAATATGAATTTACTGGAGTCTTTACCTTGAGACAGTTTCTTCTCTCATCTTCACATTAAAAATAACAAATCTCTAGTGTGGAGACCTAAAAGCCCATTTCCTGGCCCAGTAAATCCTGTCATATTTCTGGGGCTGATTTCACTACTAATTAAGGATGTGTCATAGCAGCCCTGCTCACATACACCTCTCTCTTACTGACAGGACTGGCCACAGGAGAAGAAAGTGAGAAACTGTCTAAAAATAAAGTCAACCTGCAAACCCGTCCTCAAGAAAGTTGTAGGTTTCCCTTTGGACTTGAGTGGGACAGATGGAAAGTGGAGGCGGAAGCTTGAGAGAGCTGTAAAGAGGTGCAGCGCTCCTGAGACTGTCCTTTCCCAAAGCCATCTGGCTTCTCCACTAGACTCCAGGCTCCTGCCTTTAAGGGCCACAGGTCCCAGCCCAAAAAGGAGGAGACAGTTTGATGAGATACCACATCTCTACTGACTCTTCCACCTCATCAGCTAAGGTGACATCTCCTCATGGGTGGGGAGGGTCCCAACCTGCCTATGATACTTGATGTCAGGATAGAGGCTATAGCCTGGGTAATTTAAACAACAGAAATGTATTTCTCACAGTTCTGAAGGCTGGAAACCTAAAATCATGCTGCTAGCACAGTCAGGTTCTGATGAAGATCTTCCTGGCTTCGGGGGGATGGTCACCTTCTTAATGTGTCCTCATTAAGAGAGAGGGAAAGAGTGAGAATGCCTTCTGATGTTTCTTATAAGAGCACTAAACCCTCATACAGTCCCACCATGAGGTGAAATAAAATTTATATTCTATGGCAAGACAAGAAAACTTTAAACATAAAAGAATTTTCTCTGCCCTTTGGCCTTCTCTCTCTCCCCATCCTGTGCATTGTGTGTCTACATAATCCATTGATCAAACCTCTCACATCAGCAAAAATACCTGCTCAACAGTGAAGAGTAGCATCCTCCTTGCATCAATACAACAATCCTTAAAAATAACTTTCCTTCTTGATCTTGTAAGGGGCCACGATGACACTTAGATCTTGATTGTGTAAACTGTCAATAATATGTCATTTAATTACAGCCCTCTGAGAGGGCTTATTAAGATCCTGAGAGGTCTTATTCCTGACAAAAGGCAATTATTTGTTAATAATCACATGGTTTTTAGTTATGAGGAAGCAATATTTTAAGCATTTACATCCTAACATATTATTTTGGTTGTATTACTGGGTTCGGTACATTTTAGGAAATGGGGTTTGGGTTGATATGTAACACATAAAGTCCTGTTTAAGTCTCATGGTTACTTCACACTTTTCTTGTGTGAACTGGAATTTGATCATGTGTGAAAAGAATCTTGTCCAGGGTTGGCACAGGGCAGGTGCTCAGTAAATAGCAGGATTAATTTGGTTTTGCCTCCTGACCCTCTCTGTGGATCACTCTAGTCCATCTGGGATCCTAGTCAGTCCTGCAAGCTCCTTCTTGTCCAAAGTGGAGGCTTAGATCCTTGTTTGAGGAGAGTCCTGGTAAGATTACAGTTTCCAACTTTGTCTTCTGGGTTGTCATCCTGTGAGCAGGAATATTAATGTACTGGGGGTCACACATACCTCCTGTCCAGCTGCATGACTTGGAGGACATCCTTGCTCCAGGTCCCTCATTTATAAAATGAGGATGAGGGACCCTGAGGCAGGCTGGGGAGTGGAGAGTAGGAGGTGAGACTGGGCAGAGCAGGATGTGCTTGGGGGACCCTGAATCCCAGAGCAGACTTGACATGAGGCTAATGCCAAGTCCCTCTTGCCTCTGGTGGCTGATTCTGGGCTTCAGGCCACGACTGAGCCATAGTCAGGGCTTAGATGTCAGCCCTGGGGGAGGGGCTGGTGGGGGGGGGCAATCATGGGTCATATATTCACTTCTTCTTTTTTTTTTTTTAGTGTGTTTATTGGATGCCTGTAGTAGCTAGGCACCATTCTTGCAATTATGAGTGGGGAGGGGGATATAAAGAAGATAAGGCTATCTGCTCCCACGTTTGAATACTAATTACAAAAAAAAAAAAACTATGAAGCACTTTGGCTTGTAGTGAAAATGCCTTATAACATCATATATTGTGATAGCCTCCTTTGCAGATGGGATAACCAAGGTATGGGGTGCCAGCTACCTTCACAAATCACACCATTGGTAGATGGAGTGGAGCCCAGAATTCTGTCTGTACATTTTCGTGTTTTTGGCTGGGCTGGGTCTTCATCGTGGTACACAGGCTTTCTATAGTTGCAGCACATGGGGCCTTCTCTCTAGTTGTGGTATAGAGCATGGGCGCTAGAGTGTGTGGGCTCAGTAGTTGTGACATGTGGTCTTAGTTGCTCTGTGGCATGTGGGGTCTTAGCTCCCTGACCAGGGAACAAACCCTGGTCCCCTGCATTGGAAGGCAGATCCTTAACCACTGGACAACCAGGGAAGTCCTGAGTCTTCACTTAAAAAAAATTATTTATTTTAATTGGAGGATAATTACCTTACAACATTGTGATGGCCTTTGCTATACATTAACATTAATCGGCCATAGGCATACATGTGACCCCTCCCTCCTGAACTCCCCACCCCCACCCTCCCTACCCCATCCCTCCAGGTTCTCGCAGAGCATGTGCTTTGGTTCATACATCAAACTCTCACTGGCTATCTAACTTATATATGATAATGTATGCATTTCAATGCTATTCTCTCAAATCCCCCATCCTCTCCTCCCATTGTGTCCAAAAGACTGTTCTTTACGGCTGTGTCTCCTTTGCTGCCCTGCACATAGGACCATTGGTACTATCTTTTTAGATTCTCTGTTGTTGTTCTGTCACCCAGTCATGTCCAACTGTTTGTGACCCCATGGACTACAGCATGCTAGGCTTCCCTGTCTCCCACAATCTCCTGAAGTTTGCCCAAGTTTATGTTCATTGCATTGGTGATGCCATCTTTTCCTCTGATTCCATATATATGCATTAATATACAATAATTGTCTTTCTCTTTCTGGCTTATTTCAATCTGTATAATAGACTCTAGGTTCATCCACCTTATTAGAACTGCTGAGTCTGTACTTTTAAGAACTGCACTCCACTGCCTCCTCCTATGGGCATTGTAGGGGAAAAAAAATGCACAACCAGAAAGAAAATCACATGAAATTCTAATCTATAGCAATTCTAATCTATAATAATCTATAACAATCTATAACAGTAATCAATATAATAAGAAGTTTTAGAGGATTTTCTCATATAAATATAAGCGGATTCCAGGCATGTGTCATGGAGGGGTTGAGTTTGCCTGTCCCAGAGTGGGAGCCAGATTTTCAGTGAATTGTATTTCTGCACACTGGGCCTCCAAGATGGTTCTGCCCATGGTCCATTTATCATGGCCCTCCCTTCTCTGGGAAAAATCCCCATTTTCTGTGTTTGGGGTGAATTGTGTTCCCCCCAAATTCCTATACTGAAGTCCTAACACCTAGTGCCTCAGAATGTGACTGTATTTGGAGATAAGACCTTTAAAGTGGTTACTAGGTTAAAATGGGCCCTCATCCAATCTGGTGAGTATCCTCAGAAGGAGAGGAAAGTAGGACACACAGAGACACCAGGGATGTTTACCCACAGAGGAAAGTCTAAGTGAGGACACAGTGAGAAGACGGGCTCCTGCAAGCCAAAGAGAGAGGCCTCAGGAGAAAGCAAACCTCAGACACCTTGATCTTGGACTTCTAGCCTCCAGAACTGTGAGTAATGACTTCTTGTTGTTTAAGCCTCCCTGTCTGTGCCATTTTGTGAGGGCAGCCACAGCTAGCTAAGATCCTCTGCCTAAGCATGGCTGGCACCCATCACAGGGATGATGGATGGATGCGGAGGATTTAAGAAACTTGGCTGGTTTTCCATCAGAGGAAATTTCAGAGGTTGTACTAGGTGTGGGGTGTTACCCAGTTTCCTCCATTGCCCATCTCCTAAGAGGTCAGTTGGAACAAAGTGAGTACAAGTAGGGAGATCAGATGAGGAAGCTGGAGCTGGGGATTCTGAGAAGAATTTTCTCCAGTTTTTCTGGAGAAGCCTGACTGATACAGAGGCCTTTGTGCTGAATTTGGGACAAGAGAAGAGCCTGAGCAATTTGGGGTGGCCAGGAGGGGTCACACAAAGTGGCAGTGTCCCTCCAACTCCAACCCAATCTGATGCCAGACACTGGGACCACAGACAGAAGGGCTCAGAGTATCAGAGGAAAGTCTGATTCAGACATTTGTCCCAGTCCTGAGCACAGGAAAAGGTGAAACTGCCCTGGTGCACCAACTTGCTGACCACCAACCCCATCTCTATGATAACCAACACATTGTGCAGTATCTCAGATTAAAAATTGTCAGACAGTGGAGATGCCACCTAGTCACAAAGAGGTAGAAAGACATCCTCTCCTTTTTCATATCACAAAGACACAGTTGCGGAGGGGAATAGTTACCCCTCCCCCATCGATTCTTCTGGCTGGGTGTGTAATTAAAATGACATAGGCAGATTAACAAGAGAAAATCAAATGAATATGTATGTATGGGAAATTCACATGAGCATGAGAAATTCCAAGGACAATAAGGCAAGATAAGGTATACTTTATATGAGCCTATGTAATTTTGGGAATGGGCAAGTCTGAAATCCACAGGGAGGGATCTCAGGCTGAAAACTCATGCTGGAGCTGCTCTTGCAGTTTTGATTCTGAGGCAGAATTTCTTGTTTGAGAAGCCTCAGTTTTGTTCCTAAGACCTTTGACTGACTGGATGGGGCCCACTCAGATTAAGAGCTTAATCTGCTTTACTTAAAGTTGACTGATTGATTGAATATGTTAATCACACCCACAAAACATAGGATACAGTAATTCTCCTACATATGAATGAGTTCCTTTTCAAGAGTGTGTAAGTCTAATTTGTTCATAAGTTCAACAAAGTTAGCCTAGGTATCCAACTAACACAGTCGGCTATATAGTACTGTATTGTAATAGGTTTATAATAATTTTTACACAACAAAAAATAAAGAAAACGTTTTTAATATTACAATGCAGTACCTTGAAAAGTACAGTAAAAACAGCTGACATACAGAGGGATGTTCACATCTTTGAAAGCTTGCAACTTGAAGGTTTGTATGTAGGAGAATTACTGTACCCTCCTAGCAACACCTATATTAGCATTTAGTTAGATCACTGGGGACTACAGCCTAGCCACCTTGACACATCAAAATTGACCACATCAGTCTCCAATTTCTGCAAGTATCCCCATACCTGTCCATAGGCTGACATGAAGTTGAGTATTTGCAAGTTAATTGTTTTCAGTTTCTTTTTCATTTACATTGTACTTCTTTTCAGAATGCGTTCCAAGTTTTGTCTCAGAAAGGTGACATTTATGAGGCAGCCATTGCAGTTACCCAACAGGATTTCACACAGTTCTAGGGCTCTTCTGAAGCAGATCACAAGGCCTTTGGAGAGTGAACCTTCTTCAGAATCATGGAGAAGTCCTGTTAAAAGCAGGTGGCTGGGTTCCACCCCTAGGGTTTCTTATTTAAGTCTTGGTGCTGAAGCTCTGATACTTTGGCCACCTGATGCAAAGAATTGACTCTTGGAAAAGACCCTGATCCTGGGAAAGATTTAAGGCAGGAGGAGAAGGGGGAAACAGGATGAGATAGTTGGATGGCATCACCAACTCAATGGACATGAGTCTGAGTAAGCTCCAGGAGTTGGTGATGGACAGGGAAGCCTGGCGTGCTGCACTCCATGGGCTCACAAAGAGTCAGACACGACTGAGTGACTGAACTGAAATCTGAATGGTAGTGGTGCTGCTGGTCAGGGGCTGCACATTGAGAACCTGAGCTTAGGATGCTTTAGTGACAAGAAAATTTATGCCTCAGTCAATCAGGCTTCAGAGTAAAGAGGTTTGGTGATCATTACAAGAAGGGAGCCTGGAGGTAGGGCAGGTTGAGTGTTGAGGGAACCTGTAGGTTATCTGGGACTTAGTTCCTTTTGATCTCTCTACTCCAGCTCTTTGTGGCCTTGGCTTCATGGTGGCAATATGGTTGCATCTGCTTCAGACATTACACCCTTAGTCCACATAGCCACTGGGGAGAGAGCACTGCCGTCCCAGTATTCCAGGCCTAAGTCCCCATTGCCTCCACTCACACTCTATAACTTTAACCTGATTAGGTCCCATGTCCACCTCTGAACTAATGACTAAAGCCCAACAGGGCACAACCTATGAGCTGCATGTAGGAGAGGTGGATATCCAGTGAAATCTGGACTCTGGACTCTGGACTCTGGACTCTGGACTCTGTTGGGAAGGGTGAAGGGGGAGCAGATGCTGGTAGGGGGACTGACCCCTCCCAATTTGTCTGGCACCTTCCTGGTTTTAGCATTGAAAGTCCTGTGTCCTGGGAACCCCTCAGTCTCAGGCAAACCTGGATGGTTTTCATGACAATGGCCATTGAGAAACTCCATCAACACAGACCAGCAGTATGTATTTCTCTATAGCAGTGTGGTAAGGAACCACAGAGAGGGTGAGGAGACCAGAGTGTTGCACACTATAAACTTGGGTAACCATCTTAGCCTCTATGAGCTTGGTAACTGGTCTGAAAAAGTGGATAAAAATCCTCAGGAGTGTTATTGTGGGGATTCAGTGAGGTTGGGGGTGAGGGCCTGGAGCACATAGCCAGGAACCCAGTAAATCCTTATTTACTCAGAACCTTGGCTCAATGCCTGGCCAGAGCTTCCTAAACCTAGTTCTATCAGTCCCGGTGAAGCATATTCAAGATGATGCAGGAAAGAGAGTATTTGTATGAATGTTCATCAGTATATTACTGAGGGTGCCTGGGACCAGATACAAAGTGTATGCGCTGCTTCATTAAGAACTTTTCACGTTAATGATTTTCTTTTTTCTTCGCACTAAAGCTAAAAGACAATTCTGTTCCACTTGTCAGAGAGCTTCTCACTGTAATGGGTATTTATGGTACCCATTATGAGTTTCACCCCAGAGAGTAAAGGAGAATGAGGAGGTCAGACGTGTGTGTGAGGGGATGGTCCTACCAAGAGAGTTGCTCGTGTGTCAGATGTGAGGGGTCTTCAGAAATATTCCGAGCTCTGAAAAATCTGCTTTCTTCCTGGGTCAATGAGGCCAGGATCCTCTCTATTCAAGAGGCCAGTGGCAGGGTAGGGTGTTGAGAACACCAGGACTCCTAGGATGAGAGGCCAGGCCTTCCAGGGCAAGATTGTCCCAGCTCAAGGATCCTAACAACACATTTAGAAGACAGAGCTGGTTAAAAATAAAAAGGAGAATGCTATTGAGGCCATGGGTTCACATACACATCCTACAGGATTGTTTTCCTGAAATGAACATAGACTGTGCCTTGTGCTTTTCAATTACAGGAATAATAAACATTCTCTTCTCTCGATCAGCTTTCCTAACTACAGGCAGTGTTGTTAATTATAAAATGCCTCACATGAACTCTGAATACCGTCCACATAACTGTACCATAAAAGCTATATTCAGACTGTTATTTCTAGTGTTAGCTTTGGGTAACTGGAGGGAGATTAGATTTATTCTAAGAAAATCACACATACGCACACAAATGCAATAGATTTATTGGACCTCAACAAATGTTCTTTTAACAAAATTATATTTTAAAATACTCCTCAAAAAGTGGCCTCATTAAATCTTATACTAGATCATGTATTTAAAGAAAATTCAAATTAAGTGGGTCTATTGTCTTCTCTTTTCATGAAAGCTGATCTTTTAAATTAGCAATTGCCTTGAGAAGTATCAGTCTTCATTTTTTCCCCCAGATCTGTCTATCCCTCTTTGACTCTGGTTTCTTGATGAGATCCTCATCATAAACAGTTTGCTCAGTTTTCGAAGTAGAAACTTTTATGCTGTTATTGATCACATTTGCTGTACAATTTGTCTTCATATGTGTCCCTTCTAGACCCTGCACTCTTCCAGGTACAAATGTCATAGTGTCTGTGTTCCTCGGGCCTCAGATGATGCTCACAATGATGAACACTTGATGATTGCTGAGTAGAATTGAATTGTAGCAATCAGACTCCAAAGGAAGCCCTTGATGAATAATTCAATTGTGTGTGTACAAATTCAGGGGCCCTAGCTTGTGAACTTGGATATTTTCCCTCCTATGGTAATTACTCGGTATTCCCATCTGACTGGTGAAGATTAGGACTGTGGACAGAAAGACCAGGTTGCCAGGCCTACAACACTAGGGTGAAGACAGACAGTGAGAAAATGCTTTTGGCAAGCCCTCACACTGGCCACCAATGTAAGTCTCAGGCTGCCCTGAAGTGGTTCGTGATTATGTTGGGGACCAGGGTATGCCACCCCTAAATGTGCCTCAATGGCTTATTGATTATTTTGAATTAAAGTTATTTAAGAAATGCCAGTTCAAGAAGACACTCTGGCCCTCTTTTCTATCTCTTTGAAGCAGGAAAAAGTCTCTCATGTGAAAGGTGCCCCCCCCCCCCCGCCACTCCCACTCTGGGTGGGTATAAGGACACTTTATCACCAAAGATAGGGAATTTGGGCTGAGAAGCCTGTGTTAACAATTCTTGTTATTACTTTAATTTATTGCCTCAAGCCCAAATTCTCTTTGTTTCCCTAGTAGCTCAGATGGCAAAGAATCTGCCTGCAATCTAGGAGACCTGGGTTCGATCAAGATGAGGTTGCCCAAATGTTACTACAGGAGCCAGGGAGCCAATCCACCCAACCATACCCTCATCTCAGGTGGGTCTTTGGCAATAGAACAAAAGTGTAAGGGAGTGTGTCAAGCAAATAATCCCCAAATCTTGAGTGAGCCTCACTTAAATGGGTGGGGCTCTGTTGCTGACTTCTGATGGGGGACCCACAGCGGCCTCCTCTAGAAGTTGGCTGAGACTGCCACAAGACGATCCTCTCTTCCTTGACACCAACAAAGGAGAAAGAACCCACTAGTCCCTAATAGCTTCTCATCAGTAGTTCTTCCCTCCTTCCCTCTCTCTTGAATCATGGACAGAGCATGTCTTAGGAGCACCCACAAAGTGGACATGAGCACTGTGGGGGTCAAGAGTGTGGCTTCCAGAGTCACAGAGACCTGGCTTTTGTCCTTACAAGTGGTGTGACCCTGGACAAGGTACCCAGTTTCTCTGGGTCTCAGTTTCCTCATCTACCAAGAAGGAACAGAAACTTCAGCCTCATAGCACATGTAAGTTGAGATCATGCATGTACAAGGCCCATTCAGGGAACATACTGTCATTACTACCATCACCATCTTGCTGGTGATGATTTCCTCCAGCTCACTTGTACTGGGCAGCACAGTTGTCTGCCTCCTGGCTCCGCCCTCTCCTCCTTGCATGCAGTTGTCCAGGAGAACTTGCACAGGGGCAGTTCAAGAAGTATCCAGACATACTGTCAGGGCAGAGCACCCTTTATATCAGTGTGGGTGAGTGTGGCAGAGGCCAGGGACTTCTTGGAGGAGGGGCACAGATCTTTTGGTTGGCCAAGCTCGAGTGCTCTGGGTGTGTATGTGGATTCCCAGCCCTGGTAACTCCAGGCTGTGCTGTGTTCTCTGAGTCCGCAGCACTCTGGGTCCATGATGGGTTACAGTAGTGAAACTGTGGGTAGTCTTCAGCAGCATCCTCCAACAGCAGGAGGTATAATTTATGTGAAATGTCCGGAATGGACAAATCAGACAGAAACCACATTAGTGGTTGTCTGGGGCTGACATGACTTAGGGCATGGAGTTTGGTTGCTAAAAGTTGAGGTTTTTTAGTGGGGCTGGTGAAAACATTCCTGAATGAGAGAGTGGTCATGGTTGCATAACTTTGAAGATACAGTTGACCCTTCTTATCTGTGGGATCCTAATATGAAGATGGATCCCTAAAGTTGGATCCAAAGTTGATTTGTTGTAGATGGAGGATCTGTACCATTTTATTTAAGAGACTTGAGAATCTAAGGATTTTGGGTTTTGTGGGGGCTCCTGGAACCATATACTGAGGGATGACTGTCTTAAGACCATGGAATTGTATACTTTAAAAGGGTAGTTTTAATGTTTACTTGAATCATATCTCAATAAAAAATAATCATGAAATGCACACTCACAAATCCACCTCCCAGGTAGAGACACAGAAGTTGCCAGTGGAAGGTAAGACATGCAGACATTGAAATGATTGTTATGAAGGAAGATGGTTTCTACTCTCATAGATCCCTGAAAATAAGAGGACATCATGGAGGGCCACATGGTGAAGCACCAGGGTCAGTCAAAGACAGGAACAAGAAGAAAATGTGGGTAAGAACCCTTCTTGTGGTTTCCGTGTAAACCAGGAAAGGACAGGTGAATCAGGGTCAGGAGGCTTAGGATTGGGTAGTTTGAATCATCTCAGTTGGCTCTGGGGCATAGGGACTGGTCCTGCTTTGGTATCTGACTCTTAGGTGATGAGGGCAGGTGGATGGAGAGTGGTCTGGAGTGTGAGAACCCATAAAGGAGGTAACTGAATGTGTGGGATGTGGATTGGTTGATTTGCATTTGAAAAGTGTGCTCACTGATGAGTTTTCTGCTAGCTCTAGGAAGTCACTGGGCTAGGGAGTGGCAGTCCCTCCAGGGTCAGAAAGACCCCAAATGCCAAGACATTAGAATACAGAAAGAAAAAAGACAGAGTTAATACTGGGGTCAGAGTCCTTGTCACTGTTCTGGATACAGAGCACTGTGTTAAACACTCTGTGTTAAACATTCCACATGCATGAAATCTTGGCCTGGCTCAATATTCACACTTTCAGCTCTGCCTGACACTCCTACTCCTGGCTTCTAAAAGGTAGAGGAGGGCAGTCCTTAGGGGCGGGAAGTGGAAAGGGGCTTCTGAACATTTTACTTTAGCCTCATTCTCTTCCAAAGTGGGGGAGGTGGGGGTGGGTTGGTGGGTTGGGGGAGTGCTCTGATGTTGTCAGAGTCTGAAAAGTTTGAGCAGTGGTGGATGGGGTTTGGAGAATGGCCATCTCAGAAGTAGGCATGGTTATGAGCAATACTTTTTAAAATTACTCCATGCATGATGGTAATAACAGCAGATTGACTTCTAGTCCATTTTATTATCGTTTTAATTTTCTGTATAGAGAGTACTCACTTATTGCTGCAGCAGCGGTCATGGTTCCAGCTGTACTCTGTACCTCACCCATTTCATCTCTGCACCCCCACAGCCCCAAATCAGGGTTCTCCCCAGTTCTAGGATGGGTCCCTTTTTGCTCCATCACTTGCTTTGGATTTGGCTCTCAAATCTGTTGGCTCAGTCCCCTCTTATTTCCACTGTCCAACTCCCCAAGTGTAGTTCCTAGTGCCTTCTTTCCTATTTCCCCAAATCCCACAGGTTTATGATTAAAAAACTCTTCAGGAGGGAGCCAAGTTAGATGAAGGTGTTCAGTCTTCCATCAGAAATCAGAAGAAACTTTAGGAATTACTTTTTGTAAACACCATCATATGTCTAATCCTTCTCTGGACCATTAGAGCCACAGAACCTAAGTCACAAAGAATGTGGTACACAAAAATCTTTAATTTACAGCAACTGAAATTGTTACAGGAAGGGGAACCCCTTCTAAGGCCCAAGAATGGGCTCTTGTCTAATATTCCAAAGTGAATTATCTGAAGAGGCAAATGTACTGACAAAGCAAATGACTTTATTGGAAAGGGGTGCCTGGGGGCAGAGGGGGAGAGGGGAGAGCAGTAGGGTAAAGGAAACTAAGCGAACTGCTCTGCCACATGGTTCACAGTCTCAGGTTTTATAGTAATGAGTTGGTAATGGGGTAAGTTTCTGGGTTGTCTCTGGACAATCATCTTGCTTGGCCCATATTTGGTCTGACTCAAGGTCTTTCCAGGTGGCACATGCATCTCTAAGCCAAGATAGATTGTAGCAAGAGGGCTTCTGGGAAGTTGGCAGGACATATTATGGGCTGGCATCTCCTCCCTCTTCTCAGACTCTCCTGAATTCTCCCTGATAGGTTTCAGCGGCAACTCCATGTTCCATTTTAGAACCTCTTGTTACAACTCATGCAAGTGGTTATAATTGTGCCTGGCCAGGGTGGGTAGTTTCAATCAATAGTTCCCTAACAAATGGCTCCCTATCCATGGACTTGGATCCCAAGGGACTTGTTCACTAGACAACCAGAGAGGTGGGGCTCTATGTGAGGCTGAAAACACTGGGGACATCAGTCAAAGGCCGGGGTATAGCTCTAGAATGGTGTCTTGTAAAGCGGTTTAGGCAGGCAGACAGTTTTGGGCTAAGACTCAAGCTCTACTACTTTCTTATGTGACAGGGATCAAGTCATTTAGCTTCCCTCAGCCTCAGTTTCCTCAGCTATAAAATGCTAAAAAGAGCAAGCTTCTCATTGGACTGTAGCAGCAGGAATTAGTTGCAGGTGTTGGCTGTTTCTGGTACATCAAATCCCAATAAGTGATTATTGCCCCCAGAGATTCCAGGCAGGTGCAGTGGATGAACATGATCCATGCAGCCTGATCCGGTGGGCAGAAGATGTGCTTGAAGGACTGATGTGAGGATGGGGCCTGGGGGCAGGTATATAGGAAGGCTAGCAGAGGAGAGCTAGGGAACATAGTTGAGCACCAAGTCCCCAGGGTTGGTTGGGATTTCTGGAGAAGATCAGCTCAGGCCATACAGGTCTGGTTTGTGTGTCTGTCAGCGAAACTCGACCAGAGCAGTTGTGTGTCCATTAAAACTGTGCTTTGTTAGAGCTTCAATGGCTGTGGGAGCTGGCTGGGGATGTCCCGGGAGGCCCTCCTGAGGCCCTGATGTTGGATAATGGGCTGAGGGTGGGCATGGGGAAGGGGCAGGACGTGAGATGGGGGAGCCCACAGGGATAGGCTGGAACCTGCATGGATTCCACTGTCTCAAGCTCGATGATGTGGGTATCCCAGATGTGTGCCTTGGGCACAGCTGATTAGGAGGAAGATACAGGGAGGTGGAGATGCCCAGGCCCAGCCACTGAAGCCCACAGCATAAGTCAGCAATCAGGAACAACATGGGGGAAGTGCCAGAGTGCCTGCCTGCCCTTCTGAGTGTGAACAGCAGAAAGGGCTCAGCAGCTGTGCCTCTGCCTTCCTAGGCGCTGGTCTCTGGCAGAGCATCTCCTGCAGCCTCTCCTAACCAGAAGTCCCAGGGGAGGGAACTCTGGGGAGCAGAGGCCAGCCCAGCTAAGCTGAGAGGACCACGCTTAGTGTGAAGTGGCTCTTCAGGTGCACATTGATACAGATACGCCTTCAACCTGGGAAGGTGGGGGTCAGGTGTGAAGCCTGCATGAGGCACCTGGGGTTGTCCTCTGGGACCAAGCTGGTGGTAGCACCCAGTGCCCAGTGCTTGGCCAGTGAGACCTGAGCCATCCCAGTTTGACCAGGAGCACAGGAGAAGTGCTATGGGGCTGGAATGGGCCACCTCCACTCTGACTTTCAGATGGGGAATGTTACAGACTGGATATTTTTGTCCCCCACCCTCAAGGCCATATGATAAAATCCTAACCTCCAATGTGATGGTGTTAGGAGGTGGGGCCTTTGGGACGTAATTAGGACCCTCCCAAGAAGAGATATGAGAAAACTGATTTTCTCTCTGCCAGGTGAGGATACAACGAGAAGATAGCCGTCTGTAATCTAGGACAAGAACTCTCACCAGAAACATCTGCCAGTGCCTTCATCTTGGACTTCCAGCACCAAGAACTATGAGAAATACATTTTTTTTTGTTTGTTTGTTTAAGCCACCCAGAGTAGGCTAATTTATTGTAGTCACCCGAGCTGACTAAGGGAAGAAGGCAAACTCATACACAGGTACTGTAAGCCAAAATTCATCCTGAGTGAAGCTGTATGGTGGACAACTCAAGTGTTTTGTTGTATTTTGGAGGCCTGAACAGGAAGTGGGAGTGAGCTAAGACAGGTGTGAAGTGAGGGTGGAGGAGAGACTAGCTCTCTCCAGGAAACCATCTGCAGGGTGGTCAAGTGTAGCAGAACCAGGTTAAATAGTAGCCCAGGAGCTGAGCTGGAGGGAGGAGCCAGCACCTCATACAGCATCCTGCTGAGCACTGGCTCTGTTTCCTTAGGGAATCAGGGTGAAGTGGTGATGGAGCAGCAGGAACTGATGAGAGGACTCAGGTTCATGCTGCTGCCATACTGGAAGCTGGGTGGAAAGCAGGAAAAAGGACAAAATGCCTGTAATGCACATTAAGAACAAAGACACTTGTGAACAAGGTCTGAAGTGAAAGTTGCTCGGTCATGTCTAACTCTTTGCAACCCCATGGACTATATAGTCTATGGAATTCTCCAGGCCAGAATACTGGAGTGGGTACCTTCTCCAGGGATCTTCCCAAACCAGGGATTGAACCCAGGTCTCCCGCATGGCAGGTGGATTCTTTACCAACTGAGCCACAAGGGAAGCCCAAGGGTACTGGAGTGGGTAGCCTATCCCTTCTCCAGGGGATCTTCCCAACCGAGGGACTGAACCACCTGAGCTATCAGGGAAGCCCAAACAAGGTCTGAGGCTGAGCTAATTTGCACAGCAGTGGGGGTAGGGCTTCTTCCCCAGGCTTTACCCCCACTTGACCATGAACTGTAGGCTTAATCCCTAACTCCCAGCCTTTGCTCACAGCTGACCTGCTCCACCCCAGGAAGGCAGATGCTCAAGAACTTCTGACCCACCCCAAACCAGGTTTCAAATTTCCACATTAGGTGTCTTCCTCACATTGCCTTCTCTGACCCAAATTGGATGGATTGACCAAAAGAATCAACTCATTAGTGAATAACAAGCAGTGAGATTTATTCATATTATTCATCTGCTCAAAAAGTATTGATTGAGCCTCTGTCAGGTGTGCTGCTGGGGGCTGGGGATATAGCAGGGAGACAGGCAGGAGGGTCCAGCTGCAGAGTCTGTCTGACAAAGAGACGACATCCAGCAGACCCATACCTATTGAATTTGTTGACTTAAAAAATATTCAGAACCTGAAAGTTGACAGTTATGCTTTATTTGGTGGGATTTTTTTAGGACTTCAAGCCTGGGAGGCAGCATCTCAAGTTACCCTGAGAGAACTGCTCTGAGGAGGTGAGGTGTGGGAGACAGGTTATATAGAAGTTTTGCAACAAAGGGCAGATAGTCTGAACATCAGAAGATTATTGTTAATTAAAGGAAAATCATATCTTCAGGTTAAGGAATTTAGCGCTTTTCTATACATGGGAAGATGCAAGAGTCTGGGTGCACTTGAATTATTCCTTTGATTATGCACGTCACCTATCTGGGGCCAGTAACCTGTGTTTTCACCTCACTTTCTGAGTTTTCTCAGGGTTCACCGTATGGGGTTAGCTGCAGTCTGATGTCTGCTAGATGGCAGGTGTTCTTTCCTTCCTGAGTTCCCTCAGGGCTCACCTGCTCACCATTAGTGGTGGCTTCAATTGCTGATGATTGTGACATCCTTTCCATTTCTCTCTTTTCAGTGGTAACAGGTGCTGGAGCAGAAGGGGGCTGAGGAAGGCTGTGTGCAGCAGGAGTGCTGTGTGGTCTAGGGTACCCAGGGAGTGTTTCCTAGAGGAAAGAAGGGTTGAGAGGAGCTCTCCACATTGAGTAGGAATTACCCAACTGGGGGAGGCAGAGAAATGGTGAGGCAAATGGCATATCTGATAGCCTAGCAGATCCAGAACATAGTCTAGCTCTTTGGAAACATGACAGTTGAGGCATTCAATAATGATATTGATAATATTACCAAATTCTTACTCTTATAAGGCAGAATCACATTCCCTTCCCCAACCCATATGTTGAAGCCCTCATTCTCCATTATCTCATAATATAACTTTGTTCAGAGATAGGGTCTCAAAAATGTAATTCAGTAAAATAAGATCACTAGGGTAGGTCTTAATTGAATATGACTAGTATCCTTATAAAAAGAGATTAGGACACAGACCCACACAGAGGGAACAATGTGAAGACAGAGAGAGAATATTATCATCTACCAACAAATGAGAGAGGACCCAGAAGGAATAAACTATGCTGACACCTTGGTCTTGGATGTCTAAGCTCCAGAACCATGAAAAATAAATATCTGTGGTTTAAGCCCCTCAGTCTGAGGCTCTTTGTTATGGCAGCCAGAGCTGACAAATACATTTACTAAGTGCAAGATATTCTAACTAAGCCCTTTATACCTATGACATTATTTCTCAATGTCAACTCTGAGAAGTAGTTGCCACCACTCTCCCAGTTTTGCTGCTGAGGACATCAAGGAACAGGGATAAGAAGTGAAACCACACAAATCCAGAGATTACTGTCTAGATTCATGTTGCTTTACCACTGGATGGTCAGCAAGAACTTGACTTCTACTACAGGATATTCTTGCCCAGGAAGATGAAGTTGCAAATAACTTTAGAGTTTCCTTCAGAAACTAGCTCAAAACTCATTTATTTGGGTAACATAAGACCCAACTTTCTCTCGACAGAGTAAGTAGCCTCATCTAAGAAAAACTGATTGCCCAACTGGACTCAGAAGCTGACCACATACACTCCAAACACTTGTTTCACAGTCCCCTCTGAACCTACTCTCCTTTCAGAGAGGACTTGAACCCACAATCCTGGGTTCTTTAAGGAACTGGAACTCACTGTATTTTCATTGAAACTGGTCTCAGGACTTACTAAAGCTCAGGTTCTTTTTATCTCAGCACAGAAAGAACTCAGCATGAGGCAAGCTGATAGGCAGAGAGTGAGTTTATTAGCATAGGATGCTTGTGAGAGATTCAAGCGGGCAGGCAAAGGAGTGCAGCCCTGAGAACAAAGAGGGCTACATTTTTATAACAAGATAAAAAGTGTGTGTGTGTGTGGGGGGGGCGAAGACCACCTCCTTTTTCATTCTGGGATAGATGGTAAGGCTTACATCATTAGCTCCTCCTTTTAACCTATATGGTCTAACTGGGGCTGTAATGGTACTATTTAAATCATATATATATTAGCAAAAGGGTGGTAGCATATACTAAAATATGGTAATTCATCTCAGGTTTCAGTAGAGTGTCCCCTCTCCCCTCTATGTCTTTCCTACATACAGATGCTACTCTTCAAGGATTGTTAACTCGCTGACTTCATGTAACAAGATGTAGATACGTATCTATTGTCTTGTACTTTAACTGCACATGTAGATTGTTTCTTGGTTACTGGATTGTTTTCTTGAGTGGTCATTAGCTTACAACAGTCTCACAAACCCTTTAAAAATTCTTTTTCCATCTTTAACCTCATAGTGGGTTTTCTAAATTCACTCTTTAGTTATCCTACTCTATCACTATTGGGTTTCCCAGATGGCACTTGTAAAGAACACATCTGCCAAAGCAGGAGACAGAAGAGATGCAGGTTCACCTCCTGGGTGGGAAGATCCCCTGGAGGAGGGCATGACAACCCACTCCAGTATTCTTGCCTGGAGAATCCCGTGGACAGAGGAACCTGGCGGATTATGGTCCATAGGGTTGCAAGGAGTCAGACACGACTCAGCGACTTAACATGCATGCATATGTGAACCCCTACCACATTGCTGTGTCCAACAGTCCTATTGCATTGTGATTTTGCTCAAGACCAGTTAGGCCACCAGCACTGAAAGATCTACATTAAGTCGGACCATACAAACTTTGTAAATATCCCATCTCTGCCTCTCCCTTTCGGCCAGGAGTCTGTAAAAAATGCTGCTGCTGCTGCTAAGTCACTTCAGTCATGTCCAATTCTGTGCAACCCCGTAGACGGCAGCCCTCCAGGCTCCCCCCTCTCTGGGATTCTCCAGGCAAGAACACTGGAGTGGGTTGCCATTTCCTTTTCCAATGCGTGAAAGTGAAAAGTGAAAGTGAAGTCGCTCAGTCGTGTCTGACTCTTAGCGACCCCATGGGCTGCAGCCCACCAGGCTCCTCCATCCATGGGATATTCCAGGCAAGAGTACTGGAGTAGGTTGCCATCGCCTTCTCCCTGTAAAAGCTACACCTCCCCAAAATGAAGGGAACAGTAGAACATGGCTTTGCTTGACCAGCTGATTATTTTGGTTGTCTTTTGGGAGGAGCTGATGGTCAGGAGGTTAAGCAACTTGTCCTGAATCATGCAGCTAGTGAGTGTTGAGATATTTCATCAAAGAGCTGGGGTCCTAGTCAAAAAGTTTCCATCAGTTAATACCATAGTTTGCTTTCCTCTTACAGGATGAGGGGATTTAACTTTTCAGTTCTCAGTGACCTGTCTCACTTCTGCTAAAGTTCTATTCCCTCAAACTGCCTCTGTGTCTTTTTGGCTCCCCTTCCTGACCTCTCTGCATGGAGCAGTTTTGCCAGGGAGTCAGGATAAGTTTCCAAGGAGGAAAGTTTGGTATAGATTCTTTGGAGGTAGATGGGCCTGGGTTCAAATGTTAGTTCATGACCAGCTGAGAGAAGACTTTGATTCCTTAACGTCTTTGAACTTTGGCCTGAGATATGACATCTATCAATCTTCTGTATTCTCAGGGTATATATACCAGTGCACACCACCCACACATGTCTGCACATGATAGGGTGCTAGTCAATGAGAGCAAAGCTGGAGTCTGACATCTAATGTGAAAATAGGGGTTGAAAACCCAAGATTATTTATGTAGTCATCACGGTGCCTGGCAATTAAAGGTGCTCAATAAATGAGAGATTAAAAAATAGAGATGGAAACGTGATTTACAAGAGCATGGACATGCTCAAGTGGTATTGTCCTTGCAGACCAGGCAAAGGCAGAAGAAAGGAAGCAAATGGGACAGGGATAGGCTTTATACTTTCAGCTGATAAAAATGACCACCTGCAGACAATACTGTATGGCTGCTGGGTTTGGGAATGGCAGGGTGGAAGGTAATATTATACCTTAGTTCTCAGGTTTCAGATCTATTTTTCAACTTCCAGACTCCATAGAAAAAGTAAAGAAATGTACTGAGTAAGAAACAACCTCCCTGGATCTCAATTTTTTTTTTTCTGATTTGCAAAAAGATTATAATGCTTATTCCATGTTGTTACAGTTAAATGAGATAAACTGACAAGTATATACATATACTTGTCACTGGGCTTCCCTGGTGCCTCAGTTAGCAAAGAATCTGCCTGCAGTGTGAGAGACTTGGAGTCAGTAGCTGGGTTGGAAAGATTCCCTGGAGGAGGGCATGGCAGCCCATTCCAGTATTCTTGCCTGGAGAATCCCCATGGACAGAGGAGCCTGGTGGGGTACAGTTTATGGGGTCACAGAGTCGGACACGACTGATCAATTAAGCATAGCACACATATGCATATGATATAAATTAGAAAAGTGTCAGCTGCTCTCCCTCTTGCCTGGCAGAGTCTCTGTTGGGTTTGTGGTAGAGCCAGGACAAGGAAATGAGGCGTAATTGCTAGAAGAAGAGGGTCAGTGTGCCCACAGATATAAGGTAGAGGGGCAAGTGGTAGATTTAGAGAACAAAAATCCAGTCAGCGCTGTGGGGGGAGATGCTGCTGATGACTGGGAGGGGAGGATGGAGGGTAGCCAAGCTGGAAGCTTTGGGCTCTTGTCTAGGCTGTTCCAGACCAGTCAGACTTGGAAATGCTATAAACACTGCCAGATCCTGAAAAAGCACAATTACTAAGGCTCCCGTACTCATGAGCAAAAATGATTTAGGCCTTTGTCTACAGGTCAAGAGGTGGGCTACCCTGAAGTCCTGCCGGTGAACCTGCTCATAAATCAGTGGATTCTGGGGGCATGTGTGCACACATTGTGTTCTCCCGCACCCTATGCAAGGTACCACTTCACCTTTTCTCCAGCACCATATTGAGATCAGCTAGCTTCATATCCCCACCAGCAACTGGTACAGCTGATGTCAGTGCCAGTGTACCTGGGATATATGTGTGGTGGTATCTCACTGTGGCTTTTTCTGGCAATTTCTCAATGCCAAATCATGTTGATTACCTTGTCACGTGCTTATTTGCCACTTGTATATTCTCCTCTGTGTAATGTCTCTTCATGTCTTTTGGCCATTTTCTATTAGACTATTTGACTTTTTTTGCTCAGTTTTGAGAATTTATTATATGTTCTAGCTACTAGCCCTCTGTGTGATATGTGGTTTGCACATGTCTTTTCTGTAGCCTGTATTTTCATCCTCTTAACAGGGCCTTTCACAGGGCAAATGTCTTCATTTTGATAAAGCTTAATTCATCAATTTTTTTATGAATTATGCTTTTGGTGTCATCTAAGAAGGTGAACTCTGGGAGTTGGTGATGGACAGGGAGGCCTGGCGTGCTGTGATTCATGGGGTCGGAAAGAGTCAGACAGGACTGAGCGACTGAACTGAATTGAACTGAACTGAAGAATTATTTGCCTAGTTCTAGACACTGAAAGTTTTCTCCTATGTTTTAAACTAAAGATTTTATAGATTTATGTTTTATATTTAATCCCATGATTCATTTTGAATTAATTTTAAAATAATGTATGAGATTTAAATCTAGGGTAGTATTTGCCTATGGATGACCAATTGCTCCAGTGTCATTTGTTGAAAAGACATCTTAAGTAGTTTTTAATGAGTAAAATCACCTAGCTGGGCCTGCTCATGGATCAAAGGATTGAACAAATACCAAAGGAGAGCTAGCTGGCTGCGGACTGGCCCATCCCCTGGTCGGGGGCAGAGAGGCAGACAGGCAACAGCCAGAGCAGAAAGGCAAGGGGCAATCTTGGCCCCAGAGATGGCATCCTCCACCAGATTGTGAGCAGGTTCCTAGTTGCTAACCAAGTCTTCCTGGGGTACTGGACAGTTGACCTCTGCCAGGAGGGTCGCAGCCAGAGATCAGCTCCCCAGAGGAGACACAGGGCACATCTGAGATGGCAATCTTGCAGAGCATCCAGGAATCTGAGGGGCTGTGACTGGGGAGGTGTTTAAGATGCATAAACCACCTGGTACAGTGCGCTTGCCAAGCACCTGGTCGCCTGAGCTGCTTGGACCAGGGAAGGGCACAAAATGCAGGCCCAACTGAGTCTGTGCCTTTGCGGAGTACCTGAGAACCTGAACTTGAGCAGCTTAGATCTGGAAAGTGCATGAAACCCAGGGCCTGCTTTGGAAAGTTCCCCTGAAGAGCAACCTGGAGCCTGAGCAGTGTAGATTGAGAAAGCACACACACTGTGAGATGGGGCAAACCCAGTGTGGTCCATACACTGCGAGCACTCCACACCCATGCCAGTGATATTTGTTTGCAGTGTTCCTCGCTCCCCACAGCACAACTCAACAAGTGAGCCTAAATAAGTGACCACCTTTGCCCCCTTGTGTCAGGGCAGAAATTAGACACTGGAGAGACTTGCAAACAGAGGAAGCCAAAATAAACAGAGAAGAGGGAACCACTTTGAAAGTGACAGGTGCAACAGATTAAAACCCTGTAGTTAACAGTGACTAAGCATTGGAAGGGGCCTATAGTCCTTGAGAAGAAGTATAAGGAACAATCTGAAACTTAAATGACCCCACACTGCCCTCAACAGCTCCAGAGAAATTCCTAGATATATTTTACTATTATCATTTTTAAAATTAATTTTTAAGTCCTTCATTACCCCTTTTTCATTTTTATAACCTATTACCTCACAAAAAAGACCCTGTTTTAAAACAAATTTCATATATATATATATTATAATTTTTGTGATTTTGTTTTATATTTCTAATATTGTATTTTTGAGACTCTAACCTCTGCTCTAGATTTTTAATCTTTGCTTTTTGGTATATGTTATCAAGTTTGTACCTTTATGAATCTAATCTTCAGTACCCATTTTTACTTAGGGGTGTGATTACTGGCTTGACTGCTCTCTCCCCTTTTGACTCTCCTTTTTCTCCCCCAGGTCAAATCTATCTCCTCCCTTCCCCTTCTCTTCTCTCCATAACTCTGTGAATCTCTTTAGGTGTTCTGGGCTGTGGAGAACACTTAGGGAACTGATTACTGGCTAGAATGGTCTCTCCCCTTTTGACTCCCCCTCTTCTCCTCCTGGTCACCTCTATCTCCCTTCTCCCTCTTCTCTTCTCCATGCAACTCTGTGAACCTCTCTGGATGTCCCTCACTGTGGAGAATCTTTTCACCATTAACCTAGATGTTTTATCATTGGTGCTGTATGGATGGAGAAGTCTTGAGGCTACTGTAAGAATAAGACTGAAGGCCAGAGTCAGGAGGCTTAAATACAAAACTTGAGAACACCAGAAAACTCCTGACTCCGTGGAACATTAATCGACAAGAGCTCATCTAAAACCTCCATACCTACACTGAAATCAAGCTCCACCCAAGAGCCAACAAGTTTCAGAGCAAGACATACCAAGCTAATTCTCCAGCAATACAGGAGCATAACCCTGAGCCTTAAAATACAGGTGACCAAAAGTCACACCAAACCCATAGACACCTGAAAACTCACCACTGGACACTTCATTGTGCTCCAAAGAGAAAAGATCCAGCTCCACCCACCAGAACATGAAAGCAAGCTTCCCTAATCAGGAAATCTTGACAAGCCACTCATCCAACCCCACACACGGAGAAACCTCCACAATAAAAAGGAGTCACAAACTTCCAGCATACGGAAAGGCCACTCCAAACACAGCAATCTAAACAAAATGAAAAGGCAGGGAAATATTCAGCAGGTAAAGGAACATGATAAATGCCCACTGAAGCAAACAAAAGAGGAGGAGATAGGGAGTCTACCTGAAAAAGAATTCAGCATAATGATAGTAAAGATGATCCAAAATCTTGAAAACAAAATGGAGTTACAGATAAATAGACTGGAGACAAGGATTGAGAGATGCAAGAAATGTTTAACAAGGACCTAGAAGAAATAAAAAAGGGTCAATCAATAATGAATAATGCAATAAATGAGATCAAAAAGCACTTTGGAGGGAACCAACAGTAGAATAACTGAAACAGGAGATAGGATAAGTGAGGTGGAAGATAGAATGGTGGTAATAAATATTCAGCAGGTAAAGAGCAGAGAGGAAAAGTGGAGAGGAAAAAAGGAAAAAGAATTAAAAGAAATGAGGACAATCTCAGAGACCTCTAGGTCAATGTTAAACACTCCAACATTTGAATCATAGGAGTCACAGAAGAAGGAGACAAAAAGAAAGGTCATGAGAAAATACTTGAGGAAATAATAGTTGAAAACTTCCCTAAAATGGGGAAGGGAATAGCCACCCAAATCCAAGAAGACCAGAGAGTCCCAAACAGGATAAACCCAAGGCTAAACACCCCATGACACATAGTAATCAAATTAACAAAGATCAAATACAAAGAGCAATATTAAAAGCAACAAGAAAAAAGCAACAAATAACACACAAAGGGATTCCCATATGGATAATAGCTGATCTTTCAATAGAAACTCTTCAGGCCAGAAGGGAATGGCAGGACATACTTAAAGTGATGAAAGAGAAAAACTTACAACCCAGATTGTAGTACATATCCCACTGTACCCAGCAAAAATCTCATTCAAATATGAAGGAGAAATCAAAAGCTTCGCAGACAAGCAAAAGCTCAGAGAATTCAGCACCACCAAATCAGCTCTTAAACAAATGCTAAATGATCTTCTCTAGACAGGAAACACAGAAATGCATTATAAATGCGAACCCAAAACAACAAAGTAAATGGCAACGGGATCATACTTATCAATAATTGCCTTAAATGTAAATGGGTTGAATGCCCCAACCAAAAGACAAAGACTGGCTGAATGAATATGAAAACAACACCCCTATATATGCTGTCTACAAGAGACCCACCTCAAACCTAGGGACACATACAGACGGAAAGTGAAGGGCTGCAAAAAGATATTCCATGCAAATAGAGACCGAAAGAAAGCAGGAGTAGCAATACTCACATCAGATATAATAGACTTTAAAACAAAGGCTGTGAAAGAGACAAAGAAGGACACTACATCATGATCAAAGGATCAATCCAAGAAGAAGATATAACAATTATATATATATATGCACCCAACATAGGAGCACTGCAATATGTAAGACAAATGCTAACAAGTATGAAAGGGGAAATTAACAATAACACAATAATAGTGGGAGACTTTAATACCCCACTCACACCTACGGATAGATCAACTAAACAGAAAATTAACAAGGAAACACAAACTTTAAATGATACAATAGACCAGTTAGACCGATTGATATCTATATGACATTTCACCCCAAAACAATGAATTTCACCTTTTTCTCAAGCTCACACGGAACCCTCTCCAGGATAGATCACATCTTAGGCCATAAATCTAGCCTTGGTAAATTCAAAAAAATTGAAATCATTCCAAGCATCTTTTCTGACCACAATGCAGTAAGATTAGATCTCAATTACAGAAGAAAAACTATTAAAAATTCCAACATATGGAGGCTGAACAACACGCTGCTGACTAACCAACAAATCACAGAACAAATTAAAAAAGAAATCAAAATATGCATAGAAATGAATGAAAAGGAAAACACAACAACCCAAAACCTGTGGGACACTGTAAAAGCAGTGCTAAGGGGAAAGTTCATACCAATACAGGCATACCTCAGGAAACAAGAAAAAAGTCAAATAAATAACCTAACTGGACACCTAAAGCAACTAGAAAAGGAAGAAATGAAGAACCCCAGGATTAGTAGAAGGAAAGAAATCTTAACAATTAGGGCAGAAATAAATGCAAAAGAAACAAAAGAGACCATAGCAAAAATCAACAAAGCCAAAAGCTGGTTCTTTGAAAGGATAAATAAAATAGACAAAACTTTAGCAAGACTCATCAAGAAACAAAGGGAGAAAAATCAAATCAATAAAATTAGAAATGAAAATGGAGAGATCACAACAGAAAGCACTGAAATACAAAGGATCATAAGAGACTACTATCAGCAATTATATGCCAATAAAATGGACAACGTGGAAGAAATGGACAAATTCTTAGAAAAGTGCAACTTTCCAAAACTGAGCCAAGAAGAAATAGAAAATCTTAACAGACCCATCACAAGCACGGAAATTGAAACTGTAATCAGAAAACTTCCAGCAAACAAAAGCCCAGGTCCAGACGCCTTCACAGATGAATTCTACCAAAAATTTAGAGAAGAGCTAACACTTATCCTACTGAAACTCTTCCAGAAAATTGCAGAGGAAGGTAAACTTCCAAACTCATTCTCTGAGGCCACCATCACCCTAATACCAAAACCAGACAAAGATGCCACAACAAAAGAAAACTACAGGCCAATATCACTGATGAACATAGATGCAGAAATCCTTAACAAAATTCTAGCAATCAGAATCCAACAACACATTAAAAAGATCATACTCGATGACCAAGTGGGCTTTATCCCAGGGATGCAAGGATTCTTCAATATCCACAAATCAATCAATGTAATACACCACATTAACAAATTGAAAAATAAAAGCCATATGATTATCTCAGTAGATGCAGAGAAAGCCTTTGAAAATATTCAACATCCATTTATGATAAAAACTCTCCAGAAAGCAGGAATAGGAGGAACATACCTCAACATAATAAAAGCTATATACGACAAAACCACAGCAAACAGTATCCTCAATGGTGAAAAATTGAAAGCATTTCCCTAAAGTCAGGAACAAGACTAGGATGCCCACTTTCACCGCTACTATTCAACATAGTTTTGGAAGTTTTGGCCTCAGCAATCAGAGCAGAAAAAGAAATAAAAGGAATCCAAATTGGAAAAGAAGAAGTAAAACTCTCACTGGTTGCAGATGACATGATCCTCTACATAGAAAACCCTAAAGACTCCACCAGAAAATTACTAGAGCTAATCAATGAATATATAATGTTGCAGGATATAAAATCAACACACAGAAATCCCTTGCATTCCTATACACTAACAATGAGAAAATAGAAAGAAAAATTAAGGAAACAATTCCATTCACCATTGCAACGAAAAGAATAAAATACTTAGGAATATATCTACCTAAAGAAACTAAAGACCTATATATAGAAAACCATAAAACACTGGTGAAAGAAATCAAAGAGGACACTAATAGATGGAGAAATATACCATGTTCATGGATCAGAAGAATCAATATAGTGAAAATGAGTATACTACCCAAAGCAATCTATAGATTCAATGCAATCCTTATCAAGCTACCGAGGGTATTTTTCACAGAGCTAGAACAAATAAATTCACAATTTATATGAAAATAGGAAAAACCTCGAATAGCCAAAGCAATCTTGAGCAAGAAGAATGAACTGGAGGAATCAACCTGCCTGACTTCAGGCTCTACTACAAAGCCACAGTTATCAAGATAGTATGGTACTGGCACAAAGACAGAAATATAGATCAATGGAACAAAATAGAAAGCCCAGAGATAAATCCACGCACCTATGGACACCTTATCTTTGACAAAGGAGGCAAGAATATACAATGAATTAAAGACAATCTCTTCAACAAGTGGTGCTGGGAAAACTGGTCAACCACTTGTAAAAGAATGAAACTAGAACACTTTCTAACACCATACACAAAAAATAAACTCAAAATGGATTAAAGATCTAAACATAAGACCAGAAACTATAAAAACTCCTAGAGGAGAACATAGCCAAAACACTCTCCGACATACATCATAGCAGGATCCTCTATGACCCACCTCCCAGAATACTGAAAATAAAGTAAACAAATGGGACCTAATTAAACTTAAAAGCTTCTACACAACAAAGGAAACTATAAGCAAGGTGAAAAGACAGCCTTCAGAATGGGAGAAAATAATAGCAAATGAAGCAACTGACAAACAACTAATCTCAAAATATACAAGCAACTCCTACAGCTCAATTCCAGAAAAATAAATGACCCAATCAAAAAATGGGCCAAAGAACTAAATAGATATTTCTCTGAAGAAGACATACAGATGGCTAACAAACACATGAACAGATGCTCAACATCACTCATTATCAGAGAAATGCAGATGAATGGATAAGAAAGCTGTGGTACATATACAAAATGGAGTATTACTCAGCCATTAAAATAAATACATTTGAATCAGTTCTAATGAAGTGAATGAAACTGGAGCCTATTATACAGAGGGAAGTAAGTGAGAAAGAAAAATACCAATACAGTATACTAATGCATATATATGGAATTTAGAAAGATCCTAACAATAACCCTGTATGTGAGACAGCAAAAGAGACACAGATGTATAGAACAGTCTTTTGGACTCTGGGAGAGGGAGAGGGTGGGATGATTTGGGAGAATGGCACTGAAACATGTATAATAGCATATATGAAATGAATTGCCAGTCCAGGTTCAATGCATGATACTGGATGCTTGGGGCTGGTGCACTGGGATGAACCAGAGGGATAGTACGGGGAGGGAGGAGGGAGGGGGGTTCAGGATGGGGAACACATGTATACCTGTGGTGGATTCATGTTGATGTATGGCAAAACAAGTACAGTATTGTAAAGTAATTAACCTCCAATTAAAACAAATGAATTTATACTAAAAAAAAAGAAAAAAGGGATAGAACTCAAAGTCAGAAATTAAAGAGAAGACATTTCAAGTGATACCACAGAAACACAAAGGATTGTAAGTGACAGGTACGAACAATTATATGTCAACAAATTGGATAACCTAGAAGAAATGGATAAATTTCTAGAAACACAGTACCTATCAAAACTGAATCATGAAGAAATAGAAAATTTGAACAGACCAATAAAAAGTAAGGAGACTGAATCAATAGTTAGAAAGAAAAGCCCAGGAAAAGATAGTTTCACTGGTGAATTATACCAAAGACTTAAAGAAGAATAACACCAATCCATCTCAAAGTTTTCTAAAAAAATGAAGAGGAGGGAACACACTTAAACTCATTTTACAAGGGCAGCATCACTCTAATAGAAAGCTGAATAAGGGTACTACAAGAGAAAGAAACTACAGGCCAATATACCTGATAGGCTATAGATGCAAAAATTCTCAACAAAATATTAGCAAATCAAATTCACCATCACATTAAAAGGACTATACACCATGATCACATGGGATTTATCTCTGGGTTGCAAGGATGGTTCAGCATATGAAAATCAATTAATGTGTACACCACATTATAATGAAAGATAAAAATCATAAAATTATCTCAATAGATACAGAATAAGCATTTGACAAAACATCCTTTCATGATTAAAAACACTTAACAAAATTTGGTATAGAAGAAATATACTTTAACGTAAAGGCCACACATGACAAGCCCACAGATAGCACCATACCAAAAGGTGAAAGATTGAAAGTTTTTCCTCTAAGATCTGTAACAAGACAAGAATGTCCATTTAACACTTAGTACTGGAAGTCCTAGCCAGACTAATCTGGCAGAAAAGAAATAAAAGTTATCTAAATCAGAAAGTGAAAAGTGTTAGTTGCTCAGTCGTGTCCAACTCTTTGCCATCCCATGGACCGTAGCCTCTGTCTATAGACTTCTCCAGCAAGAATACTAGAGTGGGTTTCCATTCCTTTCTCCAGGGCATCTTCCTGACCCAGGGGTCTCCCACATTGAAAGCAGGTTCTTTACCATCTGAGCCACCGAAGCCCTATCCAAATCAGAAAGGGCTGATTTTTGAATCAGCTGATTGTTGAATCCAACAATCAGGGCTGATTGTTGAATCCAAACAATTCAATTAAAAATGGGCAGAAGATCTGAATAGACATTTTCTTCATGGGGTCGCAAAGAGTCGGACACGACTGAGATACTGAACTGAACTGAACATAAAACTGTTTTGGCTTACAGATGATCTGATCTTATACATAGAAATCCCAAGATCCCACCAAAAACCTTTTAGAATTAACCAGTGAATTCAGTAAAGTGCATTGCATCACACAAAATTAACAGACATAATTATTTCTTTTCTATACACTAACAACATTATATTTGAAAAAGATATGAAAAATCCCATTCACAATAGCATAAAAAAATACTTAGGAATAAATTTAACTAAGCAGATGAAAGATGTATACACTAAGTGCTATAATACTTTCATGACAGAGATTGAAGAAGACACGAACAAATGCAAAGAGATCTCATGTTTTTGAATTGAAAGAATAAATATTGTTAAAATGTCTGTACTACTCTAAGCCATATATAAAATCAATTCCAATGACATTTTTCACAGAAAGAGAATGGCAATCCTAAAATCTCTGTGGAACCACAAACAACCAATATAGCCAAAGCAATATTAAGAAGAAACAAAGTTGGAGGCATCGCACTTCCTTATTTCAAACTGTGCTACTAAGCTATAGTAATCAAAACAGTATGATACTGGCATAAAAACAAACCCGTACTAATGGAGCAGGTTGACAGTACAGAAATAAGCTCTTGCATATTACTTGCATAGGCAAGTAATATTTGACAAAGAAGCCAAGTGTAGTCAAAGGGAAATGAACTTTTCAATAAGTAATGCTGGGAAAACTACATAACGGCATGCAGAAGATTGATATTAGCCCCAATCTTATCACTCACAAAAATTAACTTGAAATGGATTAAAGACTTGAAAATAAGACCTGAGACTCTAAAACTCTTAAGCAAACAAACAAGCAACAGGAAAAAACCTCCTTGGTGTTGGTCTTAGCAGTGATTTTTTTTTTTTTTGCAAAGGCAATAAAAACAAAAATAATCAAGCGGGACTATATCAAACTTAAACGCTTCTCCACAGCAAAAGAAACCATCAACAAAATGAAAAGGCAACATATGGAATGGGAGAAAATATTTTCAAATCATATATTAATATCTAATAAGAGGTTAGCATCCAAAATATATAAAACTCATATAACTCAATGGAAAAAAAATCCAAACAATTCAATTAAAAATGGGCAGAAGATCTGAATAGACATTTTCTTCATGGGGTCGCAAAGAGTCGGACACGACTGAGCTACTGAACTGAACTGAACTGAAATGCAAACAAATACATGAAAAGGTGCTCAGCATCACAAACCATTAGGAAAATGAATATCTAAACAATGGGGTATCACCTTATACCTATTAGAATGGCTATTATCAAAAAGACAAGAATTAACAAGTGCTAGTGAGGATGTAGAAAAAAGGAAATCCTTATGCACTTTTAGTGGAAATATGAATTTGTGTAGCCACTATGGAGAACTGCATGGAGGATCCTAAACAATGAAAAATAGAACTATCATGCGATCCATACATCCCACTTCTGGTTATATTTCCAAAGGAAGTGAAAACAGCCTCTTGAAGACATATCTGCACTTCCATGTTCTTTGCAGCATTATTCACAATAGCCAAGAGGAGGAAACAACCCAAGAGTCTGTCAACAGATGAATGGATAATGGAATGTTATTTAGCCATGAGAAAGAAGGAATCTCTGCCATTTTTAGTAACACGGATGGAAACATGATGGCTTTATGCTAAGTGAAATAAGTCAGACAGAGAAAGACCAGTACTATACAATATCACTTATATGTGGAATCTTTAGAAAACAAACTCACAGAAACAGAGTAGAATGGTGTTGCCAGGGGTTAGGGGGTAGGAGAAAGAGGGAGACTTGGTCAAAAGGCACAAACTTCTAGTTAAAAGACAAATCAGTTTTAAAGCTCTAATGTACTGCTGCATGGTTATTATAGTTCATAATACTGTATTATGTACTTGAAACTTGCTAGTAGATATTAAATGTTCTCACCACAAAAAGTAGTCATATGACTTTATGGAAGGGATAGTTAAGGCTGCGGCAGTAACTACTTTGCAATATATAAGTATATAAATTCAACACATACTCCTTAAACTAACACAATGTCATAACGTCAATTTTATCTGAAAAAATATTTTTGGATGCATCATCCAGTTATTAAAATTTATAACAGATAACTCTGATATACGGATCCCTTGTAGACTTATTTCTATTATCTGCTTTTTCTCTTGATCTTGTTTTTGTGTGCCTGTTAACATTTATTTGAATATTAGGCCCTATAAATGAAACATAGTAGTGGCTCTAGATGGTATCATTTTCCTTCCGAAGGTATTTACTCTCTCCTTCAGCAGTGATATGGAGGAAGAACAGGTCTCTTCAATTTTGTCAGAGACTGAGGGGCCGTCAGTCTGAGCTCCATCCTTTGTAAGGATTAGTCTGCCGCTGATACACTCCCTCTTTTAAGCTATAGCCTTTCTAACCAAAATACCCTGGGGTGTTTATCAAAGTTTGTCTTCCTATGTGGGTTGTGAAGGCCAGCTTTTATTTCCCTAGCATTCCAATCTGTGATAAATTACATTTCAGATCCTTTCTGCTTGATTTCTTTGTCTGTAGAAATCTTAAGCCTGTGCTGCTTAAGAATGGGGAGGCACCTTGAAGGAGCAGGAAGAAATACAGTGCTTTCTGAAAGCATCCCCCTGCTTTCTGGGACCTCTCATTCTGTGTGGGCAAGCTAGAACTCCAGCTTCTAAATTCGCGGTCCCATGGTATTGCTGAAATTCTCTTGGCTGCTCCAAACATGGCAGTCATTCTTGGCCCAGCACCTCAGCCTCCCTCTTAACCCTATCTGCTGAGCCTGAAAGGCCCAGGGACAGTCATGGCAGGACATGGGCTCAGTGCAGAGAGCTCTCTTCACTTGGGGACCTCAGGCACAGAGGACCTTCTTCATCTGGTGCCCTAAACAGACTTCCTGTCTTGTTCTGGTCTTTGGACATGCTTTATTTATAGTTTCCCTTCATGGGAGTGTTGGTCTGCTCTGAGCTGCCTGTCACAGCCAGAAGCAGGAGTCCTCCAGAACCTGTATTTTGGTCAACATTTGCCTGACCCCCAAATCCTTAATGTTTCTACTCTAGCAGAAAGCAGTATATCTAGTTTTCATGCCAATATGCCCACAAATAATAAAAAATGTGTTAAGAGATATATGCACACAAACACACAAACTCTTACTTTATATAAATTATACCAGAGTTTCCTGCTTTTACTGCAGGCACCAGAAAACAGTTGCTCTGGATTCATTTGAAGTAGTAGTCTAAGTCCCAATTTAAATACAAATAGGAAAACAAATCATGGCCAAGGGAGTTTGACTTTTTCTAGGTCCTAGGTGCCAACCAGCTTTCACAGGCGTGCAGAGAACCACAGACCCCTGAGTTCCAACGACAGTTACTGGGGCTCTGCCCAGTCATTCGGAATGGCTATGAGTAGGTCCTGTTCGGAGAACGCAATGGCAACTCACTCCAGTACTCTTGCCTGGAAAATCCCACGGACGGAGGAGACTGGTAGGCTGTAGTCCATGGGGTCGCTAAGAGTTGGCCACGACTGAGCGACTTCACTTTCACTTTTTACTTTCATGCATTAGGGAAGGAAATGGCAACCCACTCCAGTATTCTTGCTTGGAGAATCCCAGGGACAGAGGAGCCTAGTGGGCTGCTGTCTATGGGGTCGCACAGAGTCGGACACGACTGAAGCGACTTAGCAGCAGCAGGTCCTGATCATATGCTTTTCCCAACATCTTACGTCTATGGACTCTTCCCTCCTGGGGACTTCAGTCTGCCTCTGACAAAACCCTCTGCTGCCTCTCGCCCAGCCTGCCCTACCCTCCTACTGTGCCAGGAGTCCCACGTGGTTTTTTTTCTCAGGCTTGCTTGGACCCACATGGGCTTGGGATCCCCTGTTATTCTCCCTTTCACCAGCCTCTTATCTGGGCCTCTCCCTTCAGCCACATTTTTGGGGGCTCTTGAACTCTCTCAAGGTCTTCTATACCTCCTCTCTGTATTGCTGGATCCTCAGTGAAAACACTCGTCCCTCCCTTCCATCTTCCCTGGCCTCTCACAGTTGAAGACACCACCTCCAGGAGGCCTTCCTGGATTCCTGGTGTGGTGAGCTGGAGATGCCTGCAGCTGGATACCCACAGCTGCCCATGGCCATGGTGCTTCCCGCCCAGGCTGCTGCTTATGTTCTGTTCTGTTTATGTCTCACCTTGGTCTCTTGCATTCTCCTCCCTGCCCTGCTCAGAGAGTGTACCTTACTGCCGGATAGTGATGCTGAAGTCAGCCTACTTCCAGCTCTGAGGAGGCAACACCAGTAGAACCAAAGGGGACAAGAGACCCTGTTTTAGGAAATGGGCCATGGGCGCCAGCAGGATTTCAGTGGACTGTAGATGGGGAAGGGGACGAGGCATTGATTTTGGACCCACAGTCTGAGCAAATATGGGATGGCATTTATGAACCCAGTGGGCATACCAGCCTGGCTAGAACATTGCATCCCCTGCTCTGTGCTCAGAGGGGAAACAGATGCAGAGAGGGGAATCCAGAACCTCAACATCAGAGTCAGGATTTGAGCCCAGGGTCTGGGCTGCCCATCCGTAGCTCTGGTCTCAGACCTGCTTCCTTTCAGTCCTGGGAGCCAACCTGCAGACCAGGGGCCTAGATCCGGGTGTGGCCTCCCATTCAGTCTCCAGCGAGAGCCTGAACCAAAACTGAGAGGCTGCGGGATGAGTGGGAAGGGGCACAGGGTTGAGGGGAAAGGGCAGAGCTGTGCCTCAGGGTCACAGGATTTCCATTTAACCCAGCAGCCTTGAGGGCTGAGAAGGAAAGGGATCTGGAGGAAGATGGAAGAGGACGAGGCAAATCCTCTGGCAGGCAGAGCTGGTAAAGTTCACTGCTGGCAGCACCTGTGATCCTCTGGCAACTTGGGTGTTCCCAGGTGAGGGCTGCTACTGATGTGACTTGGAACCTGTTTTCTCAGGGTGGGGGGGTTCTGCTAGTCCCTGCCTTTGCTGGGGCCTCCAACAGGCCTCTTACCTCTTCTCTTCCACACCTATGGTCCAAAGACCCTCCTGGCTACAGACCGTGGGGTCGCAAAGAGTCGGACATGACTGAGCCACTAACACTTGCACTTCATGCCTTCCACACCCAGACACAGGAACGTCTCAAGGGGCCCAGGCCATTGCTGCCCTCAGCTCTGGTGCTGAAATCAGGAGAGGCGAGTGTGATTCTGTGGAGTTACCACTTCTGGGACTAGGAGAGAGATCTTCCTGAAAGGGAAGGGTGTTGGGCTGGTGGGAACAGGTTGAGGATGTGGGACAGTCTTTGTGGGCCCATGTGGGGAGGATCATAGTGCCGGCTGTATTCATGCAGGGTCCAGCAGGAAGCGGATGGCACAGTGCATCAGAGTATGAGGAGGGTGTTTTAATAAAAGACATTTACAAAGCATGGGTGTAGAGAAACCTCAAGAGTGAATGCAGTTTCCTGGGCCTCAGAACTTCAGAGCTGTTACCACCCCAGGTTGGAGGGGTTGGGAGAGGGAGAGTTGCCAGAACCCAGAGGTAAGAGAGCTTCCTGACAGCAGCTGGGACCTTTGTTCAGTTGAAGGTGACAGGTGGCCAGCTGGGACCCTGCCAAGAGAGGAGAAGCAGGCCTGCTTCTGCCTCTGACCTCCAGCTGGCCAAACCCTACCAGGAGCAGAAGGCCAGGGGGATTGTTGGCAGTCTGTGCAGTCAGGCAGCAGGGTGGTGAAGGATAGAGGTGGGTGCTGCAGAGGGATGATAGACAGCTATGGGCAGGGAGCACTTTGTGGGTCAGTTGGAGATTGAAGGCTTTGCTCCTGCTCTGTCCCGGGTGCCTGGCCCTGGATGTGTCTGCTCACACTGGGGGCTGATGGTGGCTTTCCTGAGTCCCAGCCCTCGATCCTACACTCCTTTGGAAACCAGGCCCAGGGAACCAAACTTGGGGCCTCTAAACTTTCTACCCCCAGGCAGACACAGCTTTCTCTCCTTGGGGATCCTGGATGTCCCAGGACCTTTTTTGCCTCCTCCTCCTCCTCCTCCTCCTCCTCCTCCTCCTCCTCCTTTTTCTTCTTCTTGAGCCAGAAAATGTAACATCTGGGCCAGGAAACAGGATGGAGATGGGTCAGTCAAGCTGTAGGCATGTCTTCCTTGGGGACATGGGGCTTGGAGCAGGCACTCACCCACCTCCAGCTAGGATCGCCAGGGGCAGAGCAAAGCCGATGCCCATAGCCCACATGAAGTTCTTCCCAGTCCATGCTGTGGGGAGAGGGGGAAAGGGAGAGCCAGTAATTAGGGAGCAGACAGGGCTATCTCAGCTCCAAGAGAAGACTGCGTTCTTTCCTTCTTTTATTCACCCACTCAGTCATCTGTTTGTAGACACTGAGCACCTACTGTATGCCCACCTAAATCTAGAGATGATTTGAACAGGATCCCTGATCTCTAGGAGGGAAAGAAACCAAAGAGTTTGCTGTGGTGTCCCAGGGGAGCAGAGCAGGGCAGGGCACGGGCTGACCGATCACTGGGAGGGTCAGTGAGCTCCAGGTCAACTAGCTCGGAGCTAGTCATGAAAAGCTTCTTAGGAAACAGGAATTCTGAGCTGGACTTTGAAAGACTAGTAGTTCAGTTCAGATGGTCAAGGAGCCAAACTGTGTTCCAGGCAGAGGACACAGAGTGTTCAAGGTCAGAAGTATGAAGCTGTCTGTCCAGCATGTCAGCAGCTCTGTGTGTCTGGGAAGATAGGGGAGGGTACAGGCGAGCAAGGCCTCTCCAGGTGGGTGTGCTTTATCTGGGGGCCACTGGGAGCCACTGAAAGTTATAACAGGGAGTGTCAGAGGTAGATTGGCTCCTTTAGAGACAGAGTTCTTTAATTGCTGAGTGAGAGGTGACCAGGAGAGGCAGGGAGGCCAGTTAGGAGATTCTGCCACAATCCAGGTAAGAGGTGAAGCTGAGAAGAGGTGTTTGGAAGGATCATATGGTAACATGTTGAAGAATTCTTTAGCAAGACCTGGTGACTGCATCCTCTGAGTAAGGGAGGGAGACTCCTGGTTTAGGAGGTTGAGGACTTGAGTGAGACGTTTGCTGAGAGGGGGCTTGAAGGAAGAGTAGATTTGGGGGAGTTGAAATGGGTTTGGACATGTCCCCAGGTACGCTGACTTTAGGGACCTGACAAGCCCCCTGAGAGCACGTCCTAGAGGCAGATGGCTCTTTGGCTCTGAAGCTGGACATGTGGAATCCAGACACCCTGGGAGGTGCTACCTTCCCCAGGGAGGAAGGGGAGCACAAAGGGATCAGGGGTAGACAGAGGACGAAGACATTCCAGTCAAAGACAATGGACCTGGAGTGGAGGCAGGGAGGCTGGAGGGCAAGAAGTTTGGTTCGCCACTGACCTGGGCAGAGATCGGGGTCTTGGCAGGTCAGGAAGTGTTTCTGGCATGTGGTGCAACTGATTACCTCCAATGTGGAGCGGATGTCTGTGAGAGAGAATGGGTAGGAGCCTTAGAGAGAGTCAGGTGCCCCTCACCCCTCACCCAGACCTGGTCCCCAAAATACTCACCACAGGACTCATTGCAGGCTGCCCAGGAGGGTGAAATGGCAGAGAGACTGAGATGCTGGGGAGGCAGACAGAGCTGGGAAGGACTGGGGTGTGAGCAGGAATCATAGCTGGGAGAAAGTGTGGCTAGGTGCCCCAGGTAAGGGCAGGGGAAGGGCCCAAAAAGGGCTGCAGATTGGACTCTGCCTCATCAGGTCTCTGGGAAGTGAAGGGCTGGGTGATGAACAGGGGCCAGCCCCACCTCTCACCCTTGTCCTTCAGACCCTCAGATACATCCTCCAGCTGCTTGGAAAATTGCTGCTTCAGGACACGAACCTCTTCCAAAAGTGATGGTTTATCTGGGTGGAGCAAGAGGGAAGGGGTGCTTTCGCTGTCTGTTCTATAGGTGAAGTCAATAACCTAACTTTCTCAAGATTAGGAATTCAAACCAGTTTTTTCAGACACAAATTCTATAGAGCACACAGATAGATACTGTGTCCAATCCCACCCTTCACAACACTGCCCCACCACATGCCAGTGGTCTTCAGAGACTGCCTTGGAGGATCAGGTTTTGTTAACCCAAGCCCTGGGGCCCTAGGATGCTAGGCTTCCTCACCATCTCGAAGCTTTTTAATGGCTTTATCTATGTGAGTGAATAATGTTCCTGCTGCTTCCTCCAAATGATCTTGACCTGAGAATGGGGTTTGGGACAAAGTCAGGGGATTAAGACCCCGGGCCAGGTAAAGGGGTCAGCCCTGATCCCTGGGTCTCCTGGCTGTGCCTCACCAAGGTACGAGTTTTCAGGAGAAGAATGATTGTCCATAAATAGGGAATGGAGGCTTTGGGAGAGCTCTGCAGGTGGCCCTGGAGTGCCCCAAAGAATCTGCAGGTCATAATCTATTAATGCAGGCAGCTCTTGCCAGCACTGGAGGCAGTTTTTCCCATTGGTGGTGGGCAGGAGACAGCTGAGCAGGAGAAGCAGCATCTTCTGGGGTTTTCCTCTGGTGCCCTTACTACCTTGCCTGGCAGTTCCAAATGGAATGCTGGCACCCTATCCCCCTGGAAACAACATTCTTTTTACAGGACAAAAGTAAATTCCACAGGGTAAGGTAAAAGCCAGTTATGGTGTTACTGAGTCCAATCTTGTTCTTCTGGCTGCACAAAACAACTTTATAGAAAGCTGGTTGACTGAGAAATTGGCAAATTAGTGTTTCAAAATAACCATCTTGTTGGGGTCTGGGTGCCAGGTTCTTTTATGGATCAGAGATGGGGGGAGGTGAGGAAAGAAAGTAAAATCTTACAAGCATCTCCTAGAATGGCAAACCTCAGGTAGGGGGTTGTGTTAATTTCTTCCTTCCTGCCATCCACAGGCAGACAGATTTCTGAACAAAGGCACTTCAGCTTACCAGTCAGACAGAGGGGCGGGATTCTCTGAGGCAAGCCATTATGTGTGACTATAATAACCAAAGTGGCCAAAGAAACAGATCTAGCCTAGAAGAGTTAAAATTGACTCTTTCCTTTTACAATGGCACAAACCAGGGCTTTGTTATCAAACCAAAGTGAGGACCCTGATATCCTCCTTTGAAGATGGAGTCACTGATCATCATTGGCGATGGCTGAGAGAGATGGCTGTGCCGCCTTGTGATCTGTCCTCAGCTCCCTTGGCAGCATTTACCATATATGGAATAGTTCAACAAGCTGAAATTTGTAGGGCCAGGAGACAGCAGCATAGAGAGAGGGTTGGGTTGCTTGTTCAAAGAGTCTGAATCACTTTGCCACATAGAAGTGGTCAGCCATGTGGGAAGCTTGTGGAACACATGTCTTTTCCATGGCACTTATAAACTGGCTACTGTTTTCATGCCTGATCAAAACAGAGGGTCTTCAGTAGCTATTCTGATCACAGAGTAGACACTGTAAGCAGAGTATAGATAGGAAGTGCATGAAAGTACAGAGAGAGAAGCCATCTCTGAGATAGCAGTTCTTTTGTGCAGTAGGCATTGAAGAGATGCAAAATTCCTTACTCTTTAACAAAGAGAAAGCCAGTGGCATCCTTGTCACTCCTCAGCTGATAAACTTTCCCTCTTCCACGTCGTGCTTCCAACCAATTTGAGTTCCTCAAGCTGAACTATGGACAGCTGAAAGCCACCAGGCATTTAAGGAGTGCTTTAAGTGTGAACAAGAGACAAAACAATGTCAAAAATTCAAACAAAAGCAAGCAAAAACCGCAGGAAAGAAAGAGTACAAAGGACATGGTGGGAAGCAGAAAAAAACTTAGAAACTCACCGTAACTAAATAGACAAACTATTGCTTTCCCCAAACAAGAAGAAGCTATATGTAGAAAAAAAAAAGTCTGAAAATAAAGTGTTATTGGAGATTAAAAATATAATACCAAGAATTTAAAAATTACATAGCTGTGTTGGGAGATAGGCTTTCAGAAGTCTCCTAGCCAGAAGTATAAAAATAATAGAGATGAGAAATAGGAAAAGATAAAATTAGATAATCCATGAAGTCCAGGTCTAACATCTAGCTAATATAAATTTCAGAAAGTAAAAACAGAGAAAATGGAGGGGAGAAAGTTATTTGCAATGAAAGTTGGGTGGGAGGGATAAACATGTACACACTACCATATATAAAATAGATAACAAACAAGTACTTTCTGTGTAATACAGGGAACTCTACTCAGTATTCTGCAACAACTGGTATGATAAATGAATCTGAAAAAAATGGAGATATTTATATACATATATCTGAGTCACTTTGCTGTACACTTGAAACTAACACCATATTGTAAATTGACTATACTTCCATATAAAATAAAAATTAAAAAAAAAAGTTAGGTGGGAAGTCTACACAGAGAGTTCTATAGGGAGAGGGATGTAGAGGGTGGGCATCAAGGTTTTCTAGAAGAAATAGCAGCTGAATTGGTCAGTTCAGACTGCAGTACTCAGATGGACTCAGATGAGAGGGTGATTCTGAGTACTGCAGACCTATTGCTTTTCCTCTGGCTTTGGACATTTTGGGGGTTAGGGGGTTGCCTGCTTTTCTCTACTTAGGCAATGTTTCTGGAAAGGAAAGCCCTTATTCTCTAGAACCAAGGATAGGAAAAGCAGTTACTCCTTTCCCTTATACCCTGGGTAGGGCTCAAAGCTGTGCAAACATGCAAGCCACCTGCTTACAATGTTTATTACACCTCTGAGTTTACCACACCCAGCTTGCATGTGGGGGAAGAGAGAATAGGGAACTGACAGAAACGATACAGGTAGGAAATTTTAGAACTGAAAGACATGAATTTCCAGATTGAGAGGGCCCACTGAGAAGTCACCCAGTGCTTAGGAATAGGAAAAACTACATCAGGAGAAAAGGGAACCCTCCTATATTGTGGGTGGGAATGTACATTGGTCAGCTCCCTCTGGTCACTGGGTTCCTTACCTGGTCTTCTTTACTCTTTTCTGCCTTTCCTTGGCAGGAATTGTCTTTTCTAAAATCAGAAGTGTTAAGGCCCAAGACTCAGACTTGTGTTTTGGGGGTGAAATGATCAGGGTAGGTCTTTAGAGTGCTTTGGTATCAGACCATCAGGAAATCCTCCCATAAGTCAGAGTATTCTACAAGGTCCAGTCACACCTGGCAGAATTCTACTCTGAGGTTTGGGCTAAAGCCCCTGAGTGTGCTAGAGTTTTCCCTTTTCCTTGGTTTATGCTCTTCCTTTGGGAAATTTTCAAGAAGGGAAAGATTCAGGTGTCAATTTGTTCCTGACTCAATGCCATCTCCATTCACCCCCACATTCTTAGGTTCAATCTGTGAAAGTGGTACTAATCCTTTGAAGGTACATTTAAGCATCACCCCCACATTCTTAGCTTCAGTCTGTGAAAGTGTGCTTTAAATCCTTTGAAGGTGCATTTGAACATAGAATCATAGAGACTGTGGGTCGGGGGAGCTTTTAATACAGCCCATGATTATAGTCTGTTTTCTAGTCTCCACTAATTTAGCTTGATTCCTCCCCTAGTTTCCCATTTAATTCAATTGTACATTGTGTACTTGGAATAAATTAGGAGTCTAAAAAACAAATGTAGTCCTTTCCATTTCTAGGCATCTTGGATGTTAGAACTCTCTTCCTTATGTTGAGAGACCATCCATCTTTTGCTTCCGGTCATTTGGGCATGTCTAACACCTCTGACACAAGACAGCTCATTCAGTGTTTGAAGATAGAAATTAAGCTGCTTCTTCTGAGACCAAACATCTTTTCTCCAGCTCATGAGCTCCTTGAGCCTATTTCAGAATCTGGTTTCTTGCCTCCCCCCATTCTGATCCATTTGAAACATCCCGGTTTGCCTTTGCAGGACAGAATGTGAAACTGAATATTCTTTGACCTTGGCAAGGTCAAAGTTTGTGTCCTCCTACTTTCGCTACTGGTACAGATTTCCCTGCATGCTTTTTATATTGCTTATAATTGCCCCCAAATTCAGTGGCCTAAAACCGCAGTCATCTATCATCTCGTGGTAGAAATTCAGACTTGATTGAGCCAGGTTCTCTACTTAGGGACTTGTTGTTGTTAAGCTCAATTGCCCAGTCATGTCTGACTCTTTGTGACTCTGTGGAACGCAGCACACCAGGCCTCCCTGTCCCTCATCATCTCTCAAAGTTTGCCCAAGTTCATGTTTATTGCATCCGTGATGCCATTCAGCCATCTCATCCTCTAATGCCCTCTTCTTCTGCCCTCAATCTTTCCCAGCATCAGGGACTTTTCCATTGAGTCAGCTGTTAGCATCAGATGACTAAAATACTGGAGTATCAGTTTCAGCATCAGTCCTTCTGATGAGTATTAGGGTTGATTTCTCTTAGGATTGACTGGTTTCACTCCTTGCTGTGCAAGGGACAGGCAGGAGTCTTCTCCACTACCACAGGTCAAAGGGATCAACTCTTCAGTGCTCTGCCTTCTTTATGGTCCAGCTCTCACAGCTGTATGTGACCACTGGGAAGACCATAGCCTTGACTAGGCAGACCTTTGTTGGCAGAGTGATGGATGTCTCTGCTTTTCAACACACTGTCTAGGCTTGTCATAGCTTTCTTGCCAAGAATCAAATATTTTCTGATTACATGGCTAGTCACCATCTGCAGTGAATTTAGAGCCTAAGAAGAGGAAATCTGTCACTATTTCCACCTTTTCCTCCTCTACTTGTCATGAAGTAATGGGACCGGATATCATGATCTTAGACTTTTTATTATTTAGTTTTAAGTGGTGCTTTCAACCTCTTCCTTCACCCTCATTAAGAAGCTCTTTAGTTCCTCTTCACTTTGTGCTATTAGAGTGGTACCATTCACATATCTGAGATTGTTGGTGTTTCTCCCACCTATCTTGATTCCAGCTTGTAACTCATCCAGCCCAGCATTTCTCATAATGTGCTCAGCACATAGATTAAACAAACAGGGTGACAGTACACAACCCTGTCAGACTTCTTTCTCAATCTTGAATGAAACAGTTGTTCCATCACTGAGTTTCAGTTCAGTCGCTCAGTCATGTCTGATCATTTGAGACCCGATGGACTACAGCACACCAGGCTTCCCTGCCCATCATTAACTCCTGGAGCTTGCTCAAACTCATGCCATCAAGTCGGTGATGCCATCCAACCATCTCATCCTCTGTCATCCCCTTCTCCTCCCGTCTACAATCTTTCCCAGCATTAGGGTCTTTTCCAAGAGTCAGTTCTTCACATCAGGTGGCCAAAGTATTGGAGTTTCAGCTTCAGCATCAGTCCTTCCAATGAATATTCAGGACTTATTTCCTTTAGGATGGACTGGTTGGATCCCCTTGCAGTCCAAGGGACTCTCAAGAGTCTTCTCCAACACCACAGTTCAAAAGCATCAATTCTTCAGCACTCAGCTTTTTTTATAGTCCAACTCTTACATCCATACATGATTATGGAAAAACCATAGCTTTGACTAGATGGACTTTTGTTGGCAAAGTAATGTCTCTGCTTTCTAATATGTTGTCTAGGTTGGTCATAGCCTTTCTTCCAAGGAGCAAGTGTCTTTTAATTTCATGGCTACAGTCACCATCTGCAGTGATTTTGGAGCCTCTCAAAATAAAGTCTCTCATGGTTTCCATTGTTTCCCATCTATTTGCCATGAAGTGATGGGACCAGATGCCATGATCTTCATTTTTTGAATGTTGAGTTTTAAGCCAACTTTTTCACTCTCTTCTTTCATCTTCATCAAGAGGCTCTTTAATTCTTCGCTTTCTGCCATAATGGTGGTGTTATTTGCATATCTGAGGTTATTTATATTTCTCCCAGCAACCTTGATTCCAGCTTGTGCTTCTTCCAGCCTGGCGTTTCACATGATGTACCCTGCATATAAATTAAATAAGCATGGTGACAATATACAGCCTTGATATCCTCCTTTCCCAATTTGGAACCAGCCTCTTGTTCCATGTCCAGTTCTAACTGTTGCTTCTTGACCTGCATACAGGTTTCTCAGGAGGCAGGTCAGGTGCTCTGGTATTCCCATCTCTTGGAGAATTTTCCAGTTTGTTGTGATCCACACAGTCAAAGGCTTTGGTGTAGTCAATAAAGCAGAAATAGATGTTTTACTGGAACTCTCTTGCTTCTTCAATGGTCCATTGGATATTGGAAATTTTTTCTTTGGTTCCTCTGCCTTTTTTAAATGCAACTTGAACATCTGGAAGTTCCTCGTTCATGTAGGGTTGAAGCCTGGCTTGGAGAATTTTGAGCTTTACTTTGTTAGTGTATGAGATGAGTGCAATTGTGTGATACTTTGAACATTGTATTACATTGCCTTTCTTAGGTATTAGAATGAAAATTGACCTTCTCTATATCCTGTGGGCACTGCTGAGTATTCCAAATTATCTAGCATATTGAGTGTAGCACTTTCACAGCATCATATTTTAGGATTTGAGATAGCTCAACCGAAATTTCATCACCTCCACTAGCTTTGTTCATAGTGATGCTTCCTAAGGCCTACTTGACTTCACATTCTAGGATGTATGGCTTTAGGTGAGTGATCACTTCATCGTGGTTATCTGGGTCATGAAGATCCTTTGAGTATAGTTCTTCTGTGTATTCTTGCTACCTCTTCTTAATATCTTCTGCTTCTGTTAGGTCCGTACCATTTCTGTCCTTTATTGTGCCCATCTTTGCATGAAATGTTCCCTTGGTATCTCTAATTTTCTTGAATAGATCGCTAGACTTTCCCATTCTATAGTTTTCCTCTATTTCTTTGTATTGATCACTGAGGAAGGCTTTGTAATCTCTCCTTGCTATTCTTTGGAATTCTGCATTCAAATGGGTATATCTTTCTTTTTCTCCTTTGCCTTTAGCTTCTCTTCTTATCTCAGCCTTTTGTAAGGCCTCCTCAGACAACCATTTTGCCTGTTCCATACAGGGTTCTAACTTGCTTTTTGACCCACATACAAGTTTCTCAGGAGATGGGTAAGATGGCCTGGTAGTCTAATCTCTTTAAAACTTTTCACAGATTGTTATGATCCACACATTCAAAGGTTTTGGTGTAGTAGATGAAACAGAGGTAGATATTTTTCTGGAATTCCCTAGCTTTCTCTATGATTCAGAAAATTTTGGCAGTTTGATCTCTGGTTCCTCTTTCTTTTCTAAACCCAGCTTGGATGTCTCAAAGTTCTTGGTTTGCATAATGCTGGAGCCTAGTATGCAAGATTTTAAGCATGTCTTTACTGGCCTGGAAGATGAACGCAACTGTCTGATTGTTAGCACATTCTTTAGTACTACCTTTCTTAGGAATTGAAATGAGTATTGACCTTTTCCAGTCCTGTGGCCACTTCTGGGTCTTCCAGATATGCTGATATGCTGAATACAACACCATGACTCAGGGTCTCACAAGGCTGAAACCAAAATGGTGTATATCATTACCTATAACAGGAGTGAAATCCTCCATATTCACAGTACTGCATCCTGCTCAAGTAGGGAGGGTTATGTTGCATTGCATTGTATCCCCTGGATACCAGGGGATAAAAATCTTGGAAACTGTCTCAGAATTCTTTCTACTGAAGCTGAGCAGGCTCCTGTGGGGCTCCTGGGCATGGAGGTTTTTCTGTATACCCTGTTTCTAACTTGTAGGGAATACCCCTGCCTTACCTAGGTCTCAAAGGGCAAGATTGAATCTTGAATCCCCCAAGGATTCAAACAGTTGCTAATCAGGGAAAGGGAGTAATGCAGAGACAAAGGAAGAGCATTCAAGAAACAGTAGTGAAGCCTTGGGGCAGCGTGCTGGTACCCCCTCACAGAACAATATATTTGAGCTCTTGGTAGGAGGGGCAGAATTGCTTTTAAAGTCAAACCTCATACCTGCTAGAGATGCTTGAAGGACACAAGCAAAACCTTATGTGCACCAAGACCCAGGGAAAGGAGCAGTGATCTCCACAGGAGACTGAGCCAGATCTGCCTTTGAGTGTTTGAGTGTCTCCTACAGAGGCATGGGTCAACAGTGGCCTACTGAAGGGGTTCTCAAGGCAGTAGCAGTTCTGGAAGTCACAGCATGTGGCATAAGTCCTCTTGGAGGAGATCACCATTAGCCCCACCACAGAGCCACTGAGCGGGCAACCCACAAACTGGAGAACAATTAAACCAAAGAAGTTCTCTCACTGTTGTGAAAGTTCTAGGGCCTATGAAAGATTTTTAAACCAGGGAATCTGGCAAAGGGACTGAGAACCCCCAAGGAATTTGACTTTGAAGTCCAGTGGGATTTGATTATACAACTTCCACAGAACTAGGGAAACAGTTTTAGAGGGGAAAAACAAAACCTTGTGCACACCAGGAAGGAGCAGTGACCCCACAATAGACTGAGCCAGAGTTGCCTGTGTTTGGGAGTCCCCAGTGGAGGCATGGGTTGACAGTAGTGGGACACTGACTCCTGTGAGGTGCAGCATGTTAGCATAAGTCCTTTGGAAGAAGTTGCCAATACCCCTCCTGTGATGGCAGGAACACAGCCCCAGCCATCAGCAAGAATTGGATTAAAGATTTCCTGAGCATTGGCCTTGCCCACCAGAGCAAGACCCAGTTTTCCCCAAAGCCAGTCCTTCCCATCAGGAAGCTTCCACAAGCCTCTTAACCGCATCCATCAGAAGGGAGACAGAATGAAAACCACAATAACATAAAACTAACCAAACTGATCACATGGATCACAGCCTTGTTTACGTCAGTGAAACTATGAGCTGTGCTGTGTAGGGCCACCCAAGACAGACGGGTCATGGTGGACAGTTCTGACAAAACGTGGTCCAGTGGAGAGGGGAAGTAGAGGGGAATGGCAAACCACTTCAGTATTCTTGCCTTGAGAATCCTCTGAACAGTATGAAAAGACAAAAAGATATGACACTAAAAATGAACTCCCCAGGTCAGTAGGTACCCAATATGCTACCGGAGAAAGCAGCGAAATAGCTCCAGAGGGAATGAAAAGGCTAAGCCAAAGCAAAAATAAAAACACTCAGTTGTGGATGTTCTAGTGGTGAAAGTGAAGTCTGATGCTATAAAGAACAATATTGCACAGGAGCCTGGAATGTTAGGTCCATGAATCAAGGCAAATTGGAAGTAGTCAAACAGGAGATGCCAAGAGTGAACATTGACATTTTAGGAATTAGTGAACTAAAATGGTCCCGAATGGGTGAATTTAATTTAGATGACCATTATATCTACTACTGTGGGCAAGAATCCCTTAGAAGAAATGGAATAACCATCATAGTCAACATGAGTCCAAAATGCAGTACTTGGGTGCAGTCTCAAAAGTGACACAATGATCTCTGTTCATTTCCAAGGCAAGCCATTCAATATCACAGTAATCCAAGCCTATGCCCCAACCACTAAAGCCAAAAAAGCTGAAGCTGAATGGTTCTATGAAGAACTACAAGACCTTCTAGAACTAACACCAAAAAAAAAAAAAAAAAAAAGAAGAAGTCCTTTTCATTATAGCGGATTGGAATGCAAAAGTAGGAAGTCAAGAGATACCTGGAGTAACAGGCAAGTTTGGCCTTGGAGTACAAAAATGAAGCAGGGCAAAGGCTAACCAAGTTTTGCCAAGAGAGTGCACTGGTCTTAGCAAACATCCTCTTTCAACAACACGAGAGATGACTCTACACATGGACATCACAAGATGATCAGTATTGAAATCAGATTGATTATATTCTTTGCAGCCAAAGATGGAGAAGCTCTATACAGTTAGCAAAAACAAAACCAGGAGCTTAGTGTGGCTCAGATCATGAACTCTTTATTGCCAAATTCAGACTTCAATTTAAGAAAGTAGGGAAAACCACTAGGCCATTCAGGTATGATCTAAATCAAATCCTTTACAATTATACAGTGGATGTGACAAATAGATTCAAGGGATTAGAACTGGTAGACAGAGTGCCTGAAGAATTATGGACAGAGGTTCATAACATTGTACTGATGGCAGTGACCAAAATCATCCCCAAGAAATAGAAATGGAAAATGGCAAAATGGTTGTCTGAGGAGGCCTTACAAATTGCTGAGAAAAGAAGTGAAAGGAAAAGAGAAAAGGAAACATCAGTTCAGTTCAGTTCAGTTGCTCAGTCTTGTCCAACTCTTTGCGACCCCATGAATCGCAGAACGCCAGGCCTCCCTATCCATCACCAACTCCTGGAGTTCACTCAGACTCACGTCCATTGAGTCAGTGATGCCATCCAGCCATCTCATCCTTGGTTGTCCCCTTCTCCTCCTGCCCCCAATCCCTCCCAGCATCAAAGTTTTTCCAATGAGTCAACTCTTCGCATGAGGTGGCCAAAGTACTGGAGTTTCAGCTTTAGCATCATTCCTTCCAAAGAAATCCCAAGGCTGATCTCCTTCAGAATAGACTGGTTGGATCTCCTTGCAGTCCAAGAGTCTTCTCCAACACCACAGTTCAAAAGCATCAATTCTTTGGTGCTCAGCCTTCTTCACAGTCCACCTCTCATATCCATACATGACTACTGGAAAAACCATAGCTTTGACTAGATGGACCTTAGTCAGCAAAGTAATGTCTCTGCTTTTGAATATGCTATCTAGGTTGGTCATAACTTTTCTTCCAAGGAGTAAGCGTCTTTTAATTTCATGGCTGCAATCACCATCTGCAGTGATATACCTACTGACTGCAGAGTTCCAAAGAATAGCAAAGAGATAGAAGAGTCTTCTTAAGTGAACAATGCAAAGAATAAGGAGAGCAATAGAATGGGAAAGACTAGAGATCACTTCAAGAAAATTAGAGGTACCAAAGGAACATTTCATGCAAAGATGGGTACAATAAAGGACAGAAATGGTACGGATCTAACAGAAGCAGAAGATATTAAGAAGAAGTGGCAAGAATACACAGAAGAAATATACAACAAACATCTTCACGACCCATATCATCATGATGGTGTGATCAGTCACCTAGAGCCAGACATCTTAGAGTGCGAAGTCAAGTAGGCCTTAGGAAGCATCACTATGAACAAAGCTAGCAGAGGTGATGGAATTCCAGTTGAACTATTTCAAATTCTAAGAGAAGATGCTGTGAAAGTTTTGCATTCAGTATGCTAGCAAATATGGAAAACTCAGCAGTGGCCATAAGACTGGAAAAGGTCAGTTTTCATTCCAATCCCAAAGAAGGGCAATGCCAAAGAATGTTCAAACTACCTCGCAATTACACTCATTTCACATGCTAGCAAGGTCATGCTCAAAATTCTCCAAGCTAGGCTTTAACTGTACATGAACAGAGAACTTTCAGATACTCAAGCTGCATTTGGAAAAGGCAGAGAAACCAGAGATCAAATTACCAACATCCATGGCCCATAGAAAAAACAAGAGAATTCCAGAGAAACATCTATATCTGTTTCATTGGCTACACCAAAGCCTTTATGTGAATCACTACAAACTGCGGAAAATTCTTCAAGAGATAGGAATACCAGACTACATTTCTTGCCTCCTGAGAAACCTGTATGCAGGTTAAGAAGCAACAGTTATAACCAAACATTGAACCACAGACTGGTTCAAATTTGTGAAAGGAATGCATCAAGGCTGTGTATTGTCACCCTGCTTATTTAACTTATATACAGAGTACATCATGCAAAATACTGGGCTGGATGAAGCACAAGCTGGAATCAAGATTGCTGGGAGAAATATCAATAACCTCAGATATGCAGATGACACCATCCTTATGGCAGAAAGTGAAGAGGAACTATAGAGCTTCTTGATGAAGGTGAAAGAGGAGAGTGAAAACATTGACTTAAAAGTCAACATTCAGAAAACTATGATCATGGCATCTGGTCACATCACTTCATGGCAAATAGATGGGAAACAATGGAAGCAGTGAGAGACTTTATTTTGAGGGGCTCCAAACTCAGTGCAGATGGTGACTGCAGCCATGAAATTAAAAGACGTTTGTTCCTTGGAAGAAAAGGTATGATCAACCTAGACAGCATATTAAAAAGCAGAGACATTATTTTGCTTTAAAGGTCCATCTAGTCAAAGCTTTAGTTTTTCCAGTAGTCATATATGGATTTGAGAGTTGGACCATAAAGAAGGCTGAGGGCCAAAGGATTGATGCTTTTGTCCTGTGGTTTTGGAGAAGACTCTTCAGAGCCCCTTGGACTGCAAGGAGATCAAGGCAGTCAATCCTAAAGTAAATCAACCCAGAACATTCATTGGAAGGACTGATGCTGAAGTGGAATCTCCAATACTTTGGACACCTGATGCGAAGAGTTGACTTATGGGAAAGACCCTGATGCTGGGAAACATTGAAGTCAGGAGGAAATGGGAACAACAGAGGATGAGATGGTTGGTTGTCATCACCAACTCAATAGACATGATTTTGAGCAAGCTCCAGGGGATTGTGGAGGATGAGGAAGCCTGACATGCTGTAGTCCACGGGGTTGCAAAGAGTCAGACATGACTGAGCAATTGAACAACAACAACATAGAACTAAAGCTCCTAACAAGTGGAAGATGTTAGCATTCTTCATTCCAGAGAAGACTACTGTTTGATAAGCTCTGAGAAGCTCACCAGGAGACCACCTGAGACCAGATTAAAGGAGTGCAGGCCCTGCATACTTACTGATCCTTACTAGAAATCCTGCCTTGAACTATTGCTATAAAACTTCTCACTGATATCATGCAGGACACTTTAGGGCTCCTGAGAAGAAGGCCTTTCTGTGTCCCCTATTTCCTTGATTATATGAAACAGCCTCATTCATTCTCCATGACCTTCCTTGAATTCCTTGGGTAATTCAAGTAGCTGTTAATTAGGGAACAGAGGTGATATGAGACCAGGGGGAAACAGTTAAAAGCAGCTTTGGGGCAAGGTCCTTTTTCCCTGTCATGGATACATATATTAATATCTTTGAGCTGTTTTGCAGATACTGAAACCCCCTCCAGATGGGAAAATTTAATGGCTAATGATGACATGCTGCCCACAAGCGGTAGACCTCAGACCAGTTGGACCTGAAGGTTAATGATGCTGACTCCTACTTCTCACCACCAACCCATCAGAAGAATGTTCATGAATTGAACACACCCTCTTTGAACAATTACTATGAAGATTCTCACCATCATCCCCAAGTGGAGACATATGATTTTCAGGCATTAGCCTACTGTGACCCCTTTGCCTGGCATAGTAATAAAGCTACCCTTTACTACTTCACCCAAAACTCTGTCTCTGAAATTTGATTTGGCACTGAGTAGAGAGAAGCTCGAATGGGTGAATTTCACTCAGATGACCATTATATCTACTACTGTGGGCAAGAATCCCTTAGAGGAAAAGGAGTAGCCGTCATAGTCAACAAGAATCTGAAATGCAGTACTTGGGTACAAACTCAAAACGACAGAATGATCTGTTTGGTTCCAAGGCAAACCATTCAATATCATGGTAATTCAAGTCTATCTATGCCCTGACCAGTAATGCTGAAGAAGCTGAATGGTTCTGTGAAACCTACAAGACCTTCTAGAACTAACACCCAAAAAGATGTCTTTTTCATTATAGGGGACTGGAATGCAAAAGCACGAAGTTAAGAAAGACCTGGAGTAACAGGCAAATTTGGCCTTGGAGTACAGAATGAAGCAGGGCAAAGGCTAGTAAAGTTTTGTCAAGAGAACGCACTGGTCATAGAAAACACCCTCTTCCAACAACACAAGAGAAGACTCAACATATGGACATCACCAGATGGTCAACACCAAAATCAGATTGATTATATTTTTTGCAGCCAAAGATGGAGAAGCTCAATACAATCAGCAAAACGAGACTGGGAGCTGACTGTGGCTCAGATCATGAACTCTTTATTGCCAAATTCAGACATAAATTTAAGAAAGTAGGGAAAACCATTAGGCTATTCAGGTATGACGTAAATCAAATCCCTAACGATTATACAGTGGAAGTGAGAAATAGATTTAAGGGACTAGATCTGATAGACAGAGTGCCTGATGAACTATGGACAGAGGTTCGCAACATTGTGCAGGAGACAGGGATCAAGACCATCTCCAAGAAAAAGAAATGCAAAAAAGCAAAATGGTCATCTGAGGAGGCCTTAAAAATAGCTGTGAAAAGAAGAGAAGCAAAAAGTGAAGGAGGAAAGGAAAGATATACCCATTTGAATGTAGAGTTCCAAGAATAGCAAGGAAGAGATTAGAAAGCCTCAGCAATCAATGCAAAGAAATAGAGGAAAACAATAGAATGGGAAAGACTAGAGATCTCATCAAGAAAATTAGAGACACCAAGGGAATATTTAATGCAAAGATGGACTTAATAAATGACAGAAATGGCATGGACCTAACAGAAGCAGAAGATATTAAGAAAAGGTGGCAAGAATGCACAGAAGAACTATACAACAAACATCTTCATGACCAAGATAATCACGGTGGTGTGATCAGTCACTTAGATCCAGACATCCTGGAATGTGAAGTCAAGTGGGCCTTAGAAAGCATCACTATGAACAAAGCTAGTGGAGGTGATAGAATCAAGTTGAGCTATTTCAAAACCTAAAGGATGATGCTGTGAAAGTGCTGCACTCAATATGTCAGCAAATTTGGAAAACTCAGCAGTGGTCACAGGACTGGAAAAGCTCAATTTTCATTCTAGTCCCAAAGAAAGGCAATGCCAAAGAATGCTCAAACTACTGCACAATTGCACTCATCTCACATGCTAGTAAATAATGCTCAAAATTCTCCAAGCCAGGCTTCACCAATACGTGAACCATGAACTTCCAGATGTTCAAGCTGGTTTTAGAAAAGGCAGAGGAACTAGAGATCAAATTGCCATTACCCATAAAAAGCAAAAGAGTTCCAGTAAAACATCTATTTCTGCTTTATTGACTATGCAAAAGCCTTTGACTGTGTGGATCACAATAAACTGTGGAAAATTCTGAAAGAGATGGGAATACCAGGCCACCTGCCTCCTGAGAAATCTGTATGCAGGAAAGGAAGTAACAGTTAGAACTGGACATGGAACAACAGACTGGTTCCAAATAGGAAAAGAAGTACGTCAAGGCTGTGTATTGTCACCATGCTTATTTAACTTATATGCAGAGTACATCATGAAAAATGCTGGACTGGAAGAAACACAAGCTGGATTCAAGATTGCTGGGAGAAATATCAAGAACCTCAGATATGCAGATGACACCACCCTTATGGCAGAAAGTGAAGAAGAACTAAAGAGCTTCTTGATGAAAGTGAAAGAGGAGAGTGAAAAAGTTGGCTTAAAGCTCAACATTCAGAAAACAAACATCATGGCATCCATTCCCCATCACTTCATGGCAAATAGATGGAGAAACAGTGGCAACAGTGACAGACTTTGTTTTTTTTGGGCTCCAAAATCACTGCAGATGGTGACTGCATCCATGAAATTAAAAGACAGTTACTCCTTGGAAGAAATGTTATGACCAACCTAGAAAGCATATTAAAAAGCACAGACATTAATTTGCCAACAAAGGTCAAAGCTATGGTTTTCCAGTGGTCATGTATGGATGTGAGAGTTGGACTATAAAGAAAGCTGAGCACCAAAGAATTAATGGTTTTGAACTGGTGTTGGAGAAGACTCTTGAGAGTCCCTTGGACTTCAAGGAGATCCAACCAGTCCACCCTAAAGGAAACCAGTCCTGAATATTCATTGGAAGAACTGATATTGAAGCTGAAACTCCAATATTTGGCCACCTGATGGGAAAAGCTGACTAATTTGAAAGACTCTGATGCTGGGAAAGATTGAAGGTGGGAAGAGAAGGGGATGACAGAGGATGAGATGTTTGGATGGCATCACTGACTCAATGGACATGAATTTGAGTAAACTCTGGGAGTTGATGATGGACAGGGAGGCCTGGCATGCTGCAGTCCAGTGGGTGGCAAAGAGTCAGACACGACAGAGCAACTGAACTGAACTTTACTGAACAGAGAAGCTGAGCTTTTGGCATCATCACCAAATCCTTGGATTAGGAGACTACAGTCTTAAGAGCAGAAGCCCACTGTATTCACTTTTGCCTAGCAAAGCAATAAAGCTATTTTTTCTACTTCATCCATAATTCTGTCTCTGGGATTTGATTTGGCACCAATGTAAAGAGGCTCAATTTTCAACATTATTACCTCACCTGTAAACCCCAACCATCTACCCTGTGTCACCAATACTCCTCTTCACACAATTAGTCACCAATTTGGGTTAGGATATTTTGTCTCTCCAGAACCCTATAATGTGAATGTAACTTAGTTGGAGGCACAACTGCAAAGCAGTCCTGATGCTAACTGCCCAGAGTTACTGCGCACTTCACAGGTTAGGGCACTGTCCTTCATTACTCTTGCTTCAGACAGTGGTGGGGGAGGGGGACTTTGTGTGCAGGGAGGAGGCGAGGCTGCCAGGTCACCCTCACATCTGACCAGTTAACTACAAATATGGGGGTTTCCATTACCACCTGAGCTTTGATAATCCACTAGAAAAGTTTACAAAACTCAGAAAAGTGCTATACTTACGATTACAGTTTTATTACCAAGAGCGGGCTGCCCAGGTGGTGCTAGTGGTAAGAACCTGCCTGCCAATGCAGGAGACATAAGAGAGGTGGGTTTGATATCTGGGTTGGGATGATCCCCTTGAGGAGGGCATGGCAATCCACTCCAGTGTCCTGGCCTGGAAAATCCCAAGGACAGAGGAGCATGGCGGGCTAGTCCATGGGCTCGTATAAAGTCGGACACGACTGAAATGACTTAGCAAGCAGCCAAATGGAGAGACACATAAGGAAAAGCCCAACTTGAAGCTTCTGTGTCCTCAGGATGAGCCGTCCTGGTACATTGATATGTATCACTAACCAGGAAGTTCACCCAAGCCTCAGAGTCTAGAGTGTTTTGGGGTTTCCTTATGTAGGCATGTTGCTGACATGATTGAACTCAATCTCCATCTGCCCTCTCTGGAGGCCAGGCTGATCTCATATGGCCCAGAGTCCCAACCCTCTAAACATGTGGTTTGTCTTTCTGACTGGCCAGCCCCTATCCTGAATCATCTCATTCTAAAGTCAGCAATAAGTCCACCCTAAGTAGCAAAGACACTCTTATCACTCAGATAAGATTTAAAGGCTACCTCCCACAAACCAAGGACAAAGGCCAGCCAGATTCTTTATTGTCCAACAACAGCACATAAAGTCATTAATACTAATTAACATTTTGGCTTGAATTAACCCAGATCCAGGCTTTATGTAAAACTTCTGGGGTCTCTTGGACTCTTCTGAGAGGTTCTCAAATTCCAGACAGAAACTTTTGATTCCTTGTTGCTGAGTTGTGGAGATTTTAGAGTAGTAGCAGTGCCAGATCTAGGGACAAGTAGAACATTACAAGAGCATCTATCTTTGCAAAGTACATGACCAAATCAACTCACTTGGTTAGCAAAACTGTCTTAGAGGCTATTGACTTGTAAATTCTGTCCACTTGTTACAAGGAACCTTGATTGAAAGAATATTTGATAAATCTAAGAGGTTAGTATCTTCTTGGTTAGTATCTTTACAAGAGGTTAGATTTAGCTGTTTGATTTTTTAATGAAAAAATTAGAAAAAATTCCTCACCAGATGACCCATCATAAATGAAATATTCATTTCATTTTCTTTCCGGTTAAAAGTCATGTCTTGAAATGCTTTGTTGTATCTACTTAAAATGATCAATGGGGATGCCTGGGGGGATTTCTCTTGTAGAATTTGTTGGTAGAGAACATTAAAGTTGCATGAAGCCACTCATGTAATTTTAATGATCATCAAAAGAATTTTGACTGGAATTGGGAGGAATTTAAAGTGAAATGCTTCTTCTGGGAAAGGCTGAAGCCTTCAGTATTCAAGGAGGCAAGGTCAGACATCTCTAGGGCACTCTTCCACCCAACCCTGCTGCTGGACAGAGAAGTTCTGTCCATAGTCAGGGGCCATGGCCAGAAGGTCTGCAAGACAAAGAGCTCCTGGCCACCTCCTTACTGTGTCTAGAGCATCATGCAGAGCTATGTACAGGCATGGCCCTAAACAGGACTCTATGTAGCCTATTTGTTCCTCCTAAGAGGAGTGAGATGAGACCCAGAGTGGAACCTGGTGAGGTTTCAGGTTTAGACCTGTGCCTTTCAGACCAGAGCATATTACCCCACACTCCCATCTCTTGAGTTTTTCATTTGGTGGGTGACCTTGCCTCCATGAAGACTACTCAGGTTTCTCTGTCCCACAGTATTTCCACATCCTCTGATCCCTGTGATGGCCATGTTTGTGTTTTTCAATAGGTAATTAGTTACATGCCAAATTGTGATATAGTTTTCTGTTGTTGATTTTAAATATTAAAACCTAGTATAGCCTGTGTTCCTCTTAGACATTACCAGCCTGGTTTGAAATATAGGGTCACAGTAGTAATAACATTTCTTCAGGTCATTTCCTTTTTGCAAGGTCTTATCTCTCTTGCTGTCAGAGGTTTGGGCAGTCCTCTGAGCACAGTTCATGCAGCTGACTGGAGATGTCTCTTCTCCCCTCTGTGGAGGCGACTCACCCCCACAATGCCACTCCCCAAACACCTTGGTCTCAGCTTCTTCTTCCCCATTTTGGATGCTCTAAAAGTGCCCTTATGAGATCCTGGACTCCAACCATTACCCTGCAGAAGAAGGGAGAATGGCTTCTATCATTCAGCTTCAAGTCCAAAGCAGAATGTCCTAAAGCTCTGGGGTGATTCTACTATCAGTTACTCCCTCCTGATGGAGATGTGCAGCAGCCCTTGAAGCAAGCTTGCTCATCTCCCTTCTTAGTTCCATCTGGTACATTCCTTCTCCTGATGTTCTTTGCAAAAGTGAGCGACCTTCCCAGAAGTCATGGAAACAGGTCTGAACTCTGAGGTTGATGTGACAGAGAGAGAGAGGATGGCTGCCTTTATACTGGTCAATGGTTGTCTTGATGAAACAAGCTCCAGTTCCCAAATGGAGCATTTGTTTCCCCTGGAGGACAGAAAAAGAAACAAGCATGGGACGCATCCACCCTACCCTGGGATGTCCCTCAGGTTTTGTTGTTTGCTTGGGACAGACCAGGGCCTTTGGCTAGGCTGGGGACTAGAGCATCTCTTCTCTGGTGAGCTGGCTACCTGGGGCTGTGGTAATTACACCTGAAGTAGGGAGCATGTATCACTGCCTGGACACTGGACATCTCTGAAGGACCAAGGGGGCCTCCTGCCCAGACTGACTGACATCCTTCTCTGCCAGAATGTGTTCAGTCCCTGAATCTTACTTATCACACTTCCTCTTTTCCAGGGCATTTTTCCAAAGAAGGCAGGACTGTATCTCCTATCCATAGACTCTTGGGCAATGGGAACTGGCCACTCCCTCACCAAAACCACTGATGGGGCTATCTCTTCCTTTGATCTGGTCTGGATGGACTTAGTGACTTGCTTGTCATGGATGGAATACATTAGAAGTGATTCTTTGTGACTTCCTGGGCTAGTTTCACAAAGGGCCACACAGCTTTTGGTGGTTCTACTGGAAAGCTCACTCTTTTACTTGGATTGGTCCTACTTGAAACACAATCACCAGGCTGGGAGAAGCCCACAGCATATGAAGAAGTCATCTGTGGGTGCCCTGGTGGAAAGTGCCAGATGAATCCACTTTCTGGGTCGTGTCAGCTCAGATACCAAATTGTGAGTGAAGACATCCCTGGATGATTCTGTACCCTGGCCACTCAAGTCTTCCTAGTTAAGGCTCCTGGAGCAGAGAGACATCCCCTGGCCTGTGTCCTTTTATGCACAAGAGGTACTGGGAACACAGGCTCTACACAAAGAGCAGAATGCACAGACTTGCTCGTCAATAGGGGAGGGATTCTTCCCTATGATCCAATGATGCACATGGCTGAGGGCTTTGCAAAGTAGGATTAGAGGCTTCAGTCAGAGCAGGAAACCAAAGTGGTGGGGCCTGTTCCTGCCTGTGAGCCCCCAGTGCTGGGAATTTGTGCATGAAGCTTCGGGTCTTCAAGTGGAGTCTGATTACACAAACCCCATCAGCCACACAAAGGGTCTTAGGCCTCCAGGTGAATGATGCTTTTGTCATTGTCATCTACCACCACCATCCAAGAAGTAGTGGAAATGGGGTGGAGAGGCAGCCTGGATTCAGCATGACATACCCTCCTTATGGAAATGAATCTGTGGGGGACTAAATGTACATGCAATCTCTGCTGAGCTGGATACTGATTTTCAATCTTGCTTTGGAATTTTCTAATTCTATGATCTCAGGTCAATTTCTTCATGTCTCTGAGCCTCAGTTTCTTCATCTTTAAAATGAGAATAATTATAACATCACCTGCTGGGAGTTTTGTGAATATGTGCGTTAAGTATAGGTACTCAAATTCATAATGTAGGTACTCAATTTATCTTGTTATTTCCCTTCTCTTAGGAAGGCCCTGGATAAAGCAAGACCCAGTTGCCAAATAATGAAAGGAGTACATCAAGGCTGTATATTGTCACCTTGCTTATTTGGCTTATATACAGAGTACATCATGTGAAATGCTGGGCTGGATAAAGCACAAACTGGAATCAAGATTGCCAGGAGAAATACCAATAACTTTAGATACACAGATGACACCACCCTTATGGCAGAAAGTGAAGAAGAACTACAGAGCCTCTTGATGAAGGTGAAAGAGGAAAGTGAAAAAGTTGGCTTAAAACCCAATATTCAAAAAACAAAGATCATGGCATCCGGTCCCATCACTTCATGGTAAATAGATGGGGAAACAATGGAAACAGTGACAGATTTTATTTTCTGGACATGCATTTGAGCAATCTCTGGGAGTCAGTGATGGATGGGGAAACCTGGCATGCTGCAGTCCATCGGGTTGCAAAGAGTTGGACATGACTGAGTGACTGAACTGAAGTGTTATGCAGTGTGTACTGTGTACCGGACATTGTGCTCAAAGCATAGATCCCTTTAGATATGCATGATCCATGGGAGTCCTCCTCCTGGAGACCAGCATGCCAGGTATCCTCAAGGGAGCCTTTTAGCATCATCAGATAATATGAGCTACAGGAGAGCAGTGCTTTGGGGTTTCCTTCTGTTGAGAGTTGCATAGCCACATGGCTGGCACATGGGGCACCAACACATACATCTTATGTATGAATGCATGTACATGCTGCATGTACTGGTACTTCTTATCTAAGGGCTAGGCAGCACAGATCAATAGCTGAATGCTGTTGACATTTGCATCTAGGAATCAGTCATTCAAGCACTCATGTTTGCAGGGTCAGAGCCAATGCAACCTACTTAGCACTGCAGGCTGTGAGTGGTTGGGCTTTTGTGGGTGGGATGCTGGTGGAGACTTCACTGGTGTCCAAGGAGAAGCCTCATGATGGAGGAGAAGCCTTACCTCCTGGCTTCCAGAAGAGCTTTCCCAGCTTCCTCCTGTGTCATGCATAGCGTGACCTTTCTTGTACATCGGCAAAAGTGTCATTTATTGTGTGCTGTGGCTTGCTGAGGGCCGTGCTTGGTGCTCCAGAGGGATGATAGGATCAAGAGCCTTCCTCCATGCCTGGGAGGGGCTAATCAGTCCCATGGGACGTTTTGCATTGCTGGGGAGGTAAAGAGTGGACAGTAGCGGATGTGGAATGTGGAACACAGGGTCGCGATGCAAGAGGATGCTCAATAGGACAGGCTGTTTTTGTGAGGTCTGGATCACTGGCTCAGCAGCCAGGCAGAGGGCACACTAGGGGCTACTTGGATGGCTCAGCCCGCCCTCACTGGGCACTGAGCACTGGGAATACATTTGGCCACCTACCAGGTCCTGTGCTCACTCCACCCTTTAGAGTCAGCTCTCCCTCCTCACTCTTCACCTTCTCTCCGCAGCAGCATCCTGGGATTCTGCAGAGCTTTGGGGTTTGTTTTCTGATTCAAAGTTCTGAAAAGCAGTGAGCAAGACCACACTGCTCTGGGAGTCCCATGGTTGGTGCCGTGATGTGCCGCACTTGCTCTTTGCCATTTCTTCTTATCCTCCCCTCTCGGCACCTGCAGCCAGCATCTGCAACTGGCATATTCTCACAGCCCTTCTAACCACAGAAGCTTTATTGGGAACAATCTGCTCCCCGTCGCTTGCATCTCAGTAGCATGAGTGTGTGTCCTTTATACTGGGAACATGGACTTCCCTGCCATGGAAGGAGAGGCTTTGTCCTTTTAATTTCAAGCTTCAAGGAGACACAGTTATCATTTCAGCATCTGTTGTGAGCCAGGTGCTTTAGGCAAATGATCACATGTAATCCATACAGTGCAGTAATTGTCCAGATAGGCAGGGTCAGGTCCTGGTCACATACACCCACCTCTCAGTGGCCTAAAAAGAACCTCAAAGGCTTAGTTGTCCTTTATATTACATATCCATATGTGCTGGCCGGTACTGCTCATCAAAGCCACTCAGATATCAGGCAGGTGGGGAGCCGCTATCCTAGATATTTCAGGCCTGGACACCAAAGAGAGAGGAGTGTCTGTGTGTGTGTGTGTCTGTGTGTGTGTGTAGGGGTTCTTGTGTGGGTACTTACAGGCTCCAGCAGGAAGCATTAATGAATCATGGCCACATCTAGTCATATGGCCTCTTCCAACCTCAAAGATGTGGTCACTTTATAAAGTGGCTGATAAGAGCACTCCTGCCAAAAACCTTCTCAGGAGAGAAATGGCAATGCTCGAAGACCAGCAAGGGTGCTCACCATACCAGCCGAAGTGATGTGCACTGGGTCTGAATCACTCTTGCAGGCAGAATGATGGAACAGCAGATGAAATCTCAGCTCTGTCTGACTCCCAGATCCATGCTTTCGGTGAATAGCTTTATTTTTCCATCTTGTTAATCTTTATTATCCAAAGATTGAAGGAAGTGTTTAAACCCACACAAAGCTACAGACTAGAAAATTGTCCTATCCTCAGGAAATTTCCCAAAGAGGAAACGTTTGGGAGCAACCGATGACATTAGTCACTGGCAGGTGCCCTGGCTCAGGCTGAGGGCAGCTGAGACAGGAGGAGGGAGGAGGTCTGTGTGTATGCCCCATACATGGGGTATACTGCATGAGTGAGCTTGTGCCAGGAGTTGTGATCCTCCTAATCCCATACATGCAGAAAGCCAGTCTCAGAGAGGGTGAGAGACCTGTGAGGGCCACAGTGAGCTTCTGTGAGGTGAGGCCATCTGAGCCCCGCCCATCCTGAGCCTGGCTCTGTACATGGCCCCACAACATCTTTAAGAGATCCTACTCATCCAGGAGGGTTAGGCCGAGCAGGATACTTTTCTCTTGAGACCTCAGTTTCTTCTTCTGTGAGCTCTCCTCTCTTCCCAGGGGGATACGATGACGTCAATCCAATAAAAAGTCATGTCAGTGTTGAAGCGCTAAGTCACAGGGAGAATGAAAAACAGCTTCTGCACAGGTAAGGGGCGAGGATGACTTCGTGGGACAGATTTTCTTTGGGGTTTTGCGCTAAGGCTCCTCCACTGGCTTTGGCGCAGGGCAGTGGGCTTCAGAACTCCACCTTCCTTGCATTCCTTTAATGGGCCCCAGTGCTCACTGAAGCAAAACATACAAAAACTCCTTGTAAGTGCCTGGTAATGCAGCCTGGAATTGAGCCCTGCAGAATTATTAGAGCCATCCATCTTAATTACACTGAAAATCACTTATGTGCTTTACATAATAACACTGCATTTACAGTCTCCCAGCACCGAGCACAGGCTTGCAGGGCCATCTCACTTTCTTGTGGAATATTTCCCTTAGGGTCACATTTCTTGTTCCCCCTCTCTGCGTGGGAAGATGGTTGGGTGTTTCTTTAACTCCCCCTTTCCTGGTGGGCCACGAGTTCAAGGCTGGTCCCCTTGGGAACTGAGTCCTCTGCTGGGCACAGCCCAGGTACTTCACATCCGGTATCTTATTAGTTCTTAGAATCACCCTGGGTGGTCTGTGTGCTTATCACATTTTACAGATGAGAAAAGAGAGGCTCAGAGAGCCTAGGTAACTTGCCCAAAGCAACACAGCTAATAAATAGTGGTTCCAAGAAGAAAAGCCTCTCCTTCATTGTGCAGGTATGTCTGCAGATGCCTGCTGTTACCCTTCCTTCCTTGTTTTGATTCTGTGGTTTCCAGGAAGCAGTGATGAAGAGAAACTATCTCCTCATCTAAGGGAGCCCACCCTGTATAGCTCCGAAAGCAAACACACACATACACAGCCCCCACAACACACGTTTCACAAATGCATGTACACATTCCCACAGGCTTATGCACACACCTGCACACATGCATACACACACACATTCATACCAACACACGTACATGCATACTCCACACATTCAAACACACACACATATGCACATACCCATCACATGCATATGCACATACCCCACACATGTACCACACGTACATAGTCCTTCCCAGTTTAGCACAGACCTGGCTCTCTCCATTAAAATCTTATCATGCAGGGTAATGCTGGGACCCTCACTCCTTGTGCACATGGGAGGGACCATGAAGATAAAACTCAGCTGGACTCTAAGCTACTCCGGAAGAAAGGTGCTTTGGGGTCAGTCTCAGGAGGTGGACCTCTCCCATGAGAAAGAGCTGGAATGGTGCTCACATGTAGGTGCTCAGGACTGGAGAGTGGTGCATAGACACCCTTCCAGCCTAAGAGGGCCCCGCCTGCAGATCTAGAGACTACTGGGAACCAATAGAACATATATACACATATACCTTTTTGTTTGTTTGTTTGTTTGTTTGTTTACTGCAAGGAATTGGCTCATGTGATTATGGAGGTTGGCGAGTCCAAACTCTGTAGAACTGATGTCCCAGTTCAGATAAAGGCTGGAAGACCCAGGAAGAACTGATGAGGCAGTTGAAAATCTTCAGGCAGGAAGCCTTCTATCCTAACTGTGGGGAGGTCAGACTTTTATTTTATTTATGTCTTCAACTGATCAGATGAGGCCCACCCACATCAGGGAGGGCAATCTGTTTTACTCAGTCTGTTGATTTAAATGTTAATCTCATACAAAAATGCCCCGATGGAAATACCCAGAATAATGTTTGATTACATATCCAGGCACTGCATGGCCCAGCCAAGCTCACACATCACATTAACCATCACAGAAAGAGTGTATGTGGGAGTTTTTTGTATATCCCCTGCCAGGGCCTGCGCATGAAGCCTGCCTCTCTGAGTTTCTGTTTTCTCATCTGTAAAGGAGGTGCTGTGAGCAGCAGAGGAGCTAATGAATCAATGACACTGATGCCCCTGTGAGGTGCTTAGCTCATGACATCTGCTTCCAGACTCATGCTGGTTGGTCTCAACCATCCTCCCAGAAGAAACCCACACAAGTTTAATGGGATTAATGTTTTTTTTCACTCACCCTCTTCTTGGCCACAGTTACTGCACACCCCTGTAGCTAGTGTCTGTGGGACCATAAACCATGATTCTGTGGATTCTGTAAGGTCATTATAATCTCTAGTGCCAGTCACCCCAGAGAACAGGGAAACCAATGTGTGTGACAAGCAGGGCTCAAAGCACCACCACATTTGCTACATGAAGAGAGGGCTGGGAGGCCCTTCCCTCCCCTTTATTTTGAAGTGTTAGCCCAGTGTGGGCTCAGGGACTGGCTCCCAGGCCTCTTAGCTGGCAGGGAGGGTGATGACAGTGGTATGCTAGCCCTGCATCTTTTGCCCTGATGTGCTCCTCAAACCAGATCAAGTTCCCACTGGGAACATTGGGCCTCTTCTTAATGAGGTGGCAAGATTTAAAGTGATTGGAAAAGCAACTGCACAAGGCTATCAGAGGGGGAATAGATGTCAAATTAGCAAAAGAAACAACTAATTGGGAACATATTTTGTCTGCATCCCTGTGCCATCAAAAGAAATGGCACGTTGGGGAATCAGATGAATTGTAGGGTCCAGGGGATGTGCTGGACTCTGCTACTGGAAAAAGAGGCTGCTTGTGCGCACAGCCATCTCCAGACTACAGTGTAACTGTCTGGTGGAGCATATATCTGCAAAAGCCACATATCTGTCCCCGAGGCCTTGTTGGGCAGTCCTGACATGCACATGGGAGGCAGTTCTAGACAAGTCCATGTACACAGAGCAGAATTTCAACCACAGGTAGCCAGAGGCCAGCATTGTAGGCAGCTCTGGGTCATCCTATGCTATATTTATCTACTTTAAGGCATAGTCTGAGGTTATGCTGATACAATGACCATTGGAAGGTGGGGGCTGATGGCCAAGGAAAACAACCATGTGATTAGACGGTTAGAATTTTCAGTATCACTCCTTAACTTCCAGGGAGGGGAAAGAAGGGATGGGCTGGAATTGATCACCAATGCCCAATGACTTAATCAATCATACCTGTGTAATGGAACCTCCTTAAAACCCTGAAACAATGTGCTTTGTAATGCTTCTGAGTTGGTGAAGAAATCCACATACTTGGAGGGTGGCCCAAACTCCATGGGGCCAGATTCACCTGTGCTTGGGACTCTTCTGGTCCTCACTCTGGGTACTTCTTCACCTAGCTGTTCATTTGTATCTTATATAATAACCAGGTAACAGTAAGGAAAATGTTTCCTTGAGTTCTGTAAGCTGTTATAGCAAGTTGTCAAACCTGAGGAGGGGGACATAAGAAATCACACTGTGTAGCCAAGTCAGAAGTGTGGGTGATCTGGGGGCCCACTGCTTGTGATTGGCATCTGTGATGGGAGGGGTCTGAAGTGGAGGAAACTTAACCTGCAAGGTCTGTGTTAACTGTAGGGAGTTAGTGCCAGAGATGAATTAAGTTGTAGGGTGCCGAGTATGTGACTCCTGAGAATGGGAGAAATAATTGATGTGGAAAACCTAGAATAGACATATGATGTTAGAAATGTGAGTAGAGAAACAGATCCTCGAGTGAGGTTGTAGGAGTGTTTGTGGTTATAGGAGCATTTGTGAGGTTGTAGGAGTGTGTGTCTGTGGGGTTACTGGAGTGTGTGTGGGCTTGTAGGAGTGTGTGTCTGTGTGATTATAAGAACATTTATGGGGTTGTAGGAATTGTGTGTGGGGTTTACAGGAGTGTGTGTGGGGTTGTAGGAGTGTGTTTCACTGTGATATAGGAGTGCGTGTGGGGTTGTAGGAGTGTGTGTCTGTGGGCTACAAGAATGTGTGTCTGTGGGGTTATGGAAGAATATGTGGGATTGTAAAAATGTGTTTCTGTGGGATCGTAGGAGTGTGTGTCTATTGGTTACAGGAGTGTGTTTTGGGTTGTAGAGGTGTGTGTGTGTGTGTGTGTGTGTGTGGTTATAGGAGTATTGTGGGGCTTAGGAATGTGTCTGTGTGGTTATTAAGAGTGTATATAGGGATTTTTAGGAGTATAGGGATTGGTAGGAGTGTGTGTTGTATGTGTGTGGCTAGGTCATGCTGCATTAACAGACAAGCTCCCATGTCTCAGTGACTTCCCTCACACAACAGGAATTCAGTGCTCCTTTCATGAAAGTTGGCAGGGTCTCCCTCTTCATATACACCCAGGATCCCAGGCTAATGGAGCCTCCCTCCTGGCATGAATTATTTTGTAACTGATACAGATGGAAAGAAATGTGGTAAATTGCTTACTTCTTCTTAACACTTCTACCTGAAGTGACATCCATCATTTTATCTCACGTTTTATTATTTGGAACAAGTGATGCTGTTGTTGTTCAGTCACCCTGTCTTGCCCGACTCTTTGCAACCCCATGGACTACAGCATACCAGGCCTCCCTGTCCCTCATCATCTCTTGAAGTTTGCCCAAGTTCATGTCCATTGCATCAGTGATGCCATCCAACCTTCTCATCCTCTGATGTCCTCTTCTCCTTCTGCCTTCAATCTTTCCCAGCAGCAGGAACTTTTCCAATGAGTTGGCTGTTCACATCAGGTGACCAAAATACTGGAGTTTCAGCTTCAGCATCAGTCCTTCTAGTGAATATTCAGGCTTGATTTCCCCTAAGATTGATTGTTTTGATCTCCTTACTGTCCAAGGAATTTTCAGGAGTCTTCTCCAGCACCACAGTTGAAAGGCACCAGTTCTTTGGCGCTCTGCCTTCTTTATGGTCCAGCTCTCACAACCGTATGTGACCACTGGGAAGACCATAGCCTTGACTATACAGACCTTTGTTGGCAGAGTGATGTCTCTGCTTTTAAACATACTGTCTAGGTTTGTCATAGCTTTCCTGCCAAGAAGCAATTGTCTTCTGATTTCATGGCTGCAGTCACCATCCTCAGTGATTTTAGAGCCCAAGAAGAGGAAATCCATCACTACTTCCACATTTTCCCCTTCTATTTGCCATGAAGTAATGGAGTCAGATGCCGTGATGTTAAAAAAAAAAAAAGATTTTTTAATATTTAGTTTTAAGCCAGCTTTTTCACTCTCCTCCTGCACCCACATCAAGAGGTTCTTTAGTTCCTGTTCACTTTCTGCCATTAGAGTAGTATCAACTGCATTATCTCAGGTTGTTGATGTTTATCCCGTCTATCTTGATTCCAGCTTGCAATTCATCCAGCCTGGCATTTCTCATGATGTACTCAGCATACAGTTTAAATAAATAAACAGGGGGACAACAGACAGCTCTGTCGTACTCCTTTCTCTATCCTGAACCAATCAGTTGTTCCATACAGGGTTCTAACTGTTTTTTCTTGACCAGATTTCTAGGGGACAGGTAAGATGGTCTGGTATTCCCATCTCTTTAAGGACTTTCTATTGTTTGTTATGATCCACATAGTCAAAGGCTTCAGCATAGTCGATAAAACAGAGGTAGATGTTTTTCCGGAATTCCCTAGCTTTCTCTATGATCCAGCGAATGTTAGCGATTTGATCTTTGGTTCCTTTTCCTTTTCTAAACCCAGCTTGGATGTCTGGAAGTCCTTGGTTCACATAATGCTGAAGCCTAACATGCAAAATTTTAAATATGACCTTACTAGCATGGGAGATAAGCGCAATTGTCCAGTGGTTTGAGCATTCTTTAGTGTTAGATAAAAGATGACCAGGATACCAAAAGAATGTCTAACAGGCTTTAATGGGGAAGCGCTCCTGGGTGGGGTTCCCAGACCCAAATGAGGCAGGTCGAGGAAGTCCGTGCCTGGACTGTGCTGGGGAGTGGTTTATATGCGTCAGGATAGATCGCCCAATAAAGGTACGGTTAGTGGATGGGGGTTCGGATAGGTTGCCAGGCCGAGGCGTCGTGGGCTGGCAGGTCCTTCTACGTGGCTGGGGTGGGGCAGCTTTAGCTGGTGAAGTGTGCTGTCGTTGGTCCCTGGGATGTGGGAGGCTCCTTCTGTTAGGGACTTCCCCCGCCAGCAGGAGAGAAGAGGGGTGACCCATCATGGCCCCGGGGTCTGGCCCTACATTCTGACTCTTTCGATAGGATAAGGGGTGCCGTTATCACTTCTGGCTACTTCCTGCTGAACTGGGGCATTGCTGGGGCTGAGGTCATAGCTGGATCCTGGTGACCTTTAGGGGGCCTCAGGGTCTCTGGACGGGAGTCTGGAGTATGCGGCCATCATCAACATCTGTCCAGTAGCCGTCTGGGTCAGCTCCCTGACCTTCTGGAGGATGATCTGAAAAATACAAGGTCCTATCAACAGGATGAGGAGCAAGGCTGTGGGGGGTCCAAGAAGCAGGAGAAGCCATTTTGCCCAAGACGACGTCCACCATCCCAAGAAATTGAAACTGTCTGACTCGGCCTGCCTAAATCTGATGCTCTCTCTCAGCTCACAGACCTTGTTTTGGACTATCCCCGAGGCATTAACGAAAAAAACAATAGTCTTCCCTTAAGAACTGACAGGTTTCCCCTTTTTCAGCCGTTAGCAGGTCTAGGGCCCTTCGATTTTGGAGAGCCACTGCTGCCAGAGAGGTTATCTGGGTTTGTAACGCCATTAGGGAATTTGCCACCTTGTCCAGGTCTCGACTGAGGTCTGCGGACAGCATATAGTAGAAGTGCATGGCTGATCCCAATCCTCCCGCCCCTGGTCCTAAGGCCGTGAATAAACTTCCCCCGAGGAGCAGGGGAGCTGCAGCCAATGCCCTTCGGTGGTGGTGGGTTGGTTGGATCTGGTCTTCCGTTGCCTGCGGTATCAGAATGGTCAGGTAGGGAGTAAGGAAGACTGGGGTGCAAGGCTGAGTCCACTTAGGCAGGAAGCATCGTAATAAGGTAGTTTGATTACAAAGAAAAAATATTTTCTGCATACTGGAGGGTTTGGGGATAGAGGGTCTCATCTGGAACTGTCACAGGCTAATGAGGTGCCATTGGCCAGAAAACAAGAGGCATTGGCTGGGAGATACAGTATCTCAGTGGTCAAGGGCCCCATTGGCAAGGTTACTTCAGTGGCATTGCTCATGAGATTTTGGGCCTCTATCCATTTCCGGGGGATCGGTTGGGCAAGGAACAGTCGGGGTCTCAAGGGGAGACAGAGCCAATGTGAGAGGTTTGGTGAGGATTCAGTGAGGGTCTGATAGGTGTCACTGAGGCTGGTGAAAATTTGAGATGAAAAATCCAGGGGTTTGAGCACCTGATGAACCTGGTCTAGGAGTTTTTTGGGCTCATGGTGTGGATCAGAGGCTTCAGTTGTCAGCTTTATGAGGTCGTGTTGGACCTTATGTTGGATTTGTTCTCGCCTCTGATCTTGGGCCCCTTTCCTGTCTCATTCTGTAGTGAGTTTGCATGGTAAAACAGAGATCTTTGCCCCCAGCTTTATAGCAGTTAGAGGCTGAGCTTGATTTGGCAATCCCAAGGCTCTTGGCCATCCAATACCATTTACCTCCATGGGAGCACGGCTGGGCAGGTAAGGCATAACAGTCTCGGTGGACACAAGTGTAAGCTGTGAACCCAGTTCCCCAGCGGTCTCGTTCGGTGCAGCCCCAGGGGCAGGGTGTAGGTTGTTCTGCCCGTGTTATCATGGCCAGGAGGAATAGTGGCAAGAACATGTTTAGCTATGATATTAGAAGGAGAGTGATAAAAAAGAAGAAGTCAATTTGAGATTCTGTAAAAAGGAGGAAGGTCCCCTGTAAGTGTAGTTCAGAAATTGCCTGAAAGAAAGTCACAGTCAATAATCGGGGTAGCCAGCCAAAGGTCCTGTAATAGAGTCAGGATAAAGTCTTTGAGGCAGGCTAGAATGAGAGACATATGGCCAGGTCAGGCTGCCCCAAAGGAATAGCACCCCAGGAGTAGCGAATGGATAATAAGGTAAGCAAGGGCCAGTTAAAGTCGAAGTGTGAGCGGCCAGTCCTGGGAGGCCGTGACAGCCAGTCCAATGGCGAAGAGGATGGCCAGAGTTGTGATTGGCAACAGCCACAGCGGACGAGGCCAGACAAGCATTGGACGGGGCGTGTCACTCACTGGTGGGAGGCAAGGGTGTCTTAGTAATGGAGATCTTGGTAGGTCCCAAGATTTTAGAGGTGTAAGTCTCCAGGGGTTTGGGAGAAGGCAGGCTGTGTAGTGGAGCCCGTTTGAGCCATGTGATGTGATATCATGGCTTGTGTCCCCACAGTTTGGCTGCTGTAGGGTGGTGAGGACCACCGTGAAAGGCCCAGTCCACCAGGGCTGCAGGGGTTGAGGCGTCAGTGTCTTTAGGAGAACCTGATCTCCTGATGCCAAAGCGGGGGACGGGATCACCTGGGCGTGATCTCTGATAGGTTGAGGGAGGACATGGTCAGCGTGTTCTCTAAGTAGGGACCTCAGGAGGGTGAAATAGGGCAAGTAAGTCCCCAGAAGATGGGTTGGGGGATCCGGAAGGTTAATCAGCAGATACGGCCTACCGTACAGCAGTTCAAAAGATGTCAAACCCGTCTTAGCATGAGGAGTTGTCCTTATGTGGGTCAGGGCTATTGGCAGGAGATTGACCCAGGAGAGACAAAGTTCTGCCGTTAACCTGGTCAGATGAGCCTTGAGGATGCCGTTAGCCTGTTCTACCTTGCCTGATGACTGAGGTCTGTATGGGACATGTAAGTGTCAAGAAATGTTTAAAGCCTTGCCTATTTGCTGAGTAATTTGAGAAACAAAGGCAGGCCCATTATCAGACTGGATGGAGTTGGGGAGCCGGAACGGTGGAATGAGGTGTGTTAAGAGAGTGTTGGCGATGGTATCGGCTGTCTCCCAGGCAGTGGGGAATGCTTCTACCCATCCAGAAAAAGTGTCAACACAGACCAGCATATACCGGAAGGTCTGATGTCTAGGCATGTGAGTAAAGTCTATCTGCCAATCCTGTCCCAGCAGGTGTCCCCTCAACTGGTGAGTTTCTTGTGGTGGCCTGAGTCCTCCTTGAGGAGAGGTCTTGGCACAGATTAGGCAGCAATGATGGACTGCCTGAATGGTAGGTCGGAGATGTAATGGGGAAAAGAGAGGGCTAGGGAAGGTCAAGAGTGCATGGGGCCCAATGTGTAAAGAGTCATGGATCTGGGTGATAGTGGACATTGCCTGTTTTTTGGGTAGGACTAGTTTGTTGTGGAACATGATCCATCCTGAGGGGTGTTTCAGAGCGCCCTCCTGTAAGAGGAGGGCCTCCATTTTGGCCTTTGAGTAGTTAGGTGTAAGGGAGGTCCTGAGAAATAGTATAGGCAGAGGTCCCTGTTGTAAGGCTATCTGTTTGGCCACCTGGTCAGCCTTATTGTTGCCTAGGGAAACCATGTTGTGAGTCGTCTGATGTCCTTTGCAGTGTAGGATGGCTACCTGGGTGGGCTGTGAGATGGCCTCCAGGAGCTTGGCAATTAGGGGGGCATTAGAGATGGGTGATCCCTTGGTGGTGAGGAATCCCTGCTCTCTTTAAATAGCTGAATGTGAATGTGCAATCAAAAAGGCATATTTGAAGTCAGTATAGATGTTAACCTGTTTTCCCTTTGCCAGGTGTAAGGCTCTAGTGAGCGTTATTAGTTCTGCCTTTTGGGAGGTGGTTCCCTCCGGTAGCAGGCAAGCCTCGAGGATGTCATTGGTGGTCACAACTGCATACACAGTGGCCCGACAACCGTTAGGGTCTCATTTTGAACTGCCATCTACAAATAGTATGAGGTCTGGGTTTTTTAGCAGAGTAGCAAAAAGGTTTGGGGGCAGTTGGGTAAGAGTGTCCAGGACCTCTATGCATGAGTGAGGTCCTGTGTCTTTGCCTGAAGGACAGGTTGGAAGTGAGGGGAGAGAAGATAGAGGGTTTAGCTGGTAGCTGTGGCCCAAAGTAACCTGGGGTTATCCAGAAAGACCAGGTGGAATTGTTGGAGCTGAGAGTTGCTAAGGTCTGATAGGAATTTGGAAGCCAGGAGGTCGGCCAAAGGGTGTGGTGAGAATATAGTTAGGGGTTGATCTAGAATTAGCTTTTTGCATCTGCGTATAGAGAAGCTGCTGCTGCCAGGGCACGTAGGCAGGAGAACCATCCCTGGGCGGTGGGGTCTAACTGTTTGGAGATAAATGTCACTGGCAGCATTTCAGGGCCCGCAGGCTGTATGAGGGCTCCAAAGGCTATGCCCCCTTTTTATCAGTGTACAGGTGATAGGGGAGGTTGGGATTGGGCAGGAAGAGGGGGGAAGAGGACAGCAAAGCTGAGTGAAGGTTGTAGAAAGCCTTCTGGACCTCTGTTTCTGAAGACAGCAGTCCAGTAAGGGTGTCTTTTGCGGCTGCATAGAGGTTTTTAGCTAGCGAAGCATAGTTGGGGACCCAGTGCCGGAAGAATCCTGTTAACCCCCAAAAAGACAAGATTTGTTCTCCAGTGGAAGGGGGCAGAGGTCTCGGAGAAGGCTGAGTCTGTCAGCAGTTAGAGCCTTGGTTGTTGGGGTGATCTTTAGATCTAGGTAAGTCACAGAGGTCTGTGTGAGTTGGGCCTTTTGTTGAGATGCTTGGTATCTTAGAGCTAAAGAAGTTAAGAATAGTGGTATGTGTCTGAGAGAGAGCTTGTTGAGGGGCTGCAGAGCAGAACGTCAACCACATACTGTAAGAGGACACTAGGGGCCAAAGGGCATGTAGCCAGATCCCGGGCCAGAGCCTGGCCAAAAAAATGGGGGCTGTCTCTAAGCCCTTGGGGGAGGACTGTCCATGTTAGCTGGGAGGACTATTGGGTTTCTGGGTCGGTCCATGTGAAAGCAAAGAGGAATTGGAGTCTGGGTGTAAGGGAATAGTGAAAAAGGCATCTTTGAGGTCTATGACAGTAAAGTGAGTCGTACTGCTAGGGATGTCAGAAGGCAAGGTATAGGGATTGGGGACAATTGGATGGGCAGGGATCATGGCCTTGTTTATCAGCCGTAGGTCCTGGACCAGTCGGTAGCTGCCAGCAGCTTTCCCTACCAGGAGAATGGGGGTATTGTAGAGCAAGGTCATGGGGACTAGGAGGCTCTGGCCCAAGAGACAGTCTATGATTGGTTTAAGACTGTGTAGGTGAGTCTGAGAGATGGGGAACTGAGAGCGGTTTGGGAAGTGGGAAGGATCACGTAGTTTAATCAGGACGGGGGTGTGATGGGTTGTTGCCAGAGGGATTTCAGTGTACCAGATGTTAGGGTTGACAACTGGAGCCTCAGGGGAGCAAAGGAGGAGTAGGGAAAGGAGAGAGGTAGGTGAATGGTGGCCCTAAGCTTAGCTAAAATGTCCCGCCCCAGCAGGGGAGTGGGGCATGAAGGGATTATCAGAAAAGAGTGTGTGAACAAGAAGTGATCAAGCTGACCGGGCTGTGGCCCAGTCTGCCAGGGTCATGAAGATGTGCCGTCTATACCCACCACCGAGACCTGGGAAGGATGTAAGGTGTCCCTGAAGGAGGGAAGAACCGAGTAAGTAGCCCTTGTATCTATCAAGAAATTGATAGATTTACTTGCCACTTGAATCACTACCCTGGGCTCGGCTTGGGTTATGGGGGTCCCCGAGTCTGGGCATCGTCAATCTTCATCAAAGGAGAGAAGTTCCAAGGCGGGTTGAGGGGAGGAAATGTCCTTTTGGGAGCCCAGACCTCGGTCCAGTAAGGCCGGGGCCTGAGTTTTCCGGGGACAATCACTCGCCCAATGTCCTGGCTGTTTGCAACAAGGGCAAGGCTTTGTCAGGAGCCGGGGGTTTGGGCATTGGTGGGCCCAGTGGCCCTCATAACTGCGTTTGAAGCAGGTTCCCGGCAGCGGCTTCTGGGGACCCACCTTCTGTCCCGTGGCTGGCCGCAGGGCTGCTACCAGCGCCTGGGTGTGTCTCTCAAGGAGGTTAGCCTGGAGTTTGGCTTTTTGTTTAAGCCTTGCCTTGTGGCTGGCTTCAGCGACTTCCTCTCGGGCACTATAAACCTTAAAGGCCATTTTTACCAGGTCTCGGAGGGGGGTCTGAGGCCCATCCTCAGCCTTGGAGAGTTGTTGTTGTTTTTTTTTTTTTTATCTGAAGCTGATTGGGATATAAAACGGTTGGCTAGGGTAGTGATTCCTGCTGGAGAATCTGGGGCAATCCAGGTATAGGTGGTGAGAGCCTCTGTCAGTCTGTTAAGAAAGGCTGCTGGGTTCTCATCAGGGCCGTGGGTTACTTCATCTAGCTTAAGTAGGTTTACTACCTTGAGGGAGGTGGTCTCCATTCCCTCCAATAGGCATTTTACCATGTATTGAATGTTGGCTCTTCCTCTCTGTCCCTCCTGATAGTCTCAGTCTGGGTCTACATCTGGAATAGCAGCCACTCCAGGTGGCCAGGCTGGGTCTGCTGGGTTAGCTAGGTGTTTTTGGTCAGCCACCACTTTTGCCATGGCCCAAATGGCCTTTCTCTCCTCTGGGGTAGTGGTGGACCCCAGAATGACAAATACGTCCTGCCAGGTGAGGGCGTAAGACCAAGGCAGCTGGGTGAAGTTTTTGATGTAGTTAGAGGGGTTGGCTGAATAGGAGCCTAGCCGTTGTTATATATGGGCAAGATGTTGGAGTGAAAAGGGCACATGGACATGGGCAAGACCCTTCGGGCCGGCCACCTGGCGGGGAGGAAGCAGGGGAGCTGGCGGCAGATCGGAGCGGTCCGGGACCTTGTGTGTGAGCTGACTGGTGAGTCAGAAAGGGGTGGGCACAGAGGAAGGGGTGGATACTGAGGCGGCGCCAAGGGAGCGGCAAGGGGCATAGTCACAGGAGGGCTGGGCTGTGAGGACGATGGAGAGGAGTGGATATGGAGGAAGTTGGTGAGGGCGCTAGAGGGGGCGTTGGTGTGGGGGAGGCTGGTGAGTCAGGGCCTGAAGGAAGGGGTGGGTATAGAGGTGGCTTAGTCACAGGAGGGCTGGGCTGTGAGGACGATGGGGGAGGAGTGGATATGGAGGAAGTTGGTGAGGGCCATAGAGGGGGAGTTGGTGTAGGGCTAGGAAGGGCCATGGTTAGGAGAATTTCAGAAGGGAAACAGTGGGTATATAGGGTGGGACGGGAGCGCAACAGCCAGAAAGCCTGTACGTAGGGTACCTCAGACCATTTTCCCATCCTCCGGCAGTAATTATCTAAGTCACAGACGATGTTAAAATCAAACGTTCCGGTTGGCGGCTATTGTGAGCCATTATCTAAAGAATATTGGGGCCATGCCTCAGAAAAGAGGAAGGTTAAGCGTTTGGAGTGAATTTCTCCAGAGATATGTAGAGTTCTGAGGTTGGTGAGTAAACATTCCAGCGGTGTGGATCAGGGTTGGTCGGCCCTGGAGGCAGCCGCCCCCATGGCAAATATGAAACGAAGGCCCTGGACCAATCGTTAGTGGGGCTGGGAGTGGTCCGGTCAGGCATCCCTGAACAGGCTGTCAGCCCAGCGAGGTGAGGAGAGGGCCACTCCGCCAAGATGGACGTCTCCGAGTTGACTGGTGCCAAGGAATAGCAGGCCTGGCCTGCAGAGGAGGGGTCCGGACATGGCTGTGATTTAAAAGGACCTAGACACCCTATGAATAATTGCCATGGGAGCAACAACCCCGAACCCAACCAATGGAACTTACCCCGTATCCTGCCAGATGGTTGAATGGTCCCGGAGGGGTGACGGAGTGACCTGGTCCAGCGCGGGCCAGACCCGAGGGGGGCCGCAAGTCCCGCTCATCGTGGGATGGGCCCTCGCCTCGAGCCCCATATTGGGTGCCAAATGTTAGGTAAAAGATGACCAGGACACCAAAAGAGTGTCTAACAGGCTTTAATGGGGAAGCGCTCCTGGGCAGGGTTCCCGGACCCGAAAGAGGCAGGTTGAGGAAGTCCGCGCCTGGACTGTGCAGGGGAGTGGTTTATATGCGTTTGTTGAGGGGAATGGTCAGGCTAGATCGCCCAAAAAAGGTACGGTTAGTGGACGGGGGTTCAGATAGTTTGCCAGGCCGAGGTGTCGCGGGCTGACAGGTCCTTCTACGTGGCTGGGGTGGGGCAGCTTTAGCTGGCAAAGTGTGCTATCATTGATCCCCGGGATGTGGGAGACTCCTTCCGTTAGGGACTTCCCCCGCCGGTGGGAGAGAGGATGGGTGGCCCATCATGGCCCCGGGGTCCGGCCTTACATTTAGTGCCACCCTTCTTGGGAACCCGGATAAAGCTTGACCTTTTCTAGTCCTGTGGTCACTGCTGGGTCTTCCAGATTTGCTGACATATTGAGTGCAACACTTTGATAACATCATATTTTAGGGGTTTGAATAGCTCTGCTGGAATTCTATTGCATCCACTAGCTTAATGGAAAGCAGTGCTTCTTAAGGTCCACTTGACTTCACCCTCCAGAACATCTGGCTCTGGTGACTAACACACCATTGTGGCTATCTGGTTCATTAAGATCTTTTTTGTACAGTCCTTCATATATTCTTTCCGTCTCTTCTTTTCCTCTTCTTCCACTAGGTCTCTATCTTTTCTGTCCTTTATTGTACCTATCTTTGGGCGAAATGTTCCCTTGATATTCCCAGTTTTCCTGAAGAGATTTCTAGTCTTTCCCCTTCTGTTGTTTCCCTCCATTTTTGTGCATTGTTCATTGAAGAAGGCCTTTTTGCCCCTCTCCTTGCTATTCTTTGGAGCTCTACCTTTCCCTTTCTCCCTTGCTTTCCACTTCTCTTCTTTCTTCAGCTATTTGTAAAGCCTCCTCAGATAACCACTTTGCCCTCTTGCTTTTTAACTATTTTACCTCACTTTTAAAATTTGGACTAAGTGATGTAGCCTCACCTAATTCAGAGAGGTTGGTAATACAGTCCTTTCAGAAGAAGCAGAGTGAAATTTCTGTGAATGTTCTGATGCTTCCTGATAATGGGTATATGAGTCTCTGTGACCAATGAGAGGGATTTATTTCCTCTCTCATCATCTGGGAACTGGGGCAAGGTCCATGAGCCAGAGATCAGGCTGGGAAGCACAGTTTGGAAAGGCTGAATATTCCACTAGCCTCGGACATGCTGTCCATCTCTGTTACTTGCCTGGAAATTTGGATATGCTCTGAGGCACTCAGATTAAAAAAAAAAAGTCAACTTGAAAAATACCAATATATATTGCATATTCTAAGAAGAAGAGTCCCTATCTCACTTTAGTTCTGAGGACATCTGCGCAGCGCAGTTGTGGGTATAATAAGCAGGGGACAGTATGGCCTGCAAGGGTTGGGAGCCCATAGATCTTGTAGCTCTGGATAGGTCTGTTTCTGTGTCCTTGGGAAACTATGTCACTTGTCTATCTTATTTACCCATCTGTAATCTGGGACTGATGCGTCCCCAGCATTCAAGGAGTTGTGAAGACTGCATGAGATCGTGTCTGGCCAGCCCTGAGCACTAGGCCTGGCCAGAGCAATGCTTACCATATTAACTGCTCTGCATCAAACCATGCTCCAACCATCACATCGTGTTAGGCTATAACCAGCCCTGCTCTGCTTTTTGCTAGCAGTGTGAGTGTACTTAGTTGTTACATGCTTCTTTCAGTCCTCAATTTTATCATTTGAAAAATGGAGAGAATTATAATGCCTCCTTTCCAGAGTTGTGGTAGGTTTTCAAGGTTTGTGTGGGTAAATGCTCAGTGTATCCAGGGAAGGTGCAGGGTGTGTGGGAGGAACATAAGCAGAGGTGGGTGTGGGGCAGCCCCGGGAGCATGTGGATGCCAATGCAAAATTGGTTTTACACTTTTCCTTAATTGGGACAGTGCTTTCCTTTCCTTTTATTAGTCAGTTTGTGAAGGCAGTGGCTTTGCGGACTGCACCTCTCTCCTAGGGTCCCTCCAGAGTGATGCTTTTGCTGAGGCAACCTAGGCAGCATGGCTGTTCACCACAAAGGCATCTTCTTTTTCTCTCCCATTGACACAGAGCTGAGGCATTCTGAGCAGAAAGGATGGGGGAAAGAGGTCATTAATTTTAGAGTGCTGGGGAGCCAAGAGGGGCGTCTTCATTAGAAAGTTCAAAATTGCATTTTATTTCCATTTTGATGAGATTTTTATGTTTTAGAAGAGATGAAGTTGAATCCCATGAGTGTAATGAACTCAGAAAGATCACGGATACTGGATTGAATCCAATGAACCATGAGTAGGTTAGTAAATTAATTAAATTTGAGAAAATAATGAATATTTTGGCCACTGGATTAAAATTTCTCAAATATCTTAAAAAGACAGTAGCAAACCTGATTCATGGGAAATTATGGTTACATAACAATCCTCTTAAGCTCTTCTCATGTTTGCTTCACAAAACTGCGTTGGTAAAAGAATATCTGCAGTGTGGTCAGGGGAGTGGGGAGGAGGGAGTTACTTCAAAATGCTCCTGCTTGGTGGTCCTGATCCTTTGGCTCTGGAGCCCACATATACTTGATCACATCTTTGCCTCGCATCATGAATTAGGAGATTTGTTCAGAACAGTTTTGAGTTGGCATTGGTATAGGAGAAAAGCTGACCAGTTATGCAAGGGTGTTATAGTGTGTGTGTGTGTGTGTGTGTGTGTGTGTGTGTGTGTGTGTGTGTTATAAAGGTTCAGATGGTAAATATTATAGGCTTTGTGGGCAGTGTGGTCTCTGTTGCAACCACTCAACTCTGCATTGTCTTGTGAAAGCAGCTCTAGATGATGCCTGAATGAACAATTGTGACTGTGTTCCAATAAAACTTTATTTGTGGTAACTGATATTTAAACTGCATATAATTTGTGTACTACAAGATATTATCTTTTGTTTGATCCCCTCCCCAATCCTTTAAAAATGTAAAAATCATACTTAGTTCCAAGGCCATAAAAGCACAGGTGTTAGGCAGGATATGGCCTAAGGGCTATCATTGGCTGACTCAAATATGGGAGGTGGTCTACTTTTCTATAGACCCTGTTTCTGGTGTTCTGTCATTCTCTCTTTTCAAAATGTTTTTTTTTTCTTCTTCTTCTTTTTTTTTTTTTTTTGCTTTTTGCTATTATTTAAATTAAGGCAGATTTCACGTCTTCAGTGCACAGTTCAACAGTTTTGATAGATGTGTCCTCCAGTTCAGTTCAGTTCAGTTCAGTCACTCAGTCGTGTCCGACTCTTTGCGACCCCATGAACTGCAGCACGCCAGGCCTCCCTGTCCATCACCAACTCCCAGAGTTAACTCAGACTCTCATCCATCAAGTCAGTGATGCCATCCAGCCATCTCTTCCTCTGTCGTCCCCTTCTCCTCCTGCCCCCAATCCCTCCCAGCATCAGAGTCCTTACCAATGAGTCAACTTTTCACATGAGGTGGCCAAAGTATTGGAGTTTCAGCTTTAGCATCATTCCTTCCGAAGAACACCCAGGGCTGATCTGCAGAATGGACTGGTTGGATCTCCTTGCAGTCCTTGGGATTCTCAAGAGTCTTCTCCAACACCACAGTTCAAAAGCATCAATTCTTCAGTGCTCAGCTTTCTTCACAGTCCAACTCTCACATCCATACATGACCACTGGGAAAACCATAGTCTTGACTAGACGGACATTTGTTGGCAAAGGAATGTCTCTGCTTTCGAATATGCTATCTAGGTTGGTCATAACTTTTCTTCCAAGGAGTAAGAGTTTTTTAATTTCATGGCTGCAGTCACCATCTGCAGTGATTTTGGAGCCCCCCAAAATAAAGTCTGACACTGTTTCCACTGTTTGCCCATCTATTTCCCATGAAGTGATGGCACCAGATGCCATGATCTTTGTTTTCTGAATGTTGAGCTTTAAGCCAACTTTTTCACTCTCCACTTTCACTTTCATCAAGAGGCTCTTTAGTTCCTCTTCACTTTCTGCCCTAAGGGTGGTGTCATCTGCATATCTGAGGTGATTGATATTTCTCCTGGCAATCTTGATTCCAGGTTGTGCTTCTTCCAGCCCAGCGTTTCTCATGATGTACTCTACATATAAATTAAATAAGCAGGGTGACAATATACAGCCTTGACATACTCCTTTTCCTATTTGGAGCCAGTCTGTTGTTCCATGCCCAGTTCTAGCTGTTGCTTCCTGACCTGCATATAGGTTTCTCAAGAGGCAGGTCAGGTGGTCTAGTATTCCCATCTCTTTCAGAATTTTCCACAGTTTCTTGTGATCCACACAGTCAAAGGCTTTGGCATAGTCAATAAAGCAGAAATAGATGTTTTTCTGGAACTCTCTTGCTTTTTCAATGATCCAGCGGATGTTGGCAATTTGATCTCTGGTTCTTCTGCCTTTTCTAAAACCAGCTCGAACATCTGGAAGTTCACGGTTCACGTATTGCTGAAGCCTGGCTTGGAGAATTTTGAGCATTACTTTACTAGCGTGTGAGATGAGTGCAATTGTTCATTCTTTGGCATTGCCTTTCTTTGGGATTGTAATGAAGACTGACCTTTTCCAGTCCTGTAGCCTTTCAGGTATGACCTAAATCAAATTCTTTATGATTATACAGTGGAGGTGATGAGTAGATTCCAGGTATTAGATTTGATAGACAAAGTGCTTGAAGAACTATGGACGGAGATTCATAACATTGTACAGGAGACTGGGATCAAAACCATCCTGAAGAAAAAGAAATATAAGAAGGCAAAATGGTTGTCTGAGGAGGCCTTGCAAGTAGCTAAGAATATACCCAGCTGAATGCAGAGTTTCAGAGAATAGCAAGGAGAGATAAGAAAGCCTTCTTAAGTGAACAATGCAAATAAATAGAAGAAAACAATAGAATAGGAAAGGCTAAGGATCTCGTCAAGAAAATTGGAGATACCAAAGGAATATTTCATGCAAAGATGGGCACAATAAAGGAAAGAAACAGCAAGTACTTAACAGAAGCAGAAGACATTAAGAGAAGGTGGAAAGAATACAGAGAAGAACTATACAAAAATGGTCTTAATGAGCTGAATAGCTACAATGATCATTCACCTAGAGGAATCCATCCTGGAGTGTGAAGTCAAGCAGGCCTTAGGAAGTATTACTATGAACAAAGATAGTGGAGGTGATAGAATTCCAGCTGAATTCCAAATCCTTTGAGTTGATGCCATGAAAGTGTTGCAATCAATATGCCAGCATATTTGGAAAACTCAGCAGTGGCCACAGGACTGGAAAAAGCCAGTTTCCATTCCAATCCCAAAGAAAGGCAATGCAAAAGAATATTCAAGTTACAGTACAATTGCACTCATTTTACATGTTAGCAAGGTAATGCTCAAAATCCTTCAAGTTAGGCTTCAGCAGGATGTGAACTGAGAACTTCCAGATGTTTAAGCTGGATTTAGAAAAGGCAGAAGAACCAGAGATCAAATTGTCAATATCCACTGGATCCTAGAAAAAGCAAGGGAATTCCAGAAAAACATCTACTTCTGCTTCACTGAGTACTCTAAAGCCTTTGACTGTGTGTATCACAGCAAACTGTAGAAAATTCTTAACGAGAAGGGAATACCAGATCACCTTACCTGCCTCCTAAGAAACTTGCATGCAGTTCAAGAGGCAACAGTTAGAACCGGACATGAAACAACAGACTGGTTCAATATTGGGAAAAGAATATGTCAAGGGTGTATATTGTCACCCTGCTTATTTAGCTTATATACAGAGTACATCATGTGAAATGCCAGGCTGGATGAATCACAAACTGGAATCAAGATTGCCAGGAGAAATATCAATAACCTCAGATATGCAGATGATACCACTCTAATGGCAGAAAGTGAAGAGGAACTGAAGAGCCTCTTGATGAGGGTGAAAGAAGAGAGTGAAAAAGCTGACTTAAAACTCAACATTCAAAAAACTAAGGTCATGGCATCCATTCCCATCACTTCATGGCAAATAGGTGAGGGGAAAGTGGAAACAGTAGCATACTACATTTTTTTGCACTTGCACTACAGACAGTGATTGTACCATGAAGTTAAACACATTTGCACCTTGGAAGAACAGCTATGACAAACTTATACAATATATTAAAAAGCAGATATCACTTTGCCAACAAAATCCATATAGTCAAAGCTATGGTTTTTCCAATAGTCATGTACAGATGTGAGAGTTGGACCATAAAGAAGGCTGAGCACTGAAGAATTGATGCTTTCGAACTGTGGTGCTGGAGAAGACTCTTGAGAGTCCCTTGGACAGCAAGGAGATCAAACCAGTCAATCCTAAAGGAAATCAACCCTGAATATTCATTGGAAAGACTGATGCTGAAGTTGAAGCTCCATGGCAACCTGATGTGAAGAGCTAACTCATTGGAAAAGACCCTGGTGCTGGGAAAGATTGCAGGCAAGAGAAGAAGGGAGCAACAGAGGATGAGATGGCTGGTTGGCATCACCAACTCAATGGACATGAGTTTGAGTAAACTCCAGGAGAGAGTGAAGAACAGGGAAGCCTGGCGTGCTGTCATTCATGGGGTCCCAAAGAGTCGGATACAACTTAGGGACTGAAGAGCAATAAATCACTGAGAGAGGAATGTTCTGATATCCAACTCTAGTTGTGAGTTTGTCAACTTCTGTGTAATCTTAAATTTTCTTGATGAAGAAAATTAGATAGATACACATTAAGATTGTTATGTGCTCCTGAAAAATTAATCCTTTTAACATTCTGAAATGTCCCTCTGTATCTCTGGAAGGGTCTTGACATTTACTCTTTCTATTATCATTGATGTTGTATCTGCTTTCTTGATTTAGTGTGTACAAAGTGTATACTTCTCTAACTTCTTGCTTTCAAATTATAACGATTGTCAGAATTGTAGTTTGTCTTTTATAAACAATGTAGAGTTGTTTTTTCTTAAATCCTATTTGAGAATTTCTGCCTTTAGGTACTTAGTCAATTTATATTTAATGAAATTATTGATTGTATTAGGTTTGAGTCTGTCATCTTGCTATTTTATTTTAGTTGCATATTTTTTATTCTTTTGTTTGTATTTTTCTGCCTTCTTTTGGAGTAATCAAGCATTTTTTAAAATTTTCCATTTTATTATCTCTTGATTATTTAGTTATACCTATTTGTGCTATTATTAATTTTTGATCTGTCATGATCTGCATTAGATTTTGGGCTCTTAATGTCCTATATTTTACTTCTATGTATAAGTCCCATATGTCCCTATTATTTTTATTATAAACAGATATAATCTTAAAAATTACTAAGAATAATATTTTATATTTACACTTATATTTACCATTTCTGTTGCTTTTCATCTCTTCCTGGGTTTTTAGCTGGCATCATTTCTATTTAGTCCAATGGAGTTCCATTAGTGATTTTTTTGAGGTTAAAGTCTGCAAGTAAAAATTTTCTCATTTTCTTTTTCTGTTTGAAAAGTGTATCTTTTTAGCTTTTATTTTTTAAAGTGCTTCTCATTAATATAGAATTCTAAGTTTACGTTTTTCCCCTTTTGGCACCTTAGAGATGCATCTTTGTTTTCTTGTTTCCACTTTTATTTTTTCTGTTTGAAACAGGATTTCTCTTTAATTTTTATTTTAAGCAGTTTGCCTATGATGTGTCTGGCTGTGGTCCTCTTTATATTTCCACTCTTTGGCATTCTTGGATCCCTGCTTCAGATCTTTAATTACTTTTTGGAAAAATTTGGTCTTTTTCTTTTTTTTTTTTTTGACTATTTTTTCTGCTCCTTTTTATTCTTTCTGGTATCCTTACATTAGACCATTTGCTATTTTCCCACTTGCGTCAGACAATCTGTTTTTTAAAAATGCTATCTTTGGGTGTTTTAGCTTGGATAATTTCCTTTAATGCCCTGAACCCATTGATCCTTTTTTGTTAATAATAAATTAATAAATAATAAGTTAATAAATTAACTTATTTGTTAATAATAAATTTTTCATTTAGATACTGTGTTTTTGGTTCTAGAATTTCAGTTGTTCTCCTTTTACAGTTAAAATTTCTTTCCTGAAATTCTTCATATCTTCACTAATTTTATTCATTTTTTCTTTTCAATTCTTGGAGATACTTAAAATAATTTTCAAAAAGGTCATTGTCTTCTAATTCCAAAATTTGGGTCATCTGTGGGTCTGTATCATTGACATTCCTCTAATTTTAGGTATATTTTCCTCCTTCTTTGAATCTCCAGTATTTTTTGTTGTTGTTGAATGATGGATATTGTAATTGATACTTTGCAGAGTCTGAATTATGTAATTATGTTATCTTTCTTTAGAGATAGTTGAGCTTTGTGTGTGTGATATATGTACATATGTTATGCATATTTGCATGTATATGTAAGATTGCATATATCACATATGTGCACACACATGGGCACATATGTGTGTGTATATATGCATGTACAGTTGAATTGCTGTTGGATCATCTTGATCTTGTGTTGTTCCCTCCTCTTTGTTCCAAAACTCTTAATGTTAGATGATCCCAGTGTTCAGTCTTTGGTCCTATTCTCTGCTCTATTTATATTTCTTCTTTGGTGATTGCATTTAGTCTTACGAATTTAAATACCAAATATGCCGACAGCTCCCAAATTTATATCTCAGCCTTGACACATCTTTTAGTAGGACTCTGACCTCATCTGCAACATCTCTAAACAGTTTAGGCATTCCTCCTGCCGTTCCAGTCATACTTCTTAATTTTCTTTTTCTTCTACTGGGGTATAATTTTCTTTTTATTCTATAGTTGTGATGGTTCTTGCAGTACAATCAAGTGAGTCAGTATGAACCTCCCTCCCATCTCCCCCATGCCACCATTCTAGGTTGTCACAGAGCACCAAGCCAAGTTCCCTGTGCTATACAGCTGCTTCCTGACAGCTGTTTTACACAATTATGTTAGTCGCTCAGTGGTGTCCAGTTCTTTGTGATCCCATGGACTTTACGGGCTTCCCCAGTGGCTCAGCGGTAAAGAATCCACCTGCATTGTAGGAGGTGCACAAAATGTGGTTTTGATCCCTGGGTTGGGAAGATCCCTTGGAGAAGGGAATGGCAACCCACTCCAGTATTCTTGCCTTGAGAAGCCCATGGACAGAGGAGTCTAGCAGGCTACAGTGCATAGGGTCCCAAAGAGTTGACACGACTGAAGTGACTTAACATGCACGTATACACGCACACACAGACTATAGCTCACCAGGCTCCTCTGTCCATAGGATTTCCCAGGCAAGAATACTGGAATGGATTGCCATTTCCTTTTCCAAGGGATCTTCCAGACCCAGGGATCAAACCTGGGTCTTCTGAATTGCAGGCACTCTTTCCCATCTGAGCTGCCAGAGAAGCCCGTTTTATACATGGAACTGAATATATGTCAATGTTACTCTCTCAATTTGACCCGCCCTCTCCTTAACCCTCTGTGTCCACAAGTCTATTCTCCACATCTGCATCTCTATTTCTACCCTGAAAATAGGTCCATCAGTACTATTTTTTCCTAGATTCCATATGTCGTGTCGATTTATTTCTCTCCCTCCATTCTTGTCTCATCGTAACAAAGATTTGGAAAGAGGGACTAATTACAGCTCAAAAAAGCAGTTTTCTCAGCTCCTCTCTTGTTGTAGCAAGTATTTGAAACAACAGACTCTTACAGCTCAGTTACAGCTCAAGCAGACAGATCTTTTATTAAACAGACAGCAGATAGTATACTCCAGAGATGTGAGATTGGACCAGCTCCAAAGGAGTGGCCATGATCCCCCTTGGCTTCCCTTTTTATACTCCCTGTCTCCTCCTCTGGGTTCTTCCCTGTGCAAAATGCAAAGAAAGGTATGCTCAAGCCCAGTCAAGGAAGGGGAGCATCTGGGCACATTCAAAATCGGAATTATATGTATTCATCTAAGTGGGCCTGGGCTGAGAGTTTTGATTGATAGTTGCAAGTTACATAACAACAGGCTCTATTGCACATGTTTTTCCCATAATTCAGTCTGCTGTAATCAGTTGTGCACATGTATAGAATATTTATGAACCCTTAGTGGGCTCCTAGCTACCTAAGGTTACTTGAGGACACAACTGTGCATCAGGGGCGAATGTGCAGGAGATTGAGAAGCCCCTGTGGTTAGTTTGTATCCACTTTGTACCTAGGGTGCATATGTAGGAGTTAGAAAGGTCTCTGTGGTTATTTTTACAGCATATCTGTGAGCTCTCCTGGGCATGCCTGGGATGGGGTTTAGAGATCATCTTGCATCCTTTTCATCTAGGCCACCCTTGTTGCTCATGCCTAACTTCCTGCCTAACACATTTGTATGTCACTATACCATATTTGTTTTTTTCTTTATTGTTAGGAAATATATTTCAATCATTGTGCTTGTGTTCTCAGTCATGTCTGACTCTTTGCAACCCCATGGACTGTAGTCTGCCAGGTTCCTCTGTCCATGGGATTTCCCAGGCAAGGATACTGGAGTGCATTGCTATTTCCTACTCCAGGGGATCTTCCAGACCCAGGGATCAAATCTGTGTCTCCTGTGGCTCCTGCATTGGCAGGTGGATTCTTTACCACTTGAGCAACCTGGGAAACCCATTTCAATCATATAGGTGAATATATGATAATATCTGCACATATAGTTTAAGTGGTACCAATAATATAATGAACAACTGTGTATCCATCACTCACTACTATATACCTGTGCATCTGTTGAGAAACAGAACATTACCAATAACTTCAGTACCCCAGGTACCTCTTTATCAACTGCAATTGCAGTTTTGAACTTGAGTGCATTAATCCTTTACTCTTTTACTATTATTTAATTTTTAAGTTGGAGTATAGTTGATGTACAATCTTGTTATCTTTACAGTTTTTAAAGTAGTTTTATCAAACATGAATGTATCTCTAAACGCTATGATGTTTAGTTTTGCAGGTTTTTGAGCTTTAAGTGGAATGTTTCTGTACATCTTTCCTTTGGCTTGCTTTTTGCATTTAATATGACATTTATGAAATTTACCTATATTTGAAATAGTATTCTTTTTCATTCTACACTTGGATGGTGGGTATTTGGTAGATGTTTGGGTTTTTCCTTTTTGTGTGTCTCCATGAATATTGCTGCCATGAGTATTTTTGCATGTTCTCCTGCTGTGTGTACCTTTATGCATATTTCTGTTGGTTAACACTTCGTATCTAGGAGTGAAATGGCTATATCATACAGCACTTGACATTCTGGTCCAGGACTGTCACCAGTTATCTTCCACAATCCTTCTATCAGTTTGTATCTGATTCTTCCTTTGCCACAGCCCCTGGCAGTGAACAAAAAACTCATGTTCTTCCATATTCTCAACTTATATATTGTCAGACTTCTTCATTATTACCAGTCTGGAGGGTATTAAATGACATGCTATTGTGATCTTCATATTCTTTTCTTTACAGGAATCTTCAAGGACCAGCATAATGGGAACTTCACTTGGGAACACATCCCTATGACCGTTAAAATTCACGAGGCCAGTATGTCTCTACATTTCTTTTAAATTTATTGTTGTTGATCTTTTTCTTGTTGAAATGCAATTGACCCTTGAACAACATGAGTTTGAACTGTGTAGGTTCACTTACACACAGATTTTTTTTCCAATAAATTCAAACTATAGTATTATGTGATCCATGGTTGGTTGACTCTATGGATGTGGAACCATGGATGTGGAGGGTTGACTGTAAAGCCATATGTGGATTTTCAATTGCATGGGATCAGTGCCCTAACCCCCATATTTTTCAAGGGTCAAATATATAGTTGATGTACAATATTATGTTAGTTTTAGATATACTGCATAATGATTCGATGTTTGTATACATTATGATTGGAGAAGGAAATGGCAGCCCACTCCAGTATTCTTGTCAAGAAAATCCCATGGACAGGAACCTGGTGGACTATGGTCGACAGGATCCATAGAATCGCAAAGAGTCAGGCACAGCTGAGTGACTGAACACACACATACATGCATTATGAGGTGATCACCATAGTTTGGTAAATGCCTGTCCCATACAAAGTTATTATATTATTATTGGCCATATTCCTTATGCTGTATATGATATTCCTGTACTTATTATTATATAACTGGAGATTTGTGTCTCTCAATTCTCTTCACCTATTTTGCTAACTTCTCATCCCCTCCTTTCAGGCTACCACTCATTTGTTCTTTGTGTCTCTGACTCTGATTTTTTTTTCATTTATTTTTCCTTTAAGATTCCACATGTAAGATTATACAATATTTGTCTTTCTCTGAGTTATTTCAAATAGCGTAATACTCTCTAGATCCATCCATGTGATTGCAAATGGCAAAAATTTTCATATTTTTGTGGCTAATATATTATATATTCCCACAAACCTTGCCCAGGGGTTCCTTTTTCTCCCCATCCTTGCCAACACTTATATTGTTTTTTGGATAATAGCCTTTGTATCATGTGGGAGGTGGTATATCATTGTGGTTTTGATTTGCATTTCTCTGGTGGTTAGTGATGTTGAAATGTCTTTTCATGTATCTGTTGATCATCCATATGTATTTTTTGGAAAAGTGTCTATTCAGGTGCTTTGTCTATTTTAAGTGGGTTGTATGATTTTCTATTTGAATTCTTTATTTATTTTGGATATTAATCCTTATTGGATTTATCCCATTCAGAGACTGCCTTTTTGTTTGCTGATAGTTTCCATTGCTGTGCAAAAGCTTTTAACTTGATATAGTCCCATTTGTCTATTTTTGCTTTTATTTCCTTTGCCTTAGGAGACATATTAAAAAAATATTGCTAAGACTGACGTCAAAGAGAGTACGGTCTATGTCTTCTAGAAGTTTTATGATTTCAAGTTTTACATTTAGGTCTTTTATTCATTTTGAGTTAATTTCTGTATTGGGTCTGAGAAAGTAGTCCAATTTGATTCTTTACAGGTAGTTGTTCAGTTTTCCCAACACCATTTATTAAAGAGGCTATCTTTCCCCTATTGTATATTCTTGCCTCCTTTGTCATAGATGAATTGACTGTATAAATGTAGGTTCATTTCTGGACACTCTATTCTGTTCCACTGATCTATTTATCTGTTTCTGTGTCATGCTGTTTGATTAGTGTAACTCTGTAGTATATAGTAAATCCCCTACCTATGTCACTTTGCTTTGAAGACCTGGTGGAATTGGAGGCTCAGAGAAAGGATGAAGAGAGACACCATGGAAGAAGTAACTGAAGAAATGAAGAGATTCACAACACAAGAAATGGTAAGAGGATTTATTTATCTTTTATTTGAGGAGGTAATGTTAGTTTTTCTAGGACCCAAAAATGTCATTTTTAGGACCCAGATGTAGAATGGTACATGAAATTTGAAGCAGCTGTTCAGAATGCAATCCAGTGCAACTGTGTCACGTATAATGAGAAAAAAGATCTGCTACCCAGACATCACTGGATCACTTTTTCAAGAGTGTAGATAGAATTGAATCCAGCATGGGACCAGAACTTGTATCATCAACATCAGGTGTGAGTGAAACTGCAGCTTGCCCTCCATCCCGTATTGCCAGTGATCCTTTAGCTCTACCATCTTCCACCTCCTTTCCCTCCTCTAGTGAGTAACTCTCCTTGCCTGTTCACTTAAAGCCAACCCCTAAATGCCGGTTATTGTACTGTCCTACTGTACTTTTCAAGGTATTTCACCATAATATTAACAATGTTCTATTTTTTAAATTTGTTTTATCTATTATTTGTATGAAAATTATTATAAACCTATTACAGTACAGTACTATATAGCTGATTGTGTCAGTGGGGTACTTAGGCAACTTTGTTGGAGTTACAGACAAACTGAATTTACAAATGTGCTCTCAGAACACAACTCATTCATATGCAGAGGACTTACTGTAGCCTGACATCAGGGAACATGACACCTCCAGCTTTACTCTTCTTTCTCAAAATTGTTTTGCCTATTTGGGGTCTTTTTTGTTCTTCCCTGGTAGCTCAGATGGTAAAGCATCTGCCTACAATGCTGGAGACCTGGGTTCAGTCTCTAGGTTGGGAAGATCTCCTGGAGAAGGAAATAGCAACCCACTTCAGTGGGTTTTTCTTGCCTGGAAAATCCCATGGATGGAGGAGTCTGGTAGGCTACTGTCCATGTAAAGAGTCGGACACAAATGAGTGCCTTCCCTTTTTCACTTTTCTTTTGTGTTCTTATAAACATTTTATAATTCTTTGTTTTGGTTTTGTGAAAAAAATGCTGTTGATATTTTGATAGGGATTGCATTTAATCTGTAGATTGCCTTGGGTAGTATGATCATTTTAACAGTATTAATTCTTCCAATCCATAGGAAGAGAATATCTTTTCATCTTGTTGTGTTATCTTTAATTACTTTAATCAATTCTCATAGTTTTCAAAAGTACAGATTTTTCTGCTCAGCTTGGGTAATTTCCAATACTCTCTTCCAGCTTGCTAATCCATTTCTCTAAATCAGTTCATCTCCTGTAGATTCCTTCTAGAGGATTTTTTAATTTCAGTTATTGTATTCTTTGGCTCTATTTGATTCTTTATATTTTTTAATACTTTTAAAAAATTCTCACTGTGCTCAACCATTTTTTAAATTAATATAAATTTATTTATTTTAATTGGAGGTTAATTACTTTACAATATTGTATTGGTTTTGCCATACATCAACATGAATCTCCTGAGTTCACTGGGCATCTTTGAGATCATTTCCAGGAACTCTTTATTGGGTTGATTATTTATCTCCACTTCATTTTTTTTTTTAAGATTATGACTTAATCCTTTGTTTGGGACACATTCTTCTGTCAACTCATTTTGCCTACTTCTCTGTGTTTATTTGTATCCATTATTAGTTTGGTGGTGTTTTGCAATCTTGGAGAAGTGACCCTATGTAGAAGACATCTACTGGGGCCCAGAAGCACACTACCCTCCAGTCACCAGAGCTATATGCTCTAGGAGGGTCCCCTGTGTGGGCTCTGTGGCTCTGGTAGGGTTAACTATTGTGGGTATGCTGATAGGCAGGGCTGGTCCCTGGCCTCATTTGCTGCCATGCCCTGCCTTGTGCAGTGTCTGCTGGCCCTTTTGGTCAGCAGGACCAGTCCTGTGGCAGCTGGCCTTGGCAGCCAAGAGGGCCAGGTCTGGTGCTGGTTCACCAGTGGATGGGGCCAAGTCCCTGCTAGGTTGCCTCACGTCCTGGATGTTCTGGGACTGGGTGAGGGTCTGCTGGTGGGCAGGTAAGCCTTCAGCCCTAATAAGACAGAGGGAGGACTCCAAAATGGTGCTGGTCAGCACCAGTGTCTTTGTAGCAGAATAGGCTCCCCAAAATGTTTGCTGTCAGCTTTCAAGTCTCCAGGAGGAGCCCCACTGGCCTTCTGCCTCTCTGGAAGGATCTCCAAGATCATCAAGTGGGTCTGACTCAGGCTTCTTTCAAACTAGTGCCTCTTTGCTGGGTCTCAGAGCACATGAGATTTTGTGTGCAGCACTTAAGAGTGGAGCTTGGGGAATTCCCTGGTTGACCAGTGGTTAACAATCTGTCTGCCATTGCAGGGGACATGGATTTGATTCCTGGTCCAGAGAGCTAAGATCCCACATGTCACAGGGAAACTAAGCCCACATGCTACAACTCCTGAAATCCATGCACCCTAGAGCCCCTGCTGCAAGAAGAGAAGCCACCACTGTGAGAAGCTCATGAACTGCAACTAGAGAGTACAGCTGCTTGCTACAGCTAGAGAAAGCCCATGCTCAGCAACAAAGTAATAGTGAAGCAAAAACCAAAGGTCAGGAAGCAACAGTTAGAACTGGACATGGAACAACAGACTGGTTCCAAATAGGAAAAGGAGTATGTCAAGGCTGTATATTGTCACCCTACTTATTTAACTTATATGCAGAGTACATCATGAGAAACGCTGGGCTGGAGGAAACACAAGCTGGAATCAAGATTGCCGGGAGAAGTATCAATAACCTCAGATATGCAGATGACACCACCCTTATGGCAGAAAGTGAAGAGGAACTAAAAGCTTCTTGATGAAAGTGAAAGAGGAGAGTGAAAAAGTTGGCTTAAAGCTCAACATTTCAGAAAACAAAGATCATGGCATCTGGCCCCATCACTTCATGGTAAATAGATGGGCAAACAGTGGAAACAGTGTCAGACTTTATTTTTTTGGGCTCCAAAATCACTTCAGATGGTGATTGCAGCCAGGAAATTAAAAGATGCTTACTCCTTAGAAGGAAGGTTATGACCAACCTAGATAGCATATTAAAGAGCAGAGACATTCCTTTGCTAACAAATGTCTGTCTAGTCAAGGCTATGGTTTTTCCAGTGGTCATGTATGAATATGAGAGTTGGACTGTGAAGAAAGCTGAGTGCTGAAGAATTGATGCTTTTTGCACCCAACATAGGAGCACCGCAATATGTAAGACAAATGCTAACAAGTATGAAAGGGGAAATTAACAAAATAACACAATAATAATGGGAGACTTTAATCCCCCACTCACACCTATGGACAGATCAACTAAAAAGAAAATTAACAAAGAAATGCAAACTTTAAATGATACAACAGACCAGTTAGACCTAATTGATATCTATAAGACATTTCACTCCAAAACAATGAATTTCATCTTTTTCTCAAGTGCTCACGGAACCTTCTCCAGGATAGATCACATCCTGGGCCATAAATCTACCCTTGGTAAATTCAAAAAAATCAAAATCATTCCAAGCATCTTTTCTGACCATAATGCATTAAGATTAGATCTCAATTACAGGAGAAAAACTATTAAAAATTCCAACATATGGAGGCTGAACAACACGCTTCTGAATAACCAACAAATCACAGAAGCAATCAAAAAAGAAATCAAAATATGCGTAGAAATGAATGAAAAGGAAAACACAACAACCAAAAACCTGTGGGACACTATAAAAGCCGTGCTAAGAGGAAAGTTCATAGCAATACAGGCATACTTCAAGAAACAATGAAAAAGTCAAATAAATAACCTAACTCTACACCTAAAGCAGCTAGAAAAGGAAGAAATGGAGAACCCCAGAGTTAGCAGAAGGAAAGAAATCTTAAAAATTAGGGCAGAAATAAATGCAAAAGAAACAAAAGAGACCATAGCAAAAATCAGCAAAGCCAAAAGCTGGTTCTTTGAAAGGATAAATAAAATTGACAAACCATTAGCCAGACTCATCAAGAAGCAAAGGGAGAAAAATCAAATCAATAAAATTAGAAATGAAAATGGAGAGATCACAACAGACAACACAGAAATACAAAAGATCATAAGAGACTACTATCAGCAATTATATGCCAATAAAATGGACAACGTGGAAGAAATGGACAAATTCTTAGAAAAGTGCAACTTTCCAAAACTGAGCCAAGAAGAAATAGAAAATCTTAACAGACCCATCACAAGCACGAAAATTGAAACTGTAATCAGAAAACTTCCAGCAAACAAAAGCCCAGGTCCAGATGGCTTCACAGCTGAATTCTACTAAAAATTTCGAGAAGAGCTAACACCTATCCTACTCAAACTCTTCCAGAAAATTGCAGAGGAAGGTAAACTTCCAAACTCATTCTCTGAGGCCACCATTACCCTAACACCAAAACCTGACAAAGAAGCCACAAAAAAAGAAAACTACAGGCCAATATCACTGATGAACATAGATGCAAAAATCCTCAACAAAGTTCTAGCAATCAGAATCCAACAGCACATTAAAAAGATCATACTCGATGACCAAGTGGGCTTTATCCCAGGGATGCAAGGATTATTCAATACCCGCAAATCAATCGATGTAATTCACAACATTAACAAATTGAAAAATAAAAGCCATATGATTATCTCAATAGATGCAGAGAAGGCCTTTGACAAAATTCAACATCCATTTATGATAAAAACTCTCCAGAAAGCAGGAATAGAAGGAACATACCTCAACATAATAAAAGCTATATATGACAAACCCACAGCAAACATTATCCTCAATGGTGAAAAATTGAAAGCATTTCCCCTAAAGTCAGGAACAAGACAAGGGTGCCCACTTTCACCACTACTATTCAACATAGTTCTGGAAGTTTTGGCCACAGCAATCAGAGCAGAAAAAGAAATAAAAGGAATCCAAATTGAAAAAGAAGAAGTAAAACTCTCACTGTTTGCAGATGACATGATCCTCTACATGGAAAACCCTAAAGACTCCACCAGAAAATTACTAGAGCTAATCAATGAATATAGTAAAGTTGCAGGATATAAAATCAACACACAGAAATCCCTTGCTCTCCTATACACTAATAATGAGAAAGTAGAAAAAGTAATTAAGGAAACAATTCTGTTCACCATTGCAACAAAAAGAATAAAATACTTAGGAATATATCTACCTAAAGAAACAAAAGACCTATATATAGAAAACTATAAAACACTGATGAAATAAATCAAAGAGGACACTAATAGATGGAGAAGTATACCATGCTCATGGATCAGAAGAATCAATATAGTGAAAATGAGTATACTACCCAAAGCAATCTACAGATTCAATGAAATCCCTATCAAGCTACCAGCGGTATTTTTCACAGAACTAGAACAAATAATTTCACAATTTGTATGGAAATACAAAAATCCTCGAATTGCCAAAGCAATCTTGAGAAAGAAGAATGGAACTGGAGGAATCAACTTGCCTGACTTCAGGCTCTACTACAAAGCCACAGTCATCACGACAGTATGGTACTGGCACAAAGACAGACATATAGATCAATGGAACAAAATAGAAAGCCCAGAGATCAATCCACACACATATGGACACCTTAACTTCGACAAAGGAGGCAAGAATATTCAATGGAGTAACGACAATCTCTTTAACAAGTGGTGCTGGGAAAACGGGTCAACCACTTGTAAAAGGATGAAACTAGATCACTTTCTAACACCACACACAAAAATAAACTCAAAATGGATTAAAGATCTAAATGTAAGACCAGAAACTATAAAACTCCTAGAGGAGAACATAGGCAAAACACTCTCAAACATAAATCACAGCAGGATCCTCTATGATACACCTCCCAGAATTCTGGAAATAAAAGCAAAAATAAACAAATGGGATCTAATTAAAATTAAAAGCTTCTGCGCAACAAAGGGAACTATAAGCAAGGTGAAAAGACAGCCTTCTGAATGGGAGAAAATAATAGCAAATGAAGCAACTGACAAACAACTAATCTCAAAAATATACAAACAACTTATGCAGCTCAACTCCAGAAAAATAAATGACCCAGTCAAAAAATGGGCCAAAGAACTAAATAGATATTTCTCCAGAGAAGATATACAGATGGCTAACAAACACATGATAAGATGCTCAATGTCACTCATTATTAGAGAAATGCAAATCAAGACCACAATGAGGTACCACTTCACACCAGTCAGAATGGCTGTGATCCAAAAGTCTGCAAGCAATAAATGCTGGAGAGGATGTGGAGAAAAGGGAACCCTTTTACACTGTTTTTGGGAATGCAAACCAGTACAGCCACTATGGAGAACAGTGTGGAGATTCCTTAAAAAATTGCGAATAGAACTGCCTTATGACCCAGCAATCCCACTTCTGGGCATACACACCGAGGAAACCAGAATTGAAAGAGACACATGTACCCCAATGTTCATCGCAGCACTGTTTATAATAGCCAGGACATGGAAACAACCTAGATGTCCATCAGCAGATGAATGGATAAGAAAGCTGTGGTACATATACACAATGGAGTATTACTCAGCCGTTAAAAAGAATTCATTTGAATCAGTTCTGATGAGATGGATGAAACTGGAGCCGATTATACAGAGTGAAGTAAGCCAGAAAGAAAAACACCAATACAGTATACTAACACATATATATGGAATTTAGGAAGATGGCAATGACGACCCTGTATGCAAGACAGGGAAAGAGATACAGATGTGTATAACGGACTTTTGGACTCAGAGGGAGAGGGAGAGGGTGGGATGATTTGGGAGAATGACATTCTAACATGTATACTATCATGTGAATTGAATCGCCAGTCTATGTCTGACGCAGGATGCAGCATGCTTGGGGCTGGTGCATGGGGATGACCCAGAAAGATGTTATGGGGAGGGAGGTGGGAGGGGGGTTCATGTTTGGGAATGCATGTAAGAATTAAAGATTTTAAAATAAAAAAAAAAAAAGTAAAAATTGAAAAAAAAAAAAAAAAAAAAAAACTGCCTTATGACCCAGCAATCCCATTGCTGGGCATACACACTGAGGAAACCAGAATAGAAAAGAGACACATATACCCCAATGTTCATCACAGCACTGTTTATATTAGCCAGGACATGTAAACAACCTAGATATCCATCAGCAGATGAATGGATAAGACAGCTGTAGTACATATACACAATGGAGTATTACTCAGCTATTAAAAAGAATACATTTGAATCAGTTCTAATGAGATGGATGAAACTAGAGCCAATTATACAGAGTGAAGTAAGCCAGAAAGAAAAATGCCAATACAGTATACTAACACATATATATGGAATTTAGAAAGATGGTAATGATAACCCTGTATGCAAGACAGCAAAAGAGACACAGATGTGTATAGAGGACTTTTGGACTCAGAGGGAGAGGGAGAGGGTGGGATGATATGGGAGAACGGCATTGAAACATGTATACTATCATGTAAGAAATGAATCACCAGTCTATGTTCGATGCAGGATGCAGGATGCTTGGGGCTGGTGCTCGGGGATGATCTGGAGGGATGATGTGGGGTGGGAGGTGGGAGGAGGGTTCATGTTTGAGAGCTCATATACACCCATGGCGGATTCATGTCAATGTATGCCAAAACCAGTACAGTATTGTAAAGTAAAATAAAGTAAAAATAAAAATTAAAAAAAAAAATAAATAAACTGTGGTGTTGGAGAAGACTCTTGAGAGTCCCTTGGACTTCAAGGAGATGCAACCAGTCCATTCTAAAGGAGATCAGTCCTGGGTGTTCTTTGGAAAGAATGATGCTAAAGCTAAAACTCCTGTACTTTGGCCACCTCATTCAAAGAGTTGCCTCATTGGGAAAGACTGATGCTGGGAGGGACTGGGGGCAGGATGAGAAGGGGACGACAGGATGAGATGGCTGGATGATATCACCAACTCAATGGACATGGGTTTGGATGAACTCTGGGAGTTGGTGATGGACAGGGAGGCCTGGGGTGCTGCAGTTCACGGGGTTGCAAAGAGTCAGACACGACTGAGCGACTGAAATGAACTGAACTGAACTTTATATATATATGTATACATATATATAGAAAGAGAGAGAGACACAGAGAGAGGCATCTGTTTCCTACAACCATCTGACTCCCAGATGCAATCCCCAAGACCGTCAAAGCAGATGTTCTAGGGGTTCATCTTCCCAGTGCAAGACCCCTTGAGTAGGGAACCGAACATGGGGCTCAATTCACTCACTCCTTCGGGAGAACCTCTGAAGTTATAATTATCCTCCTGTTGTCGGTTGCCCAGCTGGAGGTGTGAGTCTTGACTAATCAGCCTCTCTGTGCCTCGTATCCATCTCACTGTTGTTCCTTCTTAACGTCTTTAGTTGTAGACTTTTATTTCTGCTAGCCTTCTGGTCATTCTTATGGATATTTGCACTGCACATAGCTGTAATTTGGTGTGCCATGGGAGGAGGTGAGCTCAGTGTCTTCCTACTCTGCCATCTGGCTACACCTCTGTCTCTCTACCTTTTTTAAATGGACAGCAGCTAACACTGGGTCATGGGAGAGAGGGCAGGGCCTGGGGACAAAATGTGATTGGCCTTGTCTCTTTGAATTTGGGCATGTGTCCTCCACATCTTACATCCTTCACATCTGCTCTTGATTGTTGTGTAATTTACTGTAAAGCCCTGGAGTGGCATAGCTGTGTGAAGGGTAAGAATTAGGGTTGGTTTGTGGCTGCTGATTGGCAGGCCATCCATCACACTGAGGGGAAATTGCTCTTTTAAGTAGAACTAGTGAATTGTTTTTGGCCTGGATCTAAGTCAGGCAGCCTCTTGGAACATTGACAGAGTGTGCAGCCCTGGGCTGGATCCATCATCGGTCATTCATTGCTGCCGAAAGTGTCACACTTTGCAAATATGCCATGGACAGGCCATTTGACAAGTAGGGAAAAGCAGTCATGGTGCCTTCATGTTGGCTTCCTAACAAAGATGTTCCAGGGCCTTCTGGCTGCTAACTGACTCATCTGGTTATGCTCAGTGTCACGCTGGGTCCAGTTTCTTTTAAGATGGCCAATAGCCGTTCAGTCACTCTCTCGTTCTCCAATTTATTCACACAATGGTCCCTAATCGGTTGATTTTTGCCCTTCAAGGGACATTTGGCAATGTCTAGAGACAGTTTTGACTGTCACAACTGGAAGGTGCCATAGCATCTAGTGAGTAGAGGCCAGATATGTTTAAACACATACAATGCACGGGGCAGCCCCCACAACAAGCATTATCTGGGCCAGATTGTCAACAATGCCCAAGCTGGAAAAGTGCATTCATCCACTGAAGGGTCAACAAACAATGATTAGGTGCCAGTGATGGCCAAGAACTAGCCAACACAGAAGGTACCTTCATCTAGCTCAAGAGTTTTGAGGAACTCCCAGCCTCAGTGTCCCTGTAGCTACTCAGACCCAGTAATTCTCATTCTAATATTGGCTCCCTGGCCAAATGGGAAGTCAGCCCAGGCGCAGATGGTGTCAGGCAGGTGCAGGTGGGCCCAGGTGTGGAGGCTGACCTTGGAGTAAAAGAGTACTAAAGTAGTAGAGAACCATGGAGTGCAGGATTTTGGCCGTGCCTGAGGGGGAAGCATGGCGTGGAGGCTAATTAACTCAGAAGTCAGGATTTAGTCCTGCCCCACCCCTTGCTGGCTACGTGGTTCTGGAAATGTTGCTTCACTCTTAGTTTTCTTACCTATAAAATGGGGACTTTGAAAACACTGCATGTCTGGTGTTGTTATGAGGATCACACACACTAGTACATGTGGAGATGTTGCAATATCTCAAAGAAATTGGGGCTTCTTTTCCCCATAAAGCTGGGGATGTGAGTATTTAGTAACATTCTGACCCCATCCTTTCTGAAGCTGAGTTCTTCCTTAGAATGTTGTCATTTGCACTTTCATTTGTTTCCTTTGGACTGTGTGAGTGGGAAATCAAATGATCTACTGGAGGCCCAGACTTACCTCCTGTGTTTCCCTTTGGCTCCAAACCCCTTGGCAGGAAGACCCTGCCCTGTCAGTTGGAATCTGAGGAAGAAGGAAAACTCAGGGATATGGATCCCATCTTTGTTTAAAACTTTGATATTTTGTTGATCATGGAGTTTTTGCATCAGTTAAGATTAAAAATTGCACTAAAATAGCATGTATCAGACTTCCCTGATGGCTCAGTGGTAAAGAATCTGCCTACCCATGCAGGAGACATGGGTTTGATCCCTGGTCCCAAGAACATCCCTCATGCCGAGGGACAACTAAGTCCATCTACCACAACTACTGAGCCTGTGCTCTAGAGTCTGAAAACTGCAACTACTGAAGCCTGCTCGCCTAGAGCCCATTCTCTGCAACAAGAGAAGCCCTCATATGGTGACTAGAGAGTAGCCCTCATTCACCTGCTGCTGCTGCTGCTGCTGCTAAGTCGCTTCAGTCATGTCCGACTCTGTGCGTTCCACAGACGGCAGCCTACTAGGCTCTCCCATCCCTGGGATTCTCCAGGAAAGAACACTGGAGTGGGTTGCCATTTCCTTCTCCAATGCATGAAACTGAAAAGCAAAAGTGAAGTCGTTCAGTCGTGCCCGACTCTTAGCAACCCCATGGACTGCATGCAGCCTACCAGGCTCCTCCGTCCATGGGATTTTCCAGGCAGAGTACTGGAGTGGGGTGCCATTGCCTTCTCCGAGCCCTCACTCACCACAACTAGGGAAAAGCCTGAGCAACAATGAAGATCCAGCACAGCCAAAAATAAATAAATTAATTAAAAATATCATTTATCTGTATTACTGAGATTTTTGACATCCCTGAATTTTGCTCCTAGGGCAAGTGGCTCACTCGCTTCACCTGGTTCAAGTTCTGTCAAAGGCATCCAGCAGGTGGGTCTTCCCTCACTGTAACTGCTCCCCGTATCCGCCCACCTCCCTCTTCCTCTCAGCTTCACCATGACCTGGCTCTGTCTTCACCTACATCTTCCCTGTCATTATTTCCCTTACTCTCCCCATGCCCACTCCATCTCTAATCTTTTTTTTTTTTTAATACAACCATTTGTATTTATATTTGTTTATTTAATTGACTGCCCTGCATGGCATTTGGGATCTTAGTTCCCTGATCAGGGATTAAACCCACGCCTCCTGCACTGGAAGCTCAGTCTTTTTATATATATATATATATTTATTTATTTATTTTAATTGGAAGCTAATTACTTTACAGTATTATAGTGGTTTTGCCATACCTTGACATGAATCTGCCACAGGTGTACATGTGTTCCCCATCCTGAACCCCCCTTCCCACCTCTCTCCCCATCCCATCCCTCTGGGTCATCCCAGTGCACCAGCCCCGAGAACTGTGTCTCATGCATCGAACCTGGACTGGCTATCCATTTCACATATGATAATATACATGTTTCAGTGCTATTCTCCCAAATCATCCCACCCTTGCTCTCTCCCACAGAGTCCAAAAGACTATTCTATATATTTGTGTTTCTTTTCCTGTCTCGCATATAGGGTTATCATTACCATCTTTCTAAATTCCATTTATATGCGTTAGTATACTGTATTGGTGTTTTTCTTTCTGGTTTACTTCACTCTGTATAATAGGCTCCAGTTTCATCTACCTCATTAGAACTGATTCAAACGTATTCTTTTTAATGGCTGAGTAATATTCCATTGTGTATATGTACCACAGCTTTCTTATTCATTCATCTGCTGATGGACATCTAGGTTGCTTCCATGTCCTGGCTATTATAAACAGTGCTGCAATGAACATTGGGGTACATGTGTCTCTTTCAATTCTGGTTTTCTTGGTGTGTATGCCCAGCAATGGGATTGCTGGGTCATAAGGCAGTTCTATTTCCAGTTTTTTTTCAGGAATCTCCACACTGTTCTCCATAGTGGCTGTACTGGTTTGCATTCCCACCAACAGTGTAAGAGGGTTCCCTCTTCTCCACACCCTCTCCAGCATTTATTGCTTGTAGACTTTTGGATCGCAGCCATTCTGACTGGAGTGAAATGGTACCTCATTGTGGTTTTGATTTGTATTTCTCTGATAATGAGTGATGTTGAGCATCTTTTCATGTGTTTGTTAGCCATCTGTATGTCTTCTTTGGAGAAGTGTCTGTTTAGTTCTTTGGACCATTTTTTGATTGTGTCATTTATTTTTCTGGAATTGAGCTGCAGGAGTCGGGAAGCACAGTCTTAACCACTGGACGAGGAGGGCAGTCCCCCATTCTCCAATCTTAATGGAATCCAAACCCAAGTGTGCAGCATCCTGTGTGATGGTAGGAAAGACAAAGCTTGGGAGAGTGTGTGGCTGGGGGAACCTCGACAGAGCTGCTTCAGGATACCTGTTGGAGAATGCTAATCAACCTGGAGAGCCCACTGCCATCTTGTGGGAACCATGGGGCTCCTGCCTTCAGAACCTGGAATTCTTAGGCTGCTTTGTTGGCTGGAGACCAAAGTGACCATTGACGTGTGCCTTGCTCTGTATCCCTCACATCTCTGTTGCAGGGGATCCACAGTCCAGGATCTGGAGGTGCCTTACCAGGGAGTAGAACTAAGCTGCTGGCATCATGGAATGTTCCTTCCCACTTTCAGGCAGCAGAGTCTGATGTACAGGTCTCACCCCCCGCTCCCAGTGCAGACAGAGAATCTTTCACATGCCAGTAGGTCCTATTTGCTCATTTCCACAGCACTGGCTGGTCTGGGTGATCTTAGCAGAGGGATGGCCTTCTTCTGGCATCAAGTTCTGGGGGAAAGGACTGCCAGCAGAAGGGGAACTAAGAGCCCGCTCCCGACAGTGATGGCCTCACTGGAAAAATCACATTGGAGCCAGGACTTTGTAGCCACTTCAGACCCTAGGCACCTCATAGAGGGTTACTGCCTAGGGTGAGCTTCAGAGCCTTGTTGACAATAAGCTCTGTGTTTAATATGACCAGTCTATTCCTTGCCAGTTGAAGGAGCTGGAGGAGTCCTATTAAGTCTGGCAGGTGAAAGTACCAAGGAACACATCAGTGGTAGTGGAGACAAGCTTCCCATGGGGTCTTGGTCTGGTGCTGCTTTGCTCCACTCTTTGCTGGAGAGGGGCCAGCTGGTGCCAAGGCTCCTGCCTGTTAGCTCAGTCCAATCCACCTGCCCTGTGAAGAGGCCCAGCTTCGGCCACACCAGAGTGTTCACTTGGAATAAATGGTATTTACCCACTGGCCGAAGATCATAGGCCAGGACTCTGTGCTTCTCCCCCTAGCCCACTGGATTTGGATCCTCTCTGAACCACATCCCAGGCCATTCCTCTTTCCTCTGAGTGCCCAGTTGTCCAGCTGAGGGTTTTGTGTCTCTCATTTACCTACAGCTGTAGTCTCCTGACCTGGTTTCACTGTGTCACCTCATCCTCTTTCTAAAGGGTAATTCTGATCTTGGCCTCAAACTCTTGGCTTGATCACACAGTGAAGTCCCCAGGTGGTAGTCCAGCTCCTGACAGCCTCTCCAGCCTCATCTCTGGATGATCTGGCAACACTGAGCCAGGTGTGGTTCTCTGCCTAGTCTGTCTTTCTCCTATTCCATGTGTTTTCTTTTTACTTTTCTGACGGCATCACTTGTAGCACAAAGCTTTTAATTTTGAAATAGTCCAGTTTATCTATTTTTTCTTTTGTTGCTTGTGTTTTCCTGTGCCATATCTTTAAAAATTGCCTAATCCAAGGTTATGAAGATTTACACTTATGCTTTTAAAAAGGGGTTTATAATTTTATTTTTTACACTTCAGGTTTATAAGAGATTTTGATTTAATTTTTGTGTATAATAAAAGGAAGGGGTACAAATTTATTCTTTTGCATGTGGAAATCCATTTCTAGGGCTGTTTGTTGAAGAGACTATATTTTGCCAATTGAACTGTCATGGCATCCTTGTTGAAAATCACTTCACCATGAATGGAAGGTTTATTTTATTTATAGACTCTCAATTCTTTTCCATTGATCTACATGTCTGTCCTTATGCTAATAACCCACTATCTTGTTTACTGTAGCTTTGTAGTAAGTTCTGAAATCAAAAGTGTGACTTTTTCAACTTTATTCTTTTTTAAGATAGTTTTGGCTAATCTGGTTCCTTTGCATTTTTGTATGGATATTTTTATGAGCTGAATTGTCTCCTGTCCACACTTGTCCTTCCTGCCCAACCTGTGTGTTGAAACTCTAACCCCCGATCGCACTATACTGGGAGATAGGGCCTTTAAGGAAGTAATTAAGGTTAAATGAGGTCGTAAGAATGAGGCCCTAATCCAGGGGGCTTTGCTGGTGGCTAAGTGGTAAAGAACCAACCTGCAATACAGGAGCCACTGGTTTAATTGCTGGGTCAGAAATATCCCCTGGAAAAGGAAATGACAACCCATTCCAGTATTCTTGCCTGGGAAATCCTATGAACAGAGGAGCCTGGTGGGTTACATTTCATGGGGTCACAAGAGTCGGACATGACTTAGTGACCAACCACCACCAGCATCTAATCCAATAGTATTGGTGTCCTTATAAGAACAGAAAGGGGCACCAAAGGTCTCTCTCTCTCTCTTTGCACACAAAGGAGAGGCCATGTGAGGACACAGTGAGAAGACAACCATTTGCAAGCCAGGAAGAGAACCCTCATCAGAAACTGAATTTGCCAGCACCTTGATCATGGACTTCTATCTGTGAATAAATGTTGCTTAAGCTAGGCAGTTGTGGCATTTTGTTACGGCAGCTCTGGAAGACTAATACACTGCCTTTTGATTTGAGTATTTTATTAATGTACATGTCAGTTGTCATTGAACTGGTTGGACTTCTGTCTGCTATTTTACTCTTTTATTTTATATCTCATGTCCATGGCCCAGGGCTGGTATCTTGCTTAACAATAATGGGATCCAGACTCTTCCTTTTGCACTTTAATATCTTCCAAGATGCCTGGTCCAGCTCCATCCCCCAGGTCCACATTCTAGTCAGTGGGAAAAGTGGGGAGGGGGAAGGAGAGTACAGATGCTTCTTTTTAAGACAGTACCTGAATGTTGCGATGTTACATTGGTTAGATCTTGGCCACAGCTAACTGCAAGAAGGGTAGGGTACCAGCTAAAACTCAGGGGTTTTGTTATTTAAGAAGGAAGGTATTGATTCAATGGCAGTCAGTGTCATACCCAGTGTGTGCCAGATATTGTGCAGCCTCTGGGGATTCTTGACTGAGCAAAACTACTTGAGCCCTTTCCTGGAGCACCAGCTAGAACTATCCATTTTAGAAATTACCCCAAGAACTGCATGTTTGTGGGCCTGCTCTGGGTCTGTTTCTTACTTAGTACCCGGAAACGGACATTCACAAGGCTACGGTTTTGGAAGAGATGGGACGAAAATCATGTCCTTCCAATAATTTCCTTTCCACTGCATTTGTCATAGCAGAAGTAAAAATATATACCCAAGCTCACAGGGCACCTGTGGGCTTGATTCAGAGGAATGGAGAGAAAGAGTGAACTTGTGTTGAGAACCTACTCTGCATCAGGCCCTGACTCCTTGGTCTCTCATCCCATCCCTGCCTCTCCCTCCACAAACACACACAGAGTTGAGAAGTAGCTACCATTGTCCTTATTTCACCAAAGAAAAGCCAGAGATTCAGAGGTTAAACTGAGTGTGCAGAGGTGGAGCAGGAGTGCAGTGCAGACCCTGCTTGTCTGGGCTGTAGGTGTCTGGAGCTGTCTGGGGTGAGGTGCGTGTGAGACAGTGGGTGACATGTGTAATGCCATCTGTATCTGGTGTGTGTGTTGGGGAGTGGGGTGAAGAGAGGTGGGAGCAGGGGCCTCAACTATGTGCACTCACTGTCAACTTTTCTAATGCTTTGAATAAATAACAGGCTGATTAAATTCAGAAAGATTAAGTTGGGAGGGAGCATAAACACCAGCGAGAATAAAGTGAAGAATTCAGCGGAATCTCAGAGGTTATGAAAATGGACTGAAAACAACAAAGTGAAATTCAAGCTTAAAAGCAGATTTGATGAGAGACTTACAAGGTGCCAGGGGTGATAGAAGTGGCAGCAGGGAATCTTATCCAAGTCTTGATTTGAGCCCACAATAGCCAACAAATGCCAGCCAGGCATTATGATGGGTTGACATCATGGGCAGGAAGGACAGATGCCACTGCAGCCCCAGGCAAGTTCTCTGCTTTCTCAGAGATGGACACCTGGAGAGCCTCATGTGCGCTCATGGACCTGGGAAGATGAAACAGGGAGCAAGATCTCACATGTTAGTCAGGAACTAAAGGATACCAGTGGAGAGGTGATTGTCCAAGGAAATGAAAATATATGCAGATTTCAGAAGTCCCGATTAATCTTTCTACTCAGATGGTTGGGGGAGAGGGGAAGATTGTGGTGCGATGGGTTGACACAGAGCCTGGTTTTGACCTCACATAGTTATTAAATCTTTCTGTTTCTTAGTTTCTAATCTGTCCAATGGAGGCTGTGAGGCAGAAGGGAAGATGAGTCTGGGCTGCTAGTGGAACCTCTCTATGGAGCTGGAGGAAGGCGAGAAAGGAGCTCTAGAGGGTAGAAGCAATAGTACCCACTGGCCTTCTGTTTGGGCTGGAGCAAGAAGAGCAGATTGTCTTGTTTAGGTTCCCCAGAAGCAGACCCTGAGGCAAAGTTCTGTGAGCCTAAGCAACACTAGCTGGAAGTAGGGAAGTGAGACCAGGAAGGGAGGGAGTCTTGGTTATCAAGCAGTTTAGCACTCTGGGCAGTTGGATTTGTTCCCACTGGAGCGCTTTGTTCTCAGTGCAGAATGCTCTCCTCAGGATTACCCAGCTCCAGGCACAAGGGAGCCTGGGTATATATATGTCAACTCCTATTTGTTGAGGGCTGTCCTCCAGAGGTCAATTCCCCAGCACCCTTGTGCTCTGGCACTGAGAAAAAACCTCTAGGCTGCCCTCAGGATGCAGAAGCTGGTTGCTGGGATTGGCCAGGAAGCCCTAAAGTGGCAAGAGAAGAGGACCTGTGTGTGTGTATGTGTGGTAGGGGGACAGGTGGAGTGTGCAGCACTGGAGAGGGCAGAGGGCAGGTGTCTGGGGGATTTGTCCTAAGGTCACAGTAGATACCTGGCCAAGGACACATGATGGGGACCATGATGTCCTCCTGTTCAATGGGAGAAAAATGAGGGTGTATCTTTGGAGAGAAACTGGATACTGTGAGTGATGACTTGTGTGTCTACTTCACTGGGAAAATTAGACTCAGAAAAAATTGTCAAAAGTGAGCATCTCTCACTGGCCCAGCCACAGCTAGGCATTCCAGTTGTCCTGGGAAACTAGTGCTGTGGTTAAGAGGACACACCTCAGGATACCTAAGTGGCTCTGGCACATCCAAGGTGTGTGCCTCGATCATATCATTCCACTTATTGATGTCTCTGGTTCCTAATCTGCAGTATGGATTAATGACAGTCTTTACTTTCGAGAGTTTTTGTGAGAATAGAGGTGTAATCATAAAGCCTTTAGAAGAGAGCTTGGTGCAAGATAGAATTTCCTCAGGCATTTGCTATTGTCATTCAATAGCGTGGTGGAGACCATTCAGGAGATTGAAGCCCAGTGATTTCATCCCAGAAGGTGCAGGCACAGAAGTCAGCTCTGCGGTTGGGGAAGCTGTCTGGGCATGGGTGGCTTGGGCCAGGCGGCAAAGGCTTCGGGGAAAGGCTGTGAGCACATGACAGGGTGGTGCTCCTGCTCGTCACTGGGAGGGACTCTGACCTGACGGGTGCAGCCTTGCCTTGCTTTGAGTGATGTGCTTGCTGCCTCACATGGGAGGAGGGAGTGGAGGAAGCAGAGGGGGTGGGCTTCATCATTGCACAGGGGGCTTCACGGAGAAACGGCAGAGAAGAGGGGTTTTTGTGGTAGAAGAAACAAGGCAAAGGAAATAGCTGGAACTGACTCTCAGGGGCTCTTCTAGAACCCGACTGTGAGGAGGGCCATGGAGGCCCTGTGGGTCTGCAAGGCTTCTTTAGAAGTGAAAGCTTGGTCTGGCTCTGATGACAGGCTGTGAGTACACCAGCATGGCTCAGCAGAGCATTGTCTGGTAAGTTTTCTTTCTCCTTCCATCATTATTTTCAGCCACTCTCAGACTCCCCCCTCCTCTGTCCCTAAATGACATCTTATGTGGATCTTTTAGATTTCTAATCAATTCAATGATTCTCAGTCCGTGAGAGCAGTTGAAATTCCAGTCTGAGCCTGACAGAGGTCCCCTCCTCTGCTGTCTTGCAGGCTCCAGGCCTGAGTGCCAAGAGAGGGGGTAGGTGTGGGTGGAGGCAGTCCTCCTTTGTCCCTTCTCCTCCTCCATCGCTGCACATGGGATGCCTGATTCTGGGGTGGCTTCTCCCTCAGGAGGACCTTTGGGGTTGGGGAGGGGGAGAATGTCAAGAATTGTGAAGGATTTGAACTTTTTGTCATCATCACAAGCTAACATTAATTGTCAATTAAGTGGATGTTGATAAAAGACACGAGACTCCTGGGTCAGAGATAAAGGACAGTGTATCACTTGTAACAGTGGTAATAGCCAGAGTATCAACCCTTTTGTGCCTGTTCCCCGAGCCCCAGTTTTCACAGGAGACTGTGAAGAGGACCAAATGGCCCCTGTATATACAGTGGGTTGCATAACAGGAGAGGAATCCTGAGCTCAGAGCATCCAAATCTTTTATAATGGGGAGTAACTGTGCCTGCCCCCTGCTCTACTGTGAGATATTCTCTATCTTACTGGTCAATAAGAATGCCTGCCTTTGCTCTGGAGGACTGCTATTTTTATCTATCAAGGCTGTTCTGTACCTAAACATCCTTGAAAAGAAAGATTGTTATTGTTGTTTAGTCACTAACTGATTTCTGACTCTTTACGACCCCATGGCCTGCAACACACCAGGCTTCCCTGTCCTTCACTGTCTCCCAGAGTTTGCTCAGATTTTTGTCCATGGAGTTAGTGATGCCATCCAACCATCTCATCCTTTGCTGCCCCTCTTCTCCCTTTGCCTTCAATCTTTCCCAGCATCAGGGTCTTTTCCAATGATTCGGCTCTTAGCAAAAGGTGGCCGAAGTATTGCAGCTTCAGCATCAGTCCTTCCAATGAATATTCAGGGTTGATTTCCTTTAGGTTTGACAGATTTGATCTCCTTGCAGTCCAAGGGACTCTCAAGAGTCTTCTCCAGCACTATCACTATTTTCACTATCTTGCAAAGATAGCCTAGAACAAAAGAGTCAGAAAGCACCTCATTTTCTAGATAGGCTGAGATATGAGCCATCCATGTGTCTCCTGTGTGGCATCAAATGTACAGCAGCTTGAGTACTGTCCCAGGATGGGCTGCCTGGACATAGCTGGGTCTGGTTTCATCTTCTGCTTCTGGACTGCAGAGCTGTGGTGGGCTTTACATCCATGGTGTGTGGGGTTTCCTAGGGAAGGTATCTGCCTGGCTCTGGCCCTCTCCATCTCCAGGACTCCCAGAGAGAGTACAGCCATGCCTTCCTTCATCCTGCCAGGGTCCACATCCCAACCCCTTTTAGGGTGGGGTTTTACCTGCCTGGGCCAGCAGCCACCTGGTATTCTGCAGAGCCCTGGATCCTCTCCTCTCAACCCTAAGATTTCCCAACATGAATTCTGGGTGCTGCCAGAGTCTTTTCTGTCTCCCGAAAAGCATAGATACCTGGGACTGGGAGAGGGGATTTTGTATTCTCAATGTGTTATTTTTAGATCCCTTTGTGCTGTCATCATCGTAAACTTCAGGGAGTATCTTCGCTTTAGAAATCTTCAAGTGAGAAATGAGTCTTGGTTTCTACGTCCATGCATACACGTGTGTGTGCATGTATGCTCAGTAATGTCTGACTCAGGCTCCTCTGTCCGTGGAATTTTCCAAGCAAGAATATTGGAGTGGAGTGCCATTTCCTCCTCCAGGGGATTTTTTCCCAACCCAGGGATCAAACCCACTTCTCTTGTGTCTCTTGCATTGGCAGGCAGATTCTTTATCACTGGAGCCACCTGAAAAGCCTTTCCATGTCTACATTTAGCTCCAAAGTCTGGGGCACTCATCAAGCTTCCCCAGAACTGTGCTAGGACCCTGTTTTTTAAGGGATAGCTCTAGAGGGGCCCCCAAGCTTCTGCCTCACCAAGCTCCTAGCCAGGCACTCAGGTGCCAGGCTCTTTCTCTAGGGGAGGCCTCCGTCTGTGAGAGGTTCTCTTGGAAACTCCTCCTTAACTCTTTTGCTTTTCTGAGGAGGTAGGCAGTGGCTGTAGGCATTGTGTCCCTCCATGATCCCTGTTCATCTTGATTACTATGTGGTACCCTACTTTTTCCCTTCCTCCTCACACAGAGTCAGGGGAGTTGGCAGTTAGTCATGAAATGACTGTCCCACAACCAATGACTGGTTGGATGACCTGGCTTCTGTATTCAGCCAGGATGGGCACAGGCATGGCCTAAAGGTCTGGGGCCTGAGAAGACAGACCTGTGGCAGGTGTGCAAGTAATTGTTTCAATAAAATCACTGAAGAAGAGGAAATCTCCCTCCTGAAACATCCCCATTTTGTGGGAGGGGTTGGGGGAAAACTAGGTCAAGCGATGGTCCCTGAACACCAGGAAGCCACCTTCCACGGAAATTACCTGCCTTGGAAATTGGGTCATGCTTGCACTGTTGGGACCTGGGAGCTCCCCAAGCTCATCTACTCAGTCCTGCCCCCCAACTCCCCTCCCAGCAGCAGTGAGTGTCCAAGGCTGGACTATTTTTAGCCACTTTATCAGCTGGTCATGTTCAGAGGCTTCTAGAACTGCAAAGGTCTGGCCCAGCCTACTCCCAGGCCTTGGAGAGTTGGTGGACTCGACCTCACCATGTAAATGGGGTCTCAGAGTGAGCCTACTGAGGAGCTGAGTGCCGCACTATCCCCCAGACTTAAGCACACAGCTGATCAGCATCTTCCTAATGGAAACCTCCAGAAGCCCCAGATCCTGAACCAGCCTGTGATGCACTCCGTGCCATGGATGCACTCATGTACAATGTGCTCACTTCTACTATATCCCACACTGCGTCTGCCTCCAGTTAATCCAGACCATCCAGAGCTTCCTATATCTGCCAGGCTGTACCTGAGCACACACTGGAATGCCCTTCCTTCTACCTGCCTGTCACAAACATTTCTATTCACAAACGCTGTTCAGACATCCTATTTTCTGACTACTTCATCCAAGCATCACACACTGAAAGAATGTGTTTAAATGTGAGTCTCCCCTGTTAGGCTGAGGCTCCTCAAGGCCTTAAGCCAGAGCTTGGCATGTCATAGGGACCCTAAAACATATATATCAGGCAGACCTTACAAAGACCATCTGTAGAGTGAGTATGGTGATCTCTAGGGTGTTGGGAATTCACGAGTTTGTGGAAAATACATACTTTCCTTAGCATGGGAGAGCTTCTTCCTGCTGCAGCATTGGTTTCTGGTCCCAGCAGAGTTCCTGGCGGACAGCTTCTGTAAAGGGAAGGAGGATGGGGCCTCTGTCAGGTTTAGTGTAAGCGAGTTCCAAGAATTTCAGGGTTGAGCAAAGAAAAAGGTATGACCACAAGGTGGCAGTAAAACACACAAATTTGGTTTGGAAGACAGTTTGGCAGGTTTTTTTATTTATTTATTTTTTTTCCCCACACTGTTGGTGTTCTCAAGGCAAAAATACTGAAGTGGTTTGCCATTCCCTTCTCCAATGGACCACATTTTGTCAGAGAATTGATGCTTTTGAACTGTGGTGTTGGAGAAGACTCTTGAGAGTCCCTTGGACTGCAAGGAGATCCAACCAGTCCATTCTAAAGGAAATCAGTCCTGAATGTTCATTGGAAGGACTGATGTTGGAGCTGAAACTCCAATACTTTGGCCACCTGATGCGAACAGCTGAACTCATTTGAAAATTCCCTGATTCTGGGAAAGATTGAAGGCGAGAAGAGAAGGGGATGACGGAGGATGAGATGGTTGGATGGCATCACTAACTCAATGGACATGAGTTTGAGTAAGCTCCGGGAGTTGGTGATGGACAGGGAGGCCTGGCGTGCTGCAGTCCATGGGGTTGCGAAGAGTCAGACACGACTGGGCAGCTGAACTGAACTGAACTTGATATGTTTTTCTGTGAGAATGTTTGACACGGGTTTGCCTCTGAAGATGTTTCTGGCACTAGGGGGACTCCCCTGCAAACCTCCCCACTCCCTGCCACCCCGAAAAAGAAGGCAAGGAAACTCCTGAGAGGGAGATAGGGAGGGAGTTTATGTTCTAGGTGGTGTTGCCCAGCAGTCTGGAAATCAGAGAGATCCAAAGGGCAGCGGAGTCTTGAGATGGTTATAACTTGGGGTTTAACTTATTATGGCCAGCAGATGGTAAGTGCAATTTTACCCAGTGAAAGGAGTGCAAAGGAGACAGGCTCTAAATGGCTAAAAATTCTGCTCGCTTGGATAGTGTTTGAAACAATTGGAGGTACAAAAATGTGAGTTACACACAGGTGGGCTTTTGAGCGAATGGGTCACAGCATGCTGTGAAGAAGTACATAATATAGGGGCCAAAATTCAGAAGCCATCTTTGGCTCATTTAGATAACACTTGGAGGGGAGGGGGAAGGACTCAGTGGAGGTCTGCATTGTCTGTTCTTGGTCTTAAATATTCTGCAGACTACCTTGATGTGGTCCAGGGAATCCCTGTGTTTATTTACCTTGTATTTCTCTTTTTTTTTTTTTACTGAAGTATAGTTGATTTACCACTTTATGTTAGTTCAGGTGTACTCCATATTGCATCAATATTTTTGTAGATTATACTCCATTTAAAGTTACTACAAAATACTTTTTGGATTTCAGGACATTTCAACACATATTAACTGAGCTTCTACTGTGTGCCTGGCATGAAGAAATGCAACAATGAGTAAGATACAATGCCATCTCTCAAAGAGCTCACAACTAGTGACAGTAACAGACCACAGGTAGTCTGTGTGATGCATGATATCCATAAGGAAGGAGCAAATGGCAATCTTGGGCAGCAGGGGGATCCAAGATCGTGCAGGGCCTGGGCATTGCAGAATTTAGAATGTAGAGCTGATGGGCTCAGACAGAGCTGTCTCAGTTCAGAGGGGGCTGGTTGACTCTGCTGGCTTTTAGCGTCGTAGTCTGTATCCTATGCCAAACCGCTTCCCCGCGTCCCCCTCCCCCCCCACCTCATAATCAAGGGGGAGGGCCTGGAATGTGGAGCCTGTTGTTTCCTGTTAGTTGCATCACAGCTATGCATTCTTTTGCAAACCACTTTTCCTTAACGACTCTCAGGGTCCATTTCTGTAAACTTGGGTTAAAAATCTGCTTTATCTGCATAACCTTTAAATGATGGCACATCCCAGGGCTGATGCTTGGCCATTTCTCCCTTTATAGTCTCTCCCAAGGTGAAGTCTGGTCTCAAAGCTCAAAGTGTCATTTTTGTGCTGACAGTCCTCAAATTTGTATCTTCAGCCCTGAGTCCCTGGCCTCACCCTTGAGTTCTAGACTTATATGTCCAACTATGTTCAGGTTCATAATTCCTTATCCTGCACTTGGTACCGGGTGTGTTTTGGAATCTAGAGCCTTTAAATTGTAGAGAGGAGAAGGAAATGGCAACCCAGTCCAGTACTCTTGTCTGGAAAATTCCATGGATGGAGGAGCCTGGTGGGCTACACAGTCCATGGGGTCACAAAGAGTTGGAGATGCCTTAGTGACTTCACTAATGCCCCCCACAAGATGGGTTATAGCATCCTGTAACCAAACATATTGATATTTCTGCAGCAAAATATGAATATTCACCCTAAGTGGCATAAAAAATCTGTAAATAACCTCATTTTATATCATGTCAGAATTTGCTAGTAAATGAATTATTGAAGCACCTTTTGTATTTCAGAGTTTTTTGGAATTTGGAATTGCAGATAAGGCTGTGTGGACCTGTACTTTCTCTCCATTTATTGTTTGATAGGCAATCCAAACTTAACACACTCAGAATGTGACTTTTGATTTTACCCACCCCACTCCACTCTGGGAAGCAGGGGTGGGGAGAGGGTGGCGAAAAAACCAGGCTGGGCTGGGGGTGGTGCTGTGTGAGTGAGGGAGGGAATCGGGAGGACATTACAAGCAAAGACACTGTGTCTGGGAGTGTCGTGTTGCACGAGCATGGCTGGGCTGGGCAGCTGGGTCTGGGGTGTTTCCTGGGGTGGCCACAAGCAGATGCAACCAGAGGGATAAAGGCTGACAAGGAGCTGGATGTCCTTGGGGCAGGGCCAGGTGATGAACCAAGTACCAGGCTGTGGCCTGGAGTTTAATCCAGTATTTAGAGCTGAGAATAAGACCTTTTGGAAAAAATAAAAGCAAATATGGATGATGTGAACAGGTGCAGGGCATGTCAGGATTGGGGCAGGGTGGAGGTAGGCAGAGGGCTTTACTTCCTGGGTGCATGGGGGCTCAGCAAGTCTGGAGGTGCTGTTTGGATTAAAGCCCAGGGGAAGCTGGGTTGAGCAGATCAAGGTGAATGGGGAAGTGGATATCTGGAGGATGTGAGAGGGTCCTACAGTGGAACCATGAGCTGCTAGCTGGAGGGATCCTTTCTCAGAGGGTGGACATGGTAGTCAGAAGGGGCCCAAGAGCCAGTTGGGGAATTGTGGGGGAAAAGACCCCCATAAAAAATCAAGACTCATGCCTTTATGAGAACTGCATTGCAAGAAAGAGAAGAGGATGCCCACCACCCAGCCCCGAAGGCTACCACAGCCCCCATCGTAAACACAGAAAAATTATTGGTTTAGGATTAGCAGACTTCAGGGAAGTAATTAGAAAGAGGTACTGTGACATACTTTGAAATGAGTCCTAGTACTTCTTTAGCAAGACATTGATGACCTATAAACAGGGATAGTGGGGTTTGTACCTGGAGCAGAGGGCTGAGGTTGCAGTTTGGAGCATGTGTTTGGAGCCCTGTCTCAGGAAGAGGGTGGTGGTCTCATAAGGGTCCATGACAAATGCAGGAGAGCATACACTTCCTTACAGACCCGCAGCAGGAGGAACTCTCTCTGAAGGATACAGATGCCCAAGCCCAAGGCTCACTCTGAATAACTCCACCCACTCTCTCCTGTCCAATTAGAAAATGAGAAGACCCAGCATGTGGGTCACGGTGGCCCCGTGCTCTGGCCTGAGGCTGCCTCTGCCCCCTCTGAACTCAGGGAGACCCCAGCAACCACTGCCAGAGAGTCAGCCGTGATCTCTGCTGCCTCAGCAAAGCCCCAGTCACCACAGAGAACACAGCTCTTCCCTGGAGGCTGCATGTCACTGGTGTATAAATGGGCCGTCACACCCCATCAGTCCTGGGTACAGCTATGTGTTGTGTTTATCATCCACTTCTGGAATTCTCTCTCTCTCTCTCTGCAACCCCATCCTTCCTGCCTTCCAAGGCTATTCCAGGTCTGGAACCCTTAAAATCAATCTGCACAACCACAACTCCATTGGTGCTGGGGCAAAATTGATTGCCTCGCCCATGTTCCTGGCTTATAGCTCTTTCCTGCCTGTCAGGAACAATTTAGAATCTGGTCTTTGGCCTACATTTGCTCAGCTCTTCCCTCCCCTGTGCTGGGGGGAGGGCTTTCCTTCCCCAGGTAGATACTCTGGCTCCAGAAGAGCAAAGTCAGTAAAGCTGGGAGAAGATAAGCAAACTGTAGATTCAACCTGGGTGGGTTTAATTCATGGCAAATCATGCCTAAGGAGTGGGGGAGATGGGGAAGTGATGACAGGGAGGAGAAGAGGAAGGTTCGCTCTGGGGGATGGAGAAGAGGAGGAGTAGGAGTAATAGGGTGACTCATGTTGAATTTGGAGCCTGATATTCCACAAGGCAAGAAATTAAAATAACTTCCCATTTCACTTAGTTCTGGTTTCTGAGCTCTGGTTCTTGGATGAGGCCATTTGGGCCTCTGAGTTCCTTAGAGTTGCCATCATGTCTGATTCTTTAAGTGCTGGGCTAGCTAGACTTGTCCTAACCAGACAGTGTGTTGCTGAGGGTAGGAATCATGCTTCACCTTGTCTACCTCAGGGAGAGACCGAGACTTCTGAGAATCTTGCAAAGGCTAGTGATGTCTAGAACAGACTCTGTGACCCTTCTGTTCCCTGGTTGGGCTCAGCATCCCCCAACCGATCCAGGGCACCAGCATTCAGTGGCATAGATCTTCTGAGCTAGAAATCTTTTTGTTTGGCAGTTCTGCTTTTGAACTGTGGTGTTGGAGAAGACTCTTGAGAGTCCCTTGGACTGCAAGGAGATCCAACCAGTCCATCCTAAAGGAGATCAGTCTGGGTGTTCATTGGAGGGACTGATGTTGAAGCTGAAACTCCAACACTTTGGTCACCTGATGTGGAGAACTGACTCATTTGAAAAGACCCTGATGCTGGGAAAGATTGAGGGCAGGAGGAGAAGGGGATGATAGAGGATGAGATGGTTGGATGGCATCACCAACACAATAGACATGAGTTTGGGTGGACTCCAGGAGTTGGTGATGGACAGTAGGGCTGGCATGCTGCGGTTCATGGGGTAGCAAAGAGTCAGACACCACTGAGCGACTGAACTGAACTGAGAGCTGTAAGTGATTCTAGAAATCAGGCTCACTTGATTTGAGAACAGTGTTGGAGATGGTGTTATGGACCCAATGTGTGTGTCCTCCCCAAATTCCTATGTTGAAGACCTAACCCTCAGCAGGATGGTTATTAGGAGAAGGGGCCTTTGAGAGGTAGTCAGGTATAGATGAGGCCATGACGGTGGGGCCCCCTCAAGTGGCTTAGTGTCCTTTTAAGAAGGAAAAAAGCCCAGAGCCCACTCTTCCCACCATGTCAGGACATAATCAGAAGCCACATATCTGTAAACTGTTAAGAAGATCCTCACCAGTCAGTGAATCTGCCAAGGCCTTAATTTTGAACTTCCCAGCCTCCAGAACTGCGAGAAATCATTGTTTGTGTAATCAACTCGATTCCTGGTATTTTTATTTTAGTCACCCAGTTTACTAAGACAGATGGCCTGAGGCCAAGAATTGGGAAGATGGTTCCATCCTCTTCTGGTTACTGAGAGATTACCACTCCTCTTGCTACTCCTCCTCTGTCTCTCCTCTACCTTGAGACAAACACTCAGGACAGGTTCGGGGGACCCAGAGTTGGGTCAATCTCAGGATTGTCCTTTGGGCTCATTAGGCAAAGATGGGAATCAGCTAGACCTGCCTGGGGGCTCCAGTAGGGGCCCAGGGCTTGAAAACATTCCCCACCATCCTCCTGCCAGGACATGGGCATATCAGCTCCTTTATGAGCATTAGCTTTAGGGACCCAGCTGGAGAGTGGCAGAGTCTACAGCGTGGGACTGTCTGAGCCTGATATACCTACTTTGAGGCTGCTGCCTCACTTTGCCTCTGTTACTTGAAGTCTGTTTATGCTAAATGGGTTTTCTCACTTTGTGAGGATCTTTAAAAGTCTGGAGTACAACAGAGAGATGGTTCCTGATTCCTTATTACCACTAACTCAGCCTACCTTAGGAAGGCTGTGGGGTAGGGCTGTGACTCTGGGGTCTGCGAAGGGCCAGTCTTTGATCCCACATCCCTGGAACTTCCTTTGCCAGGGGGAATCTCTGCTTTGCTACATCTTGCCCTGGTAATAAAAACCAAGCACCGCCAAAGGAAATCAAGAAGCAGCAGTCATGAAGTCTATGTGTGAGATTTATGAAGAAGATAGTTGCAGTCTTCTAGGGGCTTCCCTGATGGCTCAAATGTTACACCTATGGCTAATTCATGTTGCCATACATGTTGATGTATGGCAGAAATAAAACTAATATTGTACAGCAATTATCCTTCAATTTGTTATTGTTGTTCTTCAGTCTCTCAGTTGTGTCCAGCACTTTGCGACTCTATGAATGGCAGCATGCCAGGCTTCCCTGTCCTTCACTGTCTCCTAGAGTTTGCTCAACTCTTGTTCTTTGAGTCAGTGATGCCATCCAACCATCTCTTCCTCTGTAGTCCCCTTCTCTTCCTGCCTTCAATCTTTTCCAGCATCAGGGTCTTTCCCAATGAATCAGCTCTTTGCATCAGGTGGACAAAGTATTGGAGCTTCAGTATCAGTTCTTCCAATGAGTATTCATGTTTGATTTCCTTTAGGATTTTCTGGTTTGATCTCCTTGCACTCCAAGGGGCTCTCAAGAATCGTCTCCACTGATGTTATGGGCCGTGTGGGCTCACTTCCAAGGTGGTTCCTCTGTTTAACTTCTTCTGTTTGCTGGTTTTTAGGCTCACTAGTTCAGTCGCGCTGTGGGGAGGGGGATGCTGCAAACAAATAGCACTGTCGTGTACACAGTATCTCTGCCCCGCTTGACCTGTCCTTTCTCGCGGCGCACAAACCGCTCCGGCTCTACGATGCTCAGCCGGGAACCGTCTGGGGCCGGCCCTAGGCTGCGTGCACTTCCCCGGTCCAAGCCACTCAGGTTCGGCCCTCAGGCAGCCCTCAGAGGCACAAATGCGGCTGGGACTGCGCTTTGTGCCCTTCCCAGGTCCGAGTAGCTCAGGGGTTTGGCGAGCGCGATCGCCGGGGCTTGTCACCTTTTCCGCCGCTGCCGCTCAGCTCTCTGGGTGGACCGCTGGCGCACCCCGTGAGGCAGACTGTGACTGTCCAGCACCCCCAGAAGTCTTAGCAAAGGAGCCTGCTTGCAGTTAGGTAAGTAAAGTCTCTCCGGGTCTGCAATTGCCCCTTTCCAGTCCTTTCGGCTCTGGCTGCCTGTCCCCGGCGGGGAATGGTCTGCAGCCGGCTTTTTCTGTTCCGTCCTTTGTTCTGTGCTGGGTCCTGGCGGTGTCTTATGTTTGAGCTTTTCGCATGGTAGCTATCCCACAGTCTGGGTTGCTAGCCCAAGTTAGATCGTTCTGGTGGAGCGTGGGGCGTTCGTGCCCGATTCTTGCAAAGCTCTGCAGCCCGCGCCTCCCGCGCGTCCCTGCCCTGCCCCCACTTCCCAATGGCGGATGCAGGCGTCTGTGCTGCTTTTCCGCTGGGGGAGTTACTGGTGGGCTTGTAATCTCTTGGTTTTAATTATTTATCTATTTTTCCTTCCTGTTATGTTGCCTCTGTGTTTCCAAGGCTCGCCACAGACTCGGCAGGGAGAGTGTTTCCTGGTGCTTGGAAACCTCTCTTCTTAAAATTCCCTTCCCGGGACAGGCTTCCCTTCCCAGGACGGAGCTCCCTCCCCACCTCCTTTGTCTCCTTTTTCGTCTTTTATATTTTTTCCTACCTGATTTTGAAGACAATGGTCTGCTTTTCTGGTTGCCTGATGTCCTCTGCCAGCCTACAGAAGTTGTTTTGCGGAGTTTGCTCGGCGTTGAAATGTTCTTTTGAGGAATTTGTGAGGGAGAACGTGATCTTCCCGTCCTATTCCTCCGCCATCAGGCTCTACTACAAAGCCACAGTCATCAAGACAGTATGGTACTGGCACAAAGACAGACATATAGATCAATGGAACAAAATAGAAAGCCCAGAGATAAATCCACACATATGGACACCTTATCTTTGACAAAGGAGGCAAGAATATACAATGGAGTAAAGACAATCTCTTTAACAAGTGGTGCTGGGAAAACTGGTCAACCACTTGTAAAAGAATGAAACTAGATCACTTTCTAACACCGCACACAAAAATAAACTCAAAATGGATTAAAGATCTAAATGTAAGATCAGAAACTATAAAACTCCTAGAGGAGAACATAGGCAAAACACTCTCAGACATAAATCACAGCAGGATCCTCTATGATCCACCTCCCAGAATTCTGGAAATAAAAGCAAAAATAAACAAATGGGATCTAATTAAAATTAAAAGCTTCTGCACAACAAAGGAAAATATAAGCAAGGTGAAAAGACAGCCTTCTGAATGGGAGAAAATAATAGCAAATGAAGCAACTGACAAACAACTAATTTCAAAAATATACAAGCAACTTCTGCAGCTCAACTCCAGAAAATAAACGACCCAATCAAAAAATGGGCCAAAGAACTAAATAGACATTTCTCCAAAGAAGACATACGGATGGCTAACAAACACATGAAAAGATGCTCAACTTCACTCATTATTAGAGAAATGCAAATCAAAACCACAATGAGGTACCACTTCACACCAGTCAGAATGGCTGCGATCCAAAAATCTGCAAGCAATAAATGCTGGAGAGGGTGTGGAGAAAAGGGAACCCTCCTACACTGTTGGTGGGAATGCAAACTAGTACAGCCACTATGGAAAACAGTGTGGAGATTCCTTAAAAATTGCAAATAGAACTACCTTATGACCCAGCAATCAGAAGAGACACATGTACCCCAATGTTCATCGCAGCACTGTTTATAATAGCCAGGACATGGAAACAACCTAGATGTCCATCAGCAGATGAATGGATAAGAAAGCTGTGGTACATATACACAATGGAGTATTACTCAGCCGTTAAAAGAATTCATTTGAATCAGTAAGCCAGAAAGAAAAACACCAATACAGTATACTAACACATATATATGGAATTTAGGAAGATGGCAATGACGACCCTGTATGCAAGACAGGGAAAGAGACACAGATGTGTATAACGGACTTTTGGACTCAGAGGGAGAGGGAGAGGGTGGGATGATTTGGGAGAATGGCATTCTAACATGTATACTATCATGTGAATTGAATCGCCAGTCTATGTCTGACGCAGGATGCAGCATGCTTGGGGCTGGTGCATGGGGATGACCCAGAAAGATGTTATGGGGAGGGAGGTGGGAGGGAGGTTCATGTTTGGGAATGCATGTAAGATTTAAACGATTTTAAAATTTAAAAATAAAAAAAAAAAAAAAGAATCGTCTCCAATACCACATTTTGAAAGCATCAATTCTTCAGCACCCAGCCTTTTTTATGGTCCTATTCTCACATTCATCCATGACTACTGGAAAAACCATAGTTTTGACTATATGGACCTTTGTCAGCAAAGTAAAGTCTTGGCTTTTTAATACACTGTCTAAGTTTGTCATAGTATTTCTTCCAAGGAGCAAGTGTCTTTTAATTTCATGACTGCAGTCACCATCCACAGTGATTTTGGAGGCCAAGAAAATAAAATCTGTCACTGTTTCCATTATTTTCCCATCTATTTCCCATGAAGTGATGGGACTGGATGCCATGATCTTAGCTTTCTGAATGTTGCATTTTAAGCCAGCTTTTTCACTCACCTCTTTCACTGTCATCAAGAGGCTCTTTAGTTCTTTGCTTTCTGCTATTAGGGTGGTATCATCTGTGTATCTGAGGTTATTGATATTTCTCTGGCAATCTTAATTCCAGCTTGTGCTTCATCCAGAGCAGCATTTCACATGATGTGCTCTGCATTTAAGTTAAATAAGCAGGGAGACAATATACAGCCTTTCCGTACTCCTTTCCCAATTGTGAACCTGTCCATGTTCCATGTTCTTCAATAAAAAATAAATTAAAAAGAAAAGAATCTGTCTGCAATGCAGGAGACTGGGTTCAATCACTGGTTAGGGATAATCCCCTGGAGAAGAGAATGGCTACCCATTCTAGTATTCTTGCCTGGAAAATCCCATGGACAGAGGAGCCTGGTGGGTTACATTTCATGGGGTCACAAAGAGTCGAAGACGACTGAGTAACTAACAGATTCTTTCACTTTAATTTAGCTGCAATCTACATTACATTTAAGTTGTGACCTTTTACATTCTGTCATTCCTCCAGCCCAGGTTCCTCTAATGAGCTTCTGTCTCTTTCATTTTTCTTTTGTTTTCCCCAGATCCCTGCATGATGGACTGTTTGACTTCTATCTCTCCAGCAGGGTCCAGCCCCACTCACCCTCCAGGAATCAGTCCCTTATGCATGTCTGGAGCACATCCTCCAAGTCTGCCCTGCCACCATTGGTCTCTCACCGCATTAGAATGCATCTTGAGCTTGGGTACTCAGGCTTCAGAATCATTTTTCATTGAACAGAAGAGTCTCTGTCAGCTCTGGAAACCATGGTAGCATCTCCTTCTGTGGGGATCACTTGAGTGCCCAGAGAGTGCTGGAGAGAGGAGATAGGGTGGGGAAGACTCGTAGGGAACTCCCACAAAGCCCCAGGGGATTTTCCATCCTATTTCATTTTAATCTGATGATAACACTGTTCGCATTTTAGAGATGAATTGGGATATGGAGAAACTCTAAGAACATTTTGGGCTCCAAAGCTGGACAGGTCTGATGAAACCACAATCTTTCATTTCCTAGATAGGAAGCAAGAAATTGATCTTTCCAAGCCTCAGTTTTCCTACCTGTTAGATGAGGCCATAGTACAGAGCTCACAGAATGTTGAAGGATGCAGTAGGGGATTCCTGCTATGATGGTACCAGGGCATAAAACCTGTGGCATGGGCACATAATTGTTTATTGTCATATTCTCAGTCTTCCTCATATATTCCCTTAAATGTCAGCCTTCAAGAATCCATTGAGAAAGCAGTAGAAAGGACACCTAAACCTGAAGACTACCCCTGTGTGGTGCCTTTGTCTTGTCAGAGATTTTCTCATAAAAGCTTCAAATGTAGCCACTTTACAGATGAGGAAACTGAATTCTAGTTTTAACAATGAATTAATAGCAGACTTGGGCCTCAGAAAAATGCTCTGGCTCTGATCCCTCTGACTTCACAAAATTTGTGTTTAACAGGTGCCTAGTAGATACTAGCTGAATGACTGTGGCAATTCCAAACAGTGATTCTTAACATGTTATCACTGGACCAAAGACATTGGCATCCCCCAGGAATCAGTTTAAAGTGCAGTCTCTTGGGTCCCATCCCAAACCTAGTCGATCAGAAACTCTAGGGGTTGGGCCCAGCCATAAGTATTCTTAAAAGTCAGTAACAGAGGAATAATAAAGAAGATGTACATATATACAATAGAATGTTTCTCAGCCATAAAATGAATGAAACAAATAGGACCTAATTAAACTTAAAAGTTTTTACACAACAAAGAAAATCATAAACAAGATGAAAAGGACAACCCCCAGAATGGAAGAAATATTTACAAACAAAGCAGCTGACAAAAGATTGAGCTCCAAAATATATAAGCAGCTCATGCAGCTCAATATTTAAAAAAAAATGAAAAAATGAGTAGAAGACCTAAACAGACATTTCTTTAAAGAAGATATACAGATGCCAACAAACACATGGAAAATGCTCATATTGCTCATTATCAGAGGAATGCAAATCAAAACTAAAATGAAGTGTCAACTCATACCAGTCAGAATGGCCATAATCAAAAAATCTACAAATAAATTTTGGAGAGGATGTGGAGAGAAGAGAACCTTCTTGCACTGTTGGTGGGACTATAAATTGATACAATTGATACAAAGAACAGTATGGAGTTTCTTGAAAAACTAAAAATAAAACTACCATATGACCCAGAAATCCCACTACTGGGTATATGCCCTGAGAAAACCATAATTCAAAAGGACACATGTGCTCCAATGTTCACTGCAGCACTATTTACAATAGTCTGGACATGGAAGCAACCTAGATGTCCATCAACAGATGAATGGATAAAGAAGATGTGGTATATGTATAAAATGGAATATTACTCAGCCATATAAAGGAATGAAATTGGGTCATTTGTAGTGGTGTGGACGAACCTAGAGTCTGTCATACAAAGTGAAGCAAGTCAGGAAGAGAAAAACAAATATTGCATATTAACGAATATATATGGAATCTAGAAAAATGGTACTGATGAACCTATTTGTAGGACAAGAATAGAGATGCAGATGTAGAGACCCAACTCGTGGATGTGGGGGGTGGAGGAGGAAGGAGATGGTGGGATGAATTGAAAGAGTGTCAGTGACATATATACACTGCCTTGTGTAAAGTAGATAGCAAGTGGAAATCTGCTGTAGAGCACAGGGAGCTCACTGCAGTGCTCTGTGGTGACCTAAAGAAGCCGAATGGGGGAATGGGAGGGAAGCTCTAGAGGAAGGGAATATATGTATACATATATACATATACTTAAACTGAGTTACAAACTGGAATCAAGATTGCTGGGAGAAATATCAACGACCTCAGATATGCAGATGATACCATTCTAATGGAGAAAGCAAAGAGGAACTAAAGAGCCTCTGATGATGATGAAAGAGGAGAGTGAAAAAGCTGGCTTAAAAATCAACATTCAAAAACTAAGATCATGGCATCCAGTCCCATCACTTCATGGCAAATAGAAGGAGAAAAAGTGGAATCAGTGACAGATTTTCTATTTAGGGGCTCCAAAATCACTGCAGATGGTGACTGCAGCCATGAAATTAGACTTGCTTCTTGGAAGGAAGGCCACAACCTTCTAGGCCAAACCTAGACAGCATATAAAAAACAGAGACCTCACTTTGCTGACAAAGGTCCATATAGTCAGAGCTATGGTTTTCCCAGTAGTTATGTACAGATGTGGGAGTTGGACCATAAAAGAAGGCTGAGTACAGTCCTAAGGGAGATCAGTCCTGAAAACTCATTGGAAGGACTGATGCTGAAACTGAAGCTCCAATACTTTGGCCACCTGATGTGAAGAGTTCACTGGACTCATTGGAAAAGACCCTGATGTTAGGAAAGATTGAAGGCAGAAGGAAAAGACAGCAGAGGATGAGATGGCTGGACAGCATCACCAGTTCAATGAACTTGGGTGAACTCCAGGAGACAGTGAGGGACAGACAGGCCTGGCCTGCTGCAATCCATGAGGTCACAAAGAGTCAGACATGACTTAGTGCCTGAACAACAACAACATAACTGATTCACGGTGTAGTACAGCAGAAATCAATACAACATTGTAAAGATATTATACTCCAACTAAAAAAAAGATATCACAGTTAGGGGTGGGGGTTAGACAAAAGTAGTCAAAAAGTACAAACTTCCAGTTACAAAATAAAAGTGTACTAGCAACTGTCTTTCTCTTTTTGACTTAGTTCACATAGTATAATAATCTCTAGATGTATCTGTGTCACAGCAAATGGCATTATTTCATTTTTTATGACCAAGTAGTATTCCATTGTATATATGTACCATGTCTTCTTCATTCATTCATCAGTCAATGAATGTTTAGATTGTTTACATGTCTTGGTTATTGTCAATAGTGGTGCTATGAACATAGGGATGGGGTGCATGTATTTTTCTCTGGATATATGCCCAGGAGTAAGATTGCTAGAACATATGGAAGCTACAGTTTTGGTTTTTGAAGGAACCTCCATACTGTTTTCCATAGTGGCTGTACCAATTTACATTCCCACCAACAGTGTAGGAGGGTTCCTTTTCTCTACACCCTCTTCAGCATTTGTTATTTGTAGACTGAAAAATTATTGTAATAAATGATTTATCCAGGAATCTGTGCTTAATCACAGGGCATCAGTGCCCATGGCCCTGCTGTAAAATCTCTGTGCAAGCTCTGCCGGTGATGGTGAGGGACAGGCTGGACACACCGAGTGATGCCTGCCTCTTGCTGGCGAGAGAATAGCCTGAGCTGGGGGTGACACACATGTGACGTTCCTGGACATTCTTGGTCCAGCAGGGGACATCGAGCACAGCAGGACAGCCCCAGCAAGACCTCCTGCCCTTGGCCCTGGAATGGGTGCCTTGGTTGGCCAGTTGGCTGCCTCACCTTGCCCTGTAAGAGAATCTTCCTTGTCTGTTTCTGCAGACACCTAGGGCTGTTGCAACTAAGTTACCATGAAGTGGGAGGCTTAAAAGGACGAGAATCTAGTCTTTCACAGTATGGGAGCCTGAAGTCCAAACTCAAGGTGTGGGAGGGCCTCACTCCCTCTGGAGGTGCTGGAGCAGAAGGCTTCCCTGCCTCCTCTAGCTCCTGGTGCTGTCAGTATTTCTCAGCTTCCTTGGCTGGAGGCCATATCACGCCAGTCTCTGCCTCACTCCTCCTGTTGCTTTCTCCTCTGTGTCTGTCTCCTCTTCTCTCTCTCTCTCATGTGTCTCATTAGGATGCTTGTCACTGGACTTAGGGTCTTCCAAAATAATCTAGGATGTCTCTTTATCTTAAGATCCTTACCTTTAACTTCATGTGCAAAGGCCTTTTCTCCAAATAAGGTAACCCTTGAAGGAAATGGCAACCCACTCCAGTACTCTTGGCTGGAAAATCCCATGGATGGAGGAGCCTGGTAGGCTACAGTCCATGGGGTCACAAAGAGTCAGACATGACTGAGCGACTTGTCTTTCTGGAGCTAGGCCGTGGACATATCATTTTGGGGGCCACTGTTCAGCCCATTGGTGGGGGACTAGGGGAGGACTTCCCTGTTGAGTGCTGCATTACTCTAGGCTGCTGACTCTGACTGGTGTGTGTTACACAACCTCCAGTTTGCTCTAAGGCTTGAGCAATCAGAGCCTACTATTTGCAAGAACTGGAGTCTCCTTGGCAACATGATTCCCTTATATGACTTTGATTGAAGGCAAATCTATTACAATTATTAAGCACAGTGGCCTGATAATCAACACAGAGAAACTTGTTGCCATGGTCCTTTAACCTGGATTCAGCCTTAGTACTTTTATCTTGGTCCCCAAATTATTTCTTCTATCTTGACAGTGTTGTGCTGGATAGACCCACTTCTGGATCCTCTGGCTGGTTCTCTACAAAGGGATCAATAAAAATGGTGAGTATAGTCTGAGGAATGGTTAAAAAAGATACGGTACATATACACAGTGGAATATAACTCAGCCATCAAAGAACAAGATAAAGCCATTTGCAGCAATATAGATAGATCTGGAGATTGTCATACTGAGTGAAGTAAGTCAGACACAGAAAGACAAGTATCATGATATCACTTATCTGTAGAATCTAAAAAAAGGGTACAAATGAACTTATTTACAAAACAAGAGTAGTCATGGGTGTGGAAAACAAACTTATGGTTACCAGGTGATAAAACGGGGATGTATTGAGAGACTGGGATTTATGTATACACACTACACTACTATATATAAAATAGGTAACTTATAAGCACCTACTGTATAGCACAAAGAACTCTCCCAGTACTCTGTAATGGTCTATATGGGAAAAGAGTCTTAAAAAAAAAAAAAAAAGAGTGAATGTATGTATATGTATAACTGATTCACTTTGCTGTAGACCTGAAACTAACACAAAATTTTAAATCAATTATACTCCAATAAAATCTTTTGGAAAATGGTAGGATGGGAGGTGGGAAGAGACTCAAGTGAGTGCGAGAGACCCAGAAGTCAGCCTTATCCCAGTCCTCTGGCTTCTCCTGTGTCTCAACCAGACTTGTCACTAAATCTTTTCTATCCTCTGTCTTTGGTGTTTCTAACATTGATTTAGAGATGGAGAATCTGGCTTTTGCAAACTTGCCAGCAACATGATTACCTGATTCTCAGCCATCTGGGATTGTTGGCTGTGAGCACAAAGGACTTCTCAGTAAGCTATCTGATGTATTCTTTCTGCTTTTGAATGGACCATCTGGACCAAAGCTTGTGTGTGAAGGGTTGGGGAGGACAGGGGAGGTAGTACACTGAAGGCAGTGAGCAATATACCAACATTCTGGTATTTTGGAATCAGGTGCCCTGAAGTTCCATTCCTGGTAGACTAGTGATCTAAGTCCTAAGATATATTCAGCAACAGTTTAATCATTTGCTTTGCAACAACATAAGGAAAACCGCCAACTTCCTATGTGGACAAGAAAGAATCCTCACTGTCACTCACCTCATTTAGACTTGTCTCATCCCACATTTTTAGGGTTTGTCTCATAGCACCTCACTTACAGAAACCCATTTCTGTGCTAGAATCCTTGATTGTAGGGATAGAACTTTAATACTAAGTAGCTTAAGAAGGCAGTTTATTGGTGATGTCTAGAGGCAGTATTAATTTCAGGCATGGCTGGATCCAGGGACTCTTATATTCTAGTCTTAAATATTATGCTCCAGATAAAATGACTGCTTGTTGAGCATAAATATGATAAAGTCCCATTTTACTTTTTAAATTGAGATAAAATTTATATCCTGAAAACTACACAAGTCATAATTGTGTAATCCACTGTGTCGTGACTAATGCCTCTACTTGAAGACATAAAAAATTCCATCATTCCAGAAAGTTCCCTCATGTCCCTTTCTAATCAGTCTTCACCTGCTGTAGGCAATCCCTCTTCCAACTTCTACTACCATAGATCAGCTTTGCTTTTTCTTGGACTTCATGTAAATGGAAGCTTACAGTATGCATTCTCTTGTGCCTAGCTTCTTTCATTAAATAAAATGTTTTTGAGATTCTTCCTCACTGTTTCATCTATGAATATACCACACTTTAAAAAAATTTTCCCATTGATTAGCAAATCTGAGTTATTTTAAGCTTTTGTATATTTTGATTAAAATTTCAAGAAAAATATTTTACAAATCTTTTGGTGAATACTTAGGAGGAGAATTATAGTGTCATACAAATGCAGGTGTAGAAAAAAATTCCAGAGTAATCTACAAAGTGGTTTTTACTACTGTGTAGTCCCACCTACAACATGTGAAAGTTTCAGTTGTCCACATGCTCACCAACCTGTGGTGTTGTCAGTCCTTCACTTTTAGCCACTGTAATGGGTATAGAGTAGTGTTTCACGGTTTTAATTTCCACTCCCTTGAATAAATGATCTTTAATATTTTTATGTATTTATTTACAATCTGAATATCTTCTTCTGTGAACTATCTGCTCAAGGCTTTTAGCTATTTTTTAGTTATCTTTTTGTATTGATTTGTAGAGCTCTAAAAATGCATTCTGGATATAAATCCTTTCTTATATCTGTCTTGTGAGTATTTCCCCCAGTCTATGGCTTGCTTTTTCATTTTCTGAATAGTTTCTTTGGATTAACAAATATTTAAAAATTTTAATGAAGTCTCAATTCATTTTCTTTCCTTTTTGTTTAATAAATTTTGCATCTTTTCTAAGAAATGTTTGTATATCCCAAAGCTGAGAACATATTTTCCTAAAAATGTTAAATTTAAACTATTTTTTAAGTTTGTAATCCATCTCAATGTGTGTGTGTTGTGTGTGTGTGTGTACATGTTGTGTGAAGTAGCGATTGAGATTTTTTTTCCATATATTGATCCAGTTCCAGCACTAATTTTTGAAGAGAATTTCCATTAAGCTCATCTGGCATCTTTGTCAAAAATCAATTGACTATGATTGTGTGATTCTATACTGCCTATTCTGTTCCACTGAGCTATCTTTGCATAAATATATGCTACAATGTCTTATTTACTGTGTGTGCATGCATGCTAAGTCTCTTCAGTTGTATTCGACTCTGTGCAACCCTATGTACTGTTGCCAGTGCCAGGCTCTTTGTCAGTGGGATTCTCTAAGAAAGATACTGGGGTGGGTTGCCATTCCTTCCTCCAGCTTAATTACTGTAGCTTTATAATAAATCTTGAAATCAGATGATGTGAGTCACCCAATCTTTGTCATTTGTTTCAAGACTGTTTTGGTTCCTCCAGGTTCTTTTCATTTCCAAATAAATTTTTTTGAAAAGATGTCAATTTCTACCAAAAACATTTAAATTTTTATTTAAATTGCATTGAATCTATTGATTGATTTAGTGAATTGACATTTTAACAATACAGACTCTATCAAATCATGGCATAGTATATTTTTGCTGTTTATTTAGTCTTCAGTTTTTCCCAGCGATGTTTTATAGTTTTATTGTAGAGGTTTGGGGCGTTCATTGTTATATTTATACTTCTTTTAACTTTTTTGATTTTTTTTGTAAATGGCATGTTTCTCAAACTAAATTTTCAATTTTCTTCTGCCAATATATAGAAATGCAACTGATTTTGACTTTGTACCTTGTGATTGATAAGTTTAGGTGTTTAAGTATTTTGTAGGTTGCTTAGGATTTCCTTCTAATAATCACAAAACCCTGAAAATACAGTTCTGCTTCTTGTTTCCAATTTTTATGGTATTTCTCTTTCTTGTGTAATGATTGCATTAGAAAAATCATCATAAAATTATATGGATTTAGAATTATCTTTTGGGGGTGTTTTTTATTATAAGTTAAATTTTTAAAATAAATATAGGTGTGATTATCAGCAGGAGAAAGAAATGGCAGCCCACTCCAGTATTCTTGCCTGGAGAATCCCAGGGACAGAGGAGCCTGGTGGGCTGCCAGGGGTTGCACAGAGTCAGACACGACTGAAGCAGCAGCAGCGGTTATCAGCCTCCAAGATGGCCATCAGTGACCTTCACCTCCTGGTGTTCACAGCTCTGTTTACTCCCCTCCAGTATTTTACTGTGGTGGGTCTGTGTGACTAATTGCATATGGCAGATTTGATGGTATGTCCACTTAGGAAGAGATGATAAAGCACAGTAGTTTCTATCTATCATTTGCCCTGGGGAAAGCCAGGAGCGATGTTGTAAGGACACTCAAGCAGTTGTAGAGATGCCCATGTGACAAAGAATAGAGACTTCCTGCCCACAGTCAGTGAGCAGCTGAGGCCGGCCAACAGTCATATGAATAGTCAAGTTTTGAAATGCCTGCAGCCCTGACTGACAACTTGACTGAAACCTTGTGAGAGGTCCTGAATGAGAACCACCTGGACCTGAGTGAGGCTACACCTGAGCCCTTCACCCTCAGAAATTTCTGAGATGCATTCTTTTTTTTTTTTTTTTTTTTGCCTTAATCTTCTAACTTTTGGGATAACTTTTATTATGCAGAAATAAATAACAAAATAGAGCTATTCAGATTTTCATTTTTTTCTTGTGTCAGTTTTGATTTTTTTCAAGGAATTTGCTTATTTCATCAAAGCTGTCAAATTTGCAAAAAATTGTTCATAGTATTTTGTTGGTTTCTTTTAATGTCTGTAGGATCTGTACTGGTATTCCTTCTTTCATTTTTTGACATTTAAAAAGTTACATTTTCTTTTTTTCCAATAGAGTTATAGACTTTTAATCTTTTAAAGACTATCTCTTGGTTTCATTATAATTTTTCTGTTTTGTCTATTTTCAATTTTATTGATTTCTGTTTATAACCTCCTTTATCTATTCACTCTGTTTTTACTTTGCTTCTCTTTTTTTGAGTTTAAGGTGGAAACTTAGAACACTGAAATAATACTTTTCTTCTTTTCTAATATAAGCAATTACAACTATAAATTTGTTTCTAAGCATCGCTTTAGCTATCTGTGTTCCACAAATACTATTTGATATGTTGTGTTTTTATCATTATTTAATTAAATTTCACTCATGATTTTTTTTTAACACATGGACTACTTAGTAATATATTGTTTATTTTCAAAATCTTTGGAATTTGTAGATTTTTTTGCTATTAATTTCTGAATTAATCATGTTATGGATGCAAGACACTTTCTGTAAGATTTTAATATTTTGACATTTATCAAGATATGTTTACATTTTTAGTCCTGAGATGTGGTCCATTTTGAAGAACATTCCTTGTGTCCTGAAAAGTAATGTGTATTCTTTAGTCTTCAAATGTCAGTTAGGTCAAGTTGATTGAGAGAGTTGTTTAAAATTTTTGTATCCTTATAATTTTATTTTATTTTTAAGTCAACTGTGCTGTGCTTAGTCGCTCGGTTGTATCTGACTCTTCGCGACCTCATAGACTGTAGCCCATCAGGCTCCTCTGTCCGTGGGGATTCTCCAGGCAAGAATACTGGAGTGGATTGCCATGCCTTCATCCAGGAGATATTCCCAAGACAAGGATAGAACCCAGGTCTCTAGCATTGCAAGTGAATTCTTTACTATCTGAGCCACCATGGAAGCCCTAAAGTCAATTGCTGAAAAGTGATATTACAGCCTCAACTATGATTGTAAATTTATTTATTTCTATACTAATTCTGTCAGATTTTAGCTTATACATATTGAAGCTCCATTATTAGGAAATTATAACATTAACAATTTTCTTGTCTCCCTAATGAACTGCCTAATTAACTTCTTAATGAACTCACAGAAAGTCACTATTTATCTTTGGCAATGATTCCTGTCTTGAGGTCTATTTTGTATGATATTAATATAGCTTTACCAGTTTTCTTACACTTATTGTTTGCTCAGTCTATTTTTCCATCATATTACTTTAACTTGCTTCCTTGTGGTATACTATAGCGGTTGTGTTTCAGCCTTCTCTTTTTCTATTTGTTTTTCATTTCTTTCTTCCTTACCTCTTATTCCCCTTTTAACTTTTTGAAGATTAATTGTATGTAACATGGATTTTATTTTCCCTGGTAGCTTTTTAAGATTCTCTCCTAATTCTTAATTTTTGATGGTTTGCCTCTCATGTATCTAGGTAAAATTTCCTTTGTCTTCATCCTTCTCAGGATTCACTAAACTTCTTGGACATCCAGATTGATGTTCAAATTCTTTTTTCCTGTCCCATCTTTCTCTCTCCTTTTGAGACTAAATATATATATGTTAAGCTGCTTGATATTTTCCCATAGGTCATCAAGGATGTGTTTATTACTACTTTTCAATGTTTTCTCCGTTATTAAAGTTGGACTTTTATTGATCTGTTTTCAAGTTCACTTCTCCCTTCATTGACAGTTTCCAATCAGCTGTTAAATCCATCCAATAATCTTTGCATTTTTAGAGATTATACTTTTTGTTTCAAGGTTTCCGTTTGTTTCCTTTTTACAGTCTTCACTTCTCTGCTGAGGTTCCCAATTTGTTCACTCATGTCAATATTTTCCTCTGTGTTTTTAAGTATACTACTATTAGTTGTTTTAAACTCTACTAAGTCCATCATCTGGGTCATTTTAGGATCTGTTTCTATTGGCTTATTTTTCGTTGATTATGGCTTACTTTTCCCTAGTTCCTCACATGTTTAGTAATTTCTATTGAAAACTAGACACTGGGATGCTATAGGTATCTGAATTATATTTTATTCTATAGTCAAAGAGTATAAAGTAATTTTGATTATTGGTGTCCATGATATTTTTCTAGAGGGACCTAGGAATAGGAAATAAGGAATAGGAATAATATGATCAGGTAAAGTTTTTATGAATTGATACTTAACCAAAGACCTGGAGGATGAGAAGTAAATATGCAAGAATAAAAAATATAATCTTTATGAAGGGATTATATAAGAGATTGATAGCCAGGATTTTTTTCAGTTTCAGTAGCTGTTCTCTGAAATGTTATTCAGTTGCATCAAACTATTTTACAGAGTGAAAAACTTATTTAATTATTTATGGTACATCCTTCAACTAATTTGTTCCTTGAAATTCATTAAGAAGCAATGTCACTCAACTTTACAAATTTTATAACTTTATTTGAAATGTTATCAAAGCTTGAATGTGTGATTATAAACTACTTCAAAGAACTTTGAGGTGAACATCCTTATGACCTTACTCTTCAGCAGTGTTTTTCAAACTGTGGTTCATAAATAGTGGGCACTAAAGTCGATGTGGTGGACTGTGACTAAAAAGGTGATATAGTTCAGTTCAGTTCAGTCACTCAGTCGTGTCTGACTCTTTGCAACCCCATGAATCGCATAGAAAATAAGTGAAGCCGGTGGCTCAGAGATAAAGAATCCGCCTGCAGTGCAGGAGATGCAAGAGATGCTGGCTAGATCCCTGGGTGGAAGATCCCCTGGAGAAGGAAATGGCAACCAACCCCAGTATTCTTGCTCGGAAAATCCCACAGATGGAGGAGCCTGGCAGGCTACAGTCCATAGGGTCACAAAGAGTCAGTCAGACACAACTGAATGACTAAACACAGAAACACACAGAATAGAAAATACTAGATACATTTCATGTAATGATGAATATTGTTTTGTGATACTTTGTTTTGTAGTGTGTGTATGCCTGTGTGTTTTGAACTATGATCTAAAATGTATTTCTTAGATTGATTACTAAAGTTCTGAAAAATAATGCACCATGTTATAGAACTATGCAGCTTTCTATGTCATGGGATAATCAGGAACAAACCAAGATAACAGGGCACTAAAATCTATTCATTCATATTGTAATCTAGATGTGATCTCAGAAGGGAGGGAGGGGTGTGGAGAGGATGGGCATTTAGTAAGCTATTTATTCATTCTCTTATCCCTCCATCTACTTATTCATTTGATAAGCTCTTATTGAGTTCTATCACTGATCAATCATAGTGCTAACATTAAAGGATATAAGAAAGAAAGAAAAAGGAAAAGATCGAAGAAAGAAATGATAGTTTCTCTAAGGAATTTCATAGTTTAGATGGCAGAGAGCAAAGTAGACAGATATTATGTTATAGTGTGATTAATCCTATGGTACAGACATTGTAGAAATGCCTATGTGTTCCTGGATGGGAGTCTTGAAGGACTTCCAGGCAGAGTTGATGCCTATGGTAACTACTAAAGTTTAAATAGGTATGTCTTAGTCAATTCAGGCTACTATAACAAGATATGGTAGACTGGTGGCTTAAGCAACAGAAATTTATTTCTCACGGTTCTGGGGACTTGGAAGTCTGAGATCAGGGTACCAGCAGATCCTATGTCTGGTTGTGACCCTTTTCTCTGTTTGTTGTATGCTCGTATGATAAGGATCAGTCAGTTCAGTTCAGTTCAGTCGCTCGGTCGTGTCCGACTGTTTACAACCCCGTGAATCGCAGCACACCAGGCCTCCCTGTCCATCACAACTCCCAGAGTTCTTTCAGACTCACGTGCATCGAGTCGGTGATGCCATCCAGCCATCTCATCCTCTGTCATCCCCTTCTCCTCCTGCTCCCAATCCCTCCCAGCATCAGAGTCTTTTTCAATGAGTCAACTCTTCGCGTGAGGTGTCCAAAGTATTGGAGTTTCAGCTTTAGCATCATTCCTTCCAAAGAACACCCAGGGCTGATCTCCTTTAGAATGGACTGGTTGGATCTCCTTGCAGTCCAAGGGACTCTCAAGAGTCTTCTCCAACACCACAGTTCAAAAGCTTCAATTCTTATGCGCTCAGCCTTCTTCACAGTCCAACTCTCACATCCATACATGACTACTGGAAAAACCATAGCCTTGACTAGACAGACATTTGTTGGCAAAGTAATGTCTCTGCTTTTGAATATGCTATCTAGTTTGGTCATAACTTTCCTTCCAAGGAGTAAGTGTCTTTTAATTTCATGGCTGCAGTCACCATCTGCAGTGATTTTGGAGCCCAAAAAGATAAAGTCTGACACTGTTTCCACTGTTTCCCCATCTATTTCCCATGAAGTGATGGGACCAGATGCCGTGATCTTCATTTTCTGAATGTCGAGCTTTAAGCCAACTTTTTCACTCTCCTCTTTCACTTTCATCAAGAGGCTCTTTAGTTCCTCTTCACTTTCTGCCATAAGGGTGGTGTCACCTGCATATCTGAGGTTATTGATATTTCTCCTGGCAATCTTGATTCCAGCTTATGCTTCTTCCAGGCCAGTGTTTCTCATGATGTGCTCTGCATATAAGTTAAATAAGCAGGGTGACAATATACAGCCTTGACGTACTCCTTTTCCTATTTGGATGGTGAGCTCTAATCTCTTTCTATTCTTTTTTTTTTTTCTTCTGCACTATGCAGCATGTGGAATCTTAGTTCTTGGAGCAGAGATCAAATTCCAGCCCCCTGCAGTGAAAGCAGGGAGTCTTAACCACTGGACTGCCAGGGAACATTCCATCATGGGGGCTCCACCTTCATGACCTCATCTAAACCTAATTACATATCAAATGTCCCACTTCCTAGGGGATTAGTTTTTGACATATGAATTTTGAGAGGACACAAACACGCAGTTCATACCAAGAAATTTTCAGGCAAAGAAGATGGGAAAGTATGTTCTACAAAGATGGAGTGATACCTGCATAGCACAGAAGCAAGAGGGAGAAAAGAGTTTAGGGGGCCAGGCACAAATGTGAGTGGAGAATGTGGGACATCTGAGACTAAAAAAAGCGATGGAGAAACTTGACCTTTATGATAGATTGTGATTTTAAAAAATCAGAGTAGAAATAATAGAAACAATTGGTGGTGGCCAGCCTAGAAGCATGGAAGTTGGTGCAGAGGATACCGGAGGGGACTCTAGTCCTAGGCTGGAAAGAAGGATGTATTTGAGGGAATCTGAGCAAGTGTAATTTAAGAATCACATGACTGATAGGATGAGTACAAGGGTGCATGAGAACAAGATGCCTAAGAGGACTTCTCGACCACTATGTGTGGTCTCAGGGGATGTTAGTGCCATTCTCTGAGAACACATATAGGAGAAGTAAGAAGTTTAGGAGGAAATGTCATCTGTTGAACTGGGTGCTGGCACCCAACCAGTTGAAGAAGCCCAGAGGACAGATGGACTCCCAGGCATGAATGGATTTCAGAGGCATGAATTTTGGAATTCACATCAAACAGTTAGAGTTTGGAGTATCAACATGGCTAGCCCTGTCCAGACTTCAGGAGTCAGTCAGCTGGAGAAAATGGGGAAGCCCATAAATCATCATAGATAAAAGAACAATTTTTCAGGCCCTTATTTACAGTGGTTTTAGTGTGCTACATTTCTAGGGAAATATATGTTCTTGTCACCCAACTGCAAGAGAAGTAAATGAGCTTGAATCACACGAGTAAGTTTAAATGCCAGCCTGAAATTTAGTAAGCTACTTTGCACCTTCCTCATCCCCGTCTTCTTCCTCATTAAAAGGGTGCCATTTTCCCTGTGTTTTGGGGTATAGATTAAAACAAGGCTGGTTGTGAATTAAGAAAAAAGAATGACACAGTCAAAGAAAAGAGACATTCTTATTATGAGAGTGGATATTCAGTGATCCTTGCTAAATATCACATCCTGTTGGAAACCTGGAGAAAAGCCAGGTGATGGAGAATTTGGGTCTCCACTTATCCTCAGTTAGCCCCTGACCTGGAGAAGGCAATGGCAACTCACTCCAGTACTCTTGCCTGGAAAATCCCATGGACAGAGGAGCCTGGTAGGCTGCGGTCCATGGGGTCGCTAAGGTCGGACACAACTGAGTGACTTCACTTTCACTGTTCACTTTCATGCATTGGAGAAGAAAATGGCAACCCACTCCAGTGTTCTTGCCTGGAGAATCCAGGGAAGGGGGAGCCTGTTGGGCTGCCATCTATGGGGTCGCACAGAGTCGGACACGACTGAAGCGACTTAGCAGCAGCAGCAGCCTCTGACCTAGAAATTGCTAGGATTTTAGGGGCTACAGCTATTACATGAGACTCTTGTATGTTAGCTACTTTGGGGCAGGGTTTTGTCTTTCTTATTTACCACTGTATTCCCAAGCCTGAGTGCCATGCCTGTGGCATAATAAGTGAATGAGCTGGACACCATTCTATAGTGATTAGCAATCTGGTTTGAGTCTTGACCTTAGATTCCTTCTCTAAAAACAGAGCTGCTGTGAGGATTAAATGAGATAGAATGCAATGTGCTTGGTAATGGGCTTGGCATAGGGTAACCATACAATAATTCAAGATGTTGCTGTCATTATTGTTGTTGTTTTTATTGTTATTGTCTGTTCTTTGTAGGTCTCCACAATAAGCTGGTTGATCAATCAGGTGAAACGCTCTACATTTCAGCTTCTTCCTTTGTGAAATGGCAATTGTTATTGTTGGCTTGCCTATCTCTGGGTTGGTTATTGATTATAAAATGATAGATGAATGGACACAGATTGGATCTTACTGTCTTACTCTTGAGAGAATGGTGATTCAGAGGGATCAAGGAACTTAGAGTGAGTGGCACAGCCAAATGAGATATGAATGAGAGAATATTCTGGAAGGTAAAATTCATAAGCAAAAACTAATAAAATATTAACACGGCGTCGTGGAGTCCAAAGGGCATGGGCTTTAGACTCATGCTGGCTTCATTGACAATTCCAACTTCTCCTGTGCTGGGTACATGAGCGTAGGCTTCTCATGGATGTTTCCTGGACCGCACATGAAAACAAGAGTGTGAGGCTGAGTCACTGGCGGCTGTGAAGATAAAAGAGAGGAGGGTGTGTGGAAAGGCCAAGTGAAACCCCTCACACAGCAGGTGTTCGTCTGTACTGTTGCTAGTTTATGATACAACTAACAAGGGAGCAGACTGGGCTATGAATATGGGTCTACTGGCAGCAATTTTAAGTCTCTCTTTCATTGAGAAAAATTGTGTGTCACATGGAGAAACCTGGGGTGCCTTTAGCACAGGGGGATCAATGTCAGAATTGTGGGCCAAGGATGCAGGGATGCTGTCGTCCCCTAAAACCACCTCACCTCCAGCAGAGGGGCTTTGGCCAAAGCCACTGTGCAGGAAGGACCCTTAAGAACATCTGTATTAAGTATCCGCACCCTCCACATCTGACCCATCTCAAAGCTGCTGTGCAGTCAGTTTTATAATGCCTAAGGGCACCCAGATGTCAGCCAAATACCAGACTGGACTCTGAGTCATTCCGCTTGGATTCATATCCCAGCTCTGCAGCTTCATAGCTGCACCTCAGTTTCCTCATCTGTACTGTGGGTTCAGCAATAGAACATATCTTATGGGTTAATGTTTCAAAACATGTGACCTGGGAATCAATATGCAAATATTTGGTATTTATGGGGGCTTCCCAGGTGACTCAGTGGTAAAGAATCTGCATACCAGTGCAGGAGACACAGGAGATGTGGGTTCGATCCCTGGGTTGCAAAGATCCCCTGAAGGAGGAAATGACAACCCACTCCAGTATCCTTGCCTAAAAAATCCCATGGACAGAGGAGCCTGGTGAGTTACAGTCTGTGGGGTTGCAAAGAGTTGAACATGACTGAGCTGCTAAGCTTGCACAGTATTTATGACTGTTGCTGTCAAAAGGTGGTTAGAAGAACAGCATTCCTGGTGTAAAGAGACTTTCAGCCGCATCATTCTGTGATAGGGCCTGCCACTTCTCCATCCACCTGGATGTTTGTTAATAGTGGGCATCAGAAGGGCACAAGGGTTCTCAGTGCCCAAGGCAACTGGCTGATAAGTGGTAAACCAGGACTCTCCCCAAGGTCTGCTTTTTTGGAAATTCAGTCTACTTGTGACATCTTAATATTTTGTGTAACCTACAGTCAGGAGGATGACTGTCACCCCCAAAGTTTGTCTCTGCAGACAGAGCCCAGCCACCTGAAGGTTTTGAGCCTCCATTTAGTGAGAACCTCAGGAGGCTGCATTCATGGAGGCTGGCCCCCAGTTGCCAATCTTTTTGGTTTGTAGATGTCAGTGAGTTGCCAACTCTCCATTGAGGAATACCATCATCTCCAATGCCCTCACACTGGCAGTATCAGCAAGAAGTGGGCTGGAGGGTTGGGATGGATGGTTGTGAATAACCCCCTGGGCTGGAGTGGGTCTGAATCCAGCTGGGGCCCAGAGCATCTGAGTTCAGTAAACCTTTGCTGCATGGGGACAGGCCGGTGGTGTGTCCTTCCCAGCAGCACATCTGGCCATGACCCAGCTCACCTTGAGATGGGCCTGGCAGGCTGAGGAAAACACGTGCTATGTGCCGGGCATCTCATGCTTCCCTCCTGGAGGGAAACTCAGAAATCTCTTTCTTGTCCTCCCTACTTCACAGGCTCTGTAGGGGTCCTAGTGTCTCTGCTGACATCTGAGTGACAGCTCAGGTACCATTCCTCACCCTCACCTCCAGGGTGGGCAGTTTGGGGGGTGAAGTTTGCTCTTTGAGTTTCTCTCCATATTCCAAGTAAGGTCCTGCAAGGTCTGTGGGGCTCCTGTTCCCACTGTGGTGAGGAGCTTTCGAGAGCTCACCATCCATACCATCACGATGAACCAGAGGCCCCAGATCAAAGAAGAACTGCCTATGAGAACACCCCAGAACCAGCATCAATCTGCAAATAGGGCCCCTCCACAGGATAGGAGCTGCTGAGCTCTAGGCAGCAATTCAGAGACCTCAGAGTCAGGAAGCAGTTAATTTGCAATGTGATAAGGAATAAAAGAACTATTAATAATGTGCTTTGCCAACTTGATTCTGGCCCCATTAAACTTTTCCTTACCTTATTTCACACTCCATTTCCAAAGCACCCTCTTTTTCTCTCTCCCCACCTTTAATGGTTCTAGCAAAACTGGGCCCAAATGAAGTCTGGCAGCATAAATTTAAGACAGTGTCTGGCTGACGTGAACAGAAGCTCTCATGTTCAGGAGAATTCTTGGGGTGGCTGGAGACATAAATCTAGCTTCCAGACTGTCCAGTGGATTCTGCAGGCAGGCAGGGGGAGCTGAGAGTGCCTTGCTGTGACAGTCATGAGCAATGGCACCTCAGCAGTTCCCAGGCTACTCAAGTGTGAAACAGCTCATCCCAAGGGCAGGTCATGCATTTCTTCCCTCGTTTTTTCATTCACATCATCCACTGGCCCTGGACCTACTGTATGTTTCATATTCCTTATAGGTGGGTGTCCCCTCCCTTCATCCTTCATTGCAGATGAAGACGCTGAATGAAGCTCGTTGGGTATCAGTGACTCACTTGAGCTCACCTGACCTGAGGGAGCAGTGAAGGAATAAGAAGAAATCCGTTCTATTCCTCCCCAATACCATCTTTAATTGTTTTTGGTGAAATTTCCCTCCTTTGCAACATCATGAACTCAATGAATTGTCTTTAGTTGGTAAGACACATGCTCGCTCTACCCTGGAATTCACTTCCTGGTCTGTCCCCAGGCACTTCCTGGTTGTGTGTATAGAGCTGTTCTTCACCTGTCCCACCTGTGATTTTTGTCCACCATGGTGTTGAATCAAATCTGGGTCCCCCTGGCTTCATTGTGAAGTCATATAGCTAGGACCTGAGGCTCTAGAGTCCCTGTTTGGGGCTCAGAGTGACATGAGGCAGGTATGGGGCCCAATCAATTTGGTTTCAAACCTGCCGAGCTAAGCTGGGCCTGGGGTGGGTAGATTCAGGCCTGGGGCAAAGATGGGGAAAATAATAGGAGAGCAAAAAGAGGCCTGTGTGGGAAGGAATGAGTGGAGTGGAAAGAAAGCTCAGATTCTCTATGTACAACTCCAGGGCTTCCTGCGGCCCTTCCTGGTCAAAGGTAACTGCTTGGTCATTCCTGGGTCTGACCTCTACTTGGACTAAATTTGGACACTCTAAACTCTGAGGCCTCAGTTTGATGCTGGGATTTTTTTTTTGTTATCAATGCTCTTCCTTTTGTCTTATTTGCTCATTCTCTTCTCACCTTTCAATATCCTCTTAGGTTTCCTTTCCCTTGACATTACCCTTCAAAGTGGTGTGGCTGTTTGAGGCAAATCTTGGTGTTTCTAATGCTAGTGATGATATTACTATTGATTTTTGTGTCACTGTTGGTAGTGGTGATGGAGGGGATAGCAGTGTTATTTTTGGTGCAGGTGTTGGTGGTATTCTTGTGGGTGGGGTGTGTGTTGGTTTGGTGTTGGTGGTAGAGGTAACAGTGGTAATGGTGTCGCTAGTGGTGATTGTGGTAGTGTTGATGGTGTTGGTGGTAATGGTGATGGTGATATTACTGTTGGTGGCTATGGTGGTGGTATGGTTATAATGCTGCTGGTGGTGGTGGTATTGTTGGTAATAGTGACAAGGTGGGTAGTGGTGATGGTTATGATGATGGTGGTCATTGTAGTGATGAGTGCTGAGCCTCTGAAAGCATAGAGGCTTTGGAATCAGATAGACATGTGGGCCAATACTGACTGCTGTGAATTATTTAGTGTCTCTGAACCTCTGTTTCTGCATCTATAAAGTGAGGATAATAATGAGATGGGCTGAGACTTGAGACCCTGCTTCAGTGCTTACATCAGGGCACACCTCTCCACCAGCAACAAAATACAACAAAACTATATGGGACTAAAAATAACTGTGCTGTGAGGCAAATTCTCAACAAAAGATACAAAGACACCAAAAAAACACAACTGCCACTTTCAAAGAGCCTGGAGCAAAAACAGGGTGTCAGGAACAAAAACAGAGTGTTAAGAGCAAAAACAGGGTACTGTGCATGCCCCTTGCATACAACACCACCATGGACCTAAGCCACCCCTCCAGCCTGACACTTGGACACATCTCAAACTCACCCAACATTGGGGATAAGTGAGGGAACCTGTTTATTCTTGCTACAATCTGCTGCAGCAGGGGCCCCAGTAAAGCCTTGCCTGAATTTCTTGTCTGGCCTCTCAGTTCAGTTCAGTTGCTCAGTAGTGTCTGATTGTTTGTTGACCCCATGGACTGCAGCATGCCAGGCCTCCCTGTCCATTGCCAACTCCTGGAGGATGGACTTTAGGATGGGCTGGTTGAATCTCCTTCCAGTCCAAGGGACTCCCAAGAATCTTCTCCAACACCACAGTTCAAAAGCATCAATTCTTTGGAGCTCAGCTTCGTTTATAATCCAACTCTTACACCCATACTTGACTACTGGAAAAACCATAGCTTTGACTAGATGGACCTTTGTCAGCAAAGTAATGTCTCTGCTTTTTAATATGCTGTCTAGGTTGCTCATAACTTTTCTTCCCAGGAGCAAGTGTCTTTTAATTTCGTGGTTGCAGTCTGCAGTCACCATCTGCAGTGATTTTGGAGCCCCCCAAAATAAAGTCTCTCACTGTTTCCACTGTTTCCCCATGTATTTGTCATGAAGTGATGGGACCAGATGCCATGATCTTAGTTTTCTGAATGTTGAGTTTTAAGCCAACTTTTTCACCCTCTTCTTTCACTTTCATCAGGAGGCTGTTTAGTTCTTCTTTGCTTTCTGCCATAAGGGTGGCGTCATCTGCATAACTGAGGTTATTGATATTCTCCTGGCAATCATGATTCCAGCTAGTGCTTCATTCAGCCCAACGTTTCTCATGATGTACTCTGCATATAAGTTAAATAAACAGTGACAATATACAGCCTTGACATACTACTTTCCCTGTTTGGAACCAGTTTGTTGTTCCATGTCCAGTTCTAACTGTTGCTTCCTGACCTGTATACAGATTTCTCAAGAGGCAGGTCAGGTGGTCTGGTATTCCCATCTCTTTCAGAATTTTCCAGTTTGTTATGGTCCACACAGTCAAAGCCTTTGGCATAGTCAATAAAGCAGAAAGTAGATATCTTTCTGGAACTCTCTTTCTTTTTCAATGATCCAGTGGATGTTGGCAATTTGATCTCTGGTTCCTCTGCCTTTTCTAAATGCAGCTTGAACATCTGAAAGTTCATGTACTGTTGAAGCCTGGCTTGGAGAATTTTGAGCATTACTTTACTAGTGTGTGAGATGAGTGCAATTATGCAGTAGTTTGAGCATTCTTTGTCATTGCCTTTCTTTGGGGTTGAAATGAAAATTGATCTTTTCCAGTCCTGTGGCCAGTGCTGAGTTTTCCAAGTTTGTTGGCATATTGAGTGCAGCACTTTCACAGCATCATCTTTTAGGATTTGAAATAGCTCCACTGGAATTCCATCACCTCCACTAGCTTTGTTTGTAGTGATGCTTCCTAAGGCCTCCTTGACTTCACATTCCAGAACGTCTGGCTCTAGGTCTGGCCTCTAGTCATTTTCTAATGTTTGGGAAAGGTCAAGAACCCTGGTCAGTATCAATAATATGTGATGTCATGAGAATTAAGGATAGTGTGTATGTTCTACCCACTCCCCCAAAAGTCTGAGGACTCCTTGTCCTTCTCCCTGGGTATGAGGGCCTGGGCAATGTCAGTATCCTTCAGGCAAGAGATGACCTCAAGATTAATAAGAAGCCATTGAGCCTCTTTGGCCAGGGGTTTGGCAATCATGTTCTAGTGTGACCTTGACTACTCTCATTCCCATAAAAGACCATCTTAAGATGTGAATCAGTTCAGTTCAGTTTGGTCGTTCAGTCGTGTCCGAGTCTTTACAACTCTGTTTGAGAGCAAGGTCCAGTTTTTCTACCACTCATATTACCCTACAGTGAATGGTGCAATGTCATGTCTAGCCCAGAAGTCAACCATGTTGCTCCACAACCTTGAGATCAAATAGACTTGTCTCATTCTCTCAACCCCATGACTTGGGGTGACTCTCCAGGACTTTTGGATTTCCCTGCATCTTACTCTGTCTTGGGCCCCTGGTCTTTATAGTCCATCTCTGCATGATAATGTCAGGTAAGGAAACTGCCCCTCCAAGTGCCACAGAGGATCCACTCCCACAATATGTTTGGGAACAAAGTAGACCTCATGGCTGGTAGCCCTCAGTGAATTACCTAAACATCCTTACTGGTCATTTCTGTTCCTCAATACAACACCCTCTTGGCTGCCTCCATCCATCTCTCACCATAGGGCCTTCTCCCACTGACACATTGCCCTGCAGAATCTGGCATCTCCTGCTTGTTCCCTTTCCTCCATCATGCGGACTACCAGTTCCGTTCCTCCATCTTCAACTGATCAAGGCCCATCTGTATGGAACACAGCTAGTTTTATCAGTGACAGAAGACCCTTCCCTTATTGATTATACCTAGATGGCTAGGAGTTAAACTGAAGCCTCTCTCTTAGAGGACAAGGATTCTGTCCATCCCTGCCCTTTCCTCTCAGGTTCTGCCAACACCCCAGGCCTCACTGAGCTGGCTACTTCCTAGGACTTCCTCCAACCAGGCCTCTTTCCATCCTGAAGACTTTTGTCTTTAAGGAGAGTAAAAAGCTGGCTCAGGTGTGACGTGGAGTCAAGGCTATTAGTCCCCGAATCCCCTGCATCAGACCCTTCTTGGTTGCTCAGTCCCACTGCTGTGGTTCTCCCCCAGCCCATTCAGTAAACACACATGACAAGGCCCTGCACTACTCCTCTGGAAGCCTTGTGTGCCAGAGGAAGGCACCTCCGGCCAACACAGAAGTATTTACATCTAGCCCATTATTGACTCTCTGCTTAATCAGGCCTTTAGGGTGGCCGTTTCTGAAGCCAACAGAGCTGCATCTCTCAATGACTTTACTTCCCTAGAAACCTCAGATACCTCTCTGTGCATTTCCCAACCCTAGCTGGTCCTCTCTTTAGAAGAGGTGGTAATGATGGTGATAGTGATGATGAAAGAGAAAGTGAAGGTTGCTCAGTCGAGTTCAACTCTTTGTGACCCCATGGACTGTACAGTCCATGGACTTCTCCAGGCCAGAATACTGGAGTGGGTAGCTGTTCCCTTCTCTGGGGCATCTTCCAAACCCAGGGATCAAACCCAGGCCTCCCCAATTGCAGGCAGATTCTTTACCAGCTGAGCTACCAGGGAAGCCCCAATGATGATGACCACTATTTAATCATCACCTGCTCATCCTAGCAATTTATTTAATCCTCACAGCAACTTTGCTGCCCTGGTAGTGGCACTTTACAAGTAGGAGACTGAAGCCCAGAGAGGTACAGGGTGTTGCCTTAGTCTTGGAGTTGAAAACTGGTAGAGTCAGGCATCCAAACCAGGTCCTTTTGAGTCTGGAACCCTGCTGGCTCTTCACTTTCACAGACCACAGCAGACTGAGCCTCTCCAAGTTCATGGGTCAGGGGATCAGGATTGCTTAAAGCAATCTGTGGTTTACTAACCCTAATCCCTTTAAGATTTCCTGGATTCAAAACAAAATTAAAATGATATATGGAATATTTTGCTCCTTTCTAAAGTATATAAACCCAGAGTGGAAGTGTTGGGGGATTTTTTCTGCAGGTTTGAGGGAAGGGACCAACATTTACTCAGAGTCCACGTTTTGACATATGCTTTTTGGGTATTGCAAAATGTCATCCTTGCATTGGGCCTAAAGTCTAGTTTTTTGTCCCTGTCTTACAAATGAGCCAACTGAGCTTCAGGAAGCAGTATCTTTCATGTCGGTGCTGTGACTCCAGAGTCTGTGTGTTCATCATTGCCTTGCTGTGCTGCACCTTCTAAAGTGGATGTAAGAACTCCTGCACTGAGGACTGAGAGGATGGGTACTCCCACTGATGCCTGTGCCGGATTTCCCGGAATGGGGGCACAGCGATGGCACCATTGCTGCTGTTTGGAAGGAGGACACCTGCTCAGAGATTCAAGGCATTGGCTGTAGTCCACTCTGGGGGACTCAGTCTTTGAACCCTGTGTCCTTTCCTCTGTCTGTTTTCCTTTCTTTGGGGCTTTTCTTTTTCTCTCAGTCTCATGGCAAACAGACAAATGACAAAGACGCTGACTCTCGTCTGTGGCTTCTCATATCAGGTCTCAGGAACATGCTTCAGTAGCCAAGTGGTCTCTCACACTTTCCCTATACCTGCTCCTGATTCCTCCTCCTCTTGTCCAGCCACCTGGTTACACAGTAGAGCCAGGCGGGAAACAAGATAGGCGATGTGCATATAATCCCACTTCCCAAGAAGGGGAGGAGGAGTCACCATCTCTCCATCAGCTGCTTAGGGAACACTCCATGTTCCAATGACCTACTGTTGCAACAGAAACTACCCCAGACTAGGGGCTTAAAGCAGCACTTGTTTTACTCTGCTCATGATCTGAGGGTCAGCAGTTTGGTTCTGCTCCATGCGGCCATGACTGGTGGGATTCAGCTGGCAGCTGAAGGTCCCAGGAAGGTTTTACTTACATGGCTGGTGCCTGGCAGAGTGTGGGGTGTGAGGTGTAGTGTAGGGGACTGTCTGGGCTTAGCTAGGCCCCTTCTCTTCTCTGTGGAGTTACAGGGCCTCTCCAAGTGGTGCCCCTATCCAGGTAGCAGGATTTCTTACATGCAGACTCAGGGCTCCAGTGAGTGTCCCAAGAGATGAGATATTGAGGTTGCCAGTCTCAAATCCTAGGCCTGGAAACTGACACAGCATCACTTTGACACATTTAACTGATGAAGGCATTCACAGAACCCATCAATTCCAGGGGGACAAACAAAGTCACACCTCATGAAAGAAGAAACATAGAATTTGTGGGCATTTTAATCCACCACAACACTGAAAAATATATCAGGTGCTCACATGCCTCTCAGGGTCTTGCTTTTCATATGTTCCCTTATCCTGACACCAGCCAAGCGTCTCCTTGTACTTGTGAGATGGGAGTGTCCTTATTGATAGTATGAGGAATAAGATAGTCAAAACTGCTTTCGCATGCAGATTCACAACTCAGAAATCTGTTTGCCCTTAATGGGGTGTGCAGAGGTAGCATGGACGAATAATTTAAATTTCTCACTATGGTTGTTTAGGACGTTGTACTTGATATTTCAAATTCAACTCAAAAAAAAAAAAAGTGACTGGAAATATTGAGGACTAAAAATCCATTGATTTTTTTCTTTTGAGAATGACTTCCATCCTTCCTTTCTGTCTTCCTTTATTGTTTTCTATTGAAGTATAGTTGGCATAATATTATGTTAGATTCAGGAGTCCATTCTCTTCTTTTTATAAAAAATTATTTTATTGCAGTATATTGATTTGCAGTATTTTGTTAATTTCTTCTGCATTCAGTCACTTCTTAATAATCTCCTTTGAATCCACCATTTCTGTAAGTATTCAAATCTTCAAAGATTTCTATTACTTTATTGCCATTCTCTCTGTTTGCCACTTTCATAGGCAAAAGCTATATCATCATTTCATTTCATTCCAAACCATTCCGTCCAAATTAGCCCATTCCATCTCTGCTTTTCCAGCCAGCCAAGTTCAACAAACCCCATTCCAGCTATTCCACACCATCCACCTCTAGAGGTTCCATTGGACCTAGGTTTCTCTGTTTGTGGGGTGGTGATGTGACTTGGAGACTTCTTATTGCACCACATCAGCTGGCATATGCTGTCTTGTTGTTTTCTTTCCTGCTGGTGGATTTGTGTTATCAGCCTGAACCATCTTTACAATGTTCCTTATCACACTTTATCTTATGATTTCAGCATCCATTCATAGCCATTACCTAGATTCACTATTTCATTAGGAGTTGCAAAATGGTGCTCTTAAAATTCCCTCAAACCTGTTGCACTTACTAGCAGGCATTCTTTAATAAAGAGCGATTTATGAATATTTGTTACTTTATGAAATATTCATTACTCTAAACTTCAGTTTACACAGGAAGGATAGAAAAATGCTTGGTTCTTGGCTTTTATCATTTTTTAGAAAAATGACTTCATTTCCTTGCAGCCTCCTACAGGGATCAATGAGGTTTTTTGTTTGTTTTTGTAAAATGATGAACTCAGATTTAAAAAAAATCTTAATCGACAACCAAAATTCACTAATTATTGGAAAGAGGATACAAGAAAACAGTAGGCACAGGGCCAGTACTACAACATTGGTCTCTTGCATTGATTTGCATCATCAAATGCAGTTTCAAAAAAACAAGTCCCTTTTTCTGAACTGGGTCATGTTTCAGAGTGACAGATAAGATATAATGATGTGTGAAGTACAAGTCAGTGCAAAGAAAGCCACTTATATTTTGTACTTGGTATTTATATTTCATGATTCACTTAGGTTAAGAGCTTACATGACTATATCTTATTCTTTGGCCTGCTCTATCCCATGAATCCATAATCCCATATTTATTTATAATAAACAACATAGATAGCTCAAATATATACTGCTAAAAAATTCTTTTATTGTGACTTTCTTATTGTTCTACTGAGAAATCCTATCAAAGCCCATATGGGGATGGCTAGACAAAGTCAAAGGAGAGTAGCAAGTTTGGGAGTTGCTGTTGACACCATTCTTTTTATATCACAAGGAAGTTAGGTCAGATTTTTTGGATTCAAATTCAGTCTCCACTGCCTGTGAGCTGTGTGACTTTGCATAAGTTGTAGAACTCCTAAAAGCCTTCATGACTCATCTGAGGAGTGGGATAAAATCTAGTTCATGGAGTTCATGATAATCAAATAAGACAGTCTTGTAAGATCACTTATCACAGTGACTTCTATAGATGCATAAAAAACACGGGTACCAGCCTTGAGGGTAAACACTTGATAATACATAGCCATACTGGTTCAGCAACATACTAAATAAATTTATAGGTACAACAGAAGGTTAGTTCTGTCTGTTTCATTTTCACAGATGTATTCCATCCCCTGGGATAGTGACCAAGTACAGAGCAGAGATTCGATAAGCATTTCTTGCATGTATGAGTGAATGAATGAATGAATACATATAACTTTGTAACAGAAAGTAGGGTATGGCTGCTTGCCACTCAAAAGTCAATAAAGTGGGAAGTCTGGTAGAAGGAAAGTTTGCTTTATTTTGAATGAGAGCAACCAGTAGGGTAGGTGGACCCCTGTCCAAAGGCCAACTCTCCTCAGGTGACAATCAGTGGGTGTGAGCTTTTATAGGCTGAGGAAAGGGGCTACATGTAGGAACAGCACAGTCATCCCTGACAGTCATCCTAAAATTAGACATAGGCAGTCTCATCAGTGTCATCTTGATTATTTTAAGTACAGTTAGTCTTCAGTTCCATGATCATTATTTTTTCATTTCCTTGAGGCCATTTCTCAGAATTGTGGCAGCTTATGTCCTGGTTACAGTCTGGTCATCATGTAGTTAACTTCTTCCACTTGATAAGGGTTTCAGCATCTATAAGACTGTTAATAGGACATAGCTGAGAGTATTATCTCTAGGCCTTGAGCAGGAACTAAATGTCCTTGACTATGCTTAATGACTATATTATTATTCTGTGGTTTCCTTTGACTGTTTTCCTTTGTTTCTGCATTTTCTCCTTCTTTGGTTAAACTTATTTTTTGGCTAAAGTTTTTCCAGAGATGAAAGGCAGGCAGAAGACATGAAGAGCAAGGATCATAGGCTCCTGCTCCATTTCAACTTGGGTACAATGTGAAGTGAAGTGAAAGTCGCTCAGTTGTGTCCAACTGTCCATGACCCCATGTATACAGTCTATGGAATTCTCCAGGCCAGAACACTGGAGTGGGTGGCCTTTCCCTTCTTCAGGGGATCTCTCCCAATGCAGGGATTGAACCCAGGTCTCCCACATTGCAGGTGGATTCTTTACCAGCTGAGCCACAAGAGAAGCTCTTGGGTACAATGGCTTCATCCAATTGTCTGTATTCCTTTCCAGAATACCTACCACCTTGAAATTAAATGATTACTTGATTTTTACACAGGTTTTTACATTTTGCCATGTATGGATGCATTCAGACTTTTTTTCCTTTCTTCACTATGGTAAATACACATAACATAAAGTTCCCCATTTTAAAGTGTACACTGCAGTGATATTTAGCACATTCATAATGTTGTGAAACCATCATCACTATTCAGTTTCAGAGCCTCCTTACTGTCATCAGTGGAAACCCCCTGCTCATTAAACCATGACTCCTTACTTCCCCTGCCTCCTGTCAGCCCCCAAGCAACCACAGTTCTGCTTTCTGTCTGTGTGATTTGCTTACTCTGGGCCTTTTCCATTACAGAATCAGACCAGCCAGTCCTAAAGGAAATCAACCTGAATACTCATTGGAAGGACTGTTGTCGAAGCTGAAGCTCCAATACTTTGGCCGCTTGATGCGAAGAGCCAACTCACTGGAAAAGACCCTGATGCTGGGCAAGATTGAAGGCAGGAGGAGAAGCGGGCAGGAGAGAATGAGATGGTTGGATGGCATCACCGATTCAATGGACATGAACTTGGACAGACTCCTGGAGATCATAAGGACAGGAAGGCCTGATGTGTTCCAGTCCATGGGGTCACAGAGTCAGACACGACTTGGCAACTGAACAACAACAGTATGTGAACTTTCATGTTTGACTTCTTATTAGTAAGTTATTTGAGAATAGTTTTAGATTTACAAAAAAGTTGAAGAGACATACAGAGAATTCTCATATACTCTGCATTCTGTGATGGATGTTTTGTAACATGTATTTCATGTATTCAATTCATTCCAGAGTTTATTCCTCTTTGAGGCTTGGATTGCCCCCATCTTTGGCTAGTAGGAACCCTCATAAGTTGACTTCTTGTCTTTTTCTGATGACATGTTTATGAACTTAAATGTAATGTCTTTTATGATAACATCTAGAAGCCAACTGTGAATTGGAAACTGTGGTTTGGGTGGGGAAGGAGAGTTGACTGGAGGGATAAACTTTAGATAAGTTAAAAAAAAAAGGATGCTAATTCAATTTCTAGGGAAAATAACATTTTATGCTCTAGAGTTTTGAACTCTGACAGGTTGGCTTCCACTGGGCCTGAGATTTCATCCTTATTAATAAACCTAGGCTGGCTTCCCTCCTCCCCTGTTCTGTGCCCATATGAGGAGCCAGACCCTGCTGGATTTTCTCTGCCCATGATAAGTGTTGCCTTTTCTCAGAGCTCATCAGCCTCAGGCCCTTGGGCTTATAAGAAAGAACTGCAGGGCGCCAGGTTTCTCTGCTTCATTGGGAAGAACTGCTGCAGTTTCCCACGTGCAGCATTGGGGAAAGCAGATCCAAACTAATCTGCCTGGTGAGCATTGCCCAGCCCTGTCTGTGGAGTGAAGACGAGCCAGAGGAGGAGGATGCCAACACAGGAGGATGATGCCAACAGAGGAGGATGATGCCAACAGAAGAGGATGATGCCAACAGAGGAGGTGCCTGTGCAGGAATGTGCTTTGTGTTGCAATTTTGCAGTTACTTCCTCCTTTGATCCCCACTATAAGAACTTTTAAGTGTCTTTGAATAGCGAAAGATAGGCAGTGTAGGGTAAGAGGTGAGGATGGCCCAGTCTTTGTCTGCAAGGAGTTTGCAAGGAAAGGGTTAAGCAGCACTGCCAAGCCATCTAATAGTGGTTGTTGGAGGACAAGATCCATATCGTGGGTTGGGCTATATGGGAGGAGGTCAGAGAGGGAGGCTGAATCACTATTGTAATCAGCATCCCCAGGAGCAAGACTCTGCTAGGCTGTGGTGTGCATCCACACATTGATGCCTGGGGAAGCATTTCTAGGTCCCTGGTGTGCATATACGACCGTTGATCTCTACCCAGAACAATCAGCAATGATGTTAGCAGAGACGTCATGGATTAAAGAGATCACCTGTATATTCATGGGGACAGTGAGTAAGCAGGAAGGTGCAATGGCCAGCATGCGCTTTGGGGCCCAATCATGACCCTAGACAGCCCTCCAAGTCGTCCCAGTCAAAGGGAAACTCCTCTTCTCTCTCCGATTGTTTTGAGAATGCAGTGAGAACATGAATGAGCCTGGCTCCAGGCAGGTGCTCCATAATGCTGGTGGCCATCAGTAGAAGTTTGTTGAATACACCTAAGAGTAATGATGTGGCACAGCCGGTTCCCTTCAAGTGAAGCATCTTGGGTGAGATATCCATGGTCACTGTGACAAGAGAGATGCACAGTGCATCTAAACATGCAGCTCAAGACCACGAGAGACACAGGGGAAGAGGAGAAGGTCTGCACACAATGCGAGGTCCCTAGACTCTGCTGCAGGCTCTGCTCTCCAGCTTTGGGGTTCCAGTGGTATGGGGGCTATGTGCCCACGGATTTCTGGGAACTGTGGACCTTGTGCCCCCACCTGGTGATGGTGAAACCAAAACGAAGAGAAATCTTTGGTTGGCCTTCCCTGGAAGGCAGAAGCTCATCCAGCACCTAATGCTGATCCACCAATGACCTGATAGACCCACATATGGAGGCCTGTGCAAGAAGCTCTCCCATCATTCCAGTGAAGCAGGAAACAGCCATGTGAAGGTGATTCATATAAGATGATATATAACTAGGGTTTCTTAGAAGAGGGAGTCCTGAGCTGTGTAGGATTTGTATGGAGTCAGCAGAGAGGAAAGACATTCTAGGTATATGACATGAAAATGCACTGGACTTGGATCAGGAGACCTGGCTTGTATCTTGGCTGCACAACTTACTAGCTGTGTGACCTTGCTTGAGTCACTTAACCTCACTGAGCCTTGGTTTCTTCATCTGTACTATGGACATGATAATTCATTCTGATAATGGTTGTCTTCAGGATTAAATGAGATTGGCTTTAAAGAGCATCCTGGTCAGTGCCTGGGACCTAGAAAGCACTCAGGAAATGGCAACTCTGTGGGAAACAAAGCACAGGGAGAAAGCAGGGCGCCACTCAGGGACCTTGGGCAGGACCTACTAGTGGGCTTCTGAAACTACATTTAAAAGTTTGTGTATCAGCTCTCCTTTTCTGGAGTGAAGATATCATAGATTTTTAAAAAAGTAATAATTAAAAACATGTTTATTTTTGGCTGTGCTAAGTCTTTGTTGCTGTGCGAGGGCTTTCTCTAGTTGTGGTGAGCGGGGGTTACTCTCTAGTTGCAGTGCTCAGACTTCTTACTGCTGTAACTTCTCTTGCTGCAGAGCATGCGATCCAGGGCGTGCAGGCTTCAGTAGGTGTGGTATGCAGGCTCTAGAGCAGTGGTCCCCAACCTTTTTGGCACCAGGGACTGTGCCAAAAGACTATGGGTGGTGGGGGGAGGATGGTTCAGGCAGTGCGACTGATGGGGAGCAGTAGATGACACTTCCACTCACCTCCTGCTGACCCGGTTCATAACAGGCACAGACAGGTACCATGGGTGGCACACAGGCTCAGTGGTTGCAACTCATGGGATCTAGAGCGTGGGTTCAATAGTTGTGGCACATGGACTTAGTTGCTCACAGCATGTCAAGTCTCCCGAATCAGGGATCAACCCAGGTCCCCTGCATTGGCAGGCAGATTCTTAACCAGTGGACTGTCTGGGAAATGATGATTTCGTAGATTTATCAGATTCTCAAGAGTCTGTAACCAGAAAAGATATAGAACCATCAATGTAGAGCTTTAGACTTTCCAAGGTATAACTTCCCATTAACTCATTTGAACACACATGAGTCCCATGTGATAAGTTGAGCAGTTATTACTATTATTTATGTTTGATGGTTGAAATAACGGTCTTAGGGTCCCAGGACCATGGCAGTCACTGAACTCTTGTGGGTAGCGTCTTCACCATCTTTCCCTTTTCCCCTTCTCAAGAGTTTCAGATTCCCATTGGAGTTTCATGTGCTTTCATAAAAGCAGGCTATTTCCCAAGACTGAGTGAGTTCAGGGCCCAGGAATGTTGAACAGCACATTCAAGCTCAGTGGCTGCTGATTGGTCCAAGCATGAACATGAGACCCAGTGGTCCAACTAGAGTGAATCCTCCAATTGTAACCATAAATTCTTGGACATGTATTTTATCTTTCTTTGGACTATATGTAGGTAAGACAGTCAGTTCAGTCACTCAGTCATGTCCGGCTCTTTGCAACGCCATGGACTGCAGAACACCAGGCTTCCCTGTGCATCACCAGCTCCCGGAGTTTACTCAGACTCATACCCATCGAGTTGGTGATGCCATCCAACCATCTCATCCTCTGTCATCCCCTTCTCCTCCTGCCCTCAGTCTTTCCCAGCATCAGGGTCTCTTACAATGAGTCAGCTCTTCACATCAGGTGGCCAAATTATTGGAGTTTCAGCTTCAGCATCAGTCCTTCCAATGAATATTCAGGACTGATTTCCTTTAGGATGGACTCGTTGGATCTCCTTGCTGTCCAAGGGACTCTCAAGAGTCTTCTCCAACACCACAGTTCAAAAGCATCACTTCTTTGGTGCTTAGCTTTCTTTATAGCCCAACTCTCACATCCATATGTGATTATTGGAAAAACCATATCTTTGACTAGATGGACCTTTGTTGGCAAATAATGTCTCTGCTTTTTAATATGCTTTCAAGGTTGGTCATAACTTTTCTTCCAAGGAGCAAGCATCTTTTAATTTCATGGCTGCAGTCACCATCTGCAGTGATTTTGGAGCCCAAAAAAATAAAGTCTGACACTGTTTCCACTGTTTCCCATCTATTTCCCATGAAGTGATGGGACCAGATGCCATGATTTTAGTTTTCTGAATGTTGAATTTTAAGCCAACTTTTTCACTCTCCTCTTTCACTTTCATCAAGAACCTCTTTAGTTCTTTGCTTTCTGCCATAAGGGTGGTGTTATCTGTATATCTGAGGTTATTGATATTTCTCCTGGAAATCTTGATTCCAGCTTGTGCTTCATCCACCCCAGCTTGTGCTTTCTCATGAGGTGCTCTGCATATAAGTTAAATAAGCAGGGTGACAATATACAGCCTTGATGTACTCCTTTCCCAATTTGGAACCAGTCTGTTCCATGTCCAGTTCTAACTGTTGCTTCCTGACCTGAATACAGATTTCTCAGGAGGCAGGTAAGGTGGTCTGGTATTCCCATATTTTGAAGAATTTTCCACAGTTAGTTTTTATCTACACAGTTAAAGGCTTATTCAATAAAGCAGAAGTAGATGTTTTTCTGGAAGTCTCTTGCTTCTTCGAAGATCCAACAGACATTGGCAATTTGATCTCTGGTTCCTCTGCCTTTTCTAAATCCAATTTGAACATCTGGAAGTTCTTGGTTCACATACTATTGAAGCCTGGCTTGGAAAATTCTGAGCATTATGTTGCTAGCATGTGAGATAAGTGCAACTGTGTGGTAGTTTGAGCATTCTTTGGCATTGCTTTTCTTTGGGATTGGAATGAAAACTGACCTTTTCCAGTCCTGTGGCCACTGCTGAGTTTTCCAAATTTGCTGACATATTGAGTGCAACACTCTCACAGCATCATCTTTTAGGATTTGAAATAGCTCAACTGGAATTCCATCACCTCCACTAGCTTTGTTTGTAGTGAGGCTTCCTAAGGCCCACTTGACTTTGCACTCCAGGATGTCTGGCTCTAGGTGAGTGATGATACCATCTTGCTTGTCTGGGTCATGAAGCTCTATTTTGTATAGTTCTGTGTATTCCATATGTAGGTAAAGGGGTTGCTATAGTCACTTTATTCCCATGAGCAAAGGGGTCTTGGGAGGCAAGTTGGCCCAGAGGAAGTAGAGAATCACAGAGAACAGTTTGTCTGAATTAACTCTGGGCTTCTTCATATATCATGAATTATACATTTTCTATTATTTGCAACCCAAACCTTCCAGTCAATATAGGTGCCTCAACCAAGGTCATTCAAGGCATTGTTGACAAAACTAGGTCAAGAATCCCACATTTTCTGGTTCTCATTAACAACCATTTAGCTCAACCCTTCACCAGTTGGCCATGACCTTCCCCAGATTTGTTGACATCTTTACTTGCCTCAGCTCTTGAGAGAGAAGTTCCTATGAATTTTCTTCTTGATGGGAAAACAACTTCTTTCAAATTTAGGTTCTAAAATCCTACATGGCTTCTCCTACAAATTCCAAGAAAGAACTTACATAACTAAGATTTGGAGAACTCATCTACCCCTTCCAGCAACTCCTGACCTTTCCAAGTTTAGACAGAAGGGATTAGCAGAGTTACTATTCTGCCCACACTCTGCTCTCTCCTCCATTAAATGCACAACTAGTGCCCTCTGTGGGCAAGTCCCATGCTGGTTGTGGACTGCAGAAAGCATATACAGTGCTTCCACCAATGAAAGACTTCCTACAGTTGGTAAGCACATAGAATGCTTAGTGAATGCAAGTGTGAGAAGGTAGAAACTGCTCATTCAGACGGATGAGGTGTGTCCTCAGGGATCTGCCAGCACCTGGTTAGCACCTGGCCCTGCTGGCGAGCCAAAGTCCACACACAGCTGTGGAAAAGCCCTTGCATATCTGCACCATGTGCTGTAATGGACTGATGTAGCTTCAACTTGGGCAGGACTTTGGCTGGAGCGATGGAACCTTGGGCAAGTGCATGAAGTGCTCAGAACCTTAGTTTTCCATATAATAAATATATACACTCCCTTCACATTGCTCTTGTGTTTACTAAGATAATGTCAGTGAATGCATGTTTTACTAGCAGCCAGGAAATGCTTTATAGATATAAATAACATTTTCTGTGTTACCCTTATAGCACTATGCCCCCATCCAAATTCATAAAAAAAAGAATATCTTCCCCTTAAAACTGTAGACTGAACATTATTAGGAAAGAAAATCATCATTTCTTACATCACCCCTCCCCTAAATCACAAAGTTTAACCCCAGGGATATATTAGCATGCTGTGTGTCTTTAGGATCATACTGTCTGCCATTTCTGCAGTTGATATGGGGCCAGCTGAGGGGAGGAATGAGCTGACTTGCCCTAAACCTGGCTCTGTGTTTATCAGTTGCTGTGTGATCCTGGGCAATACACTTTACCACTCTGAGCCTCGGTTTCCTCTTCCATAAAATGGAGATAATTTTTACTTATTGCTATGATTTTGGCAAAGGTTTTGCTAGAGTTGGGTAGAGGTCAGCTTTTTCCAAAGCAGCAATCTCGCTGGGTCAGATGTATGTTTCTTTGTTTGTGTTGTCTGTTCTCTTAGATGTGAATGCATATTCTACCCATTGGGGCACTTTGGGATTGATTAGGAGCAAAGGAACATGAAAAAAAAGAGCTCAAACAAATAGTAGCACCAGGCCCCAGGAGAAGTCCAGCCACATTGGTGACTCTCAGGCGGCCAGCATGGCTTCGAGAGTTATGAGCTCTTCACCTGCCAGGTATTAATAAGAGCATGGCTTCCCCCAGGACTGGCTGCTTTTCCAGGGCCTGTGGGCAGCAGCAGGCTCAAGTAGGACATGGGGCCTGAAAAGAAGAGATATCCTCCCAGGCATTGCCAATAGTGTGGTGTTAGCTAAGGCCCCGGGGGAGTGATGGGCAGGGAAACAGACTGAGATGGAGGTCTCTGTGTAGGTAGTGCTCTCGAGCAGAGGAGAGTGTGGTCAGATATAGGGGAGAGCTCAGCTGAGTACAGCCCCAACAGAGGCCTGAACAGATCCATGGAGATACTCTGAGGCTGGGCTGGCCCTTCAGAAATGCCCCTAATTGAGGAAAGGGGGCCTTTGTACCCTAAGTTGTTGGACGCGATATGGACTTTCTCCAGGGAGGGAATCATCTTGGGGGAGACAGAACCTTCTGGCAATACTCCAAAAGGATCTTGGCTGTGAACCCCGTTAAGTGAAGACATTGGTCAGCATTCAGGATCTGGGGGTGCTCTCACTGCCTACTGCTGTGACATGGAGCCTGAACTGAATCTGGCAGAGCTGTCGTTCAGGGTCCCTGAGTGCCTGTGTCTTCTTAACTCTCACAGGAGATGGGGCAGAGGATGGAAGGCACATGCCACTCTGATCCCCAGTGAGGTTATCCCTTTAACTTTGTAAATATCCAGTGAAAGGATAAGCCTGTCATAAAGAAAAGAAACTGCAGTGAATGTTCTGGGAAACTAGCCAAGGAGGAAACTGCTGGAAGAAAACTTGCTGGTGTCCAGGGATTGCCATATTGGGGCTTACCCCAGATGGCCAGGCATGGGGACCCACACATGAACCCTTCCCTTTACCTCTTGTTACTCATAAGATAGATAGTAACCTGTGCTTGGCAGACCCAGCCATTGAGTTTCTTCTGATGTTAGTTTCCATTGCTTAACCCCACTCTTCTTTATTTAATTTATCTAGTATTTGTTTATATCTCACTGTGGAAGGTAAGCTTTTAGTACAGAAACATTAGGCTCTGTGTCTATCTCCCCTCTCCTACCATCTCAATAAAGTTAAATTATAATTTCAAGTTAAATCAATATTCTCTTGTTTGATACTATGATTATGTAAATATTGTTCATAACTGATGTTAGTTAGGTTGCATAATTACATTTCATTTCTCGTGCAGTGTTTAACTTTTCTGAGAGCTAATTACTGACTTAAAAATGGATTAGTTTTATATGTATTTGTGACTCACTCTTCCCATACCTGTGGGCTATCTGCAAGCCTCTCTCAATATGGTCTGGCAATTAGGTACTCTGTTAGTTTTTGGCAACTTCCCTCTTGGAGCCCTCCATCCTCAAACATCCATCTGGACAGGTTGTTACAGGCCACCTACACAGCTGTTTCTCAGAGACTCCTCTTCACTATCCTTATCTGAGCTTTACAAAGGTCTGAGAAAGTGTTTGAGATGTGAGAAAAAAAAAAATTATTGGCTCCTAAAATAAAATTGCAAATTAGAAATAAACAAACATTTAATTAAATTGCATGCTATCGTGTCAACTAGTCAATTGCAACTCAACTCAGCTCATTCCTCTAAGCAGCACTCTGATCCAAGCTGCACACATGGCTGGATCCTGAGAGGTCCCTGAAGATACCCATAATGCAGTTCTCCATTTCCTTCTTGGGGATGGAGCTTCTGTAGCAAACAAAATGGTTTGCATGGCACTGATTCAAACCAATGTTTGCAGAAAAGTTTAAACCAAAGAGAAGCCCAGACTTTTGGGAATTATCTTCTTGCTATTCTCATATCTAACTCCTTGGTTCATTTTCTCACCTGCCAGTGTAACCACTCTTAGTTCTCTGGTGTGATCCACCATGCAGTTTCTAAGATGACTGACTATTTTCTAGCTCCATCCTTTATCTTTCCTCCTTGGACAAGGGATTCTATAGATGATCTCATAGGTGTCATCTTTGTTGACTGAAGTGGTCTCCAGTTCCTCCTAGGTTTAGCTCCTCCTTCAGCCCCAAGGTAGATCAAGAAGGCAATTTTTCCTGTTTTTCATTCCAATAAGGGTATATTGTCACATGGTTCTGGTCATCTTCCCTTCACTCTCCAGATTCATTTTCTACCCTTCTTTACAATGCTTTCAGTCATAGGAAGCTGGCCTGTACCAACTGCCCAATCCCGTCTCTCCTGCCCTCTGCTTCCAGTTGGATTTGGCTAATGGGGGCTCTGCAGGAGATCTGCAGGCAGGATCAGAGTGAGGGCAGGGCTGCTGCTATCAAGTTGACCTCTTAAACAGATCTTTGGCTCTCGAAGTTTCTCCCTCCTCTTGCCAGCTAACCATGTAGCTTTTCTAATGTGAAAAAAAGACACAGGCATGAGTCTTTCTGACTATGTAGAGGCTAAACCTCAGGAAAGAGAAATGTCATATTCTTTCCGTAACTTAATTTTTATTTTATGTCTCCATTTTGCTGAGAATATACATATATGATTTAAGTCAAATTGGTCTTCCTTTATTTTCCTTGGGTTTGGACCTAATTTGGGGTGTTATAAGTTTGGTAGTTAAAAGATCTCAGTGTTATTTGCTCATAGCAGACTTTATTGAGATGCATGTAGTCCTAGCCTTAGTGGTCAGTCTACTTTGACTAGTCATTGGCTAGTGACTCAGTACTGAGTCACACCATGTTGTCTAGGTTATTTCAGGCCTCCTTTGCTACCCTAAACATAACATATTATGTTGAATTTACCTTGGGGCTGTGCCTAGGAAAGGGGACAGATTGTCTGCTCAGTTCTTGACTATCTCAACCCTAGTTGAGGGTTTTGTTATTTTTCACGCAGAAAGGAGCTTTATTTCTAAGGGACTTCAGAAATGTCAACTCTCAACCTTTCCCCCTATACTGTGAAACTCTTCACTAGTTTGAGAAGTAGAGAATGGGAAACCCTGATTCATGTCTTCCTGGATGTTCCTACTGTATATGCCCTGAGCTCTTTCTCTTCTGGGTGGGACTGTAGATTTTGGAAAGTCAAAATCCAGATATGAGCTGAATTCTTCAGGAGAAAAGTTGGAGGGATTAGGAAGACCAAGAAACATACTCAAGGGAAAAATAAATTATTCTTTAAAAGTTCCCTCCTGCTTCCACCCCACCCCTGACTGTGCCTCTTGGGTAATATGAGGGATAACAGCTAAGAAGTGGTAAGAAATCATTGGCTGAACACTCTACGCCTTAGAAGAGGAGAAATGGAGAGTGGAGGTTCTGGAAGGGCCCCTGGGGAGATGAAGGACTGGTTTTTTGGAACTCAGCTCTATCGTGGGGCTGCCAGAAACATCCACCAAGAATGAGGTCCTAGGTTGGAATTGGGTAGGACTGAGGTATACTTGAGAGGCCAGGAATAGGGAAAGCAGAGGGCAGTGACATCTGTACCTGAAAGAATGAGAAGACAGCTTGTTATCAAGTTTGAAGACTGAGCCCAAAGCCCTGAAAAAGGGGCAACACCATCCCACCAACTTTTATGGAGGTCTTGTGACATGCTGGGCCCTAACTGTTGCTCATTTAGTTTTCCCAATTGCTCAGTGCATACTGTGCAATATTATCCCCACTTCTTTGGTGAGAAAACTAAGAACAAAGAGCTTGGTTCCCTAACCAGGATCACCAAGCTGTAACATATGACTGCAGTTCTATCTGGTTCTAAACTTGGGTCTCAATTATTCCCAACTACCTGCTCTGATTAGTGCAGCAGAGAAATGGAGAGACTGAGTCAGTGACAGCTTCAAGAATGAGGTGACAGTGATAAGAATAGTGCCAATAAATGTTAATGTTAATGTTAAAGACTAAACGTCATTAGTCTTAATGCCTTCTCCAAATCCTCACTTCCCTGTACATTTTTGGAAGCAAAGACTGAGTCACTCAGTTAGGAGGGTGTCTTGCACAAGGCAAACTAAACAATTACCACTACTGCAACTGCCCTCCATTTGAGTTCAATTAAGGCATGAATTCTTCAGTACATGCTTGCTCTTAGCTATACCAGGACTTTATTCAAAAGTCACTCTAGGGTTGATCTTCAAAAGAATTCTGTTTTATGAGAAGAGCTCATATAACTCAAATTAAAAAAACACACAAATAAAAGACAAATAATCTTCAAAATAATGGGCAGAAGATCTAAATTCACATTTCTCCAAAAAAGACATACAGATGGCCAACAGGCACATGAAAACATGGTCAATCTAACTAATTATTAGAGAAATGCAAATAAAAACTATCACCTCACACCAGTCAAAATGACCACCATCAAAAAAGTCTACAAATGATAAATGCTGAAGAAAAGGGAACTCTCCTACATTGTTGGTAGGAATGTAAAGTGGTGCAGCCACTATGGAAAATAATACGGAGTTTCCTTAAAAAACTAAAAATAGAACTAATATATGATCCAGCAGTCTCACTCTTCAAACATATATCTGGAAAAGACAGAAACTGATTTGAAAAGATACATGCACCCCAATGTTCATAGCAGTACTATTTACAATAGCTAAGATGTGGAAGCAATCTGAATATCCATTGACAAATGAATGGATAAAGAAGATGCGGTATATATGTACAACACAATATTAACCAGCCATAAAAAAGAATGAAATAATGATATTTGCAGAAACATGATTGAACCCAAAGATTATCATACTAAGTAAAGTAAGCCAAATAAAGAAAGACATATAATATGATATCACTTATATTCGGAATCTAGAAAATATCTTAATGAACTTATTTGCAAAATAGAAACGGACTTATTGACATAGAAAACAAACTCATTTCTACCAAAAGGGAAAGAAGGTGAAGGATAAATTAGGAGTTTGGGATTAACAGATACACAGTACAAAAAGCAGACAAACAAGGACCTACTGTATCATATAGGGAACTATATTCAATATCTTGTAACAGCCTGTGTGGAAAAGAATCTTGTAAAAGCCTAATAAAAAAGAATCAGGTGTATATATATATATATATATCTGAATTTCTTGACTGTATCACTGAAACTAACAGCATTGTAAATTAAGAATACTTCAATAAAAAAAGAATTCTATTGAATTAGACATTGGAAAAATGATGGAAGAGGCAGCTCCAAGCTGTCGTTCCCTTACATAAGCTTTAAAACCAAGTGAAAACTTAAGGAACCAACTGTACTGGAATTCTAGGAAAAAAAAAATGATTACATACAGAAACTAAGTGAATACTAAATTAAGAAAAAGGCAACTTAAAAATGTTCTTGTATTAAAAAAAAAAAAAACACCTGTCAAAACACTAGCTAACCACAAGCTAAAGAAAAGAGACTTCATCGACCACACAAGACAGATAATGCAGCCTGCAAAAAAAACTGTTGAAAAGTAACTTACAGAGACTACAACAATCAGGAAAAGTTAGCAAATGCTAAGGTAAGCCCTGGGATTTCTTTGGAGGAAATGATGCTGAAGCTGAAACTCCAGTACTTTGGCCAACTCATGTGAAGAGTTGACTCATTGGATAAGACTCTGATGCTAGGAGGGATTGGGGGCAAGAGGAGAAGGGGACAACAGAGGATGAGATGGCTCGATGGCATCACTGAATCGATGGGCGTGAGTCTGAGTAAACTCCAGGAGTTGGTGATAGACAGGAAGGCCTGGCATGCTGCAGTTCATGGGGTCGCAAAGAGTTGGACACGACTGAGCGACTGAACTGAATTGAACTGAACTGAACTGAAGGTAAAGGGAGAATTTAATTTGCAAAGTTACTGTATTATAATACTCAAATTTCTGGTGTTCAACAACAACAACAATCAACAAAAAAATCAGAAGGCATACAAAGAAACAGGAACAAATATTCCATCAAAGAATAAAATAAGTAGTAAGAAACCATCCCAGAGGAAGATTAGACATTGAACTTACTAGACAAAGAATTTTGTGTGTGTGTCTGTCCATATCAATTTTATTTGTTTATTTATTTCCTCTTTTTATTATTACTATTTTTTCTACTCTACAATATTGTATTGGTTTTGCCATACATTGACATGAATCCACCATGGGTGTACATGTGTTCCCCATCCTGAATCCCTCTCCCACCTCCCTCCCCATCTCATCTCTCTGTGTCATCACAGTGCACCAGACCAGAGCACCCTGTATCATGCATGGAACCTGGACTAGTGATTTGTTTCACATATGATAATTTACATGTTTCAATGCCATTCTCCCATATCATCCCACCCTTGCCCTCTCCCACAGAGTCCAAAAGACTGTTCTATACATCTGTGTCTCTTTTGCTGTCTCTCATACAGGGTTATCGTTACCATCTTTCTAAATTCCATATATATGCATTAGTATACTGTATTGGTGTTTTTCTTTCTGGCTTACTTCACTCTGTATAATAGGCTCCAGTTTCATCCACCTCATTAGAAACTGATTCAAATGCATTCTTTTTAATGGCTGAGTAATATTCCATTGTTTATATATACCACAGCTTTCTTATCCATTCATCTGCTGATGGACTTCTATGTTGCTTCCATGTCCTGGCTATTATAAACAGTGCTGCAATGAACATTGGGGTACATGTGTCTCTTTCAATTCTGCTTTCCTCAGTGTGTATGCCCAGAGGTGGGATTGCTAGGTCATATGGCAGTTCTGTTTCCTGTTTTTTCAGGAATCTCCATACTGTTCTCCATAGTGGCTGTACTAGCTTGCATTCCCACCAACAGTGTAAGAGGGTTCCCTTCTCACCACACCCTCTCCGGCATTTATTGCTTGTAGATTTTTGGATTGCAGCCATTCTGACTGGCATGAAATGGTACCTTATTGTGGTTTTGGTTTGCATTTCTCTGATAATCAGTGACACTGAGCATCTTTTCATGTGTTTGCTAGCCATCTGTATGTCTTCTTTGGAGAAATGTCTGTTTAGTTCTTTGGCCCACTTTTTGATTGGGTCGTTTGTTTTCCTGGAATTGAGCTGCAGGAGTTGCTTGTATATTTTTGAGATTAATTCTTTGTCTGTTGGTTCGTTTGCTATTATTTTCTCCCATTCAGAAGGCTGTCTTTTAACCTTGCTTATAGTTTCCTTTGCTGTGCAGAAGCTTTTAATTTTAATTAGGTCCCATTTATTTTTGCTTTAATTTCCAATATTCTGGGAGATGGGTCATTGAGAATCCTGCTGTGGTTTATGTCAGAGAGTGTTTTGCCTGTTTTCCTCTAGGAGTTTTATAGATTCTGGTCTTACTTTTAGATCTTTAATCCATTTTGAGTTTATTTTTGTGTGTGGTGTTAGAAAGTGTTCTAGTTTCATCCTTTTACAAGTGGTTGACCAGTTTTCCCAGCACCACTTGTTAAAGAGATTGTCTTTTCTCCATTGTATATTCTTGCCTCCTTTGTCAAAGATAAGGTGTCCATTGGTCCATAGGTATCTCTGGGCTTTCTATTTTGTGCCATTGATCTATATGTCTGTCTTTGTGCCAGTACCATACTGCCTTGATGACTGTGGCTTTGTAGTAGAGCCTGAAGTCAAGCAGGTTGATTCCTCCAGTTCCATTCTTCTTTATCAAGATTGCTTTGGCTATTCAAGGTTTTTTGTATTTCCATACAAATTGTGAAACTATTTGTTCTAGCTCTGTGAAAAATACCGTTGGTAGTTTGATAGGGATTGCATTGAATCAATAGATTGCTTTGGTTAGTATATTCATTTTCACTATATTGATTCTTCTGATCCATGAACATGGCATATTTCTCCATCTATTAGTGTCCTCTTTGATTTCTTTCACCAGTGTTATATAGTTTTCTATATATAGGTCTTTTGTTTCTTTGGGTAGATATATTCTTAAGAGGAACCAGAGATCAAACTGCCAACATCTGCTGGATCATGGAAAAGGAAGAGAGTTCCAGAAAAACATCTATTTTTGTTTTATTGACTATGCCAAAGCCTTTTACTGTGCAGATCACAATAAACTGTGGAAAATTCTGAAAGAGATGGGAATACCAGATCACCTGACCTGCCTCTTGAGAAACCTATATGCAGGTCAGGAAGCAAAAGTTTGAACTGGACATGGAACAACAGACTGGCTCCAAATAGGAAAAGGAGTACGTCAAGGCTGTATATTGTCACCCTGCTTATTTAACTTCTATGCAGAGTACATCATGAGAAGCACTGGGCTGGAAGAAGCACAAGCTGGAATCAAGATTGCCAGGAGAAATATCAATAACCTCAGATATGCAGATGGCACCACCCTTATGGCAGAAAGTGAAGAGGAACTAAAAAGCCTCTTGGCGAAAGTGAGAGTAGAGTGAAAAAGTTGGCTTAAAGCTCAACATTCAGAAAATGAAGATCATGGCATCTGCTTCCATCACTTCATGGGAAATAGATGGGGAAACAGTGGAAACAGTGTCAGACTTTATTTTTGGGGGGCTCCAAAATCACTGCAGATGGTGACTGCAGCCATGAAATTAAAAGATGCTTACTCCTTGGAAGGAAAGTTATGACCAACCTAGATAGCATATTGAAAAGCAGAGACATTACTTCCCCAACAAAGGTCCATCTAGTCAAGGCAATTGTTTTTCTAGCGGTCATGTATGGATGTGAGAGTTGGACTGTGAAGAAAGCTGAGCGCCGAAGAACTGATGCTTTTGAACTGTGGTGTTGGAGAAGACTCTTGAGAGTTCCTTGGGTTGCAAGGAGATCCAACCAGTCCATTCTAAAGGAAATCAGTCCTGGGTGTTCACTGGAAGGACTGATGCTAAAGCTGAAACTCCAATACTTTGGCCACCTCATGTGAAGAGGTGGAAAGTCATTGGAAAAGACTCTGATGCTGGGAGGGATTGGGGGCAGGAGGAGAAGGGGATGACAGAGAGATGAAATGGCTGGATGGCATCACCAACTCAATGGACATGAGTTTGAGTGAACTCTGGGAGTTGGTGATGGACAGGGAGGCCTGGTGTGCTTCAGTTCATGGGGTCGCAAAGAGTTGGACCCGACTGAACTGAACTGATTCCTAAGTATTTTATTCTTTTCACTCCAATGGTGAATGGAATTGTTTCCTTAATTTCTCTTTCTGTTTTCTCATTGTTAGTGTATAGGAATACAAGGGATTTCTGTGTGTTGATATTATAATCTGCAACTTTACTATATTCCTTGATTAGGTCTAGTAATTTTCTGGTGGAGTCTTTAGGGTTTTCTATGTAGTGGATCATGTCATCTGCAAACAGTGAGAGTTTTACCTCTTCTTTTCCAATCTGGATTCCTTTTATTTCTTTTTCTGCTCTGATTGCTGTGTCCAAAACTTCCAAAACTATGTTGAATAGTAGTGGTGAGAGTGGGCACCCTTGTCTTGTTCCTGACTTTAGGGGAAATGCTTTCAATTTTTCACCATTGAGGGTAATGTTTGCTGTGAGTTTGTCATATATCGCTTTTATTATGATGAGGTTTGTTCCTTCTATTCCTGCTTTCTAGAGGGTTTTTATCATAAATGGATGTTGAATTTTGTCAAAGGCTTTCTCTGCATGTATTGAGATAATCATTTTTCAATTTGTTAATGTGGTGTATTACATTGATTGATTTGTGGATATTGAAGAATCCTTGCCTCCCTGGGGTAAAGCCCACTTGGTCATGATGTGTGATCTTTTTAATATGTTGTTGGATTCTGTTTGCTAGAATTTTGTTAAAGATTTTTGCATCTATGTTCATCAGTGATATTGGCCTGTAGTTTTCTTTTTTTCTAGCATCTTTTGACAAAGACTTTTAAACAACTGTCTTAAAATATGCTCCAGAGTAAATAGAAAAATATGGACAAAGACTTTCAAAAAATCAAAAAGTGAAGTAAGAAAAATGAGAATATCAATAATGACATATAAACTAGTCAATAAAAAAAAAAAAAACAAATTCTGGAGGTGACAAGTACAATGACTAAAAAGAAAACAAACTAGTAGAGTTCAACAGCAGATTTCACCAGGCAAAAGAAAGTATCAGTAAATTTGAAGATGGGAAAATTGAAATCATCAGCTATGTGGAACAAGAGGAAAAATAACAAAGAAATACGAACAGAGCCTAAGGGATATATGAGACACTATCAGGGACAACAATATATCATGGAAGTCCCAGAAGGAAAAGACAAAGAGAAAGGAACACAACGAATATTTCACGAAATGATGTTTTCTTTGTCAAACATTGTCAAGAAAGTGAAATGATAAATTACAGAATGGAAGAAGGTATTTAAGAATCAGAAAAGTGTTTACTGTCTAGAATTTATAAAGAACTCCTACAACTCAACAACAAGGCAAATAACACTAGTTGTTGGTAAAAACAATTGGGAAAAATGAGTACATGATTTGGATAGACATTTCTTAAAAGAATATATATAAATGGTTAATATATATCTCATGAAAAACTGCTCAACATCATTAGTCATTGCATGCATGCATGATAAATCCCTTCAGTTGTGTCCAACTCTCATCAGGTTCCCTATCCATGGGATTCTGCAGGCAAGAATATTGGAGTGGGTTGCCATGACCTCCTCCAGGGGATCTTCTTGACCCAGGAATCAAACTGGCATCTCTTAAGTCCCCTGCATTGGCAGGCAGGTTCTTTATCATTAGTGCCACCTGGGAAGTCGCATTAGTCATTGCTGCTGCTGCTGCTGCTGCTGCTGCTGCTCAGTTACTTCAGTCGTGTCCGACTCTGTGAGACCCCATAACCCCACCAGGCTCCCCCATCTCTGGGATTCTCCAGGCAAGAACACTGGAGTAGGTTTCCATTTCCTTCTCCAATGTATGAAAGTGAAAAGTGAAAGTGAAGTCGCTCAGTCGTGTCTGACTCTTAGCAACCCCATGGACTGCAGCCTACCAGGCTCCTCCACCCATGGGATTTTCCAGGCAAGAGTACTGGAGTGGGGTGCCATTGCCTTCTGGGAAATACAAATCAGAAACACTTTAAGTTGCCACTTCATTCCCATTAAAATGTCTATAATTTAAGAAAAAAAAACAAGTATTGATGAAGATATGGAGAAACTGAAACATTTATACACTACAGGATGGGAATGTATGTTGATTTAGCCACTGTGGAAAACAGGTTGGCAGTTCTACAGAAAGCTAAATGTAGGATTGCCCTATGGCTCAGCAATTCTACTTTTAGGTATATACCCCAAGTAATTGAAAACAGGAACTCATTCAGATACTTGTATGCCAATGCTCGTTGCAGCATTATTTCCAATGGCCAACAAGTGGAAACAATTCAAGTGTCCAACAACAGAGGAATGGGAAAGCTAAATGGGGTGTATACAAACAATGGAATATTTTTCAGCTATAAAAGGAATTGAGTTCTAATGCATGTCAAGACATAGATGAATCTTGGAAACATACTAAGTGAAATAAGCAAGACAAAAAAGGATGAGTATTATATAATTCCACTTATATGAAATAGCAACATGAAACAGATTAGAGTTCACGAGGGGCTGGGAGATTGCTTGATGATTACAGTTTCTCTCTGGGATGATGAAATATTTTTGGAAGTATATAGTAGTGATGATTGCAGAATACTGTGAATTTAATGAATGTCACTGAACTCTACACTGAAGAAATGGTTAAAATGGCAAATTTTATGTTTTATATATATATTATCATGATTTAAACAATTAAAAAATAAAAGAAAAATACATCAGGAACATTGTTTCTTCCTTTTTCCCACTACATGTTCAGTTTGTTTCAGGAGTCTAATCCTCCTTAGTCTATCCACATAATTAGCATCCAGGACCAGACAAGGGAAAGAGCTGTCCAATCACATGGTCCCATCTCCCTTTCCCTTTGCCTATGATTGGCTTTGGAAGACAGGTTTAAGCTAATAAGTGCAGAGGATTATTTAACGACTGTTATGGGTGCGGCAGCATTGGTCAGGTAGCCTAAATGGCCCAATCAGACTGAAAAGAAGAATATTCATTCTATTGTTAAGAGGTTCATTTTCTTTCTCCTTTCTTCCTGACAAATATTGAGTGGGGTGTATTGCATTTTCTACCTAAATGCTTCGTGATGGAGATATAGTGTGGGGTAGGACTAGTTTTTTGAAGAGTGAATAATCTTTTCTCTTCTATTCCTCCACACCTCACTATGAATATTCTAAAGACAATCAAGGTCATCCATGTTTGGGATCTGTAGCACGTAGTTTTCACTGTATATTCTACTCTGCCCGAGCCAAAGGAAAAGCGTAACTGAGACTCTTGTGAGGGACATGTTTTCCAGCCACCCCCCTGCCTCCCCGGCCCCCACTCCTGCTGAGATGGGGCCTGTTATTTCCCTGCTGCTGAGGAAGGCGAGATCACTTCTTTCTGGAGCCTTGGGGAGCCTCTCCAACACAGCTGAAATCCAGAGTTCCTGTAAAGTAAGTCACAGGCACTTTGGGGAAATGGCCTGCTCATTTGTTTTGACATTGAAGAATAAAATGCAGAGGGAGAAAACAGAGGGAATACTGGCTTTGTTGTTGTGACAACCTCATATGCCAAGTGCCACAGTACATGCCTCAGTTGAGCTTCCTGCTGTGTGATTGATTCTACCTGCCTAGTTCTCCCCTGGGTCCCCTCCATTGGAGACAGGCCAGCAGGGTCTGTCTGGGCATGCTTATCTGGATGTGTATTTGTTTTTTCATTTCCTCTATCTTCACTGTGGGGAAAATGGCAAGAAGGCTCACATCCTCACCGTTCTGTCCCAGTGTTTCTCATTCCATTGATGTTACTAGTGAACAATGGAGCTGCCACTCATGGCTATCTCTCTGACATCAATCAGCTTCCCTGGGGGAAAAAAAAATGTATTATTGAATAAATAATGTGAGGATAACTGAGTAGCCATGTAGGGAAAAAGTAAAGCTAGAACAACAATCCAACTTTACCACAAAATAAATTTCACATGGGCAAGAGTTTTAAACAGAATGGAATAAAACCATGAAACAACACAAAGAAAGTATGCTAACAAACTGGAACACTGTGACAAAGTGGACACATTTTAAAACAGTTATAAAATGCTATGATTGAAAGAAATATGAAACTCTAACATTCCCACAGACTCTAAATAAAGAGAAAGGATAGTTAAATACCTCCTTTCCCCCAAAAGACCCAAGACCAGATAATTTTTGAGTTCTGCTAAGCTATCAATGACAAGACATTTCTTATCTCATACCATTATTCCAGAAAGTAGAAAAGGATATCAAGACACTCATAGTTTAACCACAATTCCAAAACTGCACAAGTACAAAGTGAGAAAATTGTAGGCTCATTTCACTTTTAGAATAAACAGAAATCTTAATTTCATTTTGGAATCAAATTCAACATACATTAACAAGTTCATTCAACATGCTCAATGAAGGTTTTTCTCAAGGGTGTAAATAAAATGAAACAAACCTCTCAATGTAATTATATCAATATAGGCAGGAAAAAATTGATAAAGTCCAGAACATCATTATTTTCTAATTTAAAAATGCATGAATGGATAATATACTCACAAAAATATATATAAATCATAAATGTGTTGATCAGATAATTTTCATAAACTGAAAAGCATCCATGCAACCAGCACCCGCAGCCCTAAATGTCATCATTGCATCTCTTTCTTTCAGCTCTGACAAGGGCAATACTTAATGTCCTTGTTTTGTTCAGTTTAGCCATTCTAATAAGTTGAAAACCATTCAACAATGAAAAACATTTTAGCAAGGTATTGTATCAGGAAAAAAACTTCCTTAATTTGGTGGAGTTTATAAACCAAAAGCCTACAACAAACACTATACTTAATGCAGAAATTTTAGATCCATTTCCTTTAGAGTCAAGAAGAAATTAAGAATGACCTCTTTTCTTGCCAGATTTTACATGGTATTGATGGTTCTGGAAAATACCATCAGATAAAAAAAGAATAAAATTTATAAAAATTGGAAAGATTGCATAAAATTCTTACAGATAATTTTCTACATAGAAAACACACCAGAATAAATAGAAAATAATTAAATCTAAGATGAGCACTCCTTGAGGTTGTTAGATATTAATACAAGGACAATTTATAAAATATCAGTAGCATTTATCTTCAATGTCAAGAAAATTCAAGTTAAACAAAGGACTGAAAGGTATGTGGATTCTACTTGGGCTGTTACTTATGGAAGAGCATATTTCTCCTCTGGACACTCTCTGAGCCTTATGCCTACTCCTGGGTATTAATATTGTCTGCCCAGGGACTGAATAATCCAGTTTCTCACTGGACAAAAGTCACAACTTCCATCTCAGTGCATACATCAGCAGCATCCCATCAGGACCTGTGAGTTCACAGCAGGCACCTGTCAAGGTGAATGCATATTTTTCCCACAGTATTTTTGTGGTTTTTCCAAATGGCCACCTTTTAGCCAGGAACATTTTTAGTTGGGAAGCTTAGTCTGGGCAATAGGACCTACTGTCCTTTCTGATCCTCAGTGTCCCATGAAGTAGCCCTCTGTTAGCATACAGATAACCAAAGTGGCAGCCTCATTTTTCTTTTCAATTTTATGATGCTTGTAGGTCACCTTTGATCAGCCAGGGCCTAGAACTGAATTTCAGTTGTTCCTAGGGATCTGATGCTGTTCTTTGAACATGCTGATAAATGCCAAGATTTAAAATGGGCCTTGGAAAAAGATGCACAATAAATACTTAATTCAAGCTGAGACACAGGCATCAGATGTATTTATCTGGGCAGTAAAATATTTAAATGCCATGCTGCTAAGCTGCTGGTGCACATGGATGACATACTTTTTTATGTCCACAAAGGGGGAAAAAAAAAAAAAGACCCCAAGGACTTCAAACTGATTGTTTACCTGAGCCTAGAAGAGTGAAAAGAGATGAGCAAAACTTCTGTGGGCATGTAGAATTGTTTCTACTGATGCATTAAAGCGACACAGCTCATAACAGCTTTTTGCAGAGCTCACCTGCTTAGGGGTGATGGGAGGACTGATGAGGAGGAAATTTCTGCATGATAGGGAAGCCTCAGCAGCAGTCAAGTGTTTCAAATCATTAGTGCTGCAACTTTGAACTGGTTCAAAATTAGCCTTAATTATTAACCTTCTTTAATATTTCAGAGTATCTATAATAAAAGAACCATGGTGCATTTAATTTATAGTTATGCAGTCAGAGTCTGTTAGACCTGAAAAGGGCTCTGATCATCTTAGGCAGCTGCTGGCTCATGAGCTTTTATCTTTCTCAGGATAACTGATAGAGGCTGCTGTTTCTCTCTGTAGCAGTGCTCTTGATGGCAGTGTTTCTCGTGGTTGAATTGTGGGAGTGAGCCATGGGGAAAGGGTGGCCTTACTGTCGTTCAGTCACAAAGTCATGTCTAACTCTTTGTGACCCCATGAAGTGCAGCATGCCAGGCTTCCCTGTCCTCCACTATCTCCCAGAGTTTGCTCAAACTCATGTCTGTTGAGTCAGTGATGCCACCCAGCTATCTCTTCCTGATTGGGTTGCTTGTGAGTTACAAAGTCTCTGTTGTGTTGAATTTGAAAAATGCCCCATTTAGGAGATCTCAAATGAAAAAAGAATTCATTCAGAATTAATCCATCATTTATTTTATTTATTGATGTTTCTCAGTACACAAGCAAGGGACAATGGACCAATGTTTGGTAACTTCATCATTAACTCCTTCCCTGAATTCCAAATGCACGGTGTATGTCCAACAGACATCTCAAAATTACTTTGGCTGAAACAGGACTCGATTTATTCTCTCCATTCATCCAGTCTACTCCTCCACGAGTATTTACCACTGCAAGAAAGGATATTTACCACTATAAGAAAGAATATCACAGTTTTTAGTGGAGACTGCATGGATGGTGGTCTATGCCATGAGCTGCTGAAATATTTGGTAATAGTACCACCTGTGATATCTCAAAAATAGACAATTACCCAAGTAATTAAACACTCCTAGTTTAAAGGAAACAATTCATAAAGCAGAATGCTAATAGTGTGTGTTGGCTGCTGTTGGCTGAAAATAAAAGATACTGGAGTCAAAAAATCTAGGGACTGCTGCAGTTGGATGAGGCAATGGATTTTCAGTTCTAAACAGTAAAAATTGAGAAATGCTTGCGCAAAAGAGGCAGTTAGAACTCAGGCTCAAAAGAGGCAGTTAGAACTAGAACTAGGACCAAAGCAAGGATTTGCTCATCACATCCACTATTTAAGACATCTGAATGGAGTTAAGATGATGATCCATAACACTTTTTAATTGGCCAAAAGAATCCATGGAAAAGCACCAAGTGTTAGATACCTGAAGTTAAGAAGGGTGGGTGGAAGGCATTTCTCAAGAAAGCTCATGTGACAATGGTGCATGGAGTTGATTAGAATTAAATTGGTTTTGCCATACATTGACATGAATCCACCACGGGTGTACATGCATTCCCAAACATGAACCCCCTCCCACCTCCCTCCCCACAGCATCCCTCTGGGTCATCCCTGTGCACCAGCCCCAAGCATGGATGTAGTCAGTGAGAACATCAGACAAGGAAGGTCCTCCCCAAAGGGCAGAGCCAAGGGTCCCTGAAGCCCCTCCTCTGGAACAGAGGTAGGACCTGGTTAAGGAACTGTCTCCTTTCTGGGTAAGGGGTTCCCTTTAAGACTATCCAGCAGGATTTCAGAATCCCAGTGGGTCAGTGTGGCCATATGTTTTCCACTCTCCCTGTTTCCTAGTGGAAGCATGTTGCTTCAATTCCTGTTCCTCTACTGTGTGTCTGTGCATTGGAGGAGGAAGGACAGATTTTATTTTGGGTTAATGGATCCTGGATCTAGAGGAGCCATGTCTGGACTCCATGTGCTGATGGCCCCATATTATTACCTGGTGTAGAGACTCTTACAGGAGCCTGGAGTTTGTGTCTGGAAGGGGCCCCTAAATTTTCATTTGCCTCATGTGGTCTAAACACAATCCTTGAATAAATGAATGAAGGGCTAAGTGAATTAATGACTGGGTTTCTTGAAGCCTGCTCCATGGACCTGGGAAAATGAAAATGAATGTGTAGGCCCAGGAGGGACTGACATCAAAGGAAGTAGAGTGTGGGGGACAAAGTATCAGAACACAGAGACAGAAAAGTTGGGTATAAGCAGGATTGTGGCTAATGGGAGCCAGTTTGTATCATCCAGAGGTGGCAGCCATGGGATCCTCATGGACAGGGCTCACTGGCTCATAGGTCCAACATCCTTCTTTCCTTGCAGTACCAGATTCTTCTAAAGGCCTTGTCAACCACCCACCAAGGGGCAGAGGGTGGCTTCCCAGCCATGATGTGTAGCAGGAGGCAGGGTAAGATTAAGTGGTTGCAGGAGAGGGTATGACCTTTGAGGACTCTCCTAGAGCCAAGTTGTGACTTGGCCTGTGGCTTATGGACCCACTCTGCTGACTTGTGTGTGAAACCTGTCAATCCTATGAGATGACTCACTCTAGGGCTGTACATACCTGATGACTCCCATGCTGGTGATTCACACCAAGATGACACACACCAGTGACTCACACTTAGGAACAACTTACCCAGGATCTCTCAGTACAGAAGTCGTCTGAGCGTTAGTTTGTTTTTTGTTTGTTTTATTTTTTTCTTTTCTATTATAGTACCTCATTGCCTTGTAACTCAGTTGGTAAAGAATCTGCCTACAGTGCAAGAGACCCAGGTTTGAGTCCCAGGTTGGGAAGGGTCCCTGGAGAAGGAAATGGCGACCAACTCCAGTATTCTTGCCTAGAGAATCCCATGGACAGATGAGCCTGACAGGCTATAGTCCATAGCGCCACAAGAGTCAGACACAACTTAGTGACTAAACCACCGCCACCACCTCGTTGCCTATCTATAGTCTATATATAATAGTTTGCATCCGCTAATCCCAAGCTCCCACTTCATCCCTCCTCCACCCCTGCCTTGGCAGCCAAGTCTGTTTTCTATGTCTGTGAGTTTGTTTCTATTTTGAAGGTAAGGTCATTTGTGTCATAGTCTAGATTCTGCACATAAGTGATGTCACATGGTATTTGTTTTTCTCTTTCTGAGCTCCTTTACTTAGTACAATAATCTCAAGTTACATCCACATTGTTGCAAATGGCATTATTTTGTTCTTTTTTATGACTGAGTAGTATTCTACTATATATATATATATATATGTATATACACATATATACATATATATACATATATATATACCCCACATCTTCTTTATCCATTCATTTGTCAATTAAACACTTAGGTTGTTTCCATGTCTTAGCTATTGTGAACAGTGTCTGAACTTTATTTTGATGTGGTGTGAAGCATTGCCTTTTCTGGGTTTTCTTGGTGATGGACATTGTGGCCGCCACTCACAGTGATGAGCAGTGGACCACAGCCTAGACAGTTCTGAATTGCCCGCTTCATTTTCATTCCTGGCATTACTGGTCCTCCAATAAGGACCTTTGTAAAAAACATTGTCTGGGCCTGAACTATCTGCTTGAATTGTAACCCAGGGAAGAAAGGAAGTGGGGGCTAATGATCCTAAGCCACAGGAACCCCCTCCAATCAGGCATGGGGTGTTCTGGAAAGCCCTAGGAGATCTTCAGTGAGAGACTCTAGGATGATTTATCATGTGAGTACTCCAGTGGCCAGGTACCTTGGGAAGTTCATGAGATGGAGAGCTCGTAGAAGGGATCAGAGAAGCCTGCTTCACACAGTCCTCTGGATTATCTCCTATAAGTTCAAATTCTCAAGAAACCTCCACATCAGGCAAGGCCAAGCTGAGCTTTGGAGTCAGACAGGCCTGGGCTCATGGCTCTACCCTTATCTAGTTGATTGGAGGCTCTGCAAGGTCATGTGGGCCTCTCACCTAATTTTTACCACCTCCAATTATATTTCAATTACATGGTTATGGAAAGATTGTGTGAAAAGTGCTGGATACAGAGCATATACTCAGCAACTGCCCTAGGGTAAAGGAGGAAGTGTTAAAGGCCCCATTTCAGGGATCATAGGATGCGGGCCTTGAGCAGATCTTAAAAGTTCTCATCACACACACACAAATTGTGGTGGTCATTTCACAACGTGTACAAATATTGAATCATGTTGTATACTTGAAACTAATATAATGTTACCTGTGGGATGTATTGGATCCTAAAACTAGAAGTTCAGGGCAAGAGGGCTCAGATATTCAGACAAGGCCAAGTGGCTCAGAGGATGTCACCAGGAGGCTCTTCGCACTTGGCAGCTTGGCCTTCCTTTGGGTATACTTTTCCCAGGCACATGACATACATGGTCCTCATAGCCCCAGCCCTGGTAGATTCTGAGCACCTGTGACTCCTCTACCCAGTGACCATGGAGCCCTGCCCAGGAGATGCTCCACATATCAGCTCTGCCGCAGTGGCGATCACTCTGATTGGCCAGCTCAGATCACATGTCTGCTGCATAGGCAGGAAAGGCAGCTGGGGATCCATTTGTGCTCAGAGGCTGGGGGAGGAAGTGCTGTCCCACAAGCTGGGCCCCACACTTTGGGACAGGAATCTTACAATCACAGTCACATCTTCAGAAAAGGGAACAAGTGACTTGGGAACATTTCCATGTGCTCGGGACCCAGTAAGATATTTAAAGGAAGACAGAGACGCTTGATGGAGTAGAGGTGTCTTTCCTATTACCTAGACACTTGAAGAGAAGAGGAACACAGAATTTAGGGGCAGGAGAGAAAGAGACCAGGTTGAGAAACAGAAAATTGAGATTTTTCTAAAACATCCAGGTGAACTCTGTAAAAATACCCCCATGCAACCCTGAGAAATGTCCTCAGAGCCCAGCAATCCCGAGACCACAATTTAAAACTTTCCGCTCTAGTTCTGTGGTTTCTAGTACTTAATGTTAAAGACTGAGTTTGAGTTTGCATTTCGCAAATTGCTTCCTGCCTCATTTTGCTTTTCCACAGTGACTCAGGGAATTGCCCTCCTTATGTAGTATCTTATGGTGGCTGGTTTCCTTCCATCTTTTTTAAATAATGCATTTCCACTTAGTTTCAGCTGTCTTCTGGGATTAATTAGTGACTGCACAAGTTACATGAGGCTTAGGTGGCCAGTACCTCTTGACAGATGGCTCCGGAAAAAAAAAAGGGAAATTATTGCAGAGATGGTAATTGTGATTTTATGAATGTGAGAAGTTTATGAAATGCCTTCAGGGTTGAAGCTCCTACCTAAGTTCTGGGGGCCTCTGAGCCCCATGGCTGGGCAGAGGCCATTTACCCTCCTTCTGAACTCTGGTTGGAAATGGTATTTCCTATAATATGGAAGACAAGGAAAAAAAGGAAAGAAATAAAGAAATTTGATTTATACACAAGACTTCTGCTCCATAATTATGGTCTAGAATTAATTGAATACCCTGTAGCTTTTTGTACTGTATATGCTAATGATGACCAAAAATGGATTCTCTTCTGTATTTCTTTATTAATTTATCTTAAAGTGACATATTGTGAATAACAACCCTCTATACTGCTGGACTAGGCAACTTTATAATTTGCAATTCAAGCTGTTTATTCTATTCAATTTGTTTAGGTAATTTATTTTTCTAGGAAGGGAAAAAAGACCAAAATTAAAGGAACTAACAGTCCCTGTTGCCAGAAAGTACTAGGGCTCTGGAGTGAATAAATACTCCTGAAATGAGCTGATGGTGACCTTGTGTAGGGAACTCAGTGAGCGGTCATGCTAGTTTTATTTTATGGACCATATTGAATTAATTTAATTATGGAATATCAGTGCTCTGCCTGGTAATTAGCATTGCGGAGACTTCTCCAAGCATGAGCTCCAGTGACGAGCAGGGTTGTGCGGTTGCCAGGGTGCCATCTTGCAGATGTGGACACTGACCCAAGGTGATCCATCTGAGACAGGAGGCCAAGTGGTTAGCTCCCTGGGGTGACAGTTTGGGAGTTCTTACTTCGTCCTTTCAGTATTCCAGCCTCTCTGTTCCCTGAGAAATGGATTCAGGAGTCAGGCAGAAGGAGGTCAATATAGCATCTTATTTCTTGCCATATTATAATTTATTGCAATTTTATTATGTAATCTAATTGTTAGTTTTCAGCTATGGGAAAACTTAACCATTTGTGTCCAGCTGAGAAGGCATGTCAGCACTTCACCCCCAAGTCAGATGGTACCTGCCAAACCATTGTCATACTACCCACCCCAGCCCCCGTGCCCTGCTCATAGAACTCAGCCTTCCCAGCCTTGCTAAAAGCAGACACAAAGACCTTCTCTGCAGGCTCTGGTCAAGTCCTTCTGTTGCCACAGTGACCATTTAAAACCTTCTCATCTTACTCCCCTCATCTCAGCTGATGGTCGACCTCTTCTTCTGCCAAGTAATTGGGAGACTTCATCAGACAGGATTCCCTGCACCCCAGTGAGTTAACAAGCTGAACTGTGTCCAGCTTGGCCCCTCTCTCTCCCTCCTCCCTCCCTTTTCTCTCAGTGAGGATAGCCCACTGTTCACAGCAAATCCCCCATATGTTCTGGGTTCTGATGCTTCCTGCCTCCTTGGGGAATTTGACTCCTTTGACTTCATCCCTTCTCTATAGTATATCCTCATACCTCTTGGTGTTGGTTCCTTCCCAACAGTGCTTATTTATTTATTTATTTTATTATTGAAACATAGTTGCTTTACATTGTTGTGTTAGTTTCTGCTGTACAACAAAATTGTGTATAGACACACATATCCCCTCCTTCTTGAACCTCCCTCCCACTTCTTACCCCAATGCACCCCACTCCTCTAGATCATCACAGAGCACGGAGCTGAGCTCCTGTGCTTTACCCCTACAGCATTTAAATCCACTCAAGTCCAGTAACATTAAGAAAATCCACTCTGATTCATCTTTTTCCAGCTCCTGCCCTCCCTTTCACAACTGAGGGCTTTTTCTCCTCTCACTGGTTTCTGCATCCATGAAGTTGGCATCTGGCCTCATCCCTCCACTGAAACTCGGGCCAAGGGCCATTCTCAGTGATCCTTTTACTGATGTTGTGGCCTTGGTCCCTCATAGTGGAGAGTGTAGTTTGAGAGTAGGTTAGGAGCTTGAGGTCATAACCTCTCTGTGCTCTGGTTTTCTCATCTGTTCAAAAGGAGTAATGATAGTGTACAATGGAGGTGCTCAGAATATCTCACAAGCACTGGCATCTCACAAGCACTCAGTAAGGGGTATTGATTATGATCACTGACCATTCCCTTAAGGGCTTGCCCAGTGGCTCAGTGGTAAAAGAATCTGCGTGAAATACAGGAGGTGCTGGAGACTGGTGCTGGATCGATCCCTGGATCAGAAAGATCCCCTGGAGAAGGAAATGGAGAGAGGATCCTGGTGGGCTATAGTCCATAGGGTCATGAAGTGTTAGACACGACTGAGGCACTCACGCACACAACAGTCATAAGTGCTTCACAGGTGGCTACGGTCCACGGGGTCACAAAGAGTCTAACATGAAGGTGTATGCACACGCATACAGCTACTCCCACCTAAACTCCGTGCTCATGCTTCAGACTGATCATGGGGTGTGTTTCTCTCCTGATCTTAACTCTTCAGCACCAAGCCATCTTCCTCAGCCTGCTCTCTTCCTGTGAAGGCATCCACCAGATACCGGCTCTTGGTCCTGTGTTCTCCTGTAGCACCCAGAGCTGATTAATAACCAAACCCCTTCTAGAACTTTCTTTATATTTGTAAACTCTGTCTACTGTACTTTGCCCTCACCACCAGAACCTGGGAGCCCCTGTATCCTGACTGCCTCTTTCCTCTTGATTTTGGATCCATTTTTGGAGTGACTTTTCTGTGTCCCCATGCTGCATGGTCCCTTCAGTGGCTCCTCTGCTCCAGAGAGGACATGACCTTCTCCGGAGTCCCCAAAAGAAGGGGACTGTGACCTGCCTCCACTGCTCCTCTAGCCCAGGCCTCTAGGTCTGCCCCTCAGCTCCACTCTAGGTGTAGCTACGTTGAGCTGTCGGCAGTCATATGTATATGGAAACAGTTGGCTGGAAACAGTCTCCCAGGGGTTCCAGACGGAGCATGTGATTACCCTCCTCAGCCAGCAGCCTGTGGGCTGCACGGGAGCCAGAGGGACTGAGCTAGATCCTGGACTATCTGAAGATGTTCTTGTTGGCAGCACACAGTTATGGGCTCAGCCCAGGTCACACCCTGCTGCCAACTTCAAGGAATTCAATGTATCCAGTGGAAATAGAGTGTGAACCACAAATGTAATTTAAAATCTTTTCTTAGCCACATTAACGACAACAACCACAAAAAAAGTAAAAGACCCAGGTGAAATCAATTATAATAATATATTTTAGTTAACCCAATATACCAAAAAATATTAATTCAGGGTATAATAAATAGAAAAGATATTTATGAGCTTTTTATATACATAATTTTTGCATGAAGTGTTCTACATCTAGTGTGCATTTTTAACTCACAGTACACCTCAGTCCAGGATGTCATACTTCAAGGCTCACTGACCATTTGGGCCCAGTGGTTGTGGCATGGACCGCATGGTCTGGTCAGCTCACAGGAGAGGGAGGCATAACTTTCTGCACCTCTGTTCCCTGGGCCCTGAGGAGGGAGGGTGGCAGTGTTGTCCACAAGTTTGCTGGGAGCAGTCAAGTAGGTAAGTGTCCATGGTATCTATTAAGATAATCCATAAAGTTTTTCTTTGCCATATTTTTTTTGATGATAAAAATGTTCTATATTTTTATTTATTTTAAAAAAATAATTAATTTATTTTAATTAGAGGCTAATTACTTTACAATATTATAGTGGTTTTTGCCATACATTGACATGAATCAGCCATGGGGGTACATGTGTTCCCCATCCTGAACCTTCCTCCCCATCCCATCACTCAGGGTCATCCCAGTGCACCAGCCCTGAACACCCTGTCTCATGCATCAAACCTGGACTGGCGATCTATTTCACATATGATAATATACATGTTTCAGTGCTAGTCTCTCAAATCATCCCACCCTTTCCCACAGAGTCCAAAAGTCTGTTATTTGCATCTGTGTCTCTTTTGCTGTCTCGCATATGCGGTCATCCTTACCATCTTTCTAAACTCCATATATATGCGTTAATATACTGTATTGGTGTTTTTCTTTCTGACTTACTTCACTCTATATAATAGGGTCCAGTTTCATCCACTTCATTAGAACTGATTCAAATGCGTATTTAATATTCCATTGTGTGTATGTACCACAGCTTTCTTATCCATTCATCTGCTGATGGACATCTAGGTTGCTTCCATGTCCTGGCTATTATAAACAGTGCTGCAATAAACACTGGGGTACACGTGTCTCTTTCAATCCTGGTTTCCTTGGTGTGTATGCCCAGCAGTGGGATTGTTGGGTCGTATGGCAGTTCTCTTTCCAGTTTAAGGAATCCCCACACTATTCTCCATAGTGGCTGTTGTAGCCCTGTTTCCCCTTCTGTGGGCCCCTGTTACCCTTCAAAGCATCCATTTATTCAGAGAATAAGGCCTCAAACCATCAGAGAGAACAGAGAAGTGACTGCATATCTAAATATTAATTACTGCATTTTTGAGTGATTCCTCTGTGCCTGATACTTTTGAGAACTTTACTGTATTACTTCACTGTTATCTTCATTTCACTGATGTGTTCATTGAGACCCAGAGATGTTCATCAACTTGCCAAATTCACACAGAAGTTGGAGGAGTTGAGATGGGGAATTTGGCTGTTTGGCTTCTTCTCTATGCTCCCTATCGTTAAAAAAATGTTCATATAAAGTCAGTCCTCATTCTGGCCAAAGCACATGGGATGTACCAGGGCTTGGTATTGAATGAAGGGATAAGAGATTTGTACAGCTCCTGGGTTTTGGATGTCTGAAAAGAGGTAACAGCCCCAATGATGTTAAGTCTAGACCATAAAAAATATAGAAGGTGGATAGAAGAGGCATAAAAGGCCCTTTTCCCATCACAAAGATGAAAACCAGCTGAAAATTCAAGAGAGTAGGGTGGCTACTAGTAGTGGCTAGAAACCCAGCTAAATCTGGGGTGTCCAAAGCAGAAGACATGTGTTTTCTCCGCTGCACTTTCTCCTGCACTTTCTCCCCTACCATGGATCCTTGTTACCCTGGGAGCGTCAATTGGTCCAATTTCAGACCTCCAGTGGAGAGGAGTCAGCAGGAGGCAGAAGAGCTCTGGGCAGGGGGCCTGCAGCAGCCTCACTGACTTGTTCTCAGCACTCCAATAACAAGGAGCAGACCACAGATACCACCTATGAGGATAGGGATTAGGCTGGAGGATCCAAAGAACCTGGTTTGGTAAAAGACTGTGGTGAGCTGGGATCAACTCAGGAGCAGCCAGGAGGGGTGGTCCCAGGGCTGAGTGGAGAAAGATGGCCAAAGGAATGTCCCTGGCTCCTGAAAAGAGTGCAGAGAGCCCTGTGACCCCACCTACCAAGCCTAGATGCCCAAGGGACCTGTGGTACCCCAGCCTCGTTTTCTGCCATTATCATTTAATGGAGATAACTTATGGCCCTTCATCCTTGAGTAAGGTAGGGCTCAGGATCAGCTGGGCTGGGCTGGATGCACATCCCATGAGATTCGGGATCTCAAGCATAGAGGTTGTTGGTTCCCATCCTGACACCTGAGGTGGGCCAGCTGCTGTGCTGGAGTCTCACTGGCCACAGCAGAGAGGTCCCTGCTGGTGACGGGGCCTCCCTGCTCACTCCATCTCCACCCCAAGCTGAGGAGTCCAGAAGAGGGAAGGAGGGAAGGAAGAGAAGAGAGGGAGAACAAGAGAATGAGAATGAGCCTTTTTTTTTTTTAATCCTCCTTAAAGGGGCAATCACCCGAATAACACTGGGGCCAGGTGAGGGCAGGGATGGAGAAAAACATTTCTGATGCTCATTCATCCTGAAATACGTGGGTCAGACAGTTGACTCCACTGATGCTGCCAGAATTCATCTCAAAGAGAGGCAGGCACAGAGAAATATTCCAGGTACATGGAGCCATCAGGAAACGCAAGCCCCATAGGCCAAGACACTGAGGGCGGGCTTGCAGGTGAATCCCTTCAGCAATGCAGCAGCCCTGGGTTGGGCCCTACCCCAGTCCTCCGGAGGCTCAGGTAGCTTCTGGCATGAGCAGGGCAAGTGCCCAGCACTGAGTGGGAGGACCCACTGAGGCTCTCCTCCCCATGCAGGGCAGGTAAAAGAACTCATCCCGGGGCAGATTTGTTTTTGGTAGTCTAGCAGGGCCTTCAAACCAGAGTTTTCTGTAAAGCCCATGTGTTTCCCACTGCCTCCCACTGTCATCTCCAAGTCCCAGAAGTAAAAAAATCAAAGTTACGTCCATACAATGCCAAGTCCTTGCAAGTGGAGAGAGCCTGTTTGTTCAGATGCAGAAGTTGGTTTCCATTCCCTCGGTGGAGCCAGGCCAGCAAAGCACAGGGACAGGGCTGGGACATCCTTGCTCTGCTGTGTACAATGAAGGCTGCAGTGTGTGTCCTGGCCCACAGTAGTGGCTACCATGAAACAGGCTGCTTTTAAATCACCCAAGGGCATCAGGGGGCACTGGGCTGGGGAGTGGGGTCCCCTGTGGTTCACCAGAGGCGCTGAGGCAGTGCCCCAGCCCTCGCTGGGCTGCCAGCCACGGGGAGCATGAAGTCCTAATTTCATGGCTGATAAAACTCCCTGTACACGAGACTTCACAGACAAATGAGAGCACTGCTCTTCTCCTTTTAATATGACATTTATTTTCTCCTTTCCTTGAGAGCGGGACATGTTCTAGCCTTCCCTGATACCGGCCCCTGTGGCCATGTGTGGGGGACCAGGGCTTCAGTGATGAGAGTGGGACACCAGACGGTGACACACTGGCTCCTGGCACCCAGGCACTTGGGAGCAGAGCCAGGTCCTGCTCCCCTCCAGGGACATATGGGGCTGGTGTGACGGTCCCTGGGGTGTGTGTCAGAGGCTCCCTGTCATCCTAGAGGATTTGTCCTGCTGGGGTGTGAAACAACAGGGCTTAGTGTGATGGAGAAATGGTGTCATCATTAAGGAATCTCCATACTGCTCTCCATAATGGCTATGTCAGTTCACATTCTCACCAATAATGTAGGAGGGTTGCCTTTTCTCCACATCTTCTCCTTTTGCACAGCAAAGAAAACAATAAATAAGATTAAAAGACAACCCTCAGAATGGGAGAAAATAATTGCGAATGAAAAATAACTGACAAAGGATTAATTTCCAGAATATATAAGCAGCTCATACAGCTCAATAGCAGGAAAACAAAAAGCCCAATCAAAAAATGGGCAGAAGATCTAAATAGTTATTTCTCAAAGAAGATATACAGATGGCCAATAAACATATGAAAAAATCCTCAACATCACTGATTATTAGAGAAATGCAAATCAAAACTACAATGAGGTATCACCTCACACCAGTCAGAATGGCCAGCATTAAAAAACCTATGTATCTATTTATGTGTCTCTGTATCCATGTGCGTGTGTGTTTATGTATATGTATCTATCTCTATCTATCTATTTATCTATATACCTACTTATCTGTCTTTTACTGCTTTTGCTTCCCTAGACAACTCTGACTAGTACAGTGTGGAAACTGTCTTTTTAAGGGAAAATCATTTGGGCAGGAGGTGAAGGACCGGGCTGGAGGGCATGTCCCAGGTGGCAAAGGAGGGGCCACTTCCTGACCTGGAGCATCAGGAGCCGGGAGTTGCCAAGGCAGTGCCTCACAGAACAGACCTCCACAGCCCAGTGGTCCTTGTGCCCGGCTGCATTACTTTTGCTCTAAGAGAGCCGGGGTATGAGTCTTTCCCTCCTTTCCCTGCAAAATTGGCGGGGTAGGTGCACAGAGAGGAAGTCAATACTGGGTTATTTCTCTGACATGCGGAGAACTCACTCCTTGGGCACCTGGAACAGCTGGCTCACACCTTCCCGGGATGTATTACTGGTGTTGGTGTTGTCAGAAAGGGAGCTCTGGGCACTGAGTGGGCCCCAGACTGGTGGTGGGTCAGCTCTCCTCCTGCTTCCCCCAGGGTTGGCAGTGGGGAATGATGGACAGGGGGGTTTTCAGGACTGGACAGGGCTCTAGAAAGTTCAATGCTTCCTTAGGTGACGCAGATGTGGTAAAACATAGGAGAGAGCTCCAAATGGGGATGCTGGGAGTGGGGAGGGGGATGAGGAGCTGCAGAGTCAGGGTTAGGTTTGCGGTTGGGATTAGTGCTGTGGGGCCAGTGTGAGAGTCAGCCTTTGCCTGCTCAGATCACTTAGCGTTGAGCAGACGGAACTGAGCGTCAGCTTACCCGTGTTTCTAACCACTGTCTTGAGGGCACACACTCAATGAATTTTATGCTCAGAGAACACAAAATCACCCTCTGTTTCTAGAGAGCATGGAGTAATCTTAAGCTTCCACACCTCATCTACACCATTACCTCTGCCATGAGCGCCTCCTCACAATCCCCACTCCTTCCCTCTGGCTTCCTTGCTTCTTCCTCTTTACCATGCAGTCAAATCCAGTATTTCAAAGATTTCTGTCCAGGTCACATCCACACTGATACTGTCCTTGAGCCCCAGATCACCCTCAGCCAGCTGTGAAGCCTTGTAATTTTACAGTAGCTTGTATCACTCTGCATTGCAGTTGCCTCCCCAGCCCTTTTCGGACTTTTAAAATCAGACAGTGAGCATCTTGTGGACAAGGGTTGTTACTCCCTCCAGCTGAGGAAGTGTGCAGTAACACACAGGGGTGGACACATGACCTTTTCTACACCCGAGAGGCCACCTCTGAGCCAAGAGACCTAGAGTCAGAGGATTCTTACTGAAACCCAGCTTAAATACCTCCAGCTGCTGCCAGACAACACCTTGGGTTTCTGCATCCAAGAGTGAGAACAAGCGGTTCTAGCCACTAGTCAAGGGCTTTGAAAATTTTTGACAACAATGCCACTGTAAGAAGCTAGTGCTACATGGCAAGCCAGGACAGGTATGCACATAAATGAAAACAAAGTTTCACCAGCTAGCACTTACTCTATACTTCTACATAGTTCTATTCTTTTTTCTTTTTTTCTTAAAGAACTGGTCACGACCCACTAACTCAACTTTGGGGCCACTAGTGGTAACCTGCACTGACTGGCAGATGGCTCCCTACCCCTGCACACTGTCTATGGATTGGCATCTATGTCTAAATCCTTCTCTCCAGGATAGCTGGGCAGTGTGTATGTGTGTGCATATACATTTCTTTACATGTGCAGGAACTTGTGCGTATAGGGGGATGTGAGCGTCTCAAGTGAGTGTGTGCTGGTGAACATGCTTGCTGGGTGTTGATGAGTTGTGTGGGTTAATGCTGCTCTTAGGGTAGAACACAGTTGATGCTTTTTAGTCTGTTCTTCCAGCTCTCCATCCATCCGTCAATTAGTTGAGTTCTTGCCATGTACCTGGTGCTGTGCTGGGTGCTAGGAAAAGTGCAGTGCACAAGACAGGCATCTTTTAACACACTGTTCACAATCTAGGCCTGTTCTGTTCTCAGTTTCTAAATGTAATCAGCTATACATGGTGGCCTTCCCTGAATCTGCCTGCAATACAGGAGACCCAGGTTCGATCCCTGGTTCGGAAAGATCCTATGGAGGAGGAAATGGCTACTCACTCCAGTATTCCTGCTTGGGAAAGCCCATGGACAGAGGATCCCAGAGGGCCACAGTTCGTGAGGTTGCAAAGAGTCAGACATGACTTTGTGACTAGCACTTTAGCTTCACTTTTCAGATACATGGTGAGAGGTTGCCACCCTGGATGGGATTTCAGCTTCTCCAACTCAGTACTTTGCAGCCACAGTGGACTCCTGGGGCCAGGAGGACAGAGAGTGAGTGGGGGAGGATGACTGCAAGGACCTCCCACCAGCGCATCATCTACTTGGGGTGGGGGGTGGGGTGGGGTGGGGGTGCCCTGGTTGAGCCTCAGCCCAAAAGTCATGTTCCCCCAATGTGACTCACCACCTGGCCCGAGCTCACTCGTCCCTCTTCTCCACTCACTGCTGCTCCAAACGCCTCCCCAGACGTCTGGGCACCTCTGGAACTGCACACACATTCCCTGTGCTGGGAGGGAGGTCCCTGACCCTCAAGGTACACGGCCAGACACTGCTCCTCCTTCAGAACCAGCTTTTATAGATCAGCCCTGAGGAAAGCCTTGCCTCCCTCCACACCTCCCCAGAGCTCCTTATCCCCATTGCTGCAGAACAAGTTTGAGTGATGCCTGAGCTGGGCTCCTCAGCCATCACCCCCTGCCCTGCACTCCTGGAGCCAGAGGCAGGAGCAGCCACGCCCTTGTCCACATCCCCTGCCTGGTACAGTGCAGGCTCAAACACATTTTTCTAATTGGGTTAATGCCCACCAGAGCTGATGCTGGCATTATAGATGGCTCTCAGCAGGTGAGGGGCATCTGGGGATCAGGGCCTTATTCTAATCACACCTCAGTCCTCACAGACCTCGACTAGTCAGCCTGGCATAAATCTAGCCTCCAGCAAACACTGGCTGCTTGGTTTAACACAAGTTACTCAACTTGCTCGTGCCTCAGTTTTCTCACCTTAAAAATGGACACAGTGACTGCCTCCCATGTGTGGGAAGCAGCATGTTTGGGAAGCCCTCTGTGTGTGTGTGTGTGTGTGTGTGTGTGTGTGTGTGTGTGTGTGTGGTCCTGCACACTAACTCGTGGCTGTAACTGTCCTTAAGAAAAGCAGGCATCCAAGCCACTCTAGTCCCTGGCGCATCCACCCTGCCCCCTCGTGTCTCCCACATCCATTTTCCACACTCAAGCCTTCCACACAAATCATCTGCTTGCTCTTGTATTTCTGTTTCTCCCTGGGCAGTTAGGACAAAGCAGATTTACATAAGAGGAGCCTACCAGTGGAACAGAAGCAGGAAATCAGGATGGAAATAATTACAAATTAAAACCTGTCACTTCTGCTGGGTCCATTGCCTCGTCTCCTGGTGGTTGAGGTCAGCTCCCTTCGGAGAGGTCTCTGTGCGGGAGTCAGGGTGCGTGCCCTGTGTAGTCAGCTCTCCCCTTTTTCTGTGGGAACTGCCTGGTGGCATTCATGCATTCATTCATTTGACAAGGATTTGTGAAGACCATAGCAATGTGTCTGGCAGCGTCCAGGGTCTGCAGTTGGTGCTACCAAGAAGACTGGTCTGATCTAACTTGATTAGGAATAGTGACAGTTAGACCCTTTCAATGTCGAGGTGTTATGAGGCGCTGGCTCTTAAGAAGAGGGAGGGCTGGGCAAACTGTCTGCTGAGACCAGGAGCAGAGGGACGGCTGGTACTTGTGAAAGGCTTGGAGGCAGAGTGCAGGCCTGGACAGAGAGGGCCCGGCAGAGAGCTAGGTAGAGGATTCTCAGGATGGATGCATTTGATGGCTGGAGTTGGGAGAACAATAGATTTCTCAGGAGTAGCCCTCATGGAAGGGAGAGGACAGAGTAGGACAGGACAGTGAAGTCTTCAGGCCATGGTGAGATCTTGAGTGTGCCAACCCACGGGAGCAGGATGGGGAGCACTCCAGATCACAGGATCTGTCTCTCCAGGGTCCTGCACTGGGAAAATGCCTCATTCACCTGCAGGGAGGCAGCTGAGAAAGTGGAGTTACCTTGTCCTGAAGGCTGAGCAGACCTGAAGGAATTAGTGGGGCTGCCAGTGAACCCCACTCAAGGCACTGAGTCTTTCCTTGGAAGGGGTCTGATTGGTGAGTCTCTATGTCTGCCATAAAAAGAAGTGAGTTTTGTTGGTCAAAAAGAGGGGAAGCAACTCTGCCGTCTACACCCTAGCCCTCAGGTTCCAGAAGCTTCTGAAGACAGGTCTGCCTGGTGTAGAGGATAGGAACACAGTAGCCATGCAGCCTGGGGCTGTCCAGAGATCGGGAGGTGGGATCAGGGTCTTCACTGAAGGAGGACACTGGAATCCATGGGCAGGGCTGGAAAAGAATCCTTGGTTGCCTCCCAGCCTCAGGGCCTGCCACAGGTTGCTGGACAATGGGTTTGGATGGGGTGCCCCGAAGTCCCTGTACAAGTGGGGATAAGGGGACAGGTTTGTGCAGACTGAAGCCCCTGGGGACCTCCCACCTTGAGACACTTTGGGCTGGTATAGGTACTACTGTGGCTTCCCAGCTGCCTCAGCAGGTAAAGAACCCGCCTGCAATGCAGGAGACTCAGGAGATGTGAGTTCAGTCCCTGGGTTGGGAAAATCCTCTGCAGGAGGGCTGGCAACCCACTCCAGTATTCTTGCCTGGAGAATCCCATGGACAGAGAAGCCTGGTGGGCTGTAATCCATAAGGTCTCAAAGAATCTAACATGACTGAAGCGACTGAATAAGCACGCAGCACTGCTGTGGAGTGTCTGTTCATATCATTTTAAAATAAAACACTGGGGAAAATGCTTGGTTCTTATTTTAGACATGGGGGATGGTATCTCACCTGTCATTCCTTAGAACCAATTACCTGGGGAGTTGCTGTAACATATGTGCTGACCAGTTGAGATGTTCAGTCTGTGGGCAAGGAACGTGGCCTGTACTCCAGTTCTGCAAGGATCTGCCCATCATCCGCTGCAACCACCCTGAAGGGAATTCAAGATGGAGAAAAACAGGACACTGGCCCTAGACAGGATGCACATCAAAGGAATAATTTCAATAAGCCCAGACTCCTGCATCTTTCTATAGGAAAGCACTAAAGTTATTAACTCAAGATGTCTGGGGTTTTGTGTGTATGTGTGTATCATTAGCTTTTGATGTTTGACCACATGGGTTTTTTGTTTGGTTTTGTTTGTTTTTTAGCAAAAACTCCTGTGTATCCTGGCTCCTCCCTTATCTCTTCGGAGCAGTTCTGCAGAGCTACCGAGAGGCTGTCTCCCAGGCTATAGTTCTCAGTAAAGTCCCCAAATAAAAACTTAACACCCAACTTTTAAGTCATGTGTTTTCCTTCAGTTGACAAGACCCAGGGTAGATTATGAGAAGAAAACTGGCAATGGAGGGGGCCTGCAGTTCTCCTAACAGTCCTGCTGCACTAACTCTGCCAGAGGGCATAACGTGACTCTGGGCGCAGTGTTGAAACGACTGCACTGAGGCACAGGGAAGTCAGCGAAAGTGGATGCACACGGCAGTGGGAGGAGAGAGCCCAGCTGGAGCTTGGCAGCAGTGTGACCACTGGGATGTGAATGCAGGAACAGGAATCCCGGAGCCTCATGGCTGTCGAACGAGAGGACAGACTTGGGACAACCACAGATGCAGGAAAGTGCAGGGAGAAATCTCAGAGAGGAGAGAGACTGGGAGTCAGGGACAAATTCTGTGGATAAACCGCCCAGATCGCTATGCAAGGAGTCCGGTTGAGGCTAACAGAGTCAAACAGAAATTTCATGCCCCCTACCACTGCGAAGACAGCTCTCAGCATGAGTCTGTCCATGTTGATCACCTGATCAGCAGAAGAAGAGGAAACTTCATGTTGAGGAGCCCGAAAAGTTCTGGGGATGCTGAGCTTGGAAACAGGCAGGGAGGGGAGATGGTTAGTGACCATCACTCCTTCAAGGTCACTGTGTGTGATGGGAGCAGACATGCCATGGGATCTCAAGGGTGAGATGGGCTCTCTGAGTTGATGTTACAGGCAGATAGTTCCCAGTTCCAGTTAAACATTTGCTAAGAAGCAGAGGTCCAGTGACATGGTAGGGAGAGTGTTGTGGGCAGCATGGTGATGGAGGGAATGCAGACAAACATTCTGGAGAGGCTCTGAGATCAGATGGCCCTGGGTTTGGATCCCATTCAGATGTAGATATTGTTGTTGTTTAGTCACTAAGTCGTTTTGTGACCCCATGGACTGTAGCCCACTGGGTTCCTCTGTCCATGGGATTTCCCAGGCATGAATACTGGAGTGGATAGCCATTTCCATCTCCAGGGGATCTTCCTGATCCATGGATTGAACCTGTGTCTCTTGCATTGGCAGGCAGATTCTTTACCATTGAGCCACCAGGGAAGCCCGTAGATACACATACCTCAATTCTTAAAAAAAAAAAAAAAAAATTGACCTTCTTGGGAATTGGATTTGCTTGGGCCTGGGACACACACGACATGCTCAGTAAGAAATGAGACTGAACAGCAGCACATTTGCAGAAGCAGCGCAGCTGGTTCCAAGCTTCCGCTGACTCCTGGATAGGATTGGTGAGGTCAGACTCTGGGTGCCTGCCCTGAGAGGGGACCCAGATCTCCCACCTGATAGCCAGTCCACCTGTTTCACCGGCCCCTGGAGTTGTGCATCCAAGGCACCACCTCTCCCGGTTAAATGAAGGGTGGAGGTTCCTCATGTTCTCTCTCCTGTGCACAAATTCAGAAAGGGCAAACTAACCGGAAAATTAAGGTGACTGGTGGTGCTCGCAGGACAGCAGAGATGAAATGGATCTGACTGCACAGACAGGGAAGAGAAAATGAGCTCTGGGGCCTCCTCACCCCACTTTGATCATCGAAGAGGCTGTGAGGGTCACAGACAAGGAGCCCTTCTGTAATCAAACACCATTTTAAACTGATGGAACCCTTTTAATTGAGCTGCACTGAAATCTGCCAGGCTCCCTGGAATCAAGGGAGTGAGAAGTCGATTGTGGGAACTTGGGGAGGATGCAGGTCGTATTATTATCACTGGAGGCTGAACAAAGCCATCCTGAGCTCTGCTCTGTGATGATCACCACAGTTAATTAACACAGCTCCTTGAACTACTCTGTCCCAGGGAGAGGGAGAGGCCAGCAGGAGGAACAGGCTGGCAGTTAATAACCTGCTTCTCCCCCAGCTCCCACCCTAGCCCCAGGACTGAAGTCTCCCAGCCCTCAGGAACCCCAGGTTGGACTCCCCTGTTTTGGATTCCCTGCCCCTGGGTCCGTCCACCCCTCCTCCTTGTCCTGGGGCCAGAGGGTGGTGTCAGCTCCAGAGCAGGTGGGTGGATCTAAGAGGTGGAGCCCACCCCTGGGAACTTCTGTGCCAAGAAAGGTCACCAGCAAACGGTCCTCTCACCGGCATTTGTCCTGAGTACCTACCATGGGTTGAGCACTCAGGGGACCAAAAGGAGACATGCACTTTAGCTGAGTCCTGGTGGTCATAGGAGAGACAGATGCTGGAGGTAACCTGGCTGAGAGGGGAGCTCCCGGGTAGCGACCGCCGGGAGGAGAATGAAGGAGCTGGACTCTGTTGACTAAAAAATATAGTCACAACCTGAAAGTAGGCAGTTTATTTTATCTGGTGGGAATGCTTAGGACTCTGAGCCCAGGAGACAGTAGCTTGGAGTTTTCTCAGTAGCTCTCAGAAAACTGCTCCAAGGAGGCAGGAGGGGAAGTCAGGCTTTATACAAGTCTGCAACAAAGGGAGCCAACAGTCTGAACATAAAAAGTCAGGCATGAAGTTAAGGAATTTAGCATTTGTTGCAATGGAAGATGCAAGCCTCTGGGCTCACTAAATTCATTCTTTTCATCTGCACCTCAGCTTTCTGGGGCCAAATCCTCTTTCCTTGTTCACCTTGCTTCTGGCATTCCCCCAGCTCCTCAGTGGGGTAGCAGCATCCGGCAGTGTTGGGAGCCCTCATTCACTTTTGGAGGCCAGGAATCGCTGATGGCTGTGACATTTCTTGTTGATTAATATGGCAGAAGATATTTCCACTTCACAACTCCCAGGCCTGGGGTAGGACTAGGACCCAAGGAGGAGAAGTGGCAGCCGTGAGACAGCCGGGGACAGATTCCAGAAGTGGAAAAGGCAAGCACAGACATGTGGAGCGGGAGAAGTACTTAGTGTGCTTCAGGTGCAAAAGGCAGGGTGAGAGCGGACCAGGTCCGTGCTTCCCACAAGGCCTTGTGGGCAGGATAAGCAGTCTGACTTTTTATTCTAAGTGAAATGTTTGAAAATAGCCACAAAACAGTCCATTAATTGGCTTGGCTCACTCTGTGCATGCATTTATTTTGCTGTCCATTCATTCGCGTGCTCGCGCACTCATTATCACACGCCTATTATGTATGCATTCTGAGGTTTGTTTATCCCATTCCCTTCCCTATTGACTTTCAGTAATCACTTTTCAAAGGGGTGCTGGCGGCTTCTAGGTCAAGATAGCGCTGTGGCAGGGAGTGAGCACTAGAGGGCGCACACAGCACGCGCATGCCGCCATTCGCGCCGTGGCTCCGCGGGCGGCGCCGGGGAGAACAATCCCAGAGAATTCGGATCTCCTCGGCAGTTATTCATCCTGGTTCTTCCACTCCCTGCTGCATAGATGGGCCAACTGAGGCCCGCGGAATGGGCGTGGCTTGTACAGGGTTACTCGGCGCAGAAAGGGCTTAGCGGGCAGGGGAGGTGGGGGCTTTTGCGCAGAGCCGGGTAGCTTCAGGGTGAGGGCTAGGGTGCCCGGAGGCCAGGAGTAAGCGTGGCCAGGCTCGTTCCTGATGCCCGGCGGCACAGAGCCCATGGGTGGCTGTTCCAGCTGGGGTGCACCCCTCTGGAAGGAAGGGAATGGGGGAAGCCTTGGCGGCTCAGCCTGGGCCAGTCACGCAGACCGTGGAGCTGGCGGTGCGGGAGGCGGACCTGGGTCCTGAGGGTTGGAGGGCTTGCGCCGCCCGCATCCCTGCCCCTCACCTCCCACCCCGCGTGGCCCCAGGCGCACTGCCCTTCCTCTCTGGTCCACAGTGCTATCCCGGCTGAACAAACAGTGAGAACCAGAGAGGTCGGGTGATTTGCTCAAGTCTGCCCAGCGAGAAAGCAGCGGAAGGCTGAACCTTCTCAGCCCAGCAGCCAGAACTCAGCTCCCGGGCGGGTGGAGATGCGGCTGGAGTCAGATCCTGGGCTGGGCTCTGAGGAACAGTGACCTGGAACGGTGACAACGGCCAGCGTTTCCCGCAGGCCCACCCCTCCTGGAAATCCCTAGGTCCCTAGAGGTGGGGCCAGGAGAGTGGAGAGTGGCTGCCTGCTTTGGGGAGGTCTGAGGCGGGCGCGGGTGTGTGTCGGAGGGGGCGGGGGACCGGGGGGCGAAGCTGGGCTGAAGGGCTGGGGAGGCGCTGTGCCTGGTTTTTGTCCGCATACCCCTCTGTGACTTGGGTCTGGACATGCTGCCCTTTCGACTCCTGTAGGTTCTTCCGAAGTCCCGTCCCGGGAAACTGCAGGTCACCAGATTCGGAATTAAAAACATCAGGCGGCTGGTCCTTTTCCCCTGTAAACTCGGGCGCCGGGTATGGATGGAACCGGGCCATGTGGCCCTGGAGTGGGGTTCTCCTTGTGCTTCAGGGGTGCTGTTGAACCCAGATGGGCTCTGGGCCCAGTTTACCATCTACCCCTATCCCGCCCAATCTGAGCCTCATCTTTTTTTTTGTCAAACTCTACGCCTCCAGCCCCATGGCATCCCCGTGGTCCCCATGGGTGGCTTCTCCACCAGAATGGATTCTGCCGTGCTCCAGCGCTCACCACTCACTTGCCCACTTCTGTACCCTTGCTTACCCCTCCTGGAAACATCCCTCCCCTCCTGCCTGGGGCTGTTGATCTCCTCCCCTCCAGTGGAGATGGGGTGTGTAGTCAGAACTCTGAGGTCCTCTCCCATCCCCCACTGCCCTCCTCTTGCCCCAGTCACCGTGGCCCAGTCACTGCTGTTTGTTGACACCTTGCCTTGCACCTGTGCTGGGATCTGCTCCACCTCCTCAGTGTGTCATCTTCCACCTGATGATCTGCCTCATACACTCATACACGCTGGCCACAGCTTTCTTGGCCTCCTTGTCTCTGCAGACCATCGCTGGGAGTGTAGGCCCACCAGCCATGCCTGCATCCCTTTGGATCCTGGATATTACTGAGACTCTCCAACCCTTCCCTCAGCTCTCTGCCCCTCAGCCACTTTGTGACCTCAGCTCCCTCCTGCTCCACACCCACCCAGGCAGCACCCCTTTCTGTCTCCCAACCCAACTTAGAGTTCTCTGTGATCCATCCTTTCAGTGTTGCTTCCCTATCCCCATGGGTGCTCTCATCTCTGCTTTCCTCCAGCAAGTGTGGAAAAGCCCCATTCCTGGGGCAAGCCTACCTCCCCTCTGCCTTCTGCCAACCTGCTCCTGCACAACCGGGCACTGTGTCATAGGCGCCAGTGAATTCATCATCCCTGACTGCAGGTGGGGTTCCCCCTCTTCTCCTTGTTGCCACCTGGAACTTGGGTATGATGTCTGGAGCTCCTGCAGCCATCTTGGACCATTTGGCTACTAGAGAAGTTAAGACCCTATGCTAAGGAGAGTGGAGCAGAAAGGTAGGGGGCCTAGTCACAATGAAGCTTTGGACAATGCACCCCATGGACTTCACTTATGGGACAGGGGACAAATCCTCTGCCTTGTTAAAGCCACTGTTGTCAGATGGTTTTACTGGCAGCTGAGAGTGTGATCTGGGGCAGTGAGGGCATCCCTGGACCTGTGGCTGTGGGAGGCATGGTCAGGAGGTGTTTGGGGGACAGCTGGTGAGGGCCAGGGTGGAGGAGTGAGGGGCAGACCTCAGTGGTCTGAGCAGGGGTGGGAACTGCCTGAGAGAGCTGAGCCCAGAGTTTGACAGCACGAGAAGCTTGTGATAGGAAGCAGGGGAGCCCCTCCTCACCCACAGGGACCCCAGCACACGCTGGGGTCAGGGCAAAGGCAGTGGCTTCTGTGCAGGCAGGTTTGGAAAGTTGCTTCACCGTGGGGCCGGGGGCAGGGCACTTTGTGCTCAGCTGTGTCAGGGTAACTGCTCAGAAGCTGGTTCTGTTTCCTCTTGTTCCTCCCCCCAGCCCTAGACCCAAAGATGAAGGAGTCTCAGTCTCCTTTCGCATCGCAGGAGATGCTGTGAGGATGGAACAAGATAATGCCTATGGAACATCCATCACCTTACCGTGTCTGGCACCTTCCCCATCCCTCACGTGACCCTCAGAGAGAGTGTCTTACAGGAAAGATTGCATGAAGGACAGTGGCGTCTATAATGCTCATAGGCTTTGGGGACGTGCTGACCTGCCTCATGGTCCTGCCTCTTCTACTCACTCTCCCAGGGACCTTGACCAATTTCTTTTACTCTCTGATGTCGTTCCTCCATCTGTGAAAGTGAAAGTCGCTCAGTTGTGTCCAACTCTGCAATCCCATGGACTATACAGTCCATGGAATTCTCCAGGGCAGAACATTGGAGTGGGTAGCCTTTCCCTTCTCCAAGGGATCTTCCTAACCCAGGGATTGAAGCCTGGTCTCCTGCATTGCAGACAGATTCTTTACCAGCTGAACCACAAGGGAAGCCCAAGAATACTAGAGTGGGTAGCCTATCCCTTTTCCAGCAGATCTTCCCTATCCAGGAATTGAACCAGGGTTTCCTGCACTGCAGGCAGATTCTTTCCCAACTGAGCAATCAGGGAAGCCCCCATCTGTAATACAGGGCTAACAACTCAGAATATCTGTGCAGAGATTCAGTGAGCATCCTTTCCTGTGAATACTTCTCTTCTTAGTTGGCAGGGCAAGTGGAGGGGAGGGAAAGAAATAAAGGACAACAGTGGAATGGGAAAGACTAGAGATCTCTTCAAGAAAATTAAAAATACATTAGGGAACATTTCATGCAAAGACAGGCACAATAAAGAACAGAAATAGTATGGACCAAATAAGCAGAAGATATTAAGAAGAGTAGGCAAGAATACATAGAAGGACTATACAAAAAAGATCTTCATGACCCAGATAACCACAATAGTGTGATCACTCACCTAGAGCCAGATTTCCTGGAATGCAGAGTCAAGTGGACTTTGGACTTAGGAAGCATTACTATGAACAAAGCTAGTGGAGGTGATGGAATTCCAGTGGAGCTATTTCAAATCCTAAAAGATGATGCTGTAAAAGTGTTGCACTCAATATGCCAGCAAATTTGGAAAACTCAGCAGTGGCCACAGGACTGGAAAAGTTCAGTTTTCATTCCAGTTCCAAAGAAAGGCAAGGCAAAAGAATGCTCAAACTACCGCACAATTGCACTCATCTCACACGCTAGTAAAGTAATGCTCAAAATTCTCCAAGCCAGGCTTCAGCAGTATGTGAACCATGAACTTCCCAATGTTCAATCTGGATTTAAGAAAAGGCAGAGGAATCAGAGATCACATTGCGAACATCCAATGGATCATGGAAAAAGCAAGAGAGTTCCAGAAAAACATCCACTTCTGCTTCATTGACTGTGCCAAAGCCTTTGACTGTGTAGATCAAAACAAACTGTTGAAAATTCTTCAAGACATGGAAATACCAGACCACCTGACCTGCCTCCTGAGAAATCTGTATTCAGGTCAGTATGGAACTGTTAGAACTGGACATGGAACAACAGACTGGTTCCAGATAGGAAAAGGAGTACATCAAGACTGTATATTGTCACCCTGCTTATTTAACATATATGCAGAGTACATCATGAGACACGCTGGGCTGGATGAAGCACAAGCTGAAATCAAGGTTGCCGGGAGAAATATCAATAACCTCAGATATGCAGATGACACCACCCTTATGGCAGAAAGTGAAGAAGAACTAAAGAGCCTCTTGATGAAAATGAAAGAGGAGAGTGAAAAAGTCGGCTTAAAACTGAACATTCAGAAAATTAAGATCATGACATCTAGTCCCATCACTTCATGGCAAAAAGATGGAGAAACAATGGAAACAGTGTCAGACTTTATTTTGGGGGCCTCCAAAATTACTGCAGATGGTGACTGCAGCCATAAAATTAAAAGATGCTTGCTCCTTGAAAGAAAAGCTATGACACACCCAGACAGCATGTTAAAAAGCAGAGACATTACTTTGCCAATAAAGGTCCATCTAGTCAAAGCTATGGTTTTTCCAGTAGTTGTGTATGGATGTGAGAGTGTATGGAAAGCTGAGCACTGAGGAGTTGATGCTTTTGACCTGTGGTGTTGGAGAAGACTCTTGAGAGTCTCTTAGACTGCAAGGAGGTCCAACCAGTCCATCCTAAAGGAGATCAGTCCTGAATATTCATTGGAAGGACTGATGCTGAAACTGAAACCCCAATATTTTGGCCACCTGATGTGAAGAGCTGACTCATTTGAAAAGACGCTGATGCTGCGAAAGATTGAAGGCGGGAGGAGAAGGGGACAACAGAGGATGAGATGGTTGGATGGCATCACCAACTCAGTGGACATGAGTTTGAGTAAGCTCCAAAAGTTGTTGGTGATGGACAGGGAAGCCTGGCATGCTGCAGTCCATGGGGATGCAAAGTGTCAGACATTGAGCAACTGAACTGAGGCCTGACACATTGGCTGCTCAACCACCCGCCTCCCCTCTGCCAGACACCATGTAAACTCGCCAGTATCTGCTTGTAAACAGGCTGATGGCCCAAACTTTGAAATGGCTGATGAGGAATTTTTCAAGGGAATTCTGTATAATTCATCTTTGGAATTAGGAGTCCTCAACATAGAGTAAGAACTGTTCCAAAAATAATCATGCTTTGTGGATGCCCCACACTTGTAGAGTCTATAGAATAAAGATACAAAGAATGGGGTTGAACCACCTGGTTATGTTGATGGTTAGGGTTAGGGTTATGGAAGGCCTGGGGGCATGAAGTGGATAGAGCTGGCCATCGAGAGGGTCAGTGTGAGCATGTCCCCAACCTCGAGATGCCAAAATCGTAAAGAAGAAGCTGGCTGCCCTTTATGACCTCTTCCACCTAAAACAGAAGGGCTGGGGGAGATAAGATGCCTGTAAGGCCCTGTTTCCATCAGCTGAGGCACCAGGATGGTAATGTCCTGCTTCTTTGCTTGACCCCTGCTGGTCCTGTGAGCAGGGCATGGTCAGATGGAGGCTGTGGCTTTAGCAAGCATGGCTCCCTTTGGAAACAGATTCCCAGCTGGGCCAGGTCTGAGCCCACGTCTGAGGCTGAGTCTGTGCTTTGTCCCTGAATGCTACCTGTGCTGCTGCCCTTGGAAGAGGGTGTAGGGCCTCCAGGACCACCACCCCATGGGCATCTCCAGGACTGCTGGCCCCTGGGCAGGACACTTCCCTTCCAGGAAGGAGCCCCGACTACCCCAGAACCAATTCCACCCTTGTTTAGAAGGGAAAGCATCTTCCCTTTTGGCTCAGATGGTAAACATCCCACCTGCAATGCAGGAGACGCAGGTTTCATTCCTGGATTAGGAAGATCTCCTGGAGAAGGGAATGGCAACCCACTCCAGTATTCTTGCCTGGAGAATCCCGGACAGAGGAGCCATGGACAGAGGAGCCTGGTGGGCTACAGTCTATAGGGTCGCAAAGATTCGGACACAACTGAGCGACTATCAGTTTAGAAGGGGAATGTGCTCATTACTGGAACCCAGTTGAGAGGGGTGGGGAAAGAGTCATAGAGGTGCAGCAACAGCTGTGAAGGGAAATCTTTTCACTCAATTTGCCATAGAATAGTCATCCTCTGTGCTAAGGTGATGCCAGGAGAGGTGGTGACGTTGCATGGTGACTGTGGAGTGGCTGGCCCACTGTCTCCTAAATCAGGGCTGGTTGACACAGGTGTGGTTTTGGTCTCCAGAGTCCATCATGCCCCATCTGTGTGTAAGCTGCTGAATCTCAGTTTCCGCTTCCAGGGCCTAGTTGCTGCCTGGCTGCCCAGGACTCCTTAGGGAATCCACGACAACCTCAGAGTGGAGCAGGATCTCAGATGCCTAGGGCAGTTCTGGGTACTCAGTGCCTGGACTCTTTCCTAAGGCGGTTGCATCAGGGAGTGGGAGGATCCACGCCAGCCAGGACAGTGAGACATTGCAGGTTCTGCAGCCACGGAAGCATGCAGGCAGTGGCACGGGAAGAGTTTTCCAGAAACCAAAGCCCATTTCTTTGAGTACAGAGGCACGTCTCTGCCTGTGTGTTTCTGCCTGCCTGTGGCTGTCTGCCCACATTGATGTTGAATGGAAGTGGGTGGTGATATTTTGACATGGTAACAAATGTAGCTTTCATTCTTGGTAATCTTTCTTTTAGAATTTAGAACACTCTCCTCCCATCTCAGCTCTTGACATTGAAGAGGGTTGGACCCACTTACCTACTGTGGAAAAAGAAGCAACAATGGACAAATGAAAAAGATACTTGGCTGCAGGCTCCTGGGGTGAAGGGGCAGCAGCCACGTCAGATAAACGTGGCACTGCAGGGATAGGAAGATCTTGGTCTTCTTCCTGAGCCTGGGCAGGTAGAGGGGGCTTAAGTGAGTGAGTGAAGTTTGCTCAGTCATATCCGACTCTTTGCAAGCCCATGGACAACACAGTCCATGGAATTCTCCAGGCCAGAACACTGGAGTGCCTTTCCCTTGTCCAAGGGATCTTCCCAACCCAGGGATCAAACCCAGGTCTCCCGCACTACAGGCGGATTCTTTAACAGCTTGCTGCTGCTGCTGCTGCTAAGTCGCTTCAATTGTGTCTGACTCTGCGACCCCATAGATGGCAGCCCACCAGGCTCCCCCGTCCCTGAGATTCTCCAGGCAAGAATACTGGAGTGGGTTGCCATTTCTTTCTCCAATGGATGAAAGTCAAAAGTGAAAGTGAAGTCTCTCAGGTGTGTCTGACTCCTAGCGACCCCATGGATTGCAGCCTACCAGGCTCCTCCGTCCTTGGGATTTTCCAGGCAAGAGTACTGGAGTGGGTTGCCATTGCCTTCTCTGCTTTACCAGCTTGGGAGGCAGTGAATCCCTCTAAGCCCCCTCCTTCCCACCTTCCCTCAGCCTGATACATAGAGTAGACCTGGTCACAGAAGGGTCTAGGCTGAGAGGGCCTGGGAAATCCATGGGATGTTCCAGAATGGGGCAGAAGGAGCCAAGAAGGGGTACCCACTGGATGGGGAGAAGATGTTCTAGAGAGGGGAGCCTGGAGCCTGGGTGGGAAAGCACCTTCTCATTCCGGTAGAAAAGAGACAGGCTGGGTGCTTGTCAGCTCAGCAGCTGTCAGCATCTCTGAGGGCCACAGTCTGGGACCAGACACCATCCACTCAGGCCTGGGTGGGATTTATTAATTTTCAGAGCTCAGACACTGCCCTGGTGAGCAACAGAGAAAGCACACTGGGGAGAAAAAGCCTCATATACATAAAATACATATGATTAGTCTTTTCTGGAATTGACAGGATGGAGACTTGAGACAGAAATTATATTCAGTTATAGAAACGGTTGGAAGATATGTACTTATTTTTATTTAATTATTTGCAATTATATATATGTATGAATGCATGCTGCTGCTGCTAATTCGCTTCAGTCATGTCTGACTCTGTGCGACCCCATTGATGGCAGCCCACCAGGCTCCCCCATCCCTGGGATTCTCCAGGCAAGAACACTGGAGTGGGTTGCCATTTCCTTCTCCAATGGATGAAAGTCAAAAGTGAAAGGGAAGTTGCTCAGTCGTGTCCGCCGACTCTTCGCGACCCCATGGATTGCAGCCCACCAGGCTCCTCCATCCATGGGACTTTCCAGGCAAGAGTACTGGAGTGGGGTGGTATGAATGTGTATATATATATATATATATATATATATATATACACACACATATATGTATACTTTCCAGATTCTTCAGGCAAAAATACTGGAGTGGGTTGCCATGTCCTCCTCCAGAGGCTCTTTTCAAATGAAGGATTGAACCCAACTTTCTCACATCTCTTGCATTGAGAAGTGGATTCTTTGCCACTAGTGCCCACCTGGGAAGTTGTATATATAGACCAGTTATATGTAAATAAAATTATTTTCTAGTTTTGTATATGTATTCAGATTTTTTTTTCATTATAGGTAATTACAAGATATTGAGCAGAGTTCCCTGTGCTATACAGTAGGTCCTTGTTGGTTACTACTACTAAGTCGCTTCAGTCGTGTCCAACTCTGTGCGACCCCATAGACGGCAGCCCACCAGGCTCCCCCGTCCCTGGGATTCTCAAGGCAAGAACGCTGGAGTGGGTTGCCATTTCCTTCTCCAATGTAAAATGAAAGTGAAGTGAAAGTGAAGTCGCTCACTCATGTCCGACCCTCAGTGACCCCATGGACTGCAGCCCTCCAGGCTCCTCCATCTATGGGACTTTACAGGCAAGAGTACTGGAGTGGGGTGCCACTGCCTTGTTGGTTACCTATTTTATATATAGTAGGCACTAGGCACTCTGTGTCCCTAGGAGGTCAGAGTAGACTTTTCTTTACCCCTCACCCCCAGTTTTGCACCCTGGCAGCTCAGTGAGCACTGCTTAGCTTCACCAGGAGTCTAGCCTTCACCATAGGTTGTATGTTGAAGATCTTTAAATACAAGCAGTGTTTGACATTAGGAATTTTTTTTTTTTTTCTTTTCAGGCAAGACTCTACTGAGGTCCCTACTGCAGCAGGTAGGAGCAAGAAGCAGCAGGTTCCCTTGCTCACTCACTGGCTGAGTGGGGGCAAGCTGGCTCCTTCTATGGGGTTAGGATAGGGGTGTGTCCAGGGTTGGGGCTGGAGGGGTGGCTTAGGTGATTTGCCCACAGCTCTGGTGGTGTTGAGTGCAGGGGGCATGCACAGTACCCTGTTTTTGCTCCCAACATCCTGTTTTTGCTCCAGGCTCTTCAGAAGTGGCAGTTGGATTTTTTGGTCTCGTTATCTTTGGTCCAAAATTTGCCTCAACTGGGCATGCATGCAATTATTTTTATTTTCTACCTTGTTTTACATACATGCACCCTTACCAAGTGTAATAATACTCTTTTATGGAAATTTTAAAAAATGCATTGCATTCTTCTTAGTTCAGTGAACACGATTTGACCCAACAGGACTGACTGTTCCCTGATGCCAGGCCCACTACTCCTTCTTCAGATGACACTTCTTGTGGCTGTCAGCTGACCAGCTCTGTTAGGATGGAGGAGGGCAGAGGTTATGGAAGCCCAGTAGTGGCCTCAGAATGATTGGCTCCTCCAAGTCTGCATTTGAGGGCGGGGCCTGTCACACCCTCAGCCTCGGTCTGTTCTCTGCTGCCCATCATCCATCTCTTGGACTTGCTGTGCAGCTGCAGGGGTGGGTGGCCACGATGCCTGGTGCAGAATGAATGTTCAGTGGAGGGTACCTGGTTTAATTATTATTTATTGTTGCCCAAAAATAAACAAAGGTAGTCAGAGGAAACAAATTAAGAAAATACCTTCAAGTTTAAAAGAGAGAGATTATGAAAACAATTGAGAGGATAAAATAGTGTTTAGCTATGTTTCTCTGTTTTATACAGTATTGGCCAACTCCATGCTAAGATGAAAATGTCAATATTATTTACATTTTGTCCTGTATATCCTCTTGTACCTTTCTGTTACTTATTTTTAATATTATCACGACATACAATATTCTTATTCAGTAAGCAAAATTCCTATAGTTGTTGAGTGTTGCCTGTAGATGTAAACAGATTCATTGCTGACCTCCAGATTTTAAATAATTTTTCCATTTCCAAATTCTTTATTTATTTTTCTATATTATTATTCTTTTTGATGGAAATATAGTTGATGTACAATACTATATGTTATTTGTTGTTTAGTCATTCAGCCGTGTTGGACTCTTTGCAGTCCCGTGGATTGCAGCATGCCAGGCTTCCCTGTCCTTCACCATCTCCTGGAGCTTGCTCAGACTCATGTTCATTGAGTTGGTGATGACATCCAACCATCTTGTCCACTGTCATCCCCTTCTCCTTCTGCCTTCTATCTTTCCCAGCATCAGGGTCTTTTCCAATAAGTTGGCTCTTTGCATCAGTTTCCCAAAGTACTGGAGTTTCAGCTTCAGCATCAGTCCTTCCAATGAACATCCAGGACTGATCTCCTTTAGGATGGACTGGTTGGATGTCCTTGCAGTCCAAAGGACTCTCAAGAGTCTTCTCCAACACCACAGTTCAAAAGCACCAATTCTTTGGTGCTCAGCCTTCTTTATGGTCCACATCTATTCATGACTACTGGAAAAACCATAGCTTTGGGTATATGGACCTTTGTTGGCAAAGTAATGTCTCTGCTTTTTAATATACTGTCTAGGTTTGTCATAGCTTTTCTTCCAAAGAGCAAGTGTCTTTTAATTTCATGGCTGCAGTTTCACCATCTGCAGTGATTTTGGAGCCCAGGAAAATAAAGTCTGTCATTGTTTCCATTGTTTCCCCATCTATTTGCCATGAAGTGATGGGACTGGATACTATGATCTTCATTTTTTGAATGTTGAGTTTTAAGCCAGCCTTTTCACTCTCCTCTTTCTCCTTCATCAAGAGGCTCTTTAATTCCTCTTCTCTTTCTGCAATAGGGTGATGTCATCTGCATATCTGAGGTTATTGATATTTCTCCTGGCAATCTGATTTCAGCTTGTGCTTCATCCAGCCAGACATTTTGTATGATGTACTCTACATAGAAGTTAAATAAGCAGAATGACAATATGTAGCTTTGACATACTCCTTTCCCAATTTTGACCCAGTCCGTTGTTCCATGTGATGTACAATATTGTTTGTTATAGATGTACAGTATAATGATTCACAATTTTAAAGGTTATAACCCATATATTTCCCATGTTGTACAATACATCCTTATAGCTTATTTTATACACAATAGTATGTACCTCTTCATCCCCTACCCCTGTATTGCCCTTCCTCCTTCCCTCTTTCCACAGGGTAGCCACTAGTTTGTTCTGAGTCTGTTTCTTTTCTGTTAATATTTTCTAGTTTGTTGAATTTTATAGATTCCACATGGAAGTTATATCATACTGTATTTATCTTTCTCTGCCTGATGTATTTCACTTGGCATAATGCCCTTAATGGTTCCCTGGTGGCAATGTGGGAGTCCTGGCTTTGATCCCTGAGTTGAGAAGATCCCCTGGAGGAGGGTATGGCAACCCACTTCAGTATTCTTGGCAGGAGAATCTCCATGGACAGAGGAGCCTGGCGGGCTAGTCTACGGGAGTAGCAAAGAGTTGGACACAACTGAGTGACTAAGCACACACGATGCCTTTAAGTCCATCCATATTGTTGCACATGGCAGGATTTCATTCTTTCTATGGCTGAGTAATATTCTATTGTGTATGTGTAATGTGTGTGTGTATAGCATCTTCTTTACCCATTCATCTGTTGATGGACACTTAGGTTGCTTCCATATCTTGGCTATTTTGAATAATACTGTTGTGAACACTGGGTCCAGATTCTTTAATTCTCTGCCTTAATTGTCCAGATTTTTTGTGAAATGTTTTCTTGAATAAAGATTTTTGGATTTAATAATCTCTGAGGTTATCATGATTGCATATATTAACCTATTTCCTAAGTGATTTAAAAAGATGTCTTGGCTTTTAACCCTATGTGATATCTTGGCTGAGTAGCCTACGCTTTTTTATTTCAGGACTTGTAGATGTTGCTCTGTTAACTTGACATTACTGTTACCATGGAGAAATTTGATACCAGATGTATATTTTTTATCTTTCTAGATTATTTATTGTCTGTCAGGATGCTTGAAAAATTCTTTCTTTTTTCCTTTTAGTTGTAATAGTTAACTAGAATATAAGATATTTCAACATTTTGTGCTTTGTTTATATTTCCTGGGTTAAAATGTGCTTTTTTAATATGTAGATTATTTTCCCCCTGAATTTCAGAGACTGTTTTGGAATAATTACATGGTCCATATTTTGGGAAGTGTTTTGATTGCTTTTGTCTTTTCCCTCATGATTATTTCTTTTGTTATCTTTCTGCTTTTCATCTGTTTTCACTATCCAGTTGCTTAACCTCCCTGAGCTGCATTATAGTCAGGATGGTGTGCTTGTTTCATAGGAAAGTTTCTAGAAATAAAAATCTTAATATAGGTAGAGCTCTTAAAACCATGCTCGGCCCCGAGCAAGTCATATGCAGATGACACTGATTATTATGTTTATAAATTTTTGTTTGATATTATTATTGTTCATCATAATGGAGTTGTTTACTCTTGAAATCAGACAGCTGCATGTTAGCTGTGTGACCTTGGACAAGATGCTAAACCTCTCTGTGCCTAATTTTCCTTCTTTGGTAAGCAGAAGTAATAGTTGTCTTTATCTCATATGACTGTAATGAAGATAAAGAGTTGATTTTGATAAAGGGTTTAGAACAGTGTTGGCACATAGAAATAGTTTGTGTGTTGTTAAATAAATATCTTCTCAAGCTTTTCCTGCAAATGAGCAATTAAAATCAGTGGTTTTATTCATTTCTCAGGGTTTCTAATGTACTATTAATTTTGTAATGATGTTGTTTTGTTGTTAACTTACTTTTGTATGTCTACTTTCCCTTTTTAAATTTTATCCTCTTTGTGAGTCCTCTTGTTTTATGCTTTAGGCCCTTTACAGTTGTTCTTAAAGTAGTTGCTATCAGCGGTTTAGTGATGCAGTTTCTGCCAGCCAATTCAGCTGGAAACCTGTTCTTTTTTTATCATTGCCTATCTGGCAATCTTTAAAAGCTCAGTACATTATCCAACCTACAGAGTAAGCCAGGAAAGTGCCTCTGAACTTAAATAAGGGCTTTACAATGTGGCTAATATATGCTGTTTCCTTCTTCCCACCTGACTGAAGGAAGCAAAACAGTCTCCCCAAAACTGAGTTGGTTCTAACACACTCCCATGCTTGCAGAGAAATATAAATTCTCTCAACTGTCTTATAGGCTTGAGAACAGCAAGGGTCAGGTTGGCTAATTTTAATTATATTCACTTAGCATGTCTTGAAGCCCATAAATCTAAATGCCAATAAATTAATATATCATGCTGAAGGCCTTCCAGCCACAGCATTAAATCAACTATGCAGGGAGTGCTGTGTGGAACAGGGCAAACTCCCAGAAGCTTGAGTATTTCAATTTCACTGTATTAATCTGTCATTAAAGGGGCCCTCAAGTCCCAGTGTCCATGTGTGTGACCGTGAGCAATGGTAATTCGCTAAGTATGAATTCAGCCCATTGTACCCTTGGCTTTTACACAGCTGTCCACCCACCAGTACCCCTGAGGGTGGATGCCAAGTTTTCCCTATCCAGGGGCATCATGCTTTCAGAGATGAGGTGATCCTTTTGTTGTAGGAGTGATATATTACATTGAATTAAGAGTTTGATCAGGCCTGGGATTAAGGTGTGGCAGGTAAGGAGCCAAATCTTGTCTATACCGCTTGCACTTTGTCCACTAAAAAAGATGTACAACTTGAGAATTGTGAGTTAAGCTTTATTTGGGGCAAAATGAGGATAGCTCTGAGAGACTGACTGCTCCAAAGCAGCAGTGGGGAAAGTCAATATATAAGGTTTTGGTGAAGGGGGAGTTTAATACCATGAAGCACTCAATTTACATAGGTTTTTTTGTTAGTCATGAGGGTCTGATGTCACCAGGAAGTGATTTAGTGCTTCTCTAGATATGAGACTTCCCTGGTGGCTCAGACCATAAACATCTGCTTGCAATGCAGGAGACCCGGGTTCGACCGCTGGGTTGGGAAGATCCCCCAGAGAAGGAAATAGCAACCCACTTCAGTACTCTCACCTGGAAAATCCCATGGACAGAGGAGCCTGGTAGCTACAGTCCATGGGGTTGCAAAGAGTCGGACACAACTGAGCGACTTCACTTTCACTTTTCACTTTCAGATATGAGGAGATACAAGGATTGAGATCATAAAATCTGTTCCTAAAAACATCCAACTATCTAAAGACCTGTCCCACCAGATTCCCTGGAGCACAGAGTGCCTCACTCTACCCTGCACTCCCTCAGGGGTTGGTGAAGGGCACCAGCGATAGCAGCAATCTCAGTAGAGGCAGATGGCAAATGCCTTCCTGTTCAGTCACTGGCAATTCTCTTGGTAAGTGGCAATTTGTACTTGAAAACTTGATGATGGAATCCTACTGTGTACACCCTACTTCACAGTTTGGTGAGTCAGACAACACCCAGGCTGTGATGGGCAGCTTAGGTCAGATGGTAGTTTGGTGGCCCAGTTAAGCATTGAGTCTCCACTAAGACTCAGTAGTGGTCCAAAAGCCATTACTCGAAAGGAGAATAGTTATCCATAGGTGATGGCAGAGCCTTACTCCACAATCTTAAAGGCCTAATCTGTGATTCACATAAAGGGTCCTAACAAAGTCTCCAAACAGCATCTCTATCCACCAGTGACACTCTAGCACGATTGACTCACTGGGTTATGTGGCCCAAATATCAGAGCAGCTTGCCCAGCAGCTGGACCTGTTGCAGCGCCTTCTTTGTACAAAACTTCACTCAAAACAAGCAGCCTTGGGGTCACTGAACTAGAGTAACATACCTTTGTTGCCTCCAAAATCCAAAGAGGTCCCTCGAGGTATGGCACCTTTTCTTTGTTAGTAGGGGCATTGGATGCAACAGTGTATCCCCTCACTTTAGAAGGGACAGCTCACCATGCCCTCAATCATTGCACCCCTACATCTGTTATTGAAGTGGACAGACCCTGAATTTTCATGGGATTTATTTATCGCTCTCTAGCATATAAGTGTTTTACCAATGTGTCTGGATTGGTTTCTACATCTTGCTCATTGGATCCAGTCAGCAAATGTCATCAGTGTAATAGACCAGTGTGTCCTATGGAAGAGAAAGACGATCAGGGTCCCTGGGACTAAATTGTAATGTAGGGCTGGAGAGTTGTTACATCCTTACTATTGCGGGCAGGAATCCCTCAGAGGAAACAGAGTAGCCATCATGGTCAACAAAAGAGTCCGAAATGCAGTACTTGGATGCAATCTCAAAAACAACAGAATGATCTCTGTTTATCTCCAAGGCAAATCATTCAATATCACAGTTATCCAAGTCTATGCCCCAACCAGTAATGCTGAAGAAACTGAAGTTGAATGGTTTTATGAAGACCTACAAGACTTTTTAGAACTAACACCCCAAAAAGATGTCCTTTTCAATACAGGGTACTGGAATGCAAAAGTAGGAAGTCAAGAAACATCTGGAGTAACAGGCAAATTTGGCCTTGGAATGCGGAATGAAGCAGGGCAAAGACTAATAGAGTTTTGCCAATAAAATGCACTAGTCATAGCAAACACCCTCTTCCAACAACACAAGAGAAGACTCTGCACATGGACATCACCAGATGGTCAACACCAAAATCAGATTGATTATCTTTTTTTGCAGCCAAAGAAGGAGAAGCTCTATAGAGTCAACAAAAACAAGACCAGGAGCTGACTGTGGCTCAGATCATGAACTCCTTATTACCAAATTCAGGCTCAAATTGAAGAAAGTAGGGAAAACCGCTAGACCATTCAGGTATGACCTCAATCAAATCCCTTATGATTACACAGTGGAAGTGAGAAATAGATTTAAGAGCCTAGATCTGATAGATAGAGTGCCTGATGATCTATGGAATGAGGTTCGTGACATTGTACAGGAGACAGGGATCAAGACCATCCCCATGGAAAAAAAATGAAAAAAAGCAAAATGGCTATCTGGGGTGGCCTTACAAATAGCTGTGAAAAGAAGAGAGGCGAAAAGCAAAGGAGAAAAGGAAAGATATAAGCACCTGAATGCAGAGTTCCAAAGAATAGCAAGAAGAGATAAGAAAGCCTTCTTCAGCAATCAATGCAAAGAAATAGAGGAAAAGAACAGAATGGGAAAGACTAGAGATCTCTTCAAGAAAATTAGAGATACCAAGGGAACATTTCATACAAAGATGGGCTCAATAAAGGACAGAAATGGTCTGGACCTAACAGAAGCAGAAAATATTAAGAAGAGGTGGCAAGAATACATGGAAGAACTGTACAAAAAGATCTTCACCACCCAGATAATCATGATGATGTGATCACTAATCAAGAGCCAGACATCTTGGAAAGTGAAGTCAAGTGGGCCTTAGCTTATGAACAAAGCTAGTGGAGGTGATGGAATTCCAGTTGAGCTATTTCAAATCCTGAAAGATGATGATGTGAAAGTGCTGCACTCAATATGCCAGCAAATTTGGAAAACTCAGCAGTGGTCACAGGACTGGAAAAGGTCAGTTTTCATTCTAATTCCAAAGAAAGGCAATGCCAAAGAATGCTCAAACTACTGCACAATTGCACTCATCTCACATGCTAGTAAAGTAATGCTCAAAATTCTCCAAGCCAGACTTCAACAATATGTGAACTGTGAACTCCCTGATGTTCAAGCTGGTTTTAGAAAAGGCAGAGGAACCAGAGATCAAATTGCCAACATCCGCTGGATCATGGAAAAAGCAAGAGAGTTCCAGAAAAACATCTATTTCTGCTTTATTGACTATGAGAAAGCCTTTGACTGTGTGGATCACAATAAACTGTGGAAAATTCTGAAAGAGATCGGAATACCAGACCACCTGACCTGCCTCTTGAGAAATCTGTATGCAGGTCAGGAAGCAACAGTTAGAACTGGACATGGAGCAACAGACTGGTTCCAAATAGGAAAAGGAGTATGTCAAGGCTGTATATTGTCACCCTGCTTATTTAACTTATATGCAGAGTACATCATGAGAAACTCTGGACTGGAAGAAACACAAGCTGGAAAAAAGATTGCTGGGAGAAATATCAATAACCTCAGATATGCAGATGACACCACCCTTATGGCAGAAAGTGAAGAGGAGCTAAAAAGCCTCTTGATGACAGTGAAAGAGGAGAGTGAAAAAGTTGGCTTAAAGCTCAACATTCAGAAAATGAAGATCATGGAATCCGGTCCCATCACTTCATGGGAAATAGATGGGGAAACAGTGTCAGACTCTATTTTGGGGGGCTCCAAAATCACTGCAAATGGTGACTGCAGCCATGAAATTAAAGAACGTTTACTCCTTGGAAGAAAAGTTATGACCAACCTAGATAGCATATTCAAAAGCATAGACATTACTTTGCCGACTTAAGGTCCGTCTAGTCAAGGCTATGGTTTTTCCAGTGGTCATGTATGGATGTGAGAGTTGGACTGTGAAGAAGGCTGAGCGCTGAAGAACTGATGCGTTTGAACTGTGGTGTTGGAGAAGACTCTTGAGAGTCCCTTGGACTGCAAGGAGATCCAACCAGTCCATTCTAAAGGAGATCAGCCCTGGGTGTTCTTTGGAAGGAATGATGCTAAAGCTGAAACTCCAGTACATTGGCCACCTCATGTGAAGAGTTGACTCATTGGAAAAGACTCTGATGCTGGGAGGGATTGGTGGCAGGAGGAGAATGGGACAACCAAGGATGAGATGGCTGGATGGCATCACTGACTCTATGGACTTGAGTCTGAGTGAATTCCGGGAGATGGTGATGGACAGGGAGGCCTGGTGTGCTGTGATTCATGGGGTCGCAAAGAGTTGGACACAACTGAGCGACTGAACTGAACTGAACTGAACTGAGGTGGGACAGTGAAGGTGTATTTCTGGCGTTGCCAGCTGAAAGCAAACTACATCTGGTGGTCTTCATTATCAGGGATGTAGAAAAAAGCACTTTGCAAAGCAATGGTTGCATACCAGGAACCAGGAGATGAGCTAATTTGCTCAAGCAACAAAACCACATCTGGTTCAACAGATGAAGTTAGAGTCACCCACCTGGCTAAGCTTGTGATAATCCACCGTCATTCTCTAAGGTCCATCTGCCCTCTGCCTAGGCCTCATGGGAGAGCTGGATGGGAATTTGGTGGGAATCATCACCCTCCGTGTACTTCAAGTCCTTGGCTGTGGCACTAATCTCTGCAATCCCTTGAGGCCTATCAAGGCATGTGGCATTGCTTTTGGTGTACTGTTTTCCTGGATAGAGGCAGTTTTAGTGGCTTCCATTTGGTCTTCCCAATAATTAAAGACCTTACAAGGAGATCCAACCAGTCCATCCTAAAGGAAATCAGTCCTGAATACTCATTGCAGGGACTGATGTTGAAGCTGAAACTCCAATACTTTGACCATCTGATGCAAAGAGCTGACTCTTTGGAAAAGACCCTGATGCTGTGAAAGATTGAAGGCAGGAGGGGAAGGGGATGACAGAGGATGAGATGGCTGGATGGCATCACCGACTCAATAGACATGAGTTTGAGTGGACTCCGGAAGTTGATGATGGACGGAGAGGCCTGATGTGCTGCAATTCATGGGGTCACAAAGAGTCAGACACGACTGAGCGACTGAACTGAACTACTCCATGGATCAGGGAATCAATTTGGAAATCCTGTCAGATCCTGGGTATGTCTGCTCCGATTATGCATTCTGGAATTGGGAAAGTAACCAGAGGACAAGGTTGTAGGCCCACCAGGCTCCTTGTAAGGTGAACCTGAGCAGTTCAGGGCTTGGCACTTAGCCAAGATCCAGTATTTGCTTGACCTCCATAAGTGGTTACTCTGCTGGTGACCCAGAGCAACGTTTTGGGTCTTCTAGAATGAGTGTTAGGTTAGAACCAGTGTCCAATAAACTCCCAAAGTCTGATTATTTCACTTTCTCCAGTTCACAGTCACCCTGGTAAGTGGCCATGGGTTCCTTTAGGGCAGGCTGAGAGAGAGAACAGTATTAATTTTTGGCAGGATAGAGGAATCCTTCCTCAAGAGCACTCAGATTCTCCTTCATTTGAGGGGTTCTGAGTCTGTTACCTGACATATCTGGGAATTGGTTGATTGGTGGGGGACTTTCTGCTTGGGTCATTCAAGGCAGACTTTGTTTAGTAGACCTAGAGTTATTTTTTTATTTTTATTTTTATGGACACATATTCTATTCTTTAAGATTAAATGCTGTGATAGACCTCGGAAGGGCAATAGCTGCAGAGACAATAATTCTGCCAGTGACAGGCGGCCGTTTAGCTGTTGTCCCTCTTTGAACCCGTTCACTTTTTGAAAAAAAATTTTATTGGCATATAGTTGATTTCCCGAGTCTTATGCTCACACAGATCAGGTCAGAATTTAGCAGGCTTCCCATCTGCTTCTTTTTTAGGGACACCATGATCATAGATCTCTGTGAGTTAGACCTTTCTGATCACTGCTTTGCATCGGCTGTCCATGGTGGTCACTAGCTGGGTATCAGAGGCTGTCCATGATCTGGCCTCCAACCTGCCTCTCAGTTTCCTTCTCTTCTTGCTCTGAGCTCTGGGCTCCACCCACACTGCAAAGCATGTGCCCTTCTTTCTCCCCCATTCATTTCAAGGTGCTGCCCTCTCTGTCCACCACTCTGTGATTCCACTGTGACCCTCAGACCTCTCGTACATTCCTCTGACCCTATACCTGACCCCAATGTTTGGTGCTTGCCTGTCTTCTTGCCTCTTCCCCAGTAGGCTGGGAAGTTCCCAAGGATTCATCATTGCATCTCCATACAGTCCCCAGCTTGGCACTCAGCCAGCTGTTGGCAAATGCTTCTTCAACAGAAGTCCTGATTTAAATTCTGGTGCCCAGGTGTCACCTGATCCCTCTCTGACTGACCTGTCCAGGTGAGAGGTGCAGACATTTCAGCGCATCCTCATGTGTTTAACTGAAACATAAAAGGCATATCCCCAAATTTCACTGAAGACTCTTTCTGTTCTGCATATGCAGTTGGTGGTGCTGGGGACTTGGCATACTCTGCACAATTTCTTCTTGTTGTTGTTGCTTTTGACAGCCTTTCCTGTCTGTCAACATGATTCCCTATAAATTGTTTTAATTTTTAAGGCATTTCACACTATATGAGGCTGGCAGGAGCATGGGGAGGGGAGGGGAGTGGAGGTGGGAAGGCCAAGCTCTGAGGCTTGTAAGACTGCTTGTGTTCAAATAGAATACTGGGAAGTGGCTGCCCCCTGGGCTAGGGCCTGAGATTAGCACTGGGCAGGAGCTGTAGTTAGAGGCAAGAAGTTGGCATTCCTGGGCTTTACCACTGCCCCCAGCTCCCAGTTCTGCATCCCTGGAAATTCCTGTGTCAAGCAGTGAATTATTCAACAGGACAAGGCAGGCAAACAAAGAGGAGAAAGTATTCACCTTAGCCCCAGCATGCAAGCATGCAGGTGAGCAGAGACTCCACAGTGGCAAGAAGCAGACACTTAGTGCAGAAACAAAAATATTTACAATGCAAATGATTATTAACCAGCCATATCCACCAGAAGCAAAAAAAATCAATGCACATTTTCCCTACTACTTTTGTTAGCCTACTGGTTTATTTATCTGTCTATCCTCATTGGGGTCCACTCTTGCAGCATATGTATTTGTTTGTTTGCTCTTTGAGATTCTGTGATTTGCTGTTATTTTTAAGGTTACATGTTGCATGTCATTTCACAAAAACTCATGGGACTTTATTTATGTATTTGCCCAGAAATTAAACTTTATAATATTCATTTATCTTACGAAGAAGTTGTTTCAATATTTAAAAGTTATGTCAAAGTTGGAGGAATCCATTATCATAGGCCTTTGCGGGGTTGGGGAATTTTATATTCTTATTTCAGAGTTTAGAAAAAAAACAACAGGGAATTTGTTTTTTCCTGTGATCGTTTCTGTAAGGAGATATATTAAAATATTGAGAGTGGGGTCTGTTTTCAGACTATGCCTCTTCTCTCTGTTCCCAGTGAATTGGAAGTTCTTGATGTCTCATCACAGAAAGAATTCAATGAGAGACAAAGTGATGAGTAAGATATGGATTTATTTAGAGAGAAACACACTCCGTAGAGTGTGGGCCATCTCAGAAAGTGAGAGGTCCCAAAATACGATGTGGTTAGTTTTATGCACTGGGTAATTTCACAGGCCAGTAATTGAGAGGATTATTTCAATTATTTAAGGGAAGGGGTGGAGATTTCCAGGAATTGGACCACTACCCACTTTTTGGCCTTTTGTGTTTAGCCTTGGAACTATGGTGCTTGTGGGTATTACAGTGAGCATATGATGAGGCTCAAGGTCCACTGGAAGTCAAGTCTTCCACCGTCTTGGACCTATTTGGTTCTAACCAGCTTTTGTCATGTCCTATGGCTATGTGTCATTCTTTTAAAGGTTGCGCCCTGCCACTTTCCCTTCTGTTTCATTTCCACCCTTGTCTTGCCCTTGTCCAAGTCCTCTAGGAGACTGGGAGCTTTGCTGAGTGATGCCCTTGTGGAATGAAAAAAATACATAATCTAAAACTTGAGAATTATGTGTTATTCAGCAAACATTCTGAGAACATAAACCCAGCCACTCAGATAGCTCTGTGAGATTGCTCTGAAGAGGTAAGGGAGGAGCTATGATCTATACGTGTTTTTACAACAAAGTTCAGGTAGTTGGAACATAAAAAGATTACTGTTAATTAATCATGCATTTAGCACTTCTCTAAGTGTGGGAAGATGCAAGAACCTGGGCTCACTGAAATCATTCCCTTGATGTGTACCTCAGCTCGCTGGGGCCAGCATCCTGTGTTTTCTCATCCTGAGTACATCAAGGTACATTGCTGGGGGTGGGTGTAGTGTCTGATGGCTGCAATATCCTTTGTTTACTGATATGTCAAGCAGCATTCTTAGTCCACATCCCGAAGAAGAGTCATTAAATTATCTCTTAAGGAAAGGGCAGAGGACAATACACCTCTTTGGATATCTTAAGTTTCTCTGTTGAATTCCCATCACTTAAAATAAACATCTCACTCTTCCCTTTAACATTGTACTGTCCATCATACAACTGGCTCTCCTTCCAAGGCTCTGTAGCAAACATATCCTTTGGGGCTGGTGCACTGGGATGACCCAGAGGGATGGTATGGGGAGGGAGGTGGGAGGGGGGTTTAGGACGGGGAACACGTGTACACCCGTGGCATATTCATGTTGATGTATGGCAAAACCAATACAATATTGTAATTAGCCTCCAATTAAAATAAATAAATTTAAATTTAAAAAAAGAAACCAAAAAAAAAAACCAAGAAATAGTCTTTTCTCAGACACCTTAATTTCATTTTACAACCTTTATCTCCGTTAATCTCATTCTCTTCTGTATTTATATTCTTTTATTTACATCCTTTATCTCTCTAGACTGCAAGCTATCTGACTGCAAGAACTGTGACTGGTCTTCACAAGACTAGTATAATTATTGCTAATGATAATAAACAGATGGCTTATCTATGTTTAATGGTTGAGTGAGCAAATGAATGAATGGGATCTCAGATCTTAATATCCTATAAAAAATGCTATATGTTATATATTTATTTTTAGCCTAACAGTTAGCTCAGAGACAAGGAACAGGCACTGGCCTATTTATTAATTTGCAAGGAATAAGCAACATTTTCTATTATGAAAAGAGCCTTTTATCTGACCACCATTTGTTGAATGTGTAAAGAAAGCATTATATTGAGATATGGGAAATGAGTGCTTTGGCTTTGCCCAAGGCTTGTTATAGGACATTTTGGAACCTGAGTATCAGGGAAAGAGTGTGAAGTCAGACAGATGTCTCAGTCATTCAGGTTTTACACAGGAGTAAAAGACCGGCTAAGCATGAACCAGACACTGTACGCACTAAATGACATTTGCAAGGTGTTGAGGGTGTTCTGGAGAATTTGAGGTTCTTGATGTCTCATTGCATAAAGAATTTAGTGAGAGACAAATGATAGGAAGATAGGTAAGATTTAGAAAGAAACATGCTCTACAGAATGTGGGCCATCTCTGAAGGTGAGAGAGACCCAAAACATGGTAGGGTTAGTTTTTATGGACTGGGTAATCTCATAGGCTGATGAGTGGCAGGAATATTCCAATTATTTTGAGGAAGGGGTGGAGATTTCCAGGAATCAGGCCACCGCCTGCTTTTTGGCCTTTTATGATTGGCCTCAGAACTGTCTTGAAGGGCTTTCCTGCTGGCTCAGATGGTAAAGAATCTGCTTGCAATGCAGGAGACCCAGGTTCGATCCCTGGGTTGGGAAGATTCCCCTGGAGAAGGGAATGGCTACCCACTCCAGTATTCTTGCCTGGAGAATTCCAAGCAGGCTACAGTCTATGGGGTCGCAAAGAGTTGAACATGACTAAGTGATTAACACTTTCATTTCGCCTTCAGAACTGTCATGATGGGTGTGTATTGCACACAATAATGTATTGCAATGAGAGTGTGATGAGGTTCAAGGTTCACTGGGAGTCAAAGCTTCCACTGTCATGGACCTGGTTGATTCTAACCAGATTTTGTCATGTTTCATGGCTATGTCAGTCTTCTAGAGGTTGTGCCTTGCCCTCTTTCCTCCTGTTTCAGGAGGGGTGGCTATGGAGAATGCTACAGAAATATAAAATTTACTCATAATTAGAATAGATTTAGCAAAGACTTCATGAATAAAAAACAAACTGGTCAAGGGAAGCTTGGCTTAGGAAGGGAGGCAGATGTGGTAACAGGAAGTTCTAAGTGGTTGAATGAGTACAAGGCCATATACTGTGTCCTGGGTTCTGGAGTCCTGAGCCGGCCTGTGGGAGTTTGAGCTGACTTTCCAGAAATGGCAACATCTGAGAGCTGAAAGGGAAATAAGAGTTTGCTGGAAAGATTAGCATTTGCTGGAGAAAGACATCCTTGGAATAGAGAACAGTACAGGATAAGTCCGAAAGTGTGTGTGCCCACATATGTGTGTGTGTGTGTGCACTCATGGGGAGGCCAAGGTGGTAGGGAGAACGAAGATGGTTCATTTGAGGACTTAGGGGTAGTTTAGTTTTGTTGGATAGTATTTAGTCTCAAAGAATACTGCACTCCTTATTCATCTCCCGCTGGTTCTGCAAGGGCTTGCCTGGGGCTCATAAAGGTGGATCACACGTGGTACTTTCACTTCCCAGCACACAGCTGTCATGTGGCTGTCATGTGCAAAGACTTCCTCTTGGTGCCAGGAACACAAAAGTGGGCAAAACACATGAAAACCCCTATTGCAATGGGGTTTTCATACAAAAACCAGACAAGAAACAAGTTAGAAAAATCTTGTATTGAGAGTCTGAGAGTGACCAGTACTAAGAAGAAAAGCAAAGCAGGACAAAAGATAGAAGATGTGAAGGATGGGCTGGGACTGCTACTTTCAACCAGGAGACCAAGGAAGCCCCCCTTGAGTGACATTGGAGTCGAGAGCTGAAAGAGGTGATGCTGAAGGTACTTGTCCGTGATGTTGGATGTGCGAATGAAATTCTACCCCCATAAGACCAGCACTGCAGATTCTCTCACCAAACAACCAGCTTTTCTCTGTGTGACAAAGTTCATTAAAACAGAGGCCGATGTAGGGATTCACCTGGCTAGATTACCAAGCTCCCTACCATTGTCTGAAGGCTGCTGCTTCTCTTGTCCTCAGGGTGGTGGCCGTTATAGGAGGATGTATGCCTTCAAATCTCCACGATGTTCCACATGCAGTGAGGAAAGCACTTCCTGACCTACAGGACTCGATCCCCTCAGGGTCCACATGTGGTTCTCTTATCTGGCTGAGTTGCTTGGCCTAGAACAGTCCTGTCCAATCAGACAACCTGTGATGAGAGTGTGTCATGGAGGGGTGGTGGAGGTCGGGTGTAGGGAAGGTTCTATATCTGTGTTCAGTTCAATCATTCAGTCATGTCCAACTCTTTGTGACCCCATGAATCACAGCATGCCAGGCCTCCCTGTCCATCACCAACTCCTGGAGTTCACTCAGACTCATGTCCATTGAATTGGTGATGCCATTCAGCCATCTCATCCTCTGTTGTCCCCTTCTCCTCCTGCCCCCAATCCCTCCCAGCATCAGGGTCTTTTCCAATGAGTCAACTCTTCCCATGAGGTGGCCAAAGTACTGGAGTTTCAGCTTTAGCATCAGTCCTTCCAATGAACACCCAGGGCTGGTCTCCTTTAGGATGGACTGGTTGGATCTCCTTGCAGTTCAAGGGACTCTCAAGAGTCTTCTCCAATACCACAGTTCAAAACTATCAATTTTTCAGTGCTCAGCTTTCTTCACAGTCCAACTCTCACATCCATACATGACCACTGGAAAAATCATAGCCTTGACTAGATGGACAGTGTTGCAAATACAGCTGGTATGACTGAGAATCTACATGTTAAATCAAATTTAAAGTTTAAAAAATTAAAATAGAAATAGCCACATAAGACTAATGGCTACTGTATTGGACCATGTATGTCTGGAGTAACCCTTGGGAGACCTGGAGGGCGGACCTCAAGTGTGCTGGTCTGGGGTGAGATTGGGAGCTCCTAGTTTTACCCTGGTTAAGGACTTCCCTCTAGGTGAGATATTCTTCTTAGTGTGTAGCTACTGGATAACATGCACATCCCTCTAGGACAAAAACTAATTTCTGGAGAGTTTGCAGCCTACACACCTAAGGTGAAAGCTCCACACCCACACTGGAGTTGGCAATGAGTATTCATTTTCTTATTCTCTTTTTTTCTTCACATTGTGCCCACTCAGTCTCTTAATGTCTTCTTAATGACCTGTCCCTTGGCCAGAGCAAGGCCAACAGGAGCTTTGAGGCATATCTTTGACTGTCTTTGGTGATAGGATGATGGGCTGGTTAAAATAACAGTGTAGCCTGTGTTGAAAAGGAGCAAAGAAGAAAGACAGGGCCAGGAAAAACCAAGCCAGAAACAGGTCCCTAAATGCAAGCCATGGTGATGAACATACTCTGCAGTTTTACCATAAGCTTGACTGCTGGTAGTCTAAGTAGACAACTTAGACTATGAGAGTAGAGTCTGGGCAGCTGCACAGCATGAGTGCAAGAGGAGCATACTGTGGTTAGAAGCATGGCTTTTAAATAGAACCTGTGTCACTCCAGCATCAAATGAGCACACTTGGACTCAGACTATGGTTTCTAAATGCCATTCTCCTCTAGAGGAAACTGCATTCCTTGGAGAAAGAGAACCCAAGGGCTAGGATAGGGAAAATACAAGATGAGCCTGGAACATTCTTGTGCTAGATTAGGACCATTTGAGCATCAATATGAATGGTAATAGTGATAGATTATTGGATATGAAAAAATAATAATCCCTGAGTTCCTACTGGTAATATGTGATTAGATGGGGGAAAAAAAGAAAAGCAGCTACAGTAGAAGCTCAACTCACAGGTGTGAAAGGAGTGATAGAAATGACAGGGCACCTTGACCACAGCTGATGATTCAGGTAAGAAGCAAGAATGGATGCTAAAGGGATGGGTGAAAGTTTGGTGGGACCCAGCCACTTACATACTTTGAAAGCATCTCCCCACAAGTTACTTATCAATTACAATGGGAAAAAAAGCTGAGTGGAGAAAGCCGGCAGGTATTGCCTTAACCAAATCATCAAAGTAACAGCACAAAAAAAGGGGCAATTGAGCATCATGTGCTTCCTGAAATCATGCGTTGAGAAAATATCATGTCCAAGGATTCCTAACTAAAACGCATGCTCTGAATTTTATTATGAGAAAACATTAGAAAGACCCAAATAAGGGAAATTCTGAGCCAAAAAATTCCACGCTACACTATTTAAAAATGTCAGTATAATAAAAGACAAGGAAAGGCCAAGAAATCATTTCATATTAAAAGAAATTAAAGAGATATGAAAATTCTGCACCAAAAAAAAAAAAGTAGCCAAGAAGAATATTGTTGGGAACTTTGTGAAATTTTAATAAGATCTGTAGAATAGAGGATACCATTTTGTATTGATGTTAAACTTCCTGATTTAGATAATCATGTTTTGGGTGTGTAAGTGAATGTTATTATTCTTAGGATTTTCATGTGTGCTGAAAAGGGATAAATGGACATGTCAGCAATATACTCCCAAATATTCAATAGTTGAGAGAGAGAGAGAGAATGATAAAGCAAAAACAAACTGAGGTGTTAGTAGTTGGTATATACAGGTTCTTTTAAATATTCTTTCATTTTTTTTCTGTGGATTTGAAATTACTAAAAAATTCCAGCCTTTGGTGTCAGATTGCCTGGTCTGAATCCAAGCACTGCTTGCTACTGACTAGCTGTGTGTCTGTGGGCAAGTTACTTCACCTCTCTGGACCTTGCCTTCTCCATCTCTAACATGAGAATAATAATACTGCCTTCTTCAGGGTTGTGATGAGATTGAAGAGTTAGTATATGTAAAGTGCTTGAATGGCTGGCGCCTGGCAAACTGTGGACTAATGGTGGTTGCTGTTCTTTGTTTCTAAGAGAGAAAATCATGGCAACTAGGAAGGTGAGACAGGGATTTCTCCTGAGACTCTCAGAATGGGGAATGCTCTGGGGGGAGGGGCACTTAATGTCCCTCTACCCAGGCTCTGTCATCATCCTGTGCCACTCACTCCTTGGCAGCACAGACAAGGGACCTGACTGCCTTTGAGTCTGCCACTGTCTAGCAGGTGACTTTTGACTTGTTAACTGACTCCTCTGAGCTTCAATGTCACCACAGACAGAGGGGTTACAATCCCCATCTCTAGGTTTTCACTGTAGCAAATAATTATCAGGCAATATTTAGGGAAAGGGCTTCCCAGGTGGCTCTAGTGGTAAAGAACCCGCCTGCTAATGCAGGAGATGTAAGAGACACGGACTCCATCTCTGGGTTGGGAAGATGCCCTGGAGGAGGGCATGGCAACCCACTCCAGTATTCTTGCCTGGAGAATCCCATGGACAGACGAGCCAGGCGGGCTACAGTCAATAGGGTTGCAAAGAATCAGACATGACTGAAGTGACTTAGCATGCATGCACGCATTTATGGAAAATGCTGAACGTGCCAGGCATTTGGGGTGGATTATCATCTAATCCTCAAAACAAATCTTTGAGGTAGGTACTATCATTATCTCAATTTTAGACTAAGACCATTAAGGTTTAGAGAAGTTAATTAAACTGCCTGAGGCTGCCCTTCCTCACACTACCCTCATTGTTCCTGGCTTCTCTGGCATCCTTGTCCCTGCTGTTGTTTCTCAGAGTTGACTCAGGCTGAGGCAGGGCCATGGCCAGAGCCAGGGGAGGAGAATTCCAGAATCTCCAAGGAGTTTGCTCCTTTACTTGAAGACTTTGAGGATATTCCTTAAGGGTGAGGAGATTTACACCCAGGCTCTAGCAATTGAGCCAGCCAAGTGATGTTCAGGGGATCAGCCTGCATTTCTGCTTCCCAAGAGCTGTTCTGTGTACCAGATATTTATAAACAATGCCAGCTATGGTGATCCCCTATCCTGCTGGGGGCCGGCTGCTCCTCCAAGTCTTCATTCAGGAGACTGGGGTTCAGACACCGGATGTGGTCTGCCTAAGGCCATTCGTTAGTACAGGGACCCCAGAGACTGGCTGGGTTTGGAAGGTGTGTGGGGAGAATGGTACTTGCCAGTTTTCCTCAATATCTGGAGACCACAGGAGACCCAAGAGATGGGAGGCATTCAGCTTGCAGTAAGAAAGATGCTTCCCACAGTTGGAACTTTCCTTAAGCAGTGACTTCCCCCTCCAGCAAGATTGCTGGCCAGAGTCTGGCTGGTCAGTGTGAGGGGTGCACAATGAGCGACACTAACTGAAGGCTGGACTTTCAGAGCCCCTGGATCTGAAAGGTAGAAGGCCAGACACTCAGTTCTTTGTATTTTAGTGAGAATTTGCTTCTCAGACTGGCAGTCCTGCCAGTTTTTCCTCTGAAATATCTCTGGAGTCTGTCCACTCCTCTTCACTTCCACAATCACATGCTCCAAGTGCCAGACTCCTGCGGCCAGGGCTTTCTAATTGATCTCCCAGCTTTCTATTTGGCCCTTTAGCCATCTTTCTCCAGTCTGCAGACAGGATGATTGTTTCAAAATGTGAAACTGTCAGTGCCCCCCCCCAACTCCCCCCGCCCCATCTTTGCATGCCTGTTTATCACTCTTAGAAGCCTCGCATTGCCCTCCTCTCATGTTCCTCCCCCCGCCCCATCTTTGCAAGGCCTTTTATCGCTCTTAGAAGCCTCGCATTGCCCCCCTCTCGTGTTCCTCCCCCCCCCTGCCCCTCCCCATCTTTGCAAGGCTTTTTATTGCTCTTGGAAGCCTCACATTGCCCCCCTCTCGTGTTCCTCACTCCTCCGTGCTGGCCTGTGGAGCAGATGTTTCTGGTGCAGTCTCACCCCAGGGCCTTTGCATGTGCTAGTCCTGCTCCTGATAACTCTCCACCACCTGCTTCCCTTCCACTTCCCCCAGGGAATGCCTTCCCAACCTTCAACTCTTAGCTCGGGCATTGCTTTCCATGGACGTTTTTTGAAGCACTCCTCCTCATTCCATCCTTAATAGCATTTATGTCTTATTATAATCACATACTATTTACATGCTTGTTTTTTCCTCCAGCAACTGGTCTCTGTCATCTGTGAGCTCCATGAGACCAGGCACCAGTCTGCTTTGCTCACCGCCTATCTCCAACACCTGGCAAAAGGATAGCTGCAACAGGCGTACCTGCTGCATTCATTAACTGGCAAAGCCTCGAGGCAATGAGGCCCAGGAGAGAGGATTTTGAGAGATGATCGGCTAACCTGCCCCTGCTGACAGGTAGGCTTCCAGGGGGCATTGGAGTTGGCTTCTGGCTGCCAGTGATGGCAGAAGGGCCCTGGCATGGGAAAGTCCTTCACCTGAGTACTGTTCCCTTGGGAGCAACTCACCTGTGACCTGTTGAGGGTGCAGTTACAAGTGAGGGGAGTGGGCTCAGACCTAGGACCCATGCAGGCACACTCCAGATTCTGCTCAGCTCAGGTCATTAAGGGTTCCCCTGACCCTTAACCACCTGAACAACCATTTATTCTTATCCTAGTAGTCTTCAGTACTTGTGTTATCATGCATTCATTCATTTCTTTGGGTATTTATGGTTTCATTCCTTCTTGAATATCAATTATATGGTCAAGAGGGATGAATTATATTCATCAAGACAACTGCTTTACAAGTAATAGAAAGAACCAGACCTTTTGGTTCTTCCCCTACCCCTATTCCATGTCCTCTGCCTGCCTTTTTTTTCTGTAGAAAAACTTTAGTCAAAGAACACATTTAATCAGAGAAATGAGAAAATGCAGAAGCAAAGGAAAACAAGTAAATAGGACAAAATAATAATAATTTAGTCATTAAGCAAATTCAAGGACCTTTAGTTCCTCCTTAAGGGCTGCGGAATATATTCTAAGCTATGTCCTTTGAGCTGTTTTATAGATACTGAAACACCCACCACGTGGAAGAAATTAACTATGTGATGACCAGACTGTAGCCATGACTTAACCTGCCACAGTTCTAAGAAATGGCCTCAAAGAAATGGGAACAAGACTGTAGCCATGACATAAGCTGCCACAATTCCGAGAACTGGCCCCAAAGAAATGGGAAAGAAATCTGGAACTGAAGATGAACTGTACTTAGAACAATCAAGATGATACTGATAGACACATGACCAGTTTCAAGATGACTGTCAGCTGACTATGCAGTTTCTGTATATAGCCTCCTTTCTCTGTCTATAAAAGCTCTTGCCCCCTGATTGTTGGGAGGAGGGAGAGTCAGCCTTGGGATGGGAGTCTGTCCTCCCCTCCCCACCCACTCCTCAATAGCCAGCCTACAAAATAAAGAAAACTTTCCTTTCTACCAACCTTGCCTCTTTATTGGCTTTAGAGTAGCAAGCAGCCAGATTCCACTTTAGGTAACAGTAATGCTAATTTGGATGAGTATTCTTATCTCCTTGTAAGAATAAAATGATAAGATGGTTTGATTTCAGCCATAATGATAAACTAGAAATCTTGCTACACTCTCTCCCTTTTGCTTGAGAATTGACAACCCCTACATCTAATTGATGGAAATGTGATCTTGTCAGTTACCTGTGCTAAGACCTGGGCTTCTGCTAACTCAGCTCTTCTAATTCAGCTAAATATTTAATGTGTGCCCAGTTCTTTTTCTTTCTTCCACCTCCAGTTGGTTTATCCTGCATCACAATCTAATTCCAACTTTCCTTTGTTAAATGGGCTTTCTTACAGAGCAGAATGCTTTGGAAGATTAAGTAATACACAGCAGTACTTCTCACCACTGTCAGACCCAATCCCCTCCTCATAGAAAATATTTTGTAACCCTTCCTTTGGGGCTCCCAGGTGGCACTATTGGTAAAGAACCCTCCAGCCAATGCAAAAGACGTAAAAGACCTGGGAGACATAAAAGACATGGGTTTGATCTCTGGACTGGGGAGATCCCCTGGAGGAGGGCATGGCAACACATTTCAGAATTCTTGCCTGGAGAATCCCATGGGGAGAGGAGCCTGTCAGGCTCAAGCTCATCAGAGTAGCAAAGAGTTGGACGTGACTTAGGTGCCTTAACATGCACGAACAAAACCCTTCCTTTACTGCACTGAAATGGAATTCAAAGATAGGATAGGGGATTCTCTTTGCTGGAAAGGGACTAAATCCTTTGTTGTGGGGTTGTATGTTTCTACCAATTCTCTTCTGGTTCTAGCAATCTCATCTCATCTCAATCTCCATCTTCTCTGTAAAGATTCTTCTATACACAGAAGAATCAATGCTAAATGGAAAATCAAACATTTAATTATTAGTTGGACAGCCCCTTACCCCACTATTTGCCTCTGTTTCCCCAAATGCACAATGCTTTAGTTGGCAGGGCTGGAGCACAAGGACTGGGAAAGTCCCAGCTATGACAAGAGAAAGTATGTGCCCTTTAAAAAGGCTATTTGCCCTAAACCTGTCACATAGGAATCTCAAGCCCACCTGGGTTTGGAAGACAAGGTTGAATAATCCCCTGAATGAATGAAGGTCCCTTCACAGCCTGAGGAACTCTATTGGGATCTGAGTGGGTGTGCACCCCAGAATGTATACTGGCAGCAGCAAAGTCCTGAGTTGGTGAGCATTTGAGGAGGCTTGGGGAAGTCTTAGGTCTCAGGATGTGCCTCTATGTTCTGCTTCAGGGATAGGTTATAATGGCCAGGCTTTGACTTTTACATGTGAGGGATCAGCTCTGGTTTCTGGGATACTGATACTGAAAACTTGGCCTCTGTGCACGAGTGGGGAATCAAATGTAAGAGACAGAGTTTTGGGTGAAGTAGAAAAGAGTAGCTTAATTTCTTTGCCAGGCAAAGGGGGACAGGGTAGACTCCTGCCCTTGAAAACTGTGTCTCCCAGTCTGGGAGGATTTGACGAGGAGTTTTATAGCAATAGTTCAAGGTTGGCATTGCTGATAAGATCAGGCTGTGTGCAGGGCCTACACTCCTTTAATCTGGCTTCAAGTAATCTCTTGATCAGCTTCTCTGGTTCCTTTAATATGGCCTCAAGTGGTCTTCTCTAGAATGAGGAATGATAACTCCATTTGTTGGGGGCTTCGGTTCTATAAAAGCTCAAAGATACTGTTATGTGTATCCCTTGAGGGGGGAACCGGAACCCTGCCCCAAGACTGCACTATTTTTTTAAATATAATTTTATTTATTATTTATTTTTGACTGTGCCGGGTCTCTATTGCTGCATAGGCTTTCTCTATTTGTGGAAAGCAGGGGCTACTCTCCAGTTGTGGTGTGTGGGATTCTCATTGTGGTGGCTTTTCTTGTTGTGGAGCGCAGGCCCTACCACACACTGGCTTCAGTAGTTAAGGTTCATGGACACCATAGTTGTGGCTTCTGGGCTCAAGAGTGCACGCTCAATAGTTTTGGCCCCTGGAATGTGGGGCCACATTGCTCCAGGACGTGTGGGATCATCTCAGATCAGGGATGGAACCTGTGTCTCCTGCACTGGCAGACATATTCCTTACCACTGAGCCCCCAGGGAAGCCGTAAGGTTGTATTATTGTTTCTTGGCTGCTCCTCCCTTATCTCTACATCTCCTCCCCTCCCTGATTAGCAGCTGTTTGAACCTGCCCTTTCAGACTCAAGGAAGTTCATGGAGGCTGGAGTCTGTTCCTTAACAAATAAGAAACAGAGAACACGGAAAAGTTTCTGTGCTCAGGAGCCCCTCAGGGTCCTGCGTGGTTTCAATATGAAAAAAGAGATCTCAAGGTGAAAGAGACTGCCACATAAGTTTGGGCCACCTCATTATCTGGGCATGTAGAGCCTATTTATTTCATGGAAAGCCATGTAGTTGAACCCAGCTTGGAAAAGCAACATTAACTGCATAAATTCCATATACTTACCTTTTAAAATGTGAGTTTATTATTTGCAGTCAATTCTCATTGCTATCTTCATAAAATTCTGAATTAAAGAACACATTCAGGTATTGCTACAGACTAACAATCTGGGTTGCTTGGACCCTAACCTGGCTCCTTGAATTAAACTCCAGGACCCCAGTAAGTGTTTTCACAAAACTTGAATTGGTCTGGATGCCTGTGCCTTAAATGTTATCTTTCTTGTCATCATGAGTCACCATTTTACTCATACAGGAAGTCCTAAATAAAATTCTCATAGACTTTAAGGACTCTCTTTAAGGGAAGATATCCCCAGATCTCCAGTTGGGAAGGGCAACCCTGCCTGATTTAGGCACAGGGGCAAGCTTCTTTGATCTAGTTAGTTCAAGTGCAGTAAGGCAGGAGAATCATAAAAATGGCATCGTTATTGGAAAGGAAAAAGTAAAACTACCTTATTTGAGGGAACATATCTATCCAAAAAATCCTAAAGAATCTTAAAATGAACACTAGAATAAGTGAGTTTAGCAAGTTTGCAGTCTATAAAATCAATGTACCAAATCAATTGCATTTCTATATATTAACAATAAACAAGCAGAAATTAGAATAAAATATCTTTGAACAACAAAAAATTAAATACTTTGGGATAAATTTAACCAAAAGAATGCAAGACACATACCTTGAAAACAAAATAAGAAACATTGCTAAGGGAAATTAAAGATCTAAATAAATGTAGACATAATTGTTGAGCATCAGTCAGAAGATTGAATGTTAGTTCTCTTCAAATAGATCTATAAATTCATGACATACATATCAAAACTCTTTCATTCATTAGGTTTATTTTGTAGAGATACACCACTATTTGGAGTTCATAGGGGTTAACTTTCTAAAATAGTGAGTGTCAGAGCTATGGTTTATAACAGCAGATAAGAGGAATCAGAGGATTTTAGAACCAGAAAGGACTTTTTTAAAGGTACTAATTTAACTTCACAGAGTAGCAATGAAAAAACCGAGATCAGGAGAGAGGAAGCAGCTTCCCAGGAACTCACTGTGAGTTAAATTGCTGACCTATCAGAGCAGAAACTGAACCGGTTGCTGAGTAACTAGCCTTTCCGTTCTTGTCTTTTCAAAAAAGATTTATTCCTAAAAACGGCTGCTTCTCATTACTTTATTTTTGCTGGGTGAGGAATTGAGACCATACAAGAAAATGATATTCTCCTTTCCCTCTCCAAACTCAAAGCGTGAATGAATATGGTAGATGAGTTGTCACTCACCTGAGATGGGCAGCATTAAACTACAATATGGAGCTGTACTAAAATACTTGATTTTGAAAGAGGAAATCACGTCTTGAGTCTGGGAAAAACACCTAGGCATAGAGAAAATGTAAAATCAGTCAACTTGAGAAAAACTATGGCAGCATCTAATTAACTGGCACTAACATGTGGAGTGGTAAATCACACATCTTTTTAAGTTTCTGGAGGACCTTCCAGCAGGAGATCCATTTGGCCTTTCACAGTGAGAGAGAGGGCTTCCCTTGCAACTCAGCTGGTAAACAATCTGCCTGCAATATGGGAGACCTGGGCTCGATCCCTGGGTTGGGAATATCCCCTGGAGAATGGAAAGTCTACCCACTCCAGTATGCTGGCCTGGAGAATTCCATGGACTGTGTAGTCCACGAGGTTGGAAAGAGTCAGACACGACTGAGCAACTTTCATTTTCAGTGAGAGAGATGGTCAGGCCACCTGAGAGTTTCTCACCAGCCCCCAAGGATGTGGGTCATGAAAGCTTGGAAGAGGGAGCTTTTTTGAAAATTAAACTTTTAATTTTAAGATAATTGTAGATTTACATGTAGCTTTAGAAATAATATAGAGATATCCATGGACGTTTTACCCAGTTTGCTGTAAGGTAGCCCCCTTGGAAAACTACAGTACAGTATTCTAAGCAAGGCATTGGCACTGATACAATCTAAAGGTCTTAATTAGATTTCCCCAGTTCTACTTGTACCTATGTGAGTACATGAGTGTATATGAGTGTGAGTGTGTGTACACGCACATTTAGATAACAATGTTATCTCATGTGTGGGTTCATATAGCCATCACCACAGTTTAGGTATAGAACAAATTCCATCAGCCTCAGGAACTCCTGGGTTACCCTTTTAAAAAATAGTTTATCGAGGTGGAATTCATATAAAATAAAATGAATCGATTGGGAGTTTGGGGTCAATAGATGCAAAGCAGTATACATAGAATGGATAAACAGCTAGGTCCTACTACATGGCACAGGGAACTATATTCAATATCCTGGGATAAACCATAATGGAGAAAATATGAAAAAGAGTGTATGCATATGTATGACTGAATCACTTTGCTATATAGCAGAAATTAACACAACATTGTATATCAACTATACTTTAATTAAAAATGAGAAAAAGTAAATTAACCATTTTAAAGTGAATAATTCAGTAGCATTTAATGCATTTACAATGTTTTGTAACTACCACTTCTATAAAAACAATTTCATCACTCTGAAGTAAAATTTCTTGCCCATTAATCAGTTTGTCCTTATACATTTTTCTTAGACTTTGACAAGAATCAATATGTCTTCTATCACTATGGATTTATTTATTCTAGATATTTATATAAATGGAATCACACAATATGTGAAATTTTGTGTCTCCTTTCCCTTACCATATGTTTTCAACATTCATTAACACTGTAGCATTTATCAATATTTCATTCACTTTTATGACAGTAATATTCCATTGTATCTATAGACCATGATTCATTTACCCAATCATCTCGTGATGGACATTTGTGCAGTTTCCATTTTTCGGTTATGTGGATACTGATGCTATGAACATGCATAAATATGTAACAGTATCTGTTTACAATTCTCTTGGGACTGGGGGTGGTGGTATATACTTGGGAATGAAACTGTGGATGATATATTAATTTAATGTTTAAAAATTTTAGGAAAAGTCAAATCATTTTTCACAGTGCCTGAACCATTTTACATTCCCACCAGCAATACATGAAGGGCCTAATTTTTCCACATCTTTAGCAATACTTTGCTGACAAGTGCTCAGTCGTTTCCAACTCTTTGAAACCCCATGGACTGTAGCCCACCAGGCTCTTGCCGTGGGATTTTCCAGGCAAGAATACTGAAGTGGGTTGCCATTTCCTTCTCCATGGGATTTTCCCAACCCAGGGATAGGTCCGTGGTCTCTCGTGTCTGCTGCACTGGTAGGTGGATTCTTTATCACTAACACCACGTGGCAACCCTTTGGGAGACTGTTTTTCATCTTATTTACCTGTTACAGGTGAATTAGTCTGCTGGGTCTTCAACATGTGAATTTTGAGAGGGAACACAATTCAATGCATAACCTGGGTCTATTTGGATTTTCTATTTCTTCTTGAGTCACTTTGATAGTCTGCATATTTCTAGGAATTTGTCTACTCATCTAAGTGATCTAATTTGCTGTTGTATAATTATTCATGGTATTCTCTTACATGCCTTTTAATTTTCATAAGGTTGGAAATAAATTCCCCACTTGCATTTCTGATTTTAGTTATCTGTGTCTTTGTCTCTTCTTTCCCTTTCCAGTCTACTTACATGATTTGTCAATTTTGATAATCTTTTCAAAGAACTCACTTTTGGTTTCATGGATTCTTCTGTTTTTCTATCCTCTATTTCATTGATCTCCAGAGTAGATAGTCAACAATGTTCCCAAAGGTGATGTTTACCTGGGTGAGTTCGGAATGAAACAGGAAAGAAAGAGACAGTTCTCCACACATGAGGAGATCCCAGGCTGATAGGGAAGACATGGCACAAATCTGGAAAACCATGGGGAAATTAGGATCCTGATTTCAGGACAAGGCCCCATGGTCCCTGTGCATGCTTTCATGCGGAGCTGTGGTCTGTTGAACCTCACAGCTAGCAATATACCATTGTAGGACAAAGCACAATCTATATATCCAGGCTCCTGTGACAAACATTTAGTTGTTCTAGTTTGGAGATACTACAGACAATACTGAAATGACCACATTTGAATACATCCTTTGTGCATGTATATACATATTTCTCTTAGGATTATGCCGATAACCGGACTTTGAGTAGATACTACCAGTCTTTCAAAGCAAGGTATGTATATATTTATATACTGGTGAAGGGGCTTCCTGGTGGCTCAACGGTAAAGAATCCACCTGCAGTGCAGGAGGCGCAGGAGCTGTGGGGTTCGATCCCTGGGCAGGGAAGATCCCCTGGAGGAGGGCGTGGCAAACCCATTCCAGTATTCTTGCCTGGAGACTCACACGGACAGAGGAGCCTGGAAGGCTGTAGTCCATAGGGTCACAAAAGAGTCTGACATGACTGAAGTGACTTAGCAGAGCATATATATTGATAAATCGATCCAGTTTCCTCAGTGCTTTAACCAGAACTGTGGCAAAGTCCTCAGTTCTCAAGTGATCTTGATGAAGCTGTTTGCTGCTACTGCTGCTGCTGCTAAGTCGCTTCAGTCGTATCCAACTCTGTGTGACCCCATAGATGGCAGCCCACCAGGCTCCTCTGTCCCTGGGATTCTCCAGGCAAGAACACTGGAGTGTGTTGCCATCTCCTTCTCCAATGCATGAAAGTGAAAAGTGAAAGTGAAGTCCCTCAGTTGTGTCCTACTCCTAGCGACCCCGCGGACTGCAGCCTACCAGGCTCCTTCACCCATGGGATTCTCCAGGCAAGAGGACTGGAGTGGGGTGCCATCGCCTTCTCCAGATGAAGCTGTTTACCACCCCCCAAATCAGCATAGTTGGCATGTGAAGGCCACACAAAATATTGGAAGGCTCATGAAAGGGCCTTGGGGCAAGAAATGTCTGTTGTTGAATCCTGCCTCTGTCACCGACTAGCTGTGAGGCCCTGAGCAAGTCACACAACTGTCCTGAGTTTGTTCCCTCATGATGAGGTTGAGTTCAGTGAGGCCCGATATCATTCCCTGGAGAAGGGAACGGCAAACCACTTCATTATTCTTGCCTTGAGAACCCCATGAACAGTATGAAAAGGCAAAAAGATAGGACACTGAAAGATGAATTACCCAGGTCGGTAGGTGCCCAGTATGCTGCTGGAGATCAGTGGAAAAATAACTCCAGAAAGAATGAAGGGACAGAGCCAAAGCAAAAACAACATCCAGTTGTGGATGTGACTGGTGATAGAAGCAAGGTCTGATGGTGTACAGAGCAATATTATGTAGGAACCTGGAATGTTAGATCCATGATTCAAAGCAAACTGGAAGTGGTCAAACACAAGATGGCAAGAGTGAACACTGACATTTTAGGAATCAGCAAACTAAGGTGGACTGGAATGGGTGAATTTAACTCAGATGACCACTGTATCTACTACTGCGGGCAGGAATCCCTTCAAAAAATTGGAGTAGCCATCACAGTCAACAAAAGAGTCCAAAATGCAGTACTTGGATGCAATCTCACAAACAACAGAATGATCTCTGTTCATTTCCAAGGCAAACCATTTCATATCATGGTAAGCCAAGTCTATGCCCAACCAGTAATGCTGAAGAAGCTGAAGGTGAAGGGTTCTATGAAGAACTACAAGACCTTTTAGAACCAACACCCAAAAAAGATACTCTTTTCATTATAGGAGACTGGAATACAAAAGTAGGAAGTCAAGAAACACCTGGAGTAACAGGCAAATTTGGCCTTGGAATACAGAATAAAGCAGGGCAAAGGCTAATAGAGTTTTGCCAAGAGAAAATACTGGTCATAGTAAACACCCTCTTCCAACAACACAAGAGAAGACTCTACACATGGACATCACCAGATGGTCAACACCAAAATCAGATTGATTATATTCTTTGCATTCAAAGATGGAGAAACTCTATAAAGTTAGCAAAACCAACACTGGGAGCTGTGACTCAGATCATAAACTCCTTATTGCCAAATTCAGACTTAAATTGAGAAAGTGGGGAAAACCACTAGACCATTCAGGTATGACCTAAATCAAATCCCTTATGATTATACAGTGGAAGTGAAATAGATGCAAGGGATTAGACATGATAGACAGAATACCTGAAGAACTATGGATGGAGGTTCATGACATTATACAGGAAGCAGGGATCAAGACCATTCCCAAGAAAAAGAAATAAAAAGGCTAAATGGTTGTCTGAGGAGGGCTTACAAAAAGCTGTGGGAAGAAGAGAAGTGAAAAGCAAAGAAGAAAGGGAAAGATACACTCATTTGAATGCAAAGTTCCAAAGAATAGTAAGAAGAGATAAGAAAGCCTCAGTGATCAATGCAAAGAAATAGAGGAAAACAATAGAATGGGAAAGACGAGAGAGGTGTTCAAGAAAATTAGAGATACCAAGGGAACATTTCATGCAAAGATGGGCTCAATCAAGGACAGAAATGGTATGGATCTAACAGAAGCAGAAGATATTAAAAAGAGGTGGCAAGAATACACAGAAGAACTGTACAAAAAAGATCTTCATGACCCAGATAATCACAATGATGTGATCACTCACCTAGAGCCAGACATCCTGGAATGTGAAGTCAGGCGGGCCTTAGGAAGCATCATTATGAACAAAGCTAGTGGAGGTGATGAAATTCCAGTTGAGCTATTTCAAATCCTGGAAGATGATGCTGTGAAAGTGCAGCACTCAATATGCCAGCAAATTTGTAAAACTCAGCAGTGGCCACAGGACTGGAAAAAGTCAGTTTTAATTCCAGTTCCAAAGAAAGGCAATGCCAAAGAATGCTCAAACTACCACACAATTGCACTCATCTCACAGGCTAGTAAAGTAATGCTCAAAATTCTCTAAGCCAGGCTTCAGCAATACATGAACTGTGAACTTCCAGATGTTCAAGCTGTCTTCAGAAAAGGCAGAGAAACCAAAGATCAAATTTCTAACATCCGCTGGATCATTGAAAAAGCAAGAGAGTTCCAGAAAAACATATATTTCTTTTTTTGTTGACTATGCCAAAGCCTTTGACTGTGTGGATCACAACAAACTGTGGAAAATTCTGAAAAAGATGGACATACCAGACCACCTTGCCTGCCTCTTGAGAAATCTGTACGTAGGTCAGGAAGCAACAGTTAGAACTGGACATGGAACAACAGACTGGTTCCAAATAGGAAAAGGAATACGTCAAGGCTGTATATTGTCACCATGCTTATTTAATTTATATGCTGGACTGGATGAAGCACGAGCTGAAATCAAGATTGCTGGGAGAAACATCAAGAACCTCAAATATGCAGATGACACCACCCTTATGGCAGAAGGTGAAGAACTAATGAGCCTCTTGATAAAAGTGAAAGAGGAGAGTGAAAAACTTGGCTTAAAACTCCACATTCAGAACACTAAGATCATGGTATCTAGTCCCATCACTTCATGGGAAATAGATGGGGAAACAGTGGAAACAGTGTCAGACTTTATTTTGGGGGGGCTCCCAAATCACTGCAGATGGTGACTGCAGCCATGAAATTAAAAGACACTTACTCCTTGGAAGGAAATTTATAACCAACCTAAACAGCATATTAAAAAGCAAAGACATTACTTTGCCAGCAAAGGTGTGTTTAGTCAAAGCTATTGTTTTTCCAGTCATATATGGATGTGAGAGTTGGACTTAAAGAAAGCTGAGCGCTTTAAAGAATTGATGCTTTAGAACTGTGGTGTTGGAGAAGACTCTTGAGAGTCCCTTGGACTGCAAGGAGATCCAACCAGTCCATTCTAAAGGAGATCAGTCCTGGGTGTTCATCTGAAGGACTGATGTTGAAGCGGAAACTCCAATACTTTGACCACCTGATGTGAAAAGCTGACTGATTTGAAAAGACCTTGATGCTGGGAAAGATTGAGGGCAGGAGGAGAAGGAGCTGACAGAGGATGAGATGGTCGGATGGCATCACCGACTCAATGGACATGAGTTTGGGTAAACTCCAGGAGTTTGTGATGGACAGGGGGGCCTGCTGTGCTGCAGTCCGTGGGGTCGCAAGGTGTCGGACATGACTGAGTGGCTGAACTGAACTGAGCTGATATCATTCAGCTGTTGAAAGGAGTTAAATGAAGTTGTGTGTATAGTGGGCCTGGAGGTGCACCTAATATATGGTGAGTGGGCAGTAAATGGCTGCTGTTAGTCATATTTTAAATGGTTTTTGCAGGTGATGACTTAGGAAGTGAGAAGGGCTTGAGTTAAAATTGCAGGTGTGCAAGTGGTAAAAGCTGCTCTCATAATGGCTGTGTCCAAAACCCAGGCACTTAAGCTTGTAAAGGCTCTGAAGTTCACCTTCATAGCCCAGTCCTTACTATTTTACTCCAAGTCCTAAGAAGTTCCTCTTTCTTTCATCCCCAATTCACAATCAATTAGTAGAAGGCATGATGACGGTGATGGTGGTGGTCATTATGTGAAGGAGTCTGCCATCCACAGATATTCAGACAACAGTAGGCAACTTTAGCTGAAGGTTGGAAAAAGAAAAAGAGCAAAAAAGAAAAAAAAAGTAAAGAAAGCCCCCATGCCCAAGGTCATGGCCATGACTCTGCACTCAGCACATCCACTTTGCCTGGAGTGGGAAATCTCCAAAAGCTGCTGCAGCCCCTTGGCCTCAGAGCGTCCCTAGTTTGGCGCTTACCTGCTTCAGTAGTTCTCCTAGTGTTTTTCCTCATCAGAGTCCATCTCAAATCCCACCTGCATTGCCACACAATCTTGTGTTTACCAGGCTCTTAATTCATATTCTTTTCGCGCAACACTTTGGGGTTTGCTCTTTAGTTCTACTCACCATAAGCAAGAATCTCCTTGTGTAACCCCACCTCCAGGTTTCTCTGGTTCCCCAGGGAAGGCCAGCCATGGGGCAGCCTGTCAGTCATCCCTTTAGAGGGTCAAGAGTGCTCTTCACCACCCCCTAAAACGTCCAGGAAGAGCACAGCACTGGAAAAATGATCCCCAGTCACAGTGATGTGTGCAGTTGTGTATAGGATGCCAGAAGGCAGGGTGATATGGGTATATTTCCATTCACACAGGTAAAAAAGAGAAGAAATTTTGAATCATCAAGAAATCATTTTTTATTATTTAGCTCCTCCTAGGCATGGAGAATCCCAGGGACAGGGGAGCCTCATGGGCTGTCGTCTGGGGTCACACAGAGTCGGACACGGCTAAAGCGACTTAGCAGCAGCAGCAGGCCATATCTGACTTTACAGAAGCTATTATGAGCTTCATTTGGAATATTAGAACCATGGGCTTCTTAATGAGACTGTAGAGCTTGGTCCTCATGGCTGGATTCCAGAGATGGCCTTTAGTCCAGGGAACCACACCACTGAGCAGAGCCATCCTCTGACCTGGATCAGACTCTGAGTGTGTGTGCACGTGTGTGTGTGTGTGTGTGTGTGTGTGTGTGTGTGTGTGTGTGTGTGTGAGTAGCTGGTGCTGCAGGGTCCTAGGAAACCAAAGGAACAAGACTTGGATATCTCAGGAGATAAAACAGATCACAGGTGAACACAGGACAGGGATAGGTTGACAAGAATTCCTTTTATGAGCAGAAACTCCAGGGCACAATCTGGGAGGAGACAAGCTGTAAAATACAGAAGTCCAAGGCTCCATCATTAGCCAAATTCAATACGTGCTGACCAGAGGTAAAGTGCATTTTCAGAGAGGTGAATAAAGTCATCAGGGGAATGGAGTTTTGCTCTGTTGCACAGCACAGGTCACGGTGCTAGGGTAAAGAGCACTGGCTGGATGAAACGAGAATTACAAAGGTGGGTGAGCCTTCCCAGGGGCCCAGCTTTCACTCATAGGAAGCCTCCAGGCCTTTACTGCCCCATCCTCCTTGGGTACAGATACTCTGCTTCTCCACTGTGACAGGTGTTTGCATTCATACCTGAGCCCAGAATGACTCTGCTGTTGACATACCCACCGCTCAGAGCCAAAACCCTCATACGAAGGGGAGTTCCATCTGGTATTGAGGTCCCAGACTTTGTATTTATTGAGAGGGTCAGTGAAAAATGGGTGTATCAAAAGGATTTCCAAGTTTTAATTTTGCCAAATTAGGCCTTAAAAAAAGTTGACTATTTCACATTCTTTTCTGATTTAGTTTATTATAGAGTACTAAGTAGAGTTCCCTGTGCTATACAGCAGGTCCTTATTTGAAAAAATTAGATATATTTATATGTGTAAATGGGGAAGGAAATGGCAACCCACTCTAGTACTCTTGCCTGGCAAATCCCATGGACAGAGGAGGCTGGTAGGCTGCAGTCTATGGGGTTGCGAAGAGTCAGACACGACTGAGCGACTTCACTTTAAGTTTTCACTTTCATGCATTGGAGAAGGAAATGGCAGCCCACTCCAGTGTTCTTGCCTGGAGAATCCCAGGCATGGGGGAGCCTGGTGGGCTGCCGTCTATGGGGTCACACAGAGTCAAACATGACTGAAGCGACTTAGCAGCAGCAGCAGCAGATGCATAAGTGAATAACCGTGGTGTGCACTTGAAATTAACACAACACTGTAAATCAACTATGAAAGTGTAAGTGTTAGTTAATCAGTCACATCTGACTCTTCAATCCCATGGACTGTAGCCCACCATAGAATTCTTCTGTCCATAGAATTCTCTAGGCAAGAATACAGGAATGGGTAGCCATTCCCTTATGCAGGGGATCTTCCAAACCCAGGGATCAAACCCAGGTCTCTGCATTTCAGGCAATTCTTATATACCCCAATATAAAATAAAACCTTAAAAATATTGACTATTACTAACTGTAGCTAATATTTCCACAAGGGCATTTTGGCACTGAGAGAAAGACAATATTTCAGAATGAAGGACAATCCTTTATGTGTCCCTTCCATCCTGCCCTCACTGGTGTGGGAATGAACCTTGGTTCATGTGCTTCTGCTCCTCTCCCCCCTCATTCCACACCTGGCCCCCCATCACACCTACTCACACTGAGCATGGGACAGAGCCGCGCTCCTCTCCCAAAGTGGCACAAGGTTGGGATGGGAAGGTGGCAGTGTGAAGAACAGGTGTCTTGTCTTTCCCTCAGGGGTGGTGTTGGTGGAAGGGTGCTGGTGGAAGAATGCTGGACTGGGTCCTCCTGAAGCCAGCCCTTACCAAGCCCACTCCTCTGCTCACTTCAGCCCCTGCCCATCCTTCTGATTCCTCCCTTGGAATGAAGTGAGTTTGGCCTTTGCAGGGGCCTCTCATGACTCACACCTCTTGCAACCCTTCCCCAAGGTGACCTTGTTTCACCCTGTAAACCTCCCGTCCTGTTCCCGGGGCCCTTCCAACCAGCTCTGTGCCTCCTGCCTGCCAAGGCAGCTCCTTCACGTGAGGTGAGGTTCCACACTGCTGGCTGAGACGCACGTTGGTGATGGCTCCCCTGGTGGCCATTCAGCTCAGACGGGGCGGCCCAGCAGCAGCTGGCCAGTGGTAGGCAGCTGACTGCGTGGAGGACCATCGCTTCCCTGCCCATCCCCATTGCCCCCACCATGCACTTTTATTGAACTCTTAAGATGACATTATGAAAGACAGCTAATTAGAGGAGAGACAACCTTGAACAGGGGAAAAATAGAGACCAGCCAGTGAGGCTGAGTTAACTTGATTTTGATTATTTATTCAGTGGTAGGAAAAAAAAAAAGTGTGCAATTAAGCTTTTACTGGGCATTAGTGGCTTACTGTTGAGAACATCTGCTTCAGGTGGAGAGCTTGCTGCAGGCTTTGGGATATATTAATGCCATCTGCAGAAAAGGCCTGGGGAGCTGTGGAAAACGGGTACTAGGCCTTCAGAACTAACAGTCTGAGTCCACTCTATTTCCATGAATGGGAAAATAAGGCCCAGAAGGGGGCTGGGGTCCAATGCCTCTGTCCCTGGGAACCCGAACTTGTCACTGTAGCTTTTGTGCATAGCAGCTGTAGAGTGTATGACATCCAATCACATTGCTTGTCTGCTAGTCTGTGACAGCCTGTGTTCTGGACCCCCCAGCACTGGGCCTGCCATGTCGTTAGACCCCCACTTAGTAGTCATATGTATTTAGATTGAAAAAGACCATCTTGAGAGGACTGATTGGCTTTTGTATCTCCATTTCCTGACTGGCTGCTTTTGGAGGCAGGGACTGCGTTGTATTCACCCCAATGTTCCCAGCCTGGCACATGGCTGGTATCCAACATGCTATTCTCTTTATACATCCATAGCTCTTGTGGGGAAAGAAAATTGAATCCCACCACCTATGGAGCAGTCAACCCGCAGGTGTGAACTGTGCACTTGAAGGCTGGAGGACCCAGAGACTCCCTGGGCATCAGAGAGCAGACAGTTGCAGCTTTTCTGGCAAAGCATGTGGCAGAAGTGGGGTTCAGTCCCCAACACATACTACGGTAAAGTGGAACTCTGATATTTTTTCTTTTTTAAAAAAAATTTTTTATTTTTACTTTATTTTACTTTACAATACTGTATTGGTTTTGCCATACATTGACATGAATCCACCACGGGTGTACATGCGATCCAAAACATGAACCCCCCGCCCACCTCCCTCCCCACAACATCCCTCTGGGTCATCCCCGTGCACCAGCCCCAAGCATGCTGTATCCTGCATTGGACATAGACTGGTGATTCGATTCTTACATGATAGTATACATGTTTCAATGCCATTCTCCCAAATCATCCCACCCTCTCCCTCTCCCTCTCCCTCTGAGTCCAAAAGTCCGCTATACACATCTGTTCTTTTTTGCTGTCTTGCATACAGGGTCATCACTGCCATCTTTCTAAATTCCATATATATGTGTTAGTATACTGTATTGGTGTTTTTCTTAGCTGATCTACAATATTATATTAATTTCAGGTATACAACAGAGTGATTCAATGTTTTAACAGATTATGCTCATTTGAAGCTATTATAAAATATTGGCTATGTTCCCTGTGCTGTACTTTATCTCTTTGTATCTTATTTACTTTATACGTAGTAGTTTGTACCTCTTAATCCTCTTCTCCTGTCGTGCTTTTCCCCCCATTCCTCTTCCCACTGGTAACCATTAGGTTGTTCTCTGTTTCTGTCTTGTTACATTTGTTCATTTGTTTTAGTTTTTATTTCCACATCTAAGTGAAAACATTCAGTATTTGTCCTTCCCTGTATGACTTCCTTCACTAAGCATGGTACACTCCAGGTCCATCCGTGTTGCTACAGATGGCATTATTCCATGTGTGTGTGTGTGTGTGTGTGTGTGTGTGTGTGTGGAATAGCTGTAGAGGATATCACATGCAATTGCATTGCTTGATTGCAAGTCTGTGACAGGCTGTGTCCTGGGCCTCACCAGCATTGGGCCTGCCATGTAGCAGACCCCAACTCAAAGCCATATTTATGTTGACGTTCCACCGTATACATATACTACATCTTCTTTATCCATTCATCTGTTGATGCACCTTCAGTTCCGTTTAGTTGCTCAGTCGTGTCTGACTCTTTGGCCTCCCTGTCCATCACCAACTCCCAGAGTTTACCCAAACTCATGTCCATTGAGTCAGTGATGCACCTTAGATTGCGTGAATATCATGGCTATTTAAATAACACTGCTATAAACACTGGGGTATATGTATCTTTTCAAATTAGTGTTTTTGTTTCTTCAGATATATATATCCAGAGACAGAATTGTGGAATCACATAGTGGTTCTATTTTTAGCTTTTTGAGGAACCTTCGTACTGTTTTCCATAGTGGCTGTACCAATTTGTATTTCCACCAACAGTGTACTAGGGTTCCCTTTTCTCCACATCCTCACCACGTTTGTCATTTGTTGTCTTTCTGCTTAGAGTCATCCTGACAAGTGTGAGGTGATGTTTCATTTTGGGTTTGATTTGCATTTCCTCATGATTAGTGATGTTGAGCTTGTGCTCCGTATTCGTGTGCTTGTTTGCTATCTGTGTATCTTCTTTGGAAAAATGTCTATTCATCCTTCTGCCCATGTGTTGATTGGGTTGTTTTGTTTTTGATATTGAATTGTATAAACGCTTTATATATTTTGGATACTAACCCTTTATCAGACATCATTTGCAAATATATTCTCCCATTCAGTAGATATTTTCATTTTGTCAGTGGTTTTCTTCATTGTGCAAAACGTTTTAATTTTACCTAAGTCCCATTTGTTTATTTTTTCTTTTGTTTTCTTTATCTGAGGATATAGATCCAAAAAAAATATTGTTAAGATTTATGTCAAAGAGGATATTACTTACATTTTCTTCTAGAAGTTTATGGTGTCTGGTCTTACATTTAGGTCTTTAATTCTTTTGGAGGTTATTTTTGTATGTGGTATGAGATAATGTTTGAATTTCATTCTGTTATACGTAGTTGCCCAGTTTTCCCAGCACCACTTAATGTAGAAATTGTCTTTTCCTCATTGCATGTTTTGCCTCCTTCGTTATAGGCTAATTGACCATATGTGCCGTGAGTTTATTTCTGGGATCTCTACTCTTTCCCATTGAACTATGTGTCTGCTTTTGTTTCAGTTACTATACTGTTGTGATTAATGTAGCTTTATAGTACAGTCTGAAATCAGGGAAGGTGATTTCTCCACCTCTGTTCCTCTTTTTCAAAATTGATTTGGTTATACCAGCTCTTTTGTGCTTTGATACAAATTTTAGGATTATTGTTTTTTTCTAGTTATTGTGAAAACTGTCATGGATACTTTGATAACATTAAATCTATAGATTGCTTTGGATAGCAAGTCAGTTTTAACAATATTAATTATTCTGATCCAAGATCATAGAATATCTTTCTATTTCTTGGTATCATCTTCAGTTTCCTTCCTTGATGTCTTATAGTTTTCAGAGTATAGGTCATTCACCTTGTTGGTAAAGCTTATTCCTAGGTATTTTAATCTTTCCAATGCAATTGTAAATGGAGTTGTTTTCTTCCCTTCTCCTCCTGAGGTTCATTACTGGTATATAGAAAAACAACAGTTTCTTTGTATTTAATCTGGTATCCTTCAATTTAATTTCATTTAGTAGTTCTAATAGCTCTTGAGGGGAGATGTTCAGTTCAGTTCAGTCACTCAGTCATGTCCAACTCTTGGTGACTCCATGGACTGCAGCACTGCAGGCCTCCCTGTCCATCACTAACTCTCAGAGTTTACTCATACTCATGTCCGTTGAGTCAATGACACCATCCAACCTTTTAATCCTCTGTTATCCCCTTCTCCCACCTTCAATCTTTCCCAGCATCAGGGTCTTTTCAAATGAGTCAGTTCTTCACATCAGGTGGCCAAAGTATTGGAGTTTCAGCTTCAGCATCAGTATTTCCAATGAATATTCAGGATTCAGTCAATTTCCTTTAGGATGGACTAGTTGGATCTCCTTGCAGTCCAAGGGACTCTCAAGAGTCTTCTCCAACATCACAGTTCAAAAGCATCAATTCTTCGGTGCTCAGCATTCTTTATAGTCCAACTCTCACATCCATACATGGCTACAGGAAAAACCATAGCCTTGACTAGACAGAATTTTGTTGGCAAAGTAATGTCTCTGCTTTTTAATGTGTTGTCTAGGTTAGTCATACATGTCCTCTAGGAGTAAGCGTATTTTAATTTCATGGCCTGCAGTGAATATCTGCAGTGATTTTGGAGCCAAAAAAAAAAAAAAAAGTCTGTCACTGTTTCTACTATTTCCCCATCTATTTGCCATGAAGTGATGGGACCAGATGCCATGATCTTCATTTTCTGAATGTTGAGTTTTAAGCCAACTTTTTCACTCTCCTCTTTCACTTTCATCAAGAGGCTCTTTAGTTCCTCTTCACAAGGAACTGCCATGAGGATGGTATCATCTGCATATCTGAGGTTATTGATACTTCTCCCAGCAATCTGGATTCCAGCTTGAGCTTCATCCAGCCCAGCATTTCTCATTATGTACTCTGCATACAAGTTAAATAAGCAGGATGACAATATACAGCCTTGACATACTCCTTTTCCGATTTGGAACCAGTATGATGTTCCATGTCCAGTTTTAACTGTTGCTTCCTGACCTGCATAGAGATTTCTCAGGAGGCAGGTCAGGTGGTCTGGTATTCCGATCTCTGTCAGAATTTTCCACAGTTTGTTGTGATCCATACAGTCAAAGGCTTCGGCATAGTCAATAAAACAGAAGTAGATGTTTTTCTGGAATTCTCTTGCTTTTTTGATGATCCAGCAGATGTTGATAATTTGATCTCTGGCTCCTCTGCCTTTTCTAAATCCAGCTTGAACATCTGGAAATTGACAGTTCATGTACTGCTAAAGCCTGGCTTGCAGAATTTTGAGCATTACTTTACTAGTGTGGAGAACAGTGCTATTGTGGAATAGTTTGAGCATTCTTTGGCATTGCCTTTCTTTGGAATTGGAGTAAACTGACCTTTTCCAGTCCTGTGGCCACTGCTGAGTTTTCCAAATTTGCTGGCGTATTGAGTGCAGCACTTTCACAGCATCATCTTTTAGGATTTGAAATAGCTCAACTGGCATTCCATCACCTCCACTAGCTTTGTTCATAGTGATGCTCCCTAAGGCCCACTTGACTTCACATTCCAGGATGTCTGGCTCTAGGTGACTGATCATACCATCGTGATTATCTGGGTCATGAAGATCTTTTTTGTACAGTTCTTCTGTGTATTCTTGCCACCTCTTTTTAATATCTTCTGCTTCTGTTAGATCCATACCATTTCTGTCCTTGATTGAGCCCATCTTTGCATGAAATGATCCCTTGGTATCTCTAATTTTCTTGAACACATCTCTAGTCTTTCCCATTCTATTGTTTTCCTCTATTTCTTTGCATTGATCACTGAGGCTTTCTCATCTCTCCTTGCTATTCTTTGGAACTCTACATTCAGATGGGTGTATCTTTCCTTTTCTCCTTTGCTTTTCACTTCTCTTCTTTCACAGCTTTTGGTAAGCCCTCCTCAGACAATCATTTAGCCTTTTTATTTCTTTTTCTTGGGAATGGTCTTGATCCCTGCCTCCTGTATAATGTCATGAACCTCCATCCATAGTTCTTTAGGCACTCTGTCTATCATGTCTAATCCCTTGCATCTATTTCACTTCCACTGTATAATCGTAAAGGATTTGATTTAGGTCATACCTGAATGGTCTAGTGGTTTTCCCACTTTCTTCAATTTAAATCTGAATTTGGTAAAAAGGAGTTCATGATCTGAGCCACAGTCAGCACCTGGTCCTGTTTTTGCTGACTGTATAGAGCTTCTCCATCTTTGAATGCAAAGAATATAATCAATCTGATTTTGGTATTGACCATCTGGTGATGTCCATATGTAGAGTCTTCTCTTGTGTTGTTGGAAGAGGGTGTTTACTATGACCAGTGCGTTCTCTTGGTAAAACTCTATTAGCCTTTGCCCTGCTTCATTCTGTATTCCAAGGCCAAATTTGCCTGTTACCCCAGGTGTTTCTTGACTTCCTACTTTTTCATTCCAGTCCCCTATAAGAAAAAGGACATCTTTTGGGGGTGTTAGTCCTAGAAAGTCTTGTAGGTCTTCATAGGACTGTTCAGTTTCAGCTTCTTCAGCATTACTGTGATATTGAATGGTTTGCCTTGGAAACAAACGGAGATCATTCTGTCATTTTTGAGATTGCATCCAAGTACTGCATTTCGGACTTTTTTGTTGTCTATGAGGGGTACTGCATGTCTTCTAAGGGATTCTTGCCCATAGTAGTAGGTATAATGGTCATCTGAGTTAAATTCACCCATTCCAATCCATTCTAGTTCGTGATTCCTAAAATGTTGATGTTACTCTTGCCATCTCCTGTTGGACCACTTCCAATTTGCCTTCATTCATGGGCATAACATTCCAGGTTCCTATGCAATATTGCTCTTTATAGCATTGGACTTTACTTCTGTCACCAGTCACATCCACAACTGGGTGTTGATTTTGCTTTGGCTCTGTCTTCTCATTCTTTCTGGAGTTATTTCTCCACTGATCTCCAGCAGCATATTGGGCACCTACTGACCTGGGTAGTTCATCTTTCAGTGTCCTATCTTTTTGCCTCTTCGTATGTCATGCAGTTCTCAAGGCAAGAACACTGAAGTGGTTTGCCATTCCCTTCTCCAGTGGACCATGTTTTGTCAGAATTCTCTACCATGACCCACCCATCCATTTTGGGTGGCCCTACATGGCATGGCTCACCTCATAGTTTCACTGAGTTAGACAAGGTTATGGTCCATGAGATCAGAGATGTTAGCGTTTTATATATATTATCACAACATTAGCAAATAGTATCAATTTTACTTCTTCCCTTTCAATTTGGATGTATTTCATTTCTTTATCTTGCCTTATTGTTGTATCTTGAACTACTGTTATATTAAATAGAAACAGCAAGAGTGGGGATTGTTGTCTTGTTTCTAACTTTAAATAAAAAGTTTTCAACTTTTCACCATTGAATATGATGTTAGCTGTAGGTTTGTCATTTATAGCCTTTTTTATGTTGAGATATGTTCCCTCTATGTTAATGTTGTTGAAAGTTTTTTTTTTTTCAATCATGAATGGATGACAAGCTTTTTCAAATGGTTTTTCTGCATCTATTGAGATTATCATTTGATTTTTATCATTTGTTTTGTTAATGTGGTGTGTCACATTGATTGATTTATGAACATTGAACCATCCTTACATCCCTAGAATAAATCTCACTTGATCGTGGTGTATGATCCTTTTTGCATACTGATGAATTTGGTTTGCTAATATTGGTTGAGGAATTTTGAATCTACATTTGCCAGAGATATTGGCCTACAATTTTCTTTTGGGGTATTTTTATAGTGTCTTTGATTTTGGTGTCAAAGTAGTGGTGGCCTTGTAGAATGAATTTAGGAGTAGTCTATCCTCTTTAGTTTTTTGGAATAGTTTGGGAAGAATACATAATGGTTTGCTGATATATTTGCTAGAATTCCCCTGTGGAGCTGAGTAGGCCTTGACTTTTATTTGCTTAGGTTTTTTAATTTGTTTATTACTGATTCAATTTCAATACTAGTATTTGGTCTGTTCAAATAGCCCATTTCATCTTGATTCAGTATTAAAAGATTGTATATTTTTGGAATTTAGCCATTTCTTCTAGGTTGCTCAATTTGTCGGCACATAACTATTTGTAGTATTCCTTTATAACTATTTTTATGACATTGGTTGCAATTTTTCACATTTTATGTCTTATTATTTCCTATTTGGGTCCTCTCTTTTTTCTTAATGAACCTGGCTAAAGTCTTGTCAATTTTATCTTAAAAAAAAAAAAAAACACCAGGTTTTGATTGTATTGATCTTTTCTGTTTCTGTTGTCTCTGTTTCCATTCTAATCTTTATTATTTCATTCCTTCCATTTCCCTGGCCCTTTGTTCTTCCTTCTCTAATTCCTTTAGACAATAGGTTAGGTTATGTATTTAAGATTTTTCTTGCTTCTTTAGGTAGGCCTGTATCAGTATCAGTTTTCCACTTAGATTTGCTTTTGCTTCATCCCACAGATTTTAGCTTGTTATGTTTTCATTTTTATTCATCTCAAAGAATTTTCTGATTTTATTTTTGATTGCTTTATTGACCCTCATTGTTTGTTTTTTGTTTGTTTTTACTAAAACTTGTTTAGTTCCCAAGTGTTTGTGTTTTTCCTGTTTTTCTTCCTATAATCTACTTCTAGTTTCATACTGTTGTGGTCAGAAAAGATGTTTGATATATTCTCTATCCTCTTACATTTTTTAAAGTTTTTAGTTTTTTCTTTTGTCTATCTTGTAATTTATCCTGAAGCGTATTCCATGTAAACTTGGATGGAGCGTCCTATTAGTTCAGTTCAGTTCAGTCGCTCAGTCGTGTCCGACTCTTTGTGACCTCATGAATCACAGCACACCAGGCCTCCCTGTCCATCACCAATTCCCGGTGTTCACTCAGACTCACGTCCATTGAGTCAGTGATGCCATCCAGCCATCTCATCCTCTGTCGTCCCATTCTCCTCCTGCCCCCAATCCCTCCCAGCTTCAGAGTCTTTACCAATGAATCAACTCTTCGCATGAGGTGGCCAAAGTACTGGAGTTTCAGCTTTAGCATCATTCCTTCCAAAGAAATCCCAGGGTTGATCTCCTTCAGAGTGGACTGGTTGGATTTCCTTGTAGTCCAAGGGACTCTCAAGAGTCTTCTCCAACACCACAGTTCAAAAGCATCAATTCTTCGGTGCTCAGCCTTCTTCACAGTCCAAGTCTCACATCCATACATGACCACAGGAAAAACCATAGCCTTGACTGCTGCTGCTCCTGCTAAATCACTTCAGTCATGTCTGACTCTGTGCGACCCCATAAATGGCAGCCCACCAGGCTCTGCCATCCCTGTGATTCTCCAGGCAAGAACACAGGAGTGGGTTGCCATTTCCTTCTCCAATGCATGAAAGTGAAAAGTCAAAGTGAAGTCACTGAGTCGTGTCCAACTCTCAATGACCCCATGGACCGCAGCCTACCAGGTTCCTCCATCCATGGAATTTTCTAGGCAAGAGTACTGGAGTGGGGTGCCATTGCCTAGACGGACTTTAGTCGGCAAAGTAATGTCTCTGCTTTTGAATATGCTCTCTAGGTTGATCATAACTTTTCTTCCAAGGAGTAAACATCTTTTAATTTCATGGCTGCAGTCACTATCTGCAGTGATTTTGGAGCCCCCCAAAATAAAGTCTGACACTGTTTCCACTGTTTCCCCATCTATTTCCCATGAAGTGAACGAGTACGTCAAGGCTGTATATTGTCACCCTGCTTATTTAACTTATATGCAGAATACATCATGAGAAACGCTGGACTGGAAGAAACACAAGCTGGAATCAAGATTGCTGGGAGGAATATCAATAACCTCACATATGCAGATGATACCACCCTTATGGCAGACAGTGAAGAGGAACTAAAAGCCTCTTGATGAAAGTGAAAGACGAGAGTGAAAAAGTTGGCTTAAAGCTCAACGTTCAGAAAACGAAGATCATGGCATCTGGTCCCATCACTTCATGGGAAATAGATGGGAGTGTCCTATAGATAACTATTAAGTCCAGCTGCACTATGTCATTTAAAGACAGTGTTAATTGCTTTTCTGTCTGGATAATCTGTCCATTGATGTAAGTGGGGTATTAATGGTCCCTACTATTATTGAATTACTGTCAATTTCTCCCTTTATATCTTTTAATATTTATGTTGTAAACTTGTGTGCTTCTATATTATGGACATATATGTTTATGAATGTTATGAACTCTTCTTGTATTGATCCCTTTATCATTATATAACCATTCTTTTTTTAAAGTCCATTTCATATGATAGAAGTATTGCTAACCCAGCTATCCTGTAATTTCCACTTGCATGAAAAATTCTTTTCCATTTTCTCCCTTTTCAGTCTGTGTTTGTCTTTATCTCTGAAGTGAATCTCTTGTAGGCAGCATATAGATTGGTGGTTTTATTTGTAATTCAATGAGCCATTCTATGTCATTTAGTCCATTGACATTTAAAGTGATTATTGATAAACATCTGGTTGTTGCCATTTTGTTGCTTATTGTTAATTGTTTTCTGGTTGTTTTTGTAGTTCTCTCTCCTTTTATTCTTCTTTTTGTCTCTCCCCTGTGGCTTGGTGATTTTCTTTAGTGTTATGATTATATTCCTTTCTCTCTAGTTTTTGTGTATCTATTAAAGTTTTTTTTTTATTTGTGGTTATCATGGAGTTTTATATGTTGATCTATATCTACTTGATTTAAACCAATATTCATTTAAGTTTAAACACATTCTAAAAGATCTATATTTTTTATTCTCCTCCCTCCACATTTTGTGTTTTTATGTCATATTTTACAACTTCATATCTATCCCTTAACAGGTTATGGTTGTTTTAGTTGATTTTTACAACATTTTATATTTTAGCCTTCATATTAGCTTACTTAAGTGGTTGAGTCACAGGTTTTTTAAAAATGTATTTGCCTTTACCTGTGACATTTTTCCTTTCTTATAACTTTTTATTTCTTGCTGGAGATTTTTAATTTTCACATAAAGAAGACTCTTGAACATTTCTTGTAAGAAAAATTTAGTGTTGATAAACTTTTAAAATTTTTGCTTGTCTGAGAAGTTCATCTTTCCTTGTGAATAATAACTTTGCTGGACAGAGTATTCTTGGTTGTAGGTGTTTCCTTTTTAGGACTTGGAGAAAGCAATGGCAAACCACTCCAGTACTCTTGCCTGGAAAATCCCATGCACGGAGGAGCCTGGTAGGCTGCAGTCCATGAGGTCACTAAGAGTCAGACATGACTGAGAGACTTCACTTCCACTTTTCACTTTCATGCATTGGAGAAGGAAATGGCAACCCACTCCAGTGTTCTTGCCTGGAGAATCCCAGGGACGGGGGAGCCTGGTGGGCTGCCATCTATGGGGTCACACAGAGTCGGACACGACTGAAGCAACTTAGCAGCAGTAGCAGCAGCTATTATACCACTCCCTTCTGGTTTGCAAAGTTTCTTCAGAAAATCAGATGATAGATTTGCGGGCTTATGGCTGTTTTTCTCTTGTTGCCTTTAACATTCTTTCTTTAACTTTTGCCGTTTGAATTATGATATCTTGGTTTGGATCTCTTGGATTCATCTTGTTTGGGGATCCTTTGTTTTCTGTACCTGGAAATCTTTTGTTTTTTTCTTCAGGCTTAAGAATTTTTCAGCCATAGTTTCATCAAATACATTTTTTTATCCCTTTTCTCACTCTTCACCTTCTGAAACCCTTCTAACGTAAATGTTAGTACATTTGATGTTGTCCCAGTGGTTCCTTAAACTATCATCATTATTATTATTTTTAGCTGCATCACATGGCATGCAGGATCTTAGTTCCTGATCAGGGACTGAACCCATGACCCATGCAGTGGAAGCACAACATCCTAACCAATGAACCACGAGCAAATTCCTAAACTATCTTATTTTAAATTTTATTATTATTGTTGTTCTTCTGAATGGGCAATTTCCATTATTCTATTCTTATTCTATAAGAGCATCACTTATGTGTTCTAAATCACCTAATCTGCTGTTAACTTTCTAGTGTATTTTTTATTTTAGTTATTGTATTCATCATTTCTATTTTTTATTATGCTCTTGTGCTTTATTAAAATTCTGACTGTGTTCATCTATTCTTTTCCCTAGTTCAGTTGGCATTCTTATTATTACTTTGAACTCTTTATCAGGTTAATTTTTTATCTCTATTAGGTTTTTTAAAGTTTCTTTCCTTGTAATTGAAACATAGTCTTCTGTCTTCTCATTTTGACTTTTCTTGTCTCTTTGAAATTAGGTGGAACAGTGATCTACCCTATGTCCTTGATCAGGAGCATCACTATGCAGTCTGCATGTCTGGAGTGAGCACAGGCTGCATCTTTCCTTGGGGTTTGCTGTTAACTACTACCTTGATGGGCGGTGCACTATAACCAAATCTAGGTATGAGCTGGGCTTCTCCTATGATCAGTGGCCATGATTGACTATCAGGGGTGAAGTCAGGGTCCAAGGCATTGGAGCAGGAGCCTTGAGGGAGCTGCTTTTCTCCTGGCTGTGACAGCAGTCTCTGCCTTGGTTTTGGCTATGGCCAGGGCCTGAGGGCTTGGGGCTGCACTTCTATGTTGGTTTCACTTTTTTATTTGTTGTGTATACCTTCACTTTTTTACTTTAGAGGCTGGGTCAGGCCTGGATGCATTGGTTTCACTGCTGCCAGTGATGTCAGTCTCCACCCCAGAGCTAGTTTCACTCCTTCCAGATGTGGGCAGGGCCATGCGCCCCAGTGAGGGCTACCTCTGACGTAGTCAGAGGCAAGGCTGAGATCCAAGCTGACTCTGTTCCCTCTCATTGACAATGGTGGCCTTGCCCTAGTGGAGAGCAGCTCTGCATCAAGATGGGCTGAAGGAGGAGCCAGGTATGGGCTGGAGGATGCACCAGGGTGATCATGGCAAGTCTGTCAGAGGCTTGGGCTGTTTTCTATCTGCTGCTTCCATGCTGTGGCCAGGAGTGAGCAAGTCTACGTGTGTGCTCTTCAAGAGTTGTGTCTGGGTTTCTTACAGGTTCTTTTCAAATCGGCTAAAGGGCTAATCTTCCCAGTGTTAAACTCTGGGTTAGGATACCTAATATGGGGTGCAAACCCCTCACTCCCAAGGGAGCATTTCAGCACCAATTGTATCCCCTCCTCTTCTGGGTTTCTCACCAGGGGTGTGCGTCTCTTCTCTGCCTACCAGATTCCACATGGACCTTTATACATAGGCTTGGTTGTGGAAGAGACGTCCTGCTAGTTTTCAGGTAGATTTCAGTGAGAGTTGTTTTACATGTAGTTTTATTTTTAATGTGTTTGTGAGGAGAGAAGAACTCATCTCTCATCCTTGACTACCTTGATTTCTCTGGAGTGCTCATGTTTTAAGCCCTCAGCCCAGCAGACCACTGCCACTGTGATGCCCATCTGAAAATTCGATACAGTAAGTCCCCTATGAGCAAACAAGTTGTGTTCCGAGAGAGCGTTCCTAAGTCAAATTTGTTCATAAGTCCAACAAAGTTAACCTAGGTAACCAATAACACAATAAACAATATAGTACTATACTGTAATTGGACCATAATACTTTTCACAAAATTAATACATAAGAAACAAAAACATAAAATAATAAAATATTTTTAATCTTACAGTACAGTACTTTGAAAAGTATAGTGCAACAGCTCACATTGAATGAACAAGCAAGAAGAATTACTGACTGGAGGAGGGAGAAGAGGTGGGAGATGGTAGAACTGAAGGATCATCAGAAATAGGAGATGGAAGGCAAGCACAATTCCACTGATGCCTGATGTTGATGAAATGAACTTTCGCATCTTTGAAAGTTCTCAACTTAAAGGTTCATATGTAGGGAACTTACTGTAGTGTCCTTTTCCAGGTGCAGTGGCCTCTGATGCCTAAGCAGGTCTTATATGCTGTATGATAATATCCCTGGTAACCCTCTCTGCTACCTTCCCTCTTGCAGAGAAGTGATCTACCTGCAGGCAATGAGGAAGAGTCAGAGCTGAATCCCAGAAACCACCCACCCAAGCCAGATCTCAGATCAGCTGATGTCCACTCAGCCCTCGTGTTCTAGTCCAGCCACTGGGAAAACCCACTGAGGCTGAATGGGGGTGCCACCTGTCCTAGCATCGCTCAACCCTGCCATTTTTTGTTGCCCTCCTACCCCTCAACTCTGAGCCTGCATATTTGACCCCCATGCACCTAGGAAAACTCCCAAGGAATCTATCCTTGAGCCTGGGTTTTTTTTTTTTTTGAAAAAACTATTTATTTACTTATTTGCTGGTGATAGGTCATATAAGAAGAGTTGCCAAGAATACACAGAAGAGTTGTACAAAAAAGATCTTCACAACCCGGATAATCACAATGGTATGATCACTCACCTAGAGCCAGACATCCTGGGACGTGAGGTCAAGTGGGCCTTAGGAAGCATCACTATGAACAAAACTAATGGAGGTGATGGAATTCCAGTTGAGCTATTTCAAATCCTGAAAGATGATGCTGTGAAAGTGCTGCAATCAATATGCCAGCAAATTTGGAAAACTCAGCAGTGGCCACAGGACTGGAAAAGGTCAGTTTTCATTCCAATCCCAAAGAAAGGCAATGCCAAAGACTACTCAAACTACCACACAATTGCACTCATCTCACAGCCTAGTAAAGTAATGCTTAAAATTCTCTAAGCCAGGCTTCAGTAATATGTGAACCATGAATTTCCAGATGTTTAAGCTGGCTTTAGAAAAGTCAAGGGAACCAGAGATCAAACTGCCAACATCTGCTGGATCATTGAGAAAGCAAGAGAGTCCCAGGAAAAATCTATTTGTGCTTTATTGACTATGCCAAAGCCTTTGACTGTGTGGATCACAAGAAACTGTGGAAAATTCTGAAAGAGATGGGAATACAGACCACCTGACCTGCCTCTTGAGAAATCTGTATGCAGGTCAGGAAGCAACAGTTAGAACTAGACATGGAACAACAGACTAGTTCCAAATAGGAAAAGGAGTATGTCAAGGCTGTATATTGTCACCCTGCTTATTTAACTTATATGCAGAGTACATCATGAGAAACACTGGGCTGGAGGAAACATAAGCTGGAATCAAGATTACCAGGGGAAATATCCACAACCTCAGATATGCAGATGACAGCACCCTTGTGGCAGAAAGTGAAGAGGAGCTAAAGAGCCTCTTGATGAAAGTGAAAGAGGAGAGTGAAAAAGTTGGCTTAAAGCTCAACATTCAGAAAACTGAGATCATGGCATCCGGCCCCATCACTTCATGGCAAATAGATGGGGAAACAGTGGAAACAATGGCTGACTTTATTTTTCTGGGCTCCAAAATCACTGCAGGTGGTGATTGCAGCCATGAAATTAAAAGACGCTTACTCCTTGGAAGGAAATTTATGAGCAACCTAGACAGCATATTCAAAAGCAGAGACATTACTTTGCCAACAAAAGTCTGTTTAGTCAAGGCTATGGTTTTCCCAGTGGTCACGTATGGATGTTAGAGTTGTACTATAAAGAAAGCTAAGCGCCAAAGAACTGATGCTTTTAAGCTGTGGCGTTGGAGAAGACTCTTGAGAGTCCCTTGGACTGCAAGGAAGTCCAACCAGTCCATCCTAAAGGAGATCAATCCTGGGTGTTCACTGGAAGGACTGATGTTGAAATTGAAACTCCAATACTTTGGCCACCTCATGCAAAAAGCTGAGTCATTTGAAAAGACCCTGATGCTGGGAAAGACTGAGGGCAGGAGGAGAAGGGGACGACTGAGGATGAGATGGTTGGATGGCATCACTGACTCCATCGACATGGGTTTAGGTGGACTCTGGGAGTTGGTGATGGACAGGGAGGCCTGGCATGCTGCAGTTCATGCAGTTGCAAAGACTCGGACATGACTGAGCAACTGAACTGAACTGAACTGATAGGTCTTATTTGTGGTACATGGGATCTTCAATCCGTGCTAAGGCATATGAGATCCTTTTGTCAAGTTGGAGCATGTGGGATCTTTAGTTGTGACCTGCAGGATCCAGTCTGCCAACCAGTGATTGAATTCAGACCCACTGGGAGTGTGGAGTCCCAGTCACTGGACCACCAGGGAAATCCAGAGCCTGAATCTTTAGATTCCTGTGTTGTTGGATTTTCTTGTTCTTGTCATTAGCTAGCACTTGTCATCATCAGTGTGCTAGCCCATCTCTAGTGGGTTTTGAGTTGGAGTTGCCTCAAAATTATCCAGAGGTGCTGATTCAGGAGGTCTGGGGCAAAGGCAGGTGTACTTTGCCTTTGCTGCTGGTGGTGATGTGGGAGTGGGGAAGGGGATAGCATGAGAACCCCCAGGGCAGAGGGAGAGCCAAGGCCTGCTGAAGTGGGGGCTTGGCCCTGCTACTCATTGTGTGGTTTTGGGTAAGAGCCAGGAGCTCCTTAGGCTCACTCTCCACGTTTCTAAAGTGGGGATGCCCACACCTGTCTCACGCCATTTTTTCTAGAGGGACAGAGAAGGCAGCAGTGATGGAGATTCACTTTTGGTCCCCAAGCAAATGTTCCCTCTGTGTCCATGTCCTCAGATCCCTGCAGAACCTACACCCCCAAGGTGCACCATAGATGCCCCTGGTCCTCCTCACAGGGCCACACTGTCTTCAAGAAAAGAGAAGGAAAGGAGAAGTGAAGATAAGGAAGTTCTCCCAACCACTGCCTGACTTTCAAACGATAAGATAGTCTATCACCAAACCTCTCTGACAGGCTGGGCATGCAAATAACAGCAGCTACTGATCAATCTCACTTAGCAGGAGCCACTGCTGTAAATTTATGTTTTGTTGCTAATCCTCACTACCCTATGATCTTTGTCTATTTATCTCCTCCACCTTTCCAGAGCACTGTGCTGAGCCCAAGGGCATGTAGTGAAGCCAGGATTGGCAGCCAGATGGCCTCTTTTGGGGCCTGGCGGTGACCACGCCCTGCACTTCCTCCATCTGGAACTCCAGGCCCTGTTCATGACCACTGTCTTTCCTCCTCTTCCTCCTGAGATGGTCCTCTGGAAGGACTCAGAACACAGAAGAGCCCTCTCCTCCAGCCCTGCCCACTCTTCCCCGTGACCTCAGACACTCTGCTTGTTTCACATGTGTCTAAACTAGACATTTTCCCCCAGGGAGGTCAGTTTTAAATTCTGTTTGTCCAAACTGAGTCTCTTAGGATGTTAGCTTGGTGGTATCCCCAGCTTCATTTCAACTTTTCCCAGAAAGGGTCAGGCTAGGACCCTTCTTTGGACCTAGTTTCTTCTGGAATCTTCAGTGGAGGGCTCATAGGAAGAGAATGAGATATTTCACAGGAGCTTCTAGATTATACCCTCTCCTGCCCCTTGACTCTGAAAGAACAATAATGGCTACTAGATGCTGTGCTTATATTCATACATCTAAATCTGTTACTTTACAAGTGAAGAAACCCAGGTAGAGAGATGTTGGATAACTTACCCGAGGTCACACAGCTAGTAAGAGGCAGAACTGGGTCTGGTTTGAGAGACCATAGTCTTAACCAGTATCTGTCCTGACTCATGCTTGGCTACTGCTGACAAAATGCCTTGTCAGTCTTCCATTTTTCCTTGGAGGGAGGGCTTAGTAGGCAAGTTCTTCCCAGAATGGATTGCGCGACTCTCTCTCCCTTCCTGGCTCCCTCATCATCTTCCTGGCCCTTGTAGTGAAGGTGCTGTGTCCAGGTCCCCAGTTTCTCTGCAAAGTGGCTCCATTTGCAAGTGTTTCTGCCTCCTTGGGATTAGGGTGAAGAGGGTGGGGTTTTTGGAGTGGCAGTTGAAAACACTGGTGAGATTTTGAACATTGCCAGTTCCATGAAGGGTCGCCACATCAACAGTCTCTGTACTTACTCATGGAGCTCGTATCCGCTACTGCATCTCCCCTCTTTGACTCCTCTTCATCCTTTGGGATCCTGTGGCTGTCACAGAAGGAAAATTCTTTATTCAAGAAATTCACTTCATAGCCTTTATAGAACAAACCTTTTCCAGCCCTAATGAAAGGGGGAAGCAAAACCAGCATCCAGGGCAAGTGTTTCTTATTAGACATGCGCTTCATGGGACCTGTTTAGAATCATGGCCTGTTTCTAATGTCTGCATTTTCATAAGTCCCCCCTCCAGATGGCAGTGCACGCTTGGCTTCTAAAACCCTTCCACGCCAGCCATTTTCACTGAGGGTCTGGCTCATGTGTGTCTTCTCAGACTGGTGGTGCTCTGGACAGGAAAGTAAACCTTGCTTTGCAGAAGAGAGGATGAAGCAGGCAGGATAGCCAAGAATGAGACTGGATCAGGATGGGAGGAACTGGTGACAGTGGAGGACCCCTCAGAGCCTGGCTGTCTGAAATATGAGAGCAGATGTCCACCCAGAGACAGCTAGTGTGCCATGACTTGAACATATGGCCCTGGGGTCAGAAAGACTCTGCTCTTCCCTGGCTGGGCCACCTGGAGAGAGCTGCTAAACCTCTCTGAGGCATAATTTCCTCACTTCCAGTACCAGGTGTTGTCAGAATTGGATGAGATCATATTTTACAGAGCCAGGCCAGATCTGGAACCAAGGCACACTCCAAGGCTCATAGGCATGATATTTACACCAGTCTCACTGGCAGAATGGAACTTTCCTTGACTCTTGTCCTTCTCATGGGAAAGAATTCAGTCGAGAGGCATAGAGCAATTTTATGTAGCAAAAGTTTTATTAAGTAGAGTGAAAGAATACTCCTGAGAACAAATGAGAATGGGCTGTCTGGAAACCAAGAGCAGTCCTTCAGTAGGGTGGCTGGACTTTTTAGAGTGGTGGTCCCTCCCTGTGTCCTGTGCCATTTGACTGACAATTGAAACCCAAGGGGGAGGGGTGGAGGCTAAAACCGCAAAGCTAATTTGTTACAAATACAGCATGTTAAACCCTGGGTTACCTTGAATCACCTTTCAGGTCTTGATGCAACTGTGCCAACTGTGCTGGTGGTTTATCTGGCTTGGTTCTGATATGGCTGGAGACCTAGGGGTGGTCCTTGACCACAGAGGGAGGATATCTGGGTTTGCTCTGACCCCCCAGAAGGAAAGACAAACCATTCAGGATGGGGCAGGATCCACTCATATCTGCCTAGCTACCTATCAACCTGGAGAGAATTTAAAAGTCCCTTTAGTTGACTTTCCTGGTGCCTTTTAATCCTACTCAGATAAGATCAGCCTTTCCCTGCTGAGCTTACTGATTCCCTTTCTGATCACTTGCAAGCAAAAGAAGACCCTCTGGCCACTTAAGTGAAAGTATTAGTCATTCAGTCATGTCCGACTCTGCAATGTGATGGATGGTAGCCTCTCAGGCTCCTCTGTCCATGGAATTCCCCAGGCAAGAACACTGGAGTAGGTAGCCATCTCGTCTCCAGGGGAGCTTCCCAACCCAGGGATTGAACCTGGGTCTCTCGCATTGCAGGCAGATTCTTTATCATCTGAGCCACCAGGGAAGCCCTGTAATCAATAATGTAAAATGTCTGATTCACTCTTCTAAATAAAAACTCAGTCTCCTTCCTGTCTCCCTGCTCACTGTGCCCTCCCCATCATTAAATCCCCCCTGAACTTTCAACAGCTTAAAAAATTTGAGTAAGAAGTTCATGACTCACGTAACTGGTTTTCAGATATTTCCTGGGACCAGCTGCAGCATGGTGGTCAGTCTTGCCATCATTTGACTGCTTGTTTTTACATACCATGGCAATTCAGACAAACTACCCACTTCACATCTATTGCGCACTGTTTCTGAACACTGGCTTACGGGAAACTCCCATGGCAAATCAACAGTGGGGAACACTTGGAGTCCTCCAGGTGGCATTCTTCCCCATTCTCTTTGGGGTCAGAATTCCCAGTGGGGACCAGAGTCTGCTCAGTCCCCAGCTGCTGGGGCTGAGCCATGGTAGAGTACAGAATCAGCTGTGGCTCCCTTGGTGAGATCCAAGTCCTAGGGCTGCCTGGATCTGGCTGAGCTGCTTAATTTCCAGCTTGTTTAGTTTTCATCTGTAAAATGGGGATAGTGCACCTTGGTGGGACTGTTTTGTCATTAGAGACTTAGCCTGGGCCGGCAGGCAGTGAGCCCCCTTCATGGTTAGTGTTGTTATCATCTTGACCGAAAATAAAAAAGCACAACCTAAAAGTTGAGAGGTCTAGGGGGTTTTTTGGCAGACATTCTGAGGACTTCAAGCCTGGAATACCACATCTCAGATGCTCTGAGAGATTGCTCCAAGGAGGCAAGGGAGGAGCCAGAATCTAAGAATTTTGGCAATAAAGACTAGGTTCTTGGAAAATCAAAAGACTATTGTTAATCAAAGAAAATAAGATATCTAAGTTAAAGAATTTAGTGCTGTTATGTGTGTGGGAAGATGCAAGAGTCTGAGCTTACTGGAATCATTCATTTGATGTGTACCTCAGCTGTGCAGGGCCAGTATCCTGCGCTTTCTCATCCTGAGTCTCCTTGGGGTGCACCACTGAGGAAGGAGGTTGCTGCAATGACTGACTGCTTGAAGGCAAGCATCCTGCTTCTATCCTGAGTTCCCTCTAAGCTTACTGTAGGGCGGCTGTAGTGTGATGGCTTGATGGCTGCAACATCCTTTGTTTACTGATATGGCAGGTGACATTTTCTCATCCACAACCCCCCATCTCTGTTAACATTATTATCATCATGCCTGCTTGCATTACCTTATTTCTCTGAACAGCTCTTTCGAAACCCAGAGGGCAAGTTTCTGGTTCGTGCTGACCATAGACCCCATCTCTGGCCATTCCCTCTTGATCGTGGTGCCAGCTTGGCATAAGCCATCCTCATCCATGCACAGAGGCTCCTGGAGGCTTTTGGGGAAGTGTCATGGGTGAGGATGGGCATTCAGGAGTTTGTTACAGGCTCTTCCATCAGGACTTTCAGTTAAATGAGTTCCTGCCTTGGCTGCGTCTTTCCCTATCAGAGCCCCACCCAGTTGTGGCCCCTCCAGTTCAGTGGCATCCTTTCTGCCCTTGGTGTATGAAACAGTTAATCTGACCTAGCCCTGCTGTAGCCCCGAACCAGGAGAACATGGAGAGGGGTTCCATGGGGAACCCCTGGGGTCCATGTAAGCTGTGCTGCCTCCTCACCCAGGCTGCCTCCTGGCAGCTAGGAGCTTGACTGAAGTTGCTGCCTCTTGTCATCAAAAAAGAGAAAGTGCAACACTCAGTTTCACCAATGTGTGAAGGTCTTGACATGTTAATACCTGGTCAAAAAAGTCTCAAGTTCCTAATAGTGAAACCCCACAACCCAGTTTGGGACTTGAACCCACTGTCTTTTCATTGAGATCATATACCTGGTCTTAGGACTTGGTGAAACTCAAGTTCTTTTATGTCTTGTTGCAGAAAGAATTCAGTGAGAGACAAAGTGACAGGTAAAAAGTGTATTTGGTCAGAGAGATACATATTCCATAGACAGTACGCAGTCTGACTCAAAAGGCAAGAGCAGCCCCAGGACATGGGGTCATCTGGGAAACTGAGAGCAGCCAAGGGGAAAACACATTCCACAGAGTATGGACCACCTCAGAAGGCAAGAGGCCCTGAAATATGGGGCGGTTTGTTTTTAGGGGCTGGGTAATTTCATAAGCTAATGAAGGGGAGGATTATTCCAACTATTTCAGGGAAAGGGTGGGGATTTTCAAAAATTTCACCACTGCCCACTTTTGGCCTCTTATGGTTGACCTTGGAACTGTCCTGGCACTTGTGGGTATGTCACTTAGATGCTAATTACAATAAGCGTATAATGAGGCTCAAGGTCTACTGGGAGTTGAATCTTTCACCATTTTGGACCTACTTTTTTCTAACCAGTTTATGCCATATCCTCAAGGGCTATGTCATTCATTCCCTTAAAGCTTGTGCCCTGCTTCCTTTCCTCCTGTTTCAAAAGGGCTAGGAAACCCATCAACTGGAACCAGATTTTGGGCCTACCCTCTCTCCTTCCCTCCCTCCCTCCTCTTTCTCTTCAAACCTATACTACATGTTAAGCCTCCAGCAACCCCTATGTTAATAACTCTGGGGGGTTAAAAGTAAATAAAAACATGTCCCTTAAGTTGTGGGCCACAGACAGTCTTCTGAATGATAGTCTTCTGAATAATAATGCAAAATATCTAGAGCAGAAGAGTAACCCTCAGACCTGCAGCAGAACAAAGGAGGGCATGAGGGTTGTGGCTTGAGTGGGCCAGAGAAGCCTTCAAGGTGGGAAGAGGCTCCTCCTGTGGGTGTCTTAGGAAAAGCAAGTGTTGGGCATGTGGGCCTGGAGAACCATGGTTCCTGGTAGAAGATCCAGGATGATGGGAAGGCAGGATGATGGGGGTACAGCCCCAGGTTCAAGCATTCTTATGGTTGGCTTGGAAACCTTCACCCTTTATGACTCATCCCCAGGCTGCCCTTGTCTGAAGGTTCCTGTGATTTTCCTCTAGGTTCCAGGGTACCATAACCTACATAGTGCACTAAATGGAACAAGAGTGGAGTTCCTGGGGCAGGTGATCACATCCTGCTGGACTCTGAGTTCCCAGCCTGCATAGAATGCAGTTCCACATGTTGTAGGGTTACTTGCAGGATCAGATCACAGTGATCTCAAATAAGGAGCTTGAGTTTGGGCTTTTTCTTGTGGAAAGTAGGGAGTTGCTGTAGATTACGTGGGAAAGGGGTATAAGCAGATAGGGTAGGGGGTCCAAAGAGAAAGAGATCTAGACGTGTGTGCATACTCAGCCACTTCAGTTGTGTCCAACTCTGCGACCCAATGGACTATAACCCACCAGGCTCCTCTGTCCATGGGATTCTCTAAGCATGAATACCAGAGTGAGTTGCCATGCCCTACTCCAGGGGATCTTCCAGACCCAGGGATTGAACCTGTGTCTCCTGCATTGCAGGCAGATGCTTTACCCACCTAAGGTAAACAGTTTCAATTTTGGCCTAAGCGTTTTGGGATCTAAGTCTGGCCACAGTGCTTGCTGTTGAACAGATCTCAGTAACTGATGATCTTAATGGAAGTGAGGGAATGCAGGAACTAAGGGAAAACAATCAAGAAACAATACTTCTGTGATAAAACAGAGTTCTAGTTCCTCCTCAAGAGCTATACATCACAATCTGATACAGTCATTGAGGTCTGCAGGATCTAAGGTCCCTTCCTGGGTGGACAATGGAATATTAATATTGACCTTTGTGACTTCAACTAGAGCTTGGACTCTGTTGACCTTGGCCCCAATTTTATGCTGAATTTTCCTCTGCTTCGAGCCCCCCTCGTAAATATGCATGTCCTCTTAACTTAATACTTTCCCAGTTTTGCCATTTGGGGAGACACTGCTTTAAGATTCCTAGGTGTTCTTACTTGCTGCAAGTAATAAGTCCTCCCTTCTTCTAATCTTTGTCTTGGCTTTGTCTTTTGGCTTGGCAACCACCAAGAGGCCAACCAAGTTTTCAGGATAACAGGGACATGGTCAGATTTTATGTTACAATGATTTTTCTTTGGGGGAACATTACACTGGAGGCTTAGGGCACTTTCTAACTCTTACTTCTTACCCTGATCTAACACTTTGTGTCCTGAGCCTTTGTGAGGGATTGGACCTGGCCCTGGGGATGGGAACAAAGGCCAGGAGGATGGATCTGAATGTACAAATTAAAAAAAAAAAAAGAAAAGAAAAAAACATTTCTCAGGATGATTTGGGCTGAAAGCAAAGAAGCCCGACTACAAGTGGCTTTAAGAAGGATTTGTACCTTATGCCTTGACAGAAACACAGAGTGGCCCCAGAGTTTGTGCACTGGCTCCATATGTGCCTGGAGACCCAGGCATTTTTCATCTTCCCCCTCAGCCATCCTCTTCCTGCCAATGATGCTTCCCCAGTGGTTGAGGGAAGATGACAGCCTTTCCAGGCAGCAGAAGAGAGGGCTCCTTTTCAGCCACTCCTAATTAGAAGAGAAAACCTCCTTTCCCAGGAGGCCCCAGCAGAAGTCCCAACACATGTCATTGGTCAAGTCTGGTTCCAGCACCCAGGACTCTGTGGACAGCATGGGAAGGTGGGGTGTGCCATTCTCTGCCACTGGATCCAAGAGGACTGTGCTCGTGGAGACCAAGGTGGGGAGGATGGGTGGACAACAGACCCCCAGCCACATCCCACATACCCGCAGCCCTGCAAGATTCATTTCTGTGTCCCCTATATTGGGATTCAGACTGGAGTTCTCACAACAACAGGGAGCATCCTTTATAGGAATAGGGGTACTGAGAATTCAGCATTCTCCATCATAGCCAGACTCCATGGGAATCTAGGAACTGCTGCAACACTGAGTGTCTGGTCCACTGAGACAGAGAAGGCTGCTGGTTCCATGGAAGGAAGAAAGGGTCCCCCAGATGCTTCCCAGGATCATGGGTGAATCAGGGGCTTAATCAGGCAGTGTTCTCAAGTGGCAGTGCTGAGTTATTTTGTTGCTATTCAGTGGCTAAGTCATGTCCAACTCTTTGACTCCATGGACTGCAGCATGCCAGGTTCCTCTGTCCATGGGATTTCCCAGGCAAGAATACTGGAGTGGATTGCCATTTTCTTCTCCAGGGGATCTTCCTGACTCAGGAATCAAACCCGTGTCGCCTGCTGAATTGAGCCATTAGGCACAATTAATAGCTTAAAAATTTTAACCATATACATATATTCTTTTTTCCAGCTCAATCAAGAAACCAATAGACAGTAGTTTCTATGCTCCAGAAGCCCTTCCCTGGGGTCTTCTCTGATGTGCACTGTTTGCTGCTACAGATTGTCCTCGCGGCTCTGAGGCCCCTTCCTGAGTCTCCAGGGCCCCAGTGCAATGTCAGGAAGAAAAGCTGAGGCCCTCTGTCCTGATGTCCAATCCTGGCTCCTCTCATACATGTCCTGGGTGTCCCCTATGATGTCCTTGACCCTGGGGCAGATGGTCTCTACGCAACTATGCAGTAAACCTCTGGTTGGCTCATCTCTCTCTCTTTTTTTTAGAAGAGGATTTAGGCTTTACAGCATAGCTAAAAATACCACTGAAGAGCCTGCTTCTGTTTAGAGAGGTTCAGACAGTAAAGAATCTGCCTGCAAAGGCTATAGTCCATGGGATCACAAAAAGTCAGACAGGACTGAGTGACTAACACTTTCACTCAGTGGCCAAAAGCCAGCTGAAAAAATGCTGACAGCCCCGACGACTGCAGTTTTTTTGCATTTCGCCAGAGATTCTGGAGTTGGGGGACACTGGAGATCTCAATGTGAAACCAGCCCATTTTACTGATGAAGACCTTGAGGGTTAGAGGGGGGATGGGGTGGAACTTGAATTTTACTTCTCCCAGAAAGTCCTGGTGGCTCCATCATGAGCAGGGCTCTGGGCTCTGACACTTCCTGCCCTCTGGTTCCACCTCCAGGATCTCCTAGGACATGTAACTGAGTCCAGAGTGGGCTCCAGGGCAGAATATTCCTGAGGTGGCAAGGGACAAGGTCCAAGTCTGACCTGGGCAGAAGTGTGACAACTGCAAGATACTGCATGCAGCCCTGCAGACCTTACCTACAGGGAAGCTGTGGTGTGTTTGTGGCGGGTACCAGCTCCGAGCGGGCAAAAGTAGAAGCTCTTAGAGGTGGGGAGCTGTAGCCAATGGCCGATCCCAAGGCCTCTCAGATGGAGGCTGCTTCTCTGTAAGAAACCAGGCCTAGGCAGGGAGTTCGGACGGGACACCGGTGGTCCTTGTCGAGGCTGAAACCCACACTGTGAGGCATGGGTCTAGGTGACGATCTGAGAGTCAAGGGTGATGAGCACTGGGACTGCGTCCTGAGACGACCTCCATCTGTCTTCTTTTTAGGTGTTTCCATGTTTCTTTAGCGCAGTACTTAATCACCCGAGTCTTCAGAACCATTCCCCACTAAGGTAGTTTTCCCCAAAACTGACCTGCCAAAGCCCACTTCAGGGATTTTGATACTAGAGTCTGGGGTGACAATTTTGAAAATTTCCCTGGGTGATTCTGGTATGTGAGCCCATGATTCCTAGACCCTGCCTCCTCTGCACTACCCATCAGCGAGGGGGCCGGCGGCTGGAAAGGGAAGGCTGAGGGGGTGATTGGCAGGGCTGAATGGTCGGAGCTCAGACCCTGGGCTCAGGATGTGAATCTCTACGCTTTATCCCCTTGCCTCTGCCCAGAGTGCCAGCTGCTCTCAAGGTCCTACCTGAGCCCCTGCCATTTACCTTGAACTCCCTGCTCACATCCGTGTTTGCCTCTTTGTTTTCAGCATTCAGCTGGAACGTCTGATGCTTTTCACCTTTAGGAAACCTATCTAGCAGCTTTTTCCCAAGCCCTTGACTTCCTACCATGTTCACAAACTGCACCCCTGGGTGGACATTCTCTACATCTGCTTCACAGTTTAAAGTCTGATGCTCTTGCCTCTTACTAGGTCCTGTTTCCATTTCCTAGAACAGCTAGCCAAGGGCTAAATTTATTGAGCAATTGAAATAAGAAAATGTCTGTGAGAATGAAATGTAGGTGGAAAGAACAAATAAATCAATTAAAGAATGAATAAATGATTGCAGACTCTGTACACCCCTGCCAAAAAATGTCTAAAACTTGGTCACTCATATTCTTTCCTACACTTCTTCCCTCTTCATTAAGTGGTTGAGGTTGGCAGTGATTTAATTTTTTAAAAATGCATTTTATTATTGAAATTTGATTTATGATGTTGTGTTAGATTCTAATATATGGCAAAGTGATTCAGTTATATATACACATACTCTTTTTCATATTCTTTTCCATTATAAGTTATTGCAAGATACTGACTATAGTTCCCTGTGCTATACAGTAGGTCCTTGATGTTTATCCATTTTATATATGGCAGTGTGCATCTGTTAGTCCAAGACTCCTAATTTATCATTCCACCCACCTTCCCCTTTGGTAACCATGGATTTGTTTTCTATGTGAATTGTCTATGTTTTGTAAATAAACTCACTTGCATCATTTTTTAGGTTCCACATATAAGTGATATCACATTTGTCTTTCTGTGTCTAACATTCACTTAGTATGATAATCTCTAGGTCTCCATTCATGTTGCTCTGAATGACATTATTTCATTTTTTTTATGGTGAAGTAAAATTCCATTTTATATACATACATCATATCTTCTTTATTCATTCATTTGCTGATAGGCATATAGATTGTTTCCAAATCTTGGTTACTGTAAATAGTGCTGCTGTGAACACTGAGGTGTGTGTTTTTTTGAATTAGAGTTTTCTCTGGTTGTATGCCCAGGACTGGGATTGAAAGATCACGTGATAGTTCTATTTTTAGTTTTTTGAGGAGATTCCATATTGTTTCCATGGTGGCTGTACCAGTGTGCATTCCCACCACACCCATTCCAGCATTTGTTATTTGTAGACTTTTAAATGATGATCATCCTGACCTTGTGAAGTTACACCTCACTGTCATTTTAATTTACATTTCCTTGATAATTAGCAGTGTCAAGCATCTTTACATGTGTCTGTTGATCTTCTGTATGTCTCTTTGAAGAAATGTCTATTTAGGTCTTTTGACCATTTTTTGATTGGGTTGTTTTTGTTGTTGTTGTTGTACGGGCTGTTTGTATATTTCGGAAATTAATCCTTTGTTGCACCGTTTGCAAGTATTTTCTCCCATTCTGTAGACTGTCTTTCTGTTTTGTTTATGGTTTCCTTTGCTGTGCAAAAGCTTGCAAGTTTGATTAGGTCACATTTGTTTATTTTTGCTTTTATTTCTATAGCCTTGGGGACTGACCTAAGAAAATATTGCTAAGATTTATGTTAGAGAATGTTTTTCCTATATTCTTTTCTGGGAATTTTATGGTGTCATGTCTTATAATTGAGTCTTTAAGACATGACATTTATTTTTGTGTATGGTGTGAGTGTGTGTTTGAACTTCATTGATTTATATATGGCTGTCTGCTTTCCCAACACTACATGCCAAAGAAACTGTCTTTTCTTCATTGTGTATTCCTGCTTTCTTTATTGAAGATTAATTGACCATAGGTGTGGGAGTAACTTAATTTGATTTGATTTGATCTGCTTAGTACTTCCTGACTGAATCTAGTCAGCTCAGATAGGTCCCTTAAAGCCCCACTTTTTATCATGTTCACCTCCTTCTGCTGCCCAGCAGATGGCCTCATTATATTTCTGGGCATCTCCTGCTCTTAGGGCACTTGGGGTGACATTCTCAGGCCTAAGATTCCAACCACTTCTGCTGCTTTTTCCGGTCAGCTGTTACCCGTGCTAGCTGAGCTATTTATACTTTGCTGGTCAGTTGCCATGGAATAGTGCACAACAAGCAGTTTCCTGCCTTGGCTGACTTCTCTATACACTGCCTGATGGAAGTAAGCTTGAGAGGAGGTGGGGTTTGTGGAGCCCTGGGGGTTGGCACCTGTATCTGTAATGCTGTGTGTTGGCCAGCACCTCTAGAAAGTCATAGGTTTCTCACATCTAAATTATGTGTATTCCTTGACCAATACATCCTGAGTCATTTCAAGTATACCAAGGCATTGAAGTGATCACTAAAGGCCTTTGAATTGGGTACCCCTAGATTATCTTGACTGGCTAGTGATCTAGGTGGTAATTTGTGGGGGGTGGGAGAACCAAGTGGCTCAAAAACATGAGGATTGGTACAAACAATCTGAAGCCCATCACACTTATCCCTCCCATCCCAGTCCCACTGCCTCCTTTGCTGACTTCATGCACCACTGTCACCAGTATTAGAACTCATACCAATTCCAAGTCTCCAACCATCACCACTGCTACCACCGACATCAATACCCCATTCCAGCCCCAAGCTGGGCAAGTCACTACCCTGCCCTCAGCAGCAGCAACACCTACACCAACACCGAGACTACTGCCACCACCATAACCAGCAGCACCCCTGCCCCCACCCCAACTCCAAGACTACTACATCACCACCACCCTCATTTCCATAGTTAGCTCAGCTGTCTTTACCAAAATCCCTGTGGCTGAAGAGCTGAGGGGACCCTTTCTCATACCATATACCTGCCTAGACTTCACTGTTCTTTCTGTATTGTCCTGGAGGCAAGCTGCTGGTGCTGCTAAGTCGCTTCAGTTGTGTCTGACTCTGTGCGACCCCATAAATGGCAGCCCACCAGACATCTCCATCCCTGGGAGGCATATTTAAGGCCAATTTCACTTGTATAGTGGGGGTGGGTGGACTAATGAGGTAGATTCAGGCGGATAATAACATTGGAAGAACCTACTCACCCTAGACAGCAGGGTACCTTGAATTCATCCTGCTTATTTAACTTATGCAGAATACATCATGCAAAATGCTGAGCTGAATGAATCACAAGCTGGAATCAAGGTTGCCAGGAGAAATATCAACAACCTCAGATAGGCAGATGATACCAGTCTAAAGGCAAAATGTAAAGAGGAACTAAAGAGTCTCTTGATAAAGGTAAAAGAGGAGAGAGAAAAATCTGGCTTAAAACTCAACATTCAAAAAGCTAAGATCATGGCATCTAGTCCCATCATTTCATGGCAAATAGTTGGGGGAGAAAGTGGAGACAGTGAAATACTTGATTTTCTAGGGCTCCAAAATCAATGTGGATGGTGACTGCAGCCATAAAATTAAAAGATGCTTACTCCTTGGGAGAAAAGCTATGACAAACCTAGACAGCATATTAAAAGGCAGAGATATCACTTTGCTGGCAAAGGTCCATATAGGTAAAGCTATGGATTTTCTAGTAGTCATGTACAGATATGAGAGTTGGACAATAATGAAAGCCAATTGCTGAAGAATTGATGCTTTTGAACTGTGGTGTTAGAGAAGACTCAATGGACTTGAGTTTGAGCAAACTCTGGGAGATAGTGAAGGACAGGAAGGTCTGGGATGCTGCAGTCCATAAGATCTCAAAGAGCTGGACACAACTTAGTGATTGAACAGTAACAAAAACATTGAATTTTGAACTGGTAAATACAAACTTGGTGTTCAGGTTATTCATTGATTTTTGAGTTCAGAGAACTTCCTGAGAAGAAAGTTACATGAAAACCCTCCAAACCAGTGGAGGCTGAGAGTCAAGAATCATTCAAATCAATAGACACTCATTGGACACCTGTGAAGAGTAACATGGGAATCTGAGGGAGGTGGGCAGGGGGAGTCAGGCACAATGGGCAAGACAGACTAAGAAGAGATGACATTTGAGTAGGGAAGGAACCAGTCATTTGAAAATTGGTCAGAGTGTTCCCAAGAGAAGAGCTGGCAGGTGCAAAGGCCCTGAGGTGTTGCAGAGCTTAACTTCCTTGAGGAACATAGAGGCACTGATGGCCTGTTTGGGCTGGTGCCTTCTCCTTTACTAAAGAGTGAGATAAGACATTTCAAGGGTTAAATTACATAATATGTCCTCAGCACACTCTGTGTTACTTAGCACACACTTTGTGCACACTAAACACCAGACCTACCTGTTACTATACTCTTGAGCTTTTAGAAACTTTTACCTCTTGCCTCCTCCACCTCCTCCTGGCAGTTCATGGCTGGTTTGGGGGTATGTACTTATTTTTATGAAGTAGTTGAGTGGTGTTGGGAAAGCACAGGTTAGTAGGTGAAAGCAAAATGAATACACTTCATTTGTTTAGAAATGGAGAGAGATCATATTGAGGTGGGCAGGTCAACACTGCTCGATAAATAAGATGCATGAATTTGTATTTAGTCCTACCAGATCCTACTAATGAAAATATACCTCTAGGATATTTACTGTTTCCTAAAATATTATGTGTTTCTACCTCCTGGAGAAACTTTTTGTTTCAGTGCTTAGAACAGAGAATTAGATAATCCTTGTCATATACTTCCAAGCCACACAAAGCAGGATCTTTACTTTGGATAACAGATCTTCATGTTTTAATTTTCCATATGTAGAACATAGATCCAAGGGTTCACCTTCTGTGAAAAAAAGTACAGAATCCCCTGATTTCGGTACTAAATGCTGACCTTGAGTTTGAATTATTGGTGGCCGGGATAATGAACATTCTAGAACAGCTCTTACAGGACCAAACACCCCTCAGAGCCAAGCCAGCATCAAACTGAGTGACCTGGGTAGAATACAAGAGCCAAACACTATTGACATTACAATGGTATTTTCACCTGTACACTTTTGGCACAGATTTTATTTGCTTGTTAATCACCTAGGAGCAATCTTTCCTTCCATGAAGTAACATAATCTCTTCCAAACTTCTTGAAATGCACAGACCTCCTGGTCTAACTCTCTGTTTTAAACAAGAAACAGTGTAGAGGCAGAGATAAGACCTACCATGCTTGTGCTGTCTGCTTGTATACATGCACAGTAGTGTTTGACTCTTTAAGACCCCAGGCACTGTAGCCCGCCAGGCTCCTCTGTCCATGCAAGTTTCCAGGCAAGAATGCTGGAGTGGGTTGCCATTTCCTTCTCCAGAGGATCTTCTTGACCAAGGGATTGAATCCACATTTCTTGCAGCTCCTGCATTAGCAGGCATATTCTTTACCACTGTGTTACCTGGGAAGTCCTGAGAGCTACCATCTGTTGTCGTTGTTTAGTTGCTAAGTTGTGAGCTCATGGATTGCAGCACGCCAGGCTTCTCTGTTCTTCACTATCTCCCAGAGTTTGCTCAAACTCATGTCCATTGAGTTGGTGATGTGATCCAACCATCTCATCCTCTGTTGCCCTCTTTTAATCCTGCCCTCAATCTTTCCCAGCATCTGGGTCTTTTACAGTGAGTATACACTTCACAATTGGTGGCCAAAAAATTCGACCTTAAACTTAATCATCAGTCTTTTTAATGAATATTCAGGGTTGATTTCCTTTAGAATTGACTAGTTCAATCTCTTTGTAGTCCAAGGAACTCTCAAGAGTCTTCTTCAGCACCACAATTCAAAAGCATCAATTCTTCAACACTGAGCCTTCTTTATGGTCCAATTCTCACATCTGTACATCAGTTCAGTTCAGTTCAGTTCAGTCGCTCAGTCGTGTCCGACTCTTTGTGACCCCATGAATCACAGCACTCCAGGCATCCCTGTCCATCACCAACTCCCGGAGTTCACTCAGACTCACGTCCATTGAGTCCGTGATGTCATCCAGCCATCTCAGTCATCCCCTTCTTTTCCTGCCCCCTATCCCTCCCAGCATCAAAGTCTTTTCCAATGAGTCAACTCTTCGCATGAGGTGGCCAAAGTACTGGAGTTTCAGTTTTAGCATCATTCCTTCCAAAGAACACCCAGGGCTGATCTCCTTTAGAATGGACTGGTTGGATCTCCTTGCAGTCCAAGGGACTCTCAAGAGTCTTCTCCAACACCACAGTTCAAAAGCATCAATTCTTCAGCGCTCAGCCTTCTTCACAGTCCAACTCTCACATCCATATATGACTACTGGAAAAACCATAGCCTTGACTAGACGGACCTTAGTCGGCAAAGTAATGTCTCTGCTTTTGAATATGCTATCTAGGTTGGTCATAACTTTTCTTCCAAGGAGTAAACGTCTTTTAATTTCATGGCTGCAATCACCATCTGCAGTGATTTTGGAGCCCCCTCAAAATAAATTCTGACACTGTTTCCACTGTTTCTCCATCTATTTCCCATGAAGTGATGGGACCAGATGCCATGATCTCCATTTTCTGAATGTTGAGCTTTAAGCCAACTTTTTCACTCTCCTCTTTTACTTTCATCAAGAGACTTTTTAGCTCCTCTTCACTTTCTGCCATAAGAGTGGTGTCATCTGCATATCTGAGGTTATTGATATTTCTCCCAGCAATCTTGATTCCATCTTGTATTTCTTGCAATCCAGCATTTCTCATGATGTACTCTGCATATAAGTTAAATAAGCAGGGTGACAATGTATATCTGTACATAACTACTGGAAAAACCATAGCTTTGACTATAAGGACCACTGCTGGCAAAGTGATGTCTCTACTTTTAATATGCTGTCTAGATTTGTCATAGCTTTTCTTCCAAGGAGTAAGCATCTTTTAATTTTATGGCTGCAGTCATTGTTCATTTGGTAGTGATTTTGGAGCCCAAGGAAGTAAAATCTGTCACTCTTTCCATTTTTTCCTCATCTATTTGCCACGAATTAATGGGACTAGATCCCACGATCTTTGCTTTTTAAATGTTGAGTTTTAAGCCAGCTTTTCCACTCTCCTCTTTTACTTTCATCAAGAGGTTCTTTATTTCCTGTTCAGTTTCTGCCGTTAGAGTGGTGTGATGTGCATATCTGAGGTTGTTGATATTTCTCCTGGGCATTCTTGATTCCAGCTTATGATTCATCTAGCCTGGCATGTCACATGATGTGCTCTACATATAAGTTAAATAACCAGAGTGACAATGTACAGCCTTGACATAATCCTTTCCCAATCTGGTACCAGTCCATTATTCCATGTCTAGTTCTAACTGTTGCTTCTTGATCTGCATACAGGTGTCTCAGGAGACAGGTGAGCTGGTTTGGTATACTCAGCTCTTGAAAAATTTTCTGTAGTTTGTTCTGATCCACACATTCAAAGACTTTAGCATAGTCAATAAAATAGATGTGTGGTTTTTTTTTTTTTTTTTTTTGGAATTCCCTTGCTTTGTCTATGATCCAATGAATGTTGGCAATTTGATCTCTGGTTCCTCTGCCTTTTCTAAACCCAGCTTGTACATCTGGAAATTCTCAGTTTGCATACTGCTAAAGCTTAGTTTGAAGAATTTTGAGCATTACCTTACTGGCATGTGAAATGAGTGCAGTTGTGCAATAGTTGAACATTGTTTGGCATTACCTTTCTTTGGGATTGGAATTTTTCCAGTCCTGTGACCAGTGTTGAGTTTTCCAAATTTGCTGGTATACTGAGTGCAGCACTTTAACAGCATCATCTTTAGAATTTTAAATAGCTTGGTGGGATTTTGTCATCTCCACTAGTTTTGTTCATAGTAATGCTTCCTAAGGCTCACTTGACTTCATGCTCCAGGATGTCTAAGTGACTACATCATTGTGATTTTCTGGGTCATTAAGATCTTATTTGTATAGTTCTTCTGTGTATTCTTGTCATCTCTTCTTAATCTCTTCCGCTTCTGTTAAGTCCTTACCATTTCTGTTCTTTATTGTGCCCATCTTTGCATGAAATTTTCCCTTGGTATCTCCAATCTTCTTGAAGAGATCACTAGTCTTTCCTATTCTGTTGTTTTCTTCTATTTCTTTGTACTGTTCACTTAATAAAGCCTTCTCTTCTTTCCTCGCTATTCTCTGGAACTCTGCATTCAGATGGGTGTATCTTTCCCTTTCTCCTTTGCCTTTTACTTCTCTTCTTTTCTCAGTTACTTATAAAGCCTCCTCAGACAACCACTTTGCCTTCTTGCATTTCTTTTTCTTTGGGATGGTTTTGGTCATTGCCACCTATACAGTGTTATGATCCTCCATCTATAGTTCTTTAGCTACTCTGTCTACTAGATCTAATTCCTTGAATCTACTCGTGACTTCTACTGTATAATCATAATGGATTTGATTTAGGTCATACCTGAATGGTCACATGGTTTTCCCTACATTCTTCAACTTAAACCTGAATTTTGCAGTAAAGAGCTGATGATCTGAGCCACAGTCAGCTCCTAGTCTTGTTTTTGCTGACTGTATACAGCTTTTCCATCTTCATTTGCAAAGAATACAATCAATCTGATTTCAGTATTGACCATCGGATGATGTTCTTGTGTAGCACTGTCTCTCATGTAGTTGGAAAATGATGTTTGCTGTGACCAGTGTGTTATCTTGGCAAAACTCTGTTAGCCTTTGCCCTGCTTCATTTTGTATTACAGGGCCAAACTTGGCCAAACTTGTCTGTTACTCTAGTTATCTTTTGACTTCCTACTTTTGCATTCCAATCCCCTATGATGAAAAGGACATCTTTTTGTGTTAGTTCTAGAAGGTTTTATAGGTCTTCATAGAACTGGTCATCTTCAGCTTCTTCAGCATTAGTGGTTGAAGTATAGAATTGGATTACTATGACATTGAATGGTTTGCCTTCGAAATGAATAAAGATCATTCTATCATTTTTGAGATTGCATCCAAGTATTGCATTTCAGACTCTCTTATTGACTCTGAGGGCTACTCCATTTCTTCTAAGGGATTCTTGCCCACAATAGTAGAAATTATGTTCATCTGAATTAAATACACCCATTCCACCCATTTTAGTTCACTGATTCCTAAGATATCAATGTTTACTCTTGCCATCTCCTGCTTAACCACTTCCAATTTACCTTGATTACCAGGATGGAGCATCCTGGAAGGCTACAGTCCATGGGGTTGAAAAGAATCAGACACAACTGAAACGACTTAGCATGCACATGGACCTAACATTCCAGGTTCTTTTTTTTAAATATAAATTTATTTATTTTAATTGGAGGTTAATTACTTTATAATACTGTATTGGTTTTGCCATACATCAACATGAATCTGCGACAGGTATACACGTGTTCTCCATCCTGAACCCCTCTCCCTCCTCCCTCCCTGTACCATCCCTCTGGTTGTCCCAGTGCACCAGCCCCAAGCATCCAGTATCATGCATTGAACCTGGACTGGTGATTCATTTCATAAATGATATCATACATGTTTTGATGCCATTCTCCCAAATCATCCCCCTCCACTCCCTCTCCCACAGAGTCCAAAAGTCTGTTCTGTACATCTGTGTCTCTTTTGCTATCTTGCATATGGGGTTATCATTACCATCCTTCTAAATTCCATATATATGCATTAGTATACTGTATTGGTGTTTTTCTTTCTGGCTTACTTCACTCTATATAATAGGCTCTAGTTTAATCCACCTCATTAGAACTGATTCAAATGTATTCTTTTTAATGGCTGAGTAATACTCCATTGTGTATATGAACCACAGCTTTCTTATCCATTCTGCTTATGGACATCTAGGTTGCTTCCATGTCCTGGCTATTATAAACAGTGTTGCAATGAACATTGGGGTACATGTGTCTCTTTCAATTACACTCCAAGTTCTTATGCAATATTTTTCTTTACAGCATCAGACTTTACTTTCACCACCAGACACATGCACAGTTGAGCTTTGTTTCTGCTTTATCCAAGCCTCTTCATTCTTTCTGGAGATAATTCTCCATTCTTCCCCAGTAGCATATTGGAGCTTTTTCATACTGTTCATGGAGTTCTCAAAGCAAGGATACTAAAGTGATTTGCTATTCTCTCTTCCAGTGGACCAAGTTTTGTCAGAACTCTCCACAGTGACTTTTCTACATTGGGTGGCCCTGCACAGCAGAGCTCATAGCTTCATTGAATTATGCAAGTCCTTTTGCCCCGACAAGAGTGATCCGTGAAGGGGAAGATCTATCATACAAACCAGCAGTTCCATTCCTGGGCATATATCCTGAGGAAACCGTAATTTAAAAGACACTTCAGTCCAAATTTCATTGCAGTACTATTTATAATAGTCAGGACATGGAAGCAATCTAGATGTCCATTGATAGATAAATGGATAAAGCAAATGTGATACATACAATCAGCACAATATTACTCAACCATTAAAAAGGAACAAAATTGGGTCATTTTAAGAGATGTAGATGGATCCTGAAGACTCTCATACAGAGTAAAACAAGTCAGAAATAGAAAGAGAAATATCATCCATTAATGCATATATTTGGAATCTAGAAAAAAAATGGTAGAGATTAACTTCCTTGCAAAGCAGAAATAGAGACACAGGCATAGAGAACAAATATGTGGACAACAAGCAGGAGAGAAGGTGGGATGAATTGGGAGATTGGGATTGACATATATGTTCTATTATGTAAATAAATAAATAAATAAAGTAAATAAATAATGAGAACCTGCTATATATTGCAGAAGTCTGCTGTGGTGACTTAGATGGGGGGAAATCCAGAAGGGAGGGGGTATGTGTATACATATGGCTGATTCACTTTGTGTACAGCAGAAACTAGCACAACATTGTGAAACCACTATACTCCAATAAAAAAAAAAATGACAGGTGACACAGGGTGTCAGTGAGGAAAGTGATTGGGGGAGGGCAGGCTGGAGTCAGATGGGGGAATGAACCCCATTAGCTGGCAGCCATCACTTGCTTCTGGCGGGTCAGGAGGGACAAATGCCCAGAGTTTCTGGCTTTCCTAATTCTTCAAGCAAATCTAGAAATCCAGATATTTAAATTTAGAAATCCAGATATTTGAATCCAGATATTTAAATTTATTTAAATCCAGATTTTTAAATATGGGCAAGTCATTCAAAGTTTTAAGAAACACTGTGCAGGATTGCACTGGAAGACCCACAGTGGATCGTGGAACTCTGTTATGGGGGGTCAGAGGTGAAGGCTTGTCAAGTGCCTCTCAGCACTTTTCCTTGTTTTAACCACAAGGATGGAACCTGTGCCACCTATACATGTCCTCTACAGAATTTTACTCTAGTCCTCCATAGAATTTCACTTATAAAGCAGACCATGAGTGTGGTAGAGGTATTGGGGTGGGAGGGTCTGGCAAATCCGTGAGGGTAGGTAAGGAGGGACTCTGGCTGCCATGATTTGGATGTATGTATCCCATATGTTGAAGCTGTAACACCCCTTGTGGTGACATTTGGAAAGAGGGTCATTGGGAGGTAATTAGGGTTAAGTGAGGCTATAGGGGAGGAAGGATTTTGTTTCTATACTCCTGGGTTTGATAGCTGGGTCTACAAAATAAACTTACAACAGGTAAAAAAGGTATGCAACTTATTAATTTTTAATACTATGTGCTCCAAGCATCACAGGAAAAAAATAAAAGAGCAGTGTGGTTTAAGAGTTTATATACTATTTTAATAGGGGAAGGGGAGGAAGGATGGAAGTCACTGAGAGGAGAGCAAGTGATTTTCAGGGGAGAAGAACGAGGCCCTGGAAGCACTGATGGAGGTGTGATGGTTTGTCACAGACTGTTTGGTTTGGTGTAACTTTTGGTCCCCTCCTCTGTAAGAAGTCAACTCTCCCTGGTTGATGAAACTCCCAGGGAGGGTATCTGTGACACTTGTGTTTCTTTTGGAGGAGGCTTGGTTTTTAGACAGATTAAAAGGATTCAGAGAAAGCCTATGCCTGCGTTTGCTACTTTTCAAATGTCTTCAGCTCAAAACATTCAATACGCCAAGGGAGCATCCTTTGGGGCGATGCATTCTGACCATTCCTTCAAGGCCATCAGGGTGAAGCCTTCATGATAGGATCAGCACCTTATAGGATGCCCTCACCCTCTCCAGCTCTCCAGCCATTCTTCCATCTGGGAGGACACAGCAGGATGCTGGTGTCTGCCATCCTGGAAGCAGGTCTTAACTGGGCTGGCACCCTGGTTTCAGACTTCCCAGCCTCCAGAACTGTGTGCAATAAATGTCATCTGAGTCCCTGGTCTGTGATAGGTTGTTACAGTGGTCAAGCTGGCTGCGATACTGCTACAGGCAAACTAGACTCCTTAGGAGAATCAGTCCTGCCATTTCCTTGACCATTTCCTTGAACTAATTGTTGAAAACAACCTTTCCTAATGCCAGGAATTATACTTACTAGATTTGCCACTTGAGAAGACTTTTTCTTTACTTTCCTTTGTTAGCTTCCCTTGTGGCTCAGCTGGTAAAGAATCCACATGCAATGCGGGAGACCTGGGTTAGATCCCTGGGTTGGGAAGATCCTCTGGAGAAGGGAAAGGCTACCCACTCCAGTATTCTGGCCTGGAGAATTCCATGGACTGTATATAGTCCATGGGGTCGCAAAGAGTCAGACACGACTGACAGACTTTCACTTTACTTTGTTATTTACTCCCTGAGTCTCCAAGCTTTAACTTCTCCAGTGAGGCTAATTATATTTATCTCTTGGACTGTTGTAAGAATTAAAGAGATAGTATTCATTGAGGAGCTAGGGCTACACTTAGCACATTAAATAATAGCTTGCGTTTGCCCCTCTTGTTATTACTACTACTATGGCTTCTACAGACATGTTTTTTCTATCCCCAAATCTGGAGGATCAATGCCAATGGGCGGGGGTCTGGGTTCTTTGACTGGCAGCACCGACCATTGTAATTGATATCTTTTACTTGCTTTGCTAACTTAGTGCTACTTTGGAGCAACCGTGGTGTTATTGGTCCTTGTGTTAATTTTCCCGTGGCACTCTGGGAAGAGGACAGCAGGGGCTTCAAAGTATACAGGACTTGAAGGAACCATATATGACAATGATGAGCATTTTTGATTGCTCAGTTTCTGGTCTACCTTTAATGGAGCAAAGTCCAGGCTGTCATTCAGGTTCCTGGGGCTAATCTCAACATCAAGTGGGACTAGACGCTATTTCTTGGTCTCATGTCAGGACTGCAGCCCTCCACCCAGACCTCTGGGTCCTGGTAATGTGCCCCAGCATGTTGGTGCCCCAGGGCTCTCCACCTACCTAGAGAAAACAAAGGCTGAAGGAGGTGGTGAGTGCTGGGAGCCAAGTTCCCAGTATCTAGGGGAAGAATTGCACACAGGATGAGGTCACCTGGGTGGTAATCTCGTGATGCTGCGCTGAGACTGCTTTGCCAGCTGCTCCTTGTTAGGATCTGTCCATTATGGGTACTCCAGGGTGACTGTGAGGCTGGAGGGGGAGAAGGGGCTGCCTCCTTGTCTCCTTGGGGGCCTTGGCTCCTGGGGTCACCTTCCAGCTATGCTTCTTTGCCAGAGTGGTGACAGTCCCTCCCGCGGCAGTGGCCACAGCCAGTCTGCAGTTTCCACTGCTCTCAAAACCACCCTTGTCCTTCCCTCAGATTCTCCATTACCACGGAGAGCAGTGCCTTCCTTTGCTCCCAGATGGCAGGGGCCCTCCTGCGGGCTCAGAGACCCCAGGACCACTAACCAAGACTGAGAAGTCCCAATAAAAAGCAAGATGCGTGAAAACTATGCATTTAAAAATTTTCCTCAAAAGTCCAACCTTTCTCAAACAAGGGCAAGGTTAGTTCTGTCATAAATTAGGTTTCTTGTGTGTATGGGTCTGTTACTTGATTCTCTCTCTTTTCATTTGTCATTTTTCCTGCCTCTTGCACCAATATGTCATGGTCTAATTACTGGAGATGTAAAATAATTCCTAGTATCATATGCTCAGCTAAGTCTTCTCACCTAATTTTACTCCTTCAGGACTATCTTGGTTATTCTTGCTCTTTTTATTTATGTGCAAATATTAGAAACAGATCAAGTTACACAAACACAACAGAACACAACCAAACAAATGCACATCTCAAGTGCTTCTGTGTTTTGATTGAAATGTGTCAAAGACATAAATCACTCGGGTTCTTTAATGTCTTTTGATTAAGTTCTAATTTTATCCATAGAGATCATCTATATCCTCTCTTAGATTTATTTGCATGGACTTTACATTCTCAAGACAACTTTCAATAATACTTGTAAAAGCAACCTTTTAAAACATTTGTTGTTAGTATAAAAAAATGCAATTTCAGACCCTGACCTTGAATTCTGTAATCTTTCTAAACTCTTTTATTAATGCAATAATTCACAAGTAAATTCTTTGGGTTTTCTGTATTATTGGACATATTGTCTGTAAGAAATGACTATTTGGGTTCTTCTTATCCAATCTTCATAGCATTTTCCACCTTGCTTTTATATGCCCGCTGGGGCCTTCAGTATGCTGTTCAATGTAGGTGATACTAGTAAGGCTTTCTCTATTTCTAAAGGAAACACTGTTATATATGAAGTTCTCATTATCAGGTTGTGTAATTTTCCTTCTATTTCTACCTTGCCAGGCATTTTTTTAAAAATAATGAATACATGCTAAATTTTATCAAATACTTTTCTGCATCTTATAGATAAGCCTGTGACTTTTTCCCTTTGATCTGTTAAGAGATGACTTTCATTTATTGATTTTTTAAAAAATGGTAAATGAACCTCACTCTTAGAATAAACTCAATGTGGTCATGATAGATAATTTTCTTATGCTTTGATGAATTCAGTTTGCTAATAAGTTTTTAGGAATTTCTTACATCTACATTCATGAAAAACAGATTGTCTGTAATTTTATTTTCTTATACTGTTGTGGTTGGATTCTAGCATTCAGTTATACCAGCTTCATATAATGAACTTACTTTATGAAGATGCTCATTTTCTTTGGAAGAGTCAATAAAATTAGGATTGTGTATCCCTTGGATACTTGGTATAGCTCTTAGTCTCTCGGTGGGAAGGTTTAACTGTTTCTGATTTCCTTTTTAGTTATAGGACAACTAAGAATTTTTGTTTTCCCTTTTTCCTCAGTATTGGTAAGTTATATTTTTATGATTTTGCATGTAAGTTTTCAACCTTATTGGTATAATGTTTCTCATAATATCCTTGTATTGCTTTTTTAATATCTGCTGCATTTAAAGTTATGTTTTCTATTTTACTCCCAAATTGTTTATTCATGTTTTTTCTCATGTTTTTTTATTATTTTTACCTAAAGCTTTAGGGGCAATGGCAACCCACTCCAGTACTCTTGCCTGGAAAATTCCATGGACTGAAGAGCCTGGCAGGCGCAGTCCATGGGGTCGCGAAGAGTCGGACACGACTGAGCGACTTTACTTTCATTTTAACTTTCATGCATTGGAGAAGGAAATGGCAACCCACTCCAGTTCTTGCCTGGAGGATCCCAGGGACGGGGGAGCCTGGTGGGCTGCTGTCTCTGGGGTCGTGCCGAGTCGGACACGACTGAAGCAACTTAGCAGCAGCAGCAACAGCAGCAGCTTGGTTCATTAAATTATATTGAATGTAAAATAATATTGTTGTTCCTAATATTAATATTTAGTATTTTAGCTATATATCAAATTGGCATTGCATTACATTTTGATATGCAGTTTTTCATTATCTTTCAGGTTTAATGTTCTCTGGTATCTATTATGATTTCTTCTTTGACAGGTGTTATTCAGAAGTATGTTGTTGAATTTACATGCTTGTTCTTGATTTCCAACTTAATTACATTTTGGTCAGAGAATATAGTTTGTAAGATACCAGGATACTAATCATTTAAAAGTAGTTGAGACTTTTGTCTCTCTTTTTTTTGTCATAATATGTGGATGATTTTTGTAAATATACCATGTGCACTCAAAGAAAATATGTATTTCTCAACTGTTGAATGTTATGATTTTAATTATCTGTCCATCTTGTCATCTGTCATCTCCCTCTACCTACCTACACAATTACATCTATCTATCTCTCTATATATCTATCTTCTATCTAATCTCTGTTATATCAAGATCAGTGTGCTTTTCAAATCTTTTATGTTTCTAGTTTATGATTACGGTTATTTGATCTTGCTAGGCCCAAAACAATTGTGTCAATATTTCGTAAAATAACCCTGGATTTGTCTATTTTTCCTGGATTTGTCTATTTTCTCCAAAAATCTCTATTTTTAATTTACATATTTTGAGACTATATTTTTAGATGCATTCACATCTTTAAGTGCTAACGTAGTTTTTGGGGGGAATCAATATTTACATAATTGTTTTTCTATTTTACTGTTATCCTTTCTGTGTCAATGTTTTAGACTTGTTTCTTGTAAACAACATCTTATAAAAAACATTTAACTTTTCTATTTTGACAGTATTTTCTTTTTAATGGAGAATGTAATAAATTTACATTTATTTTGTTTCTGACATAACTGAATCAATTTCTAATAACCTATTTTGTACTTTCTAATTTTCCCTGTTTATTTTTCTTGCTTTCTTTTGAATTGACTGAATTATTTTCTCATTTCATTTTTGCATCTAGTATATAATTTATACCTTGTTAATTTTATATGTGTGCTTATCTTATCAAAGTCAAAATTTATTATTGTCATTTTCCTAAACAATACAAAACCCAAGAATATTTTAATTTTAGCTCTCCTTTGTAAATGTGGTGTTGATGTCCATTATTTCAGTTGTACCATGTTTCTAAGCTCACAGGACATTATTATTATTGTTTTATCAATTTGGCTTTTATTTAGATTTACTTACATATTTACCACCTTTTTGCTTTCTCATTTCATCTTGCATCTTACACTTTCTGTCTGGGATTCTTTCCTCCATTTGAAGTATTTGGAATTTTAGAATTTCAGTTAGTAAGCATTTCCTTTTTGTCGGAAAATGTCTTTTTTTCCTTATGTTCTTGAACAATAGTTTTGATAATTATACAATTTCAGGTTGACAATTTTTCTCATTGAAAATATTATTTCATTTTCAAATGGTTTCCTTCTTTTTTTTTAATGTTGAGAAGTTATCTGCCAAAATAATTGTTCATACTTCTAAATATAATTCATGCTTTCTTTCCCATTACTTCTAATATTTCTATTTGTCTTCACTGTTGGCAATCTGACTATGATGTGCCTAGATGTGGGTTCTTTGTATTTATCCTCCTTGGGGATCTGTGATATTCCTGTGCTCTGAAGATTAGCATCTTTTATGAATTCTGGAAAATTCTCATCTACCTATTGCCTCTTTCCATTTCTCTTCTACCCTTTTAGAAACCTGATTACATATATGTTGGATCTCCTTACTCAATCCTCCACTTATCATTTGTCTCTTAACTTCTCTTTCCATCTTTTTGTTTCTGTCACTTCCTGGATAATTTTTGCTCAGCAAATTGTAGACAATCCATTGCCTTCTAACTTCCTTTGCTGCTGTTAAGAAGTCAACCACTAGCCCAGCTGTCATTCCTTTGGAAGCAATCTCTCTTTTCTCTGACTTTTCTGTGGTTTTGTTAGGATGTGTCAAAGGGTGAACTTAATTTTGCTCATCCTTCTTGCTTCTGAGAGGGCTAGTGTTCTCTAAAAGTCTTGTTTTCTGAACTTTGGGTCTGCCTGCCCAGGTGAATACTTTTACTTTCTCTTACCCAGCCAAAGCTATTTCCTAGCAAATAAGCTAGTGTCTCTCTGGATCTCTGATTCTTTTCTGATGCCACAGAAATGTTGTTCTTGCTCTTGAGGCTGCTTTCTTCCTTTTGTGTTTTATCTCTTATTATCATATGTTTAGAATAGGTTAGGCATCTAAAAAGGGAAATTGTACCATCTCAACTGGAGTCATTACTTCTAAAAGTATCTATCTAAAACTATATGAAAATGGTATTAAAATAAAATAAATGACCCTTTCCTAGACTGTGTACATAGGGATGCAAGCTCATGTATGTAAGTGTTTTGTGTTGGTGCATGTTCAAATATTAGTTGGTGAGTGTTAACAAATTACTCAAGGAGATAAAGTGATATTCCCAGGGAAGGTATTTGCACAGTCTTAACTCCTTTTCCAGAGATAGTATATTCTTCTCAATTAGAGAATTTATTAACTGGTGGGAATTTCCATCACTTTGGCCTGGGGAGGGGGATTCTTTCATCTGGTCCATTTCCCCAAATTGGATTAAGCCACTTCCTGCTCAGAATTCTTAAGGGAATCCCATTGGTGGTAGAGTGGAAACCATCATTCTTAATGTGGCCCTCAAGGCTATTAGTGAGTTTTCTTCTCACATTTTCCAGGACTCTGGGAATATCAGACCCACTTATGTCTGCTCATTTTGTCTTTCCTGGAAATTTCTTTGTGTTAATTCAGTTAACCGGTAACTTAGTAATTCTTACTTACCTCTTCAGACTGACCAGCAGAGCTCCTCCTCCAAGAAGCTCTGCTTGACCAACCCTCTCTTCCTTTCACCCTCTCTTTCTTTGCTTTTCTTTCTCTTTTTTTCTTCCCCATCCCACTGGACATGTATGGAGACATCCCATGGTCCCTTCTACCTCTATATTTAGCAAGGTGTGTTGCTTTTGGATTCCTTTCTATCACTGTCCCTGTCTCTGTGACCTGCTTAAGAGCAGACCTTCATTTCCATAGATGCAGCATACACACAGGGCCAGGCACATAGGAGATTCTCTGCACATGCTCTGTGACTTGGAATGAAGGCACATACTCATACCATGGTGTGTAGGTGGCACTCTGCCTTCTCAGAGCCCCACCGGTTCTGCTTTGCCAAAGCCAATGAGCAAAGATTTCTGAACTGTCTCATGGGCAACACCATCCCTCAGGATTTCCTGCTATTCTGAGAATTGAGTGTCTGTATCTAGGTAGGATGTTTCTGAAAGGCAGTACCTTGCTCACCTCCATTTGCTTCCTCCCATGCATACACCCCTGGTGAAGCAGGGAAATTCTAGAGGAAAAGATACCTTAGAGGGTATCTCTGAGAATGCACTTGCTTAACATCAGTTGGAATAAACACCAGCTCAGCAGATAGGGATGCTTATGTGGATGGTCTGGGTTATAGATAAGCTCACTCATCTCATGCCAGATAGGAGGTGTCTTTGGGTATTCTTAGAGCAATCCTCCTGCAAGCCCACACACCCTAGGTTCCCAGAAACCCACTGGAGCTCTTCCATATCAGAGTCATCAGTTTCTTAAAAACTGTGTAGTGACTAAGTTCATGGACTGAGGCCTGAGTACCAATATTAACTCCACCACATTACACTATGCAGTCTGGGTGATCTTCCTCTTGTTTCTCTGTCTCAGTTTCCTCATCTGTAAAATGGAGAGAAAATAGTAACACCTAAGTCAAAGGATCATTGTGAGCATTCAGTGAGTGAATAGGTGGTAGATACCTGGTAAGTAGTAAGTACTCATAAACTTAGAAATAGCCATTGCTCATATTCAGTGCATTATATTGTATCAGACAAGCTATTGCCCTGTCTATCTTTGTATCCCCCAGCTGTTCAGTGAGAAGCTGAGCTGTGTGACCTCTCATACCTTCTAGCAGATGGGGACCCTGGTTGTCTCCATCTTACCAGCACACATCCAGGTAGCATTCAACAATGGGTGGTATGGTTTTCAAGCAGTGCTGCTGAGCGTAGTCTAAATCACTTTTCAGTCACCTTGATTATAGTTTGAGTGATACTCATGTAGTGTTTCTTTGCTTGGTTCTAAAGATTGGTCCTGGGCAGACGGTCTTCACTAGGGGAATTTACACAGGCAGGGCTCAGTGGGCAGGGTGGGCTGTGAAATACTTTGTCTTTATGACAGTGTGACTTCTTGGCTAAAGTTCATTTAATTTATACTACTTTTCAACCCTGAATATATATTTTGGGTAGACAATTTGGAAAAGTACATGATAGAAGGGAAATATTAGAAAACAGAGGCTCTTACCTATTCCGTCTGTGAAGAAGCTCTGCTTCAGGAGCTGAGGTCCTTGGAGAGCATGGGGATGGAGTGAGATGCCTGGTATGCCAACTCTCAGGGACTGTGTGGGCCTTGCCATGCTGCATGTGGACTCCGACAGGAGGTAGACAGCAGGGTAAGGGGCCCATCCTGAGGGCAAAGAGCAAGGAAGGCACAGTGAGGATCCGCCCTCCAAAGTGGGAGGCATCTCAGAAGAGCTTCCTTGAGTCCTTTGGAAGTTTCTTTCAGTGATCTTAACTCTGAGCAGTTACTGTTATTAATAGTGTGCAAATGAGCTTCCCCATATTTTCTCTGGCTTTCTAGCGTGCCTGCATTTGTCCTGGGTATATTGTTTATTTTAATGTTTTTCCACATAACATTGCATCATGAGCATTTTCCTAACCTTAAAAATTCTCTACAACATCATTTTATTGCTGCAGAATATTTAATTGCAAGTCTGCATCGTAATTCTCATAACATTCCCCTAATGAGAAACTCTTAAACTGTTCTCTATTTTCCTTACTGTAAATAGAGCTATTAGGACCTTTTTAAACTGAAATCTTGATCTGTATTTCAGGATATTTTCTCAGAACAGGCCTTTAGAGGTAGAGTTTCTGGGACAGAGAATGTGAATGTTTACAAGATTCTTGGTACACTGCCAAATGCACTGCCAGAAAAGTGATGGGCAGGTCTGCATTCACTAGCATGTGCCCGTTGGATGCTTAATGACTTTGGACAAGTTTCTTTTAAATAATCTTTGCTTTAATTAATAAGATAAAATGTGATATATATACATATATATGTAAGTATATGTGTGTGTGTGTTATATCTATGATTAGCAAAGCAATTGCACATTTTTTTTTCCCTCCTAGAATCATTTTTTTTTTAAATGGCAAGTGGATTAATGGTTGGTGAAATAAACAAGTCAGAGAGCTTACTTCTCCTTCCCTGGGGGGTAGATACCATTCGCTGCCAAGAATTCCAGCTCAGCTTGCCTGTTTTTTGTTTTTTTTTTTAAATTAAACATGTCTGTGGGGGAAAATCCCTCCATAAAAGCAACCAAACAAATCTTTGTGATGGTATATTTCAACAGGGTATTGAAAGGGGTGATAAGACCATGGCAGAGGTCTTCTCTTCATCCTGAGCATCTCTGTGTCCCAGAGATGCTCTAATTCATTCTAACAGTTCTGTGAAAAAGGGCCAGTAAGATGCTTCATCCCTTTTCTACTCATGAGGAGATATAGGCTCCAAGAGGGGAGCCTCACGACCGCTCCATGTCCTCTCCTAGGAACCGACTTGTCTTCTTCACTTAGTGACAATCAGCTGAAAGACCTAATGGGTCCTTCCATTGTCAGACCGTGTCTCTCAGTGTGGGGAAATCCAGTCAGGCTTTCGTAAGAGAGTGCCATCTTTAAGTGGCAATGCCTGCCAGGGACAAGAATGGGGTAGACTTTCCCAAATGCCCAGTACTGCCCCGATGTTGGTGTTTATAACCTAGGTGGAGCCTGGCCCCTCTGGAGTTTCTAAGATCCCATTTCTCCTTCTACCTGAGAAATTAGAAGATTAGACAGAAGTATCCCTATTGGTTTCTGTGACCTTGTCTGGACCATGTCCAGTCATTTTACTCGACATCCAGCACAGTCTCTTTTGTGTATCCTAGTCCTATGTGAGCAAGATGGTGTTCTGACCTGAGATGGGTGTCAGAGCTGAGCCTTTGCAAATTAATAAAATGAAAAACATCTCACTTCTTTGCCCTTCTGTCTCCACCCTGCCCTCTACCACGCAAATACGCCTTAGCATTCTAATCCTGGCTCCTGCCTCCAGGCTCTGGTGCCCTGTCTTCTGGACAGAGAATAGGGATGTATACAGCCTCTCTATTTCCCCCCACACCTGGAAGGATGTGTGTGGCAGAGAGATTTGCAATATAACTTCCTAAAGAACAAAATTTGAATTATGGCGTTTCTGACTTCCTTGGGGTTGAAAGTCTAGATAGAATGCTTTCCATGGGTATTGCCAATGCCATATAGACAGGCTTTAAGAGGTATCTCTTCCAAATCCTTTGTTTTATTTCCCTTCTGGGGTTCTAGCCTGATATCTTTTGTCCCAGAGGAGCTGCAAATATGTCTCTAGGAAGCTGAAGACCTTGGTTCATTCTGTGCAGATTTTAGTGACAAAGGTGGGGGAAGAATCTTCATAAACCCAACGCACCTATTCTGAACTTTTGCTCCCACTGTCATAGGCTTCTGGGCACATGAAATCCCACAAGCAATGCAGAGCCAGGTAGATTCTAGTTGTGTCTGAACAGGATTTTGCTTCCAACCCAAGGGACTTGTTATAAGGTGCTTCTCCCTATTCAAGCCCCGACAGTTTCTAGGTCATCTTTCTCCCCAGAATACACCTCTAATTCATCTTCAGCACTGGCCACCAAAGTAAACCTGACCATATCTGCACCCTATTTCCTCCCATAAGTCCCTCCAAGGGCTTGCCACCACCTTTGGGACAATATCCGGGTTCCAGGGTATGACAAGCCAGGCCCTTCATTGCCTGGCAGTCCAGCCTCATCCTTGGTCACTTCCACACATGTCTCATGCTCCCCAAAATGGGACAATACACTTGACGTTTCTGGAACCTCTATTTCTCTGCTTTTCTCACGCCTACATCTGGCTGATTCCTTCCGAGCTAGGTTTAGGATTCCTCCTTCAAAAATCCTCTCCTGACCCCTCACACACCTCTTTTTAAAAACTAAAGTATAGCTGGTATACAATGTTTTGTTAGTTTCAGGTATACAGCAGTGATTCACTTACATACATACCAATTTTTCAGATTCTTTTCCTTCATAGCTTATTATCATATATTGAACATAGTTCCCTGTGCTATACAGTAGGTCCTTATTGCTTACCTATTTTATATGTAGTAACACTAGTTTATGTTAATTTATCCCACCCCCCTTTCCGCTTTGGTAACCATAAATTTGTTTTCTGTGTTTGTGAGTTTCTTCCTTTTGACAGCCTTCCACTGTGTGCACTTCACAACTTGAGCTAATTTGACACATTTCCTGTGGTGCTGGGTGTCCTCTGGAGCAAGGGCAGGAATTTGATCACCTCTAAATCTCTGGCATTGTGCCTGCCACATAGTATAAACTCAGTGGACATTTGTGAATTATTGAAGGTGTTTCACTGCCTGGATGCTGGGGCCTGGATGCTCACCATCATTTTGTCCTAACATCTCCACCTGTCACCCTTAGAAGACAATATCTGATGAACAACAGCTGGGGACTAAATGACCCTTCCCAGGATGGAAGTGTGTTTGCCTCTGAGGCATTGAAGGGGCCCACAGGGTACTTTATCTTGAGAAGGTGAATGTAGAACTCTTCCCTAAGTCGTTTTTGACTTAGAAAAAGAAGTTAATTTAGTTGAAAGATAAGGGTTGGCGAAAGTGTTTGGTTTGAAGTTAGAGACTGGGAGGTCTGCATACGTTGTCCCTGGAGATTTATCACGTTGGCAAGAGAGTCGCTTTCATTACAGGACAGGCTCAGAAACAGAGGCTGGCAAATTCCATCCAACCTCATTACCAAGGCTCTGGATTTATGAATTCACCCATGAACTTGAGACTCCCCACAGTGTCTCCTCTGTTTGTGATAGCAAAGCAGCAAATATATCACACCTGCAGCCACCTCCCTCATATACATCTCCCGCATGTATACCTCCATACAAAGAGGGGCAGAAAAGTCTTCTACCTTAAACTCCCTTAAGTGTCTCAAGAAGTGGAAGATGCTCTCTGGGAATTCCCTGTCTGTCCTGTGGGTGGGACTCTGTGCTTTCACTGGCTGTATTCCCTGATCAGGGAACTAGGATCCTACCAGCCATGCAACACAGTCAAAAAGAAGAAGTGGAAGTTGCTTTCTGATTTGCTGGTGAGAAGGTGGAGGTCTGAAGCTCTAATATTTTGGCCACCTGATGCAAACAGCCAGCTCATTGGAAAAAGTCCTGATGCTAGGAAAGATCAAAGGCAGAAGGAAAAGGGCGTGGCAGAGGATGAGATGGTTGGAACACACCACCAACTCAATGGACATTAACTTGGGCAAACTCTGGGAGATGGTAAAGGACAGTGAAACCTGGCATGCTGCAGTCCATGGGGTTGCAAAGAGTCGGACATGACTTGGTGACTGAGCAACAACAACACAGGTGAAGGTCTAGTTATTTAGCTCATTGTTAGGTGCTTGTGGGTATGCATGTTTACTCAACTGATAGTATTTACTGAACCCCTTTATCCCAGGCATGGGGTTAGGCAGGCAATGCCTAATCACTGCAGGTGGTGATTGCAGCCATGAGATTAAAAGACGCTTACTCCTTGGAAGAAACGTTATGACCAACCTAGAGAGCATATTCAAAAGCAGAGACATTACTTTGCCAACAAAAGTCCGTCTAGTCAAGGCTATGGGTTTTCCAGTGGTCATGTATGGATGTGAGAATTGGACTGTGAAGAAAGCTGAGCACCGAAGAATTGATGCCTTTGAACTGTGGTGTTGGAGAAGACTCTTGAGAGTCTCTTGGACTACAAGGAGACCCAACCAGTCCATTCTAAAGGAGATCAGTCCTGGGTGTTCTTTGGAAGGAATGATGCTAAAGCTGAAACTCCAGTACTTTGGCCATTGGAGAGTTGACTCATTGGAAAAGACTCTGATGCTGGGAGGGATTGGGGGCAGGAGGAGAAGGGGACGACAGAGGATGAGATGGCTGGATGGCATCACAGACTCGATGGACGTGAGTCTGAGTGAACTCCGGGAGTTGGTGATGGACAGGGAGGCCTGGCGTGCTGTGATTCATGGGGTCGCAAAGAGTTGGACACGACTGAGCCACTGAACTGAACTGAACTGAACCTAACTAGGAGATAGTTCTTGGTGGGTGTCTCTCATTTGTCACATCTTGTGAGTGAGGCACAGGCTATATTTTGTTCTGGACCATCTTTGCAAGGATGTTTATAGAGTAAATAGTCTCAGAGGATGGAGATAGTGCCTCCCTCCAGAGCAGAGGGTGGGTATGCATACTGCCCATTTTAAGGGATTTAGCCCAGCATTTATTTGCTTTCAGAACTTAACTCACTTGTGTGGACACGCAGCTGTTTGGGACTACCTACATCGCCAGTCAGGACTTGGGGACAAAGAGAATGGATGTTCATGTCCTGAACATGAACATATGTCAGAACATAGCTGTGTTCTGAGTGATGAAGCTCTCTGTCTCTGACCAAGAACTCCTATGCCTTCTGTCTGCACCTGCAGAGTTGTTATAGGCTGCCTGTTAACTCGAAAGCAGGTAAAATTTCAGTGCCTTCATGGTTGCCAAGGAGCTTATCTCCTTATTGAATTTTATATTCAAAACACCATAAAATTCAAGTGTCTTTATCTTCATTTAATTTACTGAACAAAAACAGAGAAGTTAAGTAATTCTTCCTGGGTCACAGAGCTAGTTCATGTCACAGGGGAGATTTTTGTTCAACTCTGTCTGATTCCAGAACCATACTCTCTCTACAATGTGTGGAGCTATTATACAGCAAACTAAATTGCCTGTGGCCCTAGGCCAGCTAAAATCCTGTTGGCCCTTTAAATCGCCCCTGTTGCCATGATGATAAAATATACTCAGCAAGAAGGCAAAGAATTGAGCAGCCTCTCCTCCAAAGGAACATAAACAAGATAAAACATCAGTTCCTCGCATTGCAGAAGAAGTTCTGTTCTAATATTTACACAATTGGCTCCAAGCCTTGACCTACTGCCCTTTCTTCTAGGGAGCGGATGAGATCCATTTCCCACCGGCAGGATGGGTTGAGTCATGTGAAATCCAGACCAAACACCAGTGTAGCTGGCGTGATGGGTGTGCTCAGGGGGTGGCATGTCTCGGCCCCCGGGCCGTGTCCAGACCTTGATATGAGCTTAGAACCCTTGTACATTTCCACAGTGCACTGTACTTGTGTCCTGTTGAATCTGCTCATTGCCACATTGCTATGATGGAGACTGACCTATTCCTCCACGGTTCTCTATTGCCCATGGGACAAAGGCCAGATTGCTTAGCCTGGGTCTGAAGGCCCTTGCTGATCCATTCTTGGTCTGTTTTACGGCTGACCTAAGCCCCGCTTCCCCTCTGAAACCTTCACTAAGTCCATGCTATCCCCCAGGTGGAACTGGCCCCTCCCTACCTGGTGTCCACACTATCTGTATCATTTTCTTACAGCATCACTACCACTTTTCCATGTACACTTAGGTGCTTACCTCCTCCGCCAAGCCATGTACCCCTTGAGGCAGGACCTATTATATCCAGCTATGTCACTCCCACACTTTGATAGGTACCTCATGCATGCTTGTAGGTTGCATCTATACTCTCAGACTTACACATACACATATGATCCATCTGTCTCTGGGTCTGAAATGTTATCATTAAACATGCTTATTTTGGAATTGAATACATTTAAAAAGCATAAATCATCCAAGCAGGGAGGGTAGGGATAACCTGATGTCATCTAGCTGATCCTTTTCCTCTTGATAAGAGTGAGTTGGGTTCAAGTTTCTGGGGTGTTTGAGGTGTAGGTGAGGTGTGATGGGCCTGAAAGCACTGACTGTCTCTATCTTGTTAATTATCTTGCCCAGAACCAGCTCCTGTGGCTCAGAGCTGCTTCTGGCCTCAGCCAGTCATTCCTCAGCCATTCTTCAGGAAGAATGAAGATGTTGACACAGGACCCCAGGCCATGGCTGGCCATGCCCATTGGGTGGCAGAGAGCAGGCCTGAGTGCCCCAACTCCCTGGCATTCCTGAGTCCTGCTGCTGCCTGCTTTGCTCCCAGGAAGAGCGCCTGCTGATTCGCCTCAGTCTGTGGAGGGCAGGACCTCCCTTCCCCAGCCTGCTAGTGAGACAGGCCTGTATTCAAATCCTTCGTTGGCTGTTAGAAGCTGTGTGACCTGCAGCAAGCCCTTCCTCGGTTTCCACAGGTGGAGAGAGAGGATGAGGCCATCCTCCTGTGGTGGTATTGTGAGCATGCAGGAGGACTATGTGCAGTGAAGCTAGGGTTCACACGGAGTATGAACCCTAGCTCTTCTTCTAGCTCTCTCCTCCACCTTTCCAACACTCCTCTCTTCCTTCCACCCCACCTCTTCCTCCTTCTGACTGAACAGCCCTTGGAGACTTGGGGTGTGCATCAGTTCAGTTCAGTTGCTCAGTCGTGTCTGACTCTTTGTGACCCCATGAACTGTAGCAGGCAAGGCCTCCCTGTCCATCACCAGTTCCTGGAGTTCACTCAAACTCATGTCCATTGCATCGGTGATGCCATCCAGCCATCTCATCCTCTGTCATCCCCTTCTCCTCCTGCCCCCAATCCCTCCCAGCATCAGAGTCTTTTCCAATGAGTCAACTCTTCGCATGAGGTGGCCAAAGTACTGGAGTTTCAGCTTTAGCATCAGTCCTTCCAAAGAACACCCAGGACTGATCTCCTTTAGAATGGACTGGTTGGGTCTTCTTGCAGTCCAAGGGACTCTCAAGAGCCTTCTCCAACACCACAGTTCAAAAGCATCAGTTCTTTGGTGCTCAGCTTTCTTCACAGTCCAAGTCTCACATCCATACATGACTACAGGAAAAACCATAGCCTTCACTAGACGGACCTTTGTTGGCAAAGTAATGTCTCTGCTTTTTATTTATTTATTTTGTTTCAATTGTTTATTAATTGACCAGATTACAAAAATAATCCTGGTAGATACCTTAGTTCATCCTTCTAATAAGCCTGTTGATCTGGTCTTTCCTGTTGCCAGCATCTTCACCTTCTACAAAATGGGTGGTCTTTTTCTTCATTCCACCTAGTGGAGAAGACAATTTAAAGGGCCACAGGAAGTTGTTTGCTTCTTTGAAACATTTTCCAATGGTATAGATCTCATGAATCAGATCCTCCATGAAGATGATTCTGTATTTCCCAAGAGATCAAGCAATCAATGAGTTGTCTGTCAGGGCAATTCGTTTTTTGTTGATTTTGCCATAACCACACTTATAGATCAATGCATTTACAGACTTCATATTTGGGTACCTCCATGCAATGTATGGCTCCACAATTCTCAGCGTGTTAATTGATGCCTTGTTGAGCTTCACAAAGGTGCCATTGAAGATCTGCCGGAGGCGAAGGAGCTGCAGTACCTTTCGAACCTTTGGGCTCACACTGTTGATACCTCTGATCCTGATCACAAACACCAGTTTGGGTTCTGCAGGTACATAGAAGTTGCTGGCTTTTCGTGCCATCCTAGCCATCGAATTTCAGTTCTGTACATCTGCCTGTATTCCTTGTGGTAATGCTTAGCTTTTTCATAGATAAGCTTCCTCCTTACCTTTTGAAGCATATTTTGGGCAAACTTCTTTCTCAGTCGCTTGATCCTAAGCTCTGTGAAATTCTTCCTCTTTTTCTTAAGAGTTTCTGGCACAGCAGAAACCTTCTTTTTCTTCTCTTCTGCACCCTCCATGGTTCCAGCCAGGAAAGAGGCTGTCTCTGCTTTTTAATATGCTATCTAGGTTGGTCATAACTTTCCTTCCAAGGAGTAAGCGTTTTTTAATTTCATGGCTGCAATCATCATCTGCAGTGATTTTGGAGCCCCCCAAAATAAAGTCTGACAGTGTTTCCACTGTTTCCCCATCTATTTCCCATGAAGTGATGGGACCAGATGCCATGATCTTCGTTTTCTGAATGTTGAGCTTTAAGCCAACTTTTTCACTCTCCTCTTTCACTTTCATCAAGAGGCTTTTTAGTTCCTCTTCACTTTCTGCCTTAAGGGTGTGCATACTTTTTCTTATTTGCCATGATAACATCTGTTGCAGGCCCAATGCAAGGATGCTCCAGTCCCTAATAGGGGGAGGAATCAAAGATAAAGCAAGCATACTCCCTGCCCAGTGGGAACACTATTCATTTGCACACCCATGTGTATTGGATGCCACCTGCCCATGCATGTGCCCTTTCTCTCCCTAAATTGCTCGGTCCTTGTGTGGTTGCTTCACCTCTGCTGTCAACCTGTGACTGCTCCCTCCCAGATGGCATCTACACAGAGCCTCCTTGGCTAACCAGCCTTGCAGCTTCCATGTCACTGAAATAGGAAGACGGGGAACAATCTCTAAAAGAATGACATAACCCTTAAGGACATGACATAAACTGGCTAGAGCCAGGTAGTCCAAGGTGGTGGCAGATTTGACTTCTAGTTGACTGTGAACCTCATTATATGCTCATTGTAATACCTTAGCTAAATGACGTACCCACAAGTATCATGACACTTCTGAGGCTGACCATAAAAGGCCAAAAGGTGGGTGTTGGCCCAATTCTTGGAAATCTTTGCCTCTTTCCCAAAACAGTTGGAATAATCCTCCTATTCATGAACCTATGAAATTACCCAGCCCATAAAATCTAACTACTCTATTTATGGGCCTCTCACCTTCTAAGGAGGGGCTTCTCAGGTGGTGCTAGTGGTAAAGAACATGCCTGCCAATTGAGGAGACATAAGAGACATGGATTTGACCTCTGGGTTGTGAGGATCCCCTGGAAGAGGGCATAGCAACCCAACCCAGTGTTCCTGCCTGGAGAATCCCATGGACAGAGGACCCTGGTGGGCTATGGACCACCTGAGTCCATAGGGTCACAAAAAGTCAGAAATGACTAAAGCAACTCAGCACACACACACCTTTTAAGGTGGCCCATACCCTGTGGAGTGTATTTCTCCAAAGGCTGCTCTCACTTTTTGAGATGGACTGTATTCTGTCTATGGGATGTGTGTTTCTCTGAATAAATCCACTTCTTGCCTATCACTTTATCTCTCACTGAATTCTTTCTGTGATGAGGCATTAAGAACCTAAGCTTCATTAAGTTCTGAGACCAGATGTGATCTCAGTTAAAAGACAGTGGTTCTAATCCCCATCTGGGTTGTGTGGCTTCATCATTGCTTCTGATTCTGGCTGGGCTGGGGAGCAAGCTTCCATAAAGTTTTCCAGGACACTAGGTAGGCCAGGAGGATGAGGCTGAGGGGAGGGGATTGAGGAAGTGAGGGTTCAGGAACCCAGGTCCGATGGGCCAGTTCACGAAGTTGCTGTCAGTATAGGCTTCCTGGGGCTGTGGGATGAGGGGTGATGAGCATTCCTCTTCCACACAGGTACCAGGCCTCATGGAGAACCAAGGGCTCATTTTTTCCCTGGAGCCTTTTTAAAGGAAGGCACTTCTGAAACTGAGCAGGACCCTGTGGGGTTCCTGAGCACAGATGGCTTTCTGTGTCCCCCATTTCTTGTTTATAGGGAACACACTCCAGGCTCCATGACCTTCCCTGAGTTCCAAAAGGTAAGTTCAAACAGTTACTGATCAGGCGAGGGAAGGGATGTGGAGACAAAGAAAGAGCAGCCAAGAGACAATAGTGCAGCCTTGGGGCAGGGTCCTGGTGCCACCTCAAGGGATACACATAACGATATCTTTGAGCTCTTATATAGAACTAAGACCCTCAACAAATGGAAGGTGAACTACCTGAAAAAGCTTCTTCATTCTAGAGTGTAGGTCACAGTTTGATAACCGAGAGAACCATAGAAGCTCATCAAGGCATCCCCTGAGGCCAGATTAAGGAGTGCAGGCCCTGCACACACTCTAACCTTTATCAGCAAGTACTGTTTTGAAACATTTCTATAAAACTCCTCACTAAATCCCTCTGGATTGGGACACACAGTTTTCGAGGGCATGAGCCTGCTGTGTCCCCCTTTGCCTGGCAAAACAATAAAATTATTATTTTCTACTTCACCCACATTTTGTCTCTGAGATTCAATCTGGCACTGGTGCACAGAGGCCAGGTTTTTGGCATCACTTGTATGTGTGGGCTCTGGGTGCTTTTTCTGTGCCCACTGGATGGTAATCTGTGTTCACATTCCTTAAAGATGAGGCCATGTGCCCACATATTCTCAAAATCCTAAAGTGATGACACAACAAGAAGGGATATAAGAAGTCATTTAGTGTTTCCTAAAAGTATTCTAAGGAATTCTTGGTCCACAGTTTGCAAGAGGTATTCTGGGAAGGAATGGGGTTTCTGACCAAATACATTTGGGCAGTGCTGCCTAACTCTCCCCGCCTGCCATGCATAGGCTGGAATACTGGAGATGACAAGGGGACTTACACTAGTTTAGCTTTCTTTAAATAGACCATTTTCCAAACCTATCTGCACAGAACAGCTTTTTGGTTTGGGCTGTTTATAGCCGCTTTGCCAAGGTGGTGTTTGGGACATGGATACAGCCAAACCCTTTATTATACAGAAGAGACTGTGGAGGACCAGTGAGCTTGGGTCAGCCAGGGAAAGGCCTCAGTTTCAGATCAAGTCTCTCTCATCTCTGCTTCTTCCTGTTGTGACTTCCAGCTTCCTTAGATGGTGGCCATTCCTGCCTGAGCTTGGATCCCATAATTCCCCTAGGGAGAATCCTGCAAGATCTTTTTGCTGACTCCCTGTGCAGATGACTCAGCCTTAAGAAACTTCAGCTCTGGGGAGTTCCTGGTTGCCTGGGCCGCAATCTTTTACCTTGGAGCTTCATCTCTAAATTAGTGATTGCTGAGCTACTGGGACTCTTAGAAAGACCCTCATGCAAGAAGATGGTTAGTAAGTTCACTTTAACTCAGGGTTACTCCTGAGGAGCCACATCTACTTCTGCTTCATTGACTACCCTAAAGCCTTTGATCGTGTGGATCACAAAAAACTATGGAAAATTCTTAAAGAGATGGGAATACCAGACCACCTTTACCTGTCTCCTGAGAAATCGGTATGCAGGTCAAGAAGCAATAATTAGAACCAGACATGGGACAACTGACTGATTCAAAATTGGGAAAGGAGTATGTCAAGTCTGTATATTGTCACCCTGCTTATTTAACTTATATGCAGAGTACATGATGCGAAATGCCAGGCTGGATGAAGCACAAGCTGGAATCAGATCGCTGGGAGAAATATCAATGACCTCAGATATGCAGATGAAATCACCCTTGTGGCAGAAAGTGAAGAGGAACTAAACAGACTCTTGATGAAGGTAAAAGGGGCGGGTGAAAAAGCTGGCTTAAAACTCAACATTCAGAAAACTAAGATCATGGCATCTGGTCCCATCACTTCATGGCAAATAGATGGGGAAACAGTGGAAACAGTGACAGACTTTACCTTCTTGGGCTCCAAAATCACTGCAGAGGGCGACTGCAGCCATGAAATTAAAAGATGCTTGCTCCTTGGAAGAAAACTTATGACCAACCTAGACAGCATATTAAAAAGCAGAGCATTACTTTGCAAACAAATGTCCATCTAGTCAGTTATGGTTTTTACAGTAGTCATGTATAGATGTGAGAGTTGGACCATAAAGAAAGCTGAGTATCAAAGAACTGATGCTTTTGAACTGTGGTGTTGGAGAAGACTCTTGAGTCCCTTGGACTGCAAGGAGATCCAACCAGTCAATCCTAAAGGAAATCAACCTTGAATATTCACTGGAAGGACTGATGTGGAAGCTGAAGCTTTGGTCACCAGATGCGAAGAGGCTACTCAGTAGAAAAGACCCTAATGCTGGAAAAGATTAAGGGCATGAGGAGAAGGGGACAACAGAGGACGAGATCGTTGGATGGCATCACCGACTCAATGGACATGAGTTTGAGCAAGTTCTAGGAGATGATTGAAGACAGGGAAGCCTGGTGTGCTGCAGTCTGTGGGGTCGCTAAGAGTCAGAAATGACTGAGGGACTGAATAACCATGCTCCTGAGGAACCATTGAGAAGTGATGCACTGAGGAACTTTCATTGACTGATACATACCGATTAAATAAAATTAGTTTTGAGCACCTAACACATTTGTTCCTGCCATTGACCCCGAGAGTCCACCAGGGAGGTCAAGTGATTTGCTCAAGAACCCAGGACTAGGAAAAGAGGAGCTAGGTCCCAAACCTAGGGAACAGGGGCTCTGCCTCCTGCACTTCAGCCACTGGAAGCCATCATCATCAACTGTTATCATGGGAAGGATGATATGATACTGTGATTTATAATAAATATATACTTGGTCATTCAGATAACCAAAATGCATTTCTCATATATTTTGGTCTTTGTCCACTGTTCCTGGCTTAGAGCTCCCCAAACCCTTGGAATTTCTTAAGTGTTGAGAGTGATAAAGGTGTCTTTTGTTGGTTGAATAAGGTGACTTTTGGAAGCCCCTAAGGTTGTGGGCTGGTTGCCAGGGGAATCAACCATACAATTAGAGGTTTGTAACTTTTAGTATCACCCCCTTGATTTCTGGAATGCAAATGGGTCTTGAGGTTGATGGTCAGTCACCACTGATGGATTTTTTAAAATTGAAGTTTAGTTGATTTACAATGTTTTGTTAATTTCTGCTGTACAGTAAAATGATTCAGTTATATATATATATATATATATATATATATATATACACACATATATATATATACACACACATTCTTTTTCATATTCTTTTACATTATGGTTTATCATAGGATAGTGAATATAGTTCTCTGTGCTATAATGAGGATCTTGTCACTTATCCATCCTACATAATAGTTTGCAGTGCGGGTTCAATAACCTTTTATAATAAATCAGTAATCTGAGTAAATCATGGGTAAACTGATTTTCCCAAGTTTTGTGAGCCCTTCTAGCACATTAATCGAACCCAGGGAGGGAGTGGTTGGCACCTCCAGTTTGTAGCCGGCTGGTGGGAAGCACAGGTGACATCTGAGAGGAGGGTGGTCCTGTGGGGCTGAGTCCTGTACCTGTGGAGTCTGATTCTGTCTCTGGGTAGACAGTGTCAGAGTTGAGTTGAGCTGCCTGTTGCTGTGGGGAAGGCTTCCCACAAATGTTGGAACTGGGCTTGGGAACGCTTTTCTGATGAGGTTCACTCATATTTTTAGTAGGTCCGTTCTTTCTAATACCAGGAATTTGGGAACCAACACTTCAGCCAGTGCCATAGGGTATTTCTAGAGGGACACTGCACCCCTATATTTGTTTCCCGAAGCTGTGCTCATGTGGGGAAGATGCCTACTGGTCACTGGTCCCTCCTTCCCTCATGGGGCCCAGAAGCCACCTCTATAGACTGTGTTCTCTGACAACTGCCCGGTGGAGCCTGGAGCTGTGTCCCAGCATCAGCTCATGGAGTTCATCAGAGAATACAATGATCACAGCCATGTCATTTGACTCTGAATGCTCCGTTACATTTCAAATTTATTTCCAATCATTCAGAGCTGCATCTATGGGAGACAAAGGTGCCTTGGAGCTCTGGCACCTGCTGTTCCCCCCAAATGTCAAGGGCTGACGTTTGATACCATTGTCCCCAGTCAGCATGATGACAACTCACTCCTTGCTCCCCTAGGCCACCATCCTACTCACACCCAGCAAGGACTCCCACCCCCATGCAGGTGGTAACCTGTACAGCCCAGGAAGATTCAGCCCTCCTCCCTCTGGCTGAGCATCCCTGGGTCCTGGGAGAGGACTCTCCAGCTGGATTTCTCCTTCGATCCCCACCCCCAGCCCGGGTGGCACCCAGTGTCCCAGGTGAGGTGCGTGTCTTGGGGTGTGGGGGGCGCTTGAGGGCTGTCCAGTGCTGCAGGTGATGGGGCGGGTGGTGGAGCTGTCTTTCCTGGATGGGGAGGCATGGGGGGAGCTGAGTCCTGGTAAAGTCCTTCAGATAAAGTACTCCTTTTTGCTGCTGCCACCGTTGTCCTGGAGGGATGGGTCGTCCTGCAGGGCCACGTCCGCGCTCTCGGCGAACTCCGTGCCCTTGGCCTCGTTGGTGTGGTATGTGCCCTTGTGCCGGTACATGTAGTGCAGCATGAGCAGGAGGAGGCCGACCAGCACGAAGGCCATGGCCGCGATCACGCCTGCAGGAGGGAAAGCACACAACTCAGTGTGGGGGCAGGGGCTGGACTGGGGTGAGGGAGAGGCAGGCATGCCCACGGAGGTGTGCCAGTACAGACACGCTGCTTGACAAACACAAGCCTAGACAGGCTGACTCCTTCTTGCCTTACTGTTGCCCTGCCTGGTGCACTTGCCCCTCCACTGTACCTGTCTAAGTGACCCCTGACCTCCCCACTCCCTCCACTCAGCACCCTCAGACTGAGGCTGCAATCATCTCAGAACTGACCCTGTTCTGAGCCCTCCTGGTCCACCGAGGAAGGCAGACCTCTAAGCATCATCCACGGAATTCAACTCATGCTTTTGCCTAAAACTGAGAAGTTCATGGGACTTGAAACTTTTAATTTTAAATAAGTGTAATTCCAAGGAATTAGGTGTTTTACATATAGATATTAAAAGAGTGAAAAAATTTATTTTATAAAGTCACGCTCATTTTGTAAAACCTGGCAAATATAGAAATATAAATGGAAATGAAAATGTCCTTAATCCTTCTACTCAGAAATCACCAGTCAGCAACCTGATGTCTTTCCCTTCCAAGAAGCATTCATGTTTAATCAAAGGTCTCCTTCAGTCTTCAAATGAACGCATGCGTGCTGTCACTTCAGTCATATCTGACTCTGTGTAACGCAACGGACCATAGCCTGCCAGGCTCCTCTGTCCATGGGATTCTCCAGGCAATAATACTGGAGTGAGTTGCCATGCCCTTCTCCAGAGGGTCTTCCCGACACATCTCCTGCATTGGCAGGCAGGTTCTTTACCACTAGTACTTCAGATGAATGGCCCCCTGTAAAACTTTGTGACACTTCGGTATTAAGAACTTGCAATCATTTTCAAACTCTTCTTACCGGAATCCATCTGGCTGATTTATAATTCTCCAAACACTTTTTATTTGACCATTTTCCCATGTCTTTGCAAATGTTCTGTCTGCTGAAAATATTTTCCCCTCTTATCTCCCTGGTAAACTTGGATGCTGCCTTCTGAATCATGAGTCTCTACCACTTCCTCTAAGATTATCCTTCCCCTGCAGAGTGCATCACTCCATCCCTTAGTATTTCTCTAATACTTTATGAATCTGAGAGTTCTCAGTTTTAAAAGCTGGACCATCCCAACTGGGAATGGGACTCGAAGTGCATGGTGTTGGGAGGCCCAGTTGAACTGGCTGTCCTCTGGGCAGGAGGAAGGAGAGGAGGTGGGGGCTGTCCACGGGGTTGGGGGCAGGTTGGGTGAAAGGTGGTCTGTGCTCCTCACCCCAATCCAGTTCCCCTGTGCTCCTGGGAGGCAGGTTCTGCGGCAGGGGTCTGGTGGTGCAGTGCCAGGGCTGGTCAGAAGGACCAGGTCACTCAGGGTCTTGGAGAGAGAGGATGAGTGGGGAGGATGGAAGAGTTAGGGTAGGACTAATGGGTGGCACTCTCACAGCTTGAGAAGGGGTTCAAGCTCAGGTGTTTGCTTTAAAGTGCAGAAGAAACCCTCTGCCTTGACTTAGAAGGTAGGTTTACTGAGGGAGGGGCTGGTGGAGAATACGTAGAGGCTATAGCTGAAGCCAGTCTCAGCTTTGTGGTACAATTTCCTCAACTTCCTGCTGCCTTTAGGCACGCCTGTCTGCATGATGTAAATGATATTACCTAAGAAAAACAAGGTTCCGCTGTCCAGTGAGTAGGAGAACACCAGCATGATTGCCTGCTTTTATCTATTTATATTTAATCATGAAGTTCCCTGAGCTATGAATGAACTAGGGGAGATGTGTGAATCTCAGGACACCAAAAGCTGTATCTCACAGGCTTAGTGGGTCCTGAAACAGTTTGGGGTCATTGCCGTGACCATCAAGGGCCAGTATGGGGTTCAAAGCAAGGCTGGGGCAGGCTTAGAACGGAGGGACAGGAGTGTAAGACATCTCAAGGAAGAGCGTGGCTGGAGGGAGCTGGGGAAGAAGTCAGGGAGCCTTAGTCAGCCTCCTAAACCCACCCAGCCCTGCACATTCTTCACTGGAGTGGCTCTCCCTCCAGACTCCAACCCTGTGGATCTCGGGCCTGACAGGCCCTGATTTGGCTGTCTTGGCCCCTCGTCCACCAGGATGCTGTTTTGGACATTTTCTTACAGAGACCGAGTCCCTGGCCCACCTTCTAACCACCTTTGAGGGAAGGAAGTTGAGGCCATGGCAGGCCCTCCCGCGAGTCTTTCTTCTGACTCTCCTGCCTACTTGCAGGGCCCCAAGACCGCATACCTGCAATGACACCGATGTCCAACTCACTCGAGACAATCCCAGGGTCGGGCTCTGTAGACAGAACAGAAGAGCCCGAGATGAGAAAGGATGGCTACCCATACCCTGCAGTGTCTCCAAAGAGCTTGTACCCTCTGCTCGCAGGTGCACTGGCCCAGGGTGCACAGGAAACTGCATGGTACCTGGACAGGCCTCTGGCTGGGATCACACAGAGCAGGGCCCAGGCTCTGCTTGGCTGCTGCCCACTGCAGGAGAGCACTGTGTGAACCCTAGGGCTGTCAGACACCATTATGGCATCTCCAGCACGTGAGGGACCCCTGCTGCACCCTTCTTGCACCTCTGACCCAGAGCCCTGCCTGTACCTGCTCACCAGACACCTGTGCAGGGTGTGATGACAGGTCCAATCGAGTTTAGTGCAGCATCACCTGCCCCTGCAGGCCTTAGCTTTTCTCATGATGATGGTAAAAACAGATCACGTGTGGGGTGTCTGCATATGTCAGTCGTTGGTTTAGCTGCTGTCCATCTAGCATACCAGGTATGTGGTGTACTGGGGGCTTCCCAAGTGGTGCAGTGGGAAAGAGTCTGCCTGCTACTGCAGGAGATGAACAGCAGGTGAGGACGATGAACAGGAGATTTGGTCCCTGGGTCGGGAAGATCCCCTGCAGGAGGAAATGGCAACCCAGTCTAATATTCTTGCCTGGAGAATGCCGTGGATAGGAGCCTGGTGGGCTACTGTCATGGGGTTGCAAAGAGCAGGACACGACTGAACGACAGCACCACCATTTTTATTAGCCTATTTCACAGGTGGGCCACTGAGGCTCAGAGAGTGACGTGCCCACCATCACATACCTTGTCGGTGGTCAGGCTTGAGGCCGGGACTTAGTCTGTCTTTGCTGAGGGGCCCTGTGTCTCATCTCTCTTGAAGATGCCCCTCCCAAAGATCCCTCTCTGAGACCCTACACAGGCTTCTGCATTCTTCTGTGGGAGAGGCACTCTGCGTGGGACTGTCCAAGTTACTGAGTGTGTTTTCCCAAAGCTCAGTGATCTGGACAGAAGGCTAGGATGTGCAGGAGAGCAGGAACCTCCCCTCTGGGAGAGGAGAGAAAGGATTTATTACTGCATGGAAACTTTGGTGTTCACATGGAAATCCCATGTTCCCATTACAAGGGCGCCTCCTATTCAAACAGAGAAGGCTGCTTCATAATAGTCATTTCAGTTCAGAGAGTCGCTTTAATTAGTGTGATGAGGTCATTCTCCCCAGGGAAGCTGCCAGATGCCTCTTTCTGATAAGAAGCTGCCTGGTGGTGGGAGGAAGCGGGGGTTCCAGGTTTGAGGCCCCCAGAGGAGGGAGGGTCAGGCTGAGGGCTCTGGGGCCAGCACAGAGCCTGGAGGTGGAGGAGAGGAGAAAACAAAGCCTCAAGTCAGCAAAGAGACAGCGCAGGCATCAGGGTGGGGGAGGGAGGCACAGACAAGGGAAGGTTAAGTGGATGCTGTACCCCTCAATCCAGCATGATCAAATGCACCTTGGGACTTAGTATCTAGCACATGAAGTGAAGTTGCTCAGTAGTGTCCGACTCTTTGCGACCCCGTGGACTAGCCTACCAGGCTCCTCCATCCATGGGATTCTCCAGGCAAGAATACTGGAGCGGGTTGCCATTTCCTTCTCCAGGGGATCTTCCTGATCCAGGGATCGAACCCAGGTCTCCAGTATTGCAGGCAGACTCATCTAGCACATAGTAGGCACTTAATAAACATTTACTGAATGTATGATTCCTAGGATAAAAGCATGCATACAAATGAATGCATTCAGATTCCAGCATTCTAGAACTTCCTAGATTACCGAGCCCCTCAGAGTTAAGTAAGAAAGGACAGAACCTTCCTTAAGTCAGCGTAGATGGATATAGAAGCTCAAATACCCAAGATTGCTGTGAGGAATTTTCCAGGTGAAGGCAAGCCTTTCTTAAGTCAAGTTTGTCCAATGAAGCCAGGATTAGAAAGGACTGTTATTTCTCTTTTAAAAACAATTGACAATTGATTGCCATTTGCCAGGTACCATTCTTAACACTTAAGGTATTTTAATTCAAATAGTCCCTGTGACAATCCCATTCAGTACTAATTACTATTATTCCTTTTTTACAGATTTGGAAGCTAAGCTCCAGAAAAGTGTAACTGACTTCCCTGGTTGGAGTCTCTTCTGTGTGAGCCTGAGCAGTCTCATGTCAACACGCTTAACCCTGCAGGTCCTGCCCAGTGATGAGCCTAGGTGAGCTGGGTAAAGACCAGATGTAAGGGCTTGGATCACTTGGGGGTGAATTTCTTGGCTTATGTGTGGAGACCAGAGATTAATTTGTTCAAGTCACACCATGTGACTGACTCCGTGGTAGTGAAACTTCAGCCTGGCCAGACCTGCCACATAGGTCAGAACAGGCACAGAAGAGGATGCTTGGGCACGTCTGGGAAGGTGGGGATGGTGTAAGATGGTGGTTCTCAAAGTGTGGTCCCTAGAACAGCAGGATTTCCTGGGAGTCTGTTAGAAATGCACATTCCTGGGCTCTACATTTTTGTATCAGAAATGCTGGAGTTGGGGCCCAGGTAATTCTGATGCACATTCAGGGTTGAGAACTGCTGGTGTAAGAGAAGGCTTTCCAGAGAGGGTTTATCAAGATGGCTCATGAAGGATGAATAGGAGTTTGCTGCACAGACAAGAGTATAAGCATTCCAGGCAGAGAGCTTAGCCCCTATAACAGTGCTCACTTCTCTCTAGTTCTCAGTTTTCTCCCCAGATAACTGCTTGCTATCCATGGCACCAAGGGTCCTAAAACCTGGGCTTTGCTCTCTTGCCTCTGGAGATGCTTCATTCAGAGTCCTCACTGGCTACCCCACCCTGTGCTGTTTCAGCTGGCAGCAAAGACATGGGATATCTGCAGAAGGCTAGTTGGAATGAGCTCAGACCCTGTGCAGGAAGTTGACAGGTTAGTATGCAACTGGATTAAGAGCCTGAAATGAAAGGTCACACATTGCTGAGGTTCAAGGGTACATATGAGCTTGGAATTAGGATCACTGTGAGCTCAGGATCTGGGGTGGGGGTTGATGGGTAACTTACGGTAGCGGGGTGGGGGGTTTATGGCAAAGTAAAGTGTTATTTATGATCAGGTGTGGGTCTGAGATCAGAAGCAGACAACAGTCTAATCTTGAGACTGGACAAGTATGAGTGGCCTCCCCACTTTCTGTAGAGACCCAAAGTACCCTGTGTTTTTCCTTCCTAGCTCTCCTTGAGACTGCAACGCCCTCACCAGAGACGAGGGGCTTCCCTGGTGACTGAGCAGTAAAGAATACCCCTGCCAGTGCAGGAGACGTGGATTCAACCTCTGAGTTGGGAAGATCCCCTAGAGAAGGAAATGGCAACCCACTCCAGTATTCATGCCTGGGAAATCCCAAGAACAGAGGAGCCTGGGGGCTACAGTCCATGGGGTCACAAAGAGTTAGACAACTGACCAACTAACACACACATGTGGTACCTAGCTCAGAATAGGTATTTATCAGTTGTAGCCACTGGCTTGATTCTGAGTCTTATTATTGATATTACTCCGGGTCCATCACCTTCAGCTGGGATATTGTTTAGGGAGCTCTGACTTCTTGTGGACACACACACCATGAGCATATCATCTGAGTCACAGCGTAAAGTGGGTTTCTTACTGAGGGTATCATTCACCATGATGTTTACAGACTGTGATTTAGACAACTAGAGAGTCTCTTGATGAGGGTGAAAGAGGAGAGTGAAAAAGCTGGCTTAAAATTCAACATTTAAAAAACTAAGATCATGGCATCTGGTCCCATCACTTCATGGCAAATAGATGGGGAAAAAATGGAAAGAGTGACAGATTTTATTTTCTTGGACTTGAAAATCACTGCAGATGGTGACTACAGCCATGGAATTAAAAGATGTTTGCTCCTTGGAATGAAAGCTATGACAAACTTAGACAATGTATTAAAAAGCAGAGCTATCACTTTGCCAACAAAAGGTGCATCTAGTCAAAGCTATGGCTTTTCCAGTAGTCACATATGGATGTGAGAGCTGACCATAAAGAAGGCTTAGTGCCAAAGAATTTATGCTTTTGAATTGTGGTATTGGAGAAGATTCTTGAGAGTTCCTTGAAGTGCAAGGAGATCAAGCCAACCAATCCCGAAGGAGATCAAATCAATCAATTCTAAAGGACATCAACCCTGAATGTTCATTGGATGGACTTATGCTGAAGCTGAAGCTCCAATACTTTGGCCACCTAAATCAAAGAGCTGACTCACTGGAAAAGCCCCAGATGCTGGGAATGACTGAGGGGAGGAGGAGAAGTGGGTGACTGAGGATGAGATGGTTGGATGGCATTACTGACCCAGTGAACATGAATTTGAGCAAACTTCAAGAGATAGTGAAGGACAGGGAAGCCTGGAGTGCTGTAGTACATGGGGTCACAAAGAGTGAGACACGACTTAGCGACTAAACAACAACAACGACAAAAAAGAATAAACTAAACCCTTTGTCCTATAGTGTCGGGTTCAAGGGTAGCCTGATCAAGAGAGAAGCCAACAGAAGGAGAACAAAGCACGGCTGATTTCTACTTCACTTGCATCGTACCTGCGAAAGCTCTTGTGGGTGATGGCTGTGGAATGGCCAAGCAGTCTGATATCTCTAGGCTTCTGAAGCCCATGTGTGGTCACCCAGCTGCAGAACTTGCCAGAGGGGGCCAGGTCAAGGGTGGGGACATCAGGTGTCTCCTGTAGCTGTGGATCCAGAGAGGAAGGGAAGGGCTGTTCCTGCCCCAGCTCTCATGTGGGGATGTTACTTCCCATGGAGGTGGAGTATGAGGGTAGGGATCAGGGGAGGCTGATGTTCTAGTGAATCTTGGAAATTTTCAGGGGTGGGCACAATGTTCTAGGACTACAGAAGTGCTGACACAGGTCCTGGGGACTCAGCCTTGGGGTGGGGGTGGGGAGCAGGGGGAGGAGGTCTTACTAGGCAGAAGGCACTGGGTGAAGTTGCCTCTTAGCTCTGAACAGCAAGCCAGCAAAAGGGAAGACTTTGCCCCTTTTTGTGAATTACAGATAATAAAATGCATGCCCAGAGAGCTCAAGTAAGAGGTCAAAGTCTCACAGATGGAAGGAGCAGCGCCTGTGTTGTAACCTGAGATGCCACAGCTCTAAAATGTGTTCTCTCTCCTCAGCGCCAGCTGCTGAAGTTGGAAATGGCCTTGCTCCTGCACCATATGTAATTTGGCTGCAGCTAACTCCCTGCTGATTTCCCAGGTCTGCAGGGTGGTCAGTTGCCTGTCCCCTGGTCTAAGGCAGCAGCCCTGGGAGGCAGCAGGGTGCAGAGGTGCTGCTCCTCCACGTAGGAAACGTTCTCCGTTCTGCCTGGCAGCTTGGACACAACCAACAGGGCACAGCCTTAAGTACAGCTGGATTCTCAGGGGTCCAGTGGTGTTTCTCAGATGTCGCAGTGCAAGCACTGGCCCCCGGGACACAAGTTGACCCTTCCGTCACCACCAAGGGCCTCACTTCTCTTGTATTTTTCGATAAAGCTGTGCTAGGAAGTTCTTTTTCCTGCAAGGCTTTGTCTTCATATCTCCCCACCCACTTCTAATGATTTTTCCTCCTGCTTCAGAGGTCCTGGAAGAAGCACCCCATTTCTGTTTCCCATTGCCCACCTGGTCCAGCCAAGAAAAGAATTCGCACACAGGGCAGGGAACTCTGAGAAAAGGAAGAGTATTTTAGTCTTAGAATCCTGAAGGGAAACTCGCTGTGTCTCGAGGTCCTGGGTGAATTCAAGCCATGACAACGGTGTGGATGTCAGCAATGCAGTGGCAGCCACGTCTGTTGCTTGATGATATTGGGTCAGAAAAGTCACTTTGCTCAGCGAACTCGGGGGGAGATGGCTTTGCGTGCGTCTGACTTGGGTCCAGGGGAAGGACAGGAACATTTGTGGCTATAGATAATTCTCTTTTGCTTGCACTGGAGTTTCTCCTTCCTTTTCTACATTCTGGCCTCAAAGACCTGATGCAAGTGAAGCAGAAATTAGCTGACAACTGATGTTTACTAACTGACTTTCCTTTGGGGTAAGAAAAAGGTCAAAGACATTTATTTTTCTTTGGTCTGTTGTTAATCTTGCTCTGAAAGGGTGTAGCACCCAAGCTAAAGCACTCCAAGGAAAGAAATGGATAGCTTGTTATACAATTTCTGTTTCTTGCAAACCAGCATTTGCCCAGCCCCAGGCGTCATGGTATGTGGAAAGGATGAGGTCTTTCCCCAGACACTTATGACATGGTTGAGACCAGATACATTCATGTGAAAAGTTCTGTGTCTTCGAGTGTCAGTATGAGCAATAAAGACGTGCCAGGGAAACAGAATCACAGATGCAGAGAAAAAACTTATGTTTGCCAAGAGGGAAGAGCGGGGAGGGGAAATGGGGAGAAGGAAACATTAGGAGATTAGGACTGACACACACACATTATTCTATATAAAACTGATAACTGACAAGAATCTACTGCATAGCACAGGCAACTTGACTCAACATTCTGTAATGACTGTAAGGGAAAAGAATCTGAAAAAGAGTGAATATTTGTATATGCATAACTGATTCACTTTGCGTATACCTGAAACTAATACCACACTGTAAATCAACTATACTCCAATAAAAATTAATAATAAATAAAAGATGTGCCTGGGGCTGCTCTAGAGGGAACTCAACCATCAGACTCAACCCCAGGATGCCCAGGTTCTAGGACAGTGAGGAAACTCAGGATTTTGTTTATTCGTTCTTTCCTTTGGCAAACTTTCTTTAGAACCTACTACATCCCAGCAACGTGGCAGAGAGTTAAGGCAAGGTCCCTGCCTTCAAGGAACAGATCCTACAGTAGAGACAAGGATGTCTATGGGAAACTTCAGAAAGGGTAATTCTCTGGGTTCTCACGAAGGCTTCCTAGAGGAGGTGTTCCCCAAGACTGGCCTTCTGAGATGCTGAGTGGGCAATGCCAGCAGCGGTGGTAAGAGAAGGATGTGAATGGAAAGGTCGTGGTGGGAGGTGCCGCAGGAGGACCTCCAGGTGGGTCTGCCTGTTGGGATACCTGGTCATCATGGGTCAGGGTCTGGGCTCCCGGGAGCTGCTGGTTGTATGCTGGAGGGGGGCAGTTACCTGCCTGCAACTGCCAGCAGGTCACCCTTCCTATCTGTGCAGAGAGCCTGTGTCCACTTACCCAGGCTCCCAGATCAAATACTCAAGACAAAGTACCTGGCCAGGTGAGGCCCATGTGAATCTTATGTGCCTTGGTGAGAATGTGTCTGCTAGTCTCAAGGTCAAGATGATTGCCCTCATGGTCCCTTGTGTTCAGTTCAGTTCAGTCACTCAGCCATGTCCAACTCTTTGCAACCCCATGGACTGCAGAATGTCAGACTTCCCTGTCCATTACCAACTCCTAGAGCCTACTCAGACTCATGTCTATCGTGTCGGTGATGCCATCCAACCATCTCATCCTCTATTGTCCCCATCTCCTCTCACCTTCAATCTTTCCCAGCATCAGGGTCTTTCCTAATGAGTTGGTTCTTCGCATCAAGTGGCCGAAGTATTGGAGTTTCAGCTTCAGCATCAGCCCTTCCAATGACTATTCAGGACTGATTTCCTTAAGGATGGACTGGTTGGATCTCCTTGCAGTCCAAGGGACTCTCAAGAGTCTTCTCCAACACCATAGTTCAAAAGCATCAATTCTTCAACGCTCAGTTTTCTTTATAGTCCAACTCTCACATTTATGCATGACTACCGGAAAAACCATAGCTTTGACTAGACAGAGCTTTGTTGGTAAAGTAACGTCTCTGCTTTTTAATATGCTGCCTAGGTTGGTCATAGCTTTTCTTCCAAGGAGCGAGCGTCTTTTAATTTCATGGCTGCAGTCACCATCTGCAGTCCCTTGTGTGTCACCTTATAAATAATCTCCCCAATCCCAGGGCGGCCAAATCACCGTGCAATGTCCTCACACTGCTCTGAAACCCCATCCAAAGATTCAGCCATATTTGCCTCCTCCTGGCTGTGATACAGCTTTCCCTGTTGCCCCGGTGCCTGCTTATACTGTATAAAAACAGGGACAGGTGTCTGGTGGGTACCGAAGACTTACAGGCTGCAACATACCAGCCGTATTACTACACATGGGTGAAGCACTGGGACTTGGGATGGGGTGAAGAGAGGTGGGCTCCCTGCTCTGGAGAATAGAGCCATTCTTGGCATTGATAAAATGGACTTCTCCAGTTTATATGCAGACTGGGGGCAGATAAGGGGGCTGGAAAGGGGGTCTTCATGCCTCTGGATCCTTACTCAGGGAGTTTTCATATCCAGGCATTGCTGTTTCAGGGATGTGCTCAATGGAGGGGAACTGAAAGTTGAGGATGCTATAACTCACAGCCCAGAGTATCTGCTTTCCTCCAGCTATATTTCCCTGCTATTATTCCTGAGTTTTTTTTTTTTTTAAATAGAGTCTTATTCCAATACAGAAGTCACCACTGTCCATATGTGGATGCTCCTCTGAGATAGGGGCCTTGTCAGCTTTGGGTTGTGTGGGGTTTGGGGCTTATTAAGGGGGCAGCAAATAGCCTCAAAGCACAGAGTGAGGAAAGGGAACCACTGTTTCCTCTCCACACCCTACCCTTCTTCCTCCTGAAGATCTGAGGATTTCTAAGAAAATGGAATTCAAAAGAGACCGGAAGAAGGGGAGGAAAATATCCCAGTCTGGCTGCTGTGTGTAGTCCTGGGGAGGAGCCTCGAACTTGGTCTCCATCTGCTGCTTGGGCGGGGGCAGGGCCAAAGAAGTGTCTGGTCTAGCAAGCACCACCAGAATCTCAGATAAGACAACACTAAGACCACCAAAAAGAGCTCAGAAGGTTTGCTCTTCCTGGGAAGAGGAGAAAGCCTACTCTCGAAACAGCTGGTGTGGCTTTAGCACACTGGAAAAGGAGAGAGGAGAATCTACCATCATATTATTGATACATGTATATGGTTGTTGCTCAGTCGTTCAGCTGTGTCTGACTCTTTGCGACCCCATGGACTGCAGCACACCAGGCTTCCCAGTCCTTCATCATCTTCTGGAGCTTGCTCAAACTCATGCCCATTGAAGCAGAGATGCCATCTAACCATCTCGTTGTCTGTCATCCCCTTCTCCTCCTGCCTTTAATCTTTCCCAGTATCAGGGTCTTTTCTAATGAGTCAGCTTGTCACAGAAGGTGGCCAAAGTATTGGAGTTTTCAGCATCAGCATCAGTCATTCCAATGAATATTTAGGATTGATTTCCTTTAGGATTGACTTGTTTGATCGTCTTGCAGTCCAAGGGACTCTCAAAAGTCTTCTCCAACACCACAATATACTGGCTGCATCTCATCTGCATGATGGAATCTTAGTTCTCCAGCCAAGGATGGATCCCCCACCCCACCCCCAGCCCCACAGCAGTAGAAGCTGGATTTTTAACCAACAGACCACCATGGAATTTTTTGTTGTTGTTGTTCTCAACTATAATATTTATAGGCTTCCCAGGTGGCGCTAGTGGTAAAGAATTTGCCTGCAAATGCAGGAGACACAAGAGATGCGGGTTCCATCCCTGGGTTGGGAAGATCCTCTGGAGAAGGGCATGGCAACACACTCCAGTATTCTCGCCTGAGAAATCCCATGGACAGAGGAGCCTAGTGGACTACAGTCCATGGGGTCACAAGAGTTGAATGCAACTTAGCAACTAAAGCACTACCATACATACATACATACATGTATATATACGCACACATACACATATACATATGTATACATACATACATGTATGTATACATATGTATATATTATTTAACTTCTGATTTGCACAAGTCCCTTCATCAAGCCCAGTGATCTTCATGTTGAAAGAAAAGAAGGTGGATTCTGTCTGATAGTGAGACAGGGTCCCTGCTCGACCAAGGCCAGGATCAGGCTCCAGAGCCCAGCAGCAACTGGGAGGAATTTGCCGAGCTGTGGATAAAGAGGGAACAGATAAATGTACTCATCATCCACTGAGTACAAGAAACAAGGCCCTAAGGAGGGGAGGCAGTAAATACTATTAGGAATCTTACTAGTCTCCTCAAATGGTATGGTACTCCACCTTTCTCATCTCGAGGGATGATGACACCTGTGGTGTAGGAAAGAATTTTGCAGGCAAGCCACCCCATGTCTCAAAGCTCCCTTTACTTATCTGTAACACAGAGATAGTAAATCCCCAGCCTAAAAGACTGACAGCTGAGGCCCTGGTTCTCACAGTTGAGTGTGCATGGGAAGTGCCTGGGGCACGGGATTTGTCATACCCCAGCTCCCTGAGTCACTGCCCCCACCACCCAGATTATGAGTCAGCAGGGCTGGGTTGGGCCTGAAAGCCCGCATTTCTCACCTGTGCAGGTGATGCTGCTCTGGTGCAGGGGCCTCCCACTGCAAACCAGTCCTTTGAAAGGGGGATTAGGGGTGGGGGGCTGGTACCCTCTCAGCAATGCAAACAAGCAGCTACAGCCACAGCTGCCTGGGCTACAGCCTCTACGCCCTTTCTTTCAGGACCAGCTGATGGAGCTGGAGACCTGGCACAGTGACACAGTCTGAGCATTGGTCACCTCTGCTGGCTCCCCTGCCTGTCTGGGCAAGGGGACAGGGGACATTGTACTGAGGTCTGGTTGCTACACATGCCCTCTGGCCAATGACCAGTCAGGAGGCTGCAGCATTGCTCTCTGGAAATTCTGGAAGGGTCCTCAGCTGGCCCTGGATGCCCATGTGTGCCTTGAGTGAGCGTGGTGACACCCAGGGAAGGAATTAGAGCCAAGGCTGATTCAGCTAAGTACACCTAGGCCTTGATGATGTAGCAGGCAAGGGCTTCTCCAGAGGAAGTTGTCACAGGCACCAAAATGTCAAAGGAAGTGGGTTCTTGGAGATGCTCTGAGGAGCCAGAAAGCGACTGTGTGTCTCAATTAGCATGGCCTGGCTTCCCAACTCCCCACTCCTCCAGGGCCGGCTGGAGCCCAAAAGCTTCTGGACCTGCTTTTTCCAGCCCTAGCTACATCTAGCCATGGGGATGATGAGGGTGCAAGAGAGCCCCACCTGCTAGATGGGAGCCCCCTGGGTACCTGTGAGCTGAGCATGACGACCTGGTTTGGAGTAGACAGGGGACAACACGAAGGGTGGTCCTGCAGGGTGACTTGAGCCCCCGCCCACCACCTAGGCCACCTTGGGGAGTGCCGCAGCCTCTCTAACCCGTTTCCTTGGTGTCAGTTGCAATGGTGCTACTCTGTAGTCACCATCCATAGACCTCTTATGAGTTAGACGATCTTTTTGAGTATCACTTATCCTTGTCCAGTGTTGACATAGATTCAGTCAAAGTGGGGTTCTCACAGTGCCTCAGGATTTAATGAATCATGCCTGTGCAATGACGTCTCCATAAAAATCTTAAAAGGAGAGATTTCAGAGAGCTTCCAGGTTGGTGAAGTAGAATGCCTCCATGTGCCACCATGCTGGGCTCCAAACCCCCAGAGGACTGAAGTTCCTTTGTTTGGGAACTTGCCCTGTGAATCTCTTCACTGGCTGTCAATCCTTTCCTTGTCTTCCTCTTTACCCTGGGGAGGCTGACCCTACTCTGCATCTCCTGAGCTTCCAGGCAGCTGGTTTCCATTTAAGTTGGGAGATGGTAGCAGGAAATTGCAGTTTTGGAGGACAGAGAGGGATGGTTATGTTTTCTTTGCTGCCTCCATGACGACGGCTCTTAACCAGATGGTCTTCCCTTTATGACTTCCGCTGTAACTCCAAACACACCATCCCCACCCTTGCTCCATCAGCCTCTTTTAACTATGGCTGAGAAAGACTAACAAGACCAAATTTACATGGCAGTGCTTGATCTCCTGCTGAAGCTTGAGTTCTTAACCACTTGAAACTGTATCTGCTTCTTTTCAAGAACAGAACAACTTCACGCAATGGAAGAAGTGGGTTGCCAACTCAGAAAACCAGCTCCTGAACTACTTTTGTTCTAGATACCAGTATATAGAAGAATGCACTATTTTAAACTTGTTATGAAGATAAAATTAAGAATGCACTCTATAAAATGTAAAGCACTACAAAAATGTGCATGATATTTCATGTATTTACATGCTATTGTCTAAAATATATGCTGTCTAGAGTGCTCAAAAAATGTGGGATTTTCAAAAATGGGTACCTTTCCTTCTCTCACACATTCTTTGGCAAATATATCACCCCAAGGATCAAACTCCATTTCTAGTCATTGATCCTGGAGAAACCACCTGAAACAGCAACAAAAATTCATGCTTTGCAAAGTGTATTGCCATTGGGTTTAAGATGGAAAATAAGAGAGGACTATCTAAATGTTTTGCATCAAGAAACTGGTTCTGTAAATTATGATACATCCACAGGACAGACAGTTCTGCTGCACTTACTGAGGGACACATGGGAATTCTTAGTGACAGGGGGAAACACTCATAGTATGATTTAATGGAAAGGAATAGGACTCTAAATATAAACTATGTTAAACATTCTAGAAAAGAGTCAGTAAAAGGAAAAAGAGGAAATACACTTTCTTGAGATGGTGGCTTTTGGGTTGTTATAAGTTAGGGGGTAGGTTATGGGGGTGTCTTTTTCTCCTAATATATAGATTTTACACACATCCTCGTCCACATATATGTTCATGCATGCACCTGGGACCTGTAGCTCTATGGCTATCTCCCTGGGCTGATGCAAGTGCTTCTCTAAGGCACGGTCCCCAGCCTTCACTGGTGGTGACGGTTATGCCTCAGGCAGGGCCAAGCGCGTGGATGGTGAGCAGATCCAGTTACAATGGGGACGATAGCTCTGTAAGGAGCAGCTGAACGTGGAAGCCCAGGGAACAGGCCAGCGAGGCTCCTCCCAGCCCTGATTTCAGGCTGGGGGACCAATGGGGACCAAGGACCTGACCTCTCCAGCTTAGAAAAGAGCAGAGGCCAGGGTTATAAAGCCTCTCCTCGCTGACGGGTGGGGGAGAGACATCTGGCTGCTCTGAAGATTTATCTGAAGAGAATGTCTCCTCCCGCAGATCCAGGGAAAGCAGAACCAATGCCCCCCGCCCCCCACGCCCACCCCCTGGCTCTGTGTGGCCTACGTTTGCTCTCCCATTCACACCCTGAGGTTGCTGCTGTTCTGTGCCTGCCTGGCCTGTCAGTTAGATTTGGTCATAGATTTTCTTATCACAGGAAAGCCAGGCAGTAGGTGGAAGAACTTCCTTATCCTCACTTCTCCTTTCCTCCCCCTTCCTGAAGACAGAATGGCCCCATGGGGAGGATCAGGGGCATCCATGGACCACTTTGGGGGTGTGGGTACTGCAGGGACCTAAAGACCCAGATGTAGAGGGAGCACTCACCTGGGGTCCAAAGGGGCGTCTCCATCACCGCTGCCTTCTCTGTCCCTGGCATGAGAAACAATGGCATGAGACAGGTGACAGGTGTGGGCACTCTCACTTTTAGAAATGTGGAGAGTGAGCCCAGGGAGATCCTGGATCTCACCCAAGGCCTCTCAGCTAGAGAGCAGCAGGGCCAAGACCCCAGCCCAGCTAGGCCCTGGCTCTCCCCCATCCCAGCGGCACTCAGAATGCCCCTCTCCTACTCCGACATCACCACCACCAGCAGCAAAGGCAAAGCATTTGGTTGGCTAAAAATTTCCTTCAAGTTCCTGCTACCCTCTAGCTTCCACTTCCCCCAGTGACTACTGTCTCTCTTCCCACTCGAAAGCCCTCCTTTCTAGATATGCATAATGATATAATCACCACCACTTAGGGGCTCACTTTATAAGTTCCTATACTGGTGCAATTTCTCAGGAGAACGAATTGGATGCAATAATGCCCATCACTTTACAGTGGAGCAAACTAAAACCCGCCTGAGGTCACACAACAGTAACATTGTGGGTGGGAATGGCGTCTGATTCCAAAGCTTCCTCCAGAATCATCCCTTCAGAGAAAGTTCACTGAGGGCCCATCACATTCCCTTTATTAGAGTCTGAAGGTCTAACAGTGAACTGCGCTAAGACCCTCCCTTGGGGTTTTCCATTCTAGGGTAGGGAGAGACAATAGGGAGTTCAAAATAGGGATTCATGATTTAAGGCCAGGGAGGTGATAAATCCTGAAGACATAAAAAAGGGAGAAAGGGAAAAAGAATAATTGAGGAGGTGATCAGGGAGGTCACCCAGAGGAGGCAACGTTTGGGCTGTGCTAGACTAAATGCTTTTGTCCCCTCTGCCTCCTACCGCTCCCCACCCCTGCCCAATTTCATATGTTGAAACCGAACCTCCAGCATGGTGGAATTAGGAGGCCGTTGGCAGGTGACTAGGTCATGAAGGTGGAGTCCTTGTGAATGGGATTAGTGCCCTTATAAAAGAAACCCCAGAGGGCTCCCTCAGTCCTCTGCCACATGAGGACACAGATAGAAAATGCCTGGATATGAACCAGGAGGTGGCCCCCGCCAGATATCAAACCTGCTAGCACTTTGATCTTGAACTTACTTCTCAGTGCCCAGACTGTCAGAAACACATGTCTGTTGCTTTAGCCCAAATCTGTGGTAGCAACTGAACAACAACAACTGTGGCATTCATTATAGCAGCCACAAAGGACTAATACAGGCTGAAATATTGGAGCCTGTGAGCCCTACAGACATTTGAATGAGGAAGGTCCCAAGGAGACATTAGCCAGGCGATGTGTTCCCAGGTGAGCCAGGGACCATGTGGCCACTGCAGAGAGAGGGGCAGAGTGCTAGGAGGTGCAGTTATAACAGGACAGGCTGGACCCTGCAGCACTCTGTGAGGGATGGGAGGCCAGCACAGGGTTCCAGCAGGAGCCATATGAGCTGTGTATGAGAGAGAATCATCACTTTGACTGCTGTGCTGAGGAGAGACCCTGAGTAAAGATGGAGAGGCCGCGGCCATGGTTTAGGCAAGTACCTGGATAAGAGCCAGGGTGCCACAGGTGATGAGGGAGGGGGACATTTGGGGTATATTTGGAATGTGGGGCAAATAGAACTTGCTGATGGGTTAGATGTGGAGTGTGCACACACACACAGGAAAAAAAAGAGAGTTTTGGCCTGAGTAGGGAGGATGGAGTTTACTACAAGGGGCGTGTGGTGTGGGGCAGGGAGGGGGCAGAAATCAGCGCTGGTTGAGGATGTGTTAAGCTCGGGGATGTATTAGATGTGAAGCACAGGTGCAGGGCAGGCCATCGGAGAGAGGAGTCTGGAGCTCGGGGAAAGGTGAGGGCTGAAGGGGTAGCTCCAGCATCATGGTGGCACTCACAGACATGGCCTGGGGCCACAGCCCAGCAAGTGTAGATGAAGGAGAGGAGCCAGAGCTGAGCCCTGGGCCTTGGACTCCTGCGGCAGCACTGGAGCCCAGGATGAAGCAGGCATTGAGCCAGGAGAAGCCTCGGGGTTGGGGACGAGCCACACCTGGGAGACTGGGCCAGGCTCCCCTGCAGTGGCTGGGCAGCCCTGTCACAACTTTCCTCCCACTCAGTCTATGGCTGCCCTGTGCACCCCAGGGCCTGTGTGTGTACGAGACTCCACATCCCCACACACTATAAACGTCACCACTGAGAGCTCCCCTCTCTTGCCTGCATCATCAAATTGGCCCCTGCCAGCAGGTCACCCCTGACAGCACACTGTTCGGCAAATTGAAGAAAAGATAAACCTCCCTTCTTCACACCTTGTCTCCCTCCCATGCCTGGGCCCTTTCTCTGCTCCCCCTTATAGCAAATCTCCTCAAAAGGATTTCTATACCTTCTTTTGATGTTTCAGAGGTTTCTTTTTCAGTGAGATAAGCCTCCCTCATAATTGGTGCTTGGAGGGAAAACAAGCGGAGGGAGGAAATGGACAGAGAGAGGTGGGGGCTTGTTGAACAGGGGATTTGGATTGGAGATCACAGCACTGAGTGGGGGGGGGACCAGTCAATCTGAGGATGTGTGTGTGTGTGAATAGGGGGTGCTCTTAGGCAGGCTTGAGTTCAGCTGCACAGGATGGGGAAGAGCTATATTTACTGATCTAAACATGAGCCAGTAGGAGAAAAGAAGAAAAGGTTAAGGGAGTTCTTATGTTCATTCAACAAAATTCATCTGGGGACATAGCAGGTTAAAAAAAAAAGAAGCTGAAATTTTTCTCTTTCTAGAGTTTACATTCAAGGGAAAGGATACAAACAATACAAAGAAGAAAAACACAGGCTATGGAGTATACTAGACAGTGTGAAGAAAAAAAAAAAAAAAGGGCAAGGACCATAAGCAGGACTTACAAATTTGAGTAAGTGTGGCCAGGGAGAGGTGGCATTTGACTACCACCTGAAGAGGGTATGGGAAAAGATATCCAGTGGATATCTGGAGAAGAATATCTCAGACAGTAGGAACAGCAGGTGCAAAGGCCCTGGGGTGGCAGCAGCTCCAGTGTATTTAAGAACAAGCCAGAAGGCCAGTGTGGCTGGAGTGAAGTGAGCCTGGCATGAGCTGTAGAAGATGCAGCCGGAGAATTAATAGCAGAGGATAATGGAGGGCCTAGAGAGCCCTGGACAGGCTTCAGTTCTTCCTCTGAGGTATACAGGGGCCATAGAAGGATTTGGAGAAGAAGAGTGATACGAACTGATTGTCATGCAGTCAGGATCACTCTGGCCACTGTTCAGGGGAAGAGGACCAGGCTGGGGCCATGGTGCCGTTCAGAGAACAGAGGATGCTGGCTTAAACTTCAGTGGGAGAGGTGAGAGGTGATGGGTTCAGAACATATTTTCTAGGAGATGTGATGATTGGCTGTGGGGTCGAAGATGCTCTGCAGGGAAGTGAGTAGATGGACAGGGCAAGTGGTCAGGTACTAGATTCAAGATGTCCACTTGTTTGAGGAATTGCTAGAGTGAAGATGTGGAATCAGCAGAGGCCTGAGCTGTCGGAGATCAGGCCACTTGAAATGAAGACTTTGGAAGTGCCCCGTGAATGTTTTATTCTGGTTATGACTGCAGGAGCTGATGCCAAGGGGGGAATTGAGGTTAACGGTGTGTGTGTGTGTGTGTGTGTGTGTGTGTGTGTGTGTGGACAGCTCACACAATAATGCTGGTGAGACAGCTGAGATGCTGAGACAGACAGCAGATGACTGCTTGGAAGAAGAGTGCATGATGTGTGTATTCAGGAAGGAAGGAACAACAGTGTCTCCTGTTTCCACACTGTGCCCAGTTGTAAAGCCAGGTTTCTGCTGCAAGGGAGGGGAGGTGTGTTCAGTCGGGTTGGGGTAGGAGGCTGGGTGGTTTAGCCTGTGGTCCCTGTGTGCTGAGATGCCAGGGAGATAAAGGGATCTGGGGACAGGGATAACTGGAAGGCCTGGGTGTCCAGGCGTTTGTGTGGCTTCTCCTTTCCCTGCAGCTGCTTTTCTCTGCCACATTGCTCAGTCCCCAGGTTGGACCTACTGGTGATTCAAGGGCTAACATCCTTGGCATCGAGACCACAGGGACATGAGAAGCCGGGTGGTCTGTCCCTCCCCATTGTCTCAGTGTTGGGGATCAGCCAGCCACATCCAGTCCTTTTGCTGTGCAGTGGGACACCCCACTTTTGTTGTGCAGCTCCACACCCCACTGCCTGACATTTCAGAACCTCTGGACTCTTTCAGGAACAAATCCTCTAAATTTATCCTTTGTGGTTTCTTGTGTGTGGTGGACTGGTTGGCCAGAAGGAAGTTCCTGGGGAGATGGAGATGCTGTACCATGCTGTAGACACTCCTGCTTAGCAGCCATGAAGTTCAGGTCATGCCACCTCCTCTGAGAAGCCTTCCCTGATTTCTGCATAGGGCTCATCTGCTGCTTCCTCTATTCCTGCAGGAGCTGAAACCTTTCTCATAAATATTGTAGGCTTTGCAGCCCATATATGGTCTCTGTTGCATATTCTTTGTTTTATCAGTTTTCCTGTTTTTTCAAATAAGCCTTTAAAAATGTGTAAACCCTTCTTAGCTAAACAGGTCACAGGCTGGGTTTAGTCTGAAGGTTGTAGTTTGCTGAACAACTTGTTCAAATCATCACTAAAATGCTTTGTGGTCATCCATCTCTACACTCATTTTTGAGCTATAAAGAGGCAGGATTGTATTTTACCCCTCACTATCTGACACAATGTTGGGTTGTTGGATGAATAAGTGATGTTGCATAAAATATCCTCTGACATGTCCCAACTGACTCTTTTATCATTATTTTTTCTACACACCTGCCTCTCACATGTTAAATAAATAATCTCTCTGAGAGTCTCCAAGTGAGCCATTAAACAGTCGTCACTTCACAGAGGTACACAAAGCTCCCAGCGATATTAATGGCTCTCATTTATTAAGTTCTTGGTTTGTAGTCGATCATTGTGAAGGTGAAGCTGACATCTTGTGTGTGTGTACAGCGCATGCATGTGTGCCTGTGCATGTGTTCACGTGGTCACCCATGTGGTTCAAGTACTGGCCACTTGGCCTCTGTGTGGGCCATAGTCATGCTGACATGCCTTCCATGGTCCCTGCTCTCCAGCTAGATCACGTGTGCTAATCCTTACCACTTCTCCAAGGACTTAATTCACTTAAGAAATCATATAATTGCATTTTCAGCACAATTAGGTACCTAATTACATGACTAAATGTCCTCGATCAGACTGCATGTGTAAATGATGATGATGTCGTTAGCCACGCTTTGTCATTGGGTTCCATAAGTTAGAGAACAGGAGATAGAAAATGCTTTTCTCTTCTCTTCGTGAGCTTTGACAGGCAGGATCCACAGAGACCCATGTCAGGCCCGGAAAGTGAAAAGGATGGTGGCAAGTGGTGGTAGGGTGTGCTGCCCTGGGATCTGATCAAAGCCTCAGGGAGAGCCTGTCAGATGAAGGAGTAGGGTGATTGCATTCTACAGACAGACACTAGTACTTCTTCCAGGATGTCCTAAGGGGAGTCCAGAGTGAACCAGAGATATAGGACTTTCAATTCATGAACTCAAAAGGTGAAGACAGAGGGAATGATCCTTGAAGGAAGGAAAGCATGTTCCCCCTCCACTCCCTGGAATTCTTCTCTTCCTCCCAAGCCAGGGAGGGGGCTGCATCAAGGGACTCTGCCTTCTCCTTACCCTGGGTGGAGCCATGCTGGGCTCACTGTTGCTACGTATGCAATGGGGTCATGAGGGAGCCTGCCTCTGAGGCTATTTGTGAGGATGACATGAGATGATGCATATGATGGTGTCTGCACACACTCACAGATGAGTCTGGGCACAATACATGTTAGCTGATACTGTGAGTAATACCACTGTAGTTTTTTTTTTTTTTTTCCTGCTGGAATAGTGTTTGAAAAGCACACTAGGAAAGAGAGGGTGCATTCTGATCTAAATATTGGGAATGTGTTGCTCGAGGTGGTGGTAAAGAGAAAGGAGAATGCATATCAGCAAACTGCTCTTTACAAAAATTGTCTGAAAGTGTTTCAAGGGAGCACCTTGTATGTGAAGGGAGGGTGGATTGCAATGCCAGGGAGAGACGGTCATGAATCCTGGCTCCTCCACTATGACCATCTCCAACCCTCAACTCACTGATCTGTAGAGAAGGATGCACCTGTATGGCTCCCAGGAGGTTTGTATCCAACATATGACAACTCTTCCTATCATTCCCACCTTTTTAAGAATAGGTCCTCTTCTGTCTCTCTCTTTCTCACACACACACACACACACACACACACACACACACTCACGCACTTGGCTTCTGGATGTAAGGTGCCTGGGGGAGCAGAACAGGGGACCATTTCTTGTGACTTGGGGGGCAGGGAGTGTTTGTCTCCTGGAATACTTGGGCTTCCTGAGTACTTCTGCTGTGCTGTTAGCACTCTTTTTGTCCTCTGGCTATCAGGGCAGGAAAGGGGCTTCAGGAAGTCATCAGCTCATCTCTTCAGTTTGCATCAGGCAATGGAGCTAAGAAGTTGCCTGGCTCTAGTTCAAGCCCCTGTATAGTCTTTGTGCGTGGGGAGAAAAAGCCACTTTTCTTCACTGCTCCCACCCCACCACCCCTGTGTCCCACCCTCCCTCTCTTTTCCTCCCTGATGAAGATACTTTGCAATATGTCTCAATCCATCACCCTGACGCACTCCTGCTCTGTCTTTCCAGCATCTCTCTCCTCTAAAGGTCTTGTGATTTATGTTTCACTAACATTAATCTTTTAAAAGCAAAGAAGTCATAAACACACACATAACTCTTCCTCCTGTCAATTGAAATCCCACGACACAAATCAACTGCCATCTAAATTAAATGTTTCTTTCACAGAAAGTGATAAATGCCCTGGAAACCTAATCAAATAAAGCCAACAAACTTAAACTTTGTTTCACTCCAGAATTTTGTAGGTGGTTTATTTAAAGTCCCACAGCGGGTTAAGGTCTAATGACCAACAGGAAGGGTGAATTTCACTCTCCTGTTATTTTAATGCAGCTAATATAAACAGAAAGGATTGTCCATATTGCCTCATCAGGGATCTCAGCACCTCAAAATTGGGTTTGAAATCTAGTACATATTAGGGGGTTAAGGGAAAGTATAAACACAATTTACTATTCTTTGGACAGGTGTACCGATTTCTTAAGCAAACCAAGTAGAGAGAGCAAAAATAGAGTCAGCACAAAAGACATTGGCCATCTACAGGGTTGGATCTATTTGAGTAATCAGGATTAGGGAGGGACTGCCAGGTAAGCCAGATGGTCTAAAACAATGTAGATTTGAAATACTTTTATCCTTTTTAGTATGAATGACTTTACATTAAAACAAATACAATGTTTAATTTTATACCTCTTATTCGGAATAGGAAAAGGAAAGGAAAAATATCAATGACTAAACTACATGTTTTTAGTTTATTTTCCTCTCTTCCTTTTCCTTGTCTTATTACATCTTCCACCATCACTATCCCATTTGATGTCATTAATAAACTTTATCACTCATCTGTTTGGTGAGTAATGAAGAGTCTTAAAGGTGAGGTTAGATAAACTGTGTCTTCTCTTGTAGGCAATGAGCAGATGAGAGATTATAGAAAAAGAAAATCTCTAGAAAGTTTGTAGTACAGGAATGGAGAGGAAAGCCTTCTCTCTTCTAAGTTTAGAAGAGCCCTTTGGAGCTACCAAGAAAGGATCAGCATGACCCAGTAAGAGAACGACAGGACTGAGAGTAATGCACGCGGAGAAGGAGGTATAGGTGGGAGGTGGGGGCGCCAAGAAGGCTCGCTTGACAGTGCTGGGGGCCTTGAAACTTAGAGAGTTTGAGGTTCTGGAAGGAGTGTGGTTAGAAGTTAGTTAAGAAGACATGTGTGTTGGGAGTGTTAAAGCATTATGAATAAGGATTTATTGTTTTGTATATAAGTATATCCAGTCATTGAATCACTTCTACAATTGCATCAGTTAAATATTAAAAATTAATTGGCTTCAGATTTTCAAATTTATACAAAAATAGGTTTTTTACCTGCTGTGGGAGGCATCCATGAACTAGATGGAAAGGATGAATAAGAAGGAAATCTCAAAAGCTTCCCTAAAAATGTTTTTAAGAGTGGGAATGCTTCATATACTCAAAGAGTCTTTGCAGTTAGGGACCTGGCCTGGGGCTTGAGACAGTGAGCTTGCTCAGAGCAGCAGGAGCCCCTGGCTTATGGTCCTCAACTCTGACTGGACAGTACCATCTCATGAGAGCCTTTGAAAAACACTCATGTTCTGATAAAATGCAGGATGATAATTAAACTTCACTTCTAGATAAATAGCAACACAATTTTTAGTATGTCCCAAATAATGCATGACAGCTCCATGGACTGCTCAGTTCTTTTGACAACTTAACAGATGCACTGTGAGTTCCCTAAGAGGGGTCCACCCAGAGGAGACCACTGGGAGCTCCCAGGACTAAACTCAGAGTGACAGCCACAAGCCAGTCCAAATTCCCACATTGTCATCTCACACATTCACATCGTTTCTGTCCCATGTCAGCCCCTTGTAGGTCACATGAACTCCAATTATATTTTGCACCCCCAGGTTCTGGCTGTTGCTGTGCCCTCTGCCTGGAATGTCCACTCCACCCGGCTTATCTGGTGAATGTCCACACATCAATCCACACTGGCCCAATGCCACCTGTAGAGGGCATCTGTTCTGATCTTCTGGAAGGAAGTGACCTTCTGTTTCTAAGGACAGACACATCAAACACATCAAAGAACTCTGGGGCACACTGAGGGCTCTGGCATCTTCCTTTTGGTGCCTGATATTTTGCCAGGTGACCTACACATGGTAGGTGACCATCTAGGTGATCATCAAAAGCTTACTGAGTGAAAGCTCCTCCCAGCAGTGCAGTGAAACACAGCAGGAAATTTTCCAGATATGTAGTTACAAAAGCAGGAGTTGGCAGTGATCGCAAAACACACTGTATCAAGCATCTACTAGCTGTTAGGTGTGAAGACCATCTCTCTTGCCTTTATCACTACAGAGAACATTTATACATGCTGGTCCTCTGGCTCTCAAGATTACACAAGAGGCTTTGACTGATTCCAGGGGAGAGATTTGAGGAGTCCTGCTGTTTCTTCCATAGACACAGCTCATGAGAGCAGCCACCCTGGCTGGTCCTATTGCTCTGCCCCTCAGCCTGCCTTTTCTCTGGCCTTGAGTAGCTGTCAGCCTCAGTCAGGGAAAGCTGGTTTCTCAATACATCAGGTTCCTCTGGTTCCTCTAATCTCAGTTCTCCAGCTTGGTGTCCATCTCAGGGAAGGCCACCTGTGTGGTCCCGTTTTAGGGACTAAGAGTCAGGAGCTGCTGCTCCTCCTGGCTGTGCTGTCAACCTTTTTAAAAAATGTATTATTTATTTGGTTGTATCAGGTCTTAGTTGTGGCATATGGACTCTCAAGCTGTGACCCCCAGGCTCCAGAGTGTATGGGCTCAGTAGATGTGGCACACAGGCTTAGTTGCTCTGAGGTATGTGGAATTTTAGCTCATCGACTAGGGACTGAACCCATGTCCCCTGTGTTACAAGGTGGATTCTTAACCACTGGACCACCAGTGAAGTCCCCATGAGGTTTACTTCGACAGCATTCCTGCAGACCATCTAAAGACAGGCTGTACCCCTCTGCACCCACCCTGCAGGCCTCTTCGGTGGCTGCACATCCAGGCACTGGCCCAGGATGCCAAGTGGCCCTGTAAGACCTGCCCTGCATGGAAGCCTGCTGTCTCTGCTTATCTTGGAGGGATCTTCAACCTCATACATATTCATGTACCTAAGCACCTGGAGCAGAGGGCAGCCAGCAGATCAACTGGGCTCCTGCTACGGCTTTTTATAGGTCTGCTCTGTGCTGGGGATTCACTCACATCATCTCACACTCAAGATGCTTCTCATTCAAAACCATTCTCATGGGACAGCCACAAATCACGAGTAGCTCTCAAGAACTGAACTCCTGCAAACAACCTTGCCAGACTGGCGTTTCCATCCCTGCTTTAAATATAAAAAGACTGGAGCTCAGAGACAGTGTCCAAGGACAGAGCCAGGTTTCAAACCCAGACTGAGGCTCTACTGTTGACCTTGCTGCTAGGCCCTGGCCCTGTCTCCCAGTGTAGGCCAAAGCCTGGTGGTGGAACCCTGGTGACCAGTGGAGGCAAGATGCCCTCCACCTGTGAAATCCTGGGTGCTCCCAGCAGGGCACTGGACATAGGGATGACCAACCCATTTTACAAATGGGACAAATAAGGTCAGAAAGGCCAAGTCACTTTTCTTTCTTTCTTTTTTTTTTTTACATATATTATAATCAATTTTTATTGCTTATTACAGGAAAGGTATTTTTCTTTTTAAGAAAAATTTTTTTAGTTGGAGGATATTTGCTTTACAATGTTGTGTTGACTTCCATCATATAACAATGCAAACCAGTTATAATTATATATATGTATGCGCTCCCACTTGAGCCTCCCTCCCCACTCTCATACCACCCCTCTAGGTCATCACAGAGCTCCAGGCACAGCAGCTTCCCAAGAGCTGTGTGTTTTACACATGATAGTGTATGTCAATGCTACTCTCCCAATTCGTCCCACTCTCTTTTCCTTGCTGGGTCAAGTCCATTCTCTATGTCTGTGTCCCCATTCCTTCTCTGCAAATAGGTTCATCAGTACTATTCTTCTCAATTCCATATGGCCAAGTCACTTTTCACAAAACAGTCAGCTAGCCCAGTCTGTCCTACCTCAAGGACAGGAAATTTAACAGTGACCCAAGCTTAAAGGAAAAGAAGTTAATGTTTGAAGGTAGGATTTCTGTCTTCAAATGGGGTGTGTGGGGGGCGGTGGGGTGGGGAGATGAACTCTTTGATCTCCTTCAAACCAGAGCTCCCAGGAAGGGGGCAGGCAGCCTGAGCTTTTGGATCTGGCAAACCTACTTCAAACGTGATCACGTCACATTAGACCAAATGCCTTAACACCTCCCCTTCCCCAGTCTTGGGGTGTCTTATCCAGGACTAAGAACAGTAGGGCCTCGCAGGGAAGGGCTCAAACCACACACTTGATCCCGATATGCCCCTGGGAGGAGTCAGCTCCCACTGTCCTGTCAGAGCCCTAAGGCCTCCTGGGGTCCTTGTCCCATCAGCCTCATTGCCAAACCTCTGTCCCCAGTGGCTTCCTATCACGTCCTGTTGCCTGTGGTCACCGGAAGTCAGCTCTAGTGCCTAAGAAAGCAAAAAAGCTTCCTGGGTCTGGCAACCCTCACTTCTGATGGGTCAGGCCCTGAGGTCAGGTTGAGAAAGCAGCTGGTGAGCTGGGCCCAGGCCCATTTTATCAGCACCAGGTCCGCCCAGTGCTGGCACCAGATCCACTGCTGCTGTCTGATAAGAGGCTCCGCTCCGCTTTCTTGAAACCGCCTGGAGCTTATCAGAGGCAGGCCTGGGTGAAGGAGCCATTTCCATCAGCGTGAATAAAGGAAGGGAAGAAAAAAAACCTGGGAGAAATAGAATGCCTTTGCATGCAGACACAGTCAGGCTATCTGCCTGATGCTGTTGCAAGGCAGATTCACGGGCACGGGCAACCCCACTCAGAAGCCAGCGGGACCTGAGCTGAAAGCAAAGAGGACGGCTCCCTGATAGTGCTGCTGGCCGTGTCTCCTGTGTGTGTGGGGTGTGTGTGTGTGTGTGTGTGTGTGTGTGTGTGTGTGAGTGGTGGTGGTTTGGTGGCTTAGTCACTAAGTCATGTCCGACCCTTGTGACCCCATGGACTGTAACCTGCTAGGCTCCTCTGTCCATGGGATTCTCCAGGCAAGAATACGGGAGTAGGTTGCCATTTCCTTCTCCAAGTGTTGGGGGTGTGAACCAGGTCCAAGCGTGAAGCATTTATCCCCTTAGATTTTAATTTTTTATTGAAGACTAGTTGATTTACAATGTTGCGTTAGTTCCAGGTATATAGAACAGTGATTCAGTTACATGTGTAAATGTGTGTATGTGGGCACGCGCATATATGAGCTTCCTAAGTGGCACTAGCAGTAAAGAACTTGCCTGTCAATGCAGGCGACATAAGACACATCGGTTTGATCCGTGGTTTGGGAAGATCCCCTGGAGGAAGGCATGGCAACCCACTCCAATATTTGTGCCTGGAGAATTCCATGGACAGAGGAGCCTGTGGGTAACAGTCGATGGGGTCTCAAAGAATCAGACATGACTGAAGTGACTTAGCATACACGCAAGCAGTGTGTATATATTAATACTATATTAATCCCAAACTTCTAATTTATCCCCCCTTCCTTTCCCATTTGGTAACCATTCATTTGTTTTCTATCTGTGGGTCTATTTTTGTTTTGTAAATAAATTCATCTATATCTTTGTTTTTAGATTCCACATGGAAGCAATATCATATGGTAATTGTTTTTGTCTTACTTCAGTTAGTGTAATAATCTCTCGGTCCATCCATGTTGCTGCAAATGGTATTATTTTATACTGTTAATGGCTGAGTAAAAAACATCCCCTAGGTTCATGGCACAAAAAGCACTCGGCATCATGGAGGAGGATACTGCCCGCCAGTAAGTGAGCCTGTGGGGTGCAGACATTATGGAATTGAGTGACAGCTGGGCCGTGGGGTTGGCTCTTCCATTTGCTATTGGTGTGGCCTTGGTACAGTCATTTGTCCCTTTTCCAGGAACACTCAGAATACCGAGTTGTGTGAGGATCCCAGACCCTTCATTTAAGTGGTGTCTAAGAGCACTCCCTTCCCTGGTGGGCACAAGGACAGCCTGCCTGGCCCCTTCGCTTAGAGAGATCTCAGGGGAGGCTGACCCTCCCTCCACACCCTCTGGCCTGTCCCAGGCTGCAGGGAGGACCAGGCAAGATGAGAAACGTCCATGCATTGGTATATGCGAGAGGTTCCAAGTACAAAGGGTGCTCAGGTGACCCGAAGCCCAGCATGCCTGTCCCATGGAGATGAGAAGCCAGTCACTTGAAGAGCACCTCCATTCGCATGCAGGGATGATGGATATCTGAGGGCAAGAGGCAGCCAGGATGAGCTCCTGAGCCATATTTAATTGGCCCCCATCACTTAACCAGATGGTTTCCAGGGAAGCTCAGCAGATTAAACACAACAGTGTATACACCAAAAGCAGATGAAACCTCAACCTCTGTTCCCGTCTTAGGAACCTGGCTGCTAGTGGGACTTTCCTCTGTGACCAGTTGCATTAATTTGAGCCTCTTACATGGGTGTGTAGAGAGACTCAGGTGGTAGAATCCTGGCTTCTAAGCTGAACTGTAGGAGCCCACACTGGTCTCATCACCCTTCTGATAATAGGGTGTTTTGTATTTTGTGTTTCTAGGCTGCTCTTTCATTCCACCAGGGACTCAAGCACACCTATGCACACAGGCAGAGGTCCGCTTTCAGAAGCCTCTCTGGAACTGATGGTTGCATCTTCTTTGTGAAGCTCCCAGGTGAGGCTGAGGGTGTTGTGGGGACCACCTTTCCCAGGCAGGTGGCAGCCTGGGCCCCAGGAGTCTTGGGCCTGAGAGCACACTTGTCCACATCCTTTCCTGATTCTCTTCTCCACCCGTGCTGGGCCAGACCCTTCAGCCTGGGGACTGCTCTGTGCCTTCTGCTGGACTGTTTCCCCAGGGCCTACGTGGATCCAGAGCTGTGAGGAGAAGGCAATGTCCCCCTCCCTGACTCTGCATGGGGCTCTGTCCCACATCGTAACACTCCTAGCTGGTCCCTGTGAGTCCTGAGTGCCTGTGAGGGCAGATGCCAGGAGCCTCATCCCCATATTCATTTCATGTAGAGCTCAGCATGGCCCTGCAGAAAAACTCCACCCAGAAGATGCAACTAGTAATTTCAGAGAGGCTTTGAAAACCAGCCTTTGTGCGTGTGTGTGTGTATGTGCACATGTGGGCCTGCAACTAAGGCATCTTTCAGGGCATCTGAGAACAAATGGCAACCTACTCCGGTACTCTTGCCTGGGAAGTCCCATGGATAGAGGAGCCTGGTGGGGTATAGTCCATGGGGTCTCAAGAGAATAAGGCATGACTGAGCACACACGCATAAACACAAATGGGGTGCCTGGTGAAGGCCTCCGTCACTACTGCATCTCAGGCATCACTTAGGAGTTCTCTGCCATCCTCTTCTCTTCTTCTCAGCTCCCAGTACGTGTCACGGCTGACTCAGAACCTTGCTAGAGCCTTAGCAGAGATGCTGAGGGGCTCCTCCCTCGGGATGAGAAACCTTCTGGCAGGGAAATTCAGGAAGGTGGTAGAATTCCAGCTGCTACAATGGGTGCTGGGAGACAGTCCCATTGGCCCTCTGCTGCCTTACCTGTCTGACTTCATCTCCTAGTCACCACTTCCCACGCCTCTCCCTGCTGCACTGCTTCCTATCAGTTCCTTGATCGGGCCAAGCCCGGTCCTACTGCAGGACCTCTGTGTGTGCTGTGCTCTGCCTCTTGTGCCTCCTCTCAGATATTCAATCCCACGTTTGGCTCCCTGGCTTCTTTTAGGTCTTTCTCAAATATCACCTTCCCCAGTGAAGATTCTCTGACCACTCTCTTTAGAATGGCACCACCTCTTGCCCTTGGGCCTCTCTCCTTTCCCGGCTTGATCTTCCTCCCCACACTTAGCATCGTCTGACTTATTGAGCACTCTACCTGCAGGTCTCGTGTCCATCTGTCCAGCACCACTGAAATGTAAGTTCTCTTTCTGGATGACTGTTGGTTGGGGCACTGTCAAATCCCCAGGGCCTGACACACAGTGGGTGCTCAAAACACACTCATGGCCTGGGCTAAAAAGCTTGCTGATGCCGGTGGCAGAGGCAGAGTAGGAGTGTAGACTCAGGGAATCTATTGTTGAACTCAGGGTCCACTATCTTACAACTGGTGAAATGTGGACATACTTTTTCCTCTGAGTCAACATATCCAATCTGAGAAGAGGGATAATAACCTCCTGAGATGGGGAAAGATGTCACTAAGTTGGGTAAAGAAAATGTGGTACTTATATACAATGGAATATTACTCAGCCATTAAAAGAATGAAATGATGCCATTTGTAGCAACATGGATGGATCTAGAGAGTGTCATACTGAAGTAAGAGAAAGAGAACTAGCATTTGATATTGCTTAAATGTGGAATTAAAAAAAATGATACAGATGAACTTATTTACAAAACACAAACAGACTCACAGACTTTGAGAACCAACTTATGGTTATCAGAGGGGAAGGGTTAGCAGGAAGGATAGACTAGAAGTGTGGAATTGATATGTACATGTTGTTTCATTTAAAATGGACAACCAAGGACCTGCTATATAGCACAGGAACTCTGCTCAATATTATATAACAACCTAAATAGGAAAACAATTTGAAAAAGAACACATACATGTATAACTGAATCACTCTGCTGTACACCTGAAACTAGCATATCATTGCTAATTAACCATATGCCAATATAAAATACAAAGTTAAAAAAAGAAAAACAAAACCAGGTTCAGGACAATGCTCCTAGCCCAATGCTTGGGCCCTGGTGAGAAGCCCTGTTTTCTGAACGAGACGGGAGAGCTGGCTGGTCCAGGCACGGCCTGTCTGATGTGTGGCCCTTTTTCCTATACCTGCCCAGTTGGGGTGAAGATTTTCTGCAAGGCGGTAGGAGAGCCCCAGCTGCCTATGTTTATGGGGGTGGGGGTGGACGGGTGACAAGAGGGCAAAAGAAGGTAAAAGCCACAAGAGGGACCCTTCCCTTGGCAGCTTGGGTGGATCAGGTCACGGGAATGAGTCATTCCATCTTCACACAGGTGAGCCAGGCCTGGCCTGATGGGCCTCCCTGGCTGCTGCCTGGTCCCTAGCCTTGGCTGCCGGTCTTTCTTCTGTGGCATCTTATCCATCCATAAGGCTATGGCTTCCTCCAGAGAGAAGTGCAGTGGGGCCAGGTGGGCTCCAGGCCTAGAATTCAAGCCACTGGAGATGCTCCTGTTGGTTTAAGACAGCAGTTGGGAAACTTTTTTTGACAAAGGGCCATACATTAAATAGTCTGTACGCCATGTGGTCTCTGCTACAACTCTGTTGTTGTCCCTTGAAGGAAGTTTGTTTAGACAAATGAATGGGTGCAGCTGTGTTCCAATAAAGTGAAAGTGAAAGTCGCTCAGTTGTGCCCAACTTTTGCGACCCCATGAACTATACAGTCCATGGAATTCTCCAGGACAGAGTACTGGAGTGGGTAGCCTATCCCTTCTTCAGGGGATCTTCCCAATCCAGGAATCAAAACGGGGTCTCCTGCATTGCAGGCAGATTCTTTACCAGCTGAGCTACCAAGGAAGCCCATTCCAATAAAACTTTATTTGTAAAAACAGGCATCCTATGGGCCTTAGTCTGCAGACCCGTGGCTTAAGTCTCTGTGTCACTGAGCCTCTCTCTTCCCCCTCATGCTAATATTTGCATTGTGGTGGCTCAGTGCTAGGCCTGGGCCTTTCCTACATCTCATTTAAGGTGCGCATGAGGATGGAGCTTCGAGTGGCTAAGCCGCATCTTGAACCCAGGTCTGACATGCTTACAGCCTATACTTTCAAATGGCCACTCTCTGCTCATTTTTTCTTGGGGAGGGCCCTGCTCAAGGGAGCAAGGAGAACCATAGACAGGCCCCAGGCAGAAAGCAGGGAAGTGAGAGGTACAAGATGAAAGATCATTAGCTGTAAGAACATAGGACACCATCTATTGCTGTGGCCACTTTGCACAGAGTCCAGAGTCTGGCTGCACCCATGGCTCACTGTGTCCTGAACACTCCATGGGTATGACAGGATGCAGGCACCAGGGCCGTGGAGGCCAGAGAGAGTGAGTCACCAACTCAAGTTCACCTACACTGGTTATTGGTGGGGTTAAAACAGTGGCTGATGAGATAGTATGAGAGTGGCAGGTCTCACCTTTGATTTAAACCTTGCACAGGTTCAAGGCCATCTCTGTAGTGAAGGCTATGGCCTGCCCTCTCTGACTGGGGTCTGTGCAGCTCCCCTGGCCAATTGCACTGATTAGAGAGGCCTCATCATAGAGGGTCCTTCCAGGGAATCTTGAGTCCTGAGATGTCAGGTCGAGACCAGAACAAATTGCTTATTCAAGTGGTCACAGCCTGGCTTTTGCCACGGGTTTGCTCCAGGGAGGCCTGAGGAGGTCTGGGAAGCATTTGTACAAGGGTTCCTGAGTGGAGCTGGTTGGCTCAGGAGACGTCAGGAACCAAGGCCGAGGAGAATGACCATCCTCTGTTCATTTCTTCTTAGAGGAGGGTCCCACTCACGGGAGCTCAAAGGAGAACCTTGGAGACCCCAGGCAGAAAGCAGGGCAGTGAGCGGTCACCCTTTTATCTGCATAGACAGTCAGGCCTCTGTTTCTAGAGCCCCAGGGCACTAGGGCAGGAACCCAGATAATTATGCCTCTGGAAGTGTGACCCTGTGGCTTTTACCAAAGGAACAGAGGACAGTGAACAGTTGGCCAGAGACCAAAGCCTCAGGAAATAAACAGCCCGGAAACACAGTCTCACAGGGTGTCTGAACTTTGGAGGAAAACCATGGATTTCATCTGTCTTTGACTGCAATGTCTTCAAAGATGTACTCTGACTTTCTCTAGCATTATGTGCCTTTTCAGTGAGTGACAAATGTCATTTCACTCGAGTTAGTTCTTTAAAAATAGCATGTTCCAGAAGATCTTTTCAGAAGCTCCAAGATTCTTAAATAGGAAATGACCTAGGAGTAGCGACCAAAGCCTGATATAAATAAGCGTAGCTAAAAAGCCCATTGGAACCAACCTTCTTTCACTCCTGGGGCAGAGAATTTTGTTCTCTGTTGAAACTCGCCACTGTCTACACATACAAATGGTGATACTGAGCAGGGCTGAAAAGATGGCCTTGGGGTTGGAGCACCTGGGTTCAAATCACAGCCCTGCTGCTCACAGCCTGTCTTACACCCAGAGGAGGGAGGCACCATCCACAGACCCATCTCACAGAGAAGGATGGTGACAAGGAAAGAATACTTTGAACCAACATTTGCTCAGCACGTGTGACACATCAGATCATCCACGCTCACAGCAGGTACCCCATACACTTGCACTACTGTCTGTATTTTAACATTCTTTCACCTTGTCTTAACTTCAGTCATTCCCTGAGTTAGAACAGTCTCAACAATGAACGTTGGTCTGTGAACTAAAATATTGCCTGCCACATCAGTAAGCAAAGAATGTTGCAGCCATCAACCCATCTCATCATAGTCACTCAGATAGTAAGACCCGAGGGAACTTAGGATGGAAACAGGACATCTGCCATCTAGCACTGCTGCGCAGCCACCCCTCGGAGACCCAGGATGAGAAAGCACAGGCTACTGGCCCCACATAGCTAAGGTGCATATCAAAGAAATTAATTCGGTGAATGCAGATTCTTGCATCTTCCCAGACACAGAAAAGTGCTGAATTCATTAACTTAAGATGTCTAGTTTTCTTTGATAAACAGTAATCTTTTGATTACTTGATGTTCCAACTACTTGGTCTTTTGTTGAAAAACTTCTATATATCCTGGCTTCCCTTCTGCCTCTTTGGAGCAGTCTTTCAGAGCTATCTGAGAGGCTGCATCTTGGGTTTCTGTCCTCAGATTTATCCACCAAATAAAACATAATTCTCAACTTTTAGGCTGTGTGTTGACAAGTTCTTCAAGGAAAAAGTCTTAACAAGATAAACCTATGCCAAGTTAAGGAGAAATACACCATAATTTAACATTAGCTGTCAATGTTAACTAATTTTAGATAGCAATTTATATTTGAGAAGTTAAGTTAGTCTTTAAATTGCTAGATGTCTATTTAGCTATGAAGTATCAGAAGAAGACACAGGCAATTCAATCTGGAACCTGAATTTCTGCTAAGAAATTTCTCAGTAAGGGGTTTGGATGCTTTTTATTCCTGTCATGATGTGTGTTCTGCTGCACCAAGAAGTCCAACGATGCTCTGAGGACAAGGATCTTCTCTAGACTTTTTTTTTTATCTCCTCCTGCATCCCTAGGGCAGGGGGGATACATAGAAGTCTTCGAGTTTCTGTTGATGAACCAGGGGTGTACATGGTCGTTAGTAAACGTTTATGGATAAATTGCTTCCCTAATGGAATCATCTATCTATTAGATTGGCCAAAAAGTTCATTTGAGTTTAAAAACCTGAATGAAATTTTTGGCCGACCCAATAGTTTCTAACTTTTAAGATTTTCTTCACGGAGCCTCGAAGTTTGATAACAACCTTTCTTGTGGATTAACTGGTAAAGTAATGGACAGCTGGGTGTATACTGCAGTCTGACTGTAGGCAAATAATTTAACCATGTATGTTCATGCATGCCAAGTCGCTTCAGTCGTGTCCTATTCTTTGTGACTGCAGACTGCAGCCTGCCAGGCTCCTCTGTCCATGGGATTCTCCAGGCAAGTTTACTGGAGTGAGTTGCCATACCATCCTCAATTTAACCACAGTGAGAGTATTTTATGTGATGAAAATGTCTAATATGGACGGACCCTCCAAAAGCCCCAAAATGAGACCTCAGGTGGACATTCTGGGACGCACCAGCCAGGAGACTGAAAACTGGGTTACTGAAGCCCTCGGTGTCCAGCCATGACTTGAGAGTGACAATCACAAGGGGGTCCTGGAGTGGAGTTGCCAGGCCGCCCAGCTCCACTACACAGAAGGGCTTTTTATCTCTTTCATATTTCCAGACTTCATCTCACAATTTATTTTGTAGAAATGTCATTTCTCCTGAAAATAATTGCAATGGAGATTTGTAGCTGTGACATTATTTTTTAACGTGTGTATGTTTTAGGGATGGGGACTCCAGGTGGGAAGCCACTGCTTTTGGAGATTCAGGGATGGATGGCCTTCATTCCTTTTGGTGACCCTATGGTCCCAGCATCAGCTCCTCAAAGCCATTACATCATCCTGTCCCCACTTAAGAACCTGATGAGTGAATTTCTGTGGCAAAAACAGTGCATTCCCAAAGGAATCAGAGACATGCACCCCTACCTTGCTCCACATACTACATCTGGTTGTGTAACCCTCCTAACATTTCTGAGGAGGGTTTCTAAACATCTCACTTTATTCACCTACCAGAGAAGGCAAGTAGTGCCTCCTTTTCTTCTTTATTTTTTTAAATTGAAGTATAGTTGATTACAATGTTGTGTTAATTACAGCTGGTACAGCAAAGTAATTCAGTTATACATATATATGCATCCCTTTTAAAATATTCTTTTTCCTTCCAGTTTACCCTGAGATACTGAATATAGTTCTCTGTCCTATACAACAGGAGAACAGACTGCTGATTGCAAGGGCTAGAGGGATGGAGGGGAGATGGAGTGGGAAGTTGAGGTAAGCATATGTAGACTTCTGTATACAGAATGGATAAACAAAAATTAGTGACTCCTGAATGAAGAAAGGAAACAGATTTGAGAGTGCCTAGCAAAGAAGAACACAGAGTGCAGGAATGGTCCCACGGCTGGTGATATTTCAACAAAAGACAACTCTGCCAATGCAGGGGTGGGTCTTTGGTGCAGGCATTCCAGGAATTGGCCAGGAACTGGTGGGGGCATTATTCTCTCTGGGTGCCCTTGCAGCGACCCTGAAGGCAGCTGCCCACTGCCTCCCTGAGGAAGAGTAGGACCTGTGTTTGGGTTGGCCTCAGCTGGTATAACTGTCACAGCCCAGCCCTCGAAGGCCACAAGGAGCATTTCATCAGCAGCTGCTCGGCCACCAGGTGGGGGCTCACTGAGGAGGGCAAAGCCAGAACAACTGGCCCCATGTGGGATGGATAAAGAAAGGCCTTTCCTTCCAAGGCAGGAGAGTAAACTCAGGGACATATGGCGATGAGCAGACCACTGGACTCCCAGGGTCATGGGCAACCCCTCCCAGCATGCCGTCTGCCACATCCCAGAGGCAGACGGATACACCAGGCTGGCGGCCAGACAGCGCCAGTGATGCCCGGTGAGGCCCTGGGGGAATAGCCTGTTTGAACTTCAGTTTCCATGTTTCTAAGCTGGAATTAATAAAATCTACATCTGGGGAGATGGTGAAGGACAGGGAAGCCTGATGTGCTGCAGTCCATGGGGTCACAAAGAGTCAGACACGACTGAGTGAAAAACAACATCTGGGTAACATCTTCCGGTTGAACAGGGTACCCTGTTTATCCTCCCTGGGTGTGGCCAACTGCACTCCCCACCCTGCCTCTGCACCTGTGCTGAGATCCACCATCCACAGTGATCAGTATGAGCCCAGCAGGCTTTTCATGGCTGCCCCCCTGGGCCCCTTACTGGGTGGCCTCCTTCCACTGAGCTCCTCCATCTGTATCTCTGCCCAGTCTCTTTATGAACTGCCTTCCTCCTGTCACCTGGCTATCCCGTAGGTATCTGAAAATCACGTCTGCTTAGAGAGACTCTTCTCATATCCTTCCTGATTTTTTATGTATAATTGTACAATGAACACGAATTGCTTCTTTCACAGTGAAACGGGACAAAGCCTTTAAAACTTTGACGTGAAGAACAACAGCCTAATGTCACGGCTGAAAAAGGCAAGAGGATAAGAGAAATACAGAGATGGAGATACAGAGATAGGACTTCCCTAACAGTCCAGTGGTTAAGACTCCGGGTTTTCACTGCAGGGGGCATGGGTTCAATCCATGTTTGAGGAAATAAATTTTTTTGCGCTGCCAAAGTTTCTTTCTTTTTTTTTTTTTTAAGGGAGTATTCTGGGTATCCTCAAGCATTTCCTTTTGATTCTGGCAATCTCCCAGGGTAGAGGCAAAGAGCAGGCATGGGGGAGCCACGGCAGCAGCCCAAGAGCTCTGTCTCTGTGGGGGTGGGCAGGACTGCTGGGCAGTGGGAGAGCGGGAGGATTTGACATGGAAGCCCTGCAGAGGAGGGTCAGGGCTGTGGGCACTGGGCAGGGACCGGTGGGCACCAGGCCCTGGGGCCTGGACGGGCTGAACCAGGAGGCCTTTGTGGGCCTAGGTGCTCTGTCTTCCTAGGTCCTTTCTCCCTACTCCCCATAATAACAATCATATTTTAGAGGGGACATTGATATGAAGACAAATACAAGGTTTAGTCTTAAAAGTTCATTTTCCCCTTTTGACTGTAAAAGAAACACCTTTTTCTGTGGTTCTCTAAAAGCTCTAAGTGCTGTGCCTAATGTGTGAGGTGGCCCTGGCTGAGTCCCTCATAGAAACACCTGCTGTGCATGAGCGAGGGGTTGGTGGCTCTGGGCAACTCACGTTGCCTCTTGAGTTTCTATATCATCACATGCAAAATGGAGATAAAATAATCACCATAGGGCTACTAGAGGGTGAAATGAGATAACTTAAGCAGAGTGTGGCCAATTTTTTATGCTCTGAGTCAGGGAGACAGTCGGTCAGGACAGTTTATAGAATTTGTGGAAAAGGGGGAAAAAAGAGAATGTAAAAAAAAAAAAGACAACTCGGGATTTTCAGCTAAAGCAGAACTGAATTCACTAAATTGAGAACTTTGGCAGAAATTGAAGGAAAGCTATTCAAATGACAAGTCAATCCCAGGGCACAACCAAAGGAGAGAAGGCCCAGCTTCGTAGCAGGAGTTCAAGCATGGGTTGGAGGCAGGAAGTGGTGAGAAGGGGGCCCACCCAGGAGAGAGGGGACACCAGCTCTGCACTCGCCCAGTGGCAACATCAAGGGAAAGACACTGAGAGGTGGAGCAGCTGCAGGCCAGGTGGGAGAGAAGGAGCCCCATGGGCACGAAGGTTGGGGTGCACAAGGAGTGCTGGGAGGGGCAAGGCATCAGGCTGAGCTAGAGGCCATTGGGGGCCACTGAGGGGGCAGGGCTAACACAGGACAGAAAGATACAGGTGAATATGGGACCGACAGCACTCTCTGTGTAGATCAGACTTGTTTACACTGGTTGGAACTTCACATCTCCCCATCCCTCCACCCACCCATCCATCCATCTATCCATCCATCCCTCTCTTCCTCCATCCACCCACCCTCTTCTATCCATCCCTCCATCCATTCATTCATGTATGATTTTAAGGAGCCCACTCTTCCTCAAGACAGCCAAGACTCTTATTGTTAAGCAGGCAGTGAAGCTGAGGGAGCAAGGTTGTTCTCCTCGGATGCTAGCTAAGAAGACTAAGCTGCAGAGGGTAAAATGTTGGTTCAAAGTCACACAGCTGGTGGGAGAGAACACGTGTTGTCTGCCCCACCTCGCCAACTCTGTGATAAATACTGAAAGAACAGATCCCTTGGAGGAAGCTGTCCTAGCACAGAAGGGCACAGTATCCCAGAGTTATTGCAAAAGTGACTTCTGTGCTAGGTCTGAGGGCTTCATTTGGAGCCCTAGAACCAGGGCAGACTTTGCCTCCTATCTTTGGTATTATTTTCAGTGGCCAATGAGCAAATAGGGAGAGGAGCCGTACAGTGGAGAGTGAGCCAGAACTCACTGAGGACACCATAAAGCATTCAGGCAGGGACAGTGATAAATGCAGACCAGGCTCTATATAGGAGTTTTACCCATGAGCTGAGAACAAGGGGGCCAGCACTATGTTCAAGGCCACAGTCAAGTCAGAGCCGATCCACATTCAAACCCAATGCCTGAACTCTAAAACTGGTCTTCTAACCTCCCTGTCACTAGACAATTGAGGCCAAGTGTATTTGCATTAAACAGCTTCATAAGGTACAGCAGAGGGACCTGAGCCTGAACTCCCTACTTGCTAAAGTCTGTGTGTATGGTGAACATCCCAAGAGAAAGGACCTTTCACAGCTGGGGACTTTGCTGTCCAGTGAACACAGAGGTCACAGATAGGAACCCAGCACAAAAGGCAGATAAGCAGGACGATTTATCTAGTTTTGATCTGGCCAACCACAATCCCCTTCACTGTAAGACATGGCTGAAATATGTGTCCACAGCTACAAATAAAACAAGAAGACTCTCCATTCCAGGGTTCAGGGGGGTGTGTGCCGGGGTCCAGGGTCAGCTGGTAGCTGCATACTTGAACTCCCATATAAGTGTGCATTGTATGAAGGAGAAGGTTGGTGGGGGTCCCAGCTGTGCTCCCTGCAAGTGACGTGCCAGTCAGTTCATTACAGTGGAGATAAAATATGCACATTAGGTGTGCAGTGAGATGATGGGGCATCCTTGTCCAGAGCATGTTCCTCCCAAAGGCCCCAAATTCAAGGCTCCTTTCCTCAGAGACCCAGGAAAGGTCACAGGTGCATCCACTGAACAGCAGAGAGTATACCAGTCACAATGCTTTGGCAGTAAGAGAAGGGAGGTGTGGCAGATACAAGACAGACTATAACAAAAGTGTCATGAAGAGTTATTCATCACAGTCGTTTTAAATTCCCAGTGTGATAATTCCCATATCTATTGTGTCTGGTTCTGGTGCTGGCTTTATATCTTCAAATTGTGTGTTTTGTCTTCTTGTATGTCTTATAATTTTTCTTGGCAGCCAGATGTGATATATTGGGTAAAATGACCTATTGTGATGGGGTGATGAAGGGTAGGGGAAGGGGAGCACCCTGTGGTCTAATGAGGTCTATCTGTTAGTGAGCCCATCTCTCTGGACTGGGAACTTCACAAGTGTCCCTCAGTGTTTTTCTCTCCTTGCAGGTGGGCACAGAAGGCTAGCATGAGCTGGAGGTGGGAATTTCCCTTCCTGTAGGTCAGTTAGTCTCTAACAGTATCACATCAGATCAGCTCTGGTTAAGTTTCCCTGAGGCCAGATCTTGTTAAGAACAGGTGCACTTATCCCCTCCTTCCCGCTGGAAACTCAAGATGACTTTTCTCTGATATTTATTGCGGTCACCTGGTCAAACTCCAGATAGTGGATCTCACCATATTGTGTGTGCAGAGGTGGGGTGGGACTCTCGATGACTGGGCCCCTACCCTTGGGGTTTTTAACTCACAAAGTTATCCACACTGGTTTAGCTGCTAAGTCATGTCTGACTCTTGTGACCCCATGGACGGTAGCCTGTCAGGCTCCTCTGTTCGTGGGATTCTCCAGGCAAGAATATTGGTGTAGGTTGCCACTTCCTTCTCCACACTGAGTCTTGAGCAATTTATCAATCCTAAAGAGTCATGAATGAGAGCTGGAGAAGATGTTGGGCCAAGAGGAAGGGCAGGACTTCAGAGCAGGAAGGTGGGCAGCCAGTGATGCTTTGATACAAATCACAGGGAGAGGCAGGCCAATGGCTGTCTTTGACCACAGAGAACCAGCACACAGGCTCTCCAGTGGCTGGAGGGAGGGTGAGGGGAGCTGTGCGAGGTTCAGCCTGTGAAGGACCCCAGCGTCTTGAGCTCATGCTCCCGCTGACCTGAGAGAAAGAACTGACCCTTGACAGTATCTGCCCTTGGCTAAGATTTTGCACACTAACATTTGTTCTGGAAGGATGTACCCAAATTAAAGTTTATAACGACTAAGGGCAGGAAGTGGTGTTCCCACAGAAGTTCAGATTATGTAATGCTCTGAAGGAAGCCCTGAGCAAAGATGGGGAGGGCAGGTGGGGGAGCAGAGGAGGTCAAAATGAAATACCAATCAGTGAATGTAGAGTAGAAGAGTTTGGTGGTGATGCCCGGGGCCCATTAGTATGTCCTTAAAATTGGTTTGGGTTTGACTTTCTGTCCACTGCAATGTTCTAGATTAGTACCTATTGAGCAGATGAGTTTAAAAGGTGTTTTTGGCCCTTTGAATGGACATGGGCCCAGGAGTGTTGGCCCTTGGGTGGTCTGTGTAGTCACCTGTTCATGTCTGAGTTGCTGGCTGAGCACTTTCCTGAGCTAGGCCCCAAGTGGTAGGGGGCAGCTGGGGTCACAGAGCTTCTTAGAAGTCAGAATTCCTGAAAATGTGACAGACCTAAAAATTCCTCAGGCTGCAAAGTGTCCTCAGAGCCCCAGTGAGTGGTTTTCTGGTGTCAGGAGGACCCAGGGAGGCCTTAACTGACCAGCTGGTACAGGTGTGTGTATGGTGGGGGGCAGTACCCAGAGAGCCTGGAGGTCTGAAGCAGGCAGGTGTGAGGGTGTAGCTGGAGGGACAGGGCGGTCCAGGCAGGAGGAAGGATCCTAGGGAATGGTCCACACTGGCTGTGGAGGGCAGCAGCTGGCCCAGTGTGGGTCAGGCCTGACCACACAGAAGCAGTGACGGCAAGCAGTGGTGGACTGAGGTTGGACCATAGGCCTGGGTGAAAAGCTATGGTGTGGTTGGCAGGTTCTAAGCATCTGTGCAAAGGCACAGCCCTGGTTTCCTGGGCATGGTTCTCATGGCCTGTGGGAAGCAGAAGGCTCTGCCTGGCACACATGGGCAGCAGGCCCACATGCACCCTAATGCCCCACTCAGGTTAGCCTCTGTTGGCTCTGGGGTCTCATAGCCTGAGTCCACAGCCTGGCTGTACCCTGGGGACCAGGAAGCCCTGAGGATCATCATCCCCCAGCCTCCAGTGTTTCATCTGCAAAACAGCGAAGAATACGCTTTTGAGTCCAGGCTGTGGAGGAATGACCCAGGCAAGGCTGGACCATGGGCCTACGCATGTAGGTACTGACATTGCTTCTGTTACATTATCAAAAGCAAACTCAGCTGCTTTCTGCTAGGGAGACTCTGGAGATGATCAGCACCTGCAGGTCAGGTTTGCTAAATTCTGTTAACAACAACATCTGCCAATACCACATCACTGGGCACAGCGCCAGACCCTTATTCTCTCGTTCATCACACGATTCCCAAGAAGTAGCTGTTCTGACTCCCAGTGACAGATGAGAAAACTGAAGCTCCGAGGTCTCCTATATCTCCTCAAAGTCAGTAAGTGTTGGAGATCAAGTCTGACTCCCCAACACAGCACTTGTGGGCCTCAGGGCCACCCTCTCACTCACTATGAGAGACAGGACACTTCATTTAACTTCTGGGGCATATTTCCTCATTGGGGGTAGGGAACCTGCTAGGAAGTGGGCAAAGGCCATACAAGGTACTTCTCAGCAAAAGAAACACAGTATCTTACAGAAGTACAAAAGCACGTGTAATTACAGAGGCACATTCAAAAGTGACAACATGGCTTACACAACAGACTGGCCAAGATAAAAACCGCACAGTGTGAGTGAGGGTGCGCGAAAACACCATTTTCACTGGCTGTCAGAAATGTGTTAGAAATTCATGTGTCCTTTTGAAGGGCATTTTTCAGTATCTAAAAACATTTCACATGTATATACTTTTTGTCCAAATTAAATTCTGAGGGAAAGTATCCTAAATGTACATAAACATATGCATATGAAACCCTACTTACAAGGTTGTCATGGCAGCACTGTGTCTGGTTAAAAAAAGAAATCCAAGACTGTACACAACCCAAATGTCCATTTTTGCAGGAATTGGTTAAATAACCCATTCATATTCATACTATGCAGCCCCAAGAAGGATGGATCTATATATATGGTGAGAAAGTATACTCTGTAAAATATGGTCTTATGAAAAAAAAAAAGATGAAAGTAGAATACATGTTTCATGTTGTAAATGAAAAAGTAATTGTATAGATATACAATACTTCTAGAAAGTTTCTCGTAAATCTATAAAGTTCCTGCCCTGGAGATGGGAAGAAAGTATCCTTTCCTATTATGAACTCTTCAAACACCTGTTTAAATTTTCCTGTTTTGTTTGTAGCTTGTGCTTAAGAGTGCCTGTTGTGTTTGCTCACCCTTTGGAAGGTGTTTAGGTTGGGGTCTCAGAAGGGCATTTGATGGACTATATACCTGCCACTCAAAGAGGCAAATTGACTTGACTTGCCAGCTTCTCCTTGCTGGTGAAGGGCCTCTCTCTCCCCATGGTAGATGGGCTGGTGAGCTCCCACTGCAAACATAGGACACCTCTTACCCCACATTCCTATTTCCCTGGAGGCACTGCAAGTCCCCAGAAATAACTGGCCAACTCTCGGCACCCTTGGAAGGTCCACTTGCTGGCTGTGCCAAGGCCATGTGACTCCCAAAAGCCATGGATATCTGGAGGGGTTGAGCAACAGCTTTGATGGAATGTCATTTGGCACTGAACACAATCCTCCCTGCTTTTGCCAGAGGTAGCGCATTCTATATAAAGCTGCCAGACCTGGCCATCTCCTCACTGAGCCTGATCCCTCTCCATCAAGGGCAAGGCGATTGATTTCTGCACCTAACTCCTCCGCAATAATTGTGGCCTTTGGGTTTATGCACCTAGTTGGGTAGGGGAGGCCTGGCTGGGAGGGAGCAGCAGGTCCTCTCGGTTGTAATATCTGATTCTGGGGGTGGGGTAGTGATGTAAACGGAGACAGGAAGGATATAGACACATCCTGCCTGAGTTAGCAGCGGTGGTGAGAAATAGAGCCCCACGGTTCTCCCACGGCAGAGATCCTGCCAGAAAGTAAATCCTAAGGGTAATCTGGAATGGTATGCAAGTAAGGGCTGCATCTCCATCAGTTCTGGAAGAGAAGTGTTTGCAGTCATTGGTCAAGGGTCAAGGTCTGAAACCTGAATCCTGGAGAACCACTGTAGAGGGACAGGGTGAGTGGATGGGTTGGGGGAGGGCAAGGGTCCATGAGCATGCATCTTCTCCAGACTGGAAAGATTGTAGGCCTACACTTCCTTGGTACCTGAATTGGAAAAATCAGTGTCCTGTCCCCTCAACACTGGCCCTGAGACACACATACACACTAAATAGTATCTGATTCACACAGACACACACTCACTAGTGTCTGACTCACACTCACAGACACATACACAAAGGTAAACACTAACTCACAGGAGCTCATGGATCCTCAGTATGATAAAGATGCTGGACATTTATTAAGCGCTTAACATGTGTTCATCTCTATGCTGAGCCACTGATGTGTGTCAACTCTCACAATCCAAGCAGGCACACTATCCTATTTTTCCCACAAAGGATGATGGAACTGCAGCTAAGGGAGGTTGGCTTGCCTCAGGTTCCTGTAATAAGTTGCACACATGGTCCAAAAGCAGGCAAGGAGGAACTCGGAGCGCCTCATGGGCACACACATGGCCATGTCCACAGAGAGGCACATGGTGCACAAAGACAGACCCAGCGGCGCTCACCCGGGCTCAAGTTTGCTGCCTAAGGCCACACAACCATTTTTCAAAAAGACAAACAAATGGAGTGTGTCTCCAGTACCCATAATCATGACCCTGTTAACCACTAAATGTATCACATTAGACTCAGTCTCCTCTCTGACAGTTTCTAAGATTCAGACCTAGCCAGGGTAGGGAGGAGTGATCAACACTTTTTTTTTTTTTTTTTTGGTCTGTTTGCTTGTTTTTTAAATGAAAATTTAATGTTTATTGCAAAAGCTCAATGCCGGGGGAGGGGGTGGGATTGGGGGAGGCCCAGTAACATTTCTGAACATTGCTTTTGAAAATCACAAAGAATCCCTGAGGGATTTCCTGTCCTTAAGAAAGCTTGTGCCGGTTTTAAAAAGAAAGAAAACAGGCTCTGAAGAATTGCAACCGCCCAAACGGTCAAGGCGAGCCGAGCCGATCCCTGCAACATCTGCGTCTGGCTGGTTCCCGCCCTCCTGGGAGAAGAGAGGGGTCGGGAGTTAGCAGAGTTAACTCCGAGTTTCTCAGAACGCGCCTCCACCTTCCTGCCAGCGCAGTCCTGAAAACAACTTGTTGTGCTTTCTCTCTGGGCCGCTTACCGATCTGTCTCTCCCTCTCCATTCTCTTAGGGGAAAAGTTCTGGCCACAGGCACTTCCCCACCACCACACAAAGAAACAGAAAGCCAGCGGGTGGCCGCGGGGACGGAGGTGGCCTCTCTAGGCCCGGGGCGCGCAGAGCCCGCGCACCAGGCTCGGGGGACACCGACCCCGCGATGCCCAGGGCGCTGCGACCCCCGGGCTCCCGCGATGTTCGGTGACGCGGTCGTGTGGGTCCCTCGCCCACCGGGCGCCAGCCAGAGTCCCTGGGTTGCTCGGCCAGAGTTGAGCTCGCCCCCCTCCCGCCCCCTCGGTTCCCGTCCTCCCCCCTCCCCCAGCGGGTACTCACCTTGCTGGGTCGTGGTCAGCGGCAGCAGAGTGCTCATCGCTGGCCGGTGCGGGGCACGGCCCGGGGGACCGTGGCAAGGGTCGCGATCGGCCGCTCCTGACCCTCAGCAGCCGGGGGAAGCGGCACCTGTGTCACACTCCTCGGCGCGGACCGAGGGGAGGGGCTCCGGCCCGAGATAGGCAGACTTCATTTAGTTTTTTCTGCAGACTTGGCTGATGGGGTTCCCACCCATTTTTTTTTTTTTTAAACACATACACCCGCCCACTTCTGAACTCTTCTGTGTTCCGACTTTCCTGCGCGAGAATCACATTTTTCTAACTAGTTTCTGTTTCTATCTGCAGCTAACAGATAGAGGTTGTGTTTGAGAATGACCCTGTGTGTGGGTTGTAAAGCTCCCAGACATGACAAGATGGGCTTCCCGGATGGCCTTCCCCGTCGCCACGGTCCGGACGGTGACCAAATAAATAGAGCCAGACTTGCGTTGGAGTCTTGGCGGATCCTATGAGCCGCGGAGCCTTTGTGGCCTGCGGAGAGTTCCTGGCCTCCTCGTGCCTTAGGGCAACTGCCCCAATCCATGGGCTTATGTTTGGGAAAGATTCTTAGAAAAAAATGATGCTGGGTAAAGACCATGTGGCTTGTTTGAATCACCTTTGTCTGAGGCTTTCAGACAGAGTGGAGTGTTTGGAGAATTCACTTTATTAGGCAACTAAAAGTGACAGGGATTTTGACACTCCGGTTAAATGAACTCTACCCATCTCAACCAAAAAGAATGTTGTGTGATATATAGCATTATATTCTCTTCACCCCGCAGAGAGAAAGGCAGGGAGCTCCAGAACAGGTCACCTTTATTTTAAATCCCTGTCCAAGGAAATACCCTGGCCTTCTCCTGTCTTTTCTGTGGGGTTTTCACTGCTGTTTACCTGACAGTCCTCATCTCTGCTGCAATCTCAGGGCACCTCAGTCTGTGCAATGTGTGTGCAGTTGGGATTACCACCCAGATTGAACACAACTCAAGACTGCCCCCTGGAGGTGTGCAATTAGATGCTCTGCCCCTTTCTCCCAGCCTAAAACACTCCAGGTGTCTTTACTAGAGCTGCCTGTTTGACACAGTGGAAAGTATTTCTAATTCTCTTTTGTTAGATAATGTTTATAGCTGCTACTAAGTCATTTTAGTCGTGAACGACTCTGTGTGACCCCAAAGACGGCAGCCCACTAGGCACCCCCGTCCCTGGGATTCTCCAGGCAGGAACACTGGAGTGGGTTGCCGTTTCCTTTTCCAATGCATGAAAGAAAAAATGAAAGTGAAGTCGCTCAGTCACATCAGACTCTTCACGACCCCATGGACTGCAGCCCACCACGTTCCTCTGTCCATGGGATTTTTCAGGCAAGAGTACTGGAGTGGGTTGCTCATTGGTTATAGAGCTTTAATCAAAATTCCACACTCAACATGTCTTATGTTGATGAGAAGTAAACTCTTCACAGAATGTCTTTGGCCAGGTGTGGAAATTTTTAGTCTCAGTTTCCCTATCTGTAAAATGGATACAAGAACAATTACACACCAGAGTTTTAAAGAGGCAATGTCTACATAATGACAGTGGGACAAAAAAGGCATTTAATAGAAGCTGGCAGTGATTACTGTAACAGTTTAACATTTTATTTTGTAATACATGTAGGTTCATGTTGGATAATAGTGTCGCCTGTGCTCAGAATTCATAAATAAAGCAACTGCAACTATCTGAATGGCAGCTGGGGAACTGAAGCCAAAGACCAGCCAGGTAAGCAAAGACTGAGTCCCGAGGTCTTTGCACCTCGCTATTGGGAGGACATCACCAGATGGTCAACACCAAAATCAGATTAATTATATTCTTGGCAGCCAAAGATGGAGAAGCTCTATACAGTCAGCAAAAACAAGACCAGGAGCTGACTGTGGCTCAGATCATGAACTCCTTATTACCAAATTCAGACTTAAATTGAAGAAAGTAGGAAAACCACTAGACTATTCAGGTATGACCTAAATCAAATCCCTTATGATTATATAGTGGAAGTGAGAAATAGATTTAAGGGACAAGATCTGACAGAGTGCCTGATGAACTATGGACTGAAGTTCTTGACATTGTACAGGAGACAGGGATCAAGACCATCACCATGGAAAAGAAATGCAAAAAAGCAAATGGCTGTTTGGGGAAGCCTTACAAATAGCTGTGAAAAGAGATGTGAAAAGCCAAGGAGAAAAGAAAAGATATAAGCATCTGAATGCAGAGTTCCAAAGAATAGCAAGAAGAGATAAGAAAGCCGCCTTCAGAGATCAATGCAAAGAAATAGAGGGAAAAAAAACCAGAATGGGAAAGACTAGAGATCTCTTCAAGAAAATCAGAGATACCAAGGGAACATTTCACACAAAGATGGGCTCGATAAAGGACAGAAATGGTATGGACCTAACAGAAGCAGAAGATATTAAGAAGAGGTGGCAAGAATACACAAAAGAACTGTACAAAAAAGGGCTTCATGACTCAGATAATCACGATGGTGTGATCACTCACCTAGAGCCAGACATCCTGGAATGTGAAGTCAAGTGGGCCTTAGAAAGCATCACTATGAACAAAGCTAGTGGAGGTGATGGAACTCCAGTGGAGCTATTTCAAATCCTGAAAGATGATGCTGTGAAAGTGCTGCACTCAATATGCCAGCAAATTTGGAAAACTCAGCATTGGCCACAGGACAGGAAAAGGTCAGTTTTCATTCCAATCCCAAAGAAAGGCAATGCCAAAGAATGCCCAAACTACCGCACATTGTACTCATCTCACATGCTAGTAAAGTAATGCTCAAAATTCTCAAAGCCAGGCTTCAGCAATACATGAACCATGAACGTCCTGATGTTCAAGCTGGTTTTTGAAAAGGCAGAGGAACCAGAGATCAAATTGCCAACATCCGCTGGATTGTGGAAAAAGCAACAGTGTTCCAGAAAAACATCTATTTCTGCTTTCTTGACTATGCCAAAGCCTTTGACTGTGTGGATCACAATAAATTGTGGAAAATTCTGAAAGAGATGGGAATACCAGACCACCTGACCTGCCTCTTGAGAAACCAATATGCAGGTCAGGAAGCAACAGTTAGAATTGGACATAGAACAACAGGCTGGATCCAAATAGAAAAGGAGTACCTCAAGGCTGTATATTGTCACCCTGCTTATTTAACTTATATGCAGAGTACATCATGAGAAACGCTGGACTGGAAAAAGCACAAGCTAGAATCAAGATTGCCAGAAGAAATATCAATAACTTCAGACATGCAGATGACACCACCCTTATGGCAGAAAGTGAAGAGGAACTAAAAGCCTCTTGATGAAACTGAAAGTAGAGAGTGAAAAAGTTGGCTTAAAGCTCAGTTCAGTTCAGTTGCTCAGTCGTGTCCGACTCTCTACAACCTCATGAATCGCAGCACGCAAGGCCTCTCTGTCCATCACCATCTCCCAGAATTCACTCAGACTGACGTCCATCGAGTCTGTGATGCCATCCAGCCATCTCATCCTCTGTCGTCCTCTTCTCCTGCCCCAATCCCTCCCAGCATCAGAGTCTTTTCCAATGAGTCAACTCTTTGCATGAGGTGGCCAAAGTACTGGAGTTCCAGCTTTAGCATCATTCCTTCCAAAGAAATCACAGGGCTGATCTCCTTCAGAATGGACTGGTTGGATCTCCTTGCAGTCCAAGGGACCTTCAAGAGTCTTCACCAACACCACAGTTAAAACGCATCAATTCTTCGGTGCTCAGCCTTCTTCACAGTCCAACTCTTACATCCATACATGACTACTGGAAAAACCATAGCCTTGACTAGACGGACCCTAGTCGGCAAAGTAATGTCTCTGCTTTTGAATATACTATCTAGGTTGGTCATAACTTTTCTTCCAAGGAGTAAGCATCTTTTAATTTCATGGCTGCAGTCACCATCTGCAGTGATTTTGGAGCCCTCAAAAATGAAGTCTGACACTGTTTCTACTGTTTCCCATCTATTTCCCATGAAGTGATGGGACCAGATGCCATGATCTTCATTTTCTGAATGTTGAGCTCTAAGCCAACTTTTTCACTCTCCTCTTTCACTTTCATCAGGAGGCTTTTAGCTCCTCTTCACTTTCTGCCATAAGGGTGGTGTCATCTGCATATCTGAGGTTATTGATATTTCTCCCCGCAATCTTGATTCCAGCTTGTGTTTCTTCCAGTCCAGCGTTTCTCATGATGTACTCTGCATATAAGTTAAATAAGCAGGGTGACAATATACAGCCTTGACGTACTCCTTTTCCTATTTGGAACCAGTCTGTTGTTCCATGTCCAGTTCTAACTGTTGCTTCATGACCTGCATACAGATTTCTCAAGAGGCAGGTCAGGTGGTCTGGTATTCCGATCTCTTTCAGAATTTTCCACGGTTTATTGTTATCCACACAGTCAAAGGCTTTGGCATAGTCAATAAAGCAGAAATAGATGTTTTCTGGAACTCTCTTGCTTTTTTGATGATCCAACGGATGTTGGCAATTTGATCTCTGGTTCCTCTGCCTTTTCTAAAACCAGCTTGAACATCAGGGATTTCACAGTTCATGTATTGCAGAAGCCTGGCTTGGAGAATTTTGAGCATTGCTTTACTAGCATGTGAGATGAGTGCAATGTTTGAGTATTCTTTTGCATTGCCTTTCTCTGGAATTGGAATGAAAACGGACCTTTTCCTGTCCTGTGGCCAATGCTGAGTTTTCCAAATTTGCTGGCATATTGAGTGCAGCACTTTCACAGCATCATCTTTCAGAATTTGAAACAGCTCAACTGGAATTCCATCACCTCCACTAGCTTTGTTCATAGTGATGCTTTCTAAGGCCCACTTGACTTCACATTCCAAGATGTCTGACTCTAGATTAGTGATCACACCATCATGATGATCTGGGTCTTGAAGATCTTTTTTGTATAGTTCTTCCATGTATTCTTGCCATCTCTTCTTAATATTTTCTGCTTCTTAGGTCCATACCATTTCTGTCCTTTATCGAGCCCATCTTTGCATGAAATGTTCCCTTGGTATCTCTAATTTTCTTGAAGAGATCTCTAGTCTTTCCCATTCTGTTGTTTTTTTCCTCTGTTTCTTTGCATTGATCTCTGAAGAAGGCTTTCTTATCTCTTCTTGCTATTCTTTGGAACTCTGCATTCAGATGCTTATATGTTTCCTTTCCTCCATTGCTTTTTGCTTCTCTTCTTTTCACAGCTATTTGTAAGGCCTCCTCAGACAACCATTTTGCTTTTTTGCATTTCTTTTCCATGGGAATCGTCTTCATCCTTTTCTCCTGTACAATGTCACTAACCTCATTCCATAGTTCATCAGCACTCTATCTATCAGATCTAGACCCTTAAATCTATTTCTCACTTCCACTGTATAATCATAAGGTATTTGATTTAGGTCATACCTGAATGGTCTAGCAGTTTTCCCTACTTTCTTCAATGTAAGTCTGAATTTGGTAATAAGGAGTTCATGATCTGAGCCACAGTCAGCTCCTGGTCTTGTTTTTGTTGACTGTATAGAGCTTCTCCATCTTTGGCTGCCAAGAATATAATCGATCAGATTTCGGTGTTGACCATCTGGTGATGTCCATGGGTAGAGTCTTCTCTTGTGTTGTTTGAAGAGGGTGTTTGCTATGACCAGTGCATTTACTTGGCAAAACTCTATTAGTCTTTGCCCTGCTTCATTCTGCATTCCAAGGCCAAAAATGCCTGTTACTCCAGGTGTTTCTTGACTTCCTACTTTTGCATTCCAGTCCCGTATAATGAAAAGGACATCTTTTTTAGGGGTTAGTTCTAAAAGATCTTGTAGGTCTTCATAAAACCGTTCAACTTCAGTTTCTTCAGCATTACTGGTTGGGGCATAGACTTGGATAAAGGTGATATTGAATGGTTTGCCTTGGAGATGAACAGAGATCATTCTGTTGTTTTTGAGATTGCATCCAAATACTGCATTTCAGACTCTTTTGTTGACCATGATGGCTACTCCATTTCTTCTGAGGGATTCCTGCCCGCAGTAGTAGATGTAATGGTCATCTAAGTTAAAATCACCCATTCCAGTCCATTTTAGTTCACTGATTCCTAGAATGTCGACGTTCACCCTTGCCATCTCTTGTTTGGCCACTTCCAATTTACCTTGATTCATGGACCTGACATTCCAGGTTCCTACGCAATATTGCTCTTTACAGCATCGGATCTTGCTTCTATCATCAGTCACATCCACAACTGGGTATTGTTTTTGCTTTGGCTCCATCCCTTCATTCTTTCTGGAGTTATTTCTCCACTGATCTCCAGTAGCATATTGGGCACCTAATGACCTGGGGAGTTCCTCTTTGGTATCCTATCATTTTGCCTTTTCATACTGTTCATGGGGTTCTCAAGGCAAGAATACTGAAGTGGCTTAAAACTCAACATTCAGAAAAGGAAGATCATGGCATCTGGTCCCATCACTTCATGGGAAATAAATGGGGAAGCAGTGGAAACAGTGTCAGACTTTATTTGTTTGGGGCTCCAAAATCATTGCAGATGGTGACTGCAGCCATGAAATTAAAAGACACTTACTTCTTGGAAGAAAAATTATGACCAACCTAGATAGCATATTCAAAAGCAGAGACATTACTTTGCCAACAAAGGTCTGTCTAGTCAAAGCTATATTTTTTCCAGTGGTCATGTATGGATGTGAGAGTTGGACTGTGAAGAAAGCTGAGCACCGAAGAATTGATGCCTTTGAACTGTGGTGTTGGAGAAGACTCTTGAGAGTCCCTTGGACTGCAAGGAGATCCAACCAGTCCATTCTGAAGGACATCAACCCTGTGATTTCTTTGGAAGGAATGATGCTAAAGCTGAAACTCCAGTACTTTGGCCACCTTATGCGAAGAGTTGACTCACTGGAAAAGACTCTGATGCTGGGAGGGATGAGGGCAGGAGGAGAAGGGGACGACTAAGGATGAGATGGCTGGGTGGCATCACTTACTCGATGGATGTGAGTCTGAGTGAACTCTGTGATGGACAGGGAGGCCTGGCGTGCTGCGATTCATAGGGTCGCAAAGAGTCGGACACGACTGAGCGTCTGAACTGAACTGAACTGAACGGGAGGACTTCCCAGAACCTCACTTACAGTTAACTAGTCTTTGGACATAAGCCTAAAATTTGCTTAATTAATTTCTTAGTGAAAGTGAAGTTGCTCTGTTGTGTCCGACTCTGAGACTCCATAGACTGTAGTGTACCTAGCTCCTCCGTCCGTGGGGTTTTCCAGGCAAGAGTACTGGAGTGGTTGCCAGGTAGGACAGGTTAAAAGCACCAAAAAGTACCACAAATTCCTTATGGACAGGAAGCCCAAAACTAAGTAACTAAACAACTGAACAACAAGAGTAGAAAGCTGAACAAACTATTCAGATGAGATACAAGAGCAAAGTAGCGTTCTAAAACATCTTGGCTCCTTAGGGTTTTCTATGTAGATGATCATGTCATCTGCAAACAGTGAGAGTTTTACTTCTTTTCCAATTTGGATTCCTTTTATTTCTTTTTCTGCTCTGATTGCTGTGGCCAAAACTTCCAGAACTATGTTGAATAGTAGTGGTGAGAGTGGGCACCCTTGTCTTGTTCCTGACTTTAGGGGAAATGCTTTCAATTTTTCACCATTGAGGATAATGTTTGCTGTTGGTTTGTCATATATAGCTTTTATTATGTTGAGGTGTGTTCCTTCTATTCCTGCTTTCTGGAGAGTTTTAATCATAAATGGATGTTGAATTTTGTCAAAGGATTTCTCTGCATCTATTGAGATAATCATATGGCTTTTATTTTTTCAATTTGTTAATGTGGTGAATTACATTAATTGATTTGTGGATATTGAAGAATCCTTGCATCCCTGCGATAAAGCCCACTTGGTCATAGTGTATGATCTTTTTAATGTGTTGTTAGATTCTGATTGCTAGAATTTTGTTAAGGATTTTTGCATCTATGTTCATCAGTGATATTGGCCTGTAGTTTTCTTTTTTTGTGGCATCTTTGTTAGGTTTTGGTATTAAGGTGATGGTGGGAGGGGGGTTCAGGATGGGGAACACGTGTATACCCGTGGTGGATTCATGCTGATGTATGGCAAAACCAGTACAATATTGTAATTAGCCTCCAATTAAAATAAATAAATTTAAATTAAAACAAACAAAAAAACAAAAAAAATATCGGCTCCTTCCTTAAGGAGAGAATGTGACTGCACCCTTGGGCTACCAAGGAGCTGAGGCTTTGGGACTCCATCTGGTTTTGTGGCTTTACTGCCTTCTAGCTGGGTTACACTCAGCATTTTACTTGACTTCTCTGAGCCTCATATTTCTCATCTATGAAATTGAAGAGATCTTCAAAGCTTGTTTGTTATGAGTGATACATTAGCCAGTTAATCATGAAACAGACAATATGATGTCTTACTCAGCACATAGGAGTTTAAGTTATCTGTTCCTTTCTCCTTCGCTGGAACACTTGGTTTATGGTAAGGACCCCAGGCAAATCTGAAAAGAAGGTAAATAGTATTTAATAGTCCCTGGGGTCTCAAAGAGTGGGACATGTCTGAGTGACTAAGCACACAGCACAGTCTTTAATAGAGAGTAGTTCAGCTAGTGGGGACATGTTTGATATTTTAGAAGATTTAATCATGAAAGTACCTAATATTAAAGAAATGAGGACTATTTTAAAAAGATGTAATAATTATATGAGACATTAGATAATATGGCAAGAGTCTGACATTAAATCACAGAAATCTGTTACTAGTGTGTCTTAATGTGTTAGATATTTATTAATGAGGTAAAAAGCTCAGCTCTGTCTTGAAACAATAAAGCAGTTCTCATCTCACTTAGTTCCCATGAGTACCTTCAAACAGGATGTTGTCAAGGGCCCATTTTATTTTATTTTTTAGTTAATTTTTATTGGTGTATACTTGCTTTACATTGCTGTGTTAGTTTCTGCTGTACAGCAAAGTGAATCAGCGATACACATACATATCCTCTCTTTTTTGGATTTCCTTCCTTTTTAGGGCACCGCAGAGCACTGGGTAGAGTTCCCTGTGCTGTATAGTAGGTTCTCATTAGTTATCTATTTTATCCAGAGTATCAATAGTACATATATGTCAATCCCAATCTCCCAATTCATCCCTAGCCCCTTTCCCTCCTGAAGGACACATTTTAAAGGTAAGAAAACTGAGGTTGGGAACAGTGACAAGAATTTGATCATGGCAGTAGAACCAGGATTGAGTCTCAGCCCTGGCAGACTCTAATGCGTGTAGGACAGGGTTGGTGTAACCCCCCTACAACCCTCCAAGGGATAAGAGGGTGCGATGGAGGCCATGTTGGGGATTTTCTCTTTCTTCCAAGCACCATACAAGGTAGGAGTTGCCCACAGGAGGTGTACCCCTGCCTGCTTTATGTCCACCCCAGACTAACATACACTTGCTGCTGGTCCCCTTCTTAGGAGAGGGCTATGAGTTCTTAGAGGCAGAGGTGGACAGATTTTACTTGAGGGCTTTAATTCTTTAATTTAAATGAATTTCTCATAAAAAGTTTAAAAATTCTAATAAAAGGTTTGTCCTTCATCAAAGGAATAGATGCATTTTGTGTAAAAAGGCTAAATGGAGAGGGGGAAAAAAATCAAACCCAATTCTAACAACTGCTCTTAAGCTCTGATACCTGTCATGTATCAGTTACTCATGTCTGACTCTTTGTGACCCCACAGACTGTAGCCTGCCAGGCTCCTCTGTCCACTGGATTTTTCAGGCAAGAATATTGGAGTGGGTTGCCATTTTCCTCCTCCAGGGGATCTTTCCAACCCAGGAACTGAGCAGGTGTCTCCATGTCTCCTGCATTGTAGACAAATTCTTTACCTGTTGAGACATCAGAGAAGCCCTAATTTCTGGACGTGAAGGTATTTTTATTTCTAGCTTTTAATTTTTTTTTTTTGCATCTGCGGACCTTTGTTTTGTACTACTGAGATTTCCTTGACTAAAATTTCCCAGGTGGCACTCGTGGTAAAGAACCTGACTGCCACTGAAGGAGACGTAGGAGGTGCAGGTTTGATCCGGGATTGGGAAGATCCCTTGGAGGAGAGCATCGCAACCCACTCCAGTATTCTTTCTTACCTGGAGAATTCCATGGGCAGAGGAACCTGGAAGGCTTACAGTCCATAGCATGATAAAGAGTCGACACTGCTAAAGTGACTTAGCACAGAGCACACGTGTAATTTTGAGTGCTGAGTTTTCCCTTCCAAACATTATGTCATAACCATTTTTCCATGTAGAAATATGAAAGAATTTTAATTCATTTTAATTACTAAGTTGTCTCCTTTTCTTTGTTAAACACTGCTTTCATAAACCCTGTGAACATAAATATCTTCATTTCATGTATTTTTCCCTCTTAGCTAGTATTCCACAAGTGGAATTACTGAATCAAAGAGTCAAAGTGTGTTTAAGGCTTTTGATATATTCATGAGCTGTGCCTATTCCAATTTGTATTCTCCCCAGTCAAGAGTGCCAGTGCTCATCTCAGAATTAAGCACTAGATTTTAAGTCATTCTGTAGATTCTGTAGATGAGAAACATGTAGTTATCTGCGTTTGCATTTTCTTGATGACTTGTGAGGTTGAATATGCTGTCATAGGCACATTTACAAATTATGTGTTCTTTTAGGTGAGTATATTTTTCATGCTATTTCCAAATTCAGAGAGGGAGCTAATGTTTTTCTTATTGATTATCTGAACTCTTAACACACAAAAGGCGGCAGCAACACTTTTTCATGTATATCGCAAATATTGTCTTCTTGGGTCTTTTTCTGGTTCTTCCTCATCGACATGGAAATGGTTTGACTTAGCTGATTGGCAAGTTGGCAACTTTTCAGGAAAGCAGGCTGTGGCTCTGTATATTTTAAGAGTAGTGGAGAGAAGGTGTTTGGTATAGTAATGCTGCCACAGTTGTGAGTATTGAGGAGAGTGGAGAGCAGCGTGGAAAAGGCAGTGCACAGAGAAGCACAGACAGACCTAAGGCAGTACACCCCCCACGACACACACTTCCCCAGTAAACCCACCCCTTCTCCAGTAGCACACAGGTCTTTCCAAGGAGGAGCATTGGTGAGGAAGTATGAAGTCTGAGAGGGAGAGAACCTGATGTTGGTTGCTGATGCTGACCTGCTAGCCCACTTTGATCTAGACTGCTGAAGGCTGGCTCTCAGCTTACCAGGCAGAGAGGAGGGTACCCCAAGTTCAAAGTCAGTGAGACTGTGAGACCTCGAGCCACAGTCCATGTCCCTGACTTACAGGGAACCTCATCCAAGGGCAGATCTTGAAGCATCTGTAATGGTCTGTGTCTGACAGTTTATATCTGAAGCTAGGGGAAATGGACTGCATAGAAACCCAGCAGAAACACCAGGTAGTCTGAGATAGTTTGAAACTACCATAGGCAAAAATCTCATGCAGCGGGGGACAGCTCTAACGTCAATTTATTAGGAGCTAGGATTGAAATGAACCAGGAAGCTTCATGCTGGGAAAACAAACAAACAAACAAAAACCAAACAGAAGCAAAATGAATAAACAAACCCGAAACCAACCAAACAAAGAAACCAAACAAACAGGAAGAGCACAGAAAAATGTGGGGGTGGAGCTGGCTGGAATCTTAGAAGAGCCTGGGTAAACGGCACAGCCTGGAGGTCAGCCTGGGTGGTTCCCACACAGTGGGGAATGTGTGAATTTTCAGGGAAACACATCCCCGGAAGGCATAGGATTATGTAGATAGAGACAATTTCCTGAAGACATAGGATGTGCCAGACCTGATGCTATGTTGAGGACTCTCATATATGATTATTGCTAATGTCATAGTGTCCTTACAAGGCAGGAGGTGCTTTATTTTTGTTTGTTTTTCCTTTCTATCTTTTTCATTTTACAAGAGGGGAAACCGGGCACCAGAGAGGTGAAGGAACTGCTGAGGTTCACGTAACTACTCACTGAAGGCTCTGCGGTGGGGAAGGGCTGGCAGTTCACTCTCCTTAGGACCCTTCCTGCTCAGCCTGTGTTCCTTGGTGATTCATTGGTTTCCTGCTCAGCTTGATAAGGTTAGGTTATTCATACCTGAGGAAAGAGGCATAAAGTTGCTGGACGAATTTCCACTGGTTCCCCTCAGAACATAGGGAAATAGAATTTTCCAGCATTTAGTGAATTACAAAGTTCCAGGGAGCCCTTTCTGGGTCACAGCCCTTTCCTCTGGATTTAAGTTTGGATATAGCTGAACTAAAAATGGCTTCTCCAGCTGCTCCCAGCTGAACTCTTGGCCCAACAAAGGAAGAGTCAACTTCCTCCTCTTTTACTGTCTTGGGCCCAAGACGAGGGAGGAATTCTGGGCATGGAGTCTGTGACTGGGAAGACGGAGTGGTGATTCTATTTGCTGTGAGCTCCACTTATTTCATGCCAGAGCAATGTCACTAGTAAGGAAGGACCAGGATTGGGAATGTGGTGATATGATTTCTCATTTGTGGGTCACCACTTGCCACTTTGCCAAGTGTCTTTGCCTCCAAGGTTTTCTCATGTGCTAAGTGGGGTTAATGATGCCTCCATCTGGTGTGCTTCTAGGGAGCTGTTGCAGGACCCCCTTGGAAGCTCACACATTCATTAAAATGATAAAGGTACAGGCTTCACAGCACTCACACATTCATTAAAATGATAAAGGTACAGGCTTCACAGCACTGTAGAAAAAGTTTAAAATATCATGTGAATAAACACACGCAGACATAAATGTGTGTCATGATCTCCACCAGATATAATTGGTCCACCTCCAGATGATGGTCATGGCAAGGCCATGTGGATGTGAGTGTCTAGTTATTTCTTTCCTTTATAAGTTTCTGCAGGTGGGCGGCTCTATACAATAAAATTAGTGTATTTCATACTCTCTCACTTTCAATAGCCCATTACAATTATATGAAAGGAACAATAAAAGAAATTAGTTTCCATGTTGCAAAAAGTCAGACACGACTTAGCGACTGAAGAACAGTAACAATTATAAACAGAATGAATGAATAACAAGGTCCTATTATATAGCATATGGAACTATATTCAGTATCCTGTGGTAAATCTTAATGGAAAAGAATATGAAAGTAATGTATGTATATACAAAGGGCTTCCCCTGGTGGCTCAGTGGTAAAGAGTCTGCCTGCAATGCAGGAGCTGCAAGTGACGCAGGTTTGATCCCTGGGTTGGGAAGATCCCCTAGAGGAGGGCATGGCAACCCACTCAAGTATTCTTGCCTGAAGAATCCCATGGACAGACGCGCTTGGCAAGCCTGGGAGGCTACAATCCATAGGGACACAAAGAGTCAGACATGACTGAAGCGATTTAGCATGCATGCATAGGTATATGTATGTATATATACACACATGCGTATACATGTGTATATATATATACATAACGGAAAATCTTAATGGAAAATAATATATATACAAATATGTATATACATATAATCTTAATGGAAAAGAATATGAAAATAATGTATATTATATGGCTTCCCTGGTGGCTAATTGGTAAAGCATCCACCTGCCACAGCAGGAGACACAGGTTTAATCCCTGGATCAGGAATGTCCCCTGGAGAAGGAAATGGCAGCCCACTCCAGTATTTTTGCCTGGGAAATCCCATGATCAGAGGAGCATGATGGGTTACAGTCCATGAGGTTACAAAGAGTCACTCATGACTGAACACACACACACACACACACACACACACATATAACTGAATCCCTTTTCTGTACACCAGAAATGAATACAACATTATAAACCAAGTGTACTTCAATAAAAATAAAAAAATTTAACTTACAAAGGGAAGATGCTTTAAGGAGATCCTTCAGCATGTAAGAGATTTCAATAACTGTGGGAAAATTGATAAGCGGTGAAGCATGCTGAGTAGAGGAAATAGGGAAACAAAGGCTCCAGCTCTGGGGGAGGCCGGTGGGTTAGCCATGGGGAGTGAGTGGGGTGGGGAGGGTACCATTAAGTCTTTCAGAGACACAGAGGTTTAGGCTCAGTGTCAGCCGTTGCAGGGTGGGAGTTAGAAGTGGGGATGATGGCAAGGAGATGTGTTGAAGATTTAGGGTGGAGGAAACTCTCCTCTCCCATCTTTTGGGAATAAAATGCCAGCCCCCCGCCACGGCCCCGCCCCAGACAAAAACAAGTGGATGTACTTAGGAGACGGAGAAGGCAATGGCACCCCACTCCAGTACTCTTACCTGGAAAATCCCATGGGTGGAGGAGCCTGGTAGGCTGCAGTCCATGTGGTCGCCAAGAGTCGGACACGACTGAGTGACTTCACTTTCACTTTTCACTTTCATGCATTGGAGAAGGAAATGGCAACCCACTCCAGTGTTCTTGCCCTGGAGAATCCCAGGGACGGGAGAGCCTGGTGGGCTACCATCTATGGGGTTGCACAGAGTCAGACACGACTGAAGTGACTTAGCAGTAGCAGTAGCAGTACTTAGGAAAATTAAGAAAAGTTGTAAATGAACCAAGGCTGCTAGTGTGGGAAGGAGCCTTTTTTTCAGCAAAACTTTCCTCTTTCTGGGATTTGCGGGCACAGAGCCTGTCAGAAAATTCCTTTTCCACATACTCTAAAGCAGAGATGGTGTAATTTAGAAACATGGATCTTCCAGTCAAATTTTTCCTCCCCAAGAAAGGCTGATTAGGAAACAGATGGATTCAGACAATAAAAGAGGAAGTTCTTAACAACACTTTAGAATAGTCAGCCTGGTCTTTCATTTTTAAATGTTGATAGACAACAGTATATGACAACCAAGTCACGTACAAGAACCAGAACATGGGAGAAAAGGGCCAAGTCGAAAAGAAAAAAAAACAGAAAAGAAAGAAACTAATGTCAGTTAAAGAAACAGAAATAAAAAAGAAAGTAACTTAAAGTGAAGAAAAAAAAAAGCAGAATTGTAATATGCTCAAAGATTTGGGAAAATATTAAAACTATAAAATAAGAATAATGTGCTATGAAAAAGGAAAAGCAAATAACCAGAAAGAATTATTGGAAATTAACAATATGCTGGCTGAAGTGAAAAATTCAATGAAAAAGTTGAAAGTTAAAACTAAAATTAAAGATAAAGTTAAGTCTATACTTGGGGCAAAACAAAAGAAAAAAAGATGAGAGATGACCTAAGAGGTCCAACTAGAATTAATTTCTAGAAGAGAGAACGGAGAAGATGGAAGTGGGGGGGAAATACATATAAATTACAATGACACAAAGAAGGGAGGAGGAAATAGTTTGGAGCTCAATCAAGAATGTGGGTCTTCAGACTGGAAGGGATGAATTTTAAAAATGCATATATCTCTGTTATATAGCTTCAGAGCAACAATGCTGAAGAGGAATTTTTAACAGCTTTCAAAGACCAGCGGGTGGAGGGTGGGCAGCAGGGGCACATTCTATAGGAGAATAAAATCAGACTGGCATCAGAACTCATATCACTAGTACAGGATGCTAGAAGACTATAAGGCAGTGTTTTCAAAGCTCAGGGGGTCGAGATGCCCTTGAACCTTTCATCTTGCTACTGACTGAAAGAGCAATTGGACTGTGAGAGAAGAATAAAGATATCTATGGATACACACAGACTCAAAACATTTAGCTCTTAAACACAGAAGAAAGCTCTTGGAGGATAAAATTTGCTGGAACAAGGGAAGATGCCAGTGCAGAGGAGCCCTGGGATCCAGGCGGCAGTTGGTGTGGCTGGAGGGTAGGGAGGTTCAGAGGTGTTTCTTTCCTTCTGGGGGTTGGTGAACCTCAGAAGGGGTGATTCTGTAGATGACAAGATGCCTGATTGGCTGGATACACCTGAAAATATGGTGAGAGTGCATACATAGCTTCTCCACATGGTTAAAAACATTGCTGGCTATAACGCCAGGAAAACAAACAAAAATCTGCACAAATAAGTCATGGCCCAAATATGAAGCACTCTAAAACATGGCGTCACTTGGGGCCATTTGTGGAGAGTGAGAAAAGATCACTCACTTTGCCACAAGTCTGGGGAGATTCTCTTTTGGGAAATGCTGGCAAAAAGATGTCAGACCCCAAGAACAGGAGATACAAGCCTCCCAACACCATCAGGCTCTTCAGTGGAAATCATTCTGTGGCTACCACACACAGGCACTGTTAATTGGTATTCAGATTAAAAATAAACCTGTAGTGGGGAAAAAAAAAAAACCCACCAGGGGTCAGGGCACAGACTGCAATTTTTTGTAACACTTTGCAAGTCCAGGTCCATCCGTGATGGAGATGGAGGGGAAGGATGCTTTTTTTCTTGATTGACAGAGAGAGCGTAGAGGTGTGGATGGCATTTGATGGCAGATGTGTTCCCTACATGTCTCATTACAAGTTGCAAAAATAACCAACCAAGAGAAGACCAAACATAATGATATAACTATTCGATTTTTGGAGAAAAGGGGGAGAGGAAGTGGGGGTGGTGCCAGAGTGCTCACCTGCCATTGTTCTCAGGACCCTGGAGTGACAATGATGAAACACATGGGCTTACAGAGAATTTTGAGGGTGGACTGGGTTAAAGGTCTGGTCTCACTCCACCTGCCTCATGTGAGGGCTTTCTTTGGCTGAACCTAAATGCAACCTCCACTGATCAGTCCTTACCATCAGTGTCCTTCCCCTGGGCATGAGTAGTAGGAGAATGGATCTGGGATGGGATAAATGAAGAGTAACGTCCATGAAAAGTCTGAAGTTGGCAACTCAAAAACTAAGATAATTAGTATTAATATATTATCTAGAAAAATGAATTAACCCACTAGAGACCTCCTATTAGTGATGGTAGAAGAGTCTTTGGAGAGCCCACTAATGGGTAGGGGAGTATGTGGTGGAAGAGGGTTGCTTTTAAAACAAAAGCCCTCTGCAGTAGAATTCAAATCATGGTTTGGGTTTTTTTTTTTTTTTTTAATTTTTGAAGAACACTTGGGAAAACCTAAAATGCAAAAAGTAACAACAACAACAACAACAACAACAACAAAACCCACATTCAGCTGGCTGAGAAAATGGGCTTGTTTTAGCAAGATGAAAGTTAGCAGCAACTAGCTTGAGTCTCTGAATTTGTTTCAGTAAAATGCATGGATATACCAAGGAGGCGTAACTTAGCTTGTTATCCCAGGCTAAACTCTACATGATTTAAGGGGTATGTGTCAAGGAAGGGAGATATCAATTCTGTTATCTCTTTGAAGGACTGGTCATGAGTCTCCCCAGCCCCCAAGCAATTCCAGATGAAACTCTAAATTGAAATGGTTATCCACCTTGTCCCAAAGGAATATCCAGGTGGATACATTGTGCATTCCTGCTTGCTTGCATGCTAAGTTGCTTAAGTCATGTCCTAGTCTTTGTAACTCCATGTACTATAGCCCGCCAGGCCCCTCTGTCCATAGGATTCTTCAGGCAAGTGGGTTGCCATACCCTCCTCCAGGGGATCTTCCTGACCCAGGAATGAAACCCACATCTCTTAGGTCTCTTGCTTTGGCAGATGGGTTCTTTACCACATGGGATGTGCCACATGGGAAGCCCTTGCTTGCTTGAGTCATCACCCAAAGTTCAAACATTCTAATGTCTTCATCCCACCCTTCTCTAAATCCTTAACTTTACTTTATTGCACATCTCTTCTGATTCTCCAACCCTTTCACACCAGTGCTCCAAAACTTGCAGTCCTACTGGCCTATTTCCCTGTATTTTGTAACTTTTTTTAAAATGTTACCTTTAGGATCCTGGCTTTTTTTAAGGACATTTACCCCTCTTTAATCCGCTCAAGTCAATATACAATGGAACATTACTCAGCCATAAAAAGGAACAATACTGGGTCATTCATAAAGATGTGGATGGACCTAGAGTCTGTCATACAGAGTGAAATAAGTCCAAAAGAGAAAAACAAATATTGTACGTTAATAAAAATATATGGAATCTAAAAAAATTGTAAGTTCTGTCGCTCAGTGGTGTCCAACTCTTTGTGACTCCATGAATCGCAGTACGCCAGGGCTCCCTGTCCATCACCAACTCCTGGAGTTCACTCAAACTCATGTCCATCGAGTCAGTGATGCCATCCAGCCATCTCATTCTCTGTCATCCCCTTCTCCTCCTGCTCCCAATCCCTCCCAGCATCAGAGTCTTTTCCAATGAGTCAACTCTTCACATGAGGTGGCCAAAGTACTGGAGTTTCAGCTTTAGCATCAGTGAACACCCAGGACTGATTTCCTTTAGAATGGACTGTTTGGATCTCCTTGTAGTCCAAGGAACTCTCAAGACTCTTCTCCAACACCACAGTTCAAAGGCATCAATTCTGTGGTCAGCTTTTTTCACAGTCCAACTCTCATATCCATATATGACCACTGGAAAAACCATAGCCTTGACTAGATGGACCTTTGTTGGCAAAGTAATGTCTCTGCTTTTGAATATACTATCTAGGTTGGTCATAACTTTTCTTCTAAGGAGTAAGCGTCTCTTTCATGGCTGCAGTCACCATCTGCAATGATTTTGGAGCCCCCCAAAATAAAGTCTGACACTGTTTCCACTGTTTCACCATCTATTTGCCATGAAGTGATGGGACCAGATGCTATGATCTTCATTTTCTGAATGTTGAGCTTTAAGCCAACTTTTTCACTCTCCTCTTTCACTTTCATCAAGAGGCTTTTTAGCTCCTCTTCACTTTCTGTCATAAGGGTAGTGTCACCTGCATATCTGAGGTTATTGAAATTTTTCCTGGCAATCTTGATTCCAGCTTGTGCTTCTTCCAGCCCAGCATTTCTCATGATGTACACTGCGTATAAGTTAAATAAGCAGGGTGACAATATACAGCCTTGACGTACTCTTTTTCCTATTTGGAACCAGTCTGTTGTTCCATGTCCAGTTCTAACTGTTGCTTCATGACCTGCATACAGATTTCTCAAGAGGCAGGTCAGGTGGTCTGGTATGTCCATCTCTTTCAGAATTTTCCACAGTTTATTGTGATCCACACAGTCAAAGGCTTTCCCATAGTCAATAAAGCAGAAATAGATTTTTCCTGGAACTCTCTTGCTTTTTTGATGATCCCTTGGATGTTGGCAATTGGATCTCTGGCTCCTCTGCCTTTTCTAAAACCAGCTTGAACATGTGGAAGTTCACAGTTCATGTATTGCTTAAGCCTGGCTTGGAGAATTTTGAGCATTACTTTACTAGCATGTGAGATGAGTGCAATTGTGTGGTAGTTTGAGCATTCTTTGGCATTGCTTTTCTTTGGGATTGGAATGAAAACTGACCTTTTCCAGTCCTGTGGCCACTGCTGAGTTTTCCAAATTTGCTGGCATATTGAGTGTAGCACTTTCACAGCATCATCTTTCAGGATTTGAAATAGCTCCCCTGGAATGCCATTACCTCCACTAGCTTTGTTCATAGTGGTGCTTTCTAAGGCACACTTTACTTCGCATTCCAGGATGTCTGGCTCTAGGTGAGTGATCACACCATCATGATTATCTGGGTCATGAAGATCTTTTTTATACAGTTCTTCCGTGTATTGTTGCCACCTCTTCTTAATATCTTCTGCTTCTTTTCGGTCCATACCATTTCTGTCCTTTATCAAGCCCATCTTTGCATGAAATATTCCCTTGGTATCTCTGATTTTCTTGAAGAGATCTCTAGTCTTTCCCATTCTGTTGTTTTCCTCTGTTTCTTTGCATTGATCGCTGAGGAAGTCTTTCTTATCTCTTCTTGCTATTCTTTGGAACTCTGCATTCAAATGGGAATATCACTCCTTTTCTCCTTTGCTTTTCACTTCTCTTCACAGCTATTTGTAAGACCCCCTCAGAGAGCAATTTGCTTTTTTGCATTTCTTTTCCATGGAGATGGTCTTGATCCCTGTTTCCTCTAGGATGTCAGGAACTTCCGTCCAATGTTCATTAGGTACTCTGTCTATCAGATCGAATCCCTTAAATCTATTTCTCACTTCCACTGTATAATCATAACAGATTTGATATAGATCATACCTGAATGGTCTAGTGGTTTTTTCTGTTTTCTTCCATTTAAATCTGAATTTGGCAATAAGGAGTTCATGATCTGAGCCACAGTCAGCTCCTGGTCTTGTTTCTGTTGACTGTATAGAGCTTCTCCATCTTTGGCTGCAAAGAATATAATCAATCTGATTTTGGTGTTGACCATCTGGTGATGTCTGTGTGTAGAGTCTTCTCTTGTGTTGTTGGAAGAGGGTGTTTGCTATGACCAGTGTGTTCCCTTGGCAAAACTCTATTAGTCTTTGCCCTGTTTCATTCTGTATTCCAAGGCCAAATTTGACTGTTACTCCAGGTGTTTCTTGACTTCCTACTTTTGCATGCTAGTCCCCTATTATGAAAAGGACATCTCTTTTGGGTGTTAGTTCTAAAAGGTCTTGTAGGTCTTCATAGAACCATTCAACTTCAGCTTCTTCAGCATTACTGGTTGAGGCATAGACTTGGATTACCATGATATTGAATGGTTTGCCTTGGAAACGAATGGAGATCATTCTGTCGTTTTTGAGATTGCATCCAAGTACTGCATTTCGGACTCTTTTGTTGACCATGATGGCTACTCCATTTCTTCTAAGGGATTCCTGTCTGCAGTAGTAGATATAATGGTCATCTGAGTTAAATTCATCCACTCCAGTCCATTTTAGTTTGCTGATTCCTAGAATGTCGATGTTCACCCTTGCCATCTCCTGTTCGACCACTTCCAATTTGCTTTGATTCATGGACCTGACATTCCAAGTTAGATAAACCTATTTGCAGGGCAGGAGTAGAGATGCAGATGAAGAGAAAGGATATGTGGACACAGTGGGGGTAGGGAGGATGGGGTAAATTGAGAAATCAGGATTAACATATATACTATTCTGTGTAAAATAGATAACTAGAGGGAAGCTGCTGTATAGCACAGGCAGCTCAACTTGGTGCTCTGTGATGACCTAGATGAATGGGATAGGAGTGGTTGGGAGGGAGGTCCAAGAGGGAGGGGGATGTGTGTGTATATATATATATATACACACACACACACACACACATATAGCTAATTCATGTTGTTGTCCAGTTGAAACTAACATAACATTGTAAAGCAACTATACTCCAATAAAAAGATTTTTAAAAAATCATTCTTTACTTATATATCTATATGTATGTCTATGCCTGTATCTGTATCTATATCAACCACATCTCAAAGTTCAAAGAGTTTGTCACTCAGTTGCGTCTGATTCTTTGCGACCCCGTGGGCTGTAGCCCACCTGGCTCTTCTGTCTATGGGATTCTCCAGGCAAGAATACTGGAATGGGTAGCCATTTCCTTCTCCAGGGGATCTTCCTGACCCAGGGATTGAACCTGGGTCTCCTGCATTGCACACTGATTCTTAATGTCTGAGCCACCCTCTGTATGTTATATCTATACTTGGGAAGATTGTTTTCCATTGCCACTAGAAGTGTACGGAGACACTAGTTCTTCTAAACACTTGGTATTTTGAATCTTTTAAATTTAGTTTCTTTTTTTCTTTTTTTTTTTTATGTGTAGGACTTTTTCGTCAATCAGTCAATCAGAGAAGATGGTCAGTAGAATTGAGCACCCTAAGAAGCTGGAATGTGTTCATGGGCAATTAGATAGATTGCTAGAACTAGGCTTGCCATCTATCTCTGGCATGGACTTAGTGACATTGAACTAGATACTTTCTCTCTTTGATCTGTAGCTTTCTCATATATAGTATGAGCATAGCAAGTCCTACCTGAAAGATCTGTGGTGAGAATTAAAAATAATACACACACACACGCATATACATATAAGGCAAGGACATACTGGATACTCAATAAATGATGGCCCTTTTTATTATTATCTTTGCTCTGGGTGGTAGAAGTCACCAAAACATACAAAGCAGGCAGAGCTCCAGGGAACTCTGAGGAGGCAGCAGGGACTTTGAGAGTTAAATTTGGAATGAACACTCCCACCCTCCCCTGTGATAGCTTGTAATATTATCTAACAAATATTTCTTCTTCTCTTCCCCAGCATGAACCCAGTGTGACGCCCTGCCCTGTGGGCCATGAGGTTTGTTTTGGCCAATGGAATGTGAGTGAACATGACCTCAGCCGCATCCCGGCAGAGGCTTGGACTGTGTCTGCATAGTTTGACTTGGCCTCTGGTCCTTCAGTCCTCCATCATGGGATGAGCATGCTCCAGGCAGCTGCTGTTTCCTTAGCCTGAGCTGTGCTTCTGGAAGCCTCACTGGCTCTTCCGATGCCATCCTGATGCCTTGCTTCAGCTGTGCATGATTGCTAAGAATTGCTGGCAATGATGGCAGTCTGAGATGTATCAGGATTTCAGTGTCCATGGAAATAATAAAAATAATAAACATAATAGATTTTCCTTACAGATAGAAATTAATGTAACAGTGGACATATACTTTGATATTTATCTTGGAGGCTGTTAGTACTTGTTTTCTCAGAAACACAAAACAATAGATACAAAAGATCAGTCTGCTTTGAAAAGAGGAAAAACAGCTAAAGCAAATGGCATCCTTTTAGTTATAGTTTTCTCTGTACTGATAAAACTTAAAAGAGTAGAAATAAACTCCACAGAAGTGGAATCTTAGTGAAAGAAATAAGCTAGAAAAGAATGTAGAAATATTTGCAGAAAAGTAAACTTTGGCTATCATCTAGTGCCACTCTGTCATCTATATATAAGGAAAGGGTTAATATTAGAACCTGCTATCCTCCCATCTACTCACCTATGTGTCTATCCATGTATTCGACAGCCATTCACTGATTGTCCATTGTGTGCCAGACACAAAGTATGGAGGAGACAGAGATGAATCAGATACAGAACAGCCATGAGAAAAAACAGAGACAAACCATGGAAACACTTGACCAGAAATTCCCACATGAGGCTCCAAATTCTACCTAGATATCTGGGCAAGGCTTCTTCTTTGGGAAGCTAGAGCAGAGTGGACAGTGTTTTCACATGATGTTCAGACCCTTTGAGACTAAGTCTTGTAGTCCTTCCCAAGCCCCACAGCAGTTGGCACTGTGGAGCCACACAGAGATAGCAGGTGATTGAAAATACTTGGTGTGAACTTAGTGGAATCTTCTCCCATCAGTATCAAATTTTAGGTGACTAGCATAGCCTTGTGTCTTTACCCAACTGGTTCCATGTTATGACCCTTGACTTACCTGGGCAACACTTTCTGGTCTATGCCTCATCTGCTCCATTCAGTCATTCTTTAAAAAAAATTTTTTTCTCTTCTATATAGTGTTTGAGGCACAACAAGTGCTATATTCCTTTTTTAAGTTTTAATTTTCTATTTCAACTATCATTCAGACTGGAATATATTTATTACCTCTAAATTATTTTGAGAATTATATCAGTTAATATATGTAAATCATTAGGAACAGAATCTTAGCTAATATACCTTTGTGTGCTTTTATGAAAATTTCTGAATGACAGAGTCTTAACCATGGAATTGCTGAATCAAAGAATAAATTTAAACACAGAGAGAGACCTTCCAATTAACAATTTTCACGTCAAGTCTGTCACATATGAAAGTCTATTTTACCATCATAGACCAATGATGCATTAATTTGTAACAATGCAATGTGTGAAAAATGGTATCTTATTACTATTTTAATTTTTGCATTTCCTTGACTAAAAGTAAGCCTACACATCTTTCAGATCTATTCTTGTATTTGTATGATCTTTGTGAATTTCCGTTTAGGTCTTTTGTCCATTTTTTCCTTTGTGGTGATTCTCTTTATTCTTATTGATTTGTTAAACTCTATGTATTGTTAATAACTACCGTATCTTGGGCTTCCCAGGTGTTTCAATGGTAAAGAATCTGCCTGGCAATGCAGAAGATGAGGGTTCCATCCCTGGATTGGGAAAGTCCCCTGGAGGAGGGCATGGCAACCCACTCGGTATTCTTGCCAGGAAAGTCCCATAGACAGAGGAGCCTAGCAGGCTATTGTGCATATGGCTGGACATGACTGAGTGACTGAACATGCATTATATTTTGATATGATGGGGGTTGCATGAGAGTATACATATGCAAACATCCATAGAGAAAATAACCTTAAGATCTGTGTACTTTACATTAGTTATAATCCAGTCAAACATTTTAATTATAGAAAATCAGGCAATAGAGACAGACTCACAGAAAATTCAAGTGTTGGGTTTATCAGACATGAACTCTACAATTATAGACTCAAGAAATTAGTGAAAGTGGAGACTTTTTTTTTATCAAAGATAGATTATATGAACATATGAACATTACAGAAATAAAATAACCTATGTTAAAGAACTCAACAGATGAGTTTCACAGCAAATTGGACAAGCTTACAGCAGCATTAATAGGTTGGAAATCAGGTCAGTAGAAAATGAAGAGCATGGAGGAAAAAAAAGATGCAAAATACAGAAAAAGAATGTGAGCCATATGGAGCCTGATGAAAATATATAACTAAGAACTGTAATTGGAGTCCCAGTGGGAGAGGAGAATTAAATGGTATAGAAGATATACTTGAAAAATCATGGTTGATAATTTTCTCCAAATGAAAAAGACATTAAGTTACAGTTTCAAAAAAATGTTATCAACCTTAAGCAAAATAAGTGCTAGAAATAAACCTATATCTAAGGCCATCAGAGGAAAACCGGTAAGAACAAAAGACAGAGAATTGTAAAAGTAGTTAAAGAAAAAGGACATGTCTCCTTCCAAGGAGCAATGATGAGATTGAAAACTGACTTTCTTAGTGGGGTTAAAGTAGATTTTCTTTTTGTCTGTGTACACTTTACATGATCAGCAGAAACTAATATAAAGCTACTATTTAGGGGAAAATCCAGGTATAGTGGCTAGAACTATATTCCAGTGTTGTGGCTTTTCTTTGAAATAATTTTCCACATCATCCCAACTTTGTAGATTGTCTGTAGATTCAATTTATATAAAGTCTAAAAATAACAAATGATGGAAGGGGTATAGAGAAAAGGGAACTCTTATATACTGTTGGTGGGAATGTAAATTTGTGTAGCCAGTATTGAAAACAGTATGGAGTTTCCTCAAAAAACTAAAAATAGTACAACCATATGATCCAGCAATCCCAATCCTGGGCATACGTCAGGACAAAACTAGAATTCAAAAAGATACATGCATCCCTTCATTCATAGCAGCACTATTCACAATGGCCTAGATGCTGAAACAACTTAAATGTCCATTGACAGATGAATGGATAAAAAAATATATGGTACACATATACAATACTATTTAGGCATAGAAAAGAATGAAATGATGCAATTTGCTGCACCATGGGTGGACCTAGAAATTATTACACTAAGTGAAGCAGATAAGAAAGAGAAAGTTAAATACCATACGAAGTCACTTATATATGGAATCTACAACATAACACAAATGAACATATCTACAAAACAGAAACAGACCCACAGACAGAGAACAGACTTGTGATTGGCAATGGGGGTAGGGTGGTGGAAAGATGAATTGGTAGTTTGGGGTTAGCAGATACAAACTATTTTTTATATCAGGGATAAATTACAAGATCCTACTATGTAAGACAGAGAACTATATTCAATATTCTTGAATAAACCAGAATGGAAAATAATATGAAAAAATATTTATATATAAGTATAACTAGATCACTTTGCTGTGCAACAGAAATCAACATATTATAACTCAACTATACTTTAATAAAGATTGCCGGGAGAAATATCAATAACCTCAGATACGCAGATGACACCACCCTTATGGCAGAAAGTGAAGAGGAACTCAAAAGCCTCTTGATGAAAGTGAAAGGTGAAGGTGAAGTAGCTCAGTCATGTCCGACTCTTTGTGACCCCGTGGACTGTAGCCTACCAGGCTTCTCCATCCATGGGATTCTCCAGGCAAGAATACCAGTGGGTTGCCATTTCCTTCTCCAGGGGATCTTCCCGACCCAGGAATTGAACCTGGGTCTCCCACATTGGAGGCAGACGTTTTAACCTCTGAGCCACCAGATATACAGATAACACCACCCTTATGGTAGAAAGTGAAGAGGATACTAAAAAGCCTCCTGATGAAAGTGAAAGAGGAGAGTGAAAAAGTTGGCTTAAAGCTCAACATTCAGAAAACGAAGATCATGGCATCTGGTCCCATCCCTTCATGGGAAATAGATGGGGAAGCAGTGGAAACAGTATCAGACTTTATTTGTTTGAGCTCCAAAATCACTGCAGATGATGACTGCAGCCATTAAATTAAAAGACGCTTACTCCTTGGAAGGAAAGTTATGGCCAACCTAGATAGCATATTCAAAAGCAGAGACATTACTTTGGCAACAAAGGCCCGTCTAGTCAAGGGTATGGTTTTTCCAGTGGTCATGTATGGATGTGAGAGTTGGACTGTGAAGAAAGCTGAGCACCAAAGAATTGATGCTTTTGAACTGTGGTGTTGGAGAAGACTCTTGAGAGTCCCTTGGACTGCAAGGAGATCCAACCAATCCATTCTGAAGGAGATCAACCCTGGATTTCTTTGGAAGGAATGATGCTGAAGCTGAAAGTCCAGTACTTGGGCTACCTCATGCGAAGAGTTGACTCATTGGATAAGACTCTGATGCTGGGAGGGATTGAGGGCAAGAGGAGAAGGGGACGACTGAGGATGACATGGCTGGATGGCATCACTGACTCGATGGACATGAGTTTGAGTGAACTCTGGGAGTTGGTGATGGACAGAGAGGCCTGGCGTGCTGCGATTCATGGGGTCGTAGAGAGTCAGACACGACTGAGCAACTGAACTGAACTGAATTGAAATTTAAAAAATCCCAAATGAGTTCCAAGATGTTAAATTGAATAGGAACATTCAAAACTGCAGGAAAAGAAGAAGAAGAAGAAGAAGAAGAAGAAGAAGAAGAAGAAGAAGAAGAAGAAGAAGAAGAAGAAGAAGAAGAAGAAGAAGAAGAAGAAGAAGAAGAAGAAGAAGAAAGAAACAAAAACAATCGGACCTCTTTTTCTTTTTCAGAAAGCAAATATATCTAATCAGCCATTCTAGTTTTGATTAAGAAGAAATGGTGGCTCATCCTCTTTCGGGAGGAGTGAAAGATAAGTCTGACAGCAGCTCATGAGGACACAAGTTAAATAAGAGTGAGTTTCAAAGGAAAAACTACTTTGAAGGAAAAAGAAATCATTTATTTGGGTATATATATAATAATAGTAGATGAGAAAATTTACTAAAAAGTTAATAGACTATTTTTAGAGCAGTTATACATTTATGGAAAAATAGTACAGAGAGTCTACAAGCACTTCTCTAAGCACTTCTCTCTACAAACAGGTTCCCTTATTACTCACCTCTTGCATTGGTGTTGTACATTTGTTATAATTGATAAACCAGTATCAATAAATTTTTGATAAATAAGTTCATAATTTACATAAAGTTTTACTCTGTGTAGTACAGTTTTATGGATTTTGAATAATGTTACTTATCCACCATTATATTATCATACTGAAAAGCTTCTCTAACCTAAAAGTTTCTTGTTGTCCACCTATTCATCATCCATGAACTCCCGACAGCTACTCATGCTTTTTGTCTCAGTAGTTTCACCTTTTCCAGAAACATCATATGGTTGGGATCACATTCCCACCAACAGTGCAAGAGAGTTCCCTCTTCTCCACACCCTCTCCAGCATTTACTGTTTGTAGATTTTTTAATGATGACCATTTCGACCCATGTGACTTGATACATCCTTGTAGTTTTGATTTGCATTTCTCTAATAATGAGTGATGTTGAGTATCTTTTCATATGTTTATTAGCCTTCTGTATGTTTCTTTGGAGATATGTTTGTTTAGGTCTTCTGCCCACTTTTTGATCTGGCTGTTTGTTTTTCTGGTATTGAGCTGTATGAGCTGCTTGTATATTTTGGAGATTAATCCTTTTGTCAATTGATTCATTTGCTATTATTTTCTCTCATTCTAAGGGTTGTCTTTTCACTTTATTTATAGTTTCCTTCACTGTGCAAAAGCTTTTAAGTTTAATTAGGTTACACTTGTTTATTTTTGTTTTTATTTCCGTTATTCTAGGAGGTGGGTCATAGAATATCTTGCTGTGATTTATGTCAAGGAGTGTGCTGCCTATGTTATCCTCTAGGAGCTTTATAGTTTCTTGCCTTATCCCTAAGTCTATAATCCATTTTGAATTTATTTTTGTGTTAGGAGGTGTTTTAGTTTCCTTCTTTCACATGTTACTGTGCCATTTTCCCAGCACCACTTATTGAAGAGGCTCTTTTCTCCATTGTGTATTCCTGCCTCCTTTGTCAAAGATAAGGTGCCCATTGGTATGTTGATTTGTCTCTGAGCTTTCCGGGGCGGGAATTTGCTGTATGATGCAGGGAGCTCAAACCCAGTGCTCTGTGACAGCCTAGCGGGGTGGGAGGTGGGAGCTCCTTCAAGAGGGAGGGGACATATGCATGCCTATGGTTGATTCTTGTTGATGTATGGCAGAAACTAACACAATATTGTAAAGCAGTTATCCTCCAATTAAAACTAAAGTAAAAGAAAACAATTGATAATGTCAGTCCTCCACTCATAAGACCTCAGGAGCCTTCTACTGCTTGCGGAAGTTAGCCTAAACTCTTTGGCCTCGTGTCAGTGGTCACCATATCAGAAAGAGACAAATCTACAGAGCAACACACACTGTGACATTGTGTCATCCCAAGAGCAGGGTCAGCAGTGAACTTAACTACTGACCTACTAAATCCCAGGGTCTAATTCCTGAAGTTCACAGCTGTCTTGGGAAGTTCTGCCTACTTCTGCCAGATCAGTTTTGTCCTCTGACTGGTTTCCACTGGATCCTCTGATGGATGTAGAAATTCCACGACAAATACATAAATACCTTCCACTCAACAATATCTCTTTTGCTATTGTACTATGTTTCCTGAAGTGCTAGCTTCAGCTTTCATTCCTTTGGATTAAGGAGTGGCTTCTTAACATGCAAATCAAAGTTTACATCAGACTAACACAATTTCACATTGATTAATTAGCTAGAGAAACTGCAGACAAGCACGGTAATATTAAGTAAGTCTTAGTTATTATTACCTTAGTGTGATTCATTTTCTTTAAATGAGGAAAGTGCAGTTTAGAGAAGTTAAGTGATTTGACTAATGCCACTTGGCAATTTGATAACCGAGCCGTGCAATCAGTGCTTTTTAACTTTAAACACTGCATGCATGTGCATTTTCTTTCATTTGTGTTTTCCTTTAGGTGTGTGGTTAATTTCACAGCTTGAGAAAGTGCTGAAAACAGACCATGTAAACATCTTTTTGTTGGATGCAGGGAATTCCCTGTGACTGAAGCAGTGACTTCTTAGTTTGCTTCTGAAGCTATGAGGTCAGATAGATATCCTCAAGTTTAATTCTGCTTCCTTCACTTACTGATCTTTGGAAATGATTTCATTTATCTGAGCTTGTTTTCCTATCTGGAAAAAAGGGATACTTTGTATTCAGCCATGTTGCCCGAATCTTGACATTACTGACCTTTTGGAATGGAAAATTGTTGGGGGTGAAGGGCAGGGGCTGTCTGGTGTAGAATATTTGGCAGCCTCCCTGATCTCTACCCATTAAATGCTGGTAGCATTCCCCCTCATCCGAAATTGTGACAACCAAAATATTGCCAAACATTGCCAGCTGCAGTATAAAGTCGTCTCAGTTGAGAAAGACTGCAGCAAGCATCAACTAACACATGTTTCAAGTCTTCACACAGTGCCTGGCTCGGGACAACTGTTCAACAGTGCTAACATTGCTACCTTCCTGACCGCCACACCTGCCAGCTTCAGGACCATTTCCATCTACCATCACTCTGCCCAGGCTTCCGTTGTGGCTCAGCTAGTAAAGAATGCACCTGCAATGCGGGAGACCTCAGTTTGATCCCTGGTTTGGGAAGATCCCCTGGAGGAGGGAAAGGCAATTCTGGCTAGATTTCCATGGACTGTTTAGTCCATGGGGTCGCAAAGAGTCAGATACCACAGTGACTGTCACCTTCATCACTCTTCATTTTGAGGAGAGCCTCTGTACTCACGTTTGTGGAAGGAGACATTTGCTGGGTTTGGATCAGACAATGGCTCAGCTTGCCGATTATGCTTCTTAGTCACCCAAATTGGTTTAAATTGGAAAGTAAACCTGGTGGTATCATTTTTGAAGCTGTCTCACACACATTTTCTGCCTTTTCCTTCACATTTTCAATGAACTTATTCTCAAATTGCAGGCTCAGGTAGAAATGACATGTATTATGCTTTTTAGCTGTGATCTTGTTTGTGGGGAAGGCACTGACCTTTCCTTTTTTTTAACCCAGAAGCAAATATATGTTAAAATGTGGCTTTGGGTGCAACCAGCAGATTTGGGATATACTGCAGAGCAAACCAGACCAGTATATAGCCACTGATTGTTGAGTATGGAACATAGGGCCCAGTATGGAAGGATTTTGGAGCCCCTGATAACAGTTCAGTTCCCCAGAAACGAGGATAATAAAAGATAAATGTCCATGTAGAGGCACTGGTTTTGGCTTAATAGTGGTGGTAGGAGAAAGACTCATCTTCAGGAGTGACTGAAGGTCGGAGTGCTGGGAGAAGTGAGTGATGCATGTGGTCAGAGATACCATGGTTTCGTGGGAAGCTCTTTGCACTTGGGAACGCTGGGCCAGCCTGCCTGGAAAAATGGGTCCTGGGCCTGGGTAGGCATCTGGTTCTGGTCATCAAAGCAGAGGGATGTCTCTGGGCTTGTCTAGCACATTCCACCTAGGCAAACGCAGATTCAAGGTGTAACTCAGAAAACCACGGCCATATGGTTAAAACTGGAAGCCATTTGGGAGGAAAAGCGGGTGCACGGTTTCAATGTGGAGAGCTGTGTTTTTCCTAAGCTTTCTTAGATACCCTTATGGATGGTCTCTTTAGCTGCATGTGACTCTCAGGAGCATCACTGACTTGGAGTCTGTGTACTGAACAACTTCTGGGAAGGCGCAAATGTTCTGACAGCTTTTGCAAAACATGGCAATGCACCAGCAAGCATCATCATACAACATGTATTGCCATCTTTTAAAAATATATATATAGTATACTGTAACTTCAAACATGTCATAATTGATTTTACAGTGTACAACACAGTGATTCACTTATACGCACACGTGTATACACATGTATTCTTTTTCAGATTCTTTTCCCTTATAGATTATTACAAGATATTGAGTGTATTCCCTGTGCTATACAGTAGGTCCTTGTTGGTTATCTATTTCATATGTAGTAGTGTGTACATGTTAATCCCAACCTCTTAATTTACCCCCCCCCCCCTCACTTTTTTCCCCTTTGGTAACATGTTCGTTTTCTATGTTTGTGGGTCTATTTCTGTTTTGCAATTCCAGCCTTAAAATGCTTAAGAGGTAGATGTTTATGTACTCATACTACAGATAAGGAAACTGAGTCTCAAAAAGGCCAATGGTCATAAGCTATGGACCACAGTGGTCCATAAGTGGATTTAAACTCAGAGCTGTTTGACTCCAAAACCTATGTTTCTTTTTTCTGCACCCATGCAAAGGCTATGATCAGGCTGTCTAATCTGGTGAGTAAACACAGGTGTAACTAGATTTCAGGTAGGAAGTTGTCCGTTTCTCAGGGGTAACAGAAATAGGACACAGACACACCAACTCCCCCAGTGCCTGAGCCTCTTCATTCTGACCTTGCTGAGAGTCCCCTCCAAGGGTCCTCTGAGAATCCCCAAAGCTCCTGCTCACAATATCTATAAGGCATAACAAATTCCAGCAACTTCAAACCTCAGTGCCATCAGGCTGCATGCAGACTTCCTGGGCTGCTTGTTGAAATGTCTGGGATCCTACCCTGGGCATGAAAGCAGGGTACCTCTAGACAACTTCATCTAGGAGATGCTCTCTGATAGCTCAGGTATACCACCAGCTCCCACTGCTACAGGACTTCTCCATCACTCCCTTACCCCAGCTGACTGCTCCTCAACCTCAGGTCAGCTCATTCCTCCACCTGACTCACAAGACTGAGCTCAATGTCCTTGCCTTGTAATCCCTCAGTGGTCCCCACCTCAAATCCCAGTTTCCACCCCAGCAGGTGATGAACTGGACATTGAAATCATCTGTTGCCGCGTTGATCTCTGCTACTTTCTAGGACAGTGGTTCTTTACTGCGGTGATTCTACCCTTCATGAGATATTTGACAGTGTTTGGAGACAATTGGTTGTCACAACCAGGAAAGGTGGCATCCAGTCAGTGGAGGCCAGGGATGCTGCTGTGCTTCCTATAACACTCAGGACAGGCCCTCAACAGAGAATGATCTGGACCCAAATGCCAATGATGCTTCGGTGGAGAAGCTCTATGGTCAGCTCTCTTTCCTCTGTTCACTAGCTGTGCACCCCAAGCATGTTTCTTACCTTCTCTGTGGCTGGCTTCTTCAGTGACATGGCTTCTTAGAGAGCACTGACCTCATATGCAGTGGGAAGGACATGAGTTAATATGTGCAAAGTACTTAGAACAATGCTGGGCAGGCAGGGGATCAGTGACAGTTTGCTAGACCCACAGTGCTGGCCTCAGGTGGAGTTTAGGGCCTTCAAGTTCCTCTGACCACACTCCACTCAGCATCCAGTCTGCTGGACTCCAGTCTTGCTGCCTGGCTCTGCACCACCCACCAAGGATTCTCTTTCCTTTGCCCCACAATTTACATTTCAGATCCACCGGGCCGGATGGAGTTGGCCTTCTGAAGGTTTAACCTTGAGCCCCTGGTTAAGTCCCCTCTATAAAACCTGCGCCATGGGAGTGAGGCAGGCTGGTGCTCTATCACTTCGGAGCTTCAGTGGATTATTTACGTGATCTGGGTGCTTCTTCCCCAACCAGGCCTGCTTGAAGGCAGTGTTTCTGTGACCCTCTGGGTGCTTTGGGTGGCCCTGAGGCCTTTCAATTATGCCCCCCAGCGCCCCTGCTTGGCCCCTTTTCCATACCTGTAACCAGACAGAACTCTACAAGGCCTTCCCAGAATAAACCCCACCCTGGTCCTCGGCCTGCCTTTTTCTGCAGAAAAACTTTAGTCAAAGAATAAATTTAATCAGAGAAGTGAGAAAATGCAGAAAGAAAAACAGTCAAGGAAGACAAAATAATAGTACTTTAGCCATTAAACAAAGTCAAAGATTTTAATTCTTCCTCAAAGATTTAGATAATATTCTGAGCCATGTCCTTTGAGCTGTTCTGCAGCTATTAAAAATCCTACCAGGTGGACAAAGTTAACTGTACACTGCCCACAAGCAGGTAGACCCCAAAGCAGTTGGAACCAGAAGGCTGATGATGCTGACTCCTGATTACCTCATCACCAACCAATCAGAAGACTGTCCATGAGTTGATCACACCCTCCTCTCTCAACCATTGCTATGAAACTCCTCACTACCTGCTCCAGGTGGGGACACACAGTCATGAGGGCATTAGCCTGCTGAGGCCCTCTTTGTCTGGCAAAGCAATAAAGCTATTTCTTTTTATTGTTGTTGTTGTTCAGTCACTAAGTCGTGTTGACTCTTTTGTAACCCCATGGACTGCAACCTGCCAGGCTACTCTGTCCATGGAATTTTCCAGGCAAGAATACTGGAGTGGGTTGCCATCTTTCCTTCTCCAGAGGATCTTCCCGACCCAGGGATCAAACCTGTATCTCCTGCATTGGCAGGCATATTCTTTACCACTGACCACCAGGGAAGCCCCCTATTTCTTTTTACTTCACCCCAAATTCTGTCTCTGAGATTTAATACAATATCAGTGAACACAGCCAAATTTCAGCAATGTACCCTGGAGATACAAGGCAAAATAAGACACCTGATGTTTGCCTACAGGAAACTCTCAGACAAGATGAACACATAGCTCAAACAGGAGGCCTCCTCAGTTGGTCAAATATCTAGAATCTGGGCCTGAAATTCGGGGGCCGAAGGTCTGGCTGGGCAGGGGGATGCCATCTCAGAGACACTGCTACTGTATGGGGCAGAGCACCACCATTCCACAAAAATATCACAGTTACAGCAACCTGCTGCTGGTTACTACTGTTCTGAGTTTTCCCACTGGGAAACTGAGGCTCAGGGAGGTCTAGTCACTTGCCCAAGGAAGAGGGATCCAGGAGAGCCTGTCTCTTCCACATGTGACATTAGTCAGTGACCTCACTGCCCTACCCTTTCTGGCTCTTATGTTTGGGAATCATGGTGCCCCCCCAGGGAGGAACTAGTCCCTGGATAGATCCTACTTATTCTTCTCTGTGCCCGGTGATAACCTGGAGGCCATCCATGTGTGTACGAGCGTGGCATCTGCCCTCGTCCAGCCAACCTCAACCACACTGGCCTGCTTGCTTTACTTGGAAGGTGGTCTGGTGCCTTGTCTTAAGATTGATTGCCTCCACCCACCTATGCTGTTGAACTTGCTGGTTTATACATTGCTTCCCACCTTGCAAATCATTTCCAAACTTGCTTATCAGACTCAGAAGGCTGGAGGAGCCAGGCCATAAAATTAAATGAAATTACCACAGAAACTACAGTGTTTGTAGAATTATAACTGGGAAGATGGCAAGGGGAGGTTTATGACACCCCCATGCCTACCTGCAAAGTCATTATTCAAAAGGCTCTTATTTGCCCTGATGTCCAGGCTTCACATCATCCTTGGCAGCTTGGAAGGGCTCGCTGGCCTCCATGCTATTCTCAGATTAACAGAATTGGAACATCGGAAAGGTCTCAGGTTCAGCTCGGTAAACTTTCTCATTTTATGGGTGAGGAAGTTGAGGTTCAGAGAGGTGTCAGGGCCTCACAATGTGTTCGTGATGGAATCAATATTCAGACTCAGATCCCTTGGCTCGTAGCCTGGTGTCCCCTTTCCTATCATCTTGGAGCAATTTTTGATAGTAAAAAATTGTATCCACACACCACTGTAAATTAGTATTTAAACACAAAGTTAGGTGACAGGCAGAAGAGACCAGGAAAGAACAGAACTCAAGTGAAATGAGCTTTGTTTTTTTGTTTTTTATTGTGTCACACTCTTTCCCTCTGCAGGGAGCTCCCAGCCTGAGCCAGATGTGGTCAAGCTGCTCTCATGATTCAAACCCCATATCAATAAATGCTGTTTTATGGGTGCCAACCTTTTGTTAGATCTTGGGAGAACATGGAAAGTGTTGAGTCATAGTTCTTGCCCTCAGTGAGTCCAGAGTTTATCTGGAAACAGACAAGTAAGCAAATGACCTCCCAAACGAATGCTGTGTGCAGACAGAAACGTGCATAGGAGCAGTGGGGGGGGGGGTGGTGGGGGGGTGGGGACAGAAATGCTTACAAGAGTGGCTATGGGGAGTATAGGGAAAGACCAAATTAGCCAAGATGGTATGGTCAGGGTCTACTGCCCCACAGCCTCTGCTTGTTGCCCCAGGTTTTGTAAACAACGTTTATGTAATAGCTGAGCTCACATATAGCACTGCGCATGTGCCTCAGGAGGTACTCGCCTGGTCATGGGGTACTTTGTACTGTATGCTTATGTGCTGCTGCTGCTGCTGCTAAGTTGCTTCAGTCGTGTCCGACTCTGTGTGACCCCGCAGATGGCAGCCCATCGGGCTCCCCCATCTCTGGGACTCTCCAGGCAAGAATACTGGAGTGGGTTGTCATTTCCTTTTCCAATGCATGTAAGTGAAAAGTCAAGAGAGCTCCACCTACAAGCCATCGTGGCAGCATTGAGCGTATGCTACGTCGAGGCTTCGGTTAGGTCATGCTATGTTATGGCTGCTGGAGGGAGAGCATAAACGTGTCTGCAGATCCTACAGCTCACCACGTCTCATTCCAGCCTCTCAGTGTGCACTTTGCCTACCTTGGGTTCAGTGAACAGTGTGAACAGCGAGACAATTGACCTCATGAACAGGAGCAGCAAGACAGGGAGGCTTCCTAGAAGAGGTGTGGCCTGAGAAGGAGAGTATTCCAGAGTGGCGTGACATGGACAGCTCATGACCTTGAACTGCGGCTTTTCTTTCATGGTATGTTGCTTCTATCCTTGGTGCAATTGCCGGCATCTCGAGGAGTAGGACAAGAGTTTTCCTTGTACAGCTTTGGGTCTCCATCAGTGTACAATGCAGGTCCATACACACTTAAGGTGCACAAAACGGATAAATCAATTGTACACTGTTGTTGGAACATGGATCTGAGCTTCAGTCTCATCATGTGTTAAACAGGGATGACCACATCCACCTTGAGGGGCCCTGGGACTTAAGTTATATGAAGCTCCCTGGCAAGTTCTTGGCACAGAGAAGCTAGTGTTTTTGGTCCTCGTTTTGCCCCAGGCACTGCTGCAAGCTAACTTCATGGAATGACAGCAGGTATTCTCTTACTGAGTGAACTCAGCCCCAGAGTTGTTGAAACAATGTTTTTATTTTTCTTTCAAGAGACAGCACATCTGGTGCCATCCTTACAGGCTGCCTTAAATAGTAGGAGCAGCATAGTGGGAGCTATACTTTTGGGGTTTTCCTGTTCACTGTAGAGAAGGTGGGAAGGCAACCTCTGCCCTCCTTTGGGACAATGAAATCTTGCTGTGGGACCAGGTGCCATGAACCCCATTGAGCTTTCTGCCTTGGGGGGCTGCCAGGTGAGCCTTCAAACCTAAGAGCTCTCAAACTTAGCTGGAGTTTGCAAAAAATGCTGTCCTTGAGATGGAATTTATGGGGCCCTGAATAGCTCTGATCACAGCCATGTCTATGGAAGGACAAGTTATGGGAGTGGGAATGAGTTGTGTAACTGTAGGGGGATTGGATGCTAATTCTAACCTCATCACACAGAGATAGAGGGATTTCAGTGATTCCTTAATCTTTGAGTCTCAGACCCCTCCTCTACAAATTTAGGATATAAACATGGACTGTTACAATCATTATGAAGATTATATAAAATCACTATGTACGTGGCTCCTAATACTAATGGCCACATTAATGACATTTCCTGTGTCCTCATGTAATGTCTACGGCAAGCTGGTGCTGGCTGAGTACATTCTGACCTGGCTTGTTTAATGTCCTTGCCTGTTTAACCATCGATCCATCCATCTGCTGCTGGCTAAGCGGGGATCCTCTGGAAGCCCAGCCTCATGCTAGGGCTTCTCTCGGAGGTCTCAATGGGCTCCGATCCCGAGCTCTGAGTGACAGCACTGGACAGGGTGTCTCCTCCATGCTGGATGGAGGCATCTGATTCGACAGGTGCTCCCGGCTGTCCAGACACACGGACACCAGCCAACACCTCTCATCTTTCTCAGTGAAGAGGCACTGGTTAACAAGGCGGAAATTTTCAGGCATGGCACAGTTGGTTTGGAAAATGGTTAGGCTCTTCCATGGCAGGAAGTAAAAAAGAAAACCAAAACTCCAAACAGAAAACCTAATCATCCTAATTTTGAGGGCACCTTTGTTGTTGAACTGAGATAAATTTTCTCATTCCCTCACCTACCTAGCCTCTGCCTTCAAGAAGTTGCTTTGATGTTCGTCTGTCCACTTCCTCCTTTGCTGCCTTCAAATCACTCTTTGAGACTGCCATCCCGGGTTTTATGGTGTCAAGAGGGAGACAGACAAGTGTGATATGAACTGAGACAGAGGAGGGCATGGCAGGGTCACCTCCTCCCTTTCCTTCTGCGACTATACTTTAGAGACAAACTCAACACCATTGCAACAACTACAGAATTACTAAATTATTCATTTGGGCACCTTGAAGATGCCTTTCTGTGACATTCTGACCCAGTTTTTCAGGCAAAAAATAGTTCCGCAGACAGGTGGTGACCATGTGAGTGAGGATAAACTACATGCCCCCAATATAGCAGCTGCTTAGACTCAAAGGCTCACATAACACAGGTGCCCTAGTCTCACAGAACTCATCTTTACAAGGGTACTTTTTAGATTTCAGAAAGCCCCTAAAATCACAAGTTTTTCATTGTTGCACATATGACTATGAATAACTTAAAAAAAAAAACTTTTAGGGGAGAAAGAGAATCATAGCCTTTCTCTTAAGGACATTGTGTTTCGGAGCAGGGCTAATTCTTATTTGGGAGTTATGTGAATGACAGTCTCTGTTCTGCTTCCTACTATTTTGAGAAAAATAGACATTTTAGAACTTTTCTGGGCTTCATACTCCACATATATGAATGAGAATATTTTCCACTCAGCCACGCATCACAGAGATTTTCCTGTATCAATACATTATCTTATTCATTTTAATGACTATGTACTGTATTTTCAAATATTGATGTACCCTAATATATTTAACAATTCTCATATTGATAATTGTTTCCCATTTTTTCCTGTCCAAAACAATTCTGTGATAAACTATAAATTTAGGTGAAGTTTAGAGAGGATTTTTCTGGAATAGATTTGAAATCATTGAATTTCCAGTCAAGTGGTAGGAACATTTAGCATTTTAATAGTTTCTACAAATTGCTCACCCAATATGCTGTATCTAATTTATACTTCCTCCACTTACTTAATTCTCCCATAGTGTTGCAAGTTATATATTACCGTGTCCGTTTTAAAGATGAGAAGCTGAGGCCAGAGAGGGTAAGTCAGTTTCCCAGTGAATTATTGTTAAATAACCTAACAGAGATTTGGCAGAGATCAGCTTGTATTTGTTTCGCTGTCCACACCCTCCTGGCTTCTCTTTAGGTTCATCAGCTTTCATGACCCATGGAAGGAAGGGTTCATTCATGATGGAGTAAAGGGAGGCAGCAGAGATCCTGCAAAACACACATTAGGGTTGGAAGAGCAACATCGCAGGGTACGGGGATGGTGTGGGGAAATTAATAAGGTGGCGCCAGTCAGGCTCTCTCAGCCCCTGTTCTGTAAACAATGACTTTGCAAGGTTTATGTAACAGGTTTATGTACCTCAGGTACTTGCTTGGTCACCTGCTACTCTGTGATGTAGGCGTATACACGTTTCACCTAAAAAAGCCGCGGCATTACTGCTGCCTCATGGCTGTGTCCACTGGCTCAGTCATGAGAGAGGATGAAACAGCATGTCTGCTGCTGTGGCTGTTGCACCAGCCACGAGAGAGGAAACGTGTCTGCAGTTCCTATGGCTCCTCAAGTCTCCTTCCAGCCTCTGAACTCATGCCTTGCCTACCCTGTGTTCAGCGAACAGTGAGATGCAGCCAGACAATTGGCATCCTGAACGGGATCAGCAAGATAGATGGCCACAACCAAACAAGTCTTTTTTATTGCATTAAATATTAGATACAAAATATGATTTACAAAATATGTATAATAAATAAAAATAATAATACAACAAATGCCAGTAAATCCAACACACTGTAAGAAACAGAACATCACCACAATCTTTGAAGCCCAGTAAGTACCTTTGCCTTATCCTTTCTTCCACAGAGGTAACCTCTATACAGAATTTATGGTTATTATTTTCTTGCATTTCTTCTCAGTTTTAACAACTGTGGCTGGATCTGCCACAGGGCCACTATATAATGCTTCAGAGAGTATCCATATACCCTTCCACAGTGTATCTACCGAAATGGGGCAGTGCAGGCCAGCATCGCTCTGATGATGAAGAAGAATATAGTGCTTAGCGTTGCAAATTTTAAACTTCATTTAAATGGAATCATACCATATGCACTCATCTGCAACTTGCTTTACACTGCTCGACACACTCTCTTGAGAGTGAGTCACCATATGCTCCTGGCTATAGTTCATTCATTTTCACTGCTGAACAGGATTGTGTGGGACCCATGCACCCGTCTCTACGCCATCACCTACCTTGAGGCATTTGGCTTGTTTCTGAAATTTTGCTAAGATAGAGTGTTGCTAGGAACATTTTGTAGATATTCTCTGGAGCACATGCACAAGTGTTTCCAAGCAATACTATGAAAAGAATGCCTTTACCTTGGGAATGGGCAACTTCAATTTTATTAGATAATAGTTAGATAAATTGTTAGCCAATTTGTTACCCCACAGCAGTAGATGGATTTCCTGAACATCTATGACAAAACTTGATTGTGTTAGACTTAAAAAATTCGGCCATTCTGTTGAGTCTAAAATGATATCTCATTATGGCTTTAATTTGAATTTCCTCATTAATAATGGGTTCAGCATCTTTTCATTTGTTTATTAGCCATTGTGTGTGTGTGTGTGTGTGTGTGTGTGTGTGTGAAGTATTCCCACAAGTCCTTTGCACATATCTCTTTGGATCATCTTATTTTTTCCTATTAATTTATAGTACTTTAAGTAGTTTGTATTATAATTCTTTATCAGTTATATATATGGTGCAAATATGTTTTCCCAATTTGTGGTTTATGTTCATTTTTGCAATGATTTCTTATGACAAAGAGAAGTTCCTAGTTTTAATATGTCTTTATTGTTTTCCCTATGATTTTCCTTTTTTAATCTTAAGAAATTCATTCCTATCTTTCAGTCAGAAAGATATTCTTCCACATGATATTCTAAAATTTTTTATAGTTTCACATTACACATTTAAATCTTTAAAGCATTTGAAGTTAATACTCCAATTTCTTTCTTTTTTTCCTCCTCCTGTGTAACTGTCTTCAGGACAGATTATTGCAAATCTCACACTTTCTCCCTTATTATACAGCCCATTTCTCATATGCAGAAGCCTGTGTGTGGGCTCTCTGTTCTGTCCTGTCAGTTCACCAATGCATCCTTGTATCAATGACACACTCTCTTAGTTGCTATGACTTAAAAAAAATCTATTTTTATTGAAGTATTTATTGAAACATAGTTGATTTGCAATGTTACATTATTTCAGGTATATAATGTAGTGATTCAATATTTTTATAGATTACACTCCTCTTAGAGTTATTATAGGAGAAGGCAATGGCAATCCACTCCAGTACTCTTGCCTGGAAAATCCCATGGATGGAGGAGCCTTGTGGGCTACAGTCCATGGGGTTGCTAAGAGTCGGACATGACTGAGCGACTTCACTTTCACTTTTCCCTTTCATGCATTGGAGAAGGAAATGGCAACCCACTCCAGTATTCTTGCCTGGAGAATCCCAGGGACAGGGGAGCCTGGTGGGCTGCCGTCTATGGGGTCGCACAGAGTTGGACACGACTGGAACAACTTAGCAGCAGCAGCAGAGTTATTATAAAATATTGGCTCTATTCCCTGTGCTGCCCAATACATTTTATCTTTGTGTTTTATATCCAGTATTTGTACTTATTAATCCCCTACCCCTCCCTAGATGCCACCCCCACCGCCTTCCCTTTCCCCACTGGTAACCAGGAGTTTGCTCTTTGCATCTATTAGTCTGTTTCTATTTTGTTACATTTCTCTGTTTCATTTTTCAGATTCTACATATAAATAGTAACATACAGTATCTGTCTTTCTTTGCTGAGAAGGATTCCCCACCTGGTTTCTTCTTCAGGAGTATCTTGGCTCCCTTTGTTCCTTAACACTTCCATATTCATTTCAGGAATTGCTTGTCATGTATCACAAAATAGCTTTGATTTGGGTTGAATTTACACTGAAGTATATATAATTTTTAAAATAACTGACCTTTTTAAGCTGTCTAGTCTTCTGATCCATAAAAATGATATACTCCTTCATTTATTTGCATCTTTCTTTGTATTTTTAAGTATAGTTTTATAGTTTTCTATACAAAAAGCTGAAAATCTTATGCTACATTATCCCTAGGTATTTTACAATCTCAGAGCATTTAAATAGTATCTTTATTTAACTATAATTTGAAAATGTTTGCTATTGTTGTATATAGATAATTTTGAAATCAAACTACTTTGCTCAATATATTTTTAATTACAATAACTATTGTACAGGAGACAGGGATCAAGACCATCGCCACGGAAAAGAAATGCAAAAAAGCAAACTGGCTGTCTGGGGAAGCCTTACAAATAGCTGTGAAAAGTAGAGAGGCAAAAAGCCAAGGAGAAAATGAAACATATAAACATCTGAATGCAGAGTTCCAAAGAATAGCTAGAAGAGATAAGAAGGCCTTCTTCAGTGATCAATGCAAAGAAATAGAGGAAAAGAACAGAATGGGAAAGACTAGAGATATTTTCAAGAAAATTAGAGTTACCAAGGGAACATTTCATGCAAAGATGGGCTCAATAAAGGACAGAAATGGTATGGACCTAACAGAAGCAGAAGATATCAAGAAAAGATGGCAAGAATACACCGAAGAACTGTACAAAAAAGATCTTCCGACCCAGATAATCACAATGGTGTGATCACTCATCTAGAGCCAGACATCCTGGAATGTGAAGTCAAGTGGGACTTAGAAAGCACCACTACGAACAAAGCTAGTGGAGGTGATGCCATTCCAGTTGAGCTATTTCAAATCCTAAAAGATGATGCTGTGAAAGTGCTACACTCAATATGCCAGGAAATTTGGAAAAGTCACAGTTTTCATTCCAATCCGAAAGAAAGGCAATGCAAAAGAATACTCAAACTACCGCACAATTGCACTCATCTCACATGCTAGTAAAGTAATGCTGAAAATTCTCCAAGCCAGGCTTCAGCAATACGTGAACCGTGAACTTCCTGATGTTCAAGCTGGCTAGGGAAAAGGCAGAGGAACCAGAGATCAAGTTGCCAACATCTGCTGGATCATCAAAAAAGCAAGAGAGTTCCAGAAAAACATCTATTTCTGCTTTATTGACTATCCGAAAGCCTTTGACTGTGTGGATCACAATAAACTGTGGAAAATTCTGAAAGAGATCGGAATACCAGACCACCTGACCTGCCTCTTGAGAAGTCTGTATGCAGGTCAGGAAGCAACAGTTAGAACTGGACATGGAACAACAGACTGGTTCCAAATAGGAAAAGGAGTACGTCAAGGCTGTATATTGTCACCCTGCTTATTTAACTTATATGCAGAGTACATCATGAGAAACGCTGGACTGGAAGAAGCACAAGCTAGAATCAAGATTGCGGGAGAAATATCAATAACCTCAGATATGCAGATGACACCACCCTTATGGCAGAAAGTGAAGAGGAGCTAAAAAGCCTCTTGATGAAAGTGAAAGAGGAGAGTGAAAAAGTTGGCTTAAAGCTCAACATTCAGAAAACGAAGATCATGGCATCTGGTCCCATCACTTCATGGGAAATAGATGAGGAAACAGTGGAAACAGTGTCAGACTTTATTTTGGGGGGCTCCAAAATCACTGCAGATGGTGACTGCAACCATGAAATTAAAAGACGCTTACTCCTTGGAAGAAAAGTTATGAGCAACCTAGATAGTATATTCAAAAGCAGAGACATTACTTTGTCAACAAAGGTCCGTCTAGTCAAGGCTATGGTTTTTCCAGTAGTCATGTATGGATGTGAGAGTTGGACTGTGAAGAAGGCTGAGCGCCAAAGAATTGATGCTTTTGAACTGTGGTGTTGGAGAAGACTCTTGAGAGTCCCTTGGACTGCAAGGAGATCCAACCAGTCCATTCTGAAGGAGATCAACCCTTTTGGAAAGAATGATGCTAAAGCTGAAACTCCAGTACTTTGGCCACCTCATGTGAAGAGTTGGCTCATTGGAAAGGACCCTGAAGCTGGGAGGGATTGGGGGCAGGAGAAGAAGGGGATGACGGAGGATGAGATGGCTGGATGCCATCACTGACTTGATGGACGCGAGTCTGGGTGAACTCCGGGAGCTGGTGATGGACAGGGAGGCCTGGCGTGCTGCAATTCATGGGGTCGCGAAGAGTTGGACACAACTGAGTGACTGACCTGAACTGAACTATATGTCTATTTTAACAATCACATTATTTATTTGTTCCCTCCCTCTCTCTATCCCTCTCTCCTTTCTTTCCTGCCTTCATTCCTTCCCTCCTTCCTTCCTTCTTTTTTTTCTTGCTCTTATTCTTTTTATTCTATATTTTTTATTATTGCCTGGTAACTCATTAGTAAATGTTAAATATAAATCGTCATAACCAGCATCCTTCCTTTTCTTATTCATAAGAGAAATGCTTTCAGCATTTCCTATATATTATGATACCTGTTTTAAAGCGTTGGTAGATATTTTTTTACCAGCTTAAAATTTTCACCTCTACTTTTAATTTGCTAAGAATTTTGAAAACATTAATGAAATTTTCTTTGCATCAAGCAAATATCATCAATTATTCTCTTTTATATTGTTAATATAAAGCTTATTTAAAAAGATTTCTAATAGTAAATTACCCTACATCCCTACAGACATAGTGTATTACCTTTTCATTTATTCTAAATTCAGTTTGCTAGCATTTATTTCAATCTTTTTTTGCATTTAAGTTCAGGTGATGTCCCTATAGTTTTGCTTCCTCATTAAATGAATTGTAGAGTATTTCCATTGTTCTATCCCCTGAAATACTTGTTTAAGATAGGAATTATTTGTTCCTTGGCTGTTTATTTAACTTAAATGCAGAGTACATCATGCTAAAAGCTTGGCTGGATGAAGCACAAGCTGGAATCAAGATTGCTGGGAGAAATATCAATAGCCTCAGTTATGCAGATGACACCACCCTTAAGGCAGAAAGTGAAGAAAAACTAAAGAGCCTCTTGATGAAGGTGAAAGAGAAGAGTGAAAAAACTGGCTTAAACTTCAACATTCAGAAAACTAAGATCATGGCATCTGCTCCCATCACTTCAAGGCAAATAGATGAGGGAACAAAGGAAACAGTGAGAGACTTTATTTTTTTGGACTCCAAAATCAGTACTGATGGTGACTGTGGCCTTGAAATTAAAAGATGCTTGCTCCTTGGAAGAAAAGCTATGACCAACCTAGACAACATGTTAAAAAGCAGAGACATTACTTTGTCAACAAAAGTCCATCTAGTCAAGGCTATAGTTTTCCAGTAGTCATATATGGATGTGAGAGTTGGAGTATAAAGAAAGCTGAGCGATGAAGAATTGATGCTTTTGAACTGTGGTGTTGGAGAAGACTCTTGAGAGTCCCCTGGACTGCAAGGAGATCTAACCAGTCAATTCTAAAGGAAATCAGTCCTGAATATTCATCAGAAGGACTGATGCTGAAGCTGAAACTCCAATTCTTTGGCCACATGATGTGAAAAAATGACTCATTTGGAAAGACCCTGATTTTGGAAAAGACTGAAGGTGAGAGGAGAAGGGGATGACAGGGGATGAGATGGTTGGATGGCATCATCGACTCAATGGACTTGAGTTTGTGCAAGCTCCAGGTGTCAGTGACGGACAGGGAAACCTGGTGTGCTGCAGTCCATGGGGTGGCAAAGAGTTGAACATGACTGAGTGACTGAATTGACTGACTGACTGGGAGTTAGAACTTCTAGGGAAAACCACTTGAGATGTATAATTTTTTTGTAGAAAGATTTCTAACTGTTGATTTAATTCCTTTAATTGTAGTAAGATTAATTACATTTTCTGTTTCTTCTGTTATTTATATTTACATTAAACTTAAAATTTGTCCATATGATATAAGCTTTCAAATTTATTGGTTAACATTATTTGTGAAATATTTTTACTTTGTGTAGCATCTGAAGTTACATATGGTTGAAGTGAAGTGAAATTCGCTGTCGTATCTGACTCTTTGTGACCCCATGGTCTATATAGTTTATGGAATTCTCCAGACCAGAATACTGGAGTGGGTAGCCTTTCCCTTCTCCAGGGGATCTTCCCAACCCAGAGATCAAACCCACGTCTCCTGCATTGCAAGAGAATTCTTTACCAGCTAATACTGATAATTTATTTTCATTAATCTTCCAAATGATTTTTCAGTTTTTATTAGACTATCCTCTGCACTATGTTTCTTTCCTTTAATTCTTGTTGTGACCTCTCAAATTATACTTTTCACTCATTGCATTTAGTCCTTTTAGTTTTCTAATGTAAATTATTAGGCTCTAAGTAAAATCTTTCTCTAAAAATTGCTGAATTCTATAATTTTGTTAAACTGTAGTTTAATTATTGCTCAAATTTATGTATTTCTAACATAATTATGATTTATTGATACTTAAATTATTTAAACTATGATACCACCTACAGTTCAGTTCAGTCGCTCAGTCGTGTCCGACTCTTTGTGACCCCATGAATCATAGCAGGCCAGGCCTCCCTGTCCATCACCAACTCCCGGAGTTCATTCAGACTCACATCCATCGAGTCAGTGATGCCATCCAGCCATGTCATCCTCGGTCGTCCCATTCTTCTGCCCCATTCCCTCCCAGCATCAGAGTATTTTGCAGTGAGCCAACTCTTCGCGTGAGGTAGCCAAAGTACTGGAGTTTCAGCTTTAGTATCATTCCTTCCAAAGAAATCCCAGGGTTGATCTCCTTCAGAATGGACTGGTTGGATCTCCTTGCAGTCCACGGGACTCTCAAGAGTCTTCTCCAACACCACAGTTCAAAAGCATCAATTCTTTGGCACTCAGCCTTCTTCACAGTCCAACTCTCACATCCATACATGACTACTGGAAAAACCATAGCCTTAACTAGATGGACCTTTGTTGGCAAAGTAATGTCTCTGCATCTGAATATACTATCTAGGTTGCTCATAACTTTTCTTCCAAGGAGTAAGTGTCTTTTAATTTCATGGCTGCAGTCACCATCTGCAGTGATTTTGGAGCCCCCCAAAATAAAGTCTGACACTGTTTCCCCATCTATTTCCCATGAAGTGATGGGACCAGATGCCATGATCTTCGTTTTCTGAATGTTGAGCTTTAAGCCAACTTTTTCGCTCTCCTCTTTCACTTTCATCAAGAGGCTTTTTAGTTCCTCTTCACTTTCTGCCATAAGGGTGGTGTCATCTGCATATCTGAGGTTATTGATATTTCTCCCCGCAGTCTTGATTCCAGCTTGTGTTTCTTCTAGTCCAGGGTTTCTCATGATGTACTCTACATATAAGTTAAATAAGCAGGGTGACAATATACAGCCTTGATGTACTCCTTTTCCTATTTGGAACCAGTCTGTTGTTCCATGTCCAGTTCTAACTGTTGCTTCCTGGCCTGCTTACAGACTTCTCAAGGGGCAGGTCAGGTGGTCCGGTATTCCAATCTCTTTCAGAATTTTCCACAGTTTACTGTGATCCACACAGTCAAAGGTTTTGTCATAGCCAATAAAGCAGAAATAGATGTTTTCTGGAACTCTCTTGCTTTTTTGATGATCCAGCAGATGTTGGCAATTTGATCTCTGGTTCCTCTGCCTTTTCCCTAACCAGCTTGAACATCAGGAAGTTCATGGTTCACGTATTGCTGAAGCCTGGCTTGGAGAATTTTGTGCATTACTTTACTAGCGTGTGAGATAAGTGCAATTATGCGGTAGTTTGAGTATTCTTTGGCATTGCCTTTCTTTGGGATTGGAATGAAAACTGACCTTTTCCAGTCCTGTGGCCACTGCTGAGTTTTCCAAATTTCCTGGCATATTGAGTGCAGCACTTTCACAGCATCATCTTTCAGAATTTGAAGTAGCTCAACTGAAATTCCATCACCTCCACTAGCTTTGTTCATAGTGATGCTTTCTAAGGCCCACTTGACTTCACATTCCAAGATGTCTGGCTCTAGATTAGTGATAACATCATCAAGATTATCTGGGTCTTGAAGATCTTTTTTGTACAGTTCTTCTGTGTATTCTTGCCACCTCTTCTTAATATCTTCTGCTTCTGTTAGGTCCCTACCCTTTCTGTCCTTTATTGAGCCCATCTTTGCATGAAATGTTCCCTTGGTATCTCTGATTTTCTTGAAGAGATCTGTAGTCTTTCCCATTCTGTTCTTTTCCTCTATTTCTTTGCATTGATCGCTGAAGAAGGCTTTTTTTTTTTTATCTCTTCTTCCTATTCTTTGGAACTCTGCATTCAGATGCTTATATGTTTCATTTTCTCCTTTGCTTTTCGCCTCTCTTCTTTTCACAGCTATTTGTAAGGCTTCCCCAGACAACCATTTTGCTTTTTTGCATTTCTTTTCCGTGGGGATGGTCTTGATCCCTGTCTACTGTACAATGTCACGAACCTCATTCCATAGTTCATCAGGGACTCTATCTATCAGATCTAGGCCCTTAAATCTATTTCTCACTTCCACCGTATAATCATAAGGGATTTGATTGAGGTCATACCTGAATGATCTAGTGGTTTTCCCTACTTTCTTCAATTTGAATCTGAATTTGGTAATAAGGAGTTCATGATCTGAGCCACAGTCAGCTCCTGGTCTTGTTTCTGTTAACTGTATAGAGCTTCTCCATCTATGGCTGCAAAGAATATAATCAATCTGATTTCGGTATTGACTATCTGGTGATGTCCATGTGTAGAGTCTTCTCCTGTGCGTTGGAAGAGGGTGTTTGCTATGACCAGTGTATTTTCTTGGCGAAACTCTATTAGTCTTGCCCTGCTTCATTCTGCATTCCAAGACCGAATATGCCTGTTACTCCAGGTGTTTCTTGACTTCCTACTTTTGCATTCCAGTCCCCTATAATGAAAAGGACATCTTTTTTGTGTGATAGTTCTAAAAGGTCTTGTAGGTCTTCATAAAGCCGTTCAACTTCAGCTTCTTCAGTGTTACTTGTTGGGGCATAGACTTGGATTACTGTGATATTGAATGGTTTGCCTTGGAGACAAACAGATATCATTCTGTCGTTTTTGAGATTGGATCCAAGTACTGCATTTTGGACTCTTTTGTTGACCATGATGGCTACTCCATTTCTTCTGAGGGTTCCTGCCCGCAGTAGTAGATATAATGGTCATCTGATTAAATTCACCCATTCCAGTCCATTTTAGTTCGCTGGTTCCTAGAATGTCAACGTTCACCCTTGCCATCTCTTGTTTAACCACTTCCAATTTGATTCATGGACCTGACATCCCTGGTTCCTATGCAATATTGCTCTTTACAGCATCGGATCTTGCTTTTATCACCAGTCACACCCACAACTGGGTATTATTTTTGTTTTGGCTCCATCCCTTCATTCTTTCTGGAGTTATTTCTCCACTGGTCTCCAATAGCCTACTGGGCACCTAATGACCTGGGGAGTTCCGCTTTTGGTATCCTATCACTTTGCCTTTTCATACTGTTCTCCAGTGGAGAAGGGAATGGCAAGCCACTTCAGTATTCTTGCTTTGAGAACCACATGAACAGTATGATACCACCTTACATCAGTCAATATGGCTATCATCAAAAACCCTACAAACAGTAAATCTGGAGAGGGTGTGGAGAAAAAAAGGAATTCATTCTTTGAATATTTTTCTTAAGCTTATAAGACCCTTTTTTGTTTCCTTGATTAATTTCTGAAGTGTATATCTGGTGATAAGCTCAAAGGTTATTAAAATGGAATATTTGTTTTAAAATGTAAGCTGTTTAAAAAATAATTTTTGTCGATATTTCTGTTGTTCATTTCTAATTTATATGAATATGAGACATTCTCATTTCTAAGAAGAGTAACTTTTAAATTTATCTTTTGTTTATGCTATCTAACCAATTGCATTAATTTTTTAATGTTTGAAATATGGTCCTGTTGGTCCAATTTTTCAAAGTGCCACATATGTGCCTAAGAAATATTTGTATTCTGTTGGTTGTGTTAATGTTCCAGCTATGTGTGTTAAATTAAATTTGCTAGTAGCATTGCTGAAATTTTATATGTGAATCCTGATGAGTTTTCTTAATACATCTATCATTAGCTATGAAAATTTTGAGTTAAAAATCTCCCACTATGATATTATTGTTGTTGATAACGATGATGATTTCTTCCTTCTAGTCCTTTTAATTTCTGCTCATTATGTGTTAGGCTATGTTGTTGTGTGCAACAACTTTAACATTATTATACCTTTCTTGAGAATTATACCTTTAATTGTTTAATAGTGATTCTCTGTTAAAGCTTTATGCTTTAAAATATATTTTGTCTGTTATTAATATAGCTACTTACTTGTGTTAGTTAGTACTTACCTGGTAATTTCCTGGATGTGTTATTCTGATATTTATGACTTAGAAATGTTTCTTACAAATAGCATAAAGGCTAGCTTTTGTTTATTAATCTTGTTTGACAATCTTTGTCTTTCAATTCTTGAAGTTAGATCTTTTACATTTATTCTAATTGTGCTTATTTCTATCATCATTTTATGTATTTATACATTTTGTACATTATACATTTCTTATGCTTCTTTTTTTCCTTTTCTTTTTCCTCTTCATTTTGACTGTTTGAGCATATTTTCTCATGGCACCTGTTCCTCATCACTATTTGGAACTTATTTATTTTACTTTTGTTTTGCTAATGGTTATCTTAGAAAATTTTAAATGTTTACGCTTCTCCTGAATGATATAAGGTCTACATAATAAGCTGACTTTAATCTTACTCCTTCTTTCTAATATATTATTGTGTGTGTTTTAGATCTACTTTCCCACAAGTGTTGATAAACAATATTATTGTTGTCTTAAATAGTCAAAATGTGGACAGGTGCTCCTCTGTATTTACCATTTTATTTGCTCTTTATTTATTCTTACATCTCAGAGCTTCTAACTGACCGCTTTTATTTTGCCTTTAGGATAAACTTCACAGTACTACAAGTGAAGGTCTTTTGGATACAGTGCTCAGTTTTGTCTGTATGTTTTTCTTTTTTCTACCTTAAATTCATTTCCTTCAGAAAGATACTTTCATTAGTTCAACTGTCATTTTGTCTGGTACATTTAAGATATTATTCCACTGTCTCCTGACTTCATTTGCTGCTTATCATTTCTTTATTAATTATTATTTATCTTTGTGAAGTTTTCTAAAATAGTCTCTTTCCCTTTGGTATTGTGCAGTTTTACAATGATGTTTCTAAGTGCTGATTTTAATTCTATTTTTATCCTGCTTGAAATGCACTGCTTTTTATAAGTAATAATGTACTTTATTAGTTTCAAAGCTCTTCACTTATTATTTCTTCAAATATCATCTGTCCCCATGTCTCACTTTACTCTTTCTGGGCTTGCAGTTACACATATTATACTTCCTTATATTCTTCATGTCTTCTAAGCCTCCTGTGTTATTTCTTGACTCTTTGTGTTTCTATATTGTATTATAGGACCTCTTTAGATCTAGCTTTTGTTTTATGAAATATCTCTTCAGATTTGGAAAATTTTCTGTTAAAATCATCCATTGAGCTCTTTATTTAGCCTGTTATATATTTTTGGCACCCTATTTCTGTCTAAATGGTTTCAACATTTTAGTCTTTTATTATTTGTTCATTTTATCAATACCCTTCTTTTTCCTTTTTTACTTAAATCCATTAAACATACATATTTTATATTCTTTCTGATACTTGTGAATATGAAATTGATGAGAGTGGATTGCCTCCTGTTATTACTCTTAATTCTCATTTGGGATGTCTATTTTCCGTTTTTTTTTTTTTTTTAATTTGACTGTGATATTAGAATCCTTGGAAATTCATCTGTGGGGATTCTGTGAAGATTGTCTGGAACATTTGCTTCTGTTGGTTATTTGGAGTTGATATTTGAAACTGAACTTTCAGCTTGAGTTTTTCTCAGACCTTCCAGCTAGTGTGAATTTATGCTGCAATTTGAGAGAAAATAGGATTTTCTTAATAATTCCTGGGATAGATATTTCCTCTTTTACCAAGTGTTATAATACATGACAGGCAGCTTTTGCTGTTTTTCCTTCAGTGGGTATAGAACTGTGTGAGTGGGAATGAGTGTAGAATGTAGGTTGATTCCTTATTCACTCTTACACTGAAGAATGCTTGAGTTTCATAAGTTACATTTATGCCCAAGAAAGGTTTGTTTTCTCTACTGATAGTGCTAATGTGCTAGCTTTGTGTGTTTAGTTAGGTTTGCTAATGCACACTCAATGCATCTCTGGTTCCAGCTTCAGGGAATTAGATCTCTCACCTGGGCAGACCCAGAGCTTTGCATCGTGATCCTCAAGTCTTGTATTATCAGAAATGAACATCCAACATCCTCAAGGAGAGGGGCGGTTTCAATGTTTGACTTAACTCTCTACAGTCCAGATTTAATTTGGCTTTAATTTAAAATACTCTTACGTTTGTGCCGGGTAGTCAACATGTTTAAAAACAAACTTTGAATGTTTCATCCAGCATTTTTAGTGTCTTTTTCTCCCCATTTGGAGGGATTGCCAGTGCTTCTGTTCTGTCACAGTATCTAATGTGCAAGACACCATGAAAATTATGAGTGAATCAAAAGAACATCTAATACCTGGATCTCAGGGAGCTTATATTCTAGCTGATAGTAATGGGAAACATACCTGAAGCAGTTAGGGAATGTTATAATATGGGATGAAATTACTTTCTGAGCCTCTACGAGTGAATGTAATCACTATGAGGGTTTGGAGGAGAGTCAGGAATCTCTTCCAGAGACTAAGCTGGAGGAGATGAGCTTGAAGAAAGTGAAAGATCTCTATAGACAGAATTCTTTGTATGAGCAAAAGCACTATGGGAGTCATCAGGATGGAAAATTCATGATACAACCTGGTTTTGGTAGTCATTGCTCAGCGGTAGGGGCTGGATCTAAGTTGCTGTTAGACGTAAGCCTGACTATAAGACTAGAGTGGGACTGTAGATACAGCTGAAGTCCAGGCAGAAGAGTCTTGGGGTTGTTTTGCAAGCCATTGGTAGCAAAGCCACAAGATGGATGGATCAGTGTTGAGAGCACACTCTGCTCGCCCATGGGTCAAATTTAGTCAGCAAGTATCCTGCAAATGTTGAACCATATGCTGCTTGAAGCATTGGACTGTTTGTCCAATCAGTAGGCTTTGCTTTAAAAACCCAGTTACCATATTTTCTAGAATAGCTGGACTCAAGGCTTGCAGTTTTGTGGGCATCACATGGCTGGGTAGAACAGCACCTGCCTCTTTGAATGGGGCAGGTGTTCCTGCAGTCTCTCTGATCCCCACCCTCCTGATTATTGGGCAAGTGTTAGCTTTCCATGACTCTTGTTCTTAACATAAATTTGGAATTGTAAATATTTCTTATATGCCTATCCCTATGAGGTAAAGATGAACAGCAGACTGAGAGGCTCAAGTATTTTGGAAAAAATGGGAAAGATAATGTTTTCTTGCCCAAGTGAAGACAATTCCTATTCATTTAATACACACACAAGTGTCTAGGTCTAAAGACTTCATTTTCAATATGATTCTGGGGAGACATCTGTGTGACTTGTTACATGTACTCTTCCTGGAGCACTGGCTCCGCCTGAGTGAGAAGGTGAGGGCCTGGAAAGATGGGCTGAAGGGCTGTTGGTCCCTCAGCAGTGGCCTGCCAATCCATGGAAGAGTAATGTCTACCCTTGAGGACCAGACAGAAGTGACTAGTGAACTTATATAATGATACCCCAGCAGATGGGGTGAAACTATCCTGTGGGGATCCCCATCTCAGAGGGTCCTCACCTCCAGGTAAGCCAGCAGACCAGAGGGATTGGGGGCTCCCCAGGGTCCTGCCATCCAGTCTCAAGCCTCCTTCTTCCTTACAGCACTGGGCTTCTCAGTATAGCTGATTAGAAGAAAGGCTGTCCACTTTTGGGGAGGGGAGCCTGGGGGAATTCTGGGAACTGTTATGTGAATGATTCCCCTAAAATGTAAAAGAATCCACAGTTGCAACTGTACATCTCTGGAAGATGCCTCAAGGCTAGATATAGGATTCTTATTAGGAACTTGGAGTTGGGGTGAAGTTTTCTCTCCACTTTGCAAACTTGTTGTGAGATAGCATTCACAGAGAGGCTTCCCTTAATCCCAGCAGGAATGGCAGCAATGACTGCCCTCTGAAAGAGAAAGGTGCTTCAAAAGGAGAGGAGAGGAAGCCGGCACCCGTTGTTCCTCGAACCCCACACTTGCATTTAATCTGTGCCTAGCCCTTGGGGTGGCTACTGCTGTCATCCAATTGGACAGACACCCATCGGACAGGCAAGGGATCTGAGAACCCAACAGGACTCAGCATGCACAGGCCATCTAGACAGGACCTCACTGACCACTAACCCTTCCTCTTTCCCCTTCCCCACCCTACAAGCCAAAGGATCTGTGGACCAAGCTCAGAGTTTGAAAAATCGTTAGACATTTTGGCTTGCTGCACTGAGGCACAATTGAGTGAATATTTTTAAATGGAAGAACTGCTCAAACTAAAGAATTGCTCTTTTGATTCATTTCCCAAACGCAGTTTTTCTTGGAGCTGTGTGGGCACCCTTTGAAGTATAGATGTCTACATTTTAGAATAGTGGAGGCAAGGAGAGAGGGAGTTAAAGGCATGACTGAAAACAATCTATTTTTGATGGAGAACTCACCACTGTCACTGGCTTTTTTATTTGGAAACTCTTCTGATTTGTAACTGTGTTATTCAGGAGACCAGGAAAAACCTTATGACTGAGTTACTGCAAGCTTCTGGGACGCATTTCACAAAGAACAGTCTTTAACTGTGTGTATGAACGTCAAAGAAGTTAATAATTAGCTGTTTGCAATAACCATGCTCTTTCCTAGTGACAGCTTAGGAAATCCAAAGAAATGAGATCTCCACCTCGGTGTTAGTTTATTTATTTTATGGAATGAGAGGTGAATCCCAAAGGAAGATGAATTCTTCCAGAGGCTCATAAGACAAGTGCAACTAAAATGTCTCCTGTTTTTTCAGTTTCTAACATCACACTCTTTATTCCACATTCTCAAGCAGAACTGGAAAAATCAGCACTTCCTGTGACCGCTGGGACTGGCTGGCTTCACCTTTACCAGAGCCAGGGAAATACTCTCAACCTTAGCAGGCAAGGAACATGAGAAGGAAGGAAATTTACACTGTTGATCACCTACTGAGTGCAGATCACTGCCTAGAGCTCTATACAAAGCTCATTTCTTTTAATTTCTACAACAATTTTGTTCAAAGTCTTAAGCTTTTGAAAGAATCTTCCCATGGTTTTAATTTACATTTCCTTGATGACTAATGATATGTGCTTATTGGATATTTGAGTATCTTATTTTCTTAAGCATCTGTTCAAGTCTTTTGCTCATTTTTATTGGGTTGTTTCTCTTTCTATTATTGTTAAACATTTTCATATAGTCTATATTCAAGCCCATTGTCAATTATATGTTTTACAAATACTCCCTGACAATTTGTGACCTGCCTTTTCCTTTCCTTAACTATATCTTCTGAATTTTTTTTTTTTTTAGTTTTGATGGAGTTCAATATATCAATTTTTTTCTTTTGTGCTTTTGTCTTAGTGTCATCTTGTTTGCTCCAAGAAGGTATTTTCCTGTGTTTTTTAGATACTTTTGAGTTTTAACATTTGCAATTTGGCCTATGATACTTCTTGAATAAATGTTTGTGGATAGTATGAGGTTGGGGTTAAGATTAGTTTTCTGTATATGCATATATAGTTGTTCCAGTATTTTGGCACCTTTGTTGAACATTGATTAATCATATATATGTGTGTTTCATGCTCTTTTTTATTCCATTGATATTTTTGGCTATCCTTGTATCAATGAAAGTGAAAGTTGCTCAGTTGTGTCCCACTTTTTGCAACCCCATGGACAGTATGTAGACTGCCCGGCTCCTCTTTCTATGGAATTCTTCAGGCAAGAATACTGAAGTGGGTAGACGTTCCCTTCTTCAGGGATTCTTCCCAATCCAGGGATCGAACCCAGGTCTCCCACTTTGCAGGTGGATTCTTTACCATCTGAGCCACCAGGAAAGCTTTTTAAAGAGAGTTTTGAATTCAAGAAGGGTGTTTTCTCCTACTTTATTTTTTTTTTCAAAATTGTTTATCTTATAGGCCTTTTAGCATATAGAGATTTCAGTTAGGATTGCACCAAATCTCATGGAGAGTCAACATCTTCACAATATTCAGTCTTCTAACCCATGACCATTCCATGCCTTTCATTTATTTAGGTCTTTAACATTTCTCATCAATGCTGTTTTTTTTTTTTTTTGGCAGTGTAGAGCTCTTATACTTCTTTTACTAAATTTATTCATAAATATTTTGTGTTTTTGATGCAAGTGTAAATGGCATATCTTAAAGTTTTATTTTCCATCATGTAAAAACATAGAACAGCCAGTTTAGTCTAAGAAATAGTGTGCAAATTTCCCTGGCAGTCCCGTGTTTGAGACTTGACCTTCTGATGAAGGGGGTGTGGGTTCAATCCCTGGTCAGGGAGCTAAGATCCCCCATGCCTCACAGATGAAAAAATAAAACATAAATAGCAGAAATAATATTGTAACAAATTCAATAAAGACTTTAAAATGGTCCACATTAAAAAAAAATCTTTAAAAAGAAAGTAGTGGAGGATCCCAGGAACAGGGGAGGCTGGTGGGCTGCTGTCTATGGGGTCGCACAGAGTCGGACACAACTGAAGCGACTTAGCAGCAGCAGCAGCAGCAGTGTAGAAAGAGATATTAGATAAAGTTATTAGATTTTATGCAGTTGTGGTAGTTGTCAAGAAGTCTGTTGAGCTGTTACTGCTGTGTCTGATTCAGAGCTTTAGGTATGGGCAAGGTGGTTGTGAAAGGAAGATGAATATAAATGAGAGAAACGGGACAAACCAGAACCTGTAATAACGAAATGGAGCAGGGTCTGTCTCGTCCCTTCTGCTATGAACTGAATTGGATCTTCACCTCAAATTCATACATTAAAGCCCTCACTCCCAATGTGACTGTATTTGAATACAGGGCTTTTACAGGACAAACAAGGTTAAGTGAGGTCGAAAGTGTGGGGGTCCTAATTTGATATGATTGGTGGCCTTATAAAAACAGGAAGAGAGATGTCTTTCTCTCTCTCATGTAAGAACACAATGAGAAGACAGCTGTTTACAACAACCAGAGAGTCCTTACCAGGAACTGATCATTCTGGCACCCTGATACTAAACTTCTTAGGCTTTGGAACTGTGAGAAATAAATTTCTGTTGGTGAAGCCACCCAGTCTATGGTATTTTGTTATGGCATTGCCAGCATTCTAGGACAACTTCCAATCTTCATGATGCAAGTGACTTGCCGGATAAACTGTTGTCCTTCACCGTGCAGCTGCTCACCCAATTGGCCTAAGATGTGTAGAAGCTTAACAAAGATACTGGGCAAGAGCAGGAGGAGCGGCATGCCCAGCTGCTGCTCCTTCCAGTGAGAAAAGCCAGCAAATAAATAGCAATGTGTGAGCTGTAAGAACCCCTGCCCTATGTTATAATTCAGTCTGTAAAAGGGATACTCTTTCACTTCTGTCTTCAAAGTATCAGAATTCTCTTGTGGCCACTCTAACCAACTTAGCTAGTTTGACATAGTGTAAAGTCAATACATGTTGTTTGCTGCTAGTAGGCAGAAATACAGCTTAGCTTTTCATACTGACCCTCTAACTCAGGACTTCTGTAAGTTGACTTGCGTGTGTGCTAAGGCACTTCAGTCTTGTCTGATTCTTTGTGACTCCATGGACTATAGCCCGCAAGGCTCCTCTGGCCATGGGATTCTCCAGGCAAGAATACTGGAGTGGGTTGTCATGACTTCCTCTAGGGGATCTTCCCAGCTCAGGGATTGAACCCATATCTTCTGCATGACAGGCGGATTCTTTACTGCTGAGCCACCGGGAAAACCCTGGCATGCTGTATTGTAGTCATATTTATCATGTAGTATTAGAAATAATGTTACTTCTTTTAAAGGAACCCATGACAGTGAGCTGATAAACAGTTTCTGCAATTATGAGGGAGAGAGGCATACAGTATGGTAATGTAATTCTTTGAGTGAAAAGTTATAAAACAGTAAGAAAACAAGTATTAATTTTATATTAAATATCACTCACCTTATGCTTACGTAAGGATCAACTAATATCTATTAACATATCTATTTCATGCATTTATGTCATAACTAACTTTTCTTTTTTTAAAAGTATATTTCTAAGCTATTATATTTGTCTGTAAGTTTTTTCAAACTGTTGCAAATCACCAAAAGTTTTTCCAAAAGATTTACTGAAGAAAAGTTCCATATAAATGAACCCATGCAATTCAAATACATGTTTTTAAAGGGTCTACTTATATAAATGTCATACGTGTCATATCTCTATATATCTATAGGTATGCATATATGTTTTATATGTCTTAAATATGTCAACTTATTATTTCTTTTGTCAGGTAAGGTGTGCTTTTTAAAAAATGTTAAATATGCTAGAATAGATATAACCATAATATTCCTTTGTTATGATTTTAATGTATCTGTCATATGTAGTAAAATCCTTTCTCCCATTCCTGAAATTTATAATCTGTATTTTCTTTTTATGGATAATTTTATAAATATTTTTATTAATTATTTAAAGAACATTTAAAAAGGTTTCACTAGGTTTTCTATTGTTTTCCTTTTCTATCTAACTGATTTATTTTGTGTAATTTTCTTTGATACTTATTTTTGACAAATAAAAATTACGTATATTTAAGATGTACAATATATGTGTGCATTGTGAAATGATTACAATTATCCTAATTAATATAACCATCAACTCCATAAGTTATCGTTTTGTGTGTGTGGTGAAAAACCTTGAGATCAACTTTATAGCAAAGTATACATTATTATTACCTATGGTCACTAGGCTGTACATTAGGTCACTAGGATTTATTTATATGATAACCTAAAGTGTGTGCCCTCTGATCACTATTTCTCTTTTCTCTCCAGCCTCCAACCAATATTCTACACTCTGTCACTATAAGTTCAACTTTGAAATGATTTTGACTCTGATCTACATGCATATGGGTTTATTTGCAGTCATCATGCCTGGCATTTCCTGCATGTGTTAGATCTATAAATTGATGTATTTAACCAAATTTGGGACTTAAAAAAATATTTCATCATTTAACTTTCTTTTTCAATAACTTCCTTCTTTGCTTTCTTATTTATTATTATATTAGACTGGTTGGTGCTGTGCTATAGTCTATGAGACTTTGTTTTTGTTCAACTGTTACTTGCTTTGTTAAAAATACTATTAATAAGTAATTTTCATCAATTTGTTCTTGAGTTTATGGTTCTTTTTCTTAAATACTACATTCAGTTCAGTTCAGTTCAGTCATTCAGTCGTGTCCGACTCTTTGCAACCCCCTGGACTACAGCACACCAGGCTTCCCTGTCCATCACCAACTCCTGGAGCTTACTCAAACTCATGTCCATCGTGTTGGTGATGCCATTCAACCATCTCATCCTTTGTCATCCCCATCTCCTCCAGCCTTAAATCTTACCCGGAATCAGGGTCTTTTCAAATGTGTCAGTTCTTTGCATCAGGTGGCCAAAGTATTGGAGTTTCAGCTTCAGCATCAGTCCTTCAATGAATATTCAGGACTGATTTCCTTTAGGAGGGACTGGTTGGATCTCCTTGCAGTCCAAGGGATTCTCAAGGGTCTTCTCCAACACCACAGTTCAAAAGCATCAATTCTTTGGTGCTTAGCTTTCTTTATAGTCCAATTCTCACATCCATACCTGACTACCGGAAAAACCATAGCTCTGACTAGACGGGCCTTTGTTGGCAAAGTAATGTTTCTGTTTTTTAATATGCTGTCTAGGTTGGTCATAGCTTTCCAAGGAGCAAGCATCTTTTAATTTCATGGCTGCAGTCACCATGAGCAGTGATTTTGGAGCCCCCAAAATTAAACTCTCTCACTATTTCCATTGTTTCCCATTTTATGACATGAAATGATGGAACTTATATGCAGAGTACATAATGAGAAACCCTGGGCTGGATGAAGCACAAGCTGGAATCAAGATTGTTGGGAGAAATATCAATAACCTCAGATATGCAGATGACACTACCCTTATGGCAGAAAGTGAAGAAGAACAAAAGAGCCTCTCGATGAAAGTGAAAGAGGAGAGCGAAAAAGTTGGCTTAAAGCTCAACATTCAGAAAAATAAGATCATAGCATCTGGTCCCATCACTTCATGGGAAATAGATGGGGAAACAGTGGAAACAGTGTCAGACTTTATTTTGGGGGGCTCCAAAATCACTGCAGATGGTGATTGCAGCTGTGGAATTAAAAGATGCTTACTCCTTGGAAGGAAAGTTATGACCAACCTAGATAGTATATTCAAAAGCAGAGACATTACTTTGCCAACAAAGGTCTGTCTAGTCAAGGCTATGGTTTTTCCAGTGGTCATGTATGGATGTGAGAGTTGGAGTATAGAGAAAGCGGAGTGCCGAAGAATTGATGCTTTTGAACTGTGGTGTTGGAGAAGACTCTTGAGAGTCTCTTGGAATGCAAGGAGATCCAACCAGTCCATCCTAAAGGAGACCAGTCCTGGGTGTTCACTGGAAGGACTGATGCTGAGGATGAAACTCCAATACTTTGGTCACCTCATACGAAGAGTTGATCCATTGGAAAAGACCCTGATGGTGGCAGGGATTGGGGGCATAAGGAGAAAGGGAAAACAGAGGATGAGATGGCTGAATGGCATCACCGACTCGATGCACATGAATCTGGGTGAACTCTGGGAGTTGGTGATGGACAGGGAGGCCTGGCGTGCTATGATTCATGAGGTACCAAAGAGTTGGACACGACTGAGCGACTCAACTGAACTGAACTGATGGGACTGGATTCATGGTCTTAGTTTTCTGAATATTGAGTTTTAAGCCAACTTTTTCAACTCTCCTCTTTCACTTTCATCAAGAAGCTCTTTTGTTCCTCTTCACTTTCTGCCATAAGTGTGGTGTCATCTGCATATCTGAGGTTATTGATATTTCTTCCAGCAATCTTGATTCCAGTTTGTGCTTCATCCAGCCCAGCATTTTGCATAACGTACTCTGCATATAAGTTAAATAAGCAGGGTGACAATATACTGCCTTGACGTACTCCTTTTCTATTTGGAACCAGTCTGTTGTTCCATGTCCAGTTCTAACTGTTGCTTCTTGACTGGCATGCAGATTTCTCAGGAGGCAGGTCAGATGGTCTGGTATTCCCATTTCTTGAAGAATTTTCCACAGTTTGTTGTGATCTACACAGTCAAAGGCTTTGGCATAGTCAATAAAGCAGAAGTAGATGTTTTTCTGGAACTTTCTTGAATTTTTTGATGACCCAGCAGCTGTTGTCAATTTAATCTCTGGTTCCTGTGGCTTTTCTAAATCCAGTTTGAACATCTGGAAGTTCACACTGCATGTACTGTTGAAGTCTGGCTTGGAGAATTTTGAGCATTACTATGCTATCATGTGAGATGATGTTAAACACAACCAGTGAGTTTTTTCCTTCACATATTGTTCATTTTGGTTTTAGAGTTTTCACTTGGTTTTGTTTTGTAGTTTACATTTCTCCACTGAAGTTCTATATCTGGTTAGTTACTGATTATTGTTCTTTCCTTAAATCTTTAAACAAATTTATATTGGCTGATTTAAATAAATTTTCTTCTAATTCCAACACCTTTATCTTCATTTCAGTTTTTATTAATTATACTTTATTACATTTAACTTGGCTCATATTTTCTTATTATTAAATGTGTAGTATTTCTTTATTGCATGATGAAAACTGTACATTATGCACTGTATAGTCTAGATTATATTTCTTTTCCCCAGTATTTTTTTCTTAATGTGTATTTTATACAAAGTAAAATTATCCTTGTTTAAATGTGCATAATTCTAAGATTGTCAAAAGCATGCAACTACAATAGACATCATGACAATAATAATGTAAAATAGCTCAACTGTTTCAGAATTTTCTTAAGCCTTTTTGTAAACATTCTTATTCTCAATACCTACTTCTGGCAGCCATTGATCTATTTTTCTCTTATTTGCTTTTACTAGAAGTTCATATAAATGAAATCATATGATGTTTTGCTTTTCAATCTGGCTTCTTTCACTTTATATGATATATATGTAATTCATCTATGTTTTGTGTTTAGCATTTAGTTGATGAGTAGTATCTCATTACGAAAAGTTGTTGTTGAATCATGACGCCGGGATTCTTGGCCCCCGGAGGAGAATAATTCAATCCGGGGCCAGAGACAAGGCTTGATCACTCAGAGCTTTTGTGTAATAAAGTTTTATGAGAAAGCTTCTGACATAGGCATCAGAAGGGGGTAGAAAGAGTACCCGCTTGTTAGTGTTAGCAATGAAGTTATATACTCTCTAGTAAATCCAAAGACTGTCTGGAGGTTGTAAAGACCTCACCAGACCTACTCCCATAATTTACATTTTAAGATAACAGAATTAGCCAGAAGGTTTAATGCAGAGACTGTCCTCAGGAAGAATACATTGTTGTTGTATAATCCTAAAGAATGTAGAGAAGAAAAAAGTTTGTCCTTTCTTCCTCCTTGAGAATTCCAGACCCCTCTCTCCTTGGGGATCCCTAGACTTATCAACCTGCCTAGGAAATGACTCTCTCAATTACATGGTATCAAAGTTTATTTGTTAGTTCTCTAGTTAGAGGAAATTTGGGTTTTGCCTGTTTGAGGAGGTTGCAAATAAAGTCTATAAACATGATTGTGCAAGTTTTCATACAAACATACATTTCCATTTTAATAAGATAGATGCAAAAGAGCAGAATTGCTAGGCCATATGGCAAACTTATGTTTAACTTTGTAAAATACTGCCAAGTTATTTTCCAAAGTGTCTCTGCCATTTTGTATTCCTACCAACAAAGTATAAGCGTTACAGTGATACTACAGCATTACCAGAACATGAAATTGTCAGATTTTTAGTTATAATTATTTTGGAAAAAAGTTTCAATTATTTTGTCTATTTTAATGATATTTAGTTGTACTTATTACAGTTTTAATTTGTTTTTCTCTGATAACTAATAACATTGAGCATCTTTTCACATAACTATTTTGACAGTCATACTTTTTTTGAGGGGGATGGGGTGTAGTTTCTACTTATGTCTAATGCCAGTTTGAAAAACTAGATTATTTGTTTTCAGTTTTTTGAGTTTTGAGAGCTGTTATGTATTCTGCATATAAGTACTTTATTAGATATGGGATTTGCAAATATTTTCTAGCACTCTTTGGCTTATTTTATTTTTCAAAGTGCAGATAAAGTCCAATTTATCAATTTTGTATGTGGTTTGAGGAAAGGATTAATATTGTTATTTTTTTCTGCCTATAGATACTTCATTGATCCAGCACTATTTACAAAAATTAGAATACATTTTTTTTTCAAAGAAATAGTTTTGTATCTTTGTAAAAAATCAATTGATGTCATATGTGTGGGTCTAATAACAGACTCTTTATTCTGTTCAATTGAACTATAAGTCTGTCTTGTTTCCAGTATCTCAGTGCTTTTTGTTTTTACCTTTTCTGGCTGTGCCACATGGCATACAGGATCTTAGTTCCCCCGGGGACTGAACTGGTACACTCTGCAGTGGAAGTGCAGAGCCCTAACACTGGCTCACCAGGGAGTTTCCATCCCACTGCCTTAATGCAGCTTCATATACAGTCTTGAATCAAATACTGAGAGTCCTCCAGATTGGTTCTTCTTTTTATAGATTGTTTTGACCACTGTAGTTCCTTTACTTTTTCATATACATTATAGAATCACTTTCTAAAAATTTCTAAAATAAAATGGTGGAATTTGATTGGAACTGAATTGTATGTGTAGCTCAGTTTGAAGATATTTGTCTTTGTAACAATATTCAGTCTTCTAATCCATGAGCAAGATATATATCATCATTTAATTAAGGTAACTTTGATTTGTTTTATTAGAATTTTGCAGTTTTTACTACAAAGATATTGTACTTTTTCATATTTGCATGTTCTATTTCAAGTATTCACTACTTTTGGCAGTGTTATAAGTAATTGGTTATTCTTTAAATTTTAAAAATTATATTTCTAATTTTTCATTGATAGTACTTAGAAATACAATTTTTGCATATTGATCTTGTATACAGAAACTTAGCTAAATTCACTTATTCTAGTATTATTTTGAAAATTCTTTGCCATTTTTTATGTGACAATAATTTGTAAATGTTTTATTTATTTGTTTACAACTTAAGCTGTTTATTTTCTTAAGTTACTTCATAAGCTATCAGTTATTGTGCTGATTAGAAGTTATAGGCAGATATTGTTACCTTGTTCATGATATTACCTGAAAAGCATTCATTTCACTATTTTTTGTTTCTTCAATGCCAGCAAGGAAGATCGAGATTCCAGTAAGATGAGTGCTATAATATAATGTAGTATAATCATATACATCCTATTATTGTTGAAATATTTTATTGGTGATAAGAAAGTCATAGATTCTGTCTGCACTCAAGAGAAAACTACTGTATCCCACAAAGATATGAATAATAGGAGATAGGAACAGGGGTTTATTTTATGAGCATATCTGCTGTAGCAGCAGTTGCTTTGGGGATTATAGTTAGCATTTTTTACTTATAACTATCTACCTACAAGTAATATATTATTTCAAATATAGTATAAGAAACATAACAGTATACTTCTGTGTTCCTCTTCAGCCTTTGTGCCATTGCTGTCATAAATTTTATTTTTACATATTTTATAAATCACTCAGTACTTTGCAGTTCTTTACACTGGCTCAGACACTAAAGAATCTGCCTGCAATTCAGGAGACCCTGGCTAGATCCTTGGGTTAGGAAGATCCCCTGGAGAAGGGAATGGCTACCCGCTCCAATATTCTTGCCTGGGCAACCCATGGACAGAGGAGCCTGATGGGCTAAAGTTCATGGGATATCAAAGAGTCGGACACAGTTGATCAAATAACACTTTTCTTTAAGCAATTAATTATGCTTTAAATATATTTTTTTAAATGAAAAAAGTGATCTCTCTTTTTTAAAACCTACATGTTTATCATCTCTGAAGCTTTTTATTCCTTTCTGTAACTATTCCATCTGGTATTAATTTCCTTCTGCCTAAGGGATTTCCTTGAATATTTTTTGTAATACAGGTTAGCTAATGATGAATTCTTTTAGTTTTTGTATGCTTCAAGAAGTCTTTATATGACTTTTGTTTTTTAAAGATATTTCTGCTCAGTTTAGTATAGTGGTTGATTTTTTGTTTTTTTCTATACTTTAAAGATGTTGCTCCACTGTCTACTGGTGTTCCTCTTTACCAATGCGGATTCTGTCATTTTTGCCTTTGTTCTTCTGTATTTAAAGAAACTTTTTTCCTTTGGATGCTAAGATTTCCCCTCTACCACTGGCTTTAAAAAATTCAATTATGGTTACTCTAGTGCAGTTTTCATTTCATATTTCTCATGCTGTGGCTCCTTGAGCTTCTAAGATCTGTGGGAATTTGGATATTTGAGTGCAATTATTTCTTCAAATAAATTTTTTATCTCTGTTCTCTCCCCAATTCTTCAAAGATAGAATTAAGCATATATTCAGTTCAGTTCAGTCACTCCGTCGTGTCCGACTCTTTGCGACGCCATGAATTGCAGCACGCCAGGCCTCCCTGTCCATCACCAACTCCTGAGTTCACTCAGACTCACATCCATCGAGTCAGTGATGCCATCCAGCCATCTCATTCTCAGTCGTCCCCTTCTCCTCCTGCCCCCAATCCCTCCCAGCATCAGAGTCTTTTCCAATGAGTCAGCTCTTCGCATGAGGTGGCCAAAGTACTGGAGTTTCAGCTTTAGCATCATTCCTTCCAAAGAAATCCCAGGGCTGATCTTCAGAATGGACTGGTTGGATCTCCTTGCAGTCCAAGGGACTCTCAAGAGTCTTCTCCAACACCACAGTTCAAAAGCATCAATTCTTCGGCGCTCAGCTTTCTTCACATCCATACATGACTACTAGAAAAACCATAGCCTTGACTAAACGGATCTTTGTTGGCAATGTCTCTGCTTTTAAATATACTATCTAGGTTGGTCATAACTTTTCTTCCAAGGAGCAAGCGTCTTTTAATTTCATGGCTGCAGTCACCAACTGCAGTGATTTTGGAGCCTCCCAAAATAAAGTCTGACACTGTTTCCACTGTTTCCCCATCTATTTCCCATGAAATGATGGGACCAGATGCCATGATCTTTGTTTTCTGAATGTTGAGCTTTAAGTCAACTTTTTCACTCTTCACTTTCACTTTCATCAAGAGGCTTTTTAGTTCCTCTTCACTTTCTGCCATAAGGGTAGTGTCATCTGCATATCTGAGGTTCTTGATATTTCTCCTGGCAATCTTGATTCCAGCTTGTGCTTCTTCCAGTCCAGCATTTTTCATGATATACTCTGCATATAAGTTAAATAAGCGGGGTGACAATATGCAGCCTCAAGGCTGTATATTCCTATTTGGAACCAGTCTGTTGTTCCACATCCAGTTCTAACTGTTGCTTCCTGACCTGCATATAGGTTTCTCAAGAGACAGGTCAGGTAGTCTGGTATTCCGATCTCTTTCAGAATTTTCCACAGTTTATTGTGATCCACACAGTCAAAGGCTTTGGCACAGTCAATAAAGCAGAAATAGATGTTTTTCTGCAAGAATACACAGAAGAACTATACAAAAAAGATCTTTACGACCAAGATAATCATGATGGTGTGATCACTCACCTAGAACCAGACATTCTGGAATGTGAAGTCAAGTGGGTCTTAGAAAGCATCACTACTAACAAAACTAGTGGAGATGATGGAATTCCAGTGGAGCTATTTCAAATCCTGAAAGATGATGCTGTGAAAGTGCTGCACTCAATATGCCAGCAATTTTGGAAAGCTCAGCAGTGGCCACAGGACTGGAAAAGGTCAGTTTTCATTCCAATCCCAAAGAAAGGCAATGACAAAGAATGCTCAAACTACTGAACAATTGCACCCATCTCACATGCTAGTAAAGTAATGCTCAAAATTCTCCAAGCCAGGCTTCAGCAATATATGAACCGTGAACTTCCAGATGTTCAAGCTGGTTTTAGAAAAGACAGAGGAACCAGAGATCAAATTGACATTTGATTTCATTTTCAGCCCTTTTCCTCTGTTTTAAAATTCTTTTATAGTTTCTATATTTATATTTTTAAAGCTCATTAATCTTTCTTCTGTAGTGTGTACTCTGTTTTAATCCCATTCATCATATTTTTCTTCACCAACATTTTTATTTTTCGTATCTAGTTTGATGTGGGTCATTATACGTGTTCCATTTCTCTGCTTAATGTTCATTCTTTCTCTCTTCCTTCTAAAAATCACATGAAGTAAAGTTATAATCAACAATTTAATATTCTTGTCTACTAATTATATAATTTGTGCCACTTCTGGGTCTATTCTGGGAATTCCACCCCCCTCAGTAGTCTATGAACATGAAATCTCTTTATTTGCTGTCTCCCACTGTACTTTTACAGGAAGAATAAATTGCAGTGTTATCAGTGATCTATTAATCAAAGAGCAGTGGAAACACAAGGGGAATGCAGATTGCCCATCAGGAAGCTCAAGGTTTTCCAGATTAGCAGAAACACCTCAACTCAGTTACTGACTAAGAGTAAGTATTGGCAAAGCGGGGGAAAGGAGGCAAAGGAAGTTCCTGTGGACAAAGCACATATGCCAAAGCACAGAAATGAGAAATGGATACATGAAAGGAATCTCAGGGAGTTCCCTGTGGCTGAATTATGGGCAGAGTGGAGACAGGAAACAGTAGACTAGTAGGTGGAGCCGGCATGTGGTGGGACCTGTGCTTGGCTGAAGAACTTGAGATTTATTTGCATAGCAACGCTTTGGGAATCTTTAAAAATTGTGATAAAATATATTAATCATAAAGTGCAATAGCTTAACCACTTTCTAGTTTACAGTTCAGAAGCATTGGGTACATTTACATTGTTGTGCAACCATCACCAACATTTATCTTTAGAAAACTTGAACCTTTCTCACTGAAACTCTGTAACCATTGTCAACATTGTAAACGTTGGACTCCCCATTCCTCCCTCCCCTCAGCCGCCAGCAACCTTAATGCTAGCTTCTGGTTTTATGAATTCTAGGTATCTCATATACTTGGATTCACACACTACTTGTCTTTTTGTGATAGATTTATTTCACTTAGCATAACGTCTTCATGACACGTTGTAGCAGGTGTCAGAATTTCCCTCCTTTTAAATCACATTTATTCCAATAAATGTATATCACATGTTGTTTATCCATTCATAGGTTGATAGATATTGAGTTGCTTTCTCCTTTTGACAACTGTGACTAATGTTGTTATGAACGTGGGTGCGCAAATGATGTGTTAGAGTTCATGCTTTCAATTGTTTTGAGTATATAACTGGAAGTGGAATTGCTGGATCCTATGGTACTTCTAATTTTTTAAGGAATACCATTTTTGACAGTAGCCACATCAACTTACATTCCCATCAGCCATGTTCTAAGCTTTTCACATCCTTGCCAAAATTTGTTATTTTCTCTCTTTTTTAAAAATCTTCATTTATGGAGAAGGAGATGGCAACCCACTCCAATATTCTTGCCTGGGAAATCCCAGAGGAGTCTGGCGGGCTACAGTCCATGAGATCACAAAAGAGTCGGACACAACTTAGCGACTAAACGACAGCAACAAAAAATCTGCAGCCTTATTCAGTTTTGCTTGTTTAATGTTCACTAGTCTAGATGACACATAATACACGTTACTGCTCGGTGGTCAGTGGACTAAGTCTCTTAGAGCGCCGTCACTTTTAGCAGAGACCGCAGATCAGCTGCTTGAGCACGTTCTATAAGAACGTTAGAACGGCATGTCACAAGCTTTGATTTCTAGCCTTTGCTCTCCTGCTTGGCCGTAAGCCTATTTCCTCATCTATGTATGAAAGGTGTGCATTAGTGATTCCTCAGTTTCTTTCCAATTTTAAATGTCTGTGATCTAGTAATATATTTTAAACAGCTGAGCTGAGGAAGAGAAGATACCTGGAATGACTGGAACAGTTGTTTAGCCTAAGAGGTCCAAATCACACCATCTCGGTCTGCTACTGGTCAGACAGCCATTGTCATGGTACAGTGGTGTGTAACATGACGGCAGCAACTTCAGGAAAGCAACAATAGTGATGTGATGACTTTTGCTCACTGATGCCCTGGCTAAGTGGTTACATGTGCCTGCAACCACTCTTGTCAGTTCTCTTTCCACCTTGCTATTACCACCTGGGCTTTGGCAAAGAATGTTCAAGAAGAAAGGATGGGAAAATAGTTTCTACTCTCCTGGAAGTTGGGGAAGCGCCCCTTAGAGACTAGAAGTCCGAGCTTCAGAAGCTTTGGGAAATTCTGGACTGAGACTGAGAATCGAGTTTCTTCATTTAAAAAATCAGGAAATTGGAAAAGATACTCTCTGAAAGCTCCTTCCAGAATAAACTTACTCAGAACTTAGTGACTGTAGTAACTGAACAGTTATTAATATTTCCCATATAACACACTCTGTGTTTTGTTACCTGTGAAATGAACAAATAAGAGGGCCAACATATTTATTTTGTCATAAACACATATCCAGGTCTCCTCTGTACAAAACAATTTTTCCAGATGCTTTTAGTATGTTACCCATTTGTCCTTTCAACAATTCTGTGTGTAGTACAGTTCCCCTGCACTTTAAAATAAGGAGATTAGTGACACCTAAAACCCCTTGGCTAGTAGAGGCAGACTGGGGACTTCAGAAACTATTCATTGTCATCATACAATATCCTTTAATATATAACAAAGCACATTCATGCTCTATGCTTGTGATCCCAGGTGATAGCCCTGTGAAGTTGGTACAATAATTTTTACTTCTCACATTTTACACATAAAAAACACTTCACACTTGGGCAATGTTTATAAGGTGGGACTCAAAAATAAATGATAGACAATGGCTGTCTCATTTTCTTTGACACGTACTCTAAAAGTTCAAAAACTAATGTTATTTAGTAAAAATATTTTGACAGTAGAAATCTAATATCAGAACAAGTCAGTAGAAAATAGTGGATTTATATTATTTTTTCCCCACTGCCAAATAAACACACCACTGTGTGTTCTATCTCTGGCTCCCCTGGAGGAGGGCATGGCAACCCACTCCAGTATTCTTGCCTGGAGAATCCCATGGACAGGGGAGCCTGGCAGGGTTACAGTCTGGGGTTGCAGAGTTGGACACAACTGAAGCGACTTAGCACACGTGTGTGTTTTTTAAACTACCTCCAAATATAAGCTTGAACTTAGAGTCATGAATTCACATCCTAACCCTGTCGCATGCTAGCTGTATGACTTTGGGAAATTTCTCGAACCTCTCCAAGGCTCACTCACCGACCAGGTGCCCCCAGCTTTGCTACCATAGTGAAGAATCCTATTTTGTGGACTTCCCTGGTAGTCCAGTGGTTGAGAATCCACCTACCAATGAAGAGGACACAGGTTCAATCTCTGGTCTGGGAAGATTTCACATGCTGTGGGCCAGCTACGCCCATGAGCCACAACTACTGAAGCCTGGCCACTCTCGAGCCTGTGCTCCGCAAGAGAAGCCATCGCGATAGGAGCCCACGAACTGCAGCTAGAGAGCAGCCCCCCTTACCACACCTGGAGAAAATTCTGCTCAGCAGCCAAGACCCAGCGCAGCCAAAAATGAACACTGAAACATGTATACTATCATGTAAGAAACTAATCGCCAGTCTGTGTTTGATGAAGGGTACAGGATGCTTGGGGCTGGTGCTTGGGGATGATCCAGAGAGATGATATGGCGTGGGAGGTGGGAGAGCGGTTCATGTTTGGGAACTCATGTACACCCGTGGCGGAATCATGTCTATATATGGAAAAACCAATACAGTATTGTAAAGTAAAATAAAGTAAAAATAAAACTTAAAAAAAAAAAGAATCTTATTCTGTAAAAGAAGAGAAAGGGAGTCGTTTTGGAATTATACTTGGAGCTCTGGAATTTAAACACTTCTGTGGTAACATTTTTATTTTGGGGATTTTGGGGGTGCAGTGGTTAACAGCACAAACTGGAGCCAAATCACAGGGGTGGAAGTGCTGGTTCCTCCACTCACTGTCTAACTTGGGGCATGTTGGTGATCCTCTGTGTGCTTTACTTTCCAAACTGTAGCTGGTGAAGGGTTGTTGAGAGAATTAAATGAATGTGTAAAAAAAAAACAACTTAATTTAAATTTGTATATAGCAGCCATCCTAATATGTATAAAGTGGTATATCCCACTTTGATTTTGATTTGCATTTCTCCAATGATTAGTGATGTTAAACATATTTTCACGTGTTTATTAACCATTTGTATATCTCCTCTCAAGAAATGTCTATTCAAGTTCTTTGATCATTTTTAAATTAGATTGGTTGCTTTTGTGATGTTAAGTTGTAGGAGTCCTTTATTTATTCTGGATATTTATCTTTAATCATATATATGATTTTCAAATATTTTCTCTCATTCTGTGGGTTGTCTTTTCATTCTGCTGGTTGTATTCTTTGCTGTATGACAGCTTAACATTTGAATAAAATGTGTCTATTTTTTGTTTGGTTGCCTGTGCTTTTGGTGTCATATCCAATGGATCATTGACAAAGTCAATGTCATGAGGCTTTTCCCATTTTCTTCTAAGAGTTTTATCATTTTAGGTGTTACATGTAGGCATTTGATCCATTTTGAGTTAAGTTTTGTATATTGTGCTAAGATAAGCATTCTATTTCATTCTTTTTAATGTGGATAACCAGTTTTTCCAACATCATTTGTTGAAAAGACTGTCCTTTCCCCATTGACTGGTCTCTTTCCTCATTGAATTGTCCTTTTCCCATAGGATGGGTGCTGATCTCAGCACCCTCGTCAAAATATATTTGATTATATATGTGAGGGTTTATTTCTAGGTTCTCTGTTCCATTACATTGATTACTGTAGTTTTGTAATAAGTTTTGAAGTCAGCAAATCTGAGATCTTACCATTTTTTTTGAGATTGTTTTGACTATTTCAGATCTTGAAATTTTATATGAATTTTAAGATGAAATTTTCTATTTCGGCAAAAAATGGGATTTTGTAGGATTGCATTGAATTTGTAGATAGTTTCAGGTAGTACTGACTTTTTAACAATATTAAGTCTTCTAATCCATAAACATAGGATATCTTTTCATTTGCTAGTGCCTTATTCAATTTTTTTTCCAGCAGTGATTTATAGTTTTCACTGTACAAATATCTTGCCTCCTTAACTTTATTGCTACCTATTTTATTCTTTTTGATGCTTTTTTAAGTGGAAATTTTTCTTAATATCCATTTTGGATTATTTATTGTTAGTATATAGAAAACAAATGATTTTCGTCTGTTCATTTTGTATTCAGGAAATTTGCTGAGTTCTTTCATCAGTTCTAACAGTGTGTATGTGTGTGAGTGTGTGTAATCTGTAGAATTTTCTACATATAAGATCATGTGGTCTGTTAAAAGTGATAGTTTGACTCTTTCCTTTCCAATTTGGACGCCTTTAAATTTCTTTCTGTTGCTTATTTGCTCTAAAACTTTTAATACTATAATGAACAAAAGTGGCAAAAGTGGTCTTCCTTAGACACAAGCATGTGCATGCTTAGTCACTCAGTCATGTCTGACTCTATGTGACCTTGTGAACTATAGCACATCAGGCTCTTCTGTCCATAGGCTTTCCCAGGCAAGAATACTGGAGTGGGTTGCCATTTCCTCCTCCAGCAGATCTTCTTGACCCAGGAATCCAACTCGCATCTCCTGAGCTGCCTGAGAATCTCAATGTGGAAATTTGGAAAGTTTTAAACAAGTGATCGAGAGGATCCTGTCCAAGTTGTCTGTTCATCATTCTGGCTGCTGAATGGAGAATGAACAGAAAGGAGAAGACTAGAGGCAAAAAAAGCTAATGCAGTAGATTTTCTGTAGTCCAGGTAAGGGAAGTAAGTTTCTTGGAAGCAGTGGGGTGAGGCAACAGTAGTGTCACCCAGTGCTTACCAACGCTAAACAGATGTGAGAGGGTCTGATGGCCAAAGAACCACCCATTGCTAAAGCTAGAGGAGAGTTTGGGTTGAATAATGCCTCCTGCATTCCTCTGCACATTCTCATTCAGAAGGAGACAAGTTAAAATCAAAACTAAAGACTCCCAGCATATGTGTTTGAGGGGGGAATCTAAAGTCAAATATTCTAGCCCCAACTATTCTAGTCTCTTCACAAGGAGTGTGGATTACAGAGCAGACATGGAAGGCAGTGAGAATAGCAAACTATTCTATCCAGACTACACTCCTTTTCCAACACCCTCCACACTAACACTTTTACAGAAAGAAGAAAGACAAAGCTAAGAGACCTTTTGATTCCAAAGTTACTAGATGCAAGTGGTGAGCATTATTCAGTGTCCCAAGCTGAGAATAGGAATTTCTGGCAACTGTCAGATGTCAGTGGAAGGAAACAATGTAATATATATATTGAGAATGAAGACCTTGTATTTAAAGCCAGGACCGGTGGCAGAATAACTTGGTTTCTGGGTATTTAAGGATTACTTTTGAAACAGAGAAAAACAGTCAAAAACACATATCATCATGGACCATTCTGGACTGGAATCTTTACTGCAATAACCAAGTAGTGATCCACCCCCCAGAATTCTGGAAATAAAAGCAAAAATAAACAAATGGGATCTAATTAAAATTAAAAGCTTCTGCACAACAAAGGAAAATATAAGCAAGGTGAAAAGACAGCCTTCTGAATGGGAGAAAATAATAGCAAATGAAGCAACTGACAAACAACTAATCTCAAAAATATACAAGCAACTTATGCAGCTCAAGTCCAGAAAAATAAATGACCCAATCAAAAAATGGGCCAAAGAACTAAATAGACATTTCTCCAAAGAAGACATACAGATGGCTAACAAACACATGAAAAGATGCTCAACCTCACTCATTATTAGAGAAATGCAAATCAAAACCACAATGAGGTACCACTTCACACCAGTCAGAATGTCTGCAATCCAAAAATCTGCAAGCAATAAATGCTGGAGAGGGTGTGGAGAAAAGGGGACCCTCCTACACTGTTGGTGGGAATGCAAACTAGTACAGCCACTACGGAGAACAGTGTGGAGATTCCTTAAAAAATTGCAAATAGAACTACCTTATGACCCAGCAATCCCACTTCTGGGCATACACACTGAGGAAACCAGAATTGAAAGAGACACATGTACCCCAATGTTCATCGCAGCACTGTTTATAATAGCCAGGACATGGAAACAACCTAGATGTCCATCAGCAGATGAATGGATAAGAAAGCTGTAGTACATATACACAATGGAGTATTACTCAGCCATAAAAAAGAATTCATTTGAATCAGTTCTGATGAGATGGATGAAACTGGAGCCGATTATACAGAGTGAAGTAAGCCAGAAAGAAAAACACCAATACAGTATACTAACACATATATATGGAATTTAGGAAGATGGCAATGACGACCCTGTATGCAAGACAGGGAAAGAGACACAGATGTGTATAACGGACTTTTGGACTCAGAGGGAGAGGGAGAGGGTGGGATAATTTGGGAGAATGACATTCTAACATGTATACTATCATGTAAGAATTGAATCGCCAGTCTATGTCTGACGCAGGATGCAGCATGCTTGGGGCTGGTGCATGGTGATGACCCAGAGAGATGTTATGGGGAGGGAGGTGGGAGGGGGGTTCATGTTTGGGAACGCATGTAAGAATTAAAGATTTTAAAATTAAAAAAATAAAAAACTAAAAAAAAAAAAAAGAAAAAAAATGAATCCAACTCTTTCAAAATTGAGAGCCCACCCTCTATTCTATGTGGGTCTGGTGTCTTCTGATGTTCCTGCTCTGTTTTGTTCCCTGATCTCTCTTCATGGAATAATCAGTAGCAAATTTTCTTAGATTCTGTCTATAATTGCTCAATGTTCATCTCATAATTTATATGTATATATGTGTGTGTATGTGTGTGTGTATATATATGTACATGTTTTATACCAGCCAGTACAATTGGAAAGTGTTTAACACAAATTGCATCTCTTAGAAGAGGTTTTTTTTTTTTTTTTTAAATTGTGGGTACTATAGTCAAATAGTTCTCTTCACTCTGAGTGCAGTGTGTTTTCTGTCTACCTTCTATCATTCTTTTTCCATTATGCAGCCATGGGAGAATCAATTTTTCTCCACTGGCTAGGAGAAGGATCTCCCTTTCCGGGCCCAAAGTGACTATTGGGAGCAATGTGGATGTCGTGGTGCGGTCTATACAGTGCCATCAGATTCATGCCCATTGGCTTCAGTGGAAGGTTTGACTTCACATTTTGCTCCTGTTGTCAAGAGAGCTGCACCAGAGCTTCTCATTAAAAAGTATGTTTTGAAGTCTTAGCCCTCTCAGGGGCAGGAGAACTAGAAGGAGTTTGAAGAAGTCAGAAGAAAAGTCAGAAGAAAACGGTCAGGAAAGCTGAAACCTCGGCCCGAATTGATGATGGGAGTGGTCATAGGAGAAACTGAGTATTCTTACTGTGGGGTACTCCTCAGATCCCTGCTAGCTAAAAAATCAAACCCAGAAGAGACACCATAGAACCTCAAAGTAAGAGTTGTAATGGGTGGCAATTCTCAGAAAGGAGTTAAAATCATGGTCACTTTGGAACTACCAGTGTCCACATTCTAACAATAGTGGAGGATTTATGTACAAACAATATGGTCCCAGGAAAACCCACTTTGAGAGCTCTATTGATTATGGCATTTGGCTTTTGAAAACCTTTGTAAGAAAGAAACATTATTAGAAAAGCTGAGTTTTTTTTTTCCTAATCTAATACTTACATGCCCTTGCCATACTTATTTTAAAGAAATGAATTCTGATTTACAAATGTTATTTGATTGATTTTGGTTTCTAGGAGCTAAAAAGTGAAAGTAGAAATGGTCTATGAAGGCCCTGGTAATCACCATGCACCCATCAGCTTGCTTTTGAGCCTTGGATGCCCCTGGTTCTGATTTGACCAGGATGCATCAAGACCAACGGGCTGGAAGGGAAGAGTTTCAAGTTAAAGGGAACAATGTGGTGATTGCAGAGGGAAGAAGCTTGGTGTGTAAACCTAGAAAGATGAGACAGGTGAGGGTTACAACCCAGGAGGGCAAGCAGGGACCAGGAAACCAGACTAGAAGTCTAGAAACCCAGGAAAATGGATCAAAGATGAAGGCAGACATGAAGAGTTCATCACAGAAGTCTCCATCTAAGCTGGTGGCTCTGCATCCTGGCCACATTTGACAGTCACCAGTGCCCTGCCCTTCATCATCTACCAGATTTGGTTTTCAGGTTATTCTGGTGGGACTTCTGTGTCCATACTGCAATGGAGACTTACCTGCCAAGAATAAGAATGATCTCATAGTCTATTTCCTAAGCTTAAAGAATACTTTTTTTTTTTCCATTCAATTTATCTAACTTCCAACAGAATCCCATGCAGTCAGTCCTCTTCCTCTGAACTCTTTTTTCTTTTGCCTTCATGACACCATCCTTGACACTATATATATATGTATATATATGCTTGCTCACTGTTTTTGTTTGCGCTTCTTCTCTTTTGAACTTAATGTTGAGATGTTCCCAGAGCACTTCTCTGACCCTCTCCCCTTGTATCTTCTCTTTCCCATCTCACCACCCTTACTCTCTTCTTTCTTCTCTTCTACCCTCTTCTTTTCCTTCCCTTTTCCTTATTTTTCTTCTCTTTCTACTTATGTCCTGGGTAATCTAATCAAAGCCCATGGCTTTAAATATCACCCCCACACTTAGTAACCCAAATCAGTCAGGATAGCCTAGATTCTGCAGTATCAAGAAAAAAGTTGAAATTTCATCACTGTCAATAACTAAGGTCTGTTTCTCTCGTGTTGCAGATCCAAACTACAACAACAGCAGGGGTTTTTGCTTACTGATGTCTTTCTGGTTGGAGTCATTATCTTGCTAGAAGATCCCACTTTTATGGAAGCTGTGGTAGGGAATGCAAATTGTACATTGTCACCTCTGAAGTGTTCTGCCCTGAAAGTGAGATAGGTATTGTTCCCCTTCCATTTTCCAGAGGAGAAACAGAGGCATCTAGAGGCTAAAGAAAAAGCTGACGCTGGGCTGTGAATCTAGTCTGTTATGACCACTCATTTATAAATGAGTAGTAAGGGAAGCTGGGTGCTTGCCAAGGGCCTCAGGGTTCTCAAGATAAGTTATGCTTGGGGAGCTCTAGTCTGCCTGGCGTCAGAGCCCTGGTCTCCCAGTACATTATGTCTTCTGTCACCGGAAGTCCATTCTTGCTTGTGAAGGAATCATTGTCATCTCCTGAGAATGTCATGTTTTATTGGAAGGAGTAACTTAACTAACAATAACTAACATGCACTGATGTCTTACAGGATTTAGCTTACTTGAAAACAGTCCTATATAACAGGCACTGTGGAGTAGATGTGACTTATCCCATTTTAAAGTGAGGATTGAGAGCTGGAAAAGGGAGACTTCCTCCAAAGCCACCTAACAAGGGGAAGTGGAGCAGGGATTTGAGACTGGGTAAATGACCCTGACCTTAAGACACAATCTCAGATAATTCATTCAAAATGTGTTTTTCCACCAAGACGTGGAAACAACCTTGATGTCAATTGACAGAAGAACAGATAAAGGAGATGTGGTATGTATATACAATGAAATACTACATGCGTGCTCAGTTACTCAGTCCTGTCCGACTCTGTCCAGCTCATGTCTGGCTGCACGAACTGTAACCCGCCAGATTTCTCTGTCCATGGGATTTCCCAGGCAAGAATACTGGAGTGGGTTGCCCTGCCCTCCTCCGAGGAATCTTCCTGATCCAGCAATCAAACACGTGTCTTTTACATCTCCTGCATTGACAGGCAGGTTCTTTACCATTAGTGCCACCTGGGAAGCCCCTGTTTTACCTTATGAATATATCAAAAAAGAATGTATATATAGCTTCCCCAGTGGTTTACCTGTAAAGAACCTATCTAGAAGGCAGGAGCCACAGAAGTAGCAGGTTTGATCCTTGAGTTGGGAAGATCCCCTGGAGAAGGGAATGGCAACCCACTCCAGTATTCTTGCCTGGAGAACCCCATGGACAGAGGAGCCTGGTGGGCTACAGTCCATAGGGTTGCAGAGTTGGACAATGACTGACGTGAGTTAGCACACACTCATATATGTATAATAGAACATTTTGCTGTAGAGCGCAAATGAACATTGTATTATAAATCAACTATACTTAAATTATTTTTAAAATAAGATAACACAAAAATATACTTTTCCAACCAGGTACACATTAGCTATTGAACTCCACTTTCTGCCTTTTTGTTCATGGGTACCTTACGGTTAACATGGGAGATGGGCCAGCCCTGCAAGCTTGGCATGTATAGGTGTTTGCCTGAGTAGGGAGGGGAGGCTGGACTGAAACTCTCAGTGGTCATTTCTCATGGCCAGAGACACCTACGCTTAGGGGAGCACATATTTCACAGGTTCAAGGCAGGGGGATTGTGTTGTGGGAGAAGCTGGCAATTTTACTAACCTGGAGAGGTTGGGCCATCTACACTCCCCATTGCCCATGGGTTCAACTTCTGAGTATCCTCATTCCCTGCAACTTGCCAACCTGTGCCTTCTTGCTTCATGCTTTGTTATGCTGGGACTACCAGGTCCCTCCTCCTCTTGTCCCTAATTTCATCCCCAGTTCCAGCCATGGTACCCTGGTTTTGTTTATCTTCGAGTACAACTCTCTCTCTCTTTCTGTCATTGCCATTGTCCCGTTTCTTTCCCACTATGTGGCTTTACATTTAAATTCTTCACAGCAGAGGAAAAGAGGACAGACATGCTTTGGGATCAGACAGATTTGGATTGGGTCTTCGACTTTGCCACTTAACAGGTGTATGACCTTGTACGTGTCACCTCAATTCTCCAGTCTCAGTCCCTGCATCCATAAAAAAGTGGGGGGGGGGTCACATCTCCTTTGCAATAGGCAAGACTTATAAATGCAGTGCAGAGTCTCTGGTGTAAGGGTTTGGTTCAAAAATGTAGAAATGGAGGTCTTTTAGTCCACTGTTATCGATGATTTACTATGCAGAAAAGATACATTCACATATACATGTAAATGGATATGAAGGCAAACCATTCAATATCACGGTAATCCAAGTCTATGCCCTGAATAGTAATGCTGAAGAAGCTGAAACTGAACAGTTCTATGAAGACATACAAGACCTTCTAGAACTAACACCCCAAAAGATGTCCTCTTTATTACAAGGGACTGGAATGTAAAAGTAGGAAGTAAAGAGATACCTGGACTAACAGGCAAATATGGCCTTGGAGTACAAAATGAAGAAGGTCAAAGCTAATAGAGTTTTGTCAAGAGAACACACTGGTTATAACACACACCCTCTTTCAACAGCACAAGAGAAGACTCTACACATGGATTTCAGCAGATGGTCAATATGGAAATTACATTGATTGCATTCTTTGCAGCCAAAGATAGAGAAGCTCTATACAGTCAGCAAAAACAAGACCAGGAGCTGACTGTGGCTCAGATCATGAACCCTTACTGCCAAATTCAGACTTAAATTGAAGAAAGTAGGGAATACCACTGGATCATTGAGGTATGACCTAAATCAAATCCCTTATGATTATACAGTGGAAGTGACAAATAGATTCAAGGGATTAGATCTGATAGACAGAGTGCCTGAAGAACTGTAGATGGAGGTTCATGACTTTGTACAGGAGGCAGTGATCAAGACTATCCCCAAGAAAAAGAAATACAAAAAGTTAAAATGGTTGCCTGAGCAGCCCTTACAAATAGCTGTGTAAAGAAGAGAAGCTAAAGGCAAAGGAGAAAAGGAAAGATATACCCCTTTGAATGCAGAGTTCCAAAGAATAGCAAGGAGAGATAAGAAAGCCTTCCTCAGTAATCAATGCCAAGAAATACAAGAAAGAAATAGAATGGAAAAGACTAGAGATCTCCTCTAGAGGTACCAAGGGAATATTTCATGCAAAAATGGGCACAATAAAGGACAGAAATGGTATGGACCTAACAGAAGCAAAAGATATTAAGAAGAGGTGGAATAATACACAGAAGAACTATACAAATAAGATCTTCATGATCCAGATAACCATGATGGTGTGATCACTCACCTAGAGTCAGACATCCTGGAACGTGAAGTCAAGTGGGCCTTAGGAAGCATCACAATGAACAAAGCTAGTGGAGGTGATGGAATTCCAGTTGAGCTATTTCAAATCCTAAAAGATGATGCTGTGATAGTGCTTCATTCAATATGCCAGCAAATCTGGAAAACTCAGCAGTCGCCACAGGACTGGAAAATGTCAGTTTTCATTCTAATCCCAAAGCAAGGCAATGGTAAGAATGCTCAAACTACCACACAATTGCACTCATCTCACACGCTAGCAAAGTAATACTCAAAATTCTCCAAGCCAGGCTTCAGTAGTATGTGAACCATGAACTTCCAGATGTTCAAGTTGGATTTAGAAAAGCCAGAGGAACCAGAGATCAAATTGCCAACATCTGTTGGATCATCGAACAAGCAAGAGAGTTCCAGAAAAACATTTACTTTTGCTTTATTGACTACGCCAAAGCCTTTGACTTTGTGGATCACAACAAACTGTGGGAAATTCTTCAAGAGATGGGAATACCAGACCACCTGACCTGCCTCCTGAGAAATCTGTATGCAGGTCAGTAAGGAATTGTTAGAACTGGACATGGAACAACAGACTGGTTCCTAATCGGGAAAGGAGTATGACAAAGCTGTATATTGTCACCTTGCTTATTTAACTTATATGCAGAGTACATCATGAGAAATGCTGGACTGGATGAAGCACAAGCTGGAATCAAGATTGCCAGGAGAAATATCAATAACCTGAGATACACATATGACACCACACTTATGGCAAAAAGCAAAGAACTAAAGAGCCTCTTAATGAAAGTGAAAGAGGAGAGTTAAAAAGTTGCCTTAAAGCTCAATATTTAGAAAACTAAGCTCATGGCATCTGGTCCCATCAGTTCATAGCAAATAGATGGGGAAACAATGGAAACAGTGAGAGACCTTTTTCGGGGGCTCCAAAATCACTGCAGATGGTGACTGCATCCATGAAATTAAAAGACATTTCCTCCTTGGAAGAAAAGCTATGACCAACCTTGACAGCATATTAAAAGGCAGAGATGTTACTTTAACAACAAAGGTCCATCTAGTCAAAGCTATGGTTTTTTTAGTAGTCATTTATAGGTATGAGAGTTGGACTATAAAGGAAGCTGAGTGCCAAAGAATTGATGCTTTTGAACTGTGGTTTTGGAGAAGACACTTGAGAGTCCCTTGGACTGCAATGCAATCCAACCAGACCATCTTAAAGGAAATCAGTTCTGAATATTCATTAGAAGCATATTCAGTTTCATGCTGAAGCTGAAACTCCAATACTGTGGCTACCTGATGTGAAGAACTGACTCATTTGAAAAGATACTGACGCTGGGAAAGATTGAAGGCAGAAGGAGAAGGGGATGGCAAAGGATGAGATGGTTGGATGGCATCGCTGACAGTATGAACATGAGCTCGAGTAGGCTCTGGGAGTCGGTGATGGACAGGGAAGCCTGGTGTGCTGCAGTCAATGGGTTTACAAAGAGTCAGACATACTGAGAGCCTGAACTAACTAACTAACATATATACTAAGTGAATTTAATGAGGTTGTATGTTCACACTTGCCACTGCCTAGATGGACAATACAAATGTCTCTTCTTGACCCATAACTTAGCTAATTTTCCTCCTTGAGCTCCAAATCTGTCCTGCTAGTAAGAAATCTTAAATTTGCCTATTTATTTATTTATTCATATTTTATAATCAATGGTCAACTGGTTTTAATAGGAATTAGTGCAAGTTAATCTTTTTTTAGCCATTTATCATTTATTTATTTATTATCATTGTTATTATTTACTTTACAATATTGTATTGGTTTTGCCATACATCAACATGAATCCACCATGGGTGTACACATGTTCCCCATGTCTTGAACAAGTGGTGCTGGGAAAACTGGTCAACCACTTGTAAAAGAATGAAACTAGAACACTTTCTAACACCATACACAAAAATGAACTCAAAATGGATTAAAGATCTAAATGCTAAGACCAGAAACTATAAAACTCCTAGAGGAAAACATAGGCAAAACACTCTCCAACATAAATCACAGCAGGATCCTCTATGACCCACCTCCCAGAATACTGGAAATAAAAGCAAAAATAAACAAATGGGACCTAATTAAAATTAAAAGCTTCTGCACAACAAAGGAAACTATAAGCAAGGTGAAAAGATAGCCTTCGGAATGGGAGAAAATAATAGCAAATGAAGCAACTGACAAACAACTAATCTCAAAAATATACAAGCAACTCCTGCAGCTCAATTCCAGAAAAATAAACGACCCAATCAAAAAATGGGCCAAAGAACTAAATAGACATTTCTCCAAAGAAGACATACAGATGGCTAACAAACACATGAAAAGATGCTCAACATCACTCATTATCAGAGAAATGCAAATCAAAACCACAGTGAGGTACCATTTCACACCAGTCAGAATGGCTGCTATCCAAAAGACTACAAGCAATAAATTTACCACTTTAAAAGTTACCCACATTTCTTTTGGTGAGTGTCCTTTGGTTTAAATATATCCCTTTAGGTCAATGCTAAGACCTCCAATATTCACTCTGCCCTTTTTCTACCTTCAGAGGGGGATTCCTCATGTAGGAAAAGCTTACTGTGAGCTCCTGGTGGTGGGAGGGAGCCTGCAGTTTCTTGGAGCTCTTGCACTCTTCTCTTTGTGCTAACTGTTCCTTCTTGCTTTGGTTACTGACCTTCTGGTGGGTATTTGCTGTTGCTTGCTTGGTGAATTCAGGTTGACCTCCCAGGCGCACCTGTATGCCAGAGACCTAGCCGTGTCTCCCCTGTCTCCCCCTGATAACCCTTCACCCAGGCCAACCAGCAACCCCAGTGACTTGCCTTCCACATGCCTTCAAAAGATGTGACAAATTGTGGTTGCTTACAACACAAAGTGGTAATTCTGGTGCGACCAGGGAACAGAAAATAGAAAGCAGAAACTTTCATGAGCACCTTTGTATCAGAGTAAGATTGGTTAAAGGGCTTGAGGACCTTATATATTTTTAAAAATTTAAGAGAAGCCAGTAAAACTCCCTTGGACTAAAGAGATTCCAAAAATAATAAAGGCCTTTTTATTCAGTGGGGTCATGTAAATTTTTTATTCTATTTGGAAATAAAGCAAGTGTGTGAATTCTCAACTCCTTTTAATCTGTCACTCATATATATCACTCATATATATCAAGGGGCTGGGACCCAAAAGTGGATTATAATGAGAGAGTTGGAAGACTTTCTTGACATAAGTGTGCCTTAAATTACATATTGTTCATCTGGGTTTTAAAATATGGAGTTCTATTTTTTTGTGGTTGTCAAATATGTCTTGGAAAGGCTGTAATTTCTCAGTAAGGATCAGAAAAAGTTTTCTGCTGAACAAAGTTGAAGGTAAGCTTTTGGTGCTCTGTGTATTGCTATTTGATCAGTGAGGTTTACATGTGTTTCATTGATCATTATTGCTTGAGGATGAATAATAATCATCATAGCGATAACAATATTCGGTCACTCTGATCTTGTTGCATAAGATGTGCCAAGAGGTAGATGGACAAACTGAAACCTGACGTTTCTGGCTCCATTTCGCGCCTGGGTGGAGGAGATGGAACCTGCACAATGCGATTTCAGACACTCACAGAGGCAAGGTGTGTTCACACTACAGGGATAATTGAGATCTGGATTGTCTTTTCATGGGGACACATTGAGCAGGAAATAAAGAAAAGCAGATTTCCTCATACAGGGCAACACAGAGCATCACTTATCGTGTACTTAATAAGAATATCAGAACTTCCCTGGTAGCTCAGATGGTAAAGAACCTGCCTGCAATGCAGAAGACCTGGATTCCATCCCTGGTTATGGAAGATCCCCTGGTGAAGGGCATGGCAACCCACTGCAGTATTCTTGCCTGGAGAATCCCATGGACAGTGGAGCCTGATGGGCTACAGAACATGGGGTTGCAAAGAGTCAGACACAACTGAGCAACTAACACTTTCACTTTCACTAAGAATAAGGCCATGGACCACATGTTCTGGGTCCTGTGTCCTTTTATCACCACCCGATGCTGAGAGGCTGTGGTGCAGTTGTGGATCCAGTAGGAGTGAGAATCCATGGGTGAGCTCAGGGATCCAGGATCAGGCTGAGAGTATGTGGCCGAGCTGCCCTGGCAGCCCAGGTCTCTCTCAGTCTTTTCAGGGAAGGTTGAGCACCACACAGGAAAGACTTCAGTTCAGTTCAGGCACTCAGTCATGTCCAACTCTTTGCGACCCCATGGACTGCAGCACGCCAGGCTTCCCTGTCCATCACCAAGTCCTGGAGTTTACCCAAACTCATGTCTATTGAATCAGTGATGCCATCCAACCATCTCATCCGCTGTCATTCCTTTCTCCTCCCACCTTCAATCTTTCCCAGCATCAGGGTCTTTTCAAATGAGTCAGCTCTTTGAATGAGGTGGCCAAGATACTGGAGCTTCAGCTTTAACGTATGCGGATCAGAAAGCAACAGTTAGAACTGGACATGGAACAGTAGACTGGTTCCAGTTAGGGAAAAGAATATGTCAAGGCTGTATATTGTCACCCTGCTTATTTAACTTCTTTTTTTTTTATTTTTTATTTATTTATTTATTTATTTATTTTTTTAATTTTAAAATCTTTAATTCTTACATGCGTTCCCAAACATGACCCCCCTTCCCACCTCCCTCCCCACAACATCTCTCTGGGTCATCCCCATGCACCAGCCCCAAGCATGCTGCACCCTACGTCAGACATGGACTGGCGATTCAATTCTTACGTGATAGTATACATGTTAGAATTCCCATTCTCCCAAATCATCCCACCCTCTCCCTCTCCCTCTGAGTCCAAAAGTCCATTATACACATCTGTGTCTTTTTTCCTGTCTTGCATACAGGGTCGTCATTGCCATCTTCCTAAATTCCATATATATGTGTTAGTATACTGTATTGGTGTTTTTCTTTCTGGCTTACTTCACTCTGTATAATTGGCTCCAGTTTCATCCATCTCATCAGAACTGATTCAAATGAATTCTTTTTAACGGCTGAGTAATACTCCATTGTGTATATGTACCATAGCTTTCTTATCCATTCATCTGCTGATGGACATCTAGGTTGTTTCCATGTCCTGGCTATTATAAACAGTGCTGCGATGAACATTGGGGTACATGTGTCTCTTTCAATTCTGGTTTCCTCGGTGTGTATGCCCAGAAGTGGGATTGCTGGGTCATAAGGTAGTTCTATTTGCAATTTTTTAAGGAATCTCCACACTGTTCTCCATAGTGTCTGTACTAGTTAGGAGGGTTCCCTTTTCTCCACACCCTCTCCAGCATTTATTGCTTGCAGATTTTTGGATTGCAGCCATTCTGACTGGTGTGAAGTGGTACCTCATTGTGGTTTTGATTTGCATTTCTCTAATAATGAGTGATGTTGAGCATCTTTTCATGTGTTTGTTAGCCATCCGTATGTCTTCTTTGGAGAAATATCTATTTAGTTCTTTGGCCCATTTTTTGATTGGGTCGTTTATTTTTCTGGACTTGAGCTGCATAAGTTGCTTGTATATTTTTGAGATTAGTTGTTTGTCAGTTGCTTCATTTGCTATTATTTTCTCCCATTCCGAAGGCTGTCTTTTCACCTTGCTTATATTTTCCTTTGTTGTGCAGAAGCTTTTAATTTTAATTAGATCCCATTTGTTTATTTTTGCTTTTATTTCCAGAATTCTGGGAGGTGGATCATAGAGGATCCTGCTGTGATTTATGTCTGAGAGTGTTTTGCCTATATTCTCCTCTAGGAGTTTTATAGTTTCTGATCTTACATTTAGATCTTTAATCCATTTTGAGTTTATTTTTGTGTATGGTGTTAGAAAGTGATCTAGTTTCATTCTTTTACAAGTGGTTGACCAGTTTTCCCAGCACCACTTGTTAAAGAGATTGTCTTTACTCCATTGTATATTCTTGCCTCCTTTGTGAAAGATAAGGTGTCCATATGTGTGTGGATTTATCTCTGGGCTTTCTATTTTGTTCCATTGATCTATATGTCTGTCTTTGTGCCAGTACCATACTGTCTTGATGACTGTGGCTTTGCAGTAGAGCCTGAAGTCAGGCAAGTTGATTCCTCCCGTTCCATTCTTCTTTCTCAAGATTGCTTTGGCTATTTGAGGTTTTTGTATTTCCATACAAATCTTGAAATTATTTGTTCTAGTTCTGTGAAAAATGTGGCTGGTAGCTTGATAGGGATTGCATTGAATTTGTAAATTGCTTTGGGTAGTATACTCATTTTCACTATATTGATTCTTCTGATCCATGAACATGGTATATTTCTCCATCTATTAGTGTCCTCTTTGATTTCTTTCATCAGTGTTTTATAGTTTTCTATATATAGGTCTTTAGTTTCTTTAGGTAGATATATTCCTAAGTATTTTATTCTTTTCGTTGCAATGGTGAATGGAATTGTTTCCTTAATTTCTTTTTCTACTTTCTCATTATAGGAATGCAAGGGATTTCTGTGTGTTGATTTTATATCCTGCAACTTTACTATATTCATTGATGATCTCTAGTAATTTTCTGGTGGAGTCTTTAGGGTTTTCCATGTAGAGGATCATGTCATCTGCAAACAGTGAGAGTTTTACTTCTTCTTTTCCAATTTGGATTCCTTTTATTTCTTTTTCTGTTCTGATTGCTGTGGCCAAAACTTCCAGAACTATGTTGAATAGTAGCGGTGAAAGTGGACACCCTTGTCTTGTTCCTGACTTTAGGGGAAATGCTTTCAGTTTTTCACCATTGAGGATAATGTTTGCTGTGGGTTTGTCATAGATAGCTTTTATTATGTTGAGGTATGTTCCTTCTATTCCTGCTTTCTGGAGAGTTTTATCATAAATGGATGTTGAATTTTGTCAAAGGCCTTCTCTGCATCTATTGAGATAATCATATGGTTTTTATTTTTCAATTTGTTAATGTGGTGAATTACATTGATTGATTTGCGGATATTGAAGAATCCTTGCATCCCTGGGATAAAGCCCACTTGGTCATGGTGTATGATCTTTTTAATGTGTTGTTGGATTCTGATTGCTAGAATTTTGTTGAGGATTTTTGCATCTATGTTCATCAGTGATATTGGCCTGTAGTTTTTTTTTGTGACATCTTTGTCAGGTTTTGGTATTAGGGTGATGGTGGCCTCATAGAATGAGTTTGGAAGTTTACCTTCCTCTGCAATTTCTGGAAGAGTTTGAGGAGGATAGGTGTTAGCTCTTCTCGAAATTTTTGGTAGAATTCAGCTGTGAAGCCGTCTGGACCTGGGCTTTTGTTTGCTGGAAGATTTCTGATTATCGTTTCAATTTCCGTGCTTGTGATGGGTCTGTTAAGATTTTCTATTTCTTCCTGGTTCAGTTTTGGGAAATTGTACTTTTCTAAGAATTTGTCCATTTCTTCCACGTTGTCCATTTTATTGGCATACAACTGCTGATAGTAGTCTCTTATGATCCTTTGTATTTCTGTGTTGTCTGTTGTGATCTCTCCATTTTCATTTCTAATTTTATTGATTTGATTTTTCTCTCTTTGCTTCTTGATGAGTCTGGCTAATGGTTTGTCAATTTTATTTATCCTTTCAAAGAACCAGCTTTTGGCTTTGTTGATTTTTGCTATGGTCTCTTTTGTTTCTTTTGCATTTATTTCTGCCCTAATTTTTAAGATTTCTTTCCTTCTACTAACTCTGGGGTTCTCCAACTCTTCCTTTTCTAGTTGCTTTAGTTGTAGAGTTAGGTTGTTTATTTGACTTTTTTCTTGTTTCTTGAGGTATGCCTGTATTGCTATGAACTTTCCTCTTAGCACTGCTTTTATAGTGTCCCACAGGTTTTGGGTTGTTGTGTTTTCATTTTCATTAGTTTCTATGCATATTTTGATTTCTTTTTTGATTTCTTCTGTGATTTGTTGGTTATTCAGAAGTGTGTTGTTCAACCTCCATATGTTGGAATTTTTAATAGTTTTTCTCCTGTAATTGAGATCTAATCTTAATGCATTATGGTCAGAAAAGATGCTTGGAATGATTTCGATTTTTTTGAATTTATTAAGTTTAGATTTATGGCCCAGGATGTGATCTATCCTGGAGAAGGTTCCATGAGCACTTGAAAAAAAGGTGAAATTCATTGTTTTGGGATGAAATGTCCTGTAGATATCAATTAGGTCTAACTGATCTAATGTATCATTTAAAGTTTGTGTTTCTTTGTTAATTTTCTGTTTGGTTGATCTGTCCATAGGTGTGAGTGGGGTATTAAAGTCTCCCACTATTATTGTGTTATTGTTGATTTCCCCTTTCATACTTGTTAGCATTTGTCTTACATATTGCGGTGCTCCTATATTGGGTGCATATATATTTATAATTGTTATATCTTCTTCTTGGATTGTTCCTTTGATCATTATGTAGTGGCCTTCTTTGTCTCTTTTCACAGCCTTTGTTTTAAAGTCTATTTTATCGGATATGAGTATTGCCACTCCTGCTTTCTTTTGGTCTCTATTTGCGTGGTATATCTTTTTCCAGCCCTTCACTTTCAGTCTGTATGTGTCCCTTGTTTTGAGGTGGGTCTCTTGTAAGCAGCATATAGAGGGGTCTTGTTTTTGTATCCATTCGGTCAGTCTTTGTCTTTTGGTTGGGGCGTTCAACCCATTTACGTTTAAGGTGATTATTGATAAGTATGATCCCGTTACCATTTACTTTATTGTTTTGGGTTCGGGTTTATACACCCTTTTCGTGTTTCCTTTCTAGAGAATATCCTTTAGAATTTGTTGGAGAGCTGGTTTGGTGGTGCTGAATTCTCTCAGCTTTTGCTTGTCTGTAAAGCTTTTGATTTCTCCTTCGTATTTGAATGAGATCCTTGCTGGGTACAGTAATCTGGGCTGTAGGTTATTGTCTTTCATCACTTTAAGTATGTCTTGCCATTCTCTCCTGGCCTGAAGAGTTTCTATTGAAAGATCAGCTGTTATCCTTATGGGAATCCCCTTGTGTGTTATTTGTTGTTTTTCCCTTGCTGCTTTTAATATTTGTTCTTTGTGTTTGATCTTTGTTAATTTGATTAATATGTGTCTTGGGGTGTTTCGCCTTGGGTTTATCCTATTTGGAACTCTCTGTGTTTCTTGGACTTGGGTGATTATTTCCTTCCCCATTTTAGGGAAGTTTTCAGCTATTATCTCCTCAAGGATTTTCTCATGATCTTTCTTTCTGTCTTCTTCTTCTGGGACTCCTATAATTCGAATGTTGGAGTGTTTCATATTGTCCTGGAGGTCTCTGAGATTGTCCTCATTTCTTTTAATTCGTTTTTCTTGTTTCCTCTCTGATTCATTTATTTCTACCATTCTATCTTCTATTTCACTAATCCTATCTTCTGCCTCCGTTATTCTACTAATTGTTGCCTCCAGAGTGTTTCTGATCTCATTTATTGCGTTATTCATTATATTTTGACTCTTTTTTATTTCTTCTAGGTCCTTGTTAAACCTTTCTTGCATCTTCTCAATCTTTGTCTCTAACCTATTTATCTGTGATTCCATTTTGATTTCAAGATTTTGGATCATTTTCACTATCAATATTCGGAATTCCTTCTCTGGTAGATTCCCTACTTCTTCCTCTTTTGTTTGGTTTGGTGGGCAACTCTCCTGTTCCTTTACCTGCTGTGTATTCCTCTGTCTCTTCATCTTGGTTATATTGCTGCGTTTGGGGTGGCCTTTTTATATTCTGGTAATTTGTGGAGTTGTCTTTATTATGGAGCTTCCTCACTTTGGGTGGGGTTCTATCAGTGGCTTGTCAAGGTTTCCTGGTTAGGGAGGCTTGTGTTGGAGTTTTGGTGGGTGGAGCTGGGTTTCTTCTCTCTGGAGTGCAGTGGAGTAACCCGTAATGGGTTACAAGACATCAAAGGTTTTGGGATAATTTTGAGCTGCCTGTATATTGAAGCTCAGGGGATTGTTCCTGTGTTGCTGGAGAATTTGCGTGGTATGTCTTGTTTTGGAACTTGTTGGCCCTTGGGTGGAGCTTGGTTTCGGTGTAGGTATGAAGGCATTAGATGGGCTCCTATTGCTTAATGTTCCCTGAATTCAAGAGTTCTCTAATGTTTTCAGGCTTTGGATTTAAGCCTCCTGCTTCTGGTTTTCAGTTTTATTTTTACAGTAGCCTCTAGACTTCTCCATCTATACAGCACCGATGATAAAACATCTAGGTTAAAGATGAAAAGTTTCTCCACATTGAGGGACACTCAGAGAGGTTCACTGGGTTATAAGGAGAAGAGAAGATGGAGGAGGTAGTTAGAGGTAACTGGAATGAGATGCGGTGAGATCAAAAGAGAAGAGAGCAAACTAGCCAGTAGTCACTTCCTTATGTGCGCTCTATAGTCTGGACCACTCAGGGGTATTTACAGAGTTATACGGGGAAGAGGAGAGGGAGGAAGTGGACAGAGGTGACCAGGAGGATCAGAGAGAGGAATGAGTAGGAGAGAGACAAATCCTGCCAGTAACCTGTTCCTTAGGTGTTCCCCACCGTCTGGAACACACAGAGATTCACAGAGTTGGATAGAGGAGAGATGGGGGGGGAAAAGAGACAGAGGCCACCTGGTGGAGAAAAAGGAGAGTCCAGAGGAGGAGAGAGTGGTCAAGCCAGTAATCTTGCTCTCAGGTAAACTGGGGTAGTGAAGTTTGGGTTTTTAAATGTACAAAATTGGCAATAAACACCTAAGAGCAAAGATTAAAAATCTAGAGTAGAGGTTGGATTTTCAAAGATACAATATTAAAGAGAAGCAAAAGGAAAAAGGAAGAAAGAAAAAAAAAAGAAAGAAAAAGAATTATTAAAAAACAAACAAACAAACAGACAAACAATCAAAAAAAAAAAAAACCATCAACAACCATCCAAAGACTATATATGGTGTTTGCCTTAAAAAAAAAAAAAAAAGTCTTTTTAAAAAAAAATAGTAATAATAGGTTATAGAAATAAAAAATAGAGGAGAAATAGAAGACTTAACAATTAAAAAAAAAGTTAGAAAAAAAAGTAAAAAAAAAAAAGGAATGCTTTTAAAAATATTAAAAATATATATATATCTGGCCCTTTCTGGTGTTATGGGCCGTGTGGGATCACTTCCAAGGTGGTTCCCTCTGATTAACTTCTTCTGTTTGCTGGTTTTTAGGATCACTAGTTCAGTCGCGCTGTGGGGAGGGGGGATGCTGCAAACAAATAGCACTGTCGTGTGCACACAGTATCTCTGCTCCGCTTGACCTGTCCTTTCTCGCAGCGCACAAACCGCTCCAGCTCTACGATGCTCAGCCGGGAACCGTCTGGGGCCGGCCCTAGGCTGCGTGCACTTCCCCGGTCCAAGCCGCTCAGGTTCGGGGCTCAGGCAGCCCTCAGAGGCACAGATCCGGCTGGAACTGCGCTTTGTGCCCTTCCCAGGTCCGAGTAGCTCAGGAGTTTGGCGAGCGTGGTCGCCGCAGCTTGTCACCTTTTCTGCCGCTGCTGCTCGGCTTTCTGGGTGGACCGCTGGCGCACCCTGTGAGGCAGATTGTGACTGTCCAGGACCCCCAGAAGTCTTAGCAAAGGAGCCTGCTTGCAATTAGGTAAGTAAAGTCTCTCCGGGTCTGCAATTGCCCCTTTCCAGACCTTACGGCTCTGGCTGCCTGTCCCCGGTGGGGGATGGTCTGCAGCCGGCTTTTTCCGTTCCGTCCTTTGTTCTGTGCTCGGTCCTGGCGGTGTCTTATGTTCGAGCTTTTCGCGTGGTAGCTATCCCACAGTCTGGTTTGCTAGCCCAGGTTAGGTCGTTCTGGTTGCGCGTGGGGCGTTCCTGCCTGATTCTTACAAAGCACCGCAGCCCGCGCCTCCCGCGCGTCCCTGCCCTGCCCCCACTTCCCAGTGGCGGATGCAGGCGTCTGTGCTGCTTTTCCGCTGGGGGAGTTACTGTTGGGCTTGTAATCTGTTGGTTTTAATTATTTATCTATTTTTCCTTCCTGTTATGTTGCCTCTGTGTTTCCAAGGCTCGCCACAGACTCGGCAGGGAGAGTGTTTCCTGGTGTTTGGAAACCTCTCTTCTTAAAATTCCCTTCCCGGGACGGGCTTCCCTTCCCGGGACGGAGCTCCCTCCCCACCTCCTTTGTCTCCTTTTTCGTCTTTTATATTTTATCCTACCTGTTTTTGAAGACAATGGTCTGCTTTTCTGGTTGCCTGATGTCCTCTGCCAGCCTACAGAAGTTGTTTTGTGAAGTTTGCTCAGCGTTGAAATGTTCTTTTGAGGAATTTGTGAGGGAGAAAGTGGTCTTCCCGTCCTATTCCTCCGCCATCTTTTCCTTCTCCTCCCTATTTAACTTCTATGCAGAGTACATCATGAGAAACGCTGAGCTGGAAGAAGCACAAGCTGGAATCAAGATTGCCAGAAGAAATATCAATAACCTCAGATATGCAGATGACACCTCCCTTATGGCAGAAAGTGAAGAAGAACTAAAGAGCTTCTTGACGAAAGTGAAAGAGTAGAGTGAAAAGTTGGCTTAAAGCTCAACATTCAGAAAACTAGGATCATGGCATCTAGTCCCATCACTTCATGGCAAGTAGATGGGAAAACAGTGGAAACAGTGGCAGACTTCAATTTTTTGGGCTCCAGGATCACTGCAGATGGTGATTGCAGCCATGAAATTAAAAGACACTTACTTCTTGAAAGGAAATTTATGATCAACCTAGACAGCATATTAAAAAGCAGAGACATTACGTTGCCGACAAAAGTCCCTCTTGTCAAGGTTATGGTTTTTCCAGTAGTCATGTGTGGATGTGAGAGTTCGACTATAAAGGAAGCTGAGTGTCGAAGAACTGATACGTTTGAACTATGGTGTTGGAGAGACTCTTGAGAGACCCTTGGACTGCAATGAGATCTAACCAGTCCATCTAAATGAGATCACTCCTACTGTTCATTGGAAGGACTAACATTGAAGCTGATTTACTGTTTCGTTTTTACAGTGATGCTTGCAGAAGTGAAAAAGCTGTCCAATGTGCCCAAGTGTATTTCTTTTTCTGGTATCCCCCAACTCAGAAATTGACAAGGCTTAGATTTCACTCAATTCTGCAAAGTAAAGCACAATTTGTTTAAATTTGCTAAATCTGTTCCAGACCATCAATATGTAATAAAGGGATAAAAGTAACCATAGTATGTACTCATTTTATAAATCTGTTTTATAACATTTACTAGTAAAGTTAATCAGTGAGAACAATCAAGGTATCTTGACAATCACAAACATTTAAAAAAATTTAAAATGTAACCTTTTTTTTAAAGGTTTACATCAACTTCAGCATCTAATTTATTTCTCAGCTTCATAATATTTGAAAATCTTAAATTTAAAAATATAACCAATTGAAAGTGCTAAATTCTTTCCAGTAGTGGTCGAGGTTCTCCAGCTAATTCAGGAGAAAGTTGACACAGGGGCTGTAAGTCAGAACCAGATGTGCTGAGCTGCACATAAACCCTGGATGGAACCCTGGGGAGTTCCCTGGGAGGTGTCTGGCAGGAGGATTTTTCCTGTTCATCTCTGAATCCTGATTCTGAAGTTGCTTTCCTTGGCCACACTCACCAACCTGTGCTGGCCCTCATTGGCAGTGTGGTGTCTCCATCCCTCACTCAGGAAGATGGATTTTGTATTCTCATCAATGAGCTCCTTGACGATCTGCAGTGTGAAGCTTTTCGATGACAGTGACCAGCAGCCAGCCTGGCCAGAGATATCGAAGTGCTGCTTGGCCATTATTCTGCCTTTTCTCCCTACCCTACCTTCTCCTCTCAGATGGCACAGACCTGTGGCTGCTCAGATATCCACCTTAGGGGAAGGAGACACACCTAGAGGGCTTGGAATAAACCCTGGGATGTGGGATGGCCCTCCACATCCCACCCAACCAACTTTGACTGTTACTGAGCCCAGGCTGCCTCTGTCTCCTGCAAGATAGGCCAATAAATTAGGAAGCAAGTTATGGGGGCAAGAAATAATGACTTCAATTGAAAGGTTAGCAGACTGAGAAAATGGTAGACTAGTATCTCAAAAAAACCCATCTTGTCCTGGTCTGACTTTGGGCTCCTTTTATACAGAGGAAGGAGAAGAAACGGGGCCTGCAGAGCACTGATTCATGGCTAAGACCAGCCTGCCAGGCTCTGACCCCTCATCAGCCTACTCCTGCTGGAAGCAGACCCACTCCGCATGACCCCTTCTCCTTCCACACACATAGGGAGAGGATACGGGGCTACTCGGGTGGGATCAGAGTGGCGGCTCAGCCTGGACTGCCTGTCCTGGGTCTCCCTGTGTTACCGTTGGGTCCCTCTAGGCAAATGGCCAAAGGCATCAGGAATGAGACCCAGCCAAATATCTGTAGTGTCGGAAAAGGTGGTCACTGTGAGACGGTTTCTGAGGCCAGGACGGGTCTCAGGACATCAGGACAGAGAAGACCACGTCCATTCGAGTTTCTCCTACCAAGTGAGCTGGGTAGGGATCTTTTCTAGAGTGTGGTGCGTGGTTCCCTGGGTTCCAAGTTCTGTTGGCCTCTATTGCCAGGAAAATGAGGTTGCTTCCTGGGGTCCCTTTATCTGGCTTCCTCCTCTCACAAAGCTCCCCAAGGACCCCTCTGGTCTGCTGACTGCTCATGCTGCCACCCTATGTCTATGTGCAATGAAACCAATGGGGAGGCCTGAGTGCAGACCCCATCCAGCAAGAGCAGAATCATCTTCCCTACACACAAGAAAAGAACAGGCATGGGCCCACACCCATCTCATCCTTCTCCACCTGACCAGCCCCATCATATTAGAAAAATGTGACTTTCCTCCCGTCAGAAATCAAACACCCGGTAAGATTTAGATGTAAAGTAAACCAGAATATTGTTTGAGCTACAGACATTAAAAAACAAAACAAAAGAAAAAAAACCCTAGCAGCAAAACCAAACAGCCCCCACCCACCCCCAAACAGCAAAGCAGTAGGTGCAAGAAGAGTGTGCTGACTCTTCCCTTTTTTCTTCCTGGAAGCAGGTGATGGCATATCCATCCCCCTATCACTGATCCCCACCCCCTGCCCCTCCTTCCAACCTCATATCAATAACCTCAGATATGCAGATGACACCTCCCTTATGGCAGAAAGTGAAGAAAAACTAAAGAGTTTCTTGATGAAAGTGAAAGAGGAGAGTGAAAAAGTTGCCTTAAAGCTCAGTATTCAGAAAACTAAGATCATGGCATCTGGTCCCATCACTTCATGGCACATAGTTGGGAAACAATGGAAACAGTGACAGACTATTTTTTGGGGTTCCAAAATCACTGCAGATGGTGACTGCAGCCATGAAATTAAAAGATGCTTGCTTCTTGGAAGAAAAGCTATGACCAACCTAGATAGCATATTAAAAAGCAGAGACATTACTTTGCCAACAAAGGTCCGTCTAGTCAAAGCTATGGTTTTTTCCAGTAGTCATGTATGTATATGAGAGTTGGAGTATAGAGAAAGCTGAGCGCTGAAGAATTGATGCTTTTGAACTGTGGTGTTGGAGAAGACCCTTGAGAGTTCCTTGGACAACAAGGAGATCCAACCAGTCTCTCCTAAAGGAAATCAGTCCTGAATATTCATTGGAAGGACTGATGTTGAAGCTGAAACTCCAATACTTTGGCCACCTGATGTGAAGAACTGACTCATTGAAAAAGACCCTGATGCTGGGGAAGATTAAAGGCAGGAGGAAAAGGGGACGACAGGATGAGATGGTTGGATGGCATCACCGACTCAATGAACATGAGTTTGAGTAAGGTCTAGGAGTTAGTGATGGACAGGGAAGCCTGGCATATTGCAGTCCTTAGGGTTTTAAAAAATTGGATGCAACTGAGTGACCTAGCTGAACTGAACTGAACTGAGTACCTGTGTTTGAGCGTAGGATGTAGGAAGACAGCAACAACAGAGCAGGGTTCATGTGGGACCACTCTCTACTCTGCTCCATTCTGCTGTCACCTCAAAACTGCTTTAAAATATATTATGAAGCCTATTTAAACAAAGGGAAAAGCAGAGCTTTCAGTAACATCACATGGCTACTCCTCTTTGAGTCCTCATCTTGTCTGGGCCCCTTGAGAGTCAAACTTCAGTGGACACTGTCCTTTCAACAGACATCCTTTCAAAGTTTCATCTGCCAACCTCTTTCTATCTCATTCAGTTCAATTTAGTTCAGTCTCATTACACTCTTTCTTTTTTAATATACTCTTCCTACTCTTTCAATTTGGAATATAATTGACTGGCAATATTATATTATTTTTCTGGTATATCACATAGTGATTTGATATTTTTATACATTATAGAATGATCACCAATATAAGTCTAGTTACCATTCACCACCATTGAAAGTTATTACAGTGTTAGGAACTCTATTCCCTAATGCTTTCATTACGTTCCCATGTTTTATAACTGTAAATTTGAAACTGGAGGAAGCAATCTTTTTCACTTATTGAACTCATCCCCTACTCCCCTCCCCCTTTGGCAACCACCAGCTTATTCTTGGAATCCTTGAGTCAATTTCTATTTTGTTGTGTTCATTTATTTTGTTTTGTGGGTTCTATATATGACATCATAAGGTATTTCTCTTTCTCGGTTTGACATATGTCACTTAGCATAATGTTCTCTCAGTCCATCCATGTTGTTTTAAGATTTCATTCTCTTTTGTGGCTGAGTCATATTCCATTGTATATGTGCATATGAAATATATATATATAGATATATATATATGAAATTTTCTTTATCCATTTGCCTATTGGTGTACATCTGGATAGCTTCCATATCTTGGCTATTGTCAATAAAGTCCCATAAGCATAGTGATGTATATATCTTTTTAAATTAGTTCTTTTTTCCTTCAGAAAGATACCCCCAAGTGGGATTCCTGTATCATATGGTAGCTCTATTTTTAACTTTTTGAGAAAAATCTGTACTGCTCATACTGTTTTCCATAGTGTCTGTACCAATTAATATCTCCAACAAAAGTGCACAAGAGTTCCCCTTCTTTCCATATCCCTGAAAATGCTTATTTGTCATCATTTGGATGATAGCCATTCTGTCCGGTGTGACTTGATAGTTATTATGGTTCTGGTGTGCATTTCCCTGATTATAAAGGATTTTAAAAAAATGTTATCTTTTGGCTGCTCCACATGGCAAATGGGATCTTAATTCCCCCACCAGGGCTAGAAACTGTGTCTCCTGCATTGGTAGCACGGAGTCTTAATCACTGGACCATCAGAGAAGTCCTGCAGATAAATAATGCTGACATCTTTTCCTGTGTCCATTGGCCATTTGCATGTTCTTTGGAAAAATACCTGTTTGGGTGTTCTGACCATTTTTGGTTATTTTTGGTGATTGAGTTCTGTGAGTTCTTGGTCTGTTTTGTATATGAACCCCTTGTCAGATATACTGTTTACAAATGCTTTCTGTCATTTGGTAGGCTGCCGTTTTACTTTGCATCTGTTGATGAGATGGTTAGGACAGAGTTGCCTGGTATATGCTTCAGTCCTTGGGGACACAAAGAGTTGGACACAACTTAGTGACTGTACAGCAACAAGAAATATTGGTGATGGGGAGGGCAAAGGAGAGGATGAAAAAGTGCAGTGAGGGCTGGGACTTGAAGGGGGACTAGAATTTTGTGAAAAACATTTATATATAGTGACTTTAATTTATATAGCTCCTATTCTTGCCTGGGAAATTCCAAAGACATAGGAGCCTGGCAGGCTACAGTCCATGGAGTCACAAAATTCAGACACGACTTAGCAACTAAGCAACAACAAGTAAATAGAGGTGGGGAGAAGGTTGAGTGGGGTGGGCTGGGGACTCCTTGGGGCTCTGTGGATTCTGATGGAAACACAACACAGGCTGATGGAGAAGAGAAGCACACACAGCAATGCTCCTGCTCCCTGCAGAGCATTCCTTCTCTTGAGCCCTCGGGGATTCTGGCTTGGTTTCTCCCTGGGGGCAGGCACAGCCCCAAGTCTGGGGCAGGGTCCTGGGTGTCTGAGTCCCAGTGCAATCTGCTGCCTCAATTGCCCCTTTCTGCATCTCCCTCATCCTGCAGATACCCTGGCAGCAGAAATGATGCAGGGTATTCTAAACATGATGAGGAAATGCAACAGTAATTTGCAGTAACACATCTGGTGTGATCAGTTGCTCTTCACCTGGAATGGAAATAGAAAAAGAGGCTCTTTACAAATACGTAAACTCTTATCAGAGGATGCCTTGTACAAAAGTAACAAAGTAGCTTCTCTGGAGATACTGCTGTATCTATAACAACTATTATCCATAATCTACAACCTTCAGACACTTTGTGGCATTAAATTATCATGACACTGTGGTGGGTATTGTTATTATCTTTTTACATCCCAGATATTAGAGTCCAAAGAAATTAAAGTGAAAGCACAGTGTCATGCACCAGTAATGGACAGAGTCCATCCCGACCCATTCCTGCCTGATTGCTTTTCATTACTGCTCTTAATGCTCAGTACCACCCCCAGACCAGTACTTCTGTGTCTTGCATACCTGTAGTCTCTCTGTAACCTTCAGGGTCCTGATACTGGAAGAAAGAGAGGGAATTTTGGCTCAGCTGATGGATCTGGTGCTGGGGCAGTTTGGTCTGGAAAAACCTCACAGATGCAAGGAGGGTCCCCTTCAGTACTGTGGAGGAACTTGAACATGTACCTGCTGGGAACTGTTGCTTGGAGTCTCAAAACTCCACTGTGGCCTGTGGCCTTATCCCTGATCATTGACACAGAAAAGAGAGACATGAAACAGGCTGATACAGGACACATGAAGAGAAACAGAAGATGCAGAAGATTGAACAGAGAAACCGAAGCTTGAAAGATTGAAAAGACTGAGAAAGACCCACATCATTTCACCACCCCCAATTAACTTAAGCCTTACTTTTTAAACACACATACACATACATGCACACAGTATCGATGTCTCCATTTCATCACATGTACCACCCTGCATTATAGTTAATTTATTAGTTTAACTAATGTTTATTGAGCATATATTAATGCTATGAGCCAGACACTGTTCCAGGCACTAAGGATATAACAGCGAACCAAACAAACAAAAATCCCTGAAACTATATTCAACTAAACAATTAGACAGGAATACCCAAGGCAAGGTAAATATAAATGATTATATAAACTGCCAGAAAAAGTTTATATTAAGTTTTCCTACCAATGCAGGTAAATACTAAATGACTGAATACAAATTTTAATCTATATACCAAAGATTTATGTGTTATATACACTTTACAACTAATTTCACATCACAGCCCACATGGAAGTGAATCATATGTGTTCAGCATCCTGGGATAGATGAATAGGGCTAGGTGCAACCTGAGCACTGAGGTCTGGGGGATGATGCCTCAGTCTCCACCAGGCTGCCTGAGGAACAAAGTGGCACACATTTCAGCATGCCTCTAATCCATGTGTAGCAAATACTATAGTGTATCATTTGGCAAACTTTGCTTAACAGACACAAGCTTCCTACAAATTGAACAACTGACATTCTGATAGAATAAGTGGAAACTATGATGAATAGACAATTTACAGAGCCCACAGAGAAAACAGCAAGGCCTAAAAATCATATAAATAGATGCTCAACCCCACTAACAGCTAGGAAAATACAAACAAACAAACAAACAAACAAACAAAACCTTTCTTGTTGTCTGTTCTTGAGATGCTGGGAAAATGGGTACCCTTGATCTTCCTGATGGAAATTAGTCAAATATTTTGAGGAAAAAATCTATTATGGTGTATTGAAATGAAAAAATATGCTTATTGCATACATGAACAGACATTAGAGCCTTGTTTGTCATGTCAAAGACTAGGAAGAACCAACATACCCACTGATTGAAGACTGATAGAATAAAGATGCACCAAGTCCTGGAGTCCTGTGCAGGGGTGAGCAGTCATGAAGCACCACTCTCATGTTGTTGTTCAGTTGCTCAGTTGCGTCTGACTCTTTGCAACCCCATGGACTGCAGCACACCAGGCCTCCCTGTTCTTCACCATCTTCTGGAGTTTGCTTAAACTCATGTCCATTGAGCTGGTGATGCCATCCAACCATCTCATCCTCTGTCATCCCCTTCTCCTCCTGCCTTCAATCTTTCCCAGTATCAGTGTCTTTTCAAATGGGTCAGTTCTTCCCATCAGGTGGCCAAAGTATTGGAGTTTCAGCTTCAGCATCATCAGTCTTTCCAATGAATATTCAGGATTGATTTCCTTTAGGATGGACTGGTTTGATCTCCTTGCAGTCTAAGGGACTCTCAAGAGTCTTCTCTAACACCACAGTTCAAAAGCATCAATCCTTCGGCACCCAGTCTTCTTTATGGTCCAACTCTCACATCCATACGTGACTATGGAAAAACCATAGCTTTGACTATGTGGATTTTGTAGGTACAACATTGTCTGCTTTTTAAAACGCTGTCTGAAAGTGAAAGTGGCTCAGTTGTGTCCTACTCTTTGTGACCCCACGGGCTATATAGTCCATGGAATTCTCCAGGCCAGAATACTCAAGTGGGTAGCCTTTCCCTTCTCTAGGGGATCTTCCCAACCCAGGGATTGAACTCAAGTCTCCTGCATTGCAGGCAGATTCTTTATTAGCTGAGCTATAAGGTAAGCCCAAGAATACTGAAGTGGCTAGATTATTCCTTCTCCAGAGGATCTTCCCAACCCAGGAATCAAATCGGGGTCTTCCGTCTAGGTTTGTCATATCTTTTCTTCCAAGGAACAAGCTTCTTTTAATTTCATGGAAGCAGTCACTAATTATTTGAGAAATGTAAATCAAAACTACAGTGAGGTATCACCTTATTCTTGCAAGAATGGCCATCATCAAAAAATCTACAAATGATCAATACTGGAGAGGGTATGGAGAAAAGGGAGGCCTCCCACAATGTTGGTAGGAATGTAAGTTAGTATAGCCACTATGTAAAATAATATGGAGGTGCCTTAAAAAGCTAAAAATAGAATTGCTATATGATCCAACAATCCCACTCCTGGGCATATACTGGGATAAAACCATAATTTCAAAAGACACATGCACCCCAAAGTTTACTGCAGCACTATTTACAATAGCCTGGACATGGAGGTAACCTAAATGTCTGTCAACAGAGGAATGGATAAAAAAGATGTGGTATGTATATACAGTGGAATATTACTCAGCCATAAAAAGAACAAATAATGCCCTTATACATAGTTTTGAATGTAGTTAACAGACATTTTTGGATTTTGATTTTTAACACAAAACACATAATGATTATGTTATTACAAACACTTCATAAAAGTGAGCTAATGTCATGGATTTACATTGCTTATATTGTTTTTCTTCCCAACAAATCAAATTGAAATGTACATCTTTAAGCAAAAGACACTTTTATTTAGCAGACTTTCCTTAGGGTGGATTGTGAGAGGTGTAAGTAGTACAGAATAGGTTTATTTTAGGTCGCTTGTCCACATTTAATGAATATATTATACCAGAGACCTGAAGCCATATTAAAAGCAGCACCAGGCATGTTTTGAAAATATAGCCTCAGCTGGGGTCATTTCCACAGTTCAACCTAAAGACTGTGCATCAGGTAAGAGGCACAGAAAATGGGAGGCCAGCTGGGCTGTGGAGGAGACTGTTCCTGGGCTGCTCACATCTTCACTGGTCTTGGTGACAGTTCTCCATAGATAGGTGCCCACCCCAGGTGAGGATGAGGAACAGGGAGGCTACATGGAGAGAGATGCTGTTGAAGATGGACTCAGGTTGGAGTGGGCAGGAGAGATCAAAGTGAGGCTCCAGTGAGCAAAGAAAACCATAGCAGAGAAGAAGGAAGAAGAAGGTAGTGTCCACAGAGGAACCAAAGACCTAGAGATGGCTCTTCATTTGCTCAGCAGAGCTCTGGATTCACTCAGGTTTCTGGCTGACATGGTTTAAAGGCCTATCTGGTCTGTGGCTTCTCAGGGGGCAAGAATAGAGAGGGTCTCCCATTTCTATACGTCATGGAAGGGAGTGTGTGATTTGAGAATCAAGATTAATGGGTATAAAGTAAAAATCTTTAAGCTCTCAGGCTCCAAAACTGACTCAGGCTATGACCTCAATTCAAATATATTCTCTCTCTTGGAAAATGCTAAGTGACCCTCCTTGGGGTTGGAATTTCCATGTGGTAGTTCACATTCTAAGCCTGCCCAAGTGCCCAGCACGGATCCAGCACATGAAGGTTAAGACATGGCCTCTGGCCAGGAGGAGCTAGCAGCCTAGGGAGGGAGGCAACTTGGGAGTACCATGGCCTGCAGGGCCACTGGGAAGTTTGTGCTCTGTTGTGCCTACAAGAACAGAGACCCAGCACAGAGAGTCTGTAGGCCATTATACTTGACATGTGTTCTCATTCAGTTCTGCAATTTATCCACTCACCAGATATCCATGGAGCCTCTTTCCATGGCAGATTCTTTTACAGAGTAAAAAGCATACAGAGCGGAAAAATAATCATTCCAAGCATAATCCCCAGCCTCATGAGGCTCACAGTCTAGAGGTGAGACAAAGATATAACTACCAGTGGTATAAGATATGCAATGTTGAAAGCAGTTCCGAATGTGGATTATTAATTTTCTTGGTTGGTTGGAGGTTGGTGAGGGGTCAGTGTGGAGAGGTAATCAGGGATGGCTTCTCAAAGAAAGAAGTATATGCTGAGTTGTGGGAGTACAATTAGGTTTCGCCATCCATCAGAAAAATAAGCCTATGAATAAAAGAATGAAGTAAGCATGTTTCTGACAGAAGGCCCACCCAGAAGAGAGCATGGCATGGTGCAATCAGGGAGTGTGTGTGTGTGCGTGCGCATGTATGTTGGATCCTATGTGAAACAGTGAGCTCATTTGTTTATCTACATTCTTCTTTATGAAGAGGAAGGATAAAAATGTTAACCTGCTTCATTTTGGACTGATCAAATCGATGATAATCCAGCAACTTTGATGAGACATAAATGCCCATATTAAAATTCCACAAATGCTCACCATCAAGGAAGTCTATCAATTCATACTACTGAAGTTTTTTCTTATTAATATTTATTTATATATTACTTATATTCTCCCCACAGATGGAAAGATAGCAAATTTAACCTTCTTTTAGATTAACGCATATATCCTTACGAGTTTGACGATCACAAAGTACTTGCATATGCATTATCTTCTTTGATCCTGAGCTCTTTTTCTTTTCTCTTGATGGCAGTGCGGAAAAAAAAACTTTTCTCTTTCATCAATTCTGCCAATTGATAATTGGACAGTCAATTCAGTGGCTGTATAAGATACTCCCTTAATCTTTTTTAGTCAATCGCATCAAACAAGAATTTCTGACTAGAAATAAATCTTTAACAAATATGATTGATATTCTAAAGTAACAGATGTGAAAATTTACAGTATATTTCAAAACCTAATTGATTTTTAAAACCACATGCATGGATTGTCAAGGAAATAAATTTCTGTAATTTGTTGGGATACAAGTATGGTCTGAGAATGGTCTGTGGATTACCAGGAGTCTTGTCTGAAGGGAGAGAAATACAAATACAGACCTGGATTTTAGGCCTGACTCTGTCACTCTATGGTCCAGAAACTCAACACTGTTCCCTGGCTGCTCTGTCTGCAAGATGAGAACTTTGATACAGTTACACATAGCTTGGGATACATTTAGAAAGTGATTTAAAAGTGTTCTAATCACTTTCACTTATTTTGATTTTATTCTTTGCAGTGATCCTGTGTAGTAACTGGACCATGATATAGCATTTATAATAATAAAAAAGAGAATGGGATGTCCAGAGAAGTGCAGGGGCAGGCTCAGCATTGCATGACTGCAGCAGGGTCTCCTGGCTTCCAGGAAAGCACACCCACTGCTGCCACCCAGAGCTCTGGAGTCCCCAGATTAAATTCCAGAAGAAGATCCCGTATGCAAGCAGGCTTGTACTCAGCTTCCTGAACTGGTTCTACCTACTCTTTGGTGCAGACCCTCCTTAGGGCCAAAAGAGATTAAGGTAGGCCTAGGAGGGAAAGGCAGCAAATAAGAACTTTAATAAATTAAATTTAAAATTAAAAATTGGGCTTATATGATCCAGGAATCTGACTCCTGGGCATATATCCAGAGAAATCTCTAATTCAAAAAGATCCATGTACCCCAAAGTTCACAACAGCACTATTTACAATAGCCAAGACATGGAAGCAACTTAAGTGTCCATCAATAGATGAATGGATAGAGAAAATGTGGTATATATATCCAGTGGAATATTACTCAGCCATAAAAATGAAATAACGCCATTTGCAGCAACATGGATGGACCTAGCGATTATCACACCAAGTGAAGTAAGTCAGACAAAGACAAATGCCCTATTATATCACATATATGTGGAATCTAATCTATGACACAAATGAATTTATTTATGAAATAGAAACTGACTCACAGACATAGAAAACAAACTTATATTTACCAAAAGGGAGAAGGAGTGGGAGAACAATAGATTGAGAGTTTTGGGATTAGCAGATAGAAATTGCTATATATAAAATAGATAAACAGCAAGATCATACTGTATAGTACAGGGCACTATATTCAATATACTGAAGTAAGTCATAACAGAAAAGAATATGAAAAATTATATTTATACATATGTATAATTGTATCACTTTTCAGCATACCAGATGCCAACACAATGTTGTAAATCAATTATATTTCAATAAAATAAATAAAATAAAAACAAACTTTATTTTCTCTAGATTTCTTCACAATTGCCAAAATTTGCAATCCTCAGATGCAAACGTTTGCTTCTGGCAGGGGAGGGGCTTTTTCAGTTAAAATCAGACTAAGAAAAATATTCAAGAATTACATTTTATTAAACATTATTTTAAATAGGAAACAACTTTGGATTTTTTGTTGTTGGTTTTAATACAAGAGCATTATTGAGCCATAACTCATATACTTTAGCAAGTGACTCATTTAAAATGTATAACCTGATAGCTTTCAGTATATTCACAGAGTTGAAATTTGACCACAGTCAAATTTAGAACATTTTATCACCCCAAAATGATACTCTGTATCCATTATCAGTCATTCCTATTTCCTTTCAAATTTCTTCCCTCCCAAAGTCCTAGGCAATTCCTAAAATAATTTCTGTCCCTATAGATTTGCATATTCTGAACATTTCATACAAATTGATTCATACTCTATGTTATATTTTTTACCTGGTTTCTTTAACTTAGTAAAATATTTTCAAGGTTCAGTGGTGGTGTAGTATGTATTAATATCTGCATTCTTGTACATATTAAGCAATATTCCATTGCTTGGACATACCACATTTATCCATTCATCAATTTTTGCCACTTCTTGGCTATTATGACTAATGCTGCTATCTATGTACATCAATTGTACCAGTTTTTGTGTAGATGTAGGTTTTCACTGGGCTTCCCTCATAGTTCAGTTGGTAAAGATTCTGCCTGCAATGCAGGAGACCCTGATTCGATTCCTGAGTCAGGCAGATCCTCTAGAGAAGGGATAGGCTATTCTTGGGCTTCCCTTGTTGCTCAGCTGGTAAAGAATCCTCCTGCAATGCGGGAGACCTGCGTTGGGAATCCCTGGAGAAGGGAAAGGCTACCTACTCCAGTCTTTTGGTCTGGAGAATTCCATGGGCTGTATAGTCCATGGGATCACAAAGAGTTGGACACAACTGGGTGACTTTCACTTTCACATGTTTTCATTTTTCTTGACTAATGCCTAGAAGTAGATTTGCTGGATCAAATAACTTTTAGTTATTTAGTTTCACTTTTCAAGGAACTGTGAAACTTTTTTTTTTTTTTTTTTGCAAAGCAGCTGCAGCATTTTATATTCCCACAAGCTAGATCTCAGTGTTCCAGTCTCATTACATCTTTGCCATCATATATTATTTTTTGTCTTTTTCTTTATAACTGTTTTAAAGGGTGTGTATCTCATTGTGGTTTTGATTACCATTTCTCTGATGGTTAATTATATTGAACACCTTTTTATGCACTATTTGGGTATTTATGTGTCTTCCTAAGAGAAACTGTTAGTCAAATCCTTTGTCCATTTTTAAAATTTGATACTTGTCTTTTTAATATTAGTTGTAAGAATTCTTTGTATATGCTAGATTCAAAGTTCCTTATTATATATAGTATTTGCAAAAATTTTTTTCCCCAATTTATGTGTTATGTTTTTAATTTCTTGATGGTGTCCTCTAAAGCATAAGAATTTTAGTTTATATTGTCTAATTTATCTGTTTTATCTTTTGTCATTTGAGGTTATAGTGTCAAATCTAAGAAGGATTTTCCTAACCTGAGGTCATGAAGATTCTGTTTGAAAATTTTAGCTCTTATGTGTAGGTCAATGACCCCATTTAGGGTCAGTTTTTGGGTTTGATATGAGGAAAAGGTTCAACTTGGTTTCCTTATTGAAATAACAAAATGAGCAAGAATAAGTGGTTGCCAAATTGTGGGCTGGAAGAATTCCAACAGTCCTCCATGTGACACATTGCATTTTCCAAATAATTTTATAATTTTTTTCTCCATTTGCTTTTATAGAACTTGCCATTTACCCATTATAGGGTAGATTTTATTTCTCTTCATCTTGAGATTGAGGGTGCTTGTTGCTCACTTCTAACCCACAGAATCTGGGAGAATTGATGCTATGTGATATTTGAGCCACTGATATTCTTAGCTAGAACCTGAACTAATGCTTAGAGTATTGAGCACTAAAAAATTCTATTTCTTCTCCAAGGCTACTTCAAAGCAAGAAAACAGAGTCCTTGAAGAAATCTATTGTAGGTGTTTTAGACCACAGTCCCAGCTGAGGCCCCAGACAACATGAAATATCAACTGCCAGATGTGTAACTAAAGATGCTATCAATTCTGGTTTCCTCAGTGTGTATGCCCAGCAGTGGGATTGCTGGGTCATAAGGCAGTTCTATTTCCAGTTTTTTAAGGAATCTCCTCAATGTTCTCCATAGTGGCTATACTAGTTTGCATTCCCACAGGATACAGGATGCTTGGGGCTGGTGCACTGGGATGACCCAGAGAGATGGTATGGGGAGGGAGATGGGAGGGGGGTTCAGGATTGGGAACTCATGTACACTTGCGGCGGATTCATGTTGATGTATGGCAAAACCAATACAGTATTGTAAAGTAAAATAAAGTGAAATTAAAAAAAAAAAAGATGCTATCAGATAATTCAAGTCCCCATCTACTGAGTGATCCAAGGTAAAACCCTAAATACTGTTGTACAAAATAACATGTCTGAGTTCTTCACCCACAGATCCATGAGTACAAAAAAATTGTTGGGAAAGATGATCTGCTTGTGAGTAGAGTAACAATCCTTGAATGATCCTCCAAATGACTGCATTGTTGTAATGACTAAAATAACAGGTGTGAAGATTAGAATATTTAATGAATTACAGGAAGTATGAGGAAACTATGGGAGGAAGGTCCTGTTCTTTGGCTTTCCCCCTAGTCCACAAGGAAGTCCCTACTGTGGTCCTTGCCTACCTCTCTACCCCCTCCCCCCAGACTCTTGGACCAGCAAAACATCTTGGAGTGCTGATTCTCATCTGGCTCCTAAGGGGCCTGTGTTCTTCTGGTCTGAGATGTTTTTCTCCTCCCATTCGTCTTTGCTGTTTCCTCCACACATCTGTGATTTATGAAGGTTAGTCCGCCTTCGGGCTCAGTGCACAGAGCTCTTCTTTCACCACATTCACTGTCCATGTGAGTTCCCTTTATGCATGCATTTGCACTTAGTCGCTCTTTGTGACCCATACTGTAGCCCACCAGGCTCCTCAGTTCATGGGACTCTCCAGGCAAGAATACTAGAATGGGTTGCCATTTCTTTCTCCAGGGGATCTTCTAGACCCAGGGATCGAACCCATGTCTCTTGCATCTCCTGCATTGCAGGCAGATTCTTTGCCAGCGGAGACACCAGGGAAGCAGATTTCCTTTATAATGGAACTTAAAACCATCAGTATACAGAAGCTTTTCCTCACTTATTATGGCCTACAGTGACCCAGATCTGACTAACCTTCAGGGTTCTTCTCTAGCCCTAGAAGCGCAGTTATTCCTGCCTTGTGGGACTGTGGATAGACGCCCAAAGTATCATATAGCCCTCCTTCAGATCTCCAAAATTTTACATATGCAACTGCCTCTGCCCAAATTTCTCTTCTACTTCTTTGTTTCATTATACTCTGATTATTCTTTGAAATTTTGCTCTTCATTTAAACTCCATCTGATATCCTACTTTCTCAGACTCATCTGAGGGGCCCTATTGGTTGCTCTTACATTCTGTGGTTTGTGTTCCTATTTTTTGTGATGCTCTTGGTACTGTTGACTTGCCTGTCTGAACCTCTGGATTTAGAGCTCTTAGAAAGTAGAGAGCAGTGTGTCCTGGGACTTAACATGCTGTATATTCCCGTGTGGAGGCCAAGTATGTGGTTTTACTGGAGATGGCATGTACATTAAATAAGACACCTGGATGAAAAAGCACCCCTTTCCCTTGCTGTAGAATCTTATAAGGCAAATCCTTGTCAATTGCCTTTACTGTATTATCCAGACACTTGGCTGTGATCCATCAGACACTCTCATCCATTAAATATGATTATATGCTTTGTTAGAATAGCCAGATGTTAAGCACGGTGAAAAGATGTCATTTCACCCAATGGAAAGATTATGAACATATTTACAGTGGCAATCAACCACAAACCACATTTAAATCAACCACATTAAATGATCCAATTAAATTATGGATAGAGTAGACAGGTTTTTCTGTTAGTGAACCCTGGAATAATGGGTTCTCCCAGGAGAGTGGAGTTTTGGGGTGGAGTTGAATTTCTGAGGAGTAGTCATGACCTTGCTAATTGTTCTATCTGTTTGAAATTTTATTGATGATTTGTGAAAGTTGTTATCCCAGGAAAGCCTACCCCAAAGTTCAAGATATTTTAAGGATTTATATAGGACATGTTTTAAATGGGATTTCATCCCTGTTCAGTTGATGGGGCCAGCATCTAACCAGATAGCCATGCTAGAAATATGGAAGTCAATCAGTTATCTGGTTCTGCCTATCTCATCTCCCAAATACTATTCCAATTGTCTCATTTACAGGCCAATAGTAAACTGTCCAAGTCAACATACCCTTATTACCTCTTGGGTGAACTCCCTCCATAATTTAAAGGTTAATGAATTCCTTTTGTAAATCTAAGGAGATATTGATTGACCTGGGGAAGAATTTCAATACACACAGTATGGAAGTCAAAGAATTGAACATTTTAATTATGTTTTTCTAATATGGACATTTTGAACTGAAATTATTTCCCAATACCTTCTGATAAAGTTTGATTACTAAACTTCCCTAACTCTGAGAAAGGGAGAACTAATTTGGTAAGTAAGAAATCAAATTTGAAAAAGAGGCAAGCACTATAGATGTGGAGAGAGAGAAAAAAAAATTTGAGACTAAAAAATGATAGCTAAGGAATGGAGCTAAGAGAGGAAAAGCCAGTATTACCAGCAGGGAACTTGAAATATTTTTCTACAAGAATTAATGAAGATGGGAGAAGGTCCTTTACCTAGGAAGAGCCTGGTGTTTGGAAGGATCCCTGTTAATGGCACTATTCTAAGAAGCTTTGTGGTAGCTGAGTTATTGTCCACAGTCTACCAGCTATCTGGAGTGAGGTCTTCCCATCATTGTGCTCAGGGACTTTCATCATTATTTCTTCCTTCAGCACAAGGGAATGACTTAAGTTCATCCACACCCATCACCTTATCTATGACTACCTGGGATAAATGGTAACTCCCTTTGCTGCCAGAGACTTCCCTGGTGGCTCAGATGGTAAAGCATCTGTCTACAATGCTGGAGCCCTGGGTTCGACTCCTGGATTGGGAAGTTCCCTGGAGAAGGAAAAGGCAACCCACTCCAGTACTTTTGCCTAGAAAATCCCATGGACGGAGGAGCCTGGTGTCCATGGGGTCTCAAAGAGTCAGACACGACTGAGCAACTTCACTCAATTTGCTGCCAGATCCAAGAAGTGTGTGTGTGTGTGTGTGTGTTTTGGAGCATCACAATCAACTAAGGCAATTTGGGGACAACATTTAAACAACAGCACTGACTGTGGCACAGACCATGAACTCCTTATTGCCAAATTAAGATTGAAGAAAGTAGGGAAAACCATTAGACCATTCAGGTATCACCTAAATCAAATCCCTTACGATTATACAGTGGAAGTGATAAATAGATTCAAGGGATTAGATCTGATAGACAGAGTGCCTGAAGATCTATGGACAGAGGTTCATGACATTGTGCAGGAGGCAGGAATCAAGACCATCCCCAAGGAAAAGAAATGAAAAAAGGCAAAATGATTGTCGGAGGAGGCCTTACAAATAACTGTGAAATGAAGAGAAGCAAAAGGCAAAGGGGAAAAGGAAAGATATACGAATTTCAATGCAGAGTTCCAAAGAATAGTAAGGAGAGATAAGAAAGCCTTCCTCAGCAATCAATGCAAAGAAATAGAGGAAAACAATAGAATGGCAAAGTCTAGAGATCATTTCAAGAAAATTAGAGATACCAAGGGAATATTTCATGCAAAGATGAGCACAATAAAGGACAGAAGTGGTATGGACCTAACAGAAGCAGAAGATATTAAGAGGTGGAAAAATACACAGAAGAATTGTACAAAAAAGATCTTCATGACACAGATAATCATGATGGTGTGATCACCAACCTAGAGCCAGACATCCTGGAATATGAAGTCAAGTGGGCCTTAAGAAGCATCACTATAAACAAAGCTAGTGGAGGTGATGAAATTCCAGTTGAGCTACTTCAAATCCTAAAAGATAATGCTGTGAAAGTGTTGCACTCAATATGCCAGCAAACTTGGAAAACTCAGCAGTGGCCACAGGACTGGAAATGGTCAGTTTTCATTCCAATGCCAAAGAAAGGTAATACCAAAGAATGCTCAAACTATCACACAATTGCATTCATCTCACACGCTAGTGAAGTAATGCTCAAAATTCTCCAAGCCAGGCTTCAATAGTACATGAACCATGAACTTCCTGATGTTCAAGCTGATTTTAGAAAAGGCAGAGGAACCAGAGATCAAATTGTCAACATCCATTGGATCATCAAGAAAGCAAGAAAATTCCAGAAAAATATTTACTTCTGCTTAACTGACTATGCCAAAGCCTTTGACTGTGTGGATCACAACAAACTGTGGAAAATTCTTCAAGAAATGGGAATATCAGACCATCTGACCTGCCTCTTAAGAAGTCTGTATGCAGGTCAGGAAGTAACAGTTAGAGCTGGACATGGAACAATAGACTGGTTCCGAATAGAAGAAGGAGGACGTCAAGGCTGTATATTTTCACCCTGCTTATTTAACTTACATGCAGATACATCATGAAAATGCTGCACTGGATGAAGCACAAACTGGAATCAAAATTGCTGGGAGAAATATAAATAACTTCAGATATGCAGATGACACCACCCTTATGGCAGAAAGCAAAGAAGAACTAAAGAGCCTCTTGATGAAAGTGAAAGAGGAGAGTGAAAAAGTTGGCTTAAAACTCAACATTCAGAAAACTAAGATCATGGCATCTGGTCCCATCACTTCATGGCAAATAAATGGGGAAACAATGGAAACAGTGACAGACTTTGTTTTCTTGGGCTCCAAAATCACTGCCAATGGTGACTGCAGCCATAAAATTAAAAGACACTTGCTCCTTGGAAGAAAAGTTATGACCAACCTAGAGAGCATATTAAAAAGCAGAGACATTACTTTGCCAACAAAGGTCCGTCTAGTCAAAGGTATGGTTTTTTCCAGTAGTCATGTATGGATGTGAGAGTTGGACCATAAAGAAAGCTGAGCACTGAAGAATTGATGCTTTTGAACTGTGGTGTTGGAGAAGACTCTTGAGAGTTCCTTGGACTGCAAGGAGATCCAACCAGTCCATCCTAAAGGAAGTCAGTCCTGAATATTCATTGGAATATTCCAATACCTTGGCTACCTGATGTGAACTACTGACTCATTGGAAAAGACCCTGATGCTGGGAAATATTGAAGGCAGGAGGAGAAAGGGACAATAGAGGATGAGATGGTTTTATGGCATCACCGACTCAATGGACATGGGCTTGAGTAAACTCTGGGAGTTGGCGATGGACAGGGAGGCCTGGTGTGCTAAGGTCCATGGGGTCACAAAGGATTGGACACAACTGAGTGACTGAACTGAACTGAACTTAACTGTAGTGAGTTTAGAGATCCAACCTTGAGACTCAATGAGTGGAGAAACTGTTAGTGAAATTGCTATAGCCTGCTCTTTTCCGTTTACTAAGTATAACCTTAGGAAAATTTCATAAACACTCTATCTGAATTTCCTTATGTGTAAAGTAGGGATAATAATTTCTCACTACTTGGAGTTGTCATGGGAGGAATACATGGAATAATATATCTATATATAAAGTTTCTTAGTCTGTCTGGAACCTGAGAGATGACCAATAAATTATAGATATTATTGTACTCAAAGTTATTAATGATCCTACTTAATCATCATCAGATTTCTCCTGATTTCTCTTTGGGTACTAATAACATAGACTATTAAATTTATCTTGTAAGAATGTCTTTCTGCTTTATGGTTATTAAGAAAAATCAGCTTAGAAAAAATACTCTCCTAGTAAGTAAGTATGGGAAATGTTGCATGCTATATACAACTTTCATCTTTATCTTGTTCTTCTGGAGCTACACCAAATTTATAAATATATTAAAGTTAACAGTTTGTTTAGCTCACACATTTTAAAGTCACTTTAAGGGCTTCCTGGTGGCTCAGTGGTAAAGAATCCACCTATTAATGTAGGAGGCATGGGTTTGATCCCTGGTCTGGGAAGATTTCACAGGCCACATGGCAACTAAGCCTGTGAGCCTCAACTATTGAGCCTGTGCTCTAGAGCCCAATAGCTGCAACTACTGAGCCCACTTGTCACAACTACTGAAGCCCGTGCACACTAGAGCCCTTGCTCCATGACATGAGAAGCCACTGCAATGAGAAGTCTGTGCGCTGGAACTAGAGAGTAGCCCCAGCTTGCCACAACTAGCAAAGAAGCCCATGCAGCATTGAAGACCCAGCACAGCCAAAAATAAATAAATAAAGTTATTACAAATGCAGCATTAAAAACCACTTTGAATATGGAACTAATTTTTTCCCTGTGAAATATATAATGTTCTAAAGAAGGTTTGTTCCATGGATAACATTTTGAAAATGCATCACTAAGCAAAGCCAGTGTTTTCAATATGCTTCATGGAGTTTAAGAATCAAAAGCAAGGTGGGGTACTATCAGGCAGTGGCTCCAAGTCAATACCTTCAGCTCCATGGGAGGGCCTGCCACTCTTGACCTGCACTTGCTTTGATATCTTGCTTTTCAACATGATTGATGCACAAAATGATTTCACATTACCCTGTATTAGCAAAGATTTGTTCTGACATTCCACTGGGAGTCAGTCAGAAATCCAGTTTGAAGTTAAGTCAATAAATGCCAAGTTTCCCATTCTTTCCTTTATCTATTAATAGTATTAATAGAATCCAAAGGCCTTTCTTTTTCTTTTCATCCTGCCAATATAAAATTACACTTTCTAGCTATCAGATCACACTCTGCTTTAAATATACTGCATCACAAATAATACTCACAGTTCAATGATAATATTCATTTTAATAGGCAAAGAAACAAAGGTGAAGAGAGTTTTAAAAGCTTGTTTATTGTCAAAGAACCAGAATTCCAGTATATGTATTATTTCTGGTTCCACCATAATGTATTATGTTCCACAGCACATCATACATCTTCAGAAAGCCTTACCTGCCCATCTTTACGGAAAGCTACAAATATGCTGTGCAACAAACTACCCAGACACTAAGTGATTTAAAGCAAACATTTGTCCTCATGAATTTGTAAATTGGCTAATTTAGGTTGGGCACTGCTCTGAGTCTATTATCCTTTCTAGAGATGAGCACATTTTTATCATGTTGTTGTCAAAGATGAAAGAGCCAAGAAAGTCACAAATATGCTTCTCAAGCTTTGGACAACATCATGTGAGCTAACATTCTATTAAATGAACCAATTTACATGGTTGAAAGGAACAAGGAATCATGCTCTGCCTCCATAGCAGAAAAACTGCAAAGCCACATGCCAAGTAGCATAACATATTCCCAGCTTTGAAGGATTAGGATGTGGACCATCCTTTTAGGGGCATTATTCTGCCATAGTATATCTTTTTTTGGACATTCTAATAGCTGTTTAGTGGTATTTTACTGTGGTTTTAGTTCACATTCTTTTGTTGGCTGTGCCACATTACTTGTGGGATCTTAGGTCTTTTTTTTTTTAATTTTTATTTTTACTTAATTTTACCTTACAATACTGTATTGGTTTTGCCATACATTGACATGAATCCACCACGGGTGTACATGCGTTCCCAAACATGAACCCTCCTCCCACCTCCCTCCCATAACATCTCTCTGGGTCATCACCATGCACCAGCCCCAAGAATGCTGTATCCTGCGTCGGACATAGACTGGCGATTCGATTCTTACATGATAGTATACATGTTACAATGTCATTCTCCCAAATCATCCCACCCTCTCCCTCTCCCTCTGAGTCCAAAAGTCCATTATACACATCTGTGTCTTTTTTGCTGTCTTGCATACAGGGTCGTCATTGCCATCTTTCTAAATTCCATATATATGTGTTAGTATACTGTATTGGTGTTTTTCTTTCTGGCTTATTTCACTCTGTATAATCGGCTCCAGTTTCATCCATCTCATCAGAACTGATTCGAATGTATTCTTTTTAATGGCTGAGTAATACTCCATTGTGTATATGTACCACAGCTTTCTTATCCATTCATCTGCTGATGGACATCTAGGTTGTTTCCATGTCCTGGCTATTATAAACAGTGCTGTGATGAACATTGGCGTACATGTGTCTCTTTCAATTCTGGTTTCCTTGGTGTGTATGCCCAGGAGTGGGATTGCTGGGTCATAAGGTAGTTCTATTTGCAATTTTTTAAGGAATCTCCACACTGTTCTCCATAGTGGCTGTACTAGTTTGCATTCCCACCAACAGTGTAGGAGGGTTCCCTTTTCTCCACACCCTCTCCAGCATTTATTGCTTGCAGATTTTTGGATCGCAGCCATTCTGGCTGGTGTGAAGTGGTACCTCATTGTGGTTTTGATTTGCATTTCTCTAATAATGAGTGATGTTGAGCATCTTTTCATGTGTTTATTAGCCATCCGTATATCTTCTTTGGAGAAATGTCTATTTAGTTCTTTGGCCCATTTTTGATTGGGTCGTTTATTTTTCTGGAATTGAGCTGCAGAAGTTGCTTGTATATTTTTGCGATTAGTTGTTTGTCAGTTGCTTCATTTGCTATTATTTTCTCCCATTCAGAAGGCTGTCTTTTCACCTTGCTTATATTTTCCTTTGTTGTGCAGAAGCTTTTAATTTTAATTAGATCCCATTTGTTTATTTTTGCTTTTATTTCCAGAATTCTGGGAGGTGGATCATAGAGGATCCTGCTGTGATTTATGTTTGAGAGTGTTTTGCCTATGTTCTCCTCTAGGAGTTTTATAGTTTCTGGTCTTACATTTAGATCTTTAATCCATTTTGAGTTTATTTTTGTGTATGGTGTTAGAAAGTGATCTAGTTTCATTCTTTTACAAGTGGTTGACCAGTTTTCCCAGCACCACTTGTTAAAGAGATTGTCTTTACTCCATTGTATATTCTTGCCTCCTTTGTCAAAGATAAGGTGTCCATATGTGTGTGGATTTATCTCTGGGCTTTCTATTTTGTTCCATTGATCTATATGTCTGTCTTTGTGCCAGTACCATACTGTTTTGATGACTGTGGCTTTGTAGTAGAGCCTGAAGTCAGGCAAGTTGATTCCTCCAGTTCCATTCTTCTTTCTCAAGATTGCTTTTGGCTATTTGAGGTTTTTTGTATTTCCATACAAATCTTGAAATTATTTGTTCTAGTTCTGTGAAAAATATGGCTGGTAGCTTGATAGGGATTGCATTGAATTTATAAATTGCTTTGGGTAGTATACTCATTTTCACTATATTGATTCTTCCGATCCATGAACATGGTATATTTCTCCATCTATTAGTGTCCTCTTTGATTTCTTTCATCAGTGTTTTATAGTTTTCTATATATAGGTCTTTAGTTTCTTTAGGTAGATATATTCCTAGGTATTTTATTCTTTTCGTTGCAATGGTGAATGGAATTGTTTCCTTAATTCCTTTTTCTACTTTCTCATTATTAGCGTATAGGGATGTAAGGGATTTCTGTGTGTTGATTTTATATCCTGCAACTTTACTATATTCATTGATTAGCTCTAGTAATTTTCTGGTGGAGTCTTCCCTCAACATAATAAAAGCTATATATGACAAACCCACAGCAAACATTATCCTCAATGGTGAAAAATTGAAAGCATTTCCCCTAAAGTCAGGAACAAGACAAGGGTGCCCACTTTCACCATTACTATTCAACATAGTTCTGGAAGTTTTGGCCACAACAATCAGAGCAGAAAAAGAAATAAAAGGAATCCAAATTGGAAAAGAAGAAGTAAAACTTTCACTGTTTGCAGATCTTAGTTCTTAGACCAGGGATTAAACCAGAGTCCACAGATACACAGACATACAGATGTATGAGTGGGACCATAAGGAAGGCTGAACACCAAAGAGTTGATGCTTTCAAATTGCGGTGCTGGAGAAGACTCTTGAGAGTCCCTTGGACTGGTAGGAGATCAAACCAATCAATCCTCAAAGAAATCAACCTAGAATACTCACTGGAAGGACTGATGCTGAAGCTCCAATATTTTGGCCACCTGTTGCAAAGAGCTGACCATTGGAAAAAAACCCGATGCTGGGAAAGACTGAAGACAGCAGGAGAAGCGGATGACAGAGGATGAGATGGTTGGATGACATCACCAAAAGAATTAAGAAAAACCATAATAGGATCTTACTGCTGTGCTGTGCTTAGTTGCTCAATCATGTCCAACTCTTTGTGACCCCATGGACTCCAGCATGCCAAGCTACCCTGTCCTTCACCATCTCCTGGTGCTTTGCTCAACTCATGCCCACTGATTCAGTGATGCCATCCAACCAGCTCATCCTCTGCCATCCTTCCTCCTCCTGCCCTCAATCTTTCCCAGCATGAGGGTCTTTTCCAGTGAGTCAGCTCTTTGCATCAGGTGGCCAAGGTACTGGAGCTTCAGCTTCAGCATCAAGTCTGTCCAATGAATATTTAGGACTGATTTCCTATAGGATTGCCTTGTTTGGTCTCCTTGCTGTCCAAGGGACTCTCAAGAATCTTCTCCAGGACCACAGTTCAAAGGCATCAATTCTTCTCCACTCAGCCTTCTTTATGGTCTATCTCTCACATCCACACAACACTACTGAAAAAACTATAGCTTTGACTATACAGATATTTATCAGCAAAGTGATGTTTCTGCTTTTTAATATGCTATCTAGGTTTCTCATAGGTTTACTTCCAAAGAGCAAGTGTCTTTTAATTTCATGGCTACAGTTGTCATCTGCAGTGATTTTGGAGCCCACGAAAATAAAGTATGTCACTGTTTCCATTGTTTCCCCATCTATTTGCCATGAAGTGATGGGACCAGATGCCATGATTTTAGTGTTCTGAATGTTGAGCTTTAAACCAACTTTTTACTCTCCTCTTTCACTTTCATCAAGAGGGTCTTTAATTCTTCTTTGATTTCTGCCATAAAGGTGGTGTCATCTGCATATCTGAGGTTATTGATATTTCTCCCAGCAATCTCGATTCCACCTTTTGCTTCATCCAGCTCAGCATTTCTCATCATGAATCAAGGTAGCCAGGAGAAATATCACTAACCTCAGGTATGCAGATGACACCACCCCGTGGCAGAAAGGAAGCTTCTTGACGAAAGTGAAAGAGGAGAGTGAAAAAGCTGATTTAAAACTCAGCATTCAAAAAATGAAGATCATGGCATCCAGTTCCATCACTTTGTGGCAAATAGATGGGGAAAAAATGGAAACAATGACAGTTAATTTTCATGGGCTCCAATATGGATGGTGACTGCAACCATGAAATTGAAAGATGCTTGCTCCTTGGGAGAAAAGCTATGATGAACCTAGACAACATTAATAAGAAGCAAAGACATCACCTTGCCAGTCAAAGGTCAGTATAGTCAAAGCTATGGTATTTCCAGTAGTCATGTTCAGATGTGAGAGATGGACCATAAAGAAGGCTGAGTGTCGAAGAACTGATTCTTTTGAACTGTGATTTTGGAGAAGACTCTTGATAGTCCCTCAGACAGCAGAGATCAAACCAGTCAAACCTAAATGAAATCAACCCTGAATATTCCTTGGAAAGACTGATGCTGGGAAAGTCTAACACTTTGGCCAGCTGATGCAAAGAATTGACTAATTGGAAGAGACCCTGATGCTGGGAAATACTGAGGGCAGGAGAAGGGTGCCACAGAGGATGAGATGGTTGGATAGCATCACCGACTCAATGGACACAAGTTTGAGCAAACTCTGGGAGATAGTGAAGGACAAGGAAGCCTGGCCTGCTGCAGTTCATGGGGTCTCAAAGAGTCAGACATGACTTAGCAACTGAACTGAACTGAAATGTGTTTTTCAAACACCACAGTTCTTCATTTTTATGAAATTCTATTTATTATTTCTTAATCAGTAATGCTTTGGCATGGTATCTGATGAAACTTTCCTATCTCAAGGCCATGGAGATTGTATCCTACATTTTGTTTTAGAATTTTTTAGTTTTATGTTTTACATTTAGGTCTGATACATTCTGAGATAATTTTTGTATAGGACATAATATATGAATAGTGGTTTCATTCTCTTTTACTATTTTGATTTGGATATCCACTGGTTTTAGCACCATTTGTTGAAAATATTATCTTTTCTTCACTAAATTTTCTTTGCATCTTTGTAAAAAATCAATTAACAAGAATTTCTCTGGTAGTCCAGAGATTAAAAATCCACACATCCATTGTAGGGAGAATGGGTTCCATCCCTGGTCAGGGAACTAAGATCCCACATGCTGTGAGGCACAGCCAAAAAGTAAATAAATACAAATACATTTAAAAATCATTAGCAATAGAAGTATGAGTCAGTTTCTGAGCACTCTGTTCTGTTCTTTTTCTAGGAAACAGGGTCTTTATCATTGTCACTTTATAGTATAGGTGAGTTCCAAAGAATAGCAAGGAGAGATAAGAAAGCCTTCCTCAGAGATCAATGCAAAGAAATAGAGGAAAACAACAGAATGAGAAAGACTAGAGATCTCTTCAAGAAAATTAGAGATACCAAGGGAACATTTCATGCAAAGATGGACTTGAAGGACAGAAATGGTATGGACCTAACAGAAGCAGAAGATATTAAGAGGTGGCAAGAATACATAAAAGAACTGTACAAAAAAGATCTTCACAACCCAGATAATCATGACGGTGTGATCATTCACCTAGAGCCAGACATCCTGGAATATGAAGTCAAGTGGGCCTTAGAAATAATCACTATGAACAAAGCTAGTGGAGGTGATGGAATTCCAGTTGAGCTATTTCAAAACTTGAAAGATGATGCTGTGAAAGTGCTGTACTCAATATGCCAGCAAATTTAGAAAACTCAGCAGTGGCCTCAGCACAGGAAAAGGTCAGTTTTCATTCCAATGCCAAAGAAAGGCAATGCCAAAGAATGCTCAAACTACTGCACAATAGCACTCATCTCACACGTTAGTGAAGTAATGCTCAAAATTTGGCAAGCCAGGCTTCAGCAATACGGGAACTGTCAACTCCTCGATGTTCAAATTGGTTTTAGAAAAGGCAGAGGAACCAGGGATCAAATTGCCAACATCTCTTGGATCTTGAAAAAAGCAAGAGAGTTCCAGAAAAAACATCTACTTTTGCTTTATTGACTATGCCAAAGCCTTTGAATGTGGAAAATTCTTCAAGAGATGGGAATACCACACCTGACCTGCCTCTTGAGAAACCTATATGCAGGTCAGGAAGCAACATTTAGAACCGGACATGGAACAACAGACTGGTTCCAAATAGGAAAAGGAGTACGTCAAGGCTGTATATTTTCAGCCTGCTTATTTAACTTACATGCAGAGTACATCATGAGAAATGCTGGGCTGGAAGAAGCATAAGCTGGAATCAAGATTGCTGGGAGAAATATCAATAACCTCAGATATGCAGATGACACTACCCTTACAGTAGAAAGTGAAGAGGAACTAAAAAGCCTCTTGATGAAAGTGAAAGAGGAGAGTGAAAAAGTTGGCTTAAAGCTCAACATTCAGAAAACTAAGATCATGGAATCTGGTCACATCACTTCATGGGAAATAGATGGGGAAACTGTGGAAACAGTGTCAGAATTTATTTTTGGGGGGCTCCAAAATCACTGCAGATGGTGATTGCAGCCATGAAATTAAAAGACACTTACTCCTTGGAAGGAAAGTTATGATCAAACTAGATAGCATATTCAAAAGCAGAGACATTACTTTGCCAACAAAGGCCTGTCTAGTCAAGGCTATGGTTTTTCCAGTGGTCATGTATGGATGTGAGATTTGGACTGTGAAGAAAGCTGAGCACCGAAGAATTAATGCTTTTGAACTGTGGTGTTGCAGAAGACTCTTGAGAGTCCCTTGGACTGCAAGGAGATCCAACCAGTCCACCCTAAAGGAGATCAGTCCTGGGTGTTCATTGGAAGGACTGATGCTAAAGCTGAAACTCCAATACTTTGGCCACCTCATGTGAAGAGCTGACTCATTGGAAAAGACCCTGATGCTGGGAGGGATTGGGGGCAGGAGGAGAAGGGGACGACAGAGGATGAGATGGCTGGATGTCATCACCGAGTCGACAGACATGAGTTTGAGTGAACTCCAGGAGTTGGTGATGGACAGGGAGGCCTGGTGTGCTGCTATTCATGGGATCGCAAAGAGTGAAACACAACTGAATGAACTGAACTGAACTGAGCACGGGTATTGTCTTTTCTTTTTTAAAGAATAGCTTTTGTTTATTCTAGGTCCTTTGGCCATACAAATTATAGATTCATGTTTCAATTATATATAGAAACATTTTAGAATATTGGCACACTGATTCTATTTTCTGGGAACTTGGCAAACTCATTTATTAGTTGTCTGTAAATTCTTGGGAAATTTCTACATAAAAACCTTTGTAATCTGTGCCAAGAAACTTTTTGTCTTCTTTTGTTTATCTTATGCCTTTTGTTTCTTTTTCTTGCTTTGTTTCTCTTACCAAGGCCATTGGTACAATGTTGAATAAAAATAGTCAGAACATACATCCTTTGTTTATTTCCTATTTTAGGAGAAAATAATTCAATCCTTCACCATTACGTATAAAGTTAAGTGTGGGTTGATTTTTGTTTGTGTGTAGATGTCCTTTTTCAGATCTGACGGTGGGTATCGCATGGATCTGTGCCCCTCCTCCATGATAGATTGGTTTTTACTGCTCCCTTCCTCCGCTGTAGTAGGTTTTCCCCAGTGTCCTTAGGATACTGCTTTTTGTCACCTTTTCTCTTGTAGACTAGTTGGGCTTCCCTGAGGGCTCAGTGGTAAAGAATCTACCTGTAGTGCAGGAGACCCAGGTTTGGTCCCTGGGTTGGGAACATCCCCTGAAGAAGAAACTGGCAACCCACTTCAGTATTCTTGCCTGCAGAATTCCATGGACAGAGGAGCCTGGTGAGCTACTTCATAGTGTTGCAAAGAGTTGGACACAACTGAGCAATTAACACTTGCGGATAAATGTTCCTGTTCTGCAGGGAGGATTGGAAAATGGATGTGAACAGACCTGAGAAGTGCCTGCCGTCCAGCACCTCCAAACAGCTTTATAACGGGGCATTCTCAGGATTCTCTCTAATCTAACATGTGAGTACCCTGTGGGGTCCTGAAAGAGAAGTCTTCTAGAAGTCTGGACCTCCTCATGTCTGTGCTGCGGGGACTTCACCCTCTCACAATAGTCCACATTTAGATCTTAGTAATTCTCAACATTTTCTTGCTGAATATTCTTACTGGCATTTAGTCATACTTTGTTGGGACCTTTTTCTTTTTTTTTTTTTGTAGGTGGCTCTCTCTCAAAAGTCTCAGTGTTTTGCCCTATAATCTCAGTTATCTAATGAGTTCAAGAAAATAAATGAAAGGGGTTTTTTTTTGTTTGTTTGTTTTTAAACCCTGTTTCTTATTGGAATAGTGAGAGTAACACTTTTCCAGTTCCATACATCTGAAACTAGATGTTTCTTCTCATCTCTAGAGTTGAGGAGGATGGAGAAGTTTGGAGAGGTACTGAGTGTTATACAAAACTACTCTGAGCCCTGTGTTGTGCTAAATTGCCCGTATTATCAAATTTAGACATTAAATAATTACATGAGCAGGAACCATTATTGTTATTATTAGTATTATTACCATGTCAGTTTGTACTCTTAATCATTTCACATACTGCCTTTATCTTGGGTAATCACAACACCAATCATCTGACTAAAGGGACCACGATGTTCTTGGTGTTGTTACACAATCAGCCCTTAGCAGAATACTTAGAGCATGGTGAATGCAGAAAAAGTCCCTGTTGAATAAATTAGTGCAAGTGGAGACTTCGGGCATATATACAATAGTCATTACAGGATCTCCACATTCCTTCCTTTCCCGCATTAGTGGAAGCCCGGGATAGGGTGAAATCTGTGCACTCAGAAATACATTTATTCATATACTGACCCTGTGAAGCTGAAAGGGTGGTGGCAAGGCAATCAGGAGCATGGAGGAGAGGGGGGGGGGGGTGGCTTGGACAGCCTCTCCTGACTCTTCTTACCATCTTATTACCTCCATTCTGGAAAACTGATTGACTCCTTTCTTTCGCCTTGGTGTTGAACCATCTGAGATTCTCAGAGTCAAGTCTGTAGCGCTGCGTCATTTTAACTGTTGCTTCCTCCCACCTTCCCTGCCATTCACAGATCCCTTGTTTTTCATGACAGAACATGTCTTTCTCAACATTCCAGAGTCCTGCTGCTTTACTTAAAATCCATTTCATAGTATGAACTGGATCTTCCAGTAAAGCTGTGCACTTGTGATCCACACAGCAAAGCATGCATGGGGATGAAATGCAGCCCACACTCAGTTTACCAAGACAGGCAGTCAGAGCAGTGGCCACATCTGCTGGGAAGAAGCACCGCTTCCCACTTTCGCAAAGGCACTCTGTGGGTTGAAGATGGCCTTGATCCTGCATGAGACTGTGCTGAGCAGGGGGGCAAATCAGGAAAATAGCCTTTTCCTTTTGAACCTGAAATTTCTAGTAACTTCTCTGCAGTAACCTCTGACCCCTTCTGCTGCCTCCCTCTGCCATTTCTTGTGTTTCTGCTCTCACATGCTTAGATTATCCTTGGTTTTGCTTCATCTCCCCGTCATCCACACACTCCACCCCACTCCACCACACACAAGCACACAGCACCAGTCTCGGTTTCCTTCTCCATTTCCATTTCATTTTTCACTGGGATTCTAAAACCAATCCTGACACTCGCACCTGCTCAGGAAATTAAAATGTCTAATCTTTTTTTGGCTGCTGCATTGCTGTGAGGCCAAACTGACAATCTGCTAACTACAGACTCAGAGCTGAAATAACAAAATGTTTTGCAAGCTGGGCTAGAATCACAGGTGGCAGATTCTTTTTTAGCTTTCTGAAGCCAACAAAGCAAAAGAAAAATATTCCCCAGCTCCCGTCTGCTTTTTCCATTAAACAGTGGGGAGAGGAGCCTCGAAGGGGTGGACTTCTTTGCTGCCTTCCCCACTCTTTCTCCATCTTCCATCTCGCATTTGCTTCTTATGGATAATCACCTTCCCTCCCAAGGCGTGTGCCCCAGAAGGCATCCTGAGCAGCTGTGATAACCAGAAGCCTGGGTTGAGCCTGGGTTGAGGGTGCCTGCCCACTGCCAGTCTTTAGTCTTGGAAACACAATAGTTCTCTGACAGCAGGCTGCCTCTCTGAAGGAGGTAAATGCTCTGATTGCAGATAGAGAGGGCATCTTTCCAGGAGGGTTGATGGACCTGGCTTCAGGACACTGGTCCACGGGGGTCATGTGCTGAGTTGCCCTGAAGGAATAAGAAGGAAAAAAGCATTAGCAGAGCTGCTTGAACACTCCAAGAGCATCCTGTTTCAGCATGTGTGGCGCAGTGCTCTTTGCCTCAAACGTTCTTCCTTTAGCTCTGTGGATGTTTCCCTCCCTCATCTTTATTCAGATATTTGCTCAAACTTGATTGCTTCCAGACCATCCTGTATAAACATGCTTACATCACTTTAAACTTTTATGGAATTTATTGCTCCCTCCCTCTAACTGATTTGTTGTTGTTGTTGTCATCCTCTCTCAGATATAAGCTTCATGTGTTGGTGTGTGTGTGCTCAGTCATGTCCGACTCTCTGCACCTCTTTGGACTGAAGCGCACCAGGCTCCTCTGTCCACGGGATTCTCAGGCAAGGATACTGGAGTGGGTTGTCATTTCCTCCTCCAGGGGATCTTCCCAACCCAGGGATCAAACCAGCATCTCCTGTGTCTCTTGCATTGCAGGCGGATTCTCTACCCACTGAGTCATCGGAGAAGTTTCATGAGGACAGGGGATTTTGTTTTGCTGTGACCTTCCTCGTACTCAGAACACTGCCTGGTAAATAGTAGGTGATCATTAAATGTTTTACGGGTATGAACCTCAGGAACATCTCAAGTGGACCAGGTACCATGTCAGTTGATTTACATACTTTATTTCATTTCATTTTCAAATCATCTTGCCAAACAAAGTGCTAATGGTTTCCAACACTTTGCAGAAAAGGTGACCAGAGGGTCGTGATGTTAGGAATGCTTGGGCTGATTCCACAGTGGCTTGACCTCTGCCAGTCTGACCTCAGAGCCTGCGTCATGTCTGCCAGAGGTTGCTGCCTTCCAAAAGTGGTAACCCTGAGTCTTCCTCCCTGCTTCATTTCCCCAGTCCTTAGCCTGTGATGGGAAGGACTTGAACGTTTTCTAGGATAGACAAGAGTTTCTTAGGCCCTCTTTCTGACTACACCTCCCTGCTCTGAAACCTCTCACATCCCTGGTCCTCTGGACTGGCTGCTTCTCTCAGAGCATCCTGATATGATTGATGGCACCTTTCCTTGGGTACTTCTTCAGTTTCTATCCGTAGTTTAGTGATGTGTGAAAACAAATTTCACTTAAGAATTTCCACTAAATTCACAAAGGAATAAGATGTCAAAGCTTTATAAATCATTCATATTTGCTGTCTCTCTTGGCAGAGTTACAGTTTTCTGGATCGGAGTGTGCAAACAGAAAAAGTGAGCTCCTAGGAGGTTGAGAGGTTTCTCTACGTATCTCACTGCACTTTGGATCCCAGTCCCAGAGGCCTGCATCCCAGTGATAGGAGCTGCATCCTTCTTCTGAAAAGGACACTTCAGCCCTGCACCCAGACCTGCCCTGTGTGATTCTTCAGGCTGTAAGCCTACTCTGCCTGGCACCACGATCACCATGTGTTGGGGCAGGTCCACCCCTGGTAGCTGTCATGTTCTCAGTTCTGCACCTTGTTGATCCCATCCCCTATCACATATCCTACTCTGCTCTCAGCTTGTTAAGCTTCTGCCTCATTACCCTTTCGCCTGACTGTTCTACAGACTCAGGGCTGTGCACGGCCTTCCTTGTTCCTTGTTCCTTCCGTACCAGACCTGTTGCCTTAAGGCCAGCCTGTCCTCACCTGACCTGGTCCAGAACCCAGTCTTTTGCTATGTTCTCCTGTGGGAATCACCTCTTCAGTTTTCCCAAGCCCTGAGCAGGGACAAGCCTTGCCCTTCAGAAGTTACTAGATGGCCTTTAATAGACATTTTTTTTTAATTTGATTTTGGTTGCCCTGGAGCCCATAGAATGCAAAAAGGAAGCAAGGTTTCTTAAGCCAAGATTCTTAACTTGACAAGGGTTTTAATCTAGCTTATTTATCTATTCAACAAGGACTTACTGATAATTTAATATGTACCAAAGACCATCCCCAGGGCTGGAGATATAGAGACACAGGGGCTTCAGCTTTCTTTACATGGAGTTCAGAGCTTCGGTGCAGATCGTAGAAGACAGGGAGTAGAAGTAAGCAATGTCAACCAGTATTTGGTAAACTTGTAATTCTATATTTCAAGCCTGGCACCTAAGAGTTAACATGCTTCTACTCATCTAATTTGTGCCTCAGGGTGCCCATGGGTTTTATTCATTCTTATACCCCAGCTGTCCTTCTGGTTTTGTCCAGCTCCTCTGCAAATATGTGTGTTTTTAGAACAGCTCAGGGATTCCCTGTAGACACTTGATAGTGATCAATGGGAAATAGTGCACCCTGGACTTAGGATAGAACGTCACCGCCTGTATGTGGCATTCTGTAAGTGGCATTCAGTTCAGTTCAGTTCAGTCACTCAGTAGTGTCCGACTCTTTGTGACCCCATAGACTGCAGCATGTCAGGCCTCCCTGTCCATCAACAGTTCCCAGAGTTTACCCAAACTCATGTCCATTGAGTCAGTGATGCCATCCAACCATCTCATCCTCTGTCATCTTCTTCTCCTCCTGCCTTCAATCTTTCCAGCATCAGGGTCTTTTCCAATGAATCAGCTCTTCACATCAGGTGGCCAAAGTATTGGAGTTTCAGCTTCAACATCAGTCCTTCCAATGAACACTCAGGACTGATCTCCTTTAGGATGGACTGGTTGGATCTCCTTGCAGTCCAAGGGACTCTCGAGAGTCTTCTCCAACAGCACAGTTCAAAAGCATTAATTCTTCAGCGCTCAGCTTTCTTTATCATCCAACTCTCCCATCCATATATGACTACTGGAAAAACCATAGCCTTGACTAGATGGACCTTTGTTGGCAAAGTAATGTCTCTGCTTTTTAATATGTTGTCTACGTTGGTCATAACTTTCCTTCCAAGGAGTAAGCTTCTTTTAATTTCATGGCTACACTCACCATCTGCAGTGGCGTTGGGCTGTCCTTAATGCCTACCCTTCTCCAGCTGCTCTCCTTCTCTTCTAAACACATGTAATGTTTTCTAACTGAATACCCTCTAACCACTCCCCTTATCTGCCTTCCTGTGCTACAGACTTGAGTTCTTTCCTGAAAAGAAATCTGATCATAATGTCTCCTGGCCAAAGGCCTTGAATGGCTTTCTAATTCTATAGGGTCAAGTTCAAAATCCATAGCTTGGCTTCTTAGGCATTGACCTGGCTCCTGTCTAAACCTAACCCTAACTGTAACCCTAACCCTGACCCTGAAAGTGAAAGTGTTTGTTAGTCACTTGGTCATGTCCAAATCTTTGCCTACCTATGGACTGTAGCCCACCAGGCTCCTCTGCCCATGGAATTCTCCAGGCAAGGATACTGGAGTGGGTTGCCATTTCCTTCTCCAGGGGATCTTCCAGATCCAGGGATCAAACACACAATTTCTACATTGCAGGCAGATTCTTTACCATTTGAAGCACCAGGGAAGTCCTAACCCTGATCCTAACCCTGAGTCTAACACTGAGCCTGAGCATGACCCCTACTGAGCCTGAGCATGACCCCTACCCTAACCCTAACCCTAGCCTAGCTTTAGCCTCTGAGCTCACCACTGCCTCCTGGTTCATTTCATTTTGGTCCCATTGGCTGTCTGGGAGATGCTAGAGTGATATTTTTCCTCCCTCAAGGCCTTTGAATAAGCTTTCCCCTCTGTGCAAAAGCCTTCTTCCATCTTAGGCTCATTCCCATTGTTTGACAGTTTTTGGCTTAAAACATTTTTTTTCTTTCCCTCACTTCCTTTCTTCTCCCTTGAATAGTTCATGCCTCCTATTTTATACTTCTGTGATAACCCATCTTTATTCTTCCAGCCACTGTCATGGGTACTGTTGTTATATGTGAGATGAAATGGTTGGCCACCTACCAGTCTTTGGTTAGAAGGTAATCTGCAATTAAAATGGTTGTTGCTATGTCAGAAAGGGGGGTCTGGCTGCTCACCGCTCAAAAGTCAATAAAGAGACAAACTTGGTGAAAAGGGAATTGAGCTTTATCCTGGATGCTAGCAACCAGTGGGATGGGCCGACTCCCTCCACTGACAAACAGTGGACAAGACCTTTTATAGATAGAAGGTGGGGGTCTACATGTAGAAATAGCACAGTCAGCTCTGACAGTCATCTTGAAATTGATCGTGTAGTAGTCTTACCAGCATCATCTTGATTGTGTCAAGTGTAATTAATCTACCATTCTAGGGTCAGTTTGTTCCCATTTCCTTGAGGCCACTTCTTAGAATTATAGCAGCTTATGTCATGACTACAATTTGGTCAACATGTAGTTAAATTCTTCTACATGGTGGAGGCTCCAGTATCTACAAAACAGAGCAAAGAATATGGTTCAGAATATTATCTATAGCCCTTGAGGAGGAACCAAATATCCTTGCCTTTGCTTAATGACTAAACTATTAGTGTTTTGTCCTGTTTGATTATTTACCTTTGCTTCTGCATTTTTTTCAATTCTCTAATTAAACTTATTCTTTGGCTAAAGTTTTTCCACAGACAAAAGGCACATTGAAGACATGGGGCAGAGGGAAAGGACCATAGGGTCCTGCTCCATTTCATTGCTGGTATAACTAGGTGTATGCCACCAGGACTTGGGTTGAGCAGGAAAAGCTCTCCACGCACCAAACCACATTGGTGGTGGGTCTATTACCCATAACAAGGCCAGCATTACTAATAAGACGAATAGCCTTTCCTCACATGGGGTTATACTCTGGAATCTCTAAGTACTTAGTAAATACTGAGTAATTATTGCTTATACCTTGGAGTTGTTATGTCACAAATTACAATGTAAAAAGGACAAGTCCATCACACGGTTTTCACTGATGAGGGTGGATAGCAGGAAAGCAGGACAATAAATTAAAAAGGGAGCACTGTTCTCTTCCTTGTTCATGGGCAGGGAGCCCTTTATCTTCAAAAGTACATGAAACTAAACAGAGGAATGTGGGCCAAATCCTGGAACTTGCTTCACTTGCAAGATGTAGGTGGAATAAAGAGAAAACATACTTATACACTTATAAGGAAGGTCAGGTACTCTTAGCATGGGATGATAAGCCTAATACCTTTGAAGAAAATAGCCCCTTCTTCAGGCAATTTAAGGGATAGAAAACACCATGTAGTCATGTTTGGGGATAAACTATCACCTAGGAATTGGCAAGTTGACCAGTTTGAATGTGTGGTTGGGTATTTGGTCAGGGTTGTCACCATCTTCAGTTTGTTACACTACAATCCTCTCTTGACCTACACTCAAAAATTTAGTAAGAACAAAACTTCCTTGGATGAATTAATTCCATGGGCTTGTCTGACTCCCAAGACTTGATGATAAATTCCCGAGGGCAAAGCCCATGGCTTTCATTTTCATTGCCTCAATTTTCAGTTCAAGGCTTGTTAAGAGTAGCCACTTAATGCTGCTGAGTTTGGATAAATGAGCCTATGTACATTTTTCATTCAAAGAAGCTTTTTTTTCTTACTAAATTTTGAGTATAAATCAAGAGAAGATTGTAGTGTAGCAAACTGAAGATAGTGACAATCCTGATCAAATAAACAGCCACACATTCAAACTGGTGAGAGGAGGGAAGAGCCACTGAGAAGTAAAAGCCAAGAAAGAAAAGTCTTGATGGGGATGGGAGGGGATGGGGTGCATTGCTCAGATGTCTAGCAAGGCATAGTCAAGGAGAGGAGGAGGATGCCTGTTCTGATGAGGCAGGCAATGTGGGAGAAGTAGGGTATTTGGGATGGATAAGAGCAGTGTAGACATGGGTTCAAATTCAAATTTAAATTGACGAAAGTAGGGAAAACCACTAGACCATTCATTCAGGTATGACCTAAATCAAATCCCTTATGATTTTGCAGGCAAGAGTACTAGAGTGGGTTGCCATTGCCTTCTCCGAATATACAGTAGCAGTGACAAATAGATTCAAGGGATTAGGTCTGATAGAGGGCCTGAAGAACTATAGACTGAGGTTCATGACATTGTACAGGAGGCAGGGATCAAGACCATCCCCAAGAAAAAGAAATGCGAAAAGGCAAAATGGTTGTTTGACAAGACTTTACAAATAACTGAGAAAATAAAAGACGCAAAAGGCAAAGGAGAAAAGGAAAGATATACCCATTTGAATGCAGAGTTCCAAAGAATAACAAGGAGAGATAAGAAAGCCTTCCTCAAGTGATCAATGCAAAGAAATAGAGGAAAACAATAGAATGGGAAAGACTAGAGACCTCTCCAAGAAAATTAGAGACAACAGTGGAATATTTCTTGAAAAAAAAAAATGAACACAATAAAGGACAGAAATGGTATGGACCTAACAGAAGCAGAAGGCATTAAGAAGAGGTGGCAAGAATACACATAAGAACTATACAAAAAAGATGTTCATGACCCAGATAACCACTATGGTGTGATCACTCACCTAGAGCCAGACATCCTGGAATGTGGACTAAGGCCCAGTTCCCTAAGTGGGCCTTAGGAAGCATCACTACAAACAAAGCTAGTGGAGGTGATGGAATTCCAGTTGAACTATTTCAAGTCCTAAAAGATAGTGCTGCGTTCAATATACCAGCAAATCTGGAAAACTCATCAGTGGCCACAGGAATGGAAAAAATCAGTTTTCATTCCAATCCCAAAGAAAGGCGATGCCAAAGAATGCTCTAATTACTGCACAATTGCACTCATCTCACACGCTAGTAAAGTAATGCTCAAAATTCTCCAAGACAGGCTTCAACAGTACATGAACTGTGAACTTTTCAATGATGAAGCTGGATTTAGAATAGGTAGAGGAACCAGAGATCAAATTGTCAATATCTGTTGGATCATCGAAAAAGTAAGAGAGTTCCAAAAAAAAAAAAAAAAAATCTACTTCTGCTTTATCGACTATGCCAAAGCCTTTGACTGGGTAGATCACAACAAACTGGAAAATTCTTTGAGAGATGGGAATACCAAACCAGCTGATCTGCCTTCTGAGAAATCTGCATGCGGATCAAGAAGCAACTGTTAGAACTAGACATGGAACAAAAGACTGGCTCCAAGTTGGAAAAGGCATATATTAAGGCTGCATATTGTCACCCTGCTTATTTAACTTATATGCAGAGTACATCATGAGAAATGCTGGGCTGGATGAAGCACAAGCTGGAATCAAGATTGCTGGGAGAAATATCAATAACCTCAGATATGCAGATGATACCACTCTTACGGCAGAAAGCAAAGAATAACTACAGAACCTCTTGATGAAACTGAAAGAGGAAAGTGAAAAGTTTGGATTAAAACTAAATATTGAGAAAACTAAGATCATGGTGTCTGGTCCCATCAATTCATGGGAAATAGATGGGGAAACAGTGGAAACAGTGTCAGACTTTATTTTGGGGAGCTCCAAAATCACTGCAGATGGTGATTGCAGCCATGAAATTAAAAGACACTTACTCCTGGAAGAAAAGCTATGACCAACCTAGACAGCATATTAAAAGGCAGCGACATGACTTTTCCAACTGTCTAGTCAAAGCTATGGTTTTTCCAGTAGTCATGTATGGATATGAGAGCTGGAGTATAAAGAAAGCTGAGCACCAAAGATTTGATGCTTTTGAACTGGGTGTTGAAGAAGACTCTTGAGAATCCCTTGGACAGCAAGGAGATCCAACCAGTCCATCCTAAATGAAATCAGTCCTGAATATTCATTGGAAAGACTGATGTTGAAGCTGAAACTCCAATACTTTGGCCATCTGATGTGAAGAACTGACTCATTGGAAAAGACCCTGATGCTGGGAAAGATTAAAGGCGGGAGGAGAAGGGGAAGATAGAGGATGAGATGATTGGATGGCTTCACCAACTCGATCAACATGAGTTTGAGTGAGCTCCAGGAGTTGGTGATGGATAGGGAAGCCTGGCGTACTGCAGTCCATGGGGCTGCAAAGAGTCGGACACAAATGAGTGACTTAACTGAACCAAGAAAACAGTGGCAATTTGGATAAGCTTCTGCTTCTCCATATTGTTGTTTCTTAATAAAGTTTTAAAAAGAAATGTGTGTGTGTGTGTGTTTGAGAGAGAGAGAGAGAGAGAGAGAGAGAGAGAGAGAGAGAGATATTTAAGGGTGTGAGGACTAAGCATCATGGCACAGAAATAAAACCAATGAAACTTGGACTATGAGTCTCCCACTTATTTTTATGATATTGGATAGAAAATAGAAGAACTTAGGTCACTGATTTAATGTGATGATTTAGTTAGCTATCACAAATGAAACTTTTTATCAACTCTAAAGCATATTGCAAATTTGTTTCTTTGAAAGATCTATTGAAATATCTAAAGTCTTTGAAAGATCTAATCTATAAAGATCTACTTATAGTTTACTTGAATTGATGGAAGAAATTTAACCCATCTGAACAGTATGATGAACTATGTATAAAGTGTTAAAAAAACTATAAGACTACAGAAATATGGAGTATCAACTTGGTGGATTTTTGGAAATCATTGACATGATCTCCCATATTGGATAACAGTATTTTCCTACTGTAATTATTTCTGTATACGTCTCTATGAAAGTGAAGGTGAAGTCTCTCAGTCGTGTCCGACTCTTTGTGATCCCATGGACTATAGTCTACCAGTCTTCTCTGTCCACGGGATTTTTCCAGGCAAGAGTACTGGAGTGGGTTGCCATTTCCTTCTCCAGGGGATCTTCCTGTCCCAGGGATTGAACCCAGGTCTCCCACATTGCAGGCAGACGCTTTACCCTCTGAGCTACCAGGGAATGCTACATCTCTATAAGTCTTTCCAAATCTTGTGAAATTACCCCAAAAGAGTAGTATCTCTATATGTCAGCATCTATTAAAGTCTCATCTATAAGCTATTTATAATTTCTTAATACCTATATCATAAATTATCTATTGAAAGCTTTCATTTTACAATTGGAGAAACAGGCTCAAATATCTCACGTACTGTGCAAATTTCACACAACTAGCTCTTCTCACTGCCAGCCTAGTGCTTTTTACAATTTGACCTTAGAAAAGAGGTAGGTCTTCAATGTGGCTTTGATGAACAAAAACATAGGAGCAAACAGAAAACAAGACATTTTTAGAAACAGAACATCTTGTGCAAAGGCACTGTGGCAGAAATGGGGATTGAGTATTCAAGGGTCCTTTTACAGACCAGTATGACTGCAGTAGAGGGCACACACATTTTTGGGGGGTCCGCTAATCTCTTGTAGTCCTGAGAAAAAGAATCAAGAAATTGTCAAAGATGATAATACAAATCTTTAACAATTATTTAATTATTTAGCAATCTGTCCAGTATTGAACTCTGGGACTTACCAGGTGACTCAGTGGCAAAAGAACCTGTCTGCCTGTGGTGAGATGCAGGAGACCCTGATTTGATCCCTGGGTTGGGAAATCCCCTGGAATAGGAAATGGCAACCTACTCTAGTATTCTTACCTACAGAACCCATGGACAGAGGAGCTTGGTGGGGCTTCAGTCTATGGGGTTGCAAAGAATTAGACACAACTGAGATACTGAGCATGCACGCCATTAATCTCTAAGATGACATTAGTGTCATGTAATTTGAACACAAAATTGAACACATCAAATAAAATAAATGATTCCTTCTTGTCAAAGAAAGTCTCCTTGGAATTATATCACAAAGAACCCTTGAATCTTAACGATAATATTGAATTGAAGAAATTTCCTTCACTTATTTCAAAGCAAATGCCATTGAATAACTTTGAGGTTATAAGGGTCCTGTATGTAGTTTGACTACCTTTGACAGAACATCCATTTATTCCAGAGGGGAAAGTAGACCAGTGTCTACTAGTCCCTGACTTTTCTGAGACTTGGACCCCAATATCACGCCTCAGCATTGTGCACCACTAAACTGAATAGAATGCATTTCAAAGCTTACTGGAAAATATCTAAAATCATGGAGGGCTTTCTCCAGGAAGAATGACTTTGATAGGATCCTAACAATGGAAAACTGCTACTTAAATCCCTTCATTGTCTCCCTAATGGAGACATCCCTCCTCAGTCATCCAGTTTTGTCTCCAAATATTTCTTCCCAATGTTTCTCTTTCATATCCCTATACTGCAATCTGAGATGGTTGGAGCGCATCATTGACTCAATGGACATGAGTTTGAGCAAACTCCAGGAGATAGTGAAGGACAGGGAAGCCTGCCGTGCTGCAGTCCATGGGGTCACAAAGAGTCGGACATGGCTGAGAGACTGAAGAATGACAAATACCCCAATCATACCAAACTGCTCACAGTTCCTTGAGCTTTTTATTGCTATTTCACAGTTTGGAGTCCTTAAATATCCTCATTTTTCTACCTGATGCACCACTGTACTTCTTCTGGCTGGAGAGAATGTCTCCTTGGTATTCAAGACCCTTATGACTATATCTTCCCCCAACTAAGGTAAAGAGGAGTACTTAACTTTGTGTTCCACTCTGTATCTTATATCACCTTCCTTACAACACTTATCTCACTATCCTGAATCCTTTTTTGTTTTAATAAGAGGTTTTTTTTTTTTTTTTGTATTTATCTCTAGACTGAGCTAAACAAACAACTAGGCTCTGTATATTACTGGGTACTCTTTCCCTATTAAGTCACTGGTGCACAGTAGGTGATCTGCTTGTGAAATGAATGAATAAATTAGTGAGTGAATAAATGAAAGGTACCAGGCTAATAGTTTGAGTCCCAGAGCCAGGTGGGTGCATTAGGTAGAATGCAGATGCACTTGACTGCAAGAAATAGACAAGCCAACTCTATAAGTATAAACGGAAATTGATTCTGGCAAAGTTTCTGTAGGGCTTTCAGGCCTTGGTTGGATGAGTCTCTGCTCAGTGCTGTTAGCTGAACCTGGCTTCTTTCTCTCCTTCTGCTCTACCATCTCCTGGCTCCCCCTTGTGGCTGAAACTTGGCCGCCAACAGCTCCTGAGACCTGTTAACACTCCAGGTATGCATCAAGAGAGATGCCATGTCTCCTTGGAAAGCTCTCTGAAAGGACACATTTCCCCCAGAAACCACTAGGTAACACTTCCACAGTTCTATTACTCAGTTTGAACTGGGCAGCCACTCCTAAACCAGTAACAGCCTGGGAGGTAAGTTTTGCTGAGAAGTCACATGCTCTGGCTTAAAGCTGGGAGAGATTGTTTTTGAGGAGGGGGAGGGGAATGGTTGAGATATGGATGCCCAATCAATAAGATTATTTTAAAGAGAAGAAGGCAGGATTCCAGGGAGGTGAACACAGTGACTAAAATGGGGGTGGAAAATACATGCCCCAAAGCCATTCCTATGGTCTGTGTTGACCTTGTATTTTTATTTATTTGAGTTGAGATTACGATTCTTGTTCACTGTCCTTGGCTTTATAAAGTGTCAGTTTATTAAAAACAAACCAAAGAAAAAACTCCCAATAACATATGTGAGTGTGTGTGTGTGTGTGTGTGTGTGTGTGTGTGTATCACAAGCATACATCTCCAAAGTTTGACTTACTTTCTGTTCATGATGCATCTGCTGAGGTAGAGGTGAAAGTCATCTTGAATCTCTGTCAGAGTGGGGTATAGCAGAAAGGGACCTCCTGTCCAGAGAAGCCACTCCTCCACAGGAGATGCTCCAACACTAGCAGGTAAATCTGGTTCAGTCTCCAGTGGGGTCTCTGCTTCTTTCCCCTGGGTCCTCATGCATGTCAGATTTTGCTTGTGCCTCAATGTTTTCTCCAGTCCTGTGGAAGTCTTGCATTCAAATCCCATTAGCCTTCAAAGTCATTTTCCATCAACTGCTACTGGCTTCACAGTAAGAGCATTCAACATGCATACAAAGTTTTGACTTTGTCTTGAACATGTTTACATTCATCTCACTGAATTCAAACAAATTTCTAATCTCTTTAAAAGGGGAGGAAATTTGGACACCCTAGGGAAAGATTTTTGTTGAAATGTATTTGTTTTAGTCTCTGCCTCAGTGGAGATGTTTTTTGGCTGGTGCTCTCCCGCTTGTTCTGATCTTTGATTTATTCTCCTATTGAAGGAAGAAATACATTAAGTCAGCAGAGACTCATTGTACTACATGGCAGGTATTAATATTAGCTCTAGGAAGAATAACCATGGACAAGATCTATCTGCCCCTACTCTTCTTGTAGTTTAATTCCAGGTGGAAAAATGAACACTAAACTCATGAATCAAGATGTGATCATAGAATTTCAGCTGGTGATGACTGCAGTGAAGAAAGCAACACAGGGAGATAAAGTAGGAAGTGCCTGGGTGGAAGGCTAAGTTAGATGCGGCCAGGGAAGACCCTCTGGAAGAAAAGAACATTTGAACAGAGATTTACATGATGGGAAGGACCCAGCCACAGGGGAATTGGGGTCATGTTTTCCAGGAAGGAAATGGCAAAATCAGAGTTTGGAAGTCAGGAGTGAGCTTAGCTTGTTTGAAAAGACCAGAGCAAACATGGGAAGAATAGTAGATGTTTTCTGGATTCTGTTCCTTTATTCTGTGGGTTACCTCTGACCCCAATGCATAATTTAACCTTTAAAGCAGCATGTTTTTACACACTGTGTTCATTTTAGAGTTGTTCAAGCTGACATACAGAGCCAGTGGGTCGCTTGAAATGGCATAGCCAGCCATGAGCAGAGGAAAGATGGATCCTATGCCATACCCAACACTAGGTCAGTGTGAGAGAGAACAGTCTATGAAAGACCATCCTTACTTCTGATACCAATTGCAGTTTGGAGGTTTCTCCAAAACAACCTTAGATTCCATACTGGAAGGATTCCCAGAACTCACTGAAGGCTGTTACACTCACGGTTATGGTTTATTACAAGGGAAGGATGCAGATGAGAAGAAACCAAGGAAATAAACATGTAGGGCAGAGTCTAGAAGGATGTGGAATGTGGAGTTTTCAGTCATCTTCCGCAAGGAGTTAGGATGGTATTTCGCTCCTGGCACTGATGTGTGGCAATACACATGGAACACTGCCAGTCAGGGAAGCTCACCTGAGCCTCAGTGTCCAGAATCTCTATTAAGGCTCCATCATGTGGGTATGTTTAGTTATTGCCTGCATGATTGATTTCAGTCTCCAGTTCTTCCAGAGGCTGACTGGTGTTATATGACCCAAAGCCTTTACCTCAAATCTAATTGTTACTATTTGATGTGTCCAGTTCAGTTCAGTTCAGTTCAGTGGCTCAGTCGTGTCCGACTCTTTGCAATCCCATGAATCACAGCACGCCAGGCCTCCCTGTCCATCACCAACTCCTAGAGTTCACTCAGACTCACGTCCATCGAGTCAGTGATGCCATCCAGCCATCTCATCCTCGGTCGTCCCCTTCTCCTCCCGCCCCCAATCCCTCCCAGCATCAGAGTCTTTTCCAATGAGTCAACTCTTCGCATGAGGTGGCCAAAGTACTGGAGCTTCAGCTTTAGCATCATTCCTTCCAAAGAAATCCCAGGGTTGATCTCCTTCAGAATGGACTGGTTGGATCTCCTTGCAGTCCAAGGAACTCTCAAGAGTCTTCTCCAACACCACAGTTCAAACGCATCAATTCTTCGGCGCTCAGCCTTCTTCACAGTCCACCTCTCACATCCATACATGACCACAGGAAAAGCCATAGCCTTGACTAGATGGACCTTAGCTGGCAAAGTAATGTCTCTGTTTTGAATATACTATCTAGGTTGGTCATAACTTTTCTTCCAAGGAGTAAGGGTCTTTTAATTTCATGGCTGCGATCACCATCTGCAGTGATTTTGGAGCCCCCCAAAATAAAGTCTGACACTGTTTCTACCTAAATCACATTGTTAGGCTATCTAGTATGACCCAAGGGCCCCAGGCAAATAAAGACACCACTGTCAGGCATATTCCAAGGGGCTGGAGATCACTTGCCAGTAGTTGAGGGCAAAGGCCACAAATCTCTCAGGGAAGATTTAATTTTTGATTGCCCACTGAATATACATCTTCCATAGGACACTGTCTTCATTATCGTCAGGCTTCTGGTACACACATTACTCTTGTCCTGGTCCTCTGTGTCCTTTGGGATATGGCATGGGTTGTGGCAGCAAAGTGTTCCCCTGCATTGGCAGATGCACAGGGCAGGAACAGCTTCCACTCACTTCAGCCATTTTTTTGCCTACTAGGCTCAAGCTCCGGAGCAGACATTGGTGTGAGCCAACCTGGGAGGTAGCCTGGGAGCATGATGGAAAGCACCTTTGACAGTTTGCCCTCACATAGCACGCTGCTTAGAAAGGGCAATGTGGAAAGGAAGGCAACAAATTGGCTCTTTCCTACTGTCTCCATGGCAACCAACGCAATCCAATACTCTGGGTCCTTCTGATTCATTTCTAAACTTTATCCCTCCTCCTGACCAAAAAGCTGCCTGTTTTGTTTTAGGGCATGCACACCGATTGTGAATCCCCTCTGGCCATGACAGCTCTAGCCGCTGCCTTTATAAATGTGCTGGAAACTGACATCTGACAATGAGGAGAGGGTAGGCAGAAACAGACTTACCTGTGGGCCCATCTGAAGTGGGTCTTGCATCCTATCATAGCTCTGCACTTCCTATATTAGGGCCTCTATTCACCCATCACACCTTAGTCTAAGAATCACTGAGGATGGTGATGGCAGCCATGAAATTAATAGATACTTGCTCCTTGGAAGAAAAGCTATAGCAAACCCAGACAGCATATTAAGAAGCAGAGACATCATTTTTCTGACAAAGATCCATATAGTCAAAGCTATGTTTTTTCCAGTACTCATGTATGGATGTGAGGTTTGAATCATAAAGAAGGCTGAGTGCAGAAGAATTGATGCCTTTGAACTGTGGTCCTGGAGAAGACTCTCGAGGGTCCCTTGGACAGCAAGGAGATCAAACAGTCAATCCTAAAGGAAATCAACCCTGAATATTCATTAGAAGGATGGATGCTGAAGGTGAAACTCGAATACTTTGGCCACCTGATGCAGAGAGCTGACTCATTGGAAAAAGACCCAGATTCTGGGAAAGATTGAGGGCAGGAGGAGAAATGGGATGGCAGAGGATGAGATCAGTTCAGTTCAGTCACTCAGTCAGGTCCAACTCTTTGCAACCCCTTGGGCTGCAGCACACCAGGCTTCCCTGTCACTCATCAACTCCTGGAGCTTACTCAAAGTCATATACCTCGAGTCGGTAATGCCATCCAAAGTTTTAGCTTCAGCATCAGTCCTTCCAATGAATATTCAGGACAGATATCCTTTAGGAGGGACTGGTTGGATCTCCTTGCAGTCCAAGGGATTGTCAAGAGGCTTAAAAAAAAAAAAAAAAAAAGAGTCTTCTCCAACACCACAGTTCAAAAGCATCAGTTCTTCAGCCCTCAGCTTTCTTTACAGTCCAACTCTCACATCCATACATAACTACTGGAAAAACCAGAGCTTTGATAAGGCAGACCTTTGTTGGCAATGTAATGTCTCTGCTTTTTAATATGCTGTCTAGGTTGGTCATAGCTTTTCTTTCAAGGAGCAAGCGTCTTTTAATTTCATGGCTGCAATCATCATCTTCAGTGATTTTGGATCCCCCCAAATAAAGTATCTCACTGTTTCCATTGTTTCCCCATCTCTTTGCCATGAAGCGATGTGACTGGTTCCATGATATTAGTTTTCTGAATATTGAGTTTTTAGCCAATTTTTCACTCTCTTTCATTTTCATCAAGAGGCTCTTTAGTCCTTCTTTGCTTTCTGCCGTAAGGGTGGTGTCATCTGCATATCTGAGGTTATTGATATTTCTCCTGGCAATCTTGATTCTTGCTTGTGCTTCACCCAGCCCAGCATTTCTCATGATGTACTCAGCATATATAAGTTAAATAAGCAGGGTGACAATATACAGCCTTGATGTACTCCTTTCCTGATTTGGAACCAGTCGCTTGTTCCATGTCCAGTTCTAACTGTTGCTTCTCGATCTGAATATAGATTGCACGATGAGATGGTTGGATGGTATCCCTGACTCAATGGACATGAGTTTGAGCAACTCCTGGATATAGTGAAGGACAGGGAAGCCTGGTGTGCTATAGTCCACGGGTTGCAAAGAGTCAGACATGACTTGATGACTGAACATCAACAACTTAAGTGGCCCTTCCTTTTCAGCCCTGGTCTTTCTTCCCAGATCTACCCACATCAGACTCAATCTTAACTATTTCTAAGATTTTCTCAACAGAGAAGTACTATGTTGGGCAATGTAAGATCACCCAGTGATCCATTAAAAAATCCAAGTCTGCCTGTGTTATCTTAAGTCACCCAGCAAATTACTTCAAATCTCTGAGCCTACTTCCTTCTCTATCAAGTGTCACAAGTTTCTTATGAAGGAGTTTGTACACACAAGTGCTGAAGGTAGTGATCAACAGATTATTAAGCTATTATTGCTGTCCTTGGACTTCCCTGGTGGCTCAGACGGTAAAGCATCTGTCTGCAATGTGGGAGACCTGGGTTTGATCCCTGGGTTGGGAAGTTCCCTGGAGAAGGAAATGGCAACCCACTCCAGTACTCTTGCCTAGAAAATCCCATCGATGGAGGAGCCTGGTGTCCATGGGGTCACAAAGAGTCAGACATGACTGAACGACTTCACTTCACTATTGTTGTCCTGGTGGCTGCCATGAGGGCTCCACAAGGGAATACACATCATTGGTACATAACAGTAATTCTTTGCACACACTTCCTTTCTTACCAAGTATTCATTGTCCTCTAGCCAGAAAGTGTGTACAACATTGTGTCCCTGTCCTTTGAAGTAAAAGGCTTTAGTTTCCCAGACCTTTGAGTCTTAAAAGTTTGACTCATGGCCTAATGGTTAGGAAATGTAGATGTAGAAACAAAGAATAGTCTGGGGAACTGGTAACAATTTATATGTTAAACCAGCCTCACAGAACTCAGTTCCCTGAAAGATAGATGAAGGCCTGACACACATTCCTAAGTCATTTTAATAGGAAGTAGACCCAGTCCCCTGACAGATGAAGAGCTGACGCAAGCACAGAGACCCTAGACTGATCGAAACCAGGTTGATGATGCTTGGAACGCCACCTTGATGCCAACCAGTCTGAGAACTGTGCATGAGCTAATCACACACCCTGAATGCCCCTCCCTTACACTGCATTTAAAACCCCTTCCCTGAAAGCCATCAGCGTGGGGAAGTTTGGATCTTTTGAGCATGAACTGCCTGCTCTCTTTGCTTGGTTCCTGCAGCAAATGCTGTGCTTCCTTTAACTCAATTGGCTTTACTATTCACAGGTGAGCAGACCCAAATTTGTTTTGGTAACATGCCTAGATTATCATGCACAGCACTTTGGAAGCTGAACACACACACACACACACACACACACACACACACACACACACACACACACACACACACTGCATTCTCTCATCTCCAACAATAGGGGCCTCTTTGTTCTTCTCCAGGTGTCTGAAACAAGCCCATGTCTAGACATCTGCTCTTTTATTTCCTTTCCTTGCAACACTTTCCCAGGAGAGCTGTGTGGATCAACATTTTATTTCAGTTGAGTCTGTGCTCAAACACCAGCTCCTGAGAGGCCTTTCCTAGCCTCATCTCTCTTCCTCTTTCCTCTGCTTATTTCCCTCCACATCACATATCACAACTAATGTTATATTATTCATCTGATTGCTTATTTTTATATCTTCATCAGAACTTAGGTTACATCTGAACAAGTTCTTTGCTCAGTACTCCACCCTCTGTTCCTAGAATGGTGCTAGTTATGCAGGAGGTACTCATCTAATATTTGTTAAATAAACTAAAGGATATTCTCTTGCATCACATTCACATGGTTTTAATGTTTTGTTTGCACATATAGGCCTGGAAGATGGTGTCTAGGACTTAACTCTTTTTCTGCCTACCCTCAGTACACCTCAAAAGTAGTGGTTTATACCCAGCACTCAATGAAGTCATCTAGCATTCACTTGTATTTATCTACCCATCAGTCTTTTTTTATTGGAAATAGATTTACCGATGTCTGTCTTGCAGTTAGCCCTGTGCTTGATTTTTTAAGAATTGAAAGACGATTGAAATGTCATCCTGCCTTCAAAGAGCTCATAGTTCAGTAAATTGAAAGAGCAGTGCAGGAGAAGAAACATGTTTTCCATGGTCACTCAGTATAATATATATAAATACATGTACATACATGTGATGGAAACAGTTATTTTAGGAAGCAATGTCCCCTGCTTTCATCTATTCATTCTTTGACACTTCTCAAAAGTGCTCCTGGCAACTCACTCAATTGATTAACTCATTAATGAGTTAGGACACAATTTAGAAAACACACCTGTAATACAACTTATTTTCCTTGATTACATAGGGAATACATAATTATTATTTCCCAGATATTCCACTATGTCAGTCTTTTCCAGTATGATAATGATAATGGCTATGATACTACTATTACTGTTACTTAATACTACAGAACCAATATTGTTAACGGTTGATATGCTACTACTGCTCCTACTTTCTTACCCTATACCAAATGCTGTTCTAAGATCATTTGATGGATAATCTTTGTTAAATCTTTGTAATAAGACTTTAAGGCAAGGCCTGTTGTTAAGAATATTAAACCAACAAGAAAATGAGCCCATAGAGACTAGAAGTCATCTTATGTGAAATCATACAGCTATTGAGAGGCAGAGAGCTGGAATCTGTCTTTGGAGCTGTGGTATAAGAATAGCGGGTAGCCATTCCTTTCTCTAGGGCATCTTCCCAGCCCAGGAGTTGAACCCTGGTCTCTGGCACTGTAGGCAGATTCTTTACCATCTGAGCCATCAGCAAAGCCCTTTAACCATTGACTAAATACTGATTCTCCAGAGCCATATCTTTTTTCACTTGTATGTCCAGATTTGAAATTCCCCAGTTCCCCTGAGCTCTGTCCCCCATTTAGTGATGTTATTTCTCCACCTCACAGAGTAGTATAATAAAGTATATTTCTGATCTTTGTGCCCAGTTCTTGGAACAGAGCTTCAAACATGGTCCCTGGAATTTCTTAACTTACTGGAGTGTTTTTTATGCTAATGGAGTGAATCAGGATGGATTTATAGACGACTTCAGGATGCTGGGTGCTCATCAGAAAGGCCTACTTCATAATTAGAGGATGTGGCCATACAGCATCATACAGGATGTGGTCTTACATATCTGTTCAAGAGGAGTTGCCCAGCAGCTCTACATGAAGCTGGTCTCACTACAGGTCACGACATTTTTGCCTGTTGAGTTATCTGATTTTAAAAGAGTGTTTATATCACAATCATAGACAAGACATCAGAGGTTATATTTAGCTCCCAAGTGGGCACTTTGCTTTTAAAACCCAGAACAATTTCCTTATAACCTGGATCTCTGTCTGCTCTTGGAACATCAGACCATCTGGCAACTCTGGGCACACATTTCCTCAGTCCAACAATGGACCAGATCAGAAGGTGCCTCTGTCCACAGTTCACACTTACTCCTGCATTCACAGTCCCCACCACCTCTCACTGCCTCACCTCGACTGTATTTATTCACACTAACTGCTCGGCTTTATCCTTTCCCTATATCAATGTTATTCCCCACATTACCTGGCCAGAATGTTGAATGCAAGTGGAATCCAGGCAGCTTCATCAATATTTTTCATAGCAATTCATTTATCTATTCAACAAATAAACAATGAGTGCCTGGATGTGCAGAACTATTCTAGATGCATGGATATATTTTAACAAGTTTTTTTTTTTTTTTTTTTAGGTGTTAGAGTTTTTTTTTTGGGGGGGTGATTCATGTTGATGTATGGCAAAACCAATACAATACTATAAAGTAATTAACCTCCAATTAAAATAAATAAGTTAAAAAAACTCTAACATGATTATTTAAGCATGACTTTACGCCCCGAAACCTGCTATGAGGGAAGAAAGACACAGTTATTTGTGAAGATGGACAAGCTAACAAAAACAGCACAGTACATTAGCTAATTACATGGAGGGATCCACAGGGTCCTTTGTGGATACTGGGGACAACTGATCCCATGAGGGTTGATGAGAGGGTGAAAGAAGACTGTCATCCTTTTCAGAGAGGCGTTTTGTACTTGGTGTGGAGGACAATTAGGCTAAGCCTGAGGTAATCAAAAGTCAGAGTCCTCTAAACTGGGGGAGAACAGCTTTTGAAAAACAATAGGTATGGGTGCAAAGGCACAGAAACAGGATGATGTGCTTGGGACGGATGTGCAAGAGGGATGACAGTGTCAGCTACACATGAAGAGGCATGGAGAATGGGAGGGTGGGATCCCTGGGGCTGCTTCAGGAATTACCAAGAAGCTGGAGGTCCTAAATCCATGTGTACTGATGACCCCTGGCAGGGGCCGAAGGAAGTTGTCAGCAAAGAAAAGAACTGGGATGTAGATGTGTATAGATCCAAGAAGACCATGCTTGGCCTCCTAAGCATCATCTGCAGAGCACAGACCTCCAGTGATGGAGCAGGATGAGCCAGAAACACACCTGACTTGTCCTCACTCCCAGCAGAGACACAGGAAGACTTTTGACCTCTCTCTCTCTCAGCCTCCAGCAGAGGGACAGGAAGAACAAGCGAAAAAGCCAACCATCCTCTCACCCCATTCTATGTATCTGGATCGCAATGCTTAGTTCAACAGAAGGGAAAATTTATCATTTGATATAAGAAGAAAAGTTTAAGTTGTGTTAACTTACAATAACCAAAAGTAACTGAGACCTCCAAGATTTGTACACAATTTCATCAAAGGACAAGAAGAGGGTTTGGCAGGGCCTGGTTGAAAGCAGGGATTAGAAAAAATAAATAAAATATTTACATGTTGGGCTTCACTGGCTACATGTCACCTAATACACTGGTTACACAGGGTTGAACAAGGTTCATGTCAATTTGAAGGACTTATTTGAGTGTCTTGTCCGGAGTTCCAGACTCAGACAAAGATGGTCTGGGAGTGAGAAGAGCCAGAAACAACCATGAGAGGCGTAGGACACAACTCTCCCACAGGGCGATGATGATGAGAAGGCCCCTAGGCAGCTGAGTTCACAGCTCCGGCCAGAGGCGAGGTAGCTGGCCTCATTTACCTGGGGGTTTTGAAGGCTTGGGCGATAATTTAAGAAGACATGGAAAAGCCACAGAGAGCTGGTGAAGCTGGCACCAAGAGGGTGGCAGGGGCAGGTCCACTTGCGCTGTCCACCTCGTGGTCTGAACAGATAGTGACAGGTACCTCCACAGGTGCAAGTCCTTCCAAATGCAGGCCAGCCTTCCCATCTCTGCAGTGACCGTGGATCCACACAGATCAGCTTTCTCTTACTCTCAATTACTGTAAATGAATTTCTGCAGAATCACTGATATGGGGGAAGATTTACAACAGATTATCTTTCATTTATTTTAAAGGGATTGTCTAAATGCATAAATCCAAGCCTGCCTCAAGCTCATGAATTTTTATAACTTCTGCTTGGTTAACAATCTTGGTCTCCCTTTCTTTGCTTCCTCTAACCCTCTCATCCCCTCCTCTTCTGCTCTGCCGTTGAATCTGCCAGGGTTTTGCAACTCTGTCAGATACTTTGAGAGCCGGGAGATGAAAGCTTCAAGAGAGATGTGTAAAATATATTTACGGTGTGTCTCCGCGAATACTCTTGTTTAGTTATAAATGAGTATAAATGATGCATGACAAGCAATTTGCTGCATGGAAGCTGACATTAATGACTTGACATATTCATGCCTATTTGTAAAATCAGATTCTTTTTTTTGCCAGTGACCTATTCTGGTCCAAAGTGTCTTATATTAAGAATACCCATTTCTTCACATTAAGAGGAAATCATTTTTTCAGGTCTCTTTATTGTTTCCATGGGTACCAAAGAGGTCATTTCATATAGTTAATGGGAACCTTACTGTGGGAAGTAGTGTCCCAGAGAGGAAGGTTTTCCATTAATTGAATCAATAGAATTTCCTAGCCTGATTGCTTCTGTTAGATGTTGGGGTGTGTGAGAGGACAGGACTGAAATGGCCCTACTGCTCAACCTCACTGTTTACTGGGGTGCCATGGACAGCCAAGTCCAGGGCTGAGTTGGTTTTCGAAACTATTCAGTTTCCTGTCTAGTGCTACCTTCCTGCAAGATTGTCATGGAAAATTCCCGTCACACACCTCTGGGATTGTTGGTGAATGTAATGACCAGACACTGGGATGAAGCAGAACCATCTTTTGGGGGAAATTAGGACTATGGTTTTTCCTGTGGTCATGTATGGATGTGAGAGATGGACTGTGAAGAAGGCTGAGTGCCGAAGAATTGATGCTTTTGAACTGTGGTGTTGGAGAAGACTCTTGAGAGTCCCTTGGACTGCAAGGAGATCCAACCAGTCCATTCTGAAGGAGATCAGCCCTGGGATTTCTTTGGAAGGAATGATGCTAAAGCTGAAACTCCAGTATTTTGGCCACCTCATGCGAAGAGTTGACTCATTGGAAAAGACTCTGATGCTGGGAGGGATTGGGGACAGGAGGAGAAGGGGACAACTGAGGATGAGATGGCTGGATGACATTACTGACTCGATGGACATGAGTCTGAGTGAACTCTGGGAGTTGGTGATGGACAGGGAGGCCTGGCGTGCTGCAATTCATGGGATTGCAAAGAGTCGGACACGACTGAGCAACTGAACTGAACTGAACTGAACTGAGGACTTTTATCAATCTGTCTTCCATGACTACCCTCTTTGAAGCCATTTTACCCAGGAGAGAATTATCCAAAGCAAACCATCCCGTAAAGAAACAACAGTTCTCAGGTTTAAAAAACAAAGGTCAAGATAATAAGGCATGAGGCAGGATTTGAAAGACACCTTATACCTGTGTTCACCTCCACCGAGACCAAGGAAGTTCTGACCTGGGAAGAGAGTGGTGAGGAAAGAGAAGGACAGGAATGAGGTGGGGCCTGCCCTGGCTTGTCTCCACCAGTTAATCTGGTGGGTTGAGGGCATGGAGAGAAGTTGTATTAAACCTGCAAGCTGAGAGGCGTTCTTCTCATCAGGACCAGACTTGAGGATGGTGCCAGCTTTGCAGCTCTGTTCTGCACCACACCCGGTGGAGATGAAGGGTAATGAGGGTTAAGATAGGGAAGCAATACAGGTGAGTTTCTCCCAGGACTTTTCCCTTTTCCATCCTCAAGACTGTTTTAAGCATTAGAAGGGGAATCATGCAGCAGTCAGATCCAGCAATGACTGATGACGCAGAGGCCCAGTGAAGAAATATTGGTATAATCCGTTGATGAAGCGCTATGGGCTGGGATGGTGCATGGTGGTGGGGATGATTATGACTCAACATGGCAGCATAGGTCTGTGTGTGAGAGACGATAAAGGAAAGAAAGTCAGTTGATGTGAGGATTGGGCCCGAGTGTCTCAGTGAGGCAAACTTCTACTGGGTTCCAAATCATTTCTGATTCCTATCAATCTCAGGGTATATAGTTCCTTTTCAACAATTCATTAGCTCTTGGTCTGAAGCCCAGATGCCTTAGAGATGAAAAGTTAGTGAGAATATTTGGACCTGCCTTTTTATAACTCCATGACCAAAACAGATCTTGCAGAACAAAACTCAATTGTTAGCTTTGCCCCTGAGGCCCTGAGGATTTCATAAGAATATGAATGAAAGGAACCCTATGAATTATTTCCTCCTCAGAAGACACTCTTCCCCTCCAAGCTATTTTATAATGCCTTATGAGATGGAAAGTGATTAAAAAACAAAACAAAACAAAACAACTTCTCTTGAGGTGGTCAAAATAAAATTAATTCCTATTCTCTGGATGAGATTGAGAAAGCACAATGGAAAATTTTCTCACTGAGCCCAGAAGCTGCTTGACCTCTCTCCAATTTGTGGGGGGCTGTTACCTCTGCACATATTATTTGTGCCCTCCTGCACAAAGGGTTGTGTCTGGCACAGGTGCTCTGATTTTGACAGCTGTGAATCTCAGTGGGGAGAGAAACCTTCCCCAGTGCAGCAGGGCACAGGCAGCCCAGGTGCTTGGGGGAAGATTCTCTATACAGTTGTTTTGAATAAGATGGCTCTACCGGGGCAGAAAAGAGGTTATAGGGCTTTTAGGAAGAACACAGGAAAGGGGGGAGGCAGAGCTTCTGCTTTTAGATCTGGTTACATTTGTGACAACTCCACCTCTGATAAAAGAACTAGACACATTCTGTCTACCAACAAGACATTTTGGTGGCTTCAATAGCCCATGGGCTACCATCTTCAGCCTTGGTGGTCACAGGGCTATGCTCTAGCCCTGTAACACTGTCTATGGTACACAGACTATGCTCTCACCTGCCATCTTTTATGAATGTGGAGTAATGCGAACTTCACAGATTTGGGTTCTTTTCTTTTTCTTTCTGTTTTTATTTTTAAATTATTATTGTTATCTAGACTTATGTGTTTTCTGTATTAAAAAGATACATAATCCTGCCTTGCAATTATTTGTGCTGATGCTTTGTTTGTATCTTAGTTTATAAAGTACTAGAGGGCAAGGGCCATGGCTACGCATCCTCACTTCCCCCATAGCATCTGAAAGCATTATGTAGATCATTACACCTGATGGTATGGGTCAGAATACAAGCTCTGAAGCAGAAGACCTGTGTCTGCTCTGATTCCATCATCTTTTTGCAGTGCAACCTTCTGTACCTTACATAACCTTTATTTATTTATTTATTTTTTGGCTGTGCTGGGTCTTTGTGGCTGCCCGAGGTCTTTCTCAGATGGCAGTGAACAGGGGCTACTTTCTAGTTGCAGTGCTTCTCACTGAGGTGTTCTCTTGGTTCTGAAGCACAGGCTCTAGAGCACATGAGCTCTGGCAGTTGTGGCACAAGGCTTAGCTGCCCTGCGGAATTTGGGATCTTATTTCTTGGACCAAAAATTGAACCTGTGTCGCCTGTGTTGATTGGGAGATTCCTAGCCACTGGACCACTAGGGAAGTTCCTGATCTAACCCTTTTGAAATTCAACTTCCTTATCCAAAAAGTGAGGATACCAAATTCAGCTACTACAGGGCATTGTTGATAGGATGAAATGGCATAAATGATAAGCAATAGCTAAGTTAATATTTGGAGATTAAAATTTGATCAAAGTCTTAGGCTTAGTCTATGTTAAACCTAACACCATAATTTCCAAGTAATAGATCGTTAAGTACCACTAGGAATGAGATGAAATAGTGGTGTAGCCCAACAGACATTCAAACCGGTGACCTGTTTTGAATCTTTCACTTTTTACTTGGTAGAATAATCAAAATCACAGTTTCTATACTTACCTCCTACAACACGATGTATCCAATAAGGTAACTAAAGAAGGTTCCTGTAAAAGAAGAGATTGCTAGGTAATTGCTGCCTCTGGTTCCATCTTCTTGTTCTGATTCCATTTCCATACAATTTGTCTGCAGAGATCTAGCCTAATTTGGAATCCTACTAGTATTAATCAAATATATATGATTATTGTGACACCGTATACTGTATTAGGATGTAAGCTCCTGAAGGTAGTAATTTTTGCCTGATTGCCTTATTTCTCTGTCCCTTGGAGAAGGGAAAGTCTACCCACTCCAGTATTCTGGCCTGGAGAATTCCATGAACTGTGTAGTTCATGGGGTCGCAAAGAGTTAGACTTGACTGAGCGACTTTCACTTTCACTTTCATCCCTTACAAAGGTTTCTACTTATGTTCTCAATGAATGTTGAATGAATGAATGTATTCCAGCTTTCAGCCAGTAAGAGGGATTCTTTTGGATGTGAAGGCAGCTTGGATTCAGCATCGTCAGGGGCTGGTAAAATGAATGAAGCCTGGCTGTCCAGTGTGACTGCTGAGTTAATTCAATACCTGAGGCATCTCCTGGAGATTATGTCAAGACAGCTACATTCCTAGGCAGACAGGCAAGGCTCATAAATCTGCTCCATGCCTTCTCACTCTCTTTAATAGCAACAAAAATTCACTTTGAGGTAAAATGTCCTAAAGGCGCCTTCAGTAATATGCATTACCAAAACAGAGAGGGTCAAACACATCGCCTCAATCCTGGGAATCATATTTCATGGCTAGTTAGTGTCAAACATTATCTCATTTGTCAACAAAGCACTGTGGGGAATAAATACTACCACTAGGCAGGCACTGGAACAAGCTCTCTTTTTAATCAGGAGAGTATGTGTTTGCAGAAGGAAGACTAAGTTTAGCATGAGTAAGTTTATCACTTTGTATCAATGAAATTCCATAGGGCACATGTTCAGACCTTGCCTGAAATACCAGGAAGCTAACACTTAATTAGTGTATGCATTCTAGTGATAAAAAACAGTTACACTTCAATTAATCTTAAAACACCAGAGCAAGCACAGAAAAAGTGGACTTGCAAAGGGGTTATATATTTTTGTCTCACATTAAAAAAAAAAAAACCTGCAAATTATGCTAGGAAATTTGTTGCTGACTTTATTCAAAGAGTTCAATAAAGATCAGAGAGGATCTAGAATGTACTCATGGGATGAGCATTTATTTGTAAAGAAGAGGAAATTTGGGTACAGGGCATGGATTGTACTTTTTGAGAAAGGCTGACTCCTTTGAAAAGACCCTAATGCTGGGAAAGATTGAAGGCAGGAGGAGAAGGGAACAACAGAGGATGAGATGATTGGATGGCATTACTTACTCAATGGACATGAGATTGCGTAAACTCTAGGAGCTGGTGATGGACAGGGAGGCTTGGTGTGCTGCAGTCCATGGGGTCGCAAAGAGTTGGACATGACTGAGTGACTGAACTGAACTGAGAGCGACTTGGTCTATCTTTTTTCATTTAAGGGTTTCATGCCTTAAGCGTATTTTATTTTGTGAGGATGTTAGATGTCAACTTCTGTGAACAATCTTGTTGAGTTTTGAATTAGTCTTAACTTATAGATCAATTTGTATGATATTATTTTAAAAATTATCTCATATTTATCTAGTATTTTACAATTTGATTCATATTCATATAAAAAGATTTTGATACAAAAAGTAAAGTAAGGGATCCATTTACCATTACTTTCCAGAAGGTTACCCATTTGTCCAAATACCAGTTATTAAACAATCCATCTTTTCCTAACTGGTTTGCTGTTATGGTTTGTTTTCTTTTTCTTTTCTCAGTAGGGTGTGACTCTTTGTGACATCATAGACTGCAGCACACCAGGCTTCCATGTCCTTAACTATCTCCAAGAGTTTGCTCAAATTCATGCCCACTGAGTCCATGATGCCATCCAGCCATCTCATCCTTTGTCATCCCCTTCTCTTTCTGCCCTTAGTCTTTCCCAGGATCAGGGTCTTTTCAAACGAGTCAGCTCTTTGCATCAGGTGGCCAAAGTATTGGAGCTTCAGGTTCAGTCCTTCCAATGAATGTTCAGAGTTGATTTCCTTTAAGATTGACTGGTTTGGTCTCCTTGCAGTCCAAGGGACTCTCAAGAGTCTTCTCCAACACCACAATTTGAAAGCATCAATTTTTGGGCACTCAGCCTTCTTTATGGTCCAACTGTCACATTTGTACATGAATACTGGAAAAACCATAGCTTTGACTAGATGCCTTTGTTAGCAAAGTGATGTCTCTGCTTTTTAATATACTGTCTAGGTTTGTCATAGCTTTTCTTCCAAGTAGCAAGCATCTCTTAATTTCATGGCTGCAGTCACCATCTGCAGTGTTTTTGGAGCCCAAGAAAACAGTCTGTCACTGTTTCTATTGTTTCCCTATTTATGTGCCATGAATTGATAGGACCGGATGCCATGATCTTCTGTTTTTGAATGTCGAGTTTTAAGGCAACTTTTTCACTCTCCTCTTTCACATTCATCAAGACGCTCCTTTGTTCTTTTTGCTTTCTGCCATTAGGGTGATGTCATCTACATATCTGAGATTAGTGCTATTTCTTCTGGCAATCCTGATTCCAGCCTGTGATTCATCCAGCTGGATATTTCTCATGATGTATTCTGCATTTAAGTTAAATAAGCAGGGTGACAATATACAGCCTTGATGTACTCCTTTCCTAATTTTGAACTAGTTTGTTGTTCCATGTGTGATTCTAACTATTGTTCCTTGATCTGCATACAAGTTTCTTGGGAGGCATGTAAGGTGGTCTGGTATTTCCATCTCTTTAACGCTTTTCCACAGTTCGTTGTGATCCACACAGTCAAAGGCTTTAGCATAGTCAATGAAGCAAAGTTATTTTTTTCTGGAATTCCTTTGTTTTTTTTAATGATCCAAAAGATGTTGGCAATTCGATCTCTGGTTCCTCTGCTTTTTCTAAATCCAGCTTGTACAGCTGGAAGTTCTTGCTTCGTGTACTGTTGAGGTCCAGCTTGAAAGGTTTTTAGGATCACCTTGTTAGCATATGAAATGAATATGATTGCAAGGTAGTTTGATCATTCTTTGGCATTGCCCTCCTTTAGGATTGGAGTCAAAACTGACCTTTTCCAGTCCTGTGGCTCCTGCTGAGTTCTTCAAATTTGTTGGCATATTGAGTGCAGCACTTTATTATTATTATTATTTTGAGTGCAGCACTTTAACAGTATTATCTCTTAGGATTTTAAACATGTCAGCTGGAATTCCATCACCTCCACTGGCTTTGTTTGTAGTAATACTTCCTAAGGCCCACTTGACTTCACACTCCAGGATGTCTGGCTCTAGGTGAGTGACTACACTCTCATGGTTATCTGGGTCATTAAGACCTTTCTTGTATAGTTCTTCTGTGTATTCTTGCAACGTATTCTTCTGTTAGGTCCATACTGTTCCTGTCCTTTATTGAACCCATCTTTGCATGAAGTATTCCCTAGGTATCTTTAATTTTCTTGAAGAGATCGCTAGTCTTCCCCATTTTATTGTTTCCTTGATTTCCTTGCTTTGTTCAGTTAAGAAGGCTTTCTTACTTCTCCTTGCTTTTCTTTGGAACTCTGCATTAAAATGGTATATGTTAAAAAAATAAAATAAAATAAAATAAAATGGTATATGTTCCCTGGTTTCCTTTGGCTTTTGCTTCTCTTCTCAACTTGTTTGACCTATTATTATCTCATTTATTCAATTTTATCTTATTTTTAAATTATTTTCCATTTAATTAATATCAGTCTTCTATTTAAATGTTAATCTTAAGCTTTTAATTACTCTACTTAATACTTATTGTATTCTTTAGATTATCTGGGATATACTTTTATGTTTACTTTTTCATTTAAGCTGTTGAATTAGCTTGTGTGGTTTTACTAACTCTCCTTCCCTTTTAAAATGTCAAAATTATATCAATGTACATGTACAGATAAGGTGTTACAGCTTTAAAGATTTATGTAGATTTATTTATGAATTTATAGAGAGTCTAGATAGCTTTATAATACTGACTTTTTCTTCTCAAAAAAGATTATGTCTTTCCATTCAATAAAAGAGATTTTTGAAAAAAAATTTAAATTTTCACTAGCATTTGCAATCTTTCTTCACAGAACACTTGCATATTTCTAGTTAATGCTTACATTTTTATTCTTTGTTGCTATTATAACTATAGTCTTTTTCTCATATGTCTTCTAAGTGGTTGATATTTTTACAGTGTGTCACTATTGAATTTTATATGTTAACTTTGTAATCAGCCACATTACTGGGTTCTTTGTTGAGCTAATTCTTTGTAATCAGCCACATTACTGGGTTCTTTGTTGAGCTAACTCTTGGGATTTCTAGATATGCTGTGTTATATTTGGCAAATGACAAGAATTACAAATCTTTTCCAATTTTATGCCTCATATTTCTTTCTCTTCCTTTCTTGTACTTGCTAGGACCTCTAAAATAATTATAAAAATAGTGAGGAGAATGGCTACTATTGTTTTAGTCCTGATTTTAGGAAGGATGCTTTCATTGTTTCACCATTAAGCATTATGCTGCAGTTGGTTTAATCTACTGACACTTTATTAGGAGCTTTATTTTTACTTCAAAATCAGTAATAGGTTTTGAATTTTGTTGGCTATTGTTTGTCCAGCAGGTACAGAAATATCTATGCCTTTTCAGCTACCAACGCATTTGGTAGCTGTATATTCCTGTATTAATATTCTGTAGGATTGCTTGTTAACACATTGTTTAGGACATATTTTATATAATTTATTTATAATAGTGCAGTTAGTGAATTTTGTCTATGTCTTACATCATTTTATGTCATTGTGCTATTTTTTGGTCATGTTTTCATATCCAGAGTATGATGGTTTTGTAAATATAATTTAAGATATTTTGATCTTTATATTCTTTTTATTCTGCAAAAATTTGGAAAGCATTTGGGTGTTCTATTAGCTGAAGCATAGAACATATCTAGAATCTGTGATGTCTGTATCATTTATCAGATTCCTTTGCATCCTGAACTGCTGTATGTGCCTGTGAGCACACCGTCATTATAGTCGTATCCAACTCCTCACGACCCTATGGACTATAGCCTGCCAGGCTCCTCTGTCCACCCGATTCTCCAGGCAGGAATACTGACATGGGTTGCACGCCCTGTGCCAGTAGATCTTCCTGGCAAGGGATCAAACCCGTGTCTCTATGTCTCCTGTGTCTCTTACATCTCCTGCCTTGGCAGGTGGTTTCTTACCATTAGTGCCCCTTGGGAAGTCTGTATTTCTGTATGTTTATGCTTAAGTATGGAAACTTCCTTAAGTTTATACTTAATTTTGTCTTTACAAGACTACTTCATGGGTTGCAGAGTACTTCCATTAGGATGGTCAGATTTTTCTCCCTTTTTATGATATTAATAGTCATTGATAATCATTGTCTATATCCATTAATTAACTGGAGATTTATTGACATACTTATTTTATCATTCCGTGTTTAGCTCATGGAATATTTTCATAAAAATAAGCTTCTATTATCAATACTTGATTATTGTGAGTTACAGTTCATACAGTGAAGGCAGCAAAATTCCTTTTGCTTATTTGTTTTAGCCAGGTTTAAAAATATTGGATTGTTTCCTTAGCAATGGCAAGGGTTTTATTTGTTTTGTTGTTGCTTTTGTATCTTTATGAACTCCTGGATTTAGACTTGCTTGATTGCTTTAATCCATTGCAGCTATTAACCTAACTAATACGTTTCTCACCCCTGAACAATAGAAGTTTGTTAAATTTGGTCTGTGAATCCTTTTCACAGATACTTTCTAGTATTTGGTATTTTTCTTGGTTTTTGACAAGAAAAACTGTTATATAGCTTCATTTTGCACATTCTATTTTGCTTTAGAACTGCTAGAGTAATTTTTTAGTAGTCTTTAGGATTTTTAAATGTATAGAGTAACAAAAGTTTTTAACATGTTATTTTGTAGTTTCATACTGATACTTGTAGCTTTAATTATTATCTATCATAATTATCAGTTTTATTTATTCCAAACCATGCACACAACAATTTCATATTGACAATTAACACCACTAGGAAAGATGCTTACCTGTGTGTGGCAATTTGGAGCCTCCAGAAATGTGAGAAAATAAATTTGTTTTTTAAGTCACCAAGACTATGGCAATTGGATGCAGCAACCACAAGAAATTAGTACATTGTTTTTCTACTTTTCAGCTGTTATGAATAATGCCCCTGTGAGCATTTGTGTACACATTTTTCGTGTTGACATGTTTTCATTTCTCTCATGTACACGTTTGTGTCAACATGTGTTTTCATTCTTTCCACATATTGGAGTGGGGGGATTGCTGAGTAATACAGTATCTCTATACTGAACATTTTGAGGAATTGCCAAACTTTCTTCAATGTAGCTTTACAAATTTACCCTCCAACCAGCAATGTAAGAGAACTCTAATTTCTCCACATTCACATCAATACTTTTTTTTTCCAGCCACTCTAGTAGGTGTGAAATAGTATCTAATTGTGGTTTTCATTTGAATTACCCCAATGACTAATGATGTCAAGCTTATTTTCACATGCTTGTAGGCTGTTTGTATCATCATCTTGGGGCTTCCTGGGTGGCTCAGTGGTAAAGAATTCACTTGCCAGTGTAGGAGATGCAGGTTCAATTCCTGAGTCAAGAAGATTCCCCTGGGGAAGGAAATGGCAATTTACTTCAGTATTCTTGACTAGGAAATCCCATGGACAGAGGAGCCTGGTGGACTTAGCAGGCTATAGTCCATAGGGTCATAAATAGGTGGACATGACTGAGAGACTGAGACCACACAAATTACCATTTTTGGAGATGTATCAGTTGAAGTGATTTGCCAATATTAGATTGAATTATCTGTAATTTGATATTAAGTTGTAAGGATTTTTTAAAGGACATAACTCTCTTTGTATACATATATGCATATGATTTATAAATATCTCTTTTATTTTGTGTAGCATTTATTTATTGGCTTGGCCAAAAAGTTTTTCCCTCATATACTGAACAAACTTTCCAGCTAATCCAATAATTTCTTGGTGGCTGTCCTTTGAATTACAAAATTTTTTTAGTTTTGATGAGATAAAATTTATCTATATTTTTGTTTTGATGCTTATACTCTTGGTGTCATATCTAAGAAGTCATTGCCTAATCCAAGATCATAAGCATCTGATTCTTTACTTCAAGGGGATTAAAAAGTCTTAGTTCTTACATTTAAGTCTATGATCTATTTAAAATAAATTCTTTCTTTCTTTTTTTACATGTGGTTGTCCAGGTGTCCTCTTACATACAAACTGTTGGAAAGATTACAATTTCAGAATTGAATTGTCTTGTGTGTAAAAAAAAATTTGGACTCTCCATTCCACTACATTGATCTATATGTATTTTTTAAAGCAAGGACCACTTGAAACCAGATAATGAAGTAATCCAAATTTGTTACTCTTTTTGATACTGTTTTAGACATTCTAGTTACCTTAAATAACCATATAAACTTTGGAATTATTTTGTCAGTTTCTGCAAAACAGCTAACTGGGATTTTGATAGGAATTGCCTTGAAATTGTAGATAAATATGGGGAATATAGCCATCCTAAAAATATTATTACCTTCTGATCCACAAACATGAGATGTATTTATTTTTATTTAAATCTTTTAAATTTCTTTAAACAATGTTTTCTGATATGTCTTGCATTTATTTAAAAAATTTATTCGTAAGTATTTTATTCGATTGATTGCTATTGCAAGTGCTAGTGTGAGAAAGAGAGAGACTACACAGGAACATCATCAGAGGAACAACACCAAAATCGGATTGATTATGTTCTTTGTAGTCAAACACGGAGACCCTCTATACAGTCAGCAAAAACAAACAAAAAAAAAGACCTGGAACTGACTGTGATTCAGATCATGAGCTCCTTTGTGCATAATTCAAGCTTAAATGAATGAAAATAGGGAGAACCACTGGGTCATTCAAGATGACTTAATCAAATCCCTTATGATTATGCAGTGGAGATGATGAATACATTCGGGAGATCAGAACTGGTAGATAGAGTACCTGAAGAACTATGGACAGTGGTTCACAACATTGTACAGGAGACAATGACCAAAACCATCTGAAAGAATAAGAAATGCAAGAAGGCAAAGTGGTTGTCTGAGGAGGCTTTACAAACAGCTGAGGAAAAAAGAGAAGTGAAGGCACTGGAAAAAAGGGAAAGATAAACCTAAATGAATGTGGAAGTCCAGAGAAGAGCAAGGAGAGTTAATAAGTCCTTAATTATCAACTAAAAGAAATAGAGGAAAACAATAGAATGAGGAAAACTAGAGATCTCTTCAAGAAAATTGGAAATATTAAGGGAATATTTCATGCAAGGATGGGTATGATAAAGGACAGAAACGGTAAGGATGTAAAAGAAGCAGAAGAAATTAAGAGGTGGAAAGAACACAAAGACCTATACATAAAAGGTCTTAATGATCTGGACAACCACAACAGTGTGGTCAACCTAGAGCTGGACATGCTGGAGTGTGAAGTCAACAGGGCCTTAGGAAGCCTTACTAAGAGCGAAGCTAGTGGAGGTGATGGCATTCCAGGTGAGTTACATCAAATTCTAAAAGATGATGCTGTTAAATTGCTGCAATCAATGCACCAGCAAGTTTGGAAAACTCAGCAGGGGCCACAGGACTGGAAAAGGTCAGTTTTCATTCCAATCTCAAAGAAGGACAATGCCGAAGAATGTTAAAACTACCCCACAATCACGTTTATTTCACAGCTAGCAAGGTGATGCTCAAAATCTTTCAAGCTAGACTTCAGAAGTATGTGAAACAAGGACTTCCAGATGTACAATTTAGGTTTTAAAAAGGCAGAGGAACCAGAGATCAAGTTGCCAAACTTCACTGAATCATGGAGAAGGCAAAAGAATTCCAGGAAAAAAAAATCTGCTTCTGCTTTATTGATTATGCTAAAGCCTTTGACTGTGTGGATCACAAAAAACTGTGGAGAATTCTTAAAGAGCTGGGAATATCAGAACACCTTACCTGTCTCCTAAGAAATCTGTATGCCAGTCAAGAAGCAACAGTTAGAACCAGATATGGAACAACTGACTGGTTCAAAATTGGGAAAGGAGTATGTCAAGGCTGTATATTGTCACCTTGCTTATTTAACTTCTGTCCAGAGTATGTTAGGCCAAATGCCCAGTTGTATGTCACAAGCTGGAATCAAGATTGCCAGGAGAAATATCAACAGCCTCAGATATGTAGATGATGTCACTGGAATGGCAGAAAGTGAAGAGGAACTAAGATTCTTGATAAGGGTAAAAAAAAAAAAAAAAGAATGAGAAAGCTGACTTGAAACTCAATATTTAAAAAACTAAGATCATGGCATCTGGTCCTGTAACTTAATGGCAAATAAAAGAGGAAACATTGAAAGCAGTGACAGACTATTTTCTCGGGCTCCAGAATCACTGAGGACAGTGACTGCAGACATGAAATTAAAAGATGCTTGCTCCTTGGATGAAAAGTTATGACAAACCTAGTGTATTAAAAAGCAGAGACATCATCACTTTACTGAAAAAAGTCTGTAGAGTCAAAGCTATGGTTTTTCCAGTAGTCATGTACAGATGTGAGAGTTGGACCATAAAGAAGGCTGAGTGTTGAAGAATTGATGCCTATAAATTGTGGTGCTTGGGAAGATTATTTTGACCTCCTTTGTCTGCAAGAAGATCAAACCAGTCAATCCTAAAGGAGAATATTCCTTGGAAGAATCGCTGGTGAAGGTGTAGCTCCAATACTTTGGAAACTTGAGGTGAAAAACCAACTCACTGGAAACGATCCTGATCCTGGGAAAGATTGAAGGCAAAAGAAGTGGATCACAGAGCATGAGATGGTTAGATAGTATCACTCACTCAATGGACATAAATTTGAGCAAGCTCCAGGAGATAGCGGAGGACACAGAAACCTGGTGGTGTACAGTCCATGAGGTTGCAGAGTGTGGGACACAGCTTAGGGGCCGAATAGCAGCAATATCAACAACAGATATAGAGAAGTACAGCTTACTTTTATATATTGGTCTTAATCCTTCAACCTTGCTAAATTTATTTATTCATTTTGGTAGTGTTCTTGTGGCTTTGTAAAGGCTTTGTATATATGGGAGCATGGCTTCAGTAAAGACAGATAGTTTTACTTGTTCTTTTCCAGCTTTGATTCTTTAAAAATTTCTTTTTCTTGCCTAATAGAAGGGCAAAAGTGAATATCTTTCTTGTTCCTGATCTTAATGGGAAAGTATTCAGTTTTTTTCCTTTGAGTATGATGTTGTGCACCTTACTAAATCCTCTTTATCAGATTGAGAAAGATTCCTTCTACTCTTGGCTCCTTGCATATTTTCAGTCACTAAAAATGCTGGATTTGGTCAAATGTTCTTTTTCTATCTATTGAGATGATCATCATGTTTTTGTCCTTTATTCTATCATTATTATATCTATAATATTGATTCATTTTTAAAATTAATTTTTTATTGAAGGATAATTGCTTTACAGAATTTTGTTGTTTTCTGTCAAACCTCAACATGAATCAGCCATAGGTATACATATATCCCCTCCCTTTTGGACTTCCCTCCCATCACCCTCCCCATCCCACCCCTCTAGGTTGATACAGAGCCCCTGTTTGTTTCCTGAGCCATACAACAAATTCCCATTGGCTCTCTATTTTACATATGGTAATGTAAGTTTCCATTTTACTCCTTCCATATGTCTCACCCTCTCCTCCCCTCTCCCCATGTTCATACGTCTATTCTCTATGTCTGTTTCTCATTGCTGCCCTGTAAAGAAATTCTTCAGTACCGTTTTTCTAGATTCTATATATATGCATTAGAATACGATATTTGTCTTTCTCTTTCTGGCTAACTTCACTCTGTATTATAAGTTCTAGGTTCATCCGCCTCATCAGAACTGACTCAAAGGCATTCCTTTTTATGGCCAAGTTATATTCCATTGTGTGTATGTACCACAACTTTTTTATCCATTCATCTGTCGATGGACATCTAGGTTGCTTCCATTTCTAGGTATTGTAAATAGTGCTGCAGTGAACAATGGGATACATGTGTCTTTTTCAATTTTTGTTTTCTTAGGGTATATGTCTAGGAGTGGGATTGCTGGGTCATATGGTTGCTTTATTCCTAGTTTTTAAAGGAATATCCATACTGTCTTCCATAGTGGCTCTATCAATTTACATTCCCACCAACAGTGCAAGAGCATTCCCTTTTCCCTTTTCTCCACACCCACTCCAGGTGCTGAAATCTGTTTGCTAAAATTTTGTTAAGGATTTTTGCATCTATGCTCATCAGTGATATTGGCCTGTAGTTTTCTCTTTTTGTGTTCTCTTTGTCTGGGTTTGGTATCAGGGTTATGGTGGCCTCGTAAAATGAGCTTGGAAGTGTTCCTTCCTCCACAATTTTTTGAGAGAGTTTTAGAAGGATAGGCATTAGCTCTTCTCTAAATGTTTGATAGAATTCTCCTGTGAAGGCATCTGGTCCTGGGCTTTTGTTTTTAGGGAGATTTTTGATCACAGCTTCAATTTCAGTGGTTGTAATTAGGTTCATAATTTCTGTTCCTTCCTGGTTCAGTCTTGGAAGATTGAACTTTTCTAAGAATCTGTCCATTTCTTCCAGGTTGTCCATTTTATTGCCATATAGTTGTTCATAATAATCTCTAATAATCCTTTGCATTTCTTCATTGTTTGTTGTAACCTCTCCTTTTCATTTCTAATTTTATTGATTTGATTCTTCTTTTTTTTTCTTGATGACTCTGTCTAAAGGTTTGTCAGCTTTGTTTATCTTCTCAAAAAACCAGCTTTTAGTTTTATTAATCTTTACTATTATTTCTTTCATTTCTTTTTCATTTGTTTCTGCTTAGATCTTTATGATTTCTTTCCTTCTACTAATTTTTTTTTTGTTCTTCTTTTTCCAGTTGTTTTAGGTGTAAAGTTAGGATGTCTTTTTGATGTTTTTCAGATAGGATTGTATTGCTATCAACTTCCCTATTACAATTGCTTTTGCTGTGTCCCGTAGGTTTTGAGTTGTCATGTTTTAATTGTCAGTTGTTTCTAGAGTTTTTAAAATTTCCTTTTTGATTTCTTCAGTAACCTATTGGTTATTTAGAAGTGTATTGTTTAATCTCCAAGTGTTTGTGTTTCTTAGTTTTTTTCCTTTTAATTGATATCTAGGCCCATAGTGCTGTGGTTGAAGAAGATGCTTGCTATGATTTCAATTTTCTTAAATGTACTGAGGTGTGATTTGTGACCCAAGATGTGGTCTATCCTGGAGAATGTTCCATATGCACTTGAGAAGAAGGTGTATTCTTCTGCTTTTGGATGGAATGTCCTGAAGATACCAATGAGATCCATCTCATCTAAAGTATCATTTAAGACTTGCGTTTCCTTATTAGTTTTCTGTTTTGATAATCTGCCCATTGGTGTGAGTGGATTGTTAAAGTCTCCTACTATTATTATGTTACTGTCAATTTCTCCTTTTATGTCTGTTAGTGTTTGTCTTATGTATTGAGGTGCTCCTATGTTGGGTACATAGATATTTACAATTGTTGTGTCTTCCTCTTGGATTGATCCCTTTATCCTTATGCAGTGTCCTTCCTTATCTCTGGTAATATTCTTTATTTTAAGGTCTGTTTTATCTGATATGAGGATTGCTACTCCAACTTTCATTTGCTTCCCATTTGCATGGAATATATTTTTCCACCCTCTCTCTTTCAGTTTATATGTATCTTTAGGTCTGAAGTGGGTTTCTTGTAGACAGCACATATTGGGTCTTGTTTTTGTATCCACTTAGCCAGTCTGTGTCTTTTGGTTGGAGCATTTAATCCATTTACATTTTAAGTAATTATTGATAATTCCTATTGCAATTATCTTAATTGTTTAAGGTTGATTTTGTAGATCTTTTTTCTTCTCTTGTATTTCTTGATTATATAAGTTCGTTTAACATTTATTGTAAAGCTGGTGTGGTAGCACTGAATTCTCTCAACTTTTGCTTGTTTGAAAAGCTTTTTATTTCTCCATCAATTTTTAATGAGATTTTTGCTGGGTACAGTAATCTTGGTTGTAAAAATTTCCCTTTAAGTACTTTAAATATATCCTGCCATTCCCTTCTAGCCTGCAGAGTTTCTGCTGAGAGATCAGCTGTTAAATGTATGGGTTCCCTTGTATGTTACTTGTCGCTTTTCCCTTGCTGCTTTTAATAGTCTTTCTTTGTGTTTAGTCTTTGCTAGTTTGATTAGTATGTGTCTTGGCATGTTTCTCCTTGGGTTTATCCTTTATGGAACTTTTTGACCTCTTGGACTTGATTAACTGTTCCCCTTGCCATGTTGGGGAAATTTTCAACTATAATCTCTTCAAAAATTTTCTCATAACCTTTCTTTTTCTCTTCTTCTTCTGTGACCCCTATAATTCAAGTGTTGGTGTGTTTGATATTGTCCCAGAGGTCTCTGAGACTATCCTCAGTTCTTTTCATTCTTTCTACTATTCTGCTCTTCAGAAGTTGTTTCCACCATTTTATCTTCCAGCTCACTAATTCATTCTTCTGCTTCAGGTATTCCGCTATTGATTCTTTCTAGAGTATTTTTTAATTTCAATAATTGTGTTGTTTGTCTCTTTAGGTTTATTCTTTAATTCTTCTAGGTCTTTGTTAATTGAGTCTTGCATTTTCTCCAAATTTTTTCAAGGTTTTTGGTCATCTTTACTACTATTTTTCTGAATTATTTTTCAGGTAGTTTGCCTATTTCCTCTTCATTTATTTGGAGTTTCTAATTTGTCTTCTGTGTTTCTAATTTGTTCCTTCTTTTGTGTAGCATTTCTCTGTCTTTTAATTATTTTTTTAACTTATTGTGTTTGAGGTCTCCTCTTCCCAGGCTTCAAGGTTGAATTTTGTTTTCCTTTCGGTTTCTGCCCTCCTAAGTTTGGTCCAGTGGTTTTTGTAACCTTAGTATAGGGTGAGGTTTTGTGCTGAGTTCTTTGTTTATTTGTTTGTTCATTTTTCCTCTGATGGGCAAGGCTGAGTGAGGTGATAATCCTGTCTGTTGATGACTGGGTTTGTATCTTTGTATTGTTTGTTGTTTAGATGAGGTGTCCTGCACAGGGTGCTTCCAGTGGTTGTATTCAAGTGGTTTCCTTTGTATGAGTTCTCACTATTTGGTACTCCCTAGGGTTAATTCTTTGGTAGTCTAGGGCCTTGGAGTCAATGCTCCTACTCCAAAGGCCCAGAGCTTGATCTCTGATCAGGAATGAAGATTCCACAGGTGGTTTGTTATGGCATCAAGTGAGATTAACACAAATACCCCAAAATAAGAAACCAAAGATGAATCCCAGACAAATGGCAGTTATAATATAAGGCAAATAATAATTGAAATAATGGAATATACACATATACCTATACACCCATGAGCAAAGTCAAAACAGTCCAACAAAAATAAAGTACAGTAGACTCACTCGGTGATCAAAGGAAATAAAAAGCTGTATTTACCAGTTAAGAACAAAATTAACTAAAGTACAAACTGGAAAACAAAACTAAATCAAGGTGCAAGTGGGGAATAAAACAATGAAAGCAAAATTAACAAATATGTTGAGAGGAAAGGAAAGAAAGTAAAGAAAGAATAGATATGCAGAGTTAAATAGATGTAAATGAAGAAGATATATGTATACTGCTGATTAACTGCAAGGGGAAAAGACCAGTAGGAAAGGAGAACAAAGGAACACATGTAGAAAAATATAATAGGTTTAAAAAATTAAAAATTAAAATTATAAGAAAGAAAAAAAAAAAGGGAAAACTGCACAGAACTGCAGTCCAGTGTAGAGGCAGATGTTTATAACAACAATAAAAATATACACATATACACATACACCCATAAACAAAATCAAAACAGTCCAACAAAAATAAAGTACAATAGATTGACCTGGTGAACAAAGGAAACAAAAAATTATATCTAATTTTGTTAAGAACAAAACTAACTAGAGCACAAACTGGAAAACAAAACTAAAGGAAGGTGCCAAGTGGGCAATGAAAACAAAACTAACAGATATGTTGAGAGAAAAAGAAAGAAAGAAAGAAAAGAAGGAAAGAATAGATATGCAAAGTTAATTAGAGGTAGATGAAGATTTGTATACATTAAAGATCAGCTGCAAGGGGAAAAGAACAGTAGAAAAAGCAAACAAAGAAATAAATGTAGAATTAAAGATTTTAAAATTAAAAAAAATATATATATAAATGCAAAAAAAAAAAGAAAAAAAAAGAAACTAACACAGGATTGAAAAGCAACTATACTTCAATAAAAATGTTTTTTAAATAAAAGTTTATTGAAAATGAAAAAAAAAACTACATTTAGGCCAAAAAAAATAAAAAAAAAAAAATTAAAAGTTAAAATTGAAAAAAGAGAAAAAAAAGAGAGAGAGACCAAAAAAAAAAAAAAAAGGAAAACATCACAGAACAGCAAAAGCCCAATGTAGAGGCAGAGGTTTATAACAACAATAAAAAATGTGACTGAGGGGAAAAAAAAAGCTCAAAAGCTTAATTAGATTTCACTGTGCCAATAAGAGCTTCAACTACAATGGAGTGGGGGAAAAAATGGAAAAAAGGGATAAAGGAACCCAAAAAAATCTACAGAACAAGTCAAAACATAAGAATGATAGTGGTTTTCTTGAGTCACAGCTGTCAGAATTCTTTTCCTCGCTGAGAGTCACAGTCCACCTCAAGTCCCTAGGATGCCCTCCAACACTGTGCTGATCTCTGGACCTGCTGTGGGGGCAGCTCAGATTCTAATCTGGCCGTACTTCTGTATGTTCTTGCCTCCAATGTCCACAACTATCAGAACTAGTGCATTTTCGTTTGTTGGAGCTCTCGATGTCCTTTTATATATTCCGTAGACTGAGTCTGCCTAGTTGATCATGTGGATTTAATCTGTAGCCTGTACAGCTGGTGGGAAGGTTTTGGGTCCTGTTCCTTAGCCACACTGCCCCTAGATTTCAGTCGTGGTTTTATTTCCACCTCTGTGTGTGAGTCATCCACTGGGGTTTGCTTCTGAGAGTACCTTGGAGGACTTGAGTTTGCCCCTTGTGAGGGCCAGGTGTGGAGGTGGCGCAGCTGCTTGGGTTACAGGGGTTCTGGCAGCACCAGGTACTTAGCAGGGTTGGTGGCTAGGGCAGCAGGAAATATAGTGCTCTAGAAGGGTACGGCAACCAGTATTGGCCAATATGCTTCAGTATTCTTTCCTGGAGAACCCTCACTGACAGAGAAGCCTGGCAGGCCACAGTCTACCAGGCCACAAAGAGTTGTACATGACCAAATCAACCCTGCACTCATGGATGAGAGACTTTTTTTGCCTGTGGTAGCTCTGGCCCAGTAAGAGTTGAACGTGAAGATGGCACAGCTGCTTGGTTTGCTGGGGCCTGGTGGAGCCAAGTGTGCAGAGACACGGACTGCCTCACTGCAGGAGTTATGTTGCTATCAGAGTCTTTTTTCAAGCCTCTTGTAGCTGGAGATCAGAAGGCCTCTTTGGCCAGTCTTTCTTCATAGCTTTGCCTGTTGATGCACACAGAGGGCTGCCCTGGCTGGTGCCCTACTCTGTAGATCGGTGTTATGCTCGTAAAGCGGCACCCTGGGTGGGGTCCTACTCTGTAGTTCAGCCCATCAGGCTTTTGATGGGCCAGCCTCTCTCTTGTTCAGCTGCCTATGCTGGCATGTGGGGTGAGAGAGGCTGTGGTGATGGATCCACCTGCTACATGTGAGTCAGCAGTATTCCCTTGCTTCCATGGCTGCCTGGCTTTCCTCCACAGGCACTTTCCATCACAATCTCCTCCCTCACATCCCCTTGATCCATCTCTCTGCAGTCAACAGCAGCCCTTGCCCTGGGATTGCTCCACAATCCCTAAACGCCAGCTCCCAGCAGCTGTGCCTTCCAGGGGACCTGCCTTTCTGTCCAGGTATGTATGGCTGTGGCAAGGACTGTCTGATTCTCATTCCATTTAAGCTGCCACAGATCAGCTGTTCACTCTCAGCCTTAAATGTTTCTCTTCTGACTCAGACAATTGCCCCCATGTGGGGATCAGACCCCTGCTTCAGTTCCCCCACCAGCCCAGGGCAGGTCCAGTGCTACTAACACTCCTGATTTTCCCCCTTGTTCCTACATCCTACCAAGCTTTACATGGTTCTATATATTCTTTTCCTTTGGTCAGGTATTCCTGTCGGCTCTGAACTGGTGTTCTGCTTGCACTTCTGTCTGAAGGTATATTCCTCGTGTATCCATGGAGAGAGACGTACCTCACATTCACCTACTCCTCCACCATCTTGTTCTCCTGATTGATTCATTTTTGGATGTTAATTCAACTGTGAATTCTTGAGATAAATCCCACGTGGCCATTATTTGAAATTCTCTTCTTTCCCTCAAACTTTAAACTTTTTGTTTTGTATTGGGATATAGCTGATTAACAATATTCTGGTAGTTTTTGGTGAATGCGCCTGGATTCAGTTCACAAATGTTTTTTGTTTATTTTTAAACATATATTCACAAAGGGTATTAACTAGTACTTTTCTCTTCTAATGCTGTATTCGTCTGGGTTTTGTATTAGAATGATCGTTTCCTTATAGGTTAATTTTGAAAGTGTTCCCCTTCTTTTATTTTATGGAAGAGCTAGTGAAGTATTAAGATGATTTTTTAAATATTGGGTGGAATTCATTAGTTCAGCTATCTAGACCTATGCTTTTCCTGTAGGATTTTTTAAAGTTACTGATTCAGTCTCTTTTCTTGTAATAGGTGTATTCAGGTTTTTAATTTCTTTTTGTGTCCATTTCATTAGCTTGTTTCTTCTAGGAATGTGTCTATGTTATTTAACTAATTTGTTGGTATATACTTGTTCATAGCATTCTCTTAGAATTCTTTTTTTCTGTAGAGTTGGTAGTGATGTCCACTCTTTCATTGGTTATTTCGTGTCTTCACTTTTTTTTTTTTTTTTTGTCTATATAAGCCTAAAATTTGTCAGTTTGTTCACCTTCCCAAAGAAGCATCTTTTGGTTTTATGGAAATTCTTGTGCTTTTCTATTCTGTGTTTCCTTTATTTTCACTCTAATCCTTATTATTTTATTCTTTCTGCTTATTAATCATTAGTTTTTGAGTTTTTAAAATATTTAAAAAATATATTCTGTATATTATAACTATGTTTTCCTCTGAGTATTGCATTATTTGCAATTCATAAGTTTTAGTAGATTGTTTATTTTGTTCATTTGAAAGTATTTTCTAATTTTCTATTTAATTTTTACTTGGAACCTCAAATTGTTCATATGTTGTTTAATTTCCACATATTTGTGAATCTCTGAATTTTGTACTGTTGTGGATTTCCAGTCTGACTTGAATTTGGACAGATATCTATTCTTTGACTATAAATGTTTGCATTCATTGAGGCTTGTGTTATAGTTTAGCATTTGGTCCCTCTTGGAGAATGTTCCTTGTGTGTTTGAGAAGTATGTGATCTGCTGTCATTGAGAGGAATATCATGTAAACCTGTCACCTCTAGTTGGTTTATAGTGTTTCACAAATCTTCTATTTATTTGTTGGTCTCATGCTTAGGTGTCTGATACACTGTTGAAACAGGATTTTCCAACTACTATTTGAATTGTTTAATTCTCCCTTCAGTTCTGTCAGGTTTTGCTTCATCTATTTTAAGACTCTGTTATTAGACTCGTAAATGTTTATTATATCTCTCTAATGAAAAATGTCTTTCTTTGGCTCTGGTAACAATTTTTACCATAAAATATGTTTAGTTTATATAAATATATTGACTGCTGCTGCTGTTGCTAAGTTGCTTCAGTCATGTCCGACTCTGTGCGACTCCATAGACAGCAGCCCACAAAGCTCCCCCATCCCCGGGATTCTCCAGGCAAGAACACTGGAATGGGTTGCTATTTTAGAGCCCTCCTTTGTTTACTACTTGAATGTACATATTTTCCCATCTTTTTACTTTCAAACTTATTTGTGTATTTGAACCTGAAGTGTGTGTCTTTTAGACAGTATAGAGGTGAATCTTAAAAAAAAAAAAAAATCCATTCTGACTGTTGTTGTTTTATGGTAGGAATGTTTAATCTATTCATATTTGTTGTAATTACTGATTAAGTAGGATCTTTCAAATTTGACATTTTATTTTATATATGTCAATTTGTTTTGTTTTATTCTAGTCCTCAATTTCTGTCTTTTACATTAAAGTTTTTTCTTTTGTTGTATAACATTTTAATTCCCTTGTTATTTCTTTTGCTAATTTTTGAATTATTTTCTTACTGATATTCCTAGAAATTAAAATTAGCATATTAAAACAATACTGAAACAACAGTATACACAAACTTTTCTATACTATATTTTCTTTTTTAACCTCTCTCCTATACATAGTTATTGTCATACAAATGACTTTTAACATTTTAAGCAACATTTAAGGAACACTTTTATACTTATTGCATTTTTTGTTGTCTTTTGAATCATCTATAAGAAGAAAAGTTACAGACAAAAACACATTTATACTATCTTTCAAAATATTTATCTAGCTATGTTCAGCAGTGCTCTTTCTTTATTTATTTTCTTTGTGTATTTAATTTACCATCTACTGTCTTTTCATTTCAGCCTAATGAGCTTTTCATATTAATGTAGGACAGATTTTCTAGTGACACATTCTCTCAGTTTTTGTTTATCTGGGGATATCTTAATTTTATCTTTATTTTTGAAGGTTAGTTTTGCTGGACAGAGAATTCTTAGTGAGCAGTCTTACTTTCAACATGATAAGGATAGACATTTCTGTGTCTTTTAATCCCCAAAGTTTCCAACAAGAAGTAAGCTGTTAGTAAGCATATATTCAAATAAGGATTATTTGGATATAATGCCATTTTTCTTTTTGCTTTCAATTTTTTCCTCTGTTGGTTTGACTATTATTTTTGTAGATGTGGGTTTCTTTTTCATTTTATTCTGCTTAGAGTTTGTTGAGATTCTTCAATGTCTTTAATTCAGATTTGGGATGTTTTCGTTCACCATTTCTTCAAATATTTTTTCTCTGCTCCTTTTTCTTGTCTTCTTCTCTGGCACTACTACTGTGTGTGTGTTTGTATGCTGAACAAGTCTCTGAGGGTGTGTGTGTTTGTATGCTGAACAAGTCTCTGAGGCTCTGTTTATTTTTGCTTCTTCTTCTTTCTCCTCAAAATGGGTAATCTCTCTTGACATACATTCATGTTCACTTGTTTTTTTCTTTATTCAAACTCATTATTGATCTCCTACTTTTTGTACTTTTCAACTCCAGAATTTCTGTTTCATGCTCTTTTACAATTTCCATATTATTGTCAATATTGGTATGTTCTTTTCAATATCATTATTGATATTCTCTATTTGACAAGGCATAGTTCTCATACTTTCCATTAATTCTTCTTTTATCATTGCTTTTAGTTTGTGAATATATTTATAATAACTGTTTTGAGGTCTCTTTCTGCTAAGTCTAAACTAGGCTCCTCCCAGGAACATTTTCTGTTGGATACTTTCTTTCCCTATGTATGTGATGTGCTTTCCTATTTCTTTGCATTTCTCATTTTTTTTTGTTATTATTGAAAACTAAATATTTCAGATAATATCTTGTAGTAACTTTGGTTAGGTCCCTTCCCCATCCAGTTTTTGGTGCTCTTACTGATGTTTTTTTTCCTGTTATTTATTTTCCTATTGTTGCTTTTCTATTTAAGGCACTACCAGGGCTAATTCTGTAGATTCTGTATTCTCTGCAGTTGAAAACACTGAGTTGTCTGCTATTTTTTTTAAAGCTTTTATTTTTATTTTTATCCTTAGCTTTCTAAGATTTATCCCTAAAGCAGTATAATGTAGTAGTTAGGCATTTTGAAGTTAGCAGATTTACTTAAATGCCTTGCATATTTGTCTTCCTCTATTTGTCAAGGGGAGCTATGTAAGAGGGTGAATCTTCAAACTTCAGATAGTCTACAAGATAGACCTAGCTCTCACGTCCAACATGTGCAGGTCTTCAAGTTTATCCAGAGGAAATTTCTCTTATTTTTAATTAATTAATTTATTTTTTTCTGGGGCATAGGTACAGTCATGCATGACAGACTTTGAGATCTGCAGGAATCTCAGAGCTTTTCAAGTTCCTTATGGTCATATTGTTCTCCATAATTCCCTTTTATATTCCTGACTAGACTGTTGTTTGGGCTTCCCAGGTGGCACAATGGTAAAATACCTGCCTGACAAGGCAGGAGACTCAAGAGACATGGGTTCAATCCCTGAGTCGGGGAGATCCCTGAAGTAGGAAATAGCAACCTGCTCCAGTATTGTTGCCTGGAAAATTCCATGGACAGAGGAGTCTGGCGAGCTACAGTCCACGGGGATCTCAGAGTGGGACATGACTGAGCACTGAGCACAGACTGTTGTTTGCTACAAACAAATCAAATCATAGCCTTAGGCAGCTACAATGTTGTCAAGAGATTGACATTGCCTTGGCAATCCCCTATCAGTACGGCTTTTTCCTTAAGGAGCTGAGCATTGAGTTGAATAGCCACTGTACCTGAGCTTAGATATTTTTCTGGTAGTTGGAAGCTCAGATAATGTATTTACGGTGCTCTGAAGATGGTGCTTTTAATGCAATTTCAGAAGAATTCAGTTATTTTGTTTGGCTGACTTTCCATAGCAACTACACTATTGAACAGATGATGACAGGATATGGAATAGCCACAAGTGAAAAGGAGATTGTTTCATGAAGCTTCTCTTCAGCAGCTTCTCTTAGTTTTGTTAAAAACAAAACTACTAACTTATTTCATAACTGTGGAAATTAAGCAAAGTGACAGCAAACTGGAAAACATTTGTCTTAGAGAAGAGAAGCTACTGAACTTTCACAACACAACCTCCTTTTAACTTGGGGCTATTTCATATCCTGTCATCCTCTGCTTTGTACTGTGGTCACCATGGAAAGCCAGTACTCTTAGCCAAACAGGATGACTGAATTCTGAAATTCCATTAAAAGCACCATCTGTAGAGCACAGTAAATAAGTTATCTGTTATCTGAACTTCCAACATGGCTTCCCTCATGGTTCAGATGGTAAAGAATCCTCCTGTAAGGCAGGAGATCCTGATTCAATCCTGGGGTCAGGAAGATCACCTGGAGAAGGGAATGCCTACCCGCTCCAGTATTCTTGCCTGAAGAATTCCATGGATAGAGGAGCCTGGCTGACTAGAGTCCATTGGGGTCACGAAGAGTCGAACATGACTGATTAACATTTTCGCTTTGTTAGCATAGGCAGATAGCTAGATATGAGAAGCAAAAGGAGAACACGGGTCAGGTGGCAGGAAACCACACATCCTGTAAATGTTAGGAGTCTTTGGACAGACAAAGAAAATCAGGAACCTCCAGATATTGGGGGGATAGGTGTCCTACATGTGTGAGTACTCAGTATCCTCAGCAGTGTCTGACTCTTGGAGACCCTATGGACTGTAGCCCACCAGGCTCCTCTAAGTTGTTCTGGCTAAGTTTTCACAGGTATGTGGCATTCTATTTTTTTAAGGAGTTCTCTTGAATTGTTTTTGTTTCACTCATTGCTTTTATTTTTTTCTTTAAAAATTGCAAATCTAAGTATATTAGATTTCATTTGCTCTTTTCTATAACTTTTACATTCTCCTGAATCCTTTTTGGCTCCACTTAATTTTTTTAAAGATTTTAAATAATTTCCTCTTTCAGTTACAGATTGTGATTTGTTATGTTTGTTTATCTTATATTCTGTTAATTATTTATTTCTGAGAGAATTTTTTCCTTTAAAAAAACTTTCCTGCATTCTATCATCTCTTTTTTTCAAGTCATCCTTTAATCACCAAACTTTTGAGTATTTTCTAATAGTAATTTTTCTTCCAATTTTAGTGAGATATAATTGACATTATATTATAACATTGTATAAGTTTAAGGTGTACAGAATAATGATCTAACTTAAATATATCATGAAATAATTGTCACTAGAAATTTAGTGGACATCATCTCATAGACATACAAAACTAAGGAAATAGAAACAAAATTTTTCCTTGTGATGAGAACTCAGAATTTACTTTGTAAACTTTCATCTATAACATACTTATCACATTGTACATTATATATCTAGTATTTATTTATCTCAATAAATGGAAATTTGTACCTTTTTGACGGCTTTCATTCAATTCCTCCTCCCCCCAATACTTTGTAACCACAAATCTGATCTCTTTTTTCTGAGTTTGTTTGTTTTCTTGTTTGGTTTTGAAGTATAAATGAACTATAACACTATACTAGTTTTTATTTTGCAATATAATGATTTGATATTTCTTACATTTCAAAATGATCATCACAGTAAGTCTAGTTACCATCTGCTATAACACAAAGATATTGCATCATTATTGACTATATTCCCCACACAGTGCATTTCATACCTGTGACTCATTTATTCTGCAACTAAAAGTTGGTTTATTAATCTCCCTCACCTGTTTCTCTCCTCCCCTACTCCCACCTCTTTCCATTCTGGCAACCATCTAATTTATCTCTCTATCTATGACTCTGTTTCCATGTTGCTATGCAGGCTTATTGATTACTTTTTTAGATTTGACATGTAAATGAGACTATACAGCATTTGCCTTTATCTTTAGCATTTTACTTAGCATAATACTCTCTACATCCATCTATGTAGGTTATTGCAAATGGCAGCATTTCATTCTTTTGATGATTGAATAGTATTCCTTATCTATATGCCACATATTTTTTATCCATTCATTTGTTGGTGGGCACTTAGGTTGTTTCCATATATGTGCTATTTTAAATAGTGCTGCTATGAACATTGGAGAGCATTGTTGTTTTTCAGCTGCTTAGTCGTGTCCAACTTCCTGTGACTCCATGGACTGTAAACCTGCCAGGCCCCTCTGTCCAAAGGGTTCTCTAGGCTCCAGGCTCACTCCAGAATACTGGAGTGAGTTGCCATTTCCTTCTCCAATTGGAGTGCATATATCTTTTCTAATTACTGTTTTTTTTTTTTTTTTTGTCTTTGGGTAAACACAGGCATGGATTTGCTGGATCTTATGTAGTTCTATTTTTAATTTTTTAAGGTCTAATTGTAATTTATGTTGCCTTTCTTTACTTAGTGTCTATCTTAGTTTTATTGTTATTATTGGCTATGTTCTGTATCATGCGAGATCTTAGTTCTTCGACCAGAGGTAGGACCAATACACCCTGCATTGGGAGCCTGCAGTCTTAACTACTGGACTGCTAGGGAAGTCCACTCTTAATTTTTCATGATTCTTTCTGTGGGTACATATTTATGGGATATTTTCATTGGATGAATTATTTTTTATATCTTTGAAGAGAGAAGTGAAGCAGGAAAACTTTCACAGCTTTATCTGGAAATTCCATTTCTCTTGTTTCACAAATAGATAAAAAACATGGCCTCATGCTTTCCAAGATATGCCTTCTGCTTCTATTTGGATTTCTTTTTCATTTGGTTCTATTGTTTAATTTGACTTCTATCCCCAGCATTCTCCTGACGGGAGGGAATTATCCTAGAATGGAGATTTGCTTTGTAAATCTGGTGATTTTGTAAAACATATTATTCCAGCATTAAGGTTTTCTGTTAGTAATCTGAATTGGGCATGTCAAGGTTCCCTTCAAGTTTTGATTGCTCTTCTGAGTTGATTTCTCACACTTTGAAGTGAATATTTGTTGTCAATCTTGGAGATTGTCTGTTCTCAGAGTCATGATAAGCCCTGTCTTTATCTTGATGTGGATTTTGTAGGTGTTTCTAGTCTTTTTTTTTTTTTTTTTTCTCCTGTTTTGGGATCTGTAAGATACCTGAGCACTAAATTCTGGCATACATATTGTCTGCATGTTTTTCTTTACCTTATTCTGATTGCTCTGTGTGTGTGTATGTAAGTACATTTTAGAGGAATCAGGGAAACTAAAAAAAAGTATATTGTCATATTTTCACAACGTAGTGCATTTCATTTTGTTCTATAAATTTTTATCAAAGATCTTGTAACTTTTCTTTGAGTTCTTGCTTTATAAATATCACATATTATTTTTTTAATTTCAGAGAAATATTAATTACAATTTCATCATGTAGATTGTGTAGTATGTCTGATGTATATTAATCAATTGCGTTGGTGTTTTTTTCCCTTTCCTCCTCTTAAAATTTCAATATTTATATTTGATATGTGAATATTTCCTTTCCAATTTTCACCTATATCTTAAAGAAGATAGAGGAAAGAGTTGGTGGAAATTAACTCTTAATAGGCTTTTTTGAAAAAAAAAAATACAGTATTAAGAAGATGCTAGGTGTATTTACTGCATAAATTCAGCTATTTGAGGTATTCTCTGCTCAAAAGAATTTCCTTGAGTATGGCTTTCCTAGGAAATAATTATAATTATAGAGTACTGAGTAAAGTGATTGTATGTATGTATATTACCTGTATTTCTCTGGGCTTGACAAAGATAAAAATAACTGCATAGCTTTTTATCATCCACAATTTTTCCTCCATCATTCCACGTCAACAGGGATTTTTTTCCCCCCCACCAAATATCTGGTAACTTTTTGTCTAGCACCACATTAATTGCCACTCCATAAGTGTCAAGGCTCAAGAAACTTTGTAGATTGTCAGACAACTTAATTTTCTTGTTTCAACTAAAAGAGGAATGATTGTTTTTTTCCCCTTGAGATATAAAACACATTTGTGGACTTTTACTTCTTTCATAGACCTGAAGAGACCAGTATTTTCACTAGACATCTAGTATCATCCTGAACCAATATTTACCATATTGGCATTGCTTTCTTCATAAGTTGTATTTTGTGATTTTAGACATTTCCTAGTTTGTTATTATTGTAATTATTGTTTTTCTTTATTCCAAGGTTATTCATAAAATATTTTATTCTGCTATCTTTAACCAGGGTTATCAGAATATATGCCACAGAATATATTCTTGTATGATTAACACTAAGGTTAGAATATTGAACATAGGAGAACTTTATGACCTTCCTATGAAAAAATTTTCTTTTCTATTCTTTTAAATAAATTTGATACTTTTTTTTTTTTTTTGCTGCACAGCATGGCATGCAACATTTTATTTCCCAGACCAGGAACTGAACCCATGGCCCTTGCAGTAGAAGTGCAGAGCCCTAATCACTGGAGCCAGGGAATTCCACATCCTTTCATTTTTAATGTCAGGGTGAATTAATTGTATAGCCTTCGTTCATCCTTTATTTTATTAATAATTAATGCTTATTGTTGGGGTTTCCTTGGTGGCTCAGATGGTAAGGCGTCTGCCTGCAATGCGGGAGACTTGAGTTCGATCCTTGGGATGGGAAGATCCCCTGGAGAAGGAAATGCCAACCTACTCCAGTACTCTTGCCTGGAAAATTCCATGGACGGAGGAGCCTGGTAGGCTACAGTCCACGGGGTCACAAAGAGTCAGACACGACTGAGTGAAATCACTTCAATTCACTTCACTTCACTTCACTTCAATGCTTATTGTATCAGTATGCACAAAACACTACTCTAAATAGTGGATAAGAAAGCCCTTATTTTCAGGGACTTTCATTTTAGTGAAGGATGAATACTACACAAATCAGCCTGCATGACTTCCACAAGTCTCCAAGATAAATGTTTCTTAAACTGCTCACTTTAACTATTTTCAAATTCTATTATTTTCTTAGCAGGGTTTTATTTACTAAGATACTACTTTTCATAATTAATTATAAACACTGTTAAGCATTTTATAATGTAGCTTTCAGAAACAGATTGAGCTTATCAGAATTCCAAGGTGATATAATTTAATGTTGTATCAGAATACACATACAAGTGTGTGTACTAAATATAAGACTTTTAAAAAGATAAACAATGAAACAAACTGAAGTTGTGTAATATAGTGGCCTATATTTACAATCTGGTTAAACATAAATTCTGTACCTACAGAAATACTGACTGCTTCTCATATCAACAATTCATCACTATGTCCAGAGGTTTCCAGCAGAGTTTGTAATGAATTTAACTTTCCTTCTGTTCAAATTGCTAGCACAGAATCAGTGGAAACCAATTGCTACTTGTCAGAAGTATAGATAATGAAATAGCTGAAAGGTATAGGTATCTTCAGTGAACCAGTTAATTATTAGAGTTTGTTACTTTTTAATTTTAAATTTCTCTGGAGTGAAATCTTGCTCTGTGTTTTTCTCCAGTGAGATCCTCTACCTTAGTGATTTCCAGAAGGTAAGAGTAAATCAAGCCAATTATAATTAGTGCTCTTTTGAGCCCAGAAATCATTAGAGATAGCAAAATGGAAACTTTCACCAGTCTATTCTGAACTCCTATCTGCTCAGTCTGAAAATTCCTGCATGCCTGTTTTTATAATAGGCTCATTATCAAATCTAGTAAATAGACATTTAGCTTGAATTAATCCCTGTTGTTCACTCAACTGTGTTTATCTAGTAAACTAAAGAGCTGAGCTGATTAAAAATTTGCTTAGGTAAGTATGTCATAATTTCCTTACTAACATTTTTTTTCCTACTTTGATCCAATTGCCCTTAAGCAGGCTGGCCACATCTAGGCAGTTGAATGTCATCTGCTTAGAGTTCAAGATAACATTACAGGAAGAGATATCAAGCTCGTGTGGGGACCAGGCAGTACAGTGGTCACAGATGGCAACAAACATTAGGTCACTGCCTTAGAGTGGGTTCCCTGAAAATGGAATCTGAGATGGGAGTGATATGAAAAGGGCTTTTATGTGGTGTAATCACGGATGATAGACCTCAGGGAACTGAGAAGTCAGAATTAGGAAGAGGGAAATGTTGACCTGCAATGTGTTCTCAACTATGGCTCCAGCCAAGCCAAGGAAGTTCTTGAGCTATGAAAGATCTTCCCCTGGACCAGGCCTTTGGTTTCCTTTATCAGTTTCCTCAGTGATGGCATAACCATGGGCATGCAGTTTTCTTATAGTTAAGAGTAATGACCAGAAGTAGATACAGTTGTGAACTTTCAGCATCCAGTAGTCCCTGCAACTCATTTTTGTGTATTTGGATTATAGAAAGGATCTGGTTAGAGCTTCAGAGAATCCATCACAGTCAGTAAATTAAGCAGGCTTAAGGTTCAGGAATGTCCAGTTGTGTTTTTTATGACACTAGAAGTGAAATGATTGAACAGTAGTCCTGGTAAGCTCTTATGACCATGAGGAAAGATTTAATGATATAGTGACATCCATGTTTCTTCAGAATGAGTGCTTTTCAGTCCAGAACCCAAGTGGACAATGGGTCTTCCCATAAGAAAGTATGAATTATCATCGTTTGTATCATTGAAAACTGAAGGCAATGGAAGTCAGAACAACAATCACTTGGGTAAATGGTCAGGGAATCCAACTACTATCAGAATATTGATCATAAAAGTTGGATCTATGAGTTATCTTTGGATTTTTCTTTTCCAGTAAGAGCAGAGTGCTGGTTATATGGCAATGCTTCTACTAAGGACAACTATAAAATGTAGACAAAACACAAAACAAATATCTTTGAAGGTACTAGAGGAAAGATAAGCCAGCCAGAACTTAAGAGACCAGAATCTGAGAGAGAAGGAAAGCACATTGAGATGGGTCCAATAGTCCAGAGGGATTTTCCCATTGAGGAATTTGCCAGAGTTTAAGTGGTATGGGGTCCAGAGGCTCAGAAGAAAAGGAGAAAGCTGTGATGTATGGTTATGAAACTGATTTGATTCTTAGATAGTCTTGTAAGGCTGTGAGATTAAACACAGTCTCTGGACTCAAAGTCAGCCATTTGAGGATAGTTTAAGATACCAGAGAAAAGTGAATTGAGATGTATAAAATCATCTACCCACTTTTCCTCTTAAGATATGTATTCATCTTCAGGCTGAAGGGTTAAGAAAGCAAGTTCAGTTCAGTTCAGTTGGCTCAGTCGTGTCCGACTCTTTGCAACCCCATGAACCACAGCAGCCAGGCCTCCCTGTCCATCACCAACTCCCGGAGTTCACTGAAACCCATGTCCATTGAGTCAGTGATGCCATCCAACCATCTTATTCTCTGTCGTCCCCTTCTCCTTCTGCCCTCAATCTTTCCCAGCATTAGGGTCTTTTCCAATGAGTCAGCTCTTCGCATCAGGTGGCCAAAGTATTGGAGTTTCAGCTTCAACATCAGTCCTTCCAATGAACACCCAGGACTGATCTCCTTTAGGAGGGACTGGTTGGATCTCCTTGTAGTCCAAGGGACTCTCAAGAGTCTTCTGCAACACCACAGTTCAAAAGCATCAATTCTTCTGCATTCAGCTTTCTTTATAGTCCAACTCTCTCATCCATACATGACCAATGGAAAACCATAGCCTTGACTAGATGGACCTTTGTTGGCAAAATAATGTCTCTGCTTTTTAAGAGGAAGCAACAAATAAACAAACAGGGAGATTAGTCTCTTAGGGTAGGAGATAAACAGAAATTCTGAACCCACTAAAGAAATGAAATCCTGGTAAACATTCCACTTCCAGGAGTAGGAGTAAGGAGGAATTCCAGTCGTGGGTGTAAAGATATAAGATAACTCTCAGCAAACTCTGAAATCCACCATTAACCAAGCCTAAACCAGATGGGACCAAAGTTATTTCCTGATATTGACCCTTTGTAGGGGGAAGAGAGTATCAAACAGATCTTTAAGTTACCTGTGTAAATTTTAATACACACTGGGTGGCATTTAATTAAAGCTACTAGGAATACCTTGAGTCTGGACTAAATTGTCTAAGAAGTGGGGTGGGGAAAGGTTCCATAAACAGACCTACATGATACCTCAGTTATCAAAATGATCAGAAACAGGTTTAAAAAAAATAATTGTAACTAATACATTCAACAAAATAATTGACAATTATGAGAATTTCTACAGAGAATTAGAATTCACAATACATGAAACAAATAGAAATTAGAGAAACAAATATATATATATATAATTAATACCTTATTGTATGAATCACTGGCAGGTTAAAAAAATAAAAAAATAAGAAGATTGAGAAAACTACAAAATAGCCAGTAGAAAGTATTTGAATTAAATCATAGAGAGAAAAAAATAATAAAAATACAGAAAAGAACATAGATGACACATGGGAAACAGCAAAACTGATTAATATATGTGTGACTGAAGTCCCAGAGAAGAGAGTGAAAACAGAGCAGAAGCAATATTTGAGGAGGTACTAGAAAAGATCCTTACTCCTTGGAAGGAAAGTTATGACCAACCTGGATAGCATATTCAAAAGCAGAGACATTACTTTGCCGACTAAGGTCCGTCTAGTGAAGGCTATGGTTTTCCTGTGGTCATGGATGGATGTGAAATTTGGACTGTGAAGAAAGCTGAGTGCCGAAGAATTGATGCTTTTGAACTGTGGTGTTGGAGAAGACTCTTGAGAGTCTCTTGGACTACAAGGAGACCCAACCAGTCCATTCTAAAGGAGATCAGTCCTGGGTGTTCTTTGGCACTGATGCTAAAGCTGAAACTCCAGTACTTTGGCCACCTCATACGAAGAGCTGACTCATTGGAAAAGACTTTGATGCTGGGAGGGATTGAGGGCAGGAGGAAAAGGGGAACACAGAGGATGAGATGGCTGGATGGCATCACTGACTCAATGGACATGAGTTTGGGTGAGCTCTGGGAATGGTGATGGACAGGGAGGCCTGGCGTGCTGCAATTGATGGAGTCGGACACGACTGAGCGACTGAACTGAACTGAGCAAACAATTTGCCAAAACCGTTTAAAGACATCAAACCACATATATATGAATATTTATAAACACCAAGAAGGATAAATTCAAAGGAACATATAACTAGGAATGGCAGAAGTTGTTGTTCAGTCCCTAATTCGGGTCTGATTCTTTGCAACCCCAGGGACTGCAGCACACCCGACTTCCCTGTCCTTTACTGTCTCCTGGAGTTGGTTCAGATTCCTGTCCACTGAGTCGGTGATGCTATCTAATCATTACATCCTCTGCTACTCTCTTCTCCTTTCGCCTTCCATCTTTCCCAGCATCAGTGTCTTTTCCAAGGAGTTGGCTCTTCCAATGAAATGTCTGAAGTATTGGAGATTCAGCTTTAGCATCAGTCTTTCCAATGAATATTCAGGGTTGATTTCCTTTAACATTGACTGGTTTGATCTTCTCGCAGTCCAAGAGACTCTCAAGTGTCTTATTCAGCACCATAGCTCAAAGGCATCAATTCTTCAGTTTTCAGCCTTCTTTATGGTCCAATTCTAACATCCACAATTTACTACAGGAAAAGCCATAGCTTTGACTATATGGACCATTGTCAGCAAAGTAATGTCTTTGCTTTTTAATACACTGTCTATGTTTGTCATAGCTTTCTTTCTAAGAAGCAACTATCACGGTTGCAGTCAACATCTGCAGTGATTTTCAGTTCAGTTCAGTTCACTTCAGTCGCTCAGTCATGTCCGACTCTTTGCGACTCCATGAATCACAGCACGTCAGGCCTCCCTGTCCATCACCAACTCCAATCTGTCACTGCTTCCACTTTTCCCCCATCTGTTTGCATGAAGTAATGGGACTGGATGCCATGATCATTGTTTCATGAATGTTGAGTTTTATGCCAGCTTTTTCTCTCTCCTCTTTCACCATCTTCAAGAGGTTATTTAGTTCCTTTTCACGTTCTGCCATGAGTGGTATCATCTGCATATCTGAGAGTCATCCAGCCCAGCATTTGGCATGATGCACTCTGCATAGATGTTTAAATAAATAGAGTGACAAAATATATCCATCTTGTACTCCTTTCCCAATTTTGAACCAGTCCATTGTTCCATATCTGGTTCTAATTGTTTCTTCTTGATCTGTATACAGGTTTCTTGGGAGACAGGTATGCCGGAGACCAGCTCCAGCAGCCAGGGAATCAGCCAGAAGGGGTGAGCGGTGTCGGCGGACAATGATGTAGCCTCTGACTCGAGGTATGGGACTACATGTTTACTTCAAGCTTCAGGTTTTCTTTTATACTTTGACAAAAGCATTAGGTCAGAGGTTTGACATTTTTAGTTTCCCCTGCCCAGGTTTATTGTCTCCAGAAATCACTGTTGCCCTACAAACAGAGTTCCTGCTTCAGCAATTCTCTCAGAATCGGCTTTACTATCTATTATCTACTTCCTCTTATGTGTCCTATGATTAACTTGTGATTACATTGTAACTCATGCTACATTCCTCAGTTTATTTCTTATCTTTCTAAATCCTGTTTGCCCCTAGCATCTTAAGATCACTAACTCCTAAAAAGTCTTCTAGCTATTCTTGGCATTCTAACATGTATACTATCATGTAAGAATTGAATCGCCAGTCTATGTCTGATGCAGGATACAGCATGCTTGGGCTGGTGCATGGGGATGACCCAGAGAGATGTTATGGGGAGGGAGGTGGGAGGGGTTCATGTTTGGGAATGCATGTAAGAATTAAAGATTTTAAAATTTAAAAAAAAAAAGATGAATCAAAATAAATCATTAAAAAAAAAGTCTTCTAGCTATTCTTAATTATTCCTAAACCCTAAGGTCAGCAAACTTCTTTTGCCATAAACATTCCCATCACAAACAGGTCTCAGATAACAGTCCTTCCCATGGCCTCAAGCTGTGGCCTATGTGCTCATCCTGGAACATTCTTTGTAAAGATCCTTGAACAAATGTCAATGGTTACTTTATAGATTATTTTCTGGGCACACCTGCAGAAGGCTTTGTGCTTTCTTATGCTTCTCTCAAGAATAATAATCACCTTAACATTCTTTCCAGCCAACTCACCAAAGAAAGGAAAGAACAAGTCAGAATCACAAGACCTAACTCCTTCATCCCCGGACTGTGCCTGTGAGATGAGGAGAGGGGGTTGGGGCTGTGCCTCCATTTTGTCAGTAATGCTTAACATGGCTCCCGACACAGGTAAGGTGGTCTGATATCCCCATTTTCTTAAGAATTTTCCATAGTTTCCTGTGATCCACACAGTCAAAGGCTTTATTATATTTGATAAAGGAATAGATGATTTTCGGAAATTCTTTTGCTTTATCTGAGATCCAGCAAATGTTGACAACTTGATCTCTGGTTCCTCTGCTTTTTCTAAACCCAGCCTGTACATCTGGAAGTTCTCAGTTCAATTACAACTGAAGCCTAGTTTGAAGACTATTGAGCATAACCTTAGTAGCATAATCTTAGTAGCATAAGATGGTAGGTGTTGTGAGAAGGCATCAGAGGGCAGAAACACTGAAACCGTAACTACAGAAAACTAGTCAATCTAAGCACACAGACCACAGCCCTGTCTAACTTAATGAAACTAAGCAATGCCATGTGAGGCCAACCAATACTGGCGGATCATGTTGGAGAGGTCTGATAGAATGTGATCCACTGGAGAAGGGAATGGCAAACCACTTCAGTATTCTTGCCTTAAGAACGCCATGAACAGTATGAAAAGGCAAAATGATAGGATACTGAACAAGGAACTCTCCAGGTCAGTAAGAGCCCAATATGTTACCGGAGATCAGTGGAGAAATAACTCCAGAAAGAGTGAAGGAATGGGGCCAAAGCAAAAACAATACCCAGTTGTGGGTGAGACAGGTGATAGAAGCAAGGTTCAATGCTGTAAAGAACAATATTGCATCAGTTCAGTTCAGTCGCTCAGTCGTGTCCGACTCTTATCAACCCCATGAATTGCAGCACACCAGGCCTCCCTGTCCATCACCATCTCTCAGAGTTCACTCAGACTAGCGTCCATCGAGTCAATGATGCCATCCAGCCATCTCATTCTCTGTCATCCCCTTCTCCTCCTGCCCCCAATCCCTCCCAGCATCAGAGTCTTTTCTAATGAGTCAATTCTTCGTATGAGGTGGCCAAAGTACTGGAGTTTCAGCTTGAGCATCATTCCTTCCAAAGAAATCCCAGGACTTATCTCCTTCAGAATGGACTGGTTGGATCTCCTTACAGTCCAAGGGACTCTCAAGAGTCTTCTCCAACACCATAGTTCGAAAGCATCAGTTCTTCGGCACTCAGCCTTCTTCACAGTCCAACTCTCCCATCCATACATGACTACTAGAAAAACCATAGCCTTGACTAGATGGACCTTAGTCAGCAAAGTAATGTCTCTGCTTTTGAATATGCTATCTAGGTTGGTCATACCTTTTCTTCTAAGGAGTAAGCATCTTTTAAATTCATGGCTGCAGTCACCATCTGCAGTGATTTTGGAGCCCAAGAAAATAAAGTTTGACACTGTTTTCACTGTTACCCCATCTATTTCCCATGAAGTAATGGGATCGGATGCCATGATCTTGGTTTTCTGAATGTTGAGCTTTAAGCCAACTTTTTCACTCTCCACTTTCACTTCATCAAGAGGCTTTTTAGTTCCTCATCACTTTCTGCCATAAGGGTGGTGTCATCTGCATATCTGAGGTTATTGATACTTCTCCCAGCAATCTTGATTCCAGCTTGTGTTTCTTCCAGTCCAGCATTTCTCATGATGTACTCTGCATAGAAGTTAAATAAGCAGGATGACAATATACAGCCTTGATGTACACCTTTTCTATTTGGAACCAGTCTGTTGTTCTATGTCCAGTTCTAACTGCTGCTTCCTGACCTGCATACAAATTTCTCTAGAGGCAGGTCAGGTGGTCTGTATTCCCATTTCTTTCAGAATTTTCCTCAATTTATTGTGATCCACACAGTCAAAGGCTTTGGCATAGTCAATAAAGCAGAAATAGATGTTTTTCTGGATCTCTCTTGCTTTTTCTGTGATCCAGCGAATGTTGACAATTTGATTCCTGGTTCCTCTGCCTTTTCTAAAACCAGCTTGAACATCTGGAAGTTCACGGTTCACATATTGCTGAAGCCTGTCTTGGAGAATTTTGAGCATTACTTTACTAGCATGTGAGATGAGTGCAATTGTGCAGTAGTTTGAGCATTCTTTGGCATTTCCTTTCTTTGGAATTGGAATGAAAACTGACCTTTTCCAGTCCTGTGGCCACTGCTGAGTTTTCCAAATTTGCTGGCATATTGAGTGCAGCACTTTCACAGCATCATCTTTCAGGATTTGAAATAGTCTACTGGAATTCCATCACTTTCATAAGCTTTGTTCGTAGTGGTACTTTCTAAGGCCCACTTGCCTTCACATCCCAGGATGTCTGGCATCATGATTATCAGAGTCGTGAAGATCTTTTTTGTACAATTCTTCTGTGTATTCTTGCCACCTCTTCTTAGTATCTTCTGCTTCTGTTAGGCCAATACAATTTCTGTCCTTCATTGAGCCCATCTTTGCATGAAATTTTCTCTTGGTATCTCTAATTTTCTTGAAGAGATCTCTAGTCTTTCCCATTCTGTTGTTTTCCTCTATTTCTTTGCATTGATCGCTGAGGAAGGTTTTCTTATCTCTTCTTGCCTTTCTTTGGAACTCTGCATTCAGATGCTTATATCTTTCCTTTTCTCCTTTGCTTTTCACTTCTCTTCTTTTCACAGCTATTTCTAAAGCCTCCCCAGACAGCGGTTTTACTTTTCAGCATTTCTTTTCCATGGGGATGGTCTTCATCCCTGTCTCCTGTACAGTGTCACGAACCTCATTCCATAGTTCACCAGGCACTCTATCTATCAGATCTAGACCCTTAAATCTATTTCTCACTTCCACTGTATAATCATAAGGGATTTGATTTAGGTCATACCTGAATGGTCTAGCGGTTTTCCCTACTTTCTTCAATTTAAGTCTGAATTTGGTAATAAGGAGTTCATGATCTGAGCCACAATCAGCTCTCGGTCTTGTTTTTGTTGACTCTATAGAGCTTCTCCATCTTTGGCTGCAAAGAATATAATCAATCTGATTTCGGTGTTGACCATCTGGTGATGCCCATGTGTAGAGTCTTCTCTTGTGTGTTGGAAGAGGGTGTTTGCTATGACCAGTGCATTTTCTTGGCAAAACTCTATTAGTCTTGCCCTGCTTCATTCTGCATTCCAAGACCGAATATGCCTGTTACTCCAGGTGTTTCTTGACTTCCTACTTTTGCATTCCAGTCCCCTAAAATGAAAAGGACATCTTTTTTTGGGTGATAGTTCTAAAAGGTCTTGTAGGTCTTCATAGAGTTGTTCAACTTCAGCTTCTTCAGCATTACTGGTTGGGGCATAGACTTGGATTACAGTGATATTGAATGGTTTGCCTTGGAAATGAACAGAGATCATTCTGTCGTTTTTGAGATTGCATCCAAGAACTGCATTTCGGACTCTTTTGTTGACCATGATGGTACTCCTTCTCTTCTGAGGTATTCCTGCCTGCAGTAGTAGATATAATGGTCATCTGAGTTAAATTTACCCATTCCAGTCCATTTTAGTTTGCTGATTCCTAGAATGTTGACATTCACTCTTGCCATCTCTTGTTTGACCACTTCCACTTTACCTTAATTCATGCACTTGACTTCCAGGTTCCTATGCAATATTGCTCTTTACAGCATCGGACCTTGCTTCTATTACCAGTCACATCCACAGCTGAGTATTGATTTTGCTTTGGCTCCATTCTTTCATTCTTTCTGGAGTTATTTCTCCACTGATCTCCAGTAGCATATTGGGCACCTACTGACCTGGGGAGTTCCTCTTTCAGTATCCTGTATCCTATCATTTTGCCTTTTCATGCTGTTCGTAGGGTTCTCAAGGCAAGAATACTGAAGTGGTTTGCCGTTCCCTTCTCCAGTGGACCATATTCCGACAGACCTCTCCTGGAATGTTAGGTCCATGAATCAAGGCAAATTGGAAGTGGTCAAACAAGAGATGGGAAGGGTGAACATCTACATTTTTGGAATCAGCAAACTAAAATGGATTGGAATGGGTGAATTTAACTCATGAGCATTATATCTACTACTTCAGGCAGGAATCCCTTAGAAGAAATGTAGTAGCCATCATGGTCAACAAAAGAGTCTGAAATGCAGTACTTGGATGCAATCTCAAAAATGACAGAATGATCTCTGTTCATTTCCAAGGCAAATCATTCAATATCACAGTAATCCCAGTCTATGCCACAACCAGTAATGCTGAAGAAGCTGAAGTCCAATGGTCCTATGAAGACCAAAAAGACCTTTTGGAACTAACACCCCCAAAAGATTTCCTTTTCATTTTAGGGGACTGGAATGCAAAAGTAGGAAGTCAAGAAACACTGGAGTACCAGGCAAATTTGGCCTTAGAGTACGGAATGAAGCAGGGCAAAGGCTAATAGAGTTATGCCAGGAGAACGCACTGATCATAGCAAACACCCTCTTCCAACAACACAAGAGAAGATTCTACACATGGACATCACCAGATGGTCAACACCAAAATCAGATTGATTATATTCTTTCCAGCCAAAGATGGAGAAGTCTATACAGTCAGCAAAAACAAGACCGGGAGCTAAATGTGGCTTGGATCATGAGCTCCTTATTGCCAGATTCAGACTTTTTTTTTTTTTTTTTTTAAATTCAGACTTAAATTGAAGAAAGTAGGGAAAACTACTAGATCATCCACGTATGACCTAAATCAAATCCCTTATGATTATACAGTGGAACTGAGAAATAGATTTAAGGGACTAGATCTGATAGATAGAGTGCCTGATGAACTATGGATGGAAGTTTGTGATATTATACAGGAGACAGGGATGAAGACCATCCCCATGGAAAAGAAATGCAAAAAAGCAAAATGGCTGTCTGGGGAGGCCTTACAAATAGCTGTGAAAAGAAGAGAAGTGAAAAGCAAAGGAGAAAAGGAAAGATATAAGCATCTGAATGCAGAGTCCAAAGAAAGGCAAGAAGAGATAAGAAAACCTTCCTCAGCGATCAATGCAAAGAAATAGAGGAAAACAACAGAATGGGAAAGACTAGAGATCTCAAGAAAATTAGAGATACCAAAGGAACATTTCGTGCAAAAGTGGCATAGATAAAGTACAGAAATGGTATGAACCTAACAGAAGCAGAAGAAATTAAGAAGAGGTGGCGAGAATACACAGAAGAACTGTACAAAAGTGATCTTCATTACCAAGATAATAACGATGGTGTGATCACTAATCTAGAGCCAGACATCCTGGAATATGAAGTCAAGTGGACCTTAGAAAGCATCACTACGAACAAAGCTAGTGGAGGTGATGGCATTCCAGTAGAGCTATTTCAAATCCTGAAAGATGATGCTGTGAAAGTGCTGCACTCAATATGCCAGCAAATTTGGAAAACTCAGCAGTGGCCACAGGACTGGAAAAGGTCAGTTTTCATTCCAATCCCAGTGAAAAGCAATGCGAAAGAATGCTCAAGCTACCGCACAATTGCACTCATCTCACATGCTAGTAAAGTAATGCTCAAAATTCTCCAAGCCAGGCTGCAGCAATCTGTGAACTGTGAACTTCCTGATGTTGAATCTGGATTTAGAAAAGGCAGAGGAACCAGAGATCAAATCGCAAACATCTGCTGGATCATGGGAAATGCAAGAGAGATCCATAAAAACATCTATTTCTGCTTTATTGACTATGCGAAAGCCTTTGACTGTGTGGATCACAAGAACTGTGGAAAATTCTGAAAGAGATGGGAATACCAGACCACCTGACCTGCCTCTTGAGAAACCTGTATGCAAGTAAGGAAGCAACAGTTAGAACTGGACATGAAACAACAGAGTGGTTCCAAATAGGAAAATGATTACATCAAGGTTTTATATTGTACGTCAAGGCTGGAATGTAAAGTCACATTCCAGGGTGACAATTCACCCTGCTTATTTAACTTATATACATAGTACATCATGAGAAAGGCTGGGCTGGAAGAAACACAAGCTGGAATCAAGATTGCCATGAGAAATATCAATAACCTGAGATATGCAGATGACACCACCCTTATGGCAGAAACTGAAGAGGAACTAAAAAGCCTCTTGGTGAAAGTGAAAGTGGACAGTGAAAAAGTTGGCTTAAAGCTCAATATTCAGAAACTAAGATCATGTCATCTGGTCCCATCACGTCATGGCAAATAGATGGGGAAACAGTGGAAACAGTGTAAGACTTTATTTTTTGGGGCTTCAAAATCACTGCAGATGGGATTTCTGCCATGAAATTAAAAGACACTTACCCCTTTGAAGGAAAGTTACGACCAATCTAGATAGCATACTCAAAAGCAGTGACATTACTTTGCTGACTAAGGTCCGTCTAGTCAAGGCTATGGTTTTTCCATTGGTCGTGTATGGATGTGAGAGTTGCACTGTGAAGAAAGCGAGCGCCAAAGAACTGATGCATTTGAACTGTGGTGTTGGAGAAGACTCTTGAGTGACCCTTGGACTGCAAGGAGATCCAACCAGTCCATTCTGAAGGAGATCAGTCCTGGGATTTCTTTGGATGGACTGATGCTAAAGGTGATACTCCAGTACTTTGGCCACCTCATGCGAAGAGTTGACTCATTGGAAAAGACTCTTATGGGAGGGATTCGGGGCAGGAGGAGAAGGGGATGACAGAGAATGATATGGCTGGATGACATCATTAACTAGATGGACATGACTTTGGGTGAAGTTCAAGAGTTGGTGATGGACAGGGAGGCCTGGCGTGCTGCGGTTCATGGTGTCATGAAGAGTCGGATGTGACTGAGTGACTGAACTGAACTTGGTAGCCTTTGAAATGAGCACAAGTGTATGGTAGTTTGTACATTCTTTGGCAGTGTGCTTCTTTGGCATTGGAATAAAATGTCACCTTTTCCAGAGGTAAAAATCAAAGTCAATGAAGAAATTTTAAATTAAATAGAGAAAATACAACATATTTAATTCAAAAAGCAAACAAATGTTTTCTCAATAGAAATTACTGAAGCTAGAGACATGAATCACCAGATAAAAGTGTTAATGTAAAATGAATTCAACATATTTTATATCCAACAAAAAGGTAAAATAAATCAATTTTCAGATAAATAAAACAAAAAATTCATAACAGCATCTTCATGAGAAGAAATTCTATAAAGAACTATTTAGGTGGAAGAAAAATAATCCTAGAAGAAACTAAGCAAATACACAAATGAACAAATAGTACTGAGAATATTACATAAGGAGAATATGTTTACATCTAAACATAGTTATTATGGAAAACAATGTCTTACATAGTAGTTTAATGTCAAAGCACAATTAAAATATATAAAATAACAATGCCAAATTTGTTGGAGGGAGTTAAAATTGTTTTAAGATATTGATGATGTCTAAGATGTCTACAATGGACTCATATTTTGCTATAGTAAATGAAATATCATAGTCACTGAAGAAGAGCAAAATAATTTATCTATGCAGTATATTTATATGTGAAATATTTCCTGCTTCTATTTATAAAATGAGAGATAGTTTACTCCTTTATCCTTATTAGTTCTGTCTTTGGGTTTGACATTCTGTACTTACTAACATTTTCTCTAGGTACTTTAATGATATCATTTAATTATCTTTGGGGATTTTTGGTTGTTTATGAGAAGACGTCTATAATTTTGTCATCTTTTGAAAAAATATATTTTTAATTGGAGTATAGTTGCTTTACAATATTGTATTAGTTTCTGCTGTGCAACAAAGTGAATCAGCTATAAGTTTGCATACACCCCCTCCCTCTTGAGCGTCCCTCCACCCTTCCACACCCTGTCCTACTTTTCTAGGTTATTGCTGGACACTAAGGTCGGCTCTTTGTGTTATATAGCAGCTTCCCACTATCTATTTTACACATGATAGTATATATATGTTAGTTTGTCCCACCTTCTCCCCCTGCGCTGTCCACAAGTCCACTCTGCGTCTGCATCTGTATTAGTGAAGTCGCTCAGTTGTGTCTGACTCTTCGCGACCCCATGGAGTGTAGCCTACCAGGCTCCTCCATCCATGGGATTTTCCAGGCAAGAGTACTGGAGTGGCTTGCCATTTCCTCCTCCAGGGGATCTCCTGACCCAGGGATTGAACCCAGGTCTCCTGCATTGCAGGCAGAAACTTTACCATAGTTTCATCAGTATCATTTTTCTAGACTCCATTTAAACGCATTAATCACACATATTTGCTTTTCTCTTCCTTAACATCACCTTGTATGACAGACTCTAGGTTCATTCACATCACAACAAATGACCAGTTTCATTTCCTTTTATGGCTGAGTAATACTCCATTAGAACAACAACCATTGTATACATGTGGCACATCTTCTTTATCCATTGAAATGTCTATCAGTGGACATTTCGGTTACTTGCATGTCCTGGCTGTTTTAAATAGTGCTGCAATGAACACTGGGGTGCATGTATCTTTTTGAATTATGGTTTTTTCAGGACATACACCAGGTAGTGGGATTACTGGATCAAAAATCTGTTTTTCATGTCTGGTTATTTTAAAGATCATCTTTTCCCCTTTCTCTTCTGCTATTATCTATGCTATGCACTGATGTAGGTTTCCTCTTATAGATATTGTTCAAGATTTGGTGTTTTTCCTGAGTCTGATTTTTCTGTTAGCTAATTGTCTTTCTGAACATTGCACATCCCCTACTCTATATTGTCTTCTTCTGGAGCTCTATCTAGATTTATGTTACATGTTCTTTTTCTATGTTATCTATCTCTGACACTCATATTTTTTATCTCCTTGCCTCTTTGTGCTACACTCTAGAGAAAATCTTCAGATCTGTTTTTATGTTTTCTAATTTATTCCTTATTGTATCTCATCTGCTGTTTTGAAGTAGTTCTAGTTGTATTTTAAATCTTCCTGGTAGCCTTTTAATTGAAATACAACATAAAATTTCACAATTAGACCCATCCCAAATTTAAAACAGCACCAAATTTAAAAGTAGTAACTAAGAATATCCCAGGTAACTTCTGCAGTCCCTTTTAGGCATTACCTGCCCTCTTTTCATGAAAAGAAGAAAGTTCTAACATAATTTAGTACTTTTGTTTCTCAATTTCAAATGAATGGAGTTAATGCAGTGTTCATTCCTTTGAGTCTGTATTTAGTCACTCATTATTACCTTTATGAGATTTACCATGTTAATTCATTATTTTTCACTGTTGTCAAGAATTCTCAGATATAATTACTCCACAATGTATTTATCCCTTCTGCTGGTAAAGTTTGTTCCATCAGTTCAGTTCAGTTCAGTTCAGTTCAGTCGCTCAGTCGTTTCCAACTCTTTGCAACCCCATGGACTGCAGCACGCTATGCTTCCCTGTCCATCACCAACTCCTGGAAATTACTCAAACTCATGTCCATCGAGTCAGTGATGCCATCCAACCGTCTCATCCTCTGTCATCCCCATTCTCCGCCTGCCTTCAATCTTTTCCAGCATCAGGGTCTTTTCCAGTGAGTCAGTTCTTTACATCATGTGGTCAAAGAATTGGAGTTTCAGCTTCAACATCAGTCCTTCCAATGAACACTCAGGACTGATTTCCTTTAGGATTGCCTGGTTGGATCTCCTTGCAATCCAAGGGACTCTCAAGAGTCTTTTCCAACACCACATTTCAAAAGTATCAGTTCTTTAGCACTCATATTTCTTTATAGTCTTACTCTCACATCCATACCTGATGACTGGAAAAACCATAACTTTGACCAGATGGACCTTTGTTGACAAAGTAATGTCTATGCTTTTTAATATGCTGTCTAGATTTGTCATAGCTTTTCTTCCCAGGATGAAGCGTCTTTTAATTTCATGGCTGCAGTCACCATCTACAGTGATTTTGGAGCCCCCCAAAACAAAGTCTCTCACTGTTTCCATTGTTTCCCCATCTATTTACCATGAAGTGATGGGACCAGATGCCATGATCTTAGTTTTCTGAATGTTGAGTTTTAAGCCAACTTTTTCACTCTCCTTTTTCACTTTCATCAAGAAGCTCTTTAGTTCTTCCTTGCTTTCTGCCATAAGGGTGGTGTCATTTGCATATCTGAGGTTATTGATATTTCTCCTGGCAATCTTAATTCCAGCTCATGCTTCATCCAGCCCAGCATTTCACATGATGTACTCTCCATGTCTGGTTCTAAGTATTGCTTCTTGCCTTGCATACAGATTTCTCAGGAGGTAGGTCAGGTGGTATGGTATTCCCATCTTTTTAAGAACTTTCCACAGTTCCTGTGATCTACAAAGTCAATGGTTGTGGTATAGTCGATAAAGCAGAACTAGATATTTTTCTGGAACTCTTGCTTTTTCAATGATCCAATGGATGCCAGTAATTTGATCTCCAATTCCTCTGCCTTTTCTAAATCCAGCTTGAACATCTGGAATTTCATGGTTCAAGTACTGTTGAAGCCTGGCTTGGAGAATTTTGAGCATTATGTTGCTAGCATGTGAGATGAGTGCAATTGTGTGCTAGGTCAAGCATTCTTTGGCATTGCCTTTCTTTGGGATTGGAATGAAAACTGAGCCTTTTCAGTCCTGCGGCTACTGCTGAGTTTTCCAAATTTGCTGGCATATTAATTGCAGCACTTTCACAGCATCATCGTTTAGAATTTGAAATAGTTCAACCAGAATTCCATCGCCTCCTCTAGCTTTGTTTGTAGAGATACTTCCTAAGGCCAACTTGACTTTGCATTCCAGGATGTCTGATTCTAGGTGAGTGATCACACCATCATAGTTATGTGGGTCATGAAGATCTTATATAGTTCTTCTGTATATTGTTTCCACCTCTTAATATTTTCTGCTTCTGTTCAGTTCATACCATTTCTGTCCTTTATTGTGTGCATCTTTGCATGAAATGTTCCCTTGGTATCACTAATTTTCTTAAATAAATCTCTAGTCTTTCCCATTCTATTGTTTTCCTCTGTTTCTTTGCTTTGATCCCTGAGGAAAGCTTTCTTATCTCTCCTTGCTATTCTTTGGAACTCTGCACTCAAATGGGTATATTTTTCCTTTTCTCCTTTGCTTTTAGCTTCTCTTCTTTTCACAGCTATTTGTAAGTCTTCTGCAGACAACCATTTTGCATTTTTTTTCCTTGGGGATGGTCTTGATCACTGCCTCCTGTACAATATCATGAACCTCGGTCCATAGTTCTTCAGGCACTCTGTCTATCAGACCTAGTCCCTTGAATCTGTTTGTCACTTCTACTGTATAATCATAAGGGATTTAATTTAGGTCATACTTGAATAGTCTAGTGGTTTTCCCTACTTTTTTTCAATTTCCATCTAATTTGGCAATAAGGAGTTCATGAATTGAGCCACAGTCAGCTCCTGGTCTTGTTTTGGCTGACTGTGTAGAGCGTCTCCATCCTTGGCTACAAAGAATATAATCAGTATCATTTCAGTATTGACCGTCTGGTGATGTTCACGTGTAGAGTCTTCTCTTGTATTGTTGGAAGAGGGTGTTTGTTATGGCCAGTGTGTTCTCTTGGCAAAACTGTGTTAGCCTTTGACCTGCTTCATTTTCCAAAGGGACAGGATGGCAGAGTATAAGGACATATGCTCATCTTCTCCTGGGAGAACTCCAAAATTACAACTCACTGCTGAACAACTGTTGACAGCAGAATGTTGGATCCCACCAAAAAAAGATAGCCCACGTCCAAGGGCAAAGGAGAAGCCCCAACAAAATGATAGGAGGGACAAAATCACATTTAGAATCAAACCCCATACCCACCAGAAACACTCAGAGGGCTCAAACAAAACCTTGTGCACAGTAGGAGAACCCACAGAGACTGAGCCAGACCTGACTTTGAGTGTTTGCGTGTCTCCTGCAAAAGTATGGGTCAGTAGTTGCCTGCTTCTTTGTTTCATATTTGGGCTATTTTGATTAATGATGCTGCTAAAATTCTATTCCTTGATATCTGGGGAATATTGTGCACACATCTATAGGCTATTTACCTAGGAGCAAGATAAAATCATACTTGGTCATAGTGAAGTGAAGTGAAATGAAAGTCGCTCAGTCATGCCCAACTCTTTGCAACCCCATGGACTATATAGTCCAGGGAATTCTCCAGGCTAGAATGCTGGAGTGGGTAGCATTTCCCTTCTCCAGGGGATATTCCCAACTAGGGATCAAACCCAGGTCTCCCACATTGCAAGTGGATTCTTTACCAGCTGAGCCACAAGGGAAGCCCAAGAATACTAGAGTGGGTAGCCTATCCTTTCTCCAGCTGATCTTCCTGACTCAGGAATTGAACCAGACATTGAACTTGGTCATAGAATTGGTATCTATTTAGCTTTAGTAAATATTCCAAAGTGATTGCCTTGATTGATGTTTCCCCAGGACTGTACAAGAGTTTTAGTTATGCCACATTTTCACAAAATGTGATTTTGGCATCCTTTTATAATATAACCATTCTAGTTGGTGGGCAGTCATGTTTGCCTGACATTTGGGGGCCTCTTTTTTCTTCCTCACTTTTGGTTTTATAAAAAAATATTTTTCGGTTATTTTAAACATGCTAGTTTTGTGTTCTATATTTGACATTCTGTTATTTGAAACTGTGGTCAGTTGTCTGTGCTGATGTATAACCACAATAATTAGCATGTACATGTCATACACACATATACACAAATTTCAGAGTACAAGCATGTTTTTTGTAAATTCAGTGAAGGCTGGCTGCCCCCAGGGGTTAATTGTTTTGCTTCTGCCAGTTGCCCCAGATGGCTGCTAATCAAGGAATACTTGACGTTCTCTTCGTTTATGACGACATTGAATCAGTAACATAGGAATGTGAAATTTGGAGAAGGCAATGGCAACCCACTCCAGTACTCTTGCCTGGAAAATCCCGTGGATGGAGGAGCCTGGTGGGCTGCCGTCTATGGGGTCGCACAGAATTGGACACGACTGAAGCAACTTAGCAGCATCAGCAGCAGAGGAGACATTTCCCTCTCATCTACAGTACAATTTAACATAAACTAGTGGCACCCCACTCCAGTACTCTTGCCTGGAAAGTCCATGGACGGAGGAGCCTGGTGGGCTGCAGTCCATGGGGTTGCTGAGAGTCGGCAATGACCGAGCGACTTCACTTTTCACTTTTTACTTTCATGCATTGGAGAGGGAAACGGCAACCTGCTCCAGTGTTCTTGCCTGGAGAATCCCGGGGATGGGGGGAGCCTGGTGGGCTGCATCTATGGGGTTGCACAGAGTCAGACATGACTGACGCGACTGGGCAGCAGGCAGCAGCAGTCATTAAAATTTGTTTTAGTTTGTTTCCAGTTTCAAGGCATGGAATTTCTGTAGTCCACCATTCACTACACTTAGGGCCATTTTATTTAAAGGCAACACAAGCCTTGGTCCCCAAACTCCATCTTATACTCCCAAGTTCTTCCTCTTCTGTGGCCTTCCAAACTCAACATCCATAGAGAATGCATGAGCTGAGGGCAGCCACAGCTTCAGAGGCTTTATGGCTTGCTCTTGGTTTGGCAAAAGTGTTTCCTTTCATTTTTGCAACCTTATGCAGGTATTCAGGAAATGAACTTGTTAGTTACTCAATTGTGTCTTACTCTTTGCAACCCCATGGATTGTAGCTCACCAGGTTCCTTGGTCTATGAAATTCTCCAGGCAAGAATACTGGAGTGGGTAGCCATTCCCTTCTCCAGGAAATTTTCCCAACCCAGGGATTGAACCTGTCTCCTTCATTGCAGGCAGATTCTTTACCTTCTGAGTCACCAGTGAAGCCTAATTACCCAAGACCTTTGCATATTTTATATAATAGGAAAACTTTTCTAGTTTTCTGCTTATTATCTTATATGGAGTTTTCTCTTGTTATTTCTTTCATTAGTTATTTAAAATTTATTTCTTTTCAATCTTCTTTTAGGGGAACATAGAAACCTCTGGTTTATTTTCATCTGTGTTATGCTTCTATGAATACTTTCATATTTCCACCATTTATGCTATGTTTAAGTAGTATTCCTCAGGCATCCAGTTTTTGCTTTCAGCTCTGTTTAGTCTATTCCTCAGCTTGGTTATTATTTTTTTTTAGTAAACAAAAATTAGATTTTCATTATTTATAGTAGACATGCTTATTTTTCCTATTGTTCTGGGGATATATCATATTCAACTTTATTTAGTTTGTTGACTTGAATTAAATTATTTTGTTTGTCGGGTTTGTTTTTGTTTATCCAAACTTCTGACTTTCTGCAAAAAGTAGATGATTCCCGCTTTTGGGGCTCATTTCTGGTTTCTGTACCCATTGACAATCTCCTGTATCTGCATAGTTTGCAAAGGGGCAAATGATAGGATATGTTTCTGGGATTCATACACAGGCTTGATAGTAAAAGTAAATGAGATTCAAGATATATTATTGAGAGATAAATTGTCTTTAATCTCTCAGAAACTCAAGTTCCCCTGGTTGCCTCTGACTTCTGAGAACTCTGCCCCATCTCTGACCCAAGCTCTGGAATTCATAGATCTTACCTGGCTATGAAACCCTCATCACTGATACCTGGTCTTTGGAGTTGCTACTCTTGATATTATGATATACATTGTACACTCATTAAGCTATAACATTTATTAGCTTTTTAATTATTTTAAAATATAAATTTATTTATTTTAATTGGAAGTTAATTACTTTATAATATTTTATTGGTTTTGCCATACATCAACATGAATCCACCACAGGCATACACGTGTTCCCCATCCTGAACCCCCCTCCCTCCTCCCTCCCCATACCATCCCTCTGGGTCACCCCAGTGCACCAGCCCCAAGCATCTAGTATCATGTATCAAACCTGGACTGGCGATTCACTTCATATATGATATTATACTTGTTTCAATGCCATTCTCCCAAATCATCCCACCCTCTTCCTCTCCCTCTGAGTCCAAAAGTCCACTATACACATCTGTGTCTTTTTTGCTGTCTTGCTTACAGGGTCATCACTGCCATCTTTCTAAATTCCATATATATGTGTTAGTATACTGTATTGGTGTTTTTCTTTCTGGCTTACTTCACTCTGTATAATTGGCTCCAGTTTCATCCACCTCATTAGAACGGATTCAAATGTATTCTTTTTAATAGCTGAATAATACTCCATTGTGTATATGTACCACAGCTTTCTTATCCATTCATCTGCTGATGGACATCTAGGTTGCTTCCATGTCCTGGCTATTATAAACAGTGCTGTGATGAACATTGGGGTACACTTGTCTCTTTCAATTCTAGTTTCCTCAGTGTGTATGCCCAGCAGTGGGATTGCTGGGTCATAAGGCAGTTCTATTTCCAGTTTTTAAGGAATCTCCACACTGTTCTACATAGTGGCTGTACTAGTTTGCATTCCCACCAATAGTATAAGAAAGTTCCCTTTTCTCCACACCCTCTCCAGCATTTATTGCTTGTAGACTTTTGGATGGCAGCCATTCTGACTGGCGTGAAATGGTACCTCATTGTGGTTTTGACTTGCATTTCTCTGATAATGAGTGATGTTGAGCATCTTTTCATGTGTTTGTTAGCCATCTGTATGTCTTCTTTGGAGAAATGTCTATTTAGTTCTTTGGCCCATTTTTTGATTTTGTCTTTTATTTTTCTGGAATTGAGCTGCAGGAGTTACTTGTATATTTTTGAGATTAGTTGTTTGTCAGTTGCTTCATTTGCTATTATTTTCTCCCATTCTGAAGGCTGCTTTTCACCTTGCTCATAGTTTCCTTTGTTGTGCAGAAGCCTTTAAGTTTAATTAGGTCCCATTTGTTTATTTTTGCTTTAATTTCCAATATTCTGGGAGGTGGGTCATAGAGTATCCTGCTGTGATTTATGTTGGAGAGTGTTTTGCTTATGTTCTCCTCTAGGAGTTTTATAGTTTATTATCTTTTTTAAACCACTGTCTTGATAATGTAGCAATCATAGAACACTTGAAGTCCAAACTTTTTCACCTTTTGTGCCACTGTTTTAGTGTATTTTAATATTCTATTTTCATCATTAGTACTGTTTTACTGCTATTATTTATTGAATTTATCTATCTATTTATCACTTATTTTCCTTTCTTGTGTATCTAAATTTCAAATAGACCTAATTTTTATTTGCCCTCAAGAATTTCTTTTTGTATTTCCTTTTCCACATCTATTCATAATAGATTACTTTATTAAATATTTGGTAAATATGTCTTTATTTTACCTTTTTTCTCAAGAATGTTTTGCTTAATGTAGAATTCCCATTTGGCAGTTCTTTTTATGTCATTGTAAATTTAAACATATATTTCTATGTTCTACTGTCTTTTGACTTTTATATTTTCTATAAAGGAATCAGTTCTCAGTTTTATTGTCATTCTTTGAAGGTTGTATATCTTTTGATTGTAGCCTTTGGTTTTCAGCAGTATTTTTATGATATTAGATTTGGGCTGTTTTTATTGTCATTGTCTGTTTGTGTTGCCATGACAGAATATCACAGACTGGGTAGTTTAAATAACAGATATTTATTTCTCACAGTTCTGGAAGCTGGGAAGTCCAAGTTCAAGATGCTGGCAAATTCTGTTCTTGGTGAGAGTCACTTCCTGGCTTGCAGATGGTTGTCTTCTCATTCTCTTCACACATGGTATCGAGAGAAAGCTCTGATGGCTTTCTTCCTCTTGTAAGGGTTCTGGTCACATCATGGGGGCATATATTCATATTCCAAACAAACCTTAATTACCTCTAAAGGCTCTGTCTTCAAATACCATCACTCTACTGGTTGGGGTTTCAACATGTGAGGGGGAGCAATGCAAATATTCAGTCCATAATACATATTGATCAGCCTGAAGTTTGATGTATTTTGCAAGTTTCCTCTTATTCTCTTCCAACTATCTTTTCAAATAAGCCTCCCACATGGTAGATTTCTTGTGTCCTTGCTTCTACTGTCTATTTGTTTTTAAATCAAGTCTGTATTTTATACATATACTAATTTTTTAAGGCTAGGCCATGTATTTGAAAATGTTTAAAAATCATCGAGTTTCTTCATAATGTTATCTTTGTTCATTGAAGATTTATATATGCCTTGGCTAGTACCTAGACTAAAGACAAAATGCTTTATAACTAAAAGCTTAGATTATTAAAATTTGGGATTCATTTTTTGTGAAGTCCTGTCTATTTCCAGAAGCCTGTTCTGTTTACCAGATACTCAGCCTTGGCAGTTTAGATGACCTCAGGAGGAGCCTGGTAAGCTGTAGTCCATGGGGTCACTAAGGGTCAAACACGACTTCACTTTCGCTTTTCATTTTCATGCATTAGAGAAGGAAATGGCAACCTACTCCAGTGTTCTTGCCTGGAGAATCCCAGGGATGGGGGAGCCTGGTGGGCTGCTGTCTATGGGGTGACACAGAATCGGACATGACTGAAGTGACTTAGCAGCAGCAGCAGCAGCAGCAGCCTCATGATACTGATAAAACCCTTATAACGCTTCAGTCTCTATGCAAATATTTTGAAATTGGGAATCACAAAAAGAGAAAATAGTGTGAATACAGAGCTTGCATCTCCTGATGTCTCTCTTCCAAATCTTTGGGGGCAAACATCCTCTAACTCTGTAGCTCCCTGGGTTTCCCAGGTGGTGCAGTGGTAAAGAATCTGCCTGCCAGTGCAGGAGACACAGGAGATGTGAATTTGATCTCTGGTTCTGAAAGATCTCCTGGAGAAGGATATGGCAACCTACTCCAGTTGGAAATCCCATGGATAGAGGAGCCTGGTGGGCTACAGTCCATGGGGTTGCAAAGAGTTGGTCATGACTGAGAAGGCACACAATGTATTCAGTTATGTGTGTATGTGTGAGTAAAAAATAAAGTCACAACCTGAAAGTAGGGAGTCATTTTATTTGGTGGGAATGTTTAGGACTCTGAGCCTGGGAGACAGCATCTCAGCTCTGAGAAAACTGCTACAAGGAGGCAGGAGGTGAAACCAAGTTTGCAACAAACAGAGGAGCAGTCTGAACATCAAAGATTAAGTATCAAGTTAAGGAATACTGGATCGAAGTTTGCGAGCCCTCATTCACATTCAGAGGCCAGGAATCACTGATGGCTGTGACATTTCTTGTTTATTAATATGTCAGGAGATATTTTAATTTCACACACACACACACACACACACACACACGGCTTCCCTAGCAGCTCAGATGGTAAAGAATCTGCCTGTAATGCAGAAGATCTGGTTTTGATCCTTGGGTTGGGGAGTTTCACTGGAGAAGGGAATGGCTACTCAGTCCAGTATTCTTGCTTGGAGAATTCCATGGACAGAGGAGTCTGACGGGCTATAATGGGGTCGCAAAGAGTCAGGCACAACTGAACGACTTCACTTTCATATTATTTCTTACTTGTCTCTGTTTTCTTTGAACAGGTTGGTTCCTCCAAATCTAGTTTGTCATTGTGACAGCACACTCCAGGAGGCCTATGCTTCCATCTCAAGACTATCACTGAATTATGAGATATTTGAACTTTTTGAGTTTTATTTTCCTCATTTTTTTTTTTTCAATGGGAACCATTACCTGCCATGTTCACCTCATGGGGTATTGAGAAGATCATTTAATGTAATAAGTATGGAAAGTGAAGTGAAGTTGCTCAGTTGTGTCTGACTCTTTGCGACGCCATGGAATGTAGCCTATCAGGCTCCTCAGTCCATGGAATTTTCCAGGCAAGAGTACTGGAGTGGGTTGCCATTTCCTTCTCCAGGGGATCTTCCCAAGCCAGGGATTGAACCTGGGTCTCCCGCATTGTAGGCAGACGCTTTACCATCTGAGCTGTATGGAAAGATGTTCAAAAATGCAATCACATTTAGTACATAGGCATCTGCTCCTCCAAAGAACAACAAATCGCTCCAGCCTTTATTAAAACTTTACCATGCGCCATGCAGTGTTCTATATATTTTATGAGTGTTAAAGTGTTAGTCCTCACAGTGGTTCTATGAAGTACATGGTGTTACTAAACCAGTTTATAAAAGAAAAAACTGAAGCACAGATCATTTAATTTAATTGTTGACAATCACAGAGCTAGTAACAGAGATGCCAAAATGCAACCTAAGTGGTATGATACTGGAGCTTTTGTTCTTCAAATGGAAAAGTTTAATCTAAAAATAGGAAATACAAATGGTCACCCAGCTTATAAAAGCCATACTGTTCAATCAGACTTGAAACACTGAAAAATTGTACACCATATTAACGGGTTTAGTGGATATTTCATTCACTGGAGGCTATTCATATCGGCATAGTCCTTCTGGAGAGAAATTTTGCTTTATTCTTCAAAAGACTTAAGATATTTACATCATTTTATCCAGTTATGCAGGTTTTAGGAATATATCCTATGGAAATCATTAGATATACCCACAAAGATGTGTTAAATAATATTTCATAATGCTTTAAAGGACATGATTGATATGATACTGTTCAAGTAAATATCTGTTGTAAGATGAATACCCAATAAGCATTTTGTACCAGGATGTTCATTAAACACCATTTATTGTAGCAAACAAATAGAAATAAGAACAATTATCCACAATAAGCTAGTAGTTACAGAAGTTTCATTCATGTGTAGAAGAAATAAAATCAATCCTTAAGAGTTCTATTTCTAAGAATATTGAGTGGCATAAAAAGATACATAAGTGGATAAAGCAAAATATAAAATTATAGATACAAACTGATTTCTAAATTATAAACTAATATGTACAAATATACATATATAATATATCTATATTTTCAACACTTTACATTATATTTTTCTATCAAGCTGTATATTTATCAAGCTCTGTTATTACACAATGGGGGCTTCCTTTGTGGCTCAGTGTTAAAGAATCCACCTGCCAATGCAGGAGCTGTGGTTCAATCTTTGGGTTGGAAAGATCTCCTGGAGAAGGAAATGGCAACCCAGTCCAGTATGCTTTCCTAGGAAATCCCACAGACAGAGGAACCTGTTGGGCTATAGTCCAAGGGATCGCAAAAGAGTCAGACACGACTGAGCAACTAAACAACAGCAAATGGTTGTATGATAAATAGCTACGAATTATCTGTTTTCATATTGCCTAACTTTATAGAGACCAAAGCCTTCCTAAAATATGCCAAAATGCTACTAAGAGATAGCCTGGATCAGTGGCATGACAGGGAATTTTAAGTTTTCATTATTTTATTGTTTGGTATTTAAAAGCTTTCTATAAGCAGCACATATATATATCTGTGTGTGTGTGTGTTTATACATCTGTGTGAATGTGTGTGTGTAGAAGTAGTAGTGAGTCCAAAAAACTCATATCTGCCTCATATGACCTACTAAATAACTTGGAGCACACTTAACCTCTGGAATGTCAAATGTTGTTCTTAAAGTTTCAACCTATTTTCAGCGCACATTCATTGAAATGTAAGTCACAGCTCTCCACTTTCTTGGACTCCCATATGCCAGGCATCAGGTGGGCGATGGCTATGGGCAGGGCAATATTTTTCCATTTGTTCTTATCTAAATACACAGTCTCTTTCCCCTTCTGCTCTGCCCCCTTCTACACACTTCCTGTTGGCTTTACTATAGTTTAACAGCTGTGCCACCACTCACTTACCTTCTCACACATTTAGTGTCAGCCAAAGAGAATGTCTGAATGAAAGTTTCCTATGAATTTTATAATTAATCTGTTTTGTATTCCCTCAAGCCCTCTGTTACATATCTTAGTGAACACGATGTTTGGATTCTCCTCATAATATCTCAAGTTGAGAATATGTGTATGCATGTAAGAGAGTCTGTTTGAGTGTGTGGTGTTGCCTCAGCTATGACTAAGGACTCATTTTTAGGAGCATCCCATCTTAGTTCGTTTCTGATGGAATGCTAGTCTACCACCAATGAGAGAACCATGTTTTTGCTTAAGAGACTAAGAAAGGAAGTTAAGAAGAAAAATAATATTTTGCTTAGTTGAATTAACAGCTTTGTTTTTACTGTTTTTTTGGATTGCTAAGCATTTCTGGCACCTATTGAAAAAGACGACTAACTCTTTTTGTATTCACACTGAATAGCTAGCTTTCAAACATTGTTAATTATTTATTAGAAAATTTTTTCCTCAGATGTGTATATATCTAGAAGTTGTTTTATGCATAAATGTGGTCTCCAGAACAAAAATTTTCCCAGAAGAATGTATCTCTGAGTTTGAGTTTAGAATTTGCAGTCAGAGAATTCAGGGGGGAAGCAGTTTCATATTTAGATGATTTTCATATATATTCATCTCCTGTATATATTGAGGTATCAGAATTTGCTCTTATCCACAGTATAGCATGAAATCCCACTGAATGAGGGGTGTAGTTCTCAAAACAAGGATGGTATTAATACTAGTGGGCATTAGATGGCCCTGTAATTCCATCCAGCCTGTATCTTGGCAAGTTATTTGACTGGTGGTCACAGAGAATAACTCTTAAAGGAATCTGGAATTAAGGTGCCCTCAATGAAAGGTTAGTTGTTCCCAGGAGTTTTCTTTCCAGCATCCTAGAAAAGCGCTTTGTGACTTCATTGTCTGTGTCCCAGTGCCCTTTTACCACATCCCTTTGGAAATGTCAGCTCACATAGAAGACCTGCAACACACATGACATCAGGGACTGTCTCTTAAGTGCAAACCTTGATTAGAGTTGAGAGGGTGGTTTCCCTGCCCTGCCTCCAGTGGAGATCAGGAAGGGCTTTCTGTGTACAGTACCGTGAAGGAAGAGGCAAAAGTAAAGTGTGGGGGATAGGTCAGTCAGAAGGTTTGTTCATGAAACAGGTGAAGATCACTCCACAAATACTTACTAAGCTTATCTGGGTTATTGCTAATTAGGGGTGAGGGTGAGGATAGAAGGCAGGTTCCTGTCTGTTCATAGCTCAGAAGCTGGTGCCTATAAGGAAAAGCAGACTCGGAAAGCACCTGGTCAAGGCTCCAACTTGGTCAGTGGAAAAGCTGGGGCTCGCATCCAGGGTCCTGTTTCTTATTTCTCATTGGTTTTACAAAGAGTTGTAGGCGATTGGTCACTGAACAGCACTGACGTGTAATATCTGATGCCTGACTCCTCTGTGGTTTGTTCCTCTAGCATCCACACCACCTAATCCCTCACTCCAATCAGCCTGCGTTTATTTATTCATTGTCTCATTCAAATGAATCTTTATCAACCATCTATGTGTGACACACATCATGCTCAGTCCTTTAAAGTTTATTTATTTATTTAAATTTATTTAATTGGAGGCTAATTACTTTACAATATTGTATTGGTTTTGCCATGCATCAATATGAATCCACCACGGGTGTACATGTGTTCCCCATTTATGATTTTATAGTTTATATTCTTATACAGTGTATGCTTAGTTGCTTAGTTATGTCCGACTCTTTGTAAACTGTAGCCCGCCAGGGTCCTCTGTCCATGGAATTTTCCAGGCAAGAATACTAGAGTGGGTTGCTATTTCCTACTCCATGGGATCTTCCCGACCCAGGGATCAAACCCACGTCTCTTGCATCTCCTGCATTGGCAGGCAGATTCTTTACCACTGCGCTACCTGGGAAGCTCTGTGTCCTTATAAACCATCTCCAAATTTTGACAGTGAGATATACAGAAGAAAATTAGCTAAAACAGCTAAATAAAATATTTACTGATATTTCTCTCCATTGCCTCACCTCTCAGTTAAAATAATTCTGTGAATTCACGGCTTTGTTTACTTTCTGGGAGGACTGAAACAACTAGCTTATCTGAGTCCCCAGAACTTTTTGGAAAATACCTTTAAACTCCTCATATCTCTGTGAAACTGAGACTTTCTCTTCAGTGGCCTCCTGCAAATGACCAATTGGGCATTTTTATTCTTTGCAAATGCTACTGCTTCTTATTTTCTGGATCTTGTATTTGAGGAGTGCATTCTCACTGCCTCTCTCGTTGCTCAATTAAAAGCGTTTCACTGACACTTCAAACTACTGCTTATCTCCTGCCCTCTCACATCTGCTGGGAAGATTGTATAATGGAAAGAGGTTGGTGAGAGGAGCAGTTTCTGGTGCATCAGAGGAACCCTAAGAAGTAATTTCCTAAAAATAGGATGGTGGTAATACCAGCAGTAAAGTGTGGCTTAGAAAAATATCCACTGTCAAAAGACAAAGAAAGGTGAAAATGCAAATAGTAAGCTTTGAGTACACATATCTTATCATAGCACAGACAGGGTGTTTTCCTAAAGAAATTGCTCACAGTGAATACTATCTGCAAAAAATAGAAACTGGTTATAGCATCACTGCTGAAGCTAAAAGAAAGTAAATGTATAAAAGGCAATGAGGAGATGATAGGGATAATTCTGTGATTTCAGGTGGCAAGCTGGGGTAGCAGGATGAACTGGACATCCGAGTCTGAGGCACCTGGGCAGGGGTGACTGCTGCAGTCATCAGTCATGCAATCACAAACAAATCACAATTTCTCTGAGCCTTGGGATCACCTGCGTGATGGAAGAAAAAATATTTCAAATTGAGAGAGGTTTACATAAGATGGTATTCAGAATAGAGCCAAGTAGACCGACAGGGAGGTCTTCCCAGTGGTGCTGCTGCTGCTAAGTCACTTCAGTCGTATCCGACTCTGTGCGACCCCATAGATGGCGGCCCACTAGGCTCCTCCATCCCAGGGACTCTCCAGGCAAGAACATTGGAGTGGGTTGCCATTTCCTTCTCCAATGCATGCAAGTGAAAAGTGAAAGAGAAGTCCCTCAGCCCTGTCCGACTCTTAACGACCCCATGGACTGCAGCCCACCAGGCTCCTCCCCCATGGGATTTTCCAGGCAAGAGCACTGGAGTGGGTGCCATTGCCTTCTCCGCAGGTGGTCCTAGTGGTAAAGAACCCACCTGCCGATGTAGGAGACATAAGAGATACGAATTCGGTCCCTGGGTTGAGAAGATCCCCTGGAGAAGGGCATGGCGACCCACTCTAAATTCTTGCCTAGAGAATCCCCAAGGACAGAGGAGCCTCGAGGGCTATAGTCCATAGGGTCACAAAGAGTTGGACTTGACTGAGGAGATTTAGCATGCATGTATAGACTGCCAGGGAAACCTTTTTCCAAATTTCAATTCCGTAGGATCCCTCTTGATTTTTGGAATATTTAGAACTGAAAATACTGCATACTGAAAATACCCATATAACTGACATGGTTATATGGGCAAGAAATGAGGCAACCTGGGCCCTGATAAAAGGTCAACAAGGGGTCTCTTTACAGACAAACTTCTAATAATTAGAAGATTATACCTTGGGCAGAGAAAGTTTAGCAGTTTTTATTTTATATAGAACTACTAGGTACTCAAAGAGGGCTCAGATTGGAACTATGGCATGAGGGATTTAGAAAGCAAGATTATACCAGGTGTGGCTGTGAGCCAACCTGTGATATTACCAGCATTTGCATTGTCCCTGTTCCTGTGACCACTAAAATTGCTTATAAGAAATGTCATTTTACACCCCATGAACATAAGTGTAAGTCACAGACATCTTTCTATAAAGGCAAGTAGGGGAGGTATTTTAGGAATTCAGGAACAGGTAGGGGAAATAATTCCTTTTAAATATGTTTTTTCTTTATTCCTCGGGAGAGCTCTGAATGCAAATGAATAGAAGTTGCCTTCAATGGATTGGAAGGTATTGTGATATAATAGAGCAGGGCAGTGGAGTTGTGACAATAGTGATTTCCACAGTGCGGCTGACTCTTGAAGGAGCAGAAGTTTACCCAGAAGTTGAGAGAGGCAGGGCTATTTCAAGTAGAAAGAATAAGAGAACAGTGTGTACAGAGGCTCAAAAGCAACGTAGATTGGTGCTGAGGTGGGGGTGTGTCTGAGAAGATGCAGGTGGCTCAGATGAGCAAGTACATGCATAGGAAGGACAGTGGGGGATGGAACACAAGAAAGAAGCAGAAATCATATCACAAAATCATGCTATCGGGTTTGAACTTCTCCACAATAATAAAATATTGAATCTCAGAGTGAAATGATAGCATTTGCCTTTTAGGAAAATTTGGGGGGTGTGTAGTTTGGAGTTCAACTAGAGGAGTTGAGACTGGAGGCAGAGAAACCAGTTGAGAGGCTCCTGCAAGATGCTGAGATCCCATTGTGGGGCTCGGCAGCATAATTGGCAAAGAGAGGAAGTGAATAGGTGGAATTAGATTTTTGACATGTGACATAAAAGGGCTTCCCTGACAGCTCAAGTGGTAAAGAATCTGCCTGCAATGCAGGAGAGAAAGGAGATGCAGGTTTGATCCCTGGGTAAGGAAGATCCTCTGGAGTGGAAATGGCAACCCACTCCAGTAATCTTACCTGGAAAATCCCATGAACAGAGATACTTGGTGGGCTACAGTCCATGGGGTCACAAAGAATTGGACATGACTAAGTACGCACATGCACATGTGGGCGTACTTACGAGTAACTTAGGAGGTAAGGTTGCCATGACTCACTGACCTATGCTATGTATGGTGAATGAAAAAGGAAGAGCCCCAGGTAGTTTTCAGGTTCTGAATTCTTAGATAGTGGTACCATTAACTCAGCTCTAAAGAGCTCACTGGGGGCAGAAGGTGGGGATTTGAAAGAGACAACGTGTTCAGATTTGAGATTTCTATGAGATAGTGGTGAAGACAATATTCAGGTCTGGAAACATCAACTTGAGAGTAGTTCTCCTGAAGAGCACAGTTCAGTCCAGTTCAGTTCAGTTGCTCAGTTGTGTCCGACTCTTTGCGACCCCATGAATTGCAGCACGCCAGGCCTCCCTGTCCATCACCAACTCCTGGAGTTCACTCAGACTCACGTCCATTGAGTCAGTGATGCCATCCAGCCATCTCATCCTCTGTCGTCCCCTTCTTCTCCTGCCCCCAATTCCTCCCAGCTTCTTTTCCAATGAGTCAACTCTTCGCATGAGGTGGCCAAAGTACTGGAGTTTCAGCTTTAGCATCATTCCTTCCAAAGAAATCCCAGGGATGATCTCCTTCAGAATGGACTGGTTAGATCTCCTTGCAGTCCAAGGGACTCTCACAGAGCTAAATAAGGGGGTGAACATAATTGTCCAACTGGGACTACTCCTCCTGACAAGAGAGAGAAGGGGAGAAAAAGCCCATGGCAGCAGTTACAGCCAGGCCAGATGGGTCACTGCAAATGGAAAGTTCCCTAGAAATTCGTAAAGTTGTGCATTCAAAGCTAAACAGCACTTTGAACTGAGGAAGTTAATTGCTCTGGTCAGTTTTTGTCTACATTTCCTTTTTAAGAGCTATCAGTTGTGACACATTTTGCTTGTTTAAAGCGTCTATCCATCCATCCACCTATACTTCAATCATTCACTGGTCACCCAAGAGGTGGCAAACTCAGTGCTGAGAATCAGAGTAGTAGCTGTGATGCAACACTTTCCCCATCATCTAGGAGCCCAGTCTGTGTAACCAGCTGCCGAGGTCTATCCCCTTGTCACCTGAGAAAAAGACACAGGCCCCTCTGAGACTTAGATCCTCACACCTCTCGTGGAAGGCCCAGAGGACATATACCACTCACCTACTGAAAAAAAATTTTGCAGCTCCCCATTGCTATGAGCCAAGTGACTTGGCTCCCAGGACATTCCCGTGCCTTCTACCCCTGAGCACTGCCCTGCACTTCAACTTCAGCAATAATGAACAGGGCCCAGGCTTTCAACCCAGGAATCCTTTGCATACATTTTTCCTATTAGCACCTCCTCTTCTTTTCATGTACTTGAGAAGCTCCTACTTATTTTTTAAAACAGTGCGAGTGCATCACCTCCCTTATGAAATCTCTGATGACCATCTATGCAGAGGTGACCTCTGAGTGTGGCTCAACATTCAACCTTACCTTGTTTCAAATCCCAATGTGAACACTTCAAAAACATCTGATTTTGAGCAGTTACTTAAGTTTTCTGAATCTAAGTGTCTACTTTTTAAAAGTGATTTATTTTTAATTGGAGGATAATCGCTTCACAATATTATATTGGTCTCTGCCATACATTAAATGAATCAGCTATAGGTGTACATATGTCCCCTCCATCTTGACTTCTCTCCTACCTCCCACCCCCTCTCAACCCTCTAAGTTGTCACAGAGAACTTGATTTGAGCTCCCTGCATCATAGAGCAAATTCCCACTGGCTGTCTGTTTTACATATGGTAATGTATATGTTTCCATGCTACTGTCTCAATTCATCCCGCTCTCTCCTTCCCCCACTGTGCCCACAAGTCTGTTCTCTATGACTGATTCTCCATTGTTGCTGCATTGTCAAAAGCTTCCTCTGTATCTATCAACATGATCATATGGTTTTCATCTTTCAGTTTGTTGATATGGTGTATCAGGTTGGTTGATTTGGGTATATTGAAGAAACCTTGCATTCCTGGGATAAATACCACTTGTTCATGGTGTTTGATCCTTTTAATGCGCAGTTGGATCCTGTGTGCTAAAATTTGGCTGAGGATTTTATGTATCTATGGCTTGTAATTTTCTTTTTTTGTGGTATACTTGTCTGGTTTGGCTATCAGGGTGATAGTGACCTCATAGAATGTGTTTGAGAGTTTTCCTTCCTCTACAATTTTCTGGAAGAGTCTGAGTAGGTGTTAGCTCTTCTCTAAACTTTTGGTAGAATTCACCTGGAAGCCATCTGGCCCCGTGAGCCACCACTTTTAAAAACTAAAGTGATGATACCCACTTTGTAAGATGGTTGTAGTTAGAAATGTAATATATTTTAATTATATATACAGTATATTAATATATGGACTTCCCTGGTGGCTCAGATGGTAAAGCATCTGTCTACAATGTGGGAGACCTGGGTTCGATCCCTGGGTCGGAAAGATTCCCTGGAGAAGGAAATGGCAACCCACTCCAGTACTCTTGCCTAGAAAATCCCATGGATGGAGGACCAGGGTACTGTCCATGGGGTCGCAGAATCAGACACCACTGAGCGACTTCACTTTCACTTTTCAATTTCATGCATTGGAGAAGGAAATGGCAATCCACACACGTGACTTGTCTGTTGTCTAACAAGTTGATCCTCAGTCAACGACTTTTATTACAATTTTTGAGGATCTCATATGTTAGTCTTTAGAAGTCAGGGCTGCTCCTTTTAAATTTGAGCTGACCTGAGATTCACTTATAACCAATAGAACGTGAGGTAAGCTGCTAAGTTTTGGGGACTGTAAGAGAAGCCGCAACACTCAGCCTGTCCTGAAGTCTCTCCCCCGGGATCTGTGGAATACCCCTGCCCTGTGATGTCCTCCCATAAGTCCTGAGGGGGCCCACCCCCTGCTGTCTTCTGTGTCTCTGCTTATGTGTTATACTGTGGCCTGCATGTGCCGCAGGGACAGAGACCTTGCCCATCTTGTCTGCTGTTGTTCTCCAGAATTCAGTAGAGTGACTGTCAACTACATGGAACAAAGACACACTTTTGACTGAATATAATATTCACACTGTATTGTAGTCTGATGTCTCCTCCTCATTTATGACCTTTTATATGGCAAGACTCTGTAAGACAGGATTAATAATTATGTCTGCCCCATAAACTTGTTATAAAAAGATGAAGCTATATATATAATACTTTGTGGGTTTGGCATATGGCCAGCCTTCCATAAGCATCAGATGACACATGACCAAGGTTGTAGTGTTGGGTATGGGGCCAGACTGAGGCTGATGGTCAGTAAATGTTGGTGAACTCAACAAAACTGCACAGAACAGAGAGAGAACCACCTCTGTTTAGCAACTCTCTCCTGGACTTACTGAGTCTTGCTAAATGCAAGACCCTCAATTCCTTGGTAGGGCCTAGGAGATCCGATTTGATAACTGGGGACTGTCCTTTGACTCATTTCACACTCAGCAACAGAGCACAAGGAGTTTCCTGGACTGAATGTGAGTATGGTGTGACACCAAAGTAAGGTTGGATCTGTAGACATCTCTTCCTCCCAGAACTGAGAAAGGCTGACAAGAGAAAAATAGGGAAAAGGCCAAGAAAGGCACAGTATACAGAAGAAAATGATGGATAAACTAATGCAAAATAATGAATTCAAATACATGAGCAATGTATTTGTTCAGAGAAGACCAGTGAGATACTGAGACTGCCAGGCTTCTTGCAGGAGCTGGGGTGCTGCTCTTGGGTCACCAGCGGGACTGCAGGGGCTAACACTTGATTACCTCATCAGTGTCTTCTTTCACCTGGTCTTGCCTGTGACCTTCCGGTGAGCAAGCCGACCGTCCACTCTTCCAATTCTGTCCTATTGCCCCTTCTGTCTTGTGAAAAGTGGCACATACTTCTTGGCTGCGATCCTACATCATCCCTCAGCAATGGCTCTGCACTTACACTTAGTTGCATGCTTGTCGCCTTGCTCTTTCCTGAGGAGAGGACCAAGCCGTGTTAATAATTTAAAAGCACAGTTCATGTATCAGTCATGCAAGAGTGGCTGGACACAGTTATCAGGTCAGCGATGATAGTTTCCTCTTCCTACTCACAGTTCAGTTCAGTTCAGTTCAGTCCCGCAGTTGTGTCTGACTCTTTGCGACCCATGAATCACAGCATGCCAGGCCTCCCTGTTCATCACCAACTCCGAGTTCACTCAGATTCATGTCCATCGAGTCAGTGATGCCATCCAGCCATCTCATCCTCTATTTTCCCCTTCTTCTCCTGCCCTCAATCCCTCAGAGCATCAGAGTCTTTTCCAGTGAGTCAACTCTTTGCATGAGGTGGCCAAAGTACTGGAGTTTCAGCTTTAGGATCATTCCTTCCAAAGAAATCCCAGGGTTGATCTCCTTCAGAATGGACTGGTTGGATCTCTTTGCAGTCCAAGGGACTCTCAAGAGGCTTCTCCAACACCAGAGTTCAAAAGCATCAATTCTTCGGTGCTCAGCCTTCTTCACAGTCCAAATCTCACATCCATACATGGCCACAGGAAAAACCATAGCCTTGGTTAGATGGACCTTAGTCGGCAGAGTAATGTCTATGCTTTTGAATATACTATCTAGGTAGGTCATAACTTTCCTTCCAAGGAGTAAGCGTCTTTTAATTTCATGGCTGCAATCACCATCTGCAGTGATTTTGGAGCCCCAAAAAATGAAGTCTGACACTGTTTCTACTGTTTCCCATCTATTTCCCATGAAGTGATGGGACTGGATGCCATGAGCTTCGTTTTCTGAATGTTGAGCTTTAAGCCAACTTTTTCACTCTCCTCTTCCACTTTCACCTAGAGGCTTTTTAGTTCCTCTTCAGTTTCTGCCATAAGGGTGCTGTCATCTGCATATCTGAGGTTATTGATATTTCTCCTGGCAATCTTGATTCCAGCTTGTGTTTCTTCTAGTCCAGTGTTTCTCATGATGTACTCTGCATATAAGTTAAATAAGCAGGGTGACAATATACAGCCTTGATGTACTCCTTTTCCTATTTGGAACCAGTCTGTTGTTCCATGTCCAGTTCTAACTGTTTTTTCCTGACCTCCATACAGATTTCTCAAGAGGCAGATCAGGTGGTCTGGTATTCCCATCTCTCTCAGAATTTTCCACAGTTTATTGTGATCCACACAGTCAAAGACTTTGGCATAGTCAAGAAAGGAGAAATACATGTTTTTCTGGAACTCTCTTGCTTTTCCCATGATCCAGCAGATGTTGGCAATTTGATCTCTGGTTCCTCTGCCTTTTCTAAAACCAGCTTGAACATCAGGAAGTTCACAGTTCACGTATTGCTGAAGCCTGGCTTGGAGAATTTGGAGCATTACTTTACTAGCATGTGAGATGAGTGCAATTGTGTGGTATGGACTCAACAGAAGTAGAAGATATATATATATATATTTTTTTTTAATTTTTATTTTTACTTTATTTTGCTTTACAATACTGTATTGGTTTTGCCATACATTGACATGAATTCACCACGGTTGTACATGAGTTCTCAAACATGAACCTCCCTCCCACCTCCCACCCCATATCATCTCTCTGGATCATCCCCGTGCACCAGCCCCAAGCATCCTGTATCCTGCATCAAACATAGACTGGCGATTCGTTTCTTACATGACAGTACATATTTCAATGCCATTCTCCCAAATCATCTGACCCTCTCTCCCTCCCTCAGAGTCCAGAAGTCTGCTCTAAACATTTGTGTCTCTTTTGCTGTCTTGCATACAGGGTCATCATTACCATCTTTGTAAATTCCATATATATGCGTTAGTATACTGTATTGGTGTTTTTCTTTCTGGCTTACTTCACTCTGTATAATCGGCTCCAGTTTCATCCATCTCATTAGAACTGATTCAAATGTATTCTTTTTAATGGCTGAGTAATACTCCATTGTGTATACGTACCACAGCTTTCTTATCCATTCGTCTGCTGGTGGACATCTAGGCTGTTTCCATGTCCTGGCTATTATAAACAGTTCTGCGATGAACATTGGCTTACATGTGTCTCTTTCAATTCGAAGCAGAAAATATTAAGAAGAGGTGGCAAGAATACACAGAAGAACTATACAAAAAAGATCTTCATGACCCAGATAATCACGATGGTGTGATCACTCATCTAGAGCCTGACATCCTGGAACGTGAAGTCAAGTGGGCCTTAGGAAGCATCACTATGAATAAAGCTAGTGGAGGTGATGGAATTCCAGTGGAGCTATTTCAAATCGTGAAAGATGATGCTGTGAAAGTGCTGCACTCAATACGCCAACAACTTTGGAAAACTCAGCAGTGGCCAGAGGACTGGAAAATGTCAGTTTTCATTCCAATCCCAAAGAAAGTCAATGCCAAAGAATGTTCAAACTGTGGATCTAATTGGCTCACCAACTAGTTTCATAGCCTTTATGACTCCAGCTAGACAGGCTCAAATCTTCGAGTGCTTATGAGTTCTAAGCTGGATTCTTTCCTTACTGCCCCATTCAGCTCATCCATCGCTGGTGTTCAGAACTCTAAGATAAAGGTAATGGGTGTGTTTACTTGTGAAACTTGCATTTTGACTCTTCTGGCTCCAAATTTTACAGCAAAAGAGACACAAATACACTTTTAATTTTTCTTAAACCGACACATAATACTTACGATGTGTCAGGGACAATTCTACCATTTAGTAAATATTAACTCATTTAATCCCTATACCACTCTTACAAAGAGGACATTGTTATTATTATCACTATCTGAAAATATTATTATTCCTGTGAGATAATCAAAGCATGGCAAGATTAGAGGCATACAGCAAATAAATGGTAAAATTAAGAGCTGTCAGATTTTGTCATACAATTTTTCCCTTCCAGTTTAACTGAGATGTAATTGTGAGAATTTGCTCTCTTGACAACTTTCATATATAACATACAGCAGTGTTAATTATATTTATCATGCTATACATTACATTCCTACTATTTATCCTATAACTCAAAGTTTGTACACTTTTACCATCTTCACTCAATTCCCCCTCTCGCTGATAACTACAAATCTGGCTTCTTTCTCTATGAGTTTGTTTGTCTTGAAGTATAAATGACCAACAACACTATGTTAGTTCCAGTGCCTGAGATAATGATTCAATATTTCCATATATTACAAAATGATCACCAAGATGTCTAGTTACCATCTGTCACCATACAAATATATTATTGTTGACTATATTCCCCATGCTGTACATTTCATACCCATGGCTCATTTACTTTGAAGATTGAAGTCTGTAATTCTTAATCTCCCACATTACTTTTATAACAGCATACAACTTTTAGTATAGTTCATGTTTATAAACAATGAGTAAAGTATATTCATTCTTGGCCACAGGACTGGAAAAGGTCAGTTTTCATTCCAATTCCAAAGAAAGGCAACACCAAAGAACGCTCAAACTATCGCACAATTGCACTCATCTCACATGCTAGTAAAGTAATGCTCTAAATTCGCCAAGCCAGGCTGCAGCAATATGTGAACTGTGAACTTCCAGATGTTCAAGCTGGATTTAGAAAAGGCAGAGGAACCAAACATCAAATTGCCAACATCCGCTGGATCACGGAAAAAGCAAGAGAGTTCCAGAAAAACATGTATTTCTGCTTTTTTGACTATGCCAAAGCCTTTGACTGTGTGGACCACAATAAACTGTGGAAAATTCTGAGAGAGATGGGAATACCAGACCACCTGACCTGCCTCTTGAGAAACCTGTATGCAAGTCAGGAAGCAACAGTTAGAACTGGATATGGAACAACAGACTGGTTCCAAATAGGAAAAGGAGTACATCAAGGCTGTATATTGTCACCCTGCTTATTTAACTTATATGCAGAGTACATCATGAGAAATGCTGGGCTGGAAGAAGCACAAGCTGGAATCAAGATTGCCAGGAGAAATATCAATAACCTCAGATATGCAGATGACAGCACCCTTATGGCAGAAACTGAAGAGGAACTAAAAAGCCTCTTGGTGAAAGTGGAAGAGGAGAGTGAAAAAGTTGGCTTAAAGCTCAACATTCAGAAAACGAGGCTCATGGCATCCAGTCCCATCACTTCATGGGAAATAGATGGGGAAACAGTGGAAACAGTTTCAGACTTTATTTTTTGGGGCTCCAAAATCACTGCAGATGATGACTGCAGCCATGAAATTAAAAGACGCTTACTCCTTGGAAGGAAAGTTATAACCAACTTAAATAGCATATTGAAAAGCAGAGATATTACTTTGCCCACTAAGGTCCGTCTAACCAAGGCTATGGTTTTTCCTGTGGTCATGTATGGATGTGAGAGTTGGACTGTGAAGAAAACTGAGCGCCAAAGAATTGATGCTTTTGAACTATGGTGTTGGAGAAGCCTCTTGAGAGTCCTTGGACTGCAAGGAGATCCAACCAGTCCATCCTAAAGGAGATCAGTCCTGGACGTTCATTGGAAGGACTGATGCTAAAGCTGAAACTCCAATAGTCTGGCCACCTCATGCGAAGAGTTGACTCATTCGAAAAGACCATGATGCTGGAAGGGATTGGGGGCAGGAGGAGAAGGGGATGACAGAGGATGAGATGGCTGCATGGCATCACCGACTAGATGGACATGAGTTTGAGTGAACTCTGGGAGTTGGTGATGGACAGGGTGGCCTGACATGCTGTGATTCGTGGAGTTACAAAGAGTAGAACACGACTGAGCGACTGAACTGAACTGAAAGTATTTTCATTCTTAATCTGATATTTACATTTATTTGGCATATTGCATTCTACCTAGAAATCCTTAGCAAAGCAGGAATGAACTCAGGTAGTCTGGCAGCCAAGCCACCCCTCTCATAACCCCATCTGAACTGTGGGGTGCTTGTGGCATTTACAAAAATTTCCATTCATGGAACTGTTGAAGTGCTTTGTCCTGGCCCAAACCAATTTCACTTCTGGTGCTGCTGCACCATACCTTGTTCTCATTTGCTCATTACCTCCTTTGTGGTTCAGTGTATGCAGTGGACTCATTAATACAGGTGGCATCCTTTGGTATGTCATGAATGAATATTTATAACGAAAGCAGGCAATACCCCATAGCTTTTTCTGATTTGTGGCTCCCTTTCCAGAGGGGCAGAAGAATTCACACATAAGAAAATAGGGAAAAATTGCTCTCATCTGAGTTGGTTCTTTCAAGCTCTTAGAACAGAAAGGTAAGCATTTCTTCACTGAAGAAGGGCGAGTTAGTGACATTTCCTCATTTTGCTGCATGGGATATTCACACTGATTCCAATTATGTGCAGTGCAGCTTCCAGGAGTTCAGCTTGAAATGGCCACAGGTTTTCTGCTCAATTGGATGGAAGCATTTTAAATCATTCCTACCTCGTGGCAGCCAAAGTCATTGTTGTCTTTATAGCTAACTTTCCTCTGTTTTTTTTTTTTTTTTCCTCTAAGCACATCACAAAAGGTGGGAGGTTACTTTAAAGGAAGTCATTTATTTTCAACAATAAACCAAGATCAGTGAAGGAAGAGTTATAGAGTTTCTACAAAATGAAAAAAAGACGTTACACTAAAAAAAGCTTCTGCAGGAGAATGAAGAGCTGTTAGTTTTAAAATATAAAATATACAAAATAAAACAAAGTATTTGTATTTCTAAGGTCATCTGACATTTCTAGGCTTTTAGCATTGGATTTAGTGTTAAGAAGATGCATAGCTCAGCAAGAAGCGTGACCTGTTATTTGAACAATGTAAGTTTCTTTCTCTCCTGTCTTACAGCATTATGTGAAATTCTTCTTTTCTGAATGTCCTGGTGGTGTGTTACAGAAGGTTATGGACATTTTGTGACAACTTCAAGGACAACCCACACATATTGTGGTGGTTGGGAACTGACCTTTTGAGTGAAACTTTTCATAAAGTTAATTGCCTGGGAAGAAACTGAGGAAAAGGGTCTAAGGATTTAAAAGTGTGTGTGTGTGTGTGTGTGTGTGTGTGTGTTTGAGAGGAGGGGAGGAAAGATTTTCTGGGATAGAGTGTTTCTTTCTTGTGTAAGAAGACACTGCACATTAGCCCTGGAAGTGAGCTAGCGAGATTATCCACTCAACTATTCCTTTTTCTTTTTTTCCTTCCATTTAACATGCACTTGCTTAGTGACTGAGCTGAGGATGCCCACTGCCACATACTGCAGGTCCCAAGGTAAGTCAGAGTTCCTTTCATGAGGTCTATAGAGGGAGGCTTTAGTGGCTGATGAGTCTTCAGTAGATTTCTGCTAATTAATGCAGCCTTTTCTTGTTTCCTGCTTTTCCTGGCTCTGAGACGACCTTCTGGTCCATAGTGAATGAGGGATATTTCAAGAAAAGTCACAGCGCCACTTCCTAATCCAGGAAGACATATTAAAGCATTCAGAATAGTGTTTCTCAAGACGTGGTTGTCCAACTACCTTCACCAGGGGAGCTTGTCAACTTTGCAGATGCCTGAAGACCTACTTGATTAGAATCTCTGTGGCTGGAGTCCAGTAGTGCATGTTCTGACAATCTTCCCTAGAGATTTGTAGGCATCTCAGCATTTCCAACCACTGATCTAGCTGTATCAGTGTTCTGGATAGAGGCGATGATCCAGTGCTTGGAGCACTGTCAGATTCAGGCTGTTCCCCTTACTCACCTCACCAGAATCAGAAAGCCCTGAACAGCATCCCTGGGTGCTTGGTGATGCTTCAGATTGATTGTGAGCTTCTAAGTGTTTATGTATCTTGACATCTCCAGCCAGCCAGGAGCAGAGTGGTTACAGGCAGCAGTGAGGTCTGTGGATGATTCAGTTCAGTCGTTCAGTCATGATTACTAGAGTGATAATTCAGGGATGAGTGATTCAGGGAGGTTCAGTTTTGTCCATCCCTCTGACTTGGGTCAAGGGGTTTCTTTAAGTGTTTATTTAGAAAGCATATATTTCTAAAGCACCAACGGTGAACACGCAGTGTGCCAGCAGTAAGAAGCAAAGGCAACAATGGCCATGCTGGACTCCTGCTTCCCAAACCTACCCTCTTGGTGGGCACAGAGGCACGAGGACAGTCGGGGGCCATGCTAAGTTTGGAAACACTCCATTTTCTACTGTTGATTTTGGAGTCCTACTTTGGAGCTGTGTTGAGCAGTGTGGGTGACATAAAAAAGGTGGGATTTGGAGTCACAGCAAATTTGGTTCAGATCTAGGGATTCTCTGTGCCCTTGGTCCAATGCCTATAGATAAATGATAACTTCCTAGAGCCTCAGTTCTCATACTTCATGGAGAATGATAGTGTCAACCTTATATAGTTCTTGTAAGACCTGAAACTTAGATCCATTATGTGAAAAATATTCTATGATGATCACAATTTCTGGCATGGGGGATGCTCTGGGTTAGTTAGCTATACCCTTTTGTTTCACTTGTCTGGAAATACATAAACTGGTCACTTTATCGATGGGGAGCTATGGTAAGAAAAATAGCGCCCCCCAACCCTGTGCCCCACCAAACCTGTCTGTGTCCTTATCTCATAAATCTTTGATGATGTTACCTTACATAGTAAAACAGACTTTGAAGATGTGATTAGACTAAGCATCTTGACTATGCTGCATTAGCTGAGTGGGTCTAATGTGCCCAAATGGGTCCTTATAAGAAAGAGGTAGGAGGTTAAGATTAAAAGATAAAGAAGTGATGAGAGAAACAGGTCAGAATCAGAGGGATTTGAAGATGCTAAATGGCTGACTTTGAAGCTGAAGGAAAGGGCCATGAGCCAAGGAATGCAGGTGGACCCTAGAAGTAGGAAAAGGCAAGGTATTAGATTCTCTCTTCCTGCCTCCAGAAAGGATGCAGCTCAGCCAACTCCTAGATTTTGGCAAAGTAAGACCCTGCCAGGCTTCTGACTTCCAGAATCATAATGGAATAAGTGTGGGTTCCATTAAGCCACTAAACAAAGTTTATGGTGATTTCTTGCAAAAGCAATGGAATCTGATGCCAGGGTATTTTAGTTCCTGTTCCAGAATTAGGAAATCTTTCAATGGATTAGGAAATCTTTTAAAGCCTGAGAAACATGAATAGAACTAATGTAGTTCTCAGTGGGTCAGACCAAGATTACGTATTTGTCGAACTCAAACTGCCTCACGAATGGGTCACTAATGAAGAGATTCACAAAGATTTGGGCCTGAATGCTCACGCAGGGTGTTCAGAGGTGGATCCATGTCCCATATGGGCAATTTTTCAAAGGAACTTCCCCAGTAGCATCTTCTGTGGTGCGGCCCAGCAATTGCCAGCTGGGAGATGGAGAAGCTGGTGCTAATGACAATGAAGAACTGGCATCATACTTGCCTGCGACTCCTTCCTTCTTCCTTTCCTCCCTCCTTTCTCCTTTCCTTTCCTTCCTTCATTCTTTTCTTCTTCATTTCCTTCATTTATGTTTATTCTGACAACCAATTAGTCAGTCTTGTGGTCCCAGGCATGAAATCATGTGCACATAGCTACTAAGATGATCCCATTTTAGTAGCATAGTGCTAAACAGGTCCATGTTTATATTGATATACTCCTATCTACCTGTCCATATATATTATTATATAGCACTGACAGTATGATTTTATTATGTAGCATATATTTGTTGTGTTGTTCAGTCCCTAAGTCATTTCCAGCTCTCTGTAACCCCATGGACTGGAGCATGCCAGGCTCCTCTGTCCTCCACTATCTCCCAGAACTGACTCAAATTCATGTTCACTGAGTCAATTATGATGTTTAATCATCTCATCCTTTGTCACCCCATATCCTTTTGCCTTCAATCTTTCCCAGCATTAGGGTGTTTCCCAATGAGTCAGCTCCTTGCATAGTATTGGAGCTTCAGCATCAGTCCTTCTGATGAGCATTCAGGATTGATTTCCTTTAGGATTCAGTGGTTTGAGTTCCTTGCTGTCCAAGAGACTCTCAACAGTCTTCTCCAGCACCACAATTCAAAGGCATCAATTCTTCAGTGCTCAGCCTTCTTTATGGTCCAACTCTCACATCCATACTTGACTGCTAGAAAAATCATAGTTTTGACTATATGCATCTTATATGCAAAGTAATATCTCTGCTTTATAATATGCTGTCTAGGTTTGTCATAGCTTTCCTTCCAGGGAGCAATTGTCATTTAATTTCATGGCTAAAGTCACCATCCACAGTGATTTGGAGCCCCAAAAAAGAAAATAGGTAATTACCTGCTTCTAGGTTTTTTTCCCCTTCTATTTGCCATGAATTGATGGGACCAGATGCCATGAGATTACTTTTTTTAAAAAATATAAATTTATTTATTTTAGCATTTTCTTTTTTTTAATTTTTATTTTTACTTTATTTTACTTTACAATACTGTATTGACATGAATCCACCACGGGTGTACATGCGATCCCAAACATGAACCCCCTCCCATCTCCCTCCCCACAACATGCCTCTGGGTCATCTCCGTGCACCAGCCCCAAGCATGCTGTATCCTGCATCGGACATAGACTGGTGATTTGATTCTTACATGATAGTATACATGTTTCAATGCCATTCTCCCAAATCATCCCACCCTCTCCCTCTCCCTCTGAGTCCAAAAGTCCACTATACACATCTGTGTCGTTTTTGCTGTCTTGCATACAGGGTCATCACTGCCATCTTTCTAAATTCCATATATATGTGTTAGTATACTGTATTGGTGTTTTTCTTTCTGGCTTACTTCACTCTGTATAATCGGCTCCAGTTTCATCCATCTCAACAGAACTGATTCAAATGTATTCTTTTTAATGGCTGACTAATACTCCATTGCGTATATGTACCACAGCTTTCTTATCCATTCATCTGCTGATGGACATCTAGGTTGTTTCCATGTCCTGGCTATTATAAACAGTGCAGCGATGAACATTGGGGTACATGTGTCTCTTTCAATTCTGGTTTCCTCGGTGTGTATGCCCAGAAGTGGGATTGCTGGGTCATATGGCAGTTCTATTTGCAATTTTTAAAGGAATCTCCACACTGTTTTCCATAGTGGCTGTACCAGTTTGCATTCCCACCAACAGTGTAGGAGGGTTCCCTTTTCTCCACACCCTCTCCAGCATTTATTGCTTGCAGATTTTTGGATCGCAGACATTCTGACTGGTGTGAAGTGGTACCTCATTGTGGTTTTGATTTGCATTTCTCTAATAATAAGTGATGTTGAGCATCTTCTCATGTGTTTGTTAGCCATCCGTATGTCTTCTTTGGAGAAATGTCAGGAACAAGACAAGGGTGCCCACTTTCACTGCTACTATTCAACATAGTTCTGGAAGTTTTGGCCACAGCAATCAGAGCAGAAAAAGAAATAAAAGGAATCCAAATTGAAAAAGAAGAAGTAAAACTCTCATTGTTTGCAGATGACATGATCCTCTACATAGAAAACCCTAAAGACTCCACCAGAAAATTACTAGAGCTAATCAATGAATATAGTAAAGTTGCAGGATATAAAATCAATACACAGAAATCCCTTGCATTCCTATACACTAATAATGAGAAAGTAGAAAAAGAAATTAAGGAAACAATTCCATTCACCATTGCAACGAAAAGAATAAAATACTTAGGAATATATCTACCTAAAGAAACTAAAGACCTATATATAGAAAACTATAAAACACTGATGAAAGAAATCAAAGAGGACACTAATAGATGGAGAAATATACCATGTTCATGGATCGGAAGAATCAATATAGTGAAAATGAGTATACTACCCAAAGCAATTTACAAATTCAATGCAATCCCTATCAAGTTACCAGCGATGTTTTTCACAGAACTAGAACAAATAATTTCAAGATTTGTATGGAAATACAAAAAACCTCAAATAGCCAAAGCAATCTTGAGAAAGAAGAATGGAACTGGAGGAATCAACTTGCCTGACTTCAGGCTCTACTACAAAGCCACAGTCATCAAGACAGTATGGTACTGGCACAAAGACAGACATATAGATCAATGGAACAAAATAGAAAGCCCAGAGATAAATCCACACACATATGGACACCTTATCTTTGACAAAGGAGGCAAGAATATACAGTGGAGTAAAGACAATCTCTTTAACAAGTGGTGCTGGGAAAACTGGTCAACCACTTGTAAAAGAATGAAACTAGATCACTTTCTAACACCGCAGACGAAAACAAACTCAAAATGGATTAAAGATCTAAATGTAAGACCAGAAACTATAAAACTCCTAGAGGAGTCCATAGGCAAAGCACTCTCAGACATAAATCACAGCAGGATCCTCTATGATCCACCTCCCAGAATTCTGAAAATAAAAGCAAAAATAAACAAATGGGATCTAATTAAAATTAAAAGCTTCTGCACAACAAAGGAAAATATAAGCAAGGTGAAAAGACAGCCTTCTGAATGGGAGAAAATAATAGCAAATGAAACAGCTGACAAACAACTAATCTCAAAAATATACAAGCAACTTATGCAACTCAATTCCAGAAAAATAAATGACCCAATCAAAAAATGGGCCAAAGAACTAAATAAATTTATCTATTTTAATTGGAGGCTAATTACTTTACAGTATTATATTGGTTTTGCCATACATCAACATGAATCCGCCACAGGCATACATGTGTTTCCCATCCTGAACCCTCCTCCCTCCTCATACCATCCCTCTGGGTCATCTCAGTGCACCAGCCCTGAGCATCCAGAATCATGCATCGAACCTGGACTGGCAATTTGTTTTTTGAATGTTGAGTTTCAAGTCATCTTTTTCACTCTCTTCTTTCACCTTCATCAAGAGACTCTTTAATTCCTCTTCGGTTTCTGCCATTAGCGTGCACTCATTTGCATATCTGAGGTTGTTGATATTTATCCTAGCAACCTTGATTTCAGCTTATGATTCATCAAGCCTGACATTCCAGATGATGTACTCTGTATATAAGTTAAATAATCCGGGTGACAATATGTAGCCTTGATGTACACTTTCCCCAATTTTGAACCAGTCTGTTGTTCCATCTAGTTCTAACTGTTGCTTCTTGATCTGCATACAGATTTCTTGGGAGACAGTAAGGTGATCTGGTTTTCTCTTCTTTTGGAGAATTTTCCACAGTTCGTTGTGCTCCACATAGTCAAAAGCCTAGGCATAGACAATGTAGCAGAAGCAGATATTTTTCTGGAATTCTCTTGCTTTCTCCATTATCAAATGAAGGTTGGCAACTTGATCTCTGGTATCTATGCCTCTTCAAAACTCAGCTTGTACATCTGGAAGTTCTCAAATGACATACTGCTGTAGTCTAGCTTGAAGTATTTTTAGCATCACCTTGCTGGCATGTGAAATGAGCATATTTGTATGATAATTTGAACATTTTTTGGCATTGCCCTTCTTTGGGATTGGAATGAAAATTGACCTTTTTCAGTCCTGTGGCCACTGCTGAGTTTTCCAAATTTGCTGGCATATTGAGTGTAGCACTTGAATAACATCATCTTTTAAGATCTGAAATAGCTCATCTGACATTCCATCACCGCCACTAGCTTTGTTTGTAGTGATGCTTCCTAAGACCCACTTGACTTCACACTCCAGGATTTCTGGGTCTAGGTGAGTGGCCACACCATTGTGGTTATCCAGGTCATTAAGGCTTTTTGTATAGTTCTGTGTATTCTTGCCACCTCTTCTTAATTTCTTCTGTCACTTCTGTCCTTTATTGTGCCCATCCTTGCATGAAATGTTCCTTTGTTACCTCCAATTTTCTTGAGGAGATCTCTAGTCTTTCCCATTCTATTGTGTTCCTCTATGTCTTTACATTATTCATCTAAGAAGGCCTTCTTAACTCTTCTTGCTATTCTCTGGAACTCTGAATTCAATTGCGTATAACATTTCCATTCTCCTTTGCCATTTACTTCACTTCTTTCTTCAGCTATTTATAAAACCTCATCAGATAATTACTTTGCATTCTTGCATTTCTTTCTCTTTGGGATGTTTTTGGTCACTGCCTCCTGTAAAATGTTATGAACTTCCATCCATAGTTCTTCAGGAACTCTGTCTACCAGATCTAATCCCTTGAGACTATTCAACACCTGCACTTTATAATCATAAGAGATTTGATTTAGGTCGTACCTGAATGGCTCCCCTTCATGGATCACAGCCTTGTCATGGCAAAGGGGCTTGCATAACTCAACGCAGCTATGAGACAGGCCATGCAGGGCCATCCAAGATGGATGGGTAATAGTAAAGGTTTCATACAAAATGTGGACCACTGGAGGAAGCGATGGGAACCCATTCCAGTATTCTTGCCTCAAGAACCCCATCAACAGTATGAAAAGGCAAAAAGATATGACACAAGACCATGAGCCCCTCAGGCCTAAAACATCCAATATGCTACTGGGGAAGAGTGAGGACAATTAATAATAGCTCTGGAAAGAATGTGGTGGCTGGGCTGAAGTGGGAAAGATGCTAACTTGTGGATGTATCTACTGATGAAAATCAAGTCCAATGCTGTAAAGAACAATATTGTGTAGGAACCTGGAGTGTTAGCTCCCCGAATCAAGGTAAATTGTACATGGTCAAGCAGGAAATGGTAAGATTGAATATCAATATTGCAGGAATCAATGAACTAAAATGGACAGGAATGGGTGAATTTTAATTCAGATGATCATTATATTTACTGCTATGGGCAAGAATACCTTAGAAGAAATGGAGTAGCCCTCATAAACAACAAAAGAGTCTGATATGCAGTACTTGGGTGAAACCTCAAAAAGGAGAGAATGACCTCGGTTCATTTCCAAGGGAAACCATTCAACGTCACAGTAATCCAGGTCTATGCCCCATCATTGATTCAAAGAAGCTGAAGGTGACTGATTCTATGAAGACCTAAAACACCTTCTAGAACTAACACTAAAAAAAGACGTCTTTTTCATCATAGGGGATTGGAATTCAAAAGTAGGACATCATGAGATACCCAGAATAATCAGCAAGTTTGGCCTTGGAGTACAAAGTGAAAGCAGGGCAAAGGCTAACAGAGATTTATCAAGAGAACATGTTGGTGATAGCAAGCATCTTTTTCAAACAACATAGGAGGTTACTCTATATAGGGACATCAACAGATGGTCAATACCAAAATCAGATTGATTAGATTCTTTGCATCCAAAATGGAGATACTCTATACATTCTGCAAAAACAAGACCTGGAGCCGACTGTGGCTCAAATCATGAGCTCCTTTTTGCAAAATTCAGGCTTAAACTGAAGAAAGTAGAGAAAATCACTGTGTCATTCAGGTATGACCTAAAGCAAATGCTTTATGCAGCATATATAATATCTATTTACAAAATGGTCCCTTGGCAGAATCTATAGTTATGGAAACAGATTCACAGATGAGCACTTATTAAATCCTGACCCAGAAGCTTGCTTTCCTTCCAGTTCTAGATGCATCCTTCAGTTCAAAAAATCATTCACACACTCAGGAGAATAGAGAACTGGTGTGCATAGATTAGAATATTAACCAGCCATAAGAAAACAGTGAAACTATTCCCTTCACAGAGATGTGGATGGACTTAGAGGCTGTCATACAGAATGAAGTAAGTCAGAAAGGGAAAAACAAATATTGTATATTAATGCAAAGATGTGTACAGATGAAAAATGGTACAGATGAACCTATTTGCAAAGCAGAAATAAAGACACAGATGTAGAGGATAAACATCTTTACCAAGTGGGCAAAAGGGGGATGTGGTGAATTAAGAGATTGGTATTAACATATATACACTGTTGATTTTATGTATAAAATGGATAAGTAATGAGAACCTACTCTATAGCATAAGGAGCTCTACTTGATGCTTTATGGTGACCTACATGTGAAGGAAATCCAAAAGTACGAGGATATATGTACATGTATGGCTCATTCACTTTGCTATACAGCAGAGACTAACATAACATTGTAAAGCAACTTTTATACTCCAACAAAAATTAAAAAAAAATAGAATGAAAATCTGAAAGCAAGAAGCATCTGGATGTTGAAAACCAAAATATTCCCATAGTCTTTGACTGTGTGGACCACAACCAATTGTGGAAAATTCTTAAGGAGATGTGAACACCAGACCAACTTACCTGCCTCCTGAGAAACCTGTACGCAGGTCAAGAAGCAACAGTTAGAATTGGACATGGAAAAACTGACTGGCTCAAAATTGGGAAAAGAGTAAGAAAAGACTGTGTATTGTCACCCTACTTATTTAACTTATATGCAGAGTACATCATCTGAAATGCCAGGCTGGATGAATCTCAAGCTGGAATCAAGATTACCAGGAGAAATATCAATAGCCTCAGATATGCAGATAACACTTCTCTAATGGCTAAAAGCAAAGAGGAACTAAAGAGCCTCTTGATGAAGGTGAAAGAGGAGAGTGAAAAAGCTAGCTTACAGCTCCACATTCAAGAAATGAAGATCATGGCATCCAATCCCTTCACTTCATAGCAAATAGATAGGGAAACAATGGAAACAGTGAGAAACTATTTTCTTGGGCTCCAAAATCACTGCCGATGGTGACTGCAGTCACTAAATTAAAAGAATTTTCTTCTCCTTGGTAGAAAAGTTATGAAAAACCTAGACAGAATAATAAAAAGCAGAGATATCACTTTGCTGACAAAGGTCCTTCTAGTCAAAGCTTTGGTTTTTCCGGTAGTCATGTACAGATGTGAGAGTTGAACCATAAAGAAGGCTGAGTGCTGAAGAATTGATGCTTTTGAACTGTGGTGTTGGAGAAGACTCTTGAGAGTCCCTTGGATAGCAAGGAGATCAAACCTATCAATCCGAAAGGCAATCAACTCTGAATATTCATTGGAAGGACTGATGCTGGAGCTCCAATTCTTTGGCCAGTTGATGTGAACAGTTGATTCATTGGAAAAGACCTTGATGCTAGGAAAAATTGAAGGCAGGAGGCAAAGAGGACAACAGAGCATAAAATGGTTGGATAGCAATTCAATGGACAGGAGCTTGGGTGAATTCCAAAAGATAGTGAAGGACAGGGAAGACTGGCTTGCTGTAGCCCATGGGGTCATAGCGTCAGACACCACTGAATGAATGACAACTCTGAAATTTACAGCAGAAACAGCTTTTATGTCAAATCTTTGGTGTTTCTCAGGTGCACGTTCCTTCAGGAAGGCACGCATGTGGATGGGATTGCAGTCTTTATTTCTGAGTGGATTCTCTTTCTGCAAGAATGCCACCTGGATGGGACAGTGCTGGGTTGGGCTTCACAAGCTGGCAGGGTCCTAGAAGTGATTTGTTTTACCTGATGGTGGAAAGTTGAGGTTGTTCTTGAGAAGTAGTATGTCGCTTAAAATGAGTGAGTGAAAGTCGCTCAGTCATGTCCGACTCTTTGCAACACCATGGACTATACAGTCCACAAAATTCTCCAGGCCAGAATACCGGAGTTGGTAGCCTTTCCATTTTCCAGGGGATCTTCCCAACCCAGGGATAGAACCCAGGTTACCTGCATTGCAGGTGGATTCTTTACCAGTTGAGCCACAAGGGAAGCCCAGGAATACTAGAGTGGGTAGTCTATTCCCTCTCTAGTGGATCTTCCCAACTCAAGATTCGAACCAGGGTCTCCTGAATTTCAGGCAGATTCTTTACCAACTAAGTTGTGAGGGAAACTCATGGCTTAAAATAGAGGAGTTTTAAGCAGGATAAGAAAAAGTGAAACAGAGAAGTTGCAGAATCAGGAAATATTAAAGAGACACTGAACTTGCTGGATTCTGTTTACATCACTCAGACATGTCCAGAGACCCAGTAATGACACACAAGGCCATCCCTCCCCAAGCACTGCCGTGGATATCCCTTTGCCTGTAGTGACTCTTTTTAAGTCTCCCAGAAACCTCAAAAGGGACAATTGACAGGCATCATCAGTAGCAGTGATGAGGGAAACAGATGAGGAAAACCAGGCAGAGAGAATTCGATTAATTAGCTCAAGTTGATGGAGACTGTTTTCAAATCCAGGCAGCCTGGAGTGCCTCTGCTTACCACCCTGACTTACACTGCCCTAATCCTTTCTACATCCCTAAACTCACTTCATCAGGGGTGCTTCTCCATGGACATCAGTCCTCTCTAATAGAGACAGCTCTCTGGTCACTAGAGATCAACTTTCCCTGTGGAGCCTGGCTCTTCAGCGCCTTTGGGCGCCATGTTTCTCTGAATAGGATGAGCTATGCTCCAGCTCCAGCCCCATTGAAACTGTCCCTGACCCTCTACCTTGATGGTCCCTGTCAGGATTTCCCAGACTCCTGATTCAGGGGATGGCATACAAAGATTGTGAGAGTATGTGTGAATAGATCCCAGAGATTGATCTACAAAAGGGATCCAGCCTGGGAGAAGGGGCCTAAGACTTAGGGGGATTCAGGGTAGGGAATAAATGTGCATTTCAGCAAAGTCTGGTGCTGAGCAAGACTGGTTGGTGGTCCATAGATTTTAGATGCTTTCCAGTACACAGATTTCATTGTGGAGTAGATTGGCTTTAAAAACACTGGGCATTGCAATGCACAAGAGGATCAAGCTAGAAGGGACCAGAAAGCAAACCACAAAGCCCTTTTCTTCTGTAGGCTGAGATGAGAATGGATAAGTTCTCTATGTTCAGTAAATAAATCAGTAACTTATTAATACACTAACTGAGCACCTACTATGCCATGTACTGACTGGGGCGAGTTCCTTAACCTTTCAAAGTTTCTTTCCCTCTATTTCTACAGTACTTAGCTCACTGGGCTATTTTGAGTATCAAGCAGGGTGACTGTTAATGTCACTGTGTTTTGGGAGAGCTTGCTCTGCAGCAATGTAAAGTGGACCCATGCTATATAGGAAGAGATGACTAGTGTGTCTAGGAGACAGTGGGCAATGGCTTCAGAAAGGTGTAGAGTAGAGGCTTGGATTATGTCATTAGGGTTATGTTTGTCTCCAAGATTTTCATCCTCATCTCTTTTCATCATTAGTCAGATTCTTTTTATATAATGACAGAGGTTTCCACATATTGTTCAGGTTTACATCTTGCCAAGTTTGGGCATCCTAAGCAAAGAGAAATTTTCCATCTCAATATCTACAGAAAATCCCTGGCCTTTATTCTCCTTGGCACAAATTGGGTAATGTGGTCAGGCTTGACCAATCACTGCAGACTGGAGGGACCACTCTTGTGTTCTGTGCCCACCCTGTTGCCTGGCAAAAGATTAACCTCACCCAATGATAGGAATTGAGAAAGGGAAAGACTGACTCTCTCAAATAATATTGAAGAGACATTATCAGGACAACAGATGTTGGGAAAGCAAATGAACACATGCTAGCTCCAGTCGCTCTTACTTAGGGTTGGGTTCTGGGTTTGGATGTGGTCCAGGAGTTAAATCATGGGGAAAGATTGGACATAGAAGGATGCACAGCAGCATCGTGAGGCCTCGCAGGGAAAAAAAGCAGTGTCATCGAGTCCTGCAGACGCTGTGGTATGTATGCAAGAGGAGGGAGGGCCCTGTGTGATCTGGGTCAGGTGTGTCCCTCTGTAATGAGATGTTCTAATTTATGAGTGGAAAGCTAAGTGCACTGTTTTCACTGCAGGGCTCACACTCTGGCCACTGCCTCTCCAGTCTGAGTTCTTGTGGAAACTTTGTACATCACCGTTTCTTCAGCAATGGGAGTCAGTGTGCAATATTGAGAAGGATGGCTCAGGGAATCACCTCCGAGCAGGGGCGAAATGAATTGTCTTTTTACAAGCTCCCTCAATAATAAAATAAATCAGCTGGGTTATCCAGTGATAAAGTGCTCTGCTCTCTGGCCAGGAGGGCTCCACAAGTTATTACTGGCTACCAATATCTTGTTAACGTGCTTGGGCCCAGGAAAATCAAGCTGTACAGGTCCTGGGAGAATCTGTTCATGTAAAAGAAGGAACTCATTCCAAGCATGAACTATTAGTTCTGCTCTGAATATCACTGCTATTAACTGAGGGGCTTTCGTGAACTCTCCAACCTGCCAGCATTTCAATCCTCATCAACCGCCCAAGGAAACGACTGTGACAGATGCTAATTGGTGATTATAGGAAAGAATAGCTTTGGACTGGAAAAGGTGCTCCAGGTGCTAACTAGTTGTAATGACAACCTTCCCTTGGCAGGCAGATGGACTTTGGGTGAATGCACTTGGCTTCTGAAGAATCTGGATCCTTTCTCTCTTTCTCTCTTCCCCTTTCCTCTCTCTCTAACCCTGTTCTCCACTCACCATCTCCACTCCTCCCTCTACCCGCCTCCCTCCCAGAGCTCTGTTCAAACAGACCCTGAGTAAAACTCCTGATCCTTCACCACAAGTTTTGGTTTGGAGAAGCTCAAGTCTCGCTTCAGTTTCCAGTTCTACCAGCATGAGCTCATTAGTAAAGGTCACCTAATATCTTTCTTGATTTACTTTTCTTCAACCTCCAATTAGGATAATGATTGAAAGGGTCTCCAAGAGTGGTTTCCGTGAAATCACTGATGTCAAATGCTAGCACAGGACTGGGAACACAGAGGTAGGTGTTCAGTCCACTCCAGTTCTCATCCAGCCCCTTCCTTTCCTTCTCTGATGTTCACACTATGATTCCTGATTGGATTATGAATTAGAAAATGCAACATGAAGGGAACTCATTATTATTAACATTGCTTATTATCCACTCATTAAGTAACATAATACCTTGCTCACAGCAGGTAACATTAAATAATTATCAAATGAGTATAAATGTCCATTTTAATAATACCTGTTTTCAAGATTCTTCCATTTCTCTCCTTTAGACAGCCCTCACAGATCACTGTGCAGTCCATAGACATATACCCTTTCCTTGGTGCTTCCTACATAGTATCTGCAGGCATTGTTTAGTTACTATCAATGCATGTTCTCTCATATTTCTTTTCCAGGGGACCCTCAGAAGTCTCCCTCTGTGTTTCCTTCAGTTCAGTTCAGTTCAGTCGCTCAGTCGTGTCTGACTCTTTGCGACCCCATGAATCGCAGCACGCCAGGCCTCCCTGTCCATCACCGTCTCCTGGAGTTCACTTAGACTCACATCCATCGAGTCCGTGATGCCATCCAGCCATCTCATCCTCGGTTGTCCCCTTCTCCTCCTGCCCCTAATCCCTCTCAGCATCAGAGTCTTTTGCAATGAGTCAACTCTTTGCATGAGCTGGCCAAAGTACTGGAGTTTCAGCTTTAGCATCATTCCTTCCAAAGAAATCCCAGGGTTGATCTCCTTTAGGATGGACTGGTTGGGTCTCCTTACAGTCCAAGGGACTCTCAAGAGTCTTCTGCAACACCACAGTTCAAAAGCATCAATACTTTGGTGCTCGACTTTCTTCACAGTCCAACACTCACATCCATACATGACCACAGGAAAAATCATAGCCTTGACTAGATGGACCTTAGTCGGCAAAGTAATGTCTCTGCTTTTGAATATACTATCTAGGTTGGTCATAACTTTTCTTCCAAGGAGTAAGCATCTTTTAATTTCATGGCTGAAATCCCCATCTGCAGTGATTTGGGAGCCCAAAAAATAAAGTCTGACACTGTTTCTACTGTTTCCCCATCTATTTGCCATGAAGTGATGGGACCAGATACCATGAACTTCGTTTTCTGAAAGTTGAGCTTTAAGCCAACTTTTTCGCTCTCCTCTTTCACCTTCATCAAAAGGCTTTTTAGCTTCTCTTCACTTTCTGCCATAAGGGTGGTGTCATCTGCATATTTGAGGCTATTGATATTTCTCCTGGCAATCTTGATTCCAGCTTGTGTTTCTTCCAGTCCAGCGTTTCTCATGATGTACTCTGCATAGAAGTTAAATAAGCAGAGTGACAATATACAGCCTTGACGTACTTCTTTTCCTATTTAGAACCAGTCTGTTGTTCCATGTCCAGTTCTAACTGTTTCTTCCTGACCTGCATACAGATTTCTCAAGAGGCAGGTCAGGTGGTCTGTATTCCCATCTCTTTCAGAATTTTCCACAATTTATTGTGGTCCACACAGTCAAAGGCTTTGGCATAGTCAATAAAGCAGAAATAGATGTTTTTCTGGAACTCTCTTGCTTTTTCCATGATCCAGCGGATGTTGGCAATTTGATCTTTGGTTCCTCTGCGTTTTCTAAAACCAGCTTGAACATCAGGGAGTTCACGGTTCACGTATTGCTGAAGCCTGTCTTGGAGAATTTAGAGCATTACTTTACTAGCATGTGAGATGAGTGCAATTGTGCGGTAGTTTGAGCATTCTTTGTCATTGCCTTTCTTTGAAATTTGAATGAAAACTGACCTTTTCCAGTCCTCTGGCCACTGCTGAGTTTTCCAAATTTGTTGGCATATTGAGTGCAGCACTTTCACAGCATCATCTTTCAGAATTTGAAGTAGCTCAACTGAAATTCCATCACCTCCACTAGCTTTGTTTGTAGTGATGCTTTCTAAGACCCACTTGACTTCACTTTCCAAGATGTCTGGCTCTAGATTAGTGGTCACATCATCATGATTATCTGGGTCTTGAAGATCTTTTTTGTACAGTTCTTCTGTGTATTCTTGCCCCTTCTTCTTAATATCTTCTGCTTGTGTTAGGTCCATAACATTTCTGTCCTTTATCGAGCCCATCCTTGCATGAAATGTTCCCTTGGTATCTCTAATTTTCTTGAAGAGATCTCTAGTCTTTCCCATTCTATTGTTTTCCTCTATTTCTTTGCATTGATCGCTGAGGAAGGCTTTTTATCTCCTCTTGCCTTTCTTTGGAACTCTGCATTCAGACGCTTATATCTTTCCTTTTCGCCTCTCTTCTTTTCACAGCTATTTACTGCGGGCAGGAATCCCTCCGAAGAAATGGAGTAGCCATCATGGTCAACAAAAGAATCTGAAATGCAGTACTTAGATGCAATCTCAAAAATGACAGAATGATCTCTGTTCATCTCCAAGGCAAACCATTCAATATCACAGTTATCCAAGTTTTTGCCCCAACCAGTAATGCTGAAGAAGCTGAAGTTGAACGGTTTTATGAAGACCTATAAGACTTTTTAAAACTAACACCCAAAAAGATATCCTTTTCATTATAGGGGACTGGAATGCAAAAGTAGGAAGTCAAGAAACACCTGGAGTAATAGGCAAATTTGGGCTTGGAGTACAGAATGAAGCAGGGTAAAGACAAATAGAGTTTTGCCAAGAAAATGCACTGGTCATAGCAAACACCCTCTTCCAACAACACAAGAGAAGACTCTACACATGGACATCACCAGATGGTCAACACTGAAATCAGATTGATTACATTCTTTGCAGCCAAAGATGGAGAAGCTCTATAGAGTCAACAAAAACAAGACCAGGAGCTTACTGTGGCTCAGATCATGAACTCCTTATTGCCAAATTCAGACTTAAATTGAAGAAAGTAGGGAAAACCGCTAGACAATTCAGGTATGACTTAAATCAAATCCCTTATGATTATACAGTGGAAGTGAGAAATAGATTTAAGGGCCTTGATCTGATAGATAGAGTGCCTGACGAACTATGGAATGAGGTTTGTACAGGAGACAGGGATGAATACCATCCCTATGGAAAAGAAATGCAAAAAAGCAAAATGGCTATCTGGGGAGGCCTTATAAAAAGCTGAAGGTCTCTGGAGAAGGAAAATTGAGATAATTCTGGGGAAGAGTAGGATGTTGGAGAAAGGAGTAAATTCACACAGGCAGAACTGAATCCTGGAAAGAGCAGTGTCTGGGATCATGGGAATTATGTTTATAAAGACATTGTTTTATTTAGTTGCTAACTGTGGTGTTGGAAAAGACACTTGAGAGTCCCTTGGACTGCAAGGAGATCCAACCAGTCCATTCTAAAGAATATCAGTCCTGGGTGTTCTTTGGAAGGACTGATGCTGACGCTGAAACTCCAATACTTTGGCCACCTCATGTGAAGAGTTGACTCATTGGAAAAGACTCTGATGCTGGGAGGGATTGCGGGCAGGAAGAGAAGGCGATGCCAGAGGATGAGATGACTGGATGGCATCACCGACTCCATGGACATGAGTTTGAGTAGACTCTGGGTGTTGCTGATGGACAGGGAGGGCTGGCGTGCTGCAATTCATGGGGTCACAAAAAGTTGGACACGACTGAGCGACTGAACTGAACTCAACTGAACTGCAATTGTGTCCAGCTCTTTGCAGCCCCATGGACTATAGCCCACCAGGCTTGTCTGTTAATGGGATTCTCCTGGCAAGAATACTGGAGTGGAGTTTATTTCTTCTCCAGAGAATCTTCCTCACTCAGGGATCAACCTGTTGTGTCTCCTGCATTGGCAAGCAGCTTCTTTGCCACTGAATCACCAGGAAAGTTCCTTATTAAGACATAGGGCATTCCTAATATAGCATGCAGTTATTTATTCAGATTACTAGTCTACATTTGAAATTTAGAAAAGACATATGTACAGCCTTTATTTTTTTTACTCTGAAAAATGTACTTCTTTCCATGTCAGAAAAGATAACAGCAATTAAGGTCACAACCACATGCTTGATTACAATCTGATTTATTGATCTCTAACCAGACACATTGGTTCTACTTTTTCACGGTATTCTTATTTTTTCAAAATCAAGAGAAGATGATTATTATCATCCTGTATATACGAGAAAATGGAAGATATAAAATAATAATACAATCATTGCAATTTTTAGAGAAATCAAACTTTTGAACAGAACCCAGGTCATGCACTGTATCATTGGCACACAAGAAATTTATGGGATTTGTGTACTAGTTTTATTTTATGTTTCTGAAAACTAAAAATCAAAAATTCATTTTTGTCTAAAGTGATCCAGTGGTGGCAGTTATACCAGGAAACTGAGACTCCAAAATTCAAAGATCTATCAGTTAGATTCTGGTCTAACAAAACATCTCATAGTGGCTTAAAACAATAATTAACTTAGCTTATGGTTATGTGTATGAGCTGAAGAAATTTTGGTCCAAGTTAGAGGTTGAGTTTTCTTCCTTGAGTCGATTTGTACTCTGGATTCTTAGCTTGCCTTCTCAGGAGGTTTTCCTTTACTGTGAGTAACTTTCTCAGCCTAAGTCTTTCTTTTCATAGAGAATTAGGGGAATTTTGAACAATCTCTGCTCCTTGTTGTTCAAGTTAATTGCCCTTTGCTATTATTAATTCAACTCTTTAAAAATACTGTGGACTCTTTATTCATCAGATCATATTCCAATCCATGCAGTGAAAGTTATACCCACAATTAAGTGCAGACTTCCATCTTGTAGGCTTGCAACTAGTTATCTTGGAATTAGCTTTCTGTAAGAAAATAAGCTTAAGATGTGCTGTGCTAAGTCACTTCAGTAGTGTCTGACTCTTTGTGATCCTATGGACTGTAGGCTGCCAGGTTCCTCTGTCCACAGGACTCCCCAGTCAAGAATACTGGAGTGGGTTGCCATGTTTCAGGTCTCTTCCTGAGCCAGGGATTGAACTCACATCTCTTATGTCTCTTGCATTGGCAGGTGGATTCTTTACCATTAGTGCTACCTGGGGAGCCCAACCTTAAGATACATAGAATTTTTTTTTGTTTTGGTGAAAGTGGCGCCTTGGTAAATCTTTCAGAAGCCTTAGCTAAGAAACCTACAGTCAAATTTTGTTTTGATCTTATATTCCAGCCCAACAAGTATGAGTCCCTCTAAATGTTCTCAAACTTGTGCGTGCTCTTTGTTTAGCTGCTCTGTTAGGGCTATACTCCATCTTCAGTTTTCTCCAGGCAACAACTTTTCAAAGGGCTTCTACCTGTGGCTGATTCATGTTGATGTATGGCAAAAACTATCACAATATTGTAAAGTAATTAGTCTCCAATTATAATTAATTAATTAATTTAAAAATGGCTGGCATGCTGCAGTTCATGGGGTCGCAAAGAGTCAGACACGACTGAAGAACTGAACTGAACTGAACTGATTATGCAAAAAGTGTCGGTATTTTTTCAGCTTCTCTAGTAGTTTCCTCCTCTGTTGACTAGCCTCCACTGGAAGTTTGCTGCCTTTGCTAAGGATTTCTCCACTGCTTCCCTGTCTCCATCCACTGTCCAGTTGCAAAGTCAATGCCCTGTGTTTGAAGACTTGTTTTTAATGGTTGCACTCCATGAATGTGTGCTTAGTCACTCAGTCATATCTGACTCTTTGTGACTCCATGGACTTCAATCCGCCAGGCTCCTCTGTCTATGGGGATTCTCCAGGTAAGAATACTGTAGTGGTTTCTATGCCCTCCTCAGGGTGATTTTCCCAACCCAGGGACTGAACCCAGATATTCCACATTGCAGGCAGGTTCTTTACCAATCTGAGTCACCAGGGAAGCCCAAGAATGCTGGAGTGGGTAGCCTATCCCTTCTCCAGGAGATCTTCCCAATCCAGGAATTGAACCAGGCCTCCTGCATTACAGGTGTATTCTTTACCAGCTGAGCTACCAGAGAAGCCCAGTAGCACCCTACTTTTAAATGCTTCTGTATCAGTTCCCTTTTCTTGCATTACAAACCAACCCAGAATACAATAAAACAATAACCGTTTACTTAGCTTATGTGTTCTGTTGTTTCCTGGGAAGCTTTCCAGTTCTTTCATGTGTCTGTGATGATATCACAGGCTGGTCAGTGGTTGGATGGTCTAGGATGGTCTCATATGTCTGATATTAGGCTGCAACAATGAGAGTGACAGGGTACCATGTCCATTGTAGGCTTCCCCAGGCTTCTTCTTCAGAGTGTTTGAAGCAATCCCCAAATAGCAAAAGGATAAACCTCACTAGCAGTTTATTGTTCATATCTCATATTACAGCTAGTGATGCACTGGCTAAAGCCAGTCACATAACCCATATGCAAATGACAGAGAAACAGACTCTACCTCTTGATGAAATGGGAAAAACTTGGTCAGATTTTCAATGTACAACAAAACCTTAGTTGATCTTAATCAACAGTCTTGCATTTAATCACTGCTCTATAGGGCCTCAAATTAAACATCTTACTAAAATCCACATAGCCAATGCATCTCCTGAGAAAAGAAATATATTAAATGTCATCTACTAATCAGTTAGTTCAGTCGCTCAGACATGTCTGACTCTTTGCAACCCCATGGACTGCAGCACACTAGACTTCTCTGTCCATCACCAATTCCCAGAGCCTACAATTCACGTCCATTGAGTCAGTGATGCCATCCAGCTATCTCATCCTTTGTTGTCCCCTTCTCTTCCTGTCTTCAATCTTTCCCAGCATCAGGTTCTTTTCCAATGAGTTACTTTTTCACATCAGGTGGCCAAAGTATTGCAGTTTCAGTTTCAGCATCAGTCCCTCCAATGAATATTCAGGACTGATTTCCTTTAGGATTGACTAGTTTTATCTCCTTGCAGTCCAAGGGATGAAAGTGAAAGTGGAAAGTAAAAACATTGGCTTAAAACTCAACATTTAGAAAACTAAGTTCATGGCATCCAGTTCCATCACTTCATGGCAAATAGATTGGGAAACAATGGAAACAGTGAGAGACTTTTTTGGGGGGGAGGGGGACCGCAAAATCACTGCAGATGGTGACTGCAGCCATGAAATTAAAAAATGCTTGCTCCTTGGAAGAAAAGTTATGACCAACCTAAACAGCATATTAAAAAGCAGAGACATTGCTTTGCCAGAAAAGATCCGTCTAGTCAAAGCTATGGTTTTTCCAGTAGTCATGTATGGATGTAAGAGTTGGACTATAAAGAAAGCTGAGCACCAAAGAATTGATGTTTTTGAACTGTGGTGTTGGAGAAGACTCTTGAGAGTCCCTTGGACTGCAAGGAGATCCAACCAGTCTATCCTAAAGGAAATCAGTCCTAAATAGTCATTGGAATGACTGATGCTGAAGCTGAAACTCCAATACTTTGGCCCCCTGATGCAAAGAACTGACTCATTGGAAAACACTCTGATGCTGGGAAAGATTGAAGGTGGAAGGAGAGGGGGACAACAGAGGATGAGATGGTTGGATGGCATCACCAACTCGATAGACATGAGTTTGAGTAAGCTCCAGAAGATGGTGATGGACAGGGAAGCCTGGTGTGCTGCAGTCCATGTGGTCACAAAGAGTAGCACACAACTGAGTGACTGAACTGAACTGACTGAGTGTGTCCTAAGTCCCTTCAGCTGTGTCTGACTCTGTGCATCCCTATGGAGAGCAACCTGCCAGGCTCCTCTATCCATGGGATTCTCCAGGAAAAATACTGGAGTGGGTTGCCATGCCCTCCTCCATGGGATCTTCTGACACAGGGATTGAACCTGTATCCCTTACAGATAGTACTTCACATCTTATACACATTTGGTTGTTTACACAGCTTCTTCCTTCCTTTTGTTAAGTCACTACTTCAAAGTACCTGGTAGTAATGGCACATGCTATTATCTAGATCTCAAAGATTGCTGAGACTTGCCCAAGACCCCAGTCAGTGTTAGAGCAGGGAGAAGAGGGAGAAGGAAGGAAGGCCCTGGAAGGAGGTGTAGCAGAAGGAGATCAGAGCATTGTCTGGAGGGTGGGCTATTACAGCAGTTGGAACCATGCTTGAGAGAACACTTTCTAAAGTCTATTACTGTGAGTACAAGACAAGGCTTTGGAGATTCATGGAGTTATAGATTGCTTCTTCTTCTTCTTTTTTTTTTTTTTTCATAAAGAAATTTCCCTGGGGACAAGAGGGAAACAAGGAGATGAGGCCAGAAGTGAGAATGCAGGGTGAAGGAAGCCATATAATTACATGAACCGGCTCATAAGCAGGTTTTCCCAACTGTGGCAAATGGTTTTATATCAAGAATTCTGAATTCTTCTAAAATATTATTTCTTAAAAACTTAGCTTCCAGGATATATAAAAACAATTTAAAGGATATATTTCATACATGCAAATAAGTTATTTATAACAGTGAAGAGATTGTTTACAAGTAGAAAGAGCCTTTTAAATTTCAAGTGAGAAAATGGGCACATGCATTTGGTATCAGGCTTTAAGTGCAGCAAGTATTTATGGATAGGGCTTTACTTATTTACCTACTTTGTCCATTCAACAATTATTTATTAAATTCTTATTATATGACAAGGTGTTAATCAATAAGAATATGTAGATGGATAAGATTCCCAAACTCAAATAGCCTAGGTAATGCTGTCCAATGGAAATATATGCAAGACACATATATACTTCTAGTAATTTCCCAGTCACTGACAGCACATCTCAATTCAAACCAGTCACATTTCACGTGCTTAAGAGCCACATGTAGTCAGCGGTCACCAGCTTGACAGCAAAGGTCTATGGAGAGACTTGGATGCAAACAATTACCATACACTATGACTACTCTTTAATGGCAAAAAGCAAAGAGGGACTAAAGAGTCTCTTGATGAAGGTGAAAGAGGAGAGTGAAAAAGCTGGTTTAAAGTTCAGCATTTGAAAAAGGAAGATCATGGCATCCAGTCCCATCACTTCATCACAAATAGGTGGGGAAAAGTGGAAACAGTGACAGATTTTATTTTCTTGGTCTCCAAAATCACTGCTGATGGTGGCTACAGCCATGAAATTAAAAGACCCCTGCTACTTGTAAGTAAAGTTATAACAACCTAGACAGCATATTAAAAAGCAGAGACAACACTTTATTGACAAAGGTCCTTCCAATCAAAGCTATGGTTTTTCTAGTAGTTATGTATGGAGGCGAGAGTTGGGCCATAAAGAATGCTGAGTGCTTTTAATTTTTCACCATTGAGGATAATGTTTGCTGTGGGTTTGTCATAGATAGCTTTTATTATGTTGAGGTATGTTCCTTCTATTCCTGCTTTCTGGAGAGTTTTTATCATAATTGGATGTTTAGTTCTGATTGCTAGAATTTTGTTGAGGATTTTGCATCTATGTTCATCAGAGATATTGGCCCGTAGTTTTCTTTTTGTGACATCTTTGTCAGGTTTTGGTATTAGGGTGATGGTGGCCTCATAGAATGAGTTTGGAAGTTTACCTTCTCTGCAATTTTCTGGAAGAGTTTGAGGAGGATAGGTGTTAGCTCTTCTCGAAATTTTGGTAGAATTCAGCTGTGAAGCCATCTGGACCTGGGCTTTTGTTTGCTGGAAGATTTCTGATTACAGTATCAATTTCCGTGCTTGTGATGGGTCTGTTAAGATTTTCTATTTCTTCCTGGTTCAGTTTTGGAAAATTGTACTTTTCTAAGAATTTGTCCATTTCTTCCACGTTGTCCATTTTATTGGCATACAACTGCTGATAGTAGTCTCTTATGATCCTTTGTATTTCTGTGTTGTCTGTTGTGATCTCTCCATTTTCATTTCTAATTTTATTGATTTGATTTTTCTCTCATGAGTCTGGCTAATGGTTTGTCAATTTTATTTATCCTTTCAAAGAACCAGCTTTTGGCTTTGTTGATTTTTGCTATGGTCATTTGAATCAGTTCTGATGAGATGGATGAAACTCCGATTGCAGAAAAGATACATATATGGAATTTAGGAAGATGTGTATAACGGACTTTTGGATTCAGAGGAGAGGGAGAGGGTGGGATGATTTGGGAGAATCACATTCTAACATGTATACTATCATGTGAATTGAATCGCCAGTCTATGTCTGACGCAGGATGCAGCATGCTTGGGGCTGGTGCATGGGGATGACCCAGAAAGATGTTATGGGGAGGAGGTGGAGGGGGTTCATGTTTGAGAATGCATGTAAGAATTAAAGATTTTAAAATTTAAAAAAAAAAAAAAAGAATGCTGAGTGCTGAAGAATTGATGCTTTTGAACTATGGTCCTGGAGAAGACTCTTGAGAGTCCCTTGGGCAGCAAGGAGATCAAGCCAGTCAATCCTAAAGGCAAACAACCCTGAATATTCTTCGGAAGGAATGATACTGAAACTCCAATACTTTGGCCAACTGCTTCAAAGAGTTGACTCATTGCAAAAGACTCTCACGCTGGGAAAGATTGAGGGCAAGAGGAGAAGGGGATGACAGAGGATGAGATGGTTGGATGGCATCATTGATTCAATGGACATGAGTTTGAGTAAACTCAGGGAGATAGTGGAAGACAGGGAAGCTTATGTTACTGCAGTTCATGGGGTTGTAAAGAGTTGGGCATGACTTAGTGAGTGAACAACAACATGAATACTTTTAGGAGAAAATTTTGCAAGATGAGATAAATGGAGGCATGGGCCTTAAATTCTTTGATTATCCAGAATGTTTAAGCCCAGTTTCCTAGAGTATCTCATTTATATTTGAGTTGGAAAAAAATGAACTATTCCATTTTCCAATAAACTCAAGAAATGCTTCATGTACCCTCTTTGAAAGTTAGAATACACATTTTAAGATATTAAAAGTTCTGAGAAATCTTCAGTATGTTTAACCCCATATTTCTTCACAGTTATTGATAATGGAAGTCCTCTACATTTTTAAAATAATTATAAATAACTATGAGAAATGCTCTTTCCTGGCCCCTGCCTGACTAGATTGCAAGCCCAGAGGTGCAAGAAGGGGCCTGGCTTAGTCAGATCCCTAATAGATGCTCAGCTCAGGAACAAGGCTTGGCACATGTATAATCTCAAGGACGATTGTAAAGTTATTTTACAACTTAGTAGGTTAATTTCTCTGTGGAGGCTGAGAGTGCCAGGCTGCGACAGTGCAGGAGCAGCCGAGAGGAGCTACCCCATGCCCGAGGCCAGGGGTGGCGGCCCAGAGGAGCAACCCCATGAGCAGTGGCTGCGCGGGCACAGGAGGGCCTAGGGAGCTATTCCACATTCAAGGTCAGGAGGGGCAGTGGTGAGGAGATAACCCTCGTCCAAGGTAAGGAGCAGCGGCTGCGCTTGGCTGGAGCAGCTGTGAAGAGATACATCATGTCCAAGGTAAGAGAAACCCAAGTAAGACGGTAGGTGTGGCAAGAGGGCATCAGAGGGCAGACACATTGAAACGATCATCACACTAGGACCACAGCCTTGTCTAACTCAAGGAAACTAAGCCATGCCCATGGGGGCACCCAAGATGGGCTGGTCATGGTGGAGAGGTCTGACAGAATGTGGTCACTGGAGAAGGGAATGGCAAACCACTTCAGTATTCTTGCCTTGAGAACCTCATGAACAGTATGAAAAGGCAAAATGATAGGATACTGAAAGAGGAACTCCCCAGGTTAGTAGGTGCCCAATAAGCTACTGGAGATCAGTGGAGAAATAACTCAAGAAAGAATGAAGGGATGGGACCAAAGCAAAAACAATACCCAGTTGTGGATGTGACTAGTGATAGAAGCAAAGTCTGATGCTGTAAAGAACAATATTGCATAGGAACCTGGAATGTGAGGTCCATGAATCAAGGCAAATTGGAAGTGGTCAAAAAAGAGATGGCAAGAGTGAACAAAGACATTCTGGGAATCATCGAACTAAAATGGACTGGAATGGATGAATTTAACTAGGATGACCATTATATCTACTACTGTGGGCAGGAATTCCTCAGAAGAAATGGAGTAGCCATCATGGTCAACAAAAGGGTCCGAAATGCAGTACTTGGATGCAATCTAAAAAATGACAAAATGATCTTTGTTTGTTTCCAAGGCACACCATTCAATATCACAGTAATCCAAGTCTATGCCCCAAGCAGTAATACTGAAGAAGCTGAAGTTGAATGGTTCTATGAAGACATACAAGACTTTTTAGAACTATCACCGCAAAAAGATGTCCTTTTCATTATAGGGGACTGGAATGCAAAAGTAGGAAGTCAAGAAACACTTGGAGTAACAGGCAAATTTAGCCTTAGAATACGGAATAAAGCAGGTTAAAGACTAATAGAGTTTTGCCAAGAAAATGCACTGGTCATAGCAAACACCCTCTTCCAACAACGCAAGAGAAGACTCTACACATGGACATCACAAGATGGTCAACACTGAAATCAGATTGACTATATTCTTTGCAGCCAAAGATAGAGAAGCTCTATACAGTGAGCAAAAACTAAACTGGGAGCTGACTGTAGCTCAGATCATGAACTCCTTATTGCCAAATTCAGACTTAAAATGAAGAAAGTAGGGAAAACCACTTGACCATTCAGGTATGACCTAAATCAAATCCCTTATGATTATACAGTGGAAGTGAGAAATAGATTTAAGGGCCTAGATCTGATAGATAGAGTGCCTGATGAACTATGGAATGAGGTTCGCGACATTGTACAGGAGACAGGGATGAAGACCATCCCCATGGAAAAGAAATGCAAAAAAGCAAAATGGCTGTCTGGGGGAGGCCTTCCAAATAGCTATGAAAAGAAGAGAAGCAAAAAGCAAAGGAGAAAAGGAAAGATATAAGCATCTGAATGCAGAGTTCCAAAGAATAGCAAGAAGAGATCAGAAAGCCTTCCTCAGCGATCAATGCAAAGAAATAGAGGAAAAGAACAGAATGGGAAAGACTAGAGATACCTTCAAGAAAATTAGAGATACCAAGGGAACATTTCATGCAAAGATGGGCTTGATAAAGGACAGATATGGTATGGACCTAACAGAAGCAGAAGATATTAAGAAGAGGTGGCAAGAATACACAGAAGAACTGTGCAAAAAAGATCTTCACAACCAAGATAATCACAATGGTGTGATCACTCACCTGGAGCCAGACATCCTGGAATGTGAAGTCAAGTGGACCTTAGGAAGCATCACTATGAACAAAGCTAGTAGAGGTGATGGAATTCCAGTGGAGCTATTTCAAATCCTAAAAGATGGTGCTGTGAAAGTGCTGCACTCAATATGCCAGCAAATGTGGAAAACTCAGCAGTGGCCAGAGGACTGGAAAATGTCAGTTTTCATTCCAATCTCAAAGAAAGGCCATCCCAAAGAATGCTCAGACTACCACACAATTGCACTCATCTCAGACGTTAGTAAAGTAATGCTCAAAATTCTCCAAGCCAGGCTTCAGCAATATGTGAACCATGAACTTCCAGATGTTCAAGCTGGTTTTTAAAAAAGGCAGAGGAACCAAATATCAAATTGCCAGCATATGCTGGATCATGGAAAAAGCAAGAGAGTTCCAGAAAAACATCTATTTCTGCTTTATTGACTATGCCAAAGCCTTTGACTGTGTGGATCACAATCAACTGTGGAAAATTCAGAAAGAGATGGGTATACCAGACCACCTAACCTGCCTCTTGAGAAATCTGTATGCAGCTCAGGAAGTAACAGTTAGAACTGGACATGGAACAACAGGCTGGATCCAAATAGGAAAAGGAGTATATCAAGGCTGTATATTGTCACCCTGCTTATTTAACTTCTATGCAGAGTACATCATGAGAAACGCTGAACTGGAAGAAGTACAAGCTGAAATCAAGATTGCCAGGAGAAATATCAATAACCTCAGATATGCAGATGACACCACCCTTATGGTAGAAAGTGAAGAGGAGCTAAAAAGCCTCTTGATGAAAGTGAAAGAGGAGAGTGAAAAAGTTGGTTTAAAACTCAACTTTCAGAAAACAAAGATCATGGCATCTGGTCCCATTACTTCATGGGAAATAGATGGGAAACAGTGGAAATAGTATCATACTTTATTTTTGGGGGCTCCCAAATCACTGCAGATGGTGACTTCAGCCATGAAATTAAAAGACCCTTACTCCTTGGAAGGAAAGTTATGACCAACCTAGGTAGCATATTAAAAAGTGGAGACATTACTTTGCCAACAAAGGTCCATCTAATCAAGGGTATGGTTTTTCCTGTGGTCATGTATGGATGTGAGAGTTGGACTGTGAAGAAGGCTAAGGGCCGAAGAATTGATTATTTTGAACTGTGGTGTTGGAGAAGCCTCTTGAGAGACCCTTGGACTGCAAGGAGATCCAACCAGTCCATTCTGAAGGAGATCAACCCTGGGATTTCTTTGGAAGGAATGATGCTAAAGTTGAAACTCCAGTATTCTGGCCACCTCATGCAAAGACCTGACTCATTGGGAAAGGCCCTGATGCTGGGAGGGATTGGGGACCGGAGGAGAAGAGGACGACAGAGGATGAGATGGTTGGTTGGCATGACTGACTCAATGGATGTGAGTCTGAGTGAACTCGGGAGTTGGTGATGGACAGGGAGGTCTGGCATGCTACGATTCATGGGGTTGCAAAGAGTCAGACAGGACTGAGCGACTGAACTGAACTGAACTGACTGATGAGGAACACAGAATGACTCCTCCCATTTTATTGAGATATTTTTGATATATAGCATATTATAAGTTCAGGAAGGTGGGAGGGGTGTTCAGGATGGTGCGACATGTACACCCATGGCTGATTTATGTCGATATTTGGCAAAACCCACCACAATATTTTAAAAAATCAGCCTCCAATTAAAATAAATAAAGACCAAAAAACATGTAAGTTCAAAGTGAACAATGTACTGATTATATACATCTATATGTTACAAAATTATTGCTACATGAGGTTAGTTAAAGTCTTAATTTTTTCAGATAATTATGATTTTTTTTTGCATTATAACTTTTAAAATCTACTATCTTAAAAGCTTCCATATATTTAATATTGTATTGTTGATTAGAGTACCATATTATACATTAGATATCCAGGTCTTATTTATTTACAGTTGGGAGTTTGTACTCTTTCATCAATATCCCCCCAGGTACCCCACTCCCAGCCACTGGTAACCACTGTTCTGCTATTTCTATGAGTTTGGCTTTTTCAGATTTAGGCCTTTTTTTTTTTTTTTTTTTAATAGGAGTAGTTGCTTTGCAATGTTGTATTAGTTTCTGCTGTACAGCAATACATATACATATAGCCCCTGTTTTTTGGATCTCCTTCCCATTTAGTTCATCACAGAGCATTGAGTACAGCTCATTGTGCTCTATGGAAGGTTTCACTAGTTATTTATTTTTTATATAATAGGATAGACATGGATGGACCTAGAGACTGTCATGCAGTTGTAATAAGTCAGAAAGAGAAAAACAAATATTGTTTATCAATGCATATATGTGGAATCTAGAAAAAATGGTAAAAATAGTTTTATTTGCAGAGCAGAAATAGAGACAGACACATAGAACAAGCATATGAACACTAAGGGGATGGTGAGGGCGGAATAATTTAGGAAACTGGGACTGACATATACAGGTTTCTTTTTAAGATTAGAAATGGCTTTGCTCCTTCCCCTTCCAGTACCTATTCTAGGGCCTGTCTAGGTACAGTTGAGGACCCCTTCTCTCATCTCCTTGCCTGACTTCAGATCCTGCTAATGAGGATTTTCTTTTTTCTGGTCTCTGCTTGCATGGCTGGCCCTGATGAGAAATGGCTAAGGAACTGATATCCTGTCTTGCTTTGACTTTTGTCAAGAGTCAAATGCCTGACCTCACAACCCACATGAGACCCCAGTCTATGGCTGATTGATGTGTCTATGCCCCCAGGATACACCTTTATAGGATTATTTCCTCATCCACTCACTAAAACCCCCTCTTCATCTATTTCCATAAGTTCTACTTCATGTATTGTGGTATCCACTTCTAATCTTTATGGCATGAGATACAAATTACATATTAAATTATCCTTTTTTTCTTTCATCATTTTTCATACAGTAGACCTGTCTTAGGAAGCAGTGTCTCATAGCCCTGTTCAGCAGACTCAGATTTTTAAAAAAATCAGGAGACAAACAAATCCGATTATTTTTCTGTTTCACATGCCTAACTTCATCACAAAGCAGGGCTTTTGCACCTGGCACCTCTGGTTAGTAAAAGTTAGGCATCATTGTTCCAGGGATGCATCGTAAAGCTATGCTCTCTGGAATGCAATGCTATGGAACTGAGAATTAATTTACAGCCTTTCCTACATCGGCTTTGTAGATCTGAAAAATGAATGACCAAATGTCTTCTTTTACAAAACTAGGTAGGGAAACAGAAGCAAACTAATCTAAGAGCCAGGAGCCCTGTCTACAAGTGACACCTTAGAGTTCAGAGAGCATGGGAAAAGTAGGTGGCTTCTTCCCCTTGCTGACTCTCACTGCTATCTCTCCTTGGTGCTGAAGCCAGGGGCAGGGGAAGATGATCTCTCACCAGGAAGGCTGGTGAGAGATTCTGACTTTCTCCTTAATTAGCCACATGTCACCATCAAGGTCCTCACCTCTTTGAGACTCAGTCTGCTCATATGTAGCATAGAGGGGTAGTACTTAAACATGGAAACATAAATTAAAAAAATTCTTTGCCAGAGGGAAATTCCAAGAGATTTTCAACAGTCATTTCCTGTTGCCATCCTGCCATGCTTGATTCAACTTGGATCTCCATGCTGATCCCAAAGTTCCTCTCCCCGGGCTCTCCCAGATCTCTACTGTTCCCTACATCTAGTATGACATTAGTGATCAGGAAACCCCAATATCCATGCCACCCAGCCAATCCATGTATTCCTCATATTTTCCCTGAGCTTTCATGATCTATATTGATTCATTTTTGCTTAAGACCCTTATCACTGGAAAATGACCCCATGTTTCCAAACACACACACACACACACACACACACACACACACACACATAAAGGTCAAATGTTCATTTTGGAACTGGAAGATAGTTTAGAGATGATTCTATCCACTCCCTTAGACAGATGGGGGAAATGAGACATAGGGAGGGGATGTGAGCTGTTGAAGGATTTGCAGGTAGCAAACTCAGGTCCCAGACTTCCTGTATATTGTCCTCAGAGCATGGACTTTGTATTCAGAAAGGCCAAGGTTCAAAATCTAGTTCTGCTGTTTACTATGTGGTGGTCACCAAGCTGTGTGTATTCCTCAGCCTGTTTTCCCATCTATAAAATCCACATAATCTTCTCTGATGTGGGTACAAAATATGATTATGCTCTTTGGAATACTCCCAAATGATTAGAAGAATGTTGTTCTCTGTCCTCATCATCTTTCCTGCTATGATAACTTCAGGGCATCAGGGTGAGTTTACTCAGTCCAAGAAGTCACTTATGGTTATCATCACTTGCAAGGGAGGGAATGTAGATGGTAGGCTATGTACAGTCTTTTCGCCTATTGTAATGACCACATGGTATCTAACCCAGTAAGTCTGGTTGCCCACAACATCTTGTTTTTCTCTGTTGGATCACCACTGAAATCCAATGGCCAAGAAGTTGGGCACTATCCCCATCTCCTACAGATGAGACTTGGGGCATCTACAGCTGCTTTTGGAGCTTGGATCTGAAGGAAGCATCTTTCTTCTGCAGTGTTAGGTTATTTACCCAGTGGTATTCTTCCATGGATCTTAGCTTCAAAGTTATAGCTCTTTAGTGGCACATTTCCCCTGATTTTTGTGCTCTTATGCAATCATCTTCCTAAGGCATGGCTATAGTTTCAGGATGGCTGGGTTTAGAGGGTTTCTAGTCACAGAAACATTTAGGACCCTGAACCATTTCTAACTCCTGACCTCCTAGTGCCAAATGTTGAAGAGATGTGACATGTATTCTTCTTTACCATGTCAATATAAATGGCATATTCCCAAGTAAAAATCCCTTTCTCTCAAACTGAGATGATACCTTCTTCCTAGTGGTACTGTGGAAGTTAAATGGTGTGGGCATCTGATGAATGTAGGAGCTTGTTTTTAACTTCTGCCACTCAAGATGAAGGGAGACTTACTTAAAAAGATTTATTTAGATGAAATATAGGGGAAATAAATTAAAAAACAACCAAGTTTGTTACCTATGAGAAGACAACAGTGAGAGGGCTGGGTTGAAGGATACATGAGAAAGTACAATTTTCTGAGTATAGCTTTGTCATGTTTTGACATTCTAAAGCCTTTCAATGGTTTATATATTAAAAAAAATCAAATCAATAAAAATGGAAAGAAGACAGACAAAGAAAATGGAAACAAATGAAATTAATTATAACTCAGATGCATACCCTAAACATACTTAATGGTAAACAGAAAGAAAAGCATTTATTCTAATAACTAATGGTGACAGTATTTAATTTTATATCTGTAATCTGGGGTAGGATGGAATATGTTTTGGTTTGTGTGTATGGGGGGGCAGTATACAATCATTATGAGCTTTTGAGTAGCTTTGTTTTAGTTTCATAAGGATAATTCTTGCTTGCAAATATGTCTTTGATATGTAATCAACCCATTTCAAGTTCAAACTCCCACTTGCCTCATATTGTCAGGCTCCTGCAACACAGAGTGCCACTTCCCCTTCCCTCTATCATTCCAGGGTCAGCTATTAAATCAGACAAGTAGAAACTGCCCACATAACCAAGCTGCTGCTGCCAAGTCGCTTCAGTTGTGTCCAACTCTGTGACTCCATAGACGGCAGCCCACCAGGCTCCGCCATCCCTGGGATTCTCCAGGCAAAAACAGTGGAGTGGGTTGCTGTTTCCTTCTCCAAGGCATGGAAGTGAAAAGTGAAAGTGAAGTCGCTCAGTCCTGTCCGACTCTTAATGACCCCATGGACTGCAGCCTACCAGGCTCCTCTGTCCATAGGATTTTCCAGGCCAAGAGTACTGGAGTGGGGTGCCGTTGCCTTCTCCCATATAACCAAGAGTTCATTGCAGTTATTCAAACTATCCAATTCCAAGCCTGCTCAGCTGCTGACTGTGTCTCACTTGTTTTTCCTGTAAAAACCACAATAAAGACTCTTGCTCATGTTTCTCTCTCTCTCTCTCTCTCTCTCTCTCTCTCTCTCTCTCTCTCTCTCTCTCTTTTTTTTGTCTCCTGACCAAGCCTGGTGCTTCTCCATGTGGTCCTACATTGGTGTGATGTGACATTTTCTTTGGAATTATTAATATAATTAACAAGCTATTGTTTCAATGGCAGTCATTTCCTGATCTGTCACATTCAACATATCTGAAATAAAAACAAATTTCTGGGTACATTTAAAAACAGTATCCTGAAGGCAAAAGTAGTGTGACAGAGGCATTAAAGTAAATATAGCTTATGATTTCCTTCAGTGGAAGATAACTAGTAACAGTTGAGCATCAGCTGGAGTGAAGGAAGACTCAGGCAAGACACAATTAAGAAAACGTTGTAATCATCAAAGAGAATAATAGGGGCACTGGGAGAGAAGTAGGATTGGAAGAGCTTCTGAACAGCATCACTGTCGCTACTATAAATTTTTGCTTTCTTGTACATTGCTTTTACAGTTATTCAGTCTTCTTTGCTGTCAGCTGCCTTTTCTTGTTGTTGAAGGGCATGCCTCTAGGAAGATTACTATCTTCTCTAATTTGATATTTCTAAGTGGGCATGGACTGAGATGCCCAGAACAGGAGCAGGCTTGCTAACTTCCTGTTCTAGCCATGTTGCAGATTTTTCACTTCTTGCAAAAACCATGTGGATTGATCCACCACATGTGGTGCAGGACCTCATTAAGAACTTACCAACAGAAGCCCAAGTATAATGATAAAAATTAGCCAAAAATAATAGCCTGCCTGCTGAGTCCAAAGACATTCTAGCATCGGTTTCCAGTAGAGAAAAGGAGAGAAACAGGAGATGGAGAAGTTAAAAGAGGCATGTATCTGACAGGGAGTTGACCTTCTGCAAAGCAAACTGAATGCTTCAGTTCACATATTTCTACCTGCTGTTTGAGCTTCAATTTCCTTATCTAAGGTAAGATTTGGAAAACTTTTATTGTGGTGTCAGATGTAACTTAATAGGGGCTCAAAGCCCCTATTGTAATATAGACTGATTTCACTGTGAGCACTCTCCTCAGTTATGTTCAGCTAGAAAGTTTTTCCTGGTAGACTGAACCCAACTGGGAGGCAAGACATCAGAGATGGTCCACCTAAAAATCTATTTACAGAATAAAGAAGAAATCCACATGAGAAATAGCCAAGAAAAAGACAGAAGTATATATGATAGATCAGGTAACTGCATAATGAACACGATAAATTGTGAGGTAGGACAGGAAAGTTAGGATAAAATGTGACATATACACTGGACTGTGCCAGTGAGCAGCCAGCCTGTAAACAAAGCATGCATCCATATGTTTGTCTTTTAATATGGATAAAAATTGTTCCATTTATTTTGTCCTACTATTTAGAAACCTTGGTATCAGGCCTTTTCTGTACATTATGTCTGATTCTGAAAGCAACTGTTATCCTCTTTCAAACAGAAGAGGATACTAAATGGCAGAGAAGTTAGATTAAATTGCCTGAGTTCACACCAGTAATTGAAGATATGAAGGATTCAAGGCACAGTTGCTTTTAACTTTGTCCTTGATTTCTATAAGTTTTATGTGGTGCCTTTTTTTCACTGCAGAAATGGATGTGGCTACTCAAAGATAGTACATTGGCCTGGAATGAAGGAAATCAATAGAAAAATAGTTCCATTGTACTCCTAGAGGTATTTGCATATATTTTTTTCTGCTAGTCAGATTTTCCACCTTAAAAACATGATGAAACAGCACAGAATTAAATATTCAAAGAAGTTAGAAAAGAGTCAAGTGAGATTTGAATGGAGTTGGTGAGTTGCGCTGGACACAAAGCAAGCGGAACTTAAATTGGGCCATAATGGAAAGTGAGATCCAATTTAGAAGTATAAGGAGGTAATCCTGGAGACAGAGACCTTTATAACAAGAAGGAAATCTTCTCTCTCAAGGGCAGGAAATGCTTTTTTCTTCTTATGCTAAATCTATTCTGTATATTTCCTTTCTAACTAACATTATGATTTACCTGCTCTCCTCTGGCACACAAAAGGAGGCACTAATCTGATTGATTCAAATTCCAGACTGCACTTGACAACTTTTTATAACTGGCAAAGCTAACACTGTCTTCAAAGGTAGCTGTATTACAGTTCTTCACGCTTCACCCCATTCCCTTCTACTTTTTATGCTCCATACAACTTCATGGGATAGTGGACTTGTGGTCACCCTTAGTAGGCTCACAGATCCCTCTGGCCCCAACTCACATAACTAAAATTCTTGCTCTCACCTCTAATGTCTTCCTATCATATTCCAACATAACACTGGTCATTCAGGTCCACTGGCCAGGCCAGTTCTATGAATATGAACAGTAGCAGAACTTCCTTATTGCTTCCTTAATAACATTCAATCCCTATTTTCATTTTCAACGAGGACACAGACTATAGGCAGAGATATGTCCTCCACCTTAAATCCACAGGGCTACCAAGGAGGAAAGCCTGTCTCCATGGAATGGAGTAAAAAATGTTTTTTAAGTCCTGGACGGACTAAACCAGTCTTTCTCAAATTGTGGTGCATAGACAAACTGCCTTATTATATCCTGGGAACCAGGAAATCTGGAGACTTAGCACTTCATGTTTTAATAGTTTCTTTAGAAGATCCTGATACATGCATGGTTTAAGAACTACTAGCCTAAATGTAGGGCTTCCCTTGTGGCTCAGAGGTTAAAGCGTCTGCCTGCAATGTGGGAGACCTGGGTTTGATCCCTGGATCGGGAAGATTCCCTGGAGAAGGAAATGGCAACCCACTCTAGTATTCTTGCCTGGAGAATCCCATGGATGGAGGAACCTGGTGGGCTACAGTCCACAGGGTCGCAAAGAGTCAGACATGACTGAGCGACTTCACTTTCACTTTCAGTCTAAATGTATGATGTTGGCCCCAATATTCTCACAAGTAATTGGATCAAGTTGGTGGTTTTCAACCTGGTATGATAGTCTCCCCTGACTCCCAGGGGACACCTGGTAATGTGTGGACAGTTTTGATAGTCACACTTGGAATTGTTTGTTATTTCCTGAGTAACATCTTTTTTTATTCCCAGGTTGCCTGCTCTGCTGGGTCATGTTGATCAGCGGTTCCCAGTGTACGATTGTTGAGCCAGTAATATTGACATCGCCTGTGGCCTTGTCAGAAATACATTTTCTAGCCCTACCTACAGCCAGTGGAACAGAAACTCTGGAGTTGGGCCCACAAAGCTATGTTTTCACAAGCCCTCCAAGTGATTCTGGTCAGTGGCTGATTTTTCATCTTCTGTGACATTTTGCTATTTGACATTATTGTAGCAAATCTTCATGTTTCTGCATGTTTTGGTTATTAGAGTCAAAGCCATATTAGCAGTTAAATATTTTTTCATCGTCAACTTTTTTGCAATGTTTACTTCTCTAAAATGTTTGGTGACTTTGGTTGTCTTTTCATAATTTTAAGTAAAGAGCTGGGTGAACTGGCAAAGGCAACTGACAGTAGCCATTTTGGAACGTGTAGGTCTGTTTTCCTCAAAAGATAACTGTGGGCTGTTTATCAGGTATTGGGGCAGATGGACAGTCAGGATTCACCTCAGGTTGTGGACCAAGAGATGGCAGAGTGGGACTTGTTGAGAAAGCTATGTGGTCTTGAGTTTATTTCCTCCTGGGAAGGACACTATTTCTTGGGTTCCCCTCTCTGTCTGTCATGGAAGGCCTCATAACAATGTGCTGTTTCCCTCTCAGGTTCAAACCCTATGCAGCCAGGCACCTCAGTTCCCTAATAGACTTTCAGCACAGAAGCAAAGATCACTACCTTGCTTTCTTGCTTTCATGTGCGCTCAGTCATGTCTGACTCTTGGCAACCCCATGGAGTGTAGCCTGCCAGGCTTCTCTGTCCATGGAATTTTCCAAGCACTAAGACTGGTTGTTGTTGTTGTTCAGTCACTCAGTCATGTCTGACTCTTTTTGACCCCCTAGACTGCAGCACACCTGTCCCTCACCATCTCCTGGAGCTTGCTCAAACTCATGTCCATTGAGTGGGTGATGCCATCTAACCATCTCATCCTCTGTCATCCCCTTCTCCTCCTGCCTTCCATCTTTCCCAGCATCAGGGTCTTTTCTCATGAGTTGGCTCTTTGCATCAGGTGGCTGGAGTATTGGAGCTTCAGTCCTTTGAGTGAATATTCAGGGTTGATTTCCTTTAGGATTGACTGCTTTGATCTCATTGCAGTCCAAGGGACTCTCAAAAGTCTTCTCCAATACCACAGTTCAAAAGCACCAATTCTTTAGCACTCAGTCTTCTTTATGATTCGATTCTCACAACCATACATGACTACTGGAAAAATCATGGCTTTGAGTATATAGAACTTTGTCGGCAAAGTAATGGATCTCCTTTTTAATACGCTGTCCAGTTTTGTAATAGATTTTCTTCCAAGGAGTAATCATTTTTTAATTTCATGATTGCAGTCAACATCTACAGTGATTTTGGAGCCCAAGAAAATAAACTCTGTTACTGTTTCCATTGTTTCCCCATCTATTTGTCAAGAAGTGATAGGGCCAGATGCCATGATCTTTGTTTTCTGAATGTGGAGCTTTAAGCCAGCTTTTTCACTCACATGTTTCACATTCATCAAGAGGCTCTTTAATTCCTCTTTGCTTTCTACCATTAGGGTGGTAGAAATAATGCATATCTGAGGTTATTGATATATCTCCTGGCAATCTTATTTCCAGCTTGTGCTTCATCCAGCCCAGCATTTCACATGAGATATTCTGCATGTAAGTTAAGTTAAGCAGGGCAACAGTATACAATCTTGACATACTCCTTTCCCTATTTTTGAACCAGTCCATTGTTCTATGTCTGGCTCTAACTGTCGCTTCTTGACCTGCATACAGGTTTTGCAGGAGGCAAGTAAGGTGGCCTGGCATTGCCATCTCTGGAAGAATTTCCCACAGTTTTTTTGTGGTCCACACAGTCAAAGACTTTAGCATAGTCAATGAAGCAGAAGTAGATGTTTTTCTGGAATTCTCTTGTTTTTTCTAAGATCTAACAAATGTTGCCAATTTTGATCTCTGGTTCCTCTGTCTTGTTTAAATCCAGCTTGTCCATCTGGAAGATTTTACTTTTAACTGGATATGAATATTAGTAGATAACTTTGCATTCCACAATGTCTGGTTCTAGGTGAGTGATCATACTATCATGGTTATCTGGCTCATTAAGATGTTTCTACACAGTTTTTTTTTGTGTAGTCTTGCCACCTCTTCTTTGCTTCTTCTGCTCCTGTTAGGTCCATACTGTCTCTGTCCTTTATTGTGTCCATCTTGCATGAAATATTCCCTTGGTATCTCTAACTTTCTGAAGAGATCTCTAGTCTTTCCCAGGCTATTGTTTGTTTTCCTCTATTTCTTTGCATTGTTTACTTAGGGAGGCTTTTTTTAAAAAAATTTCTTCTTGCTGTTCTTTGAAACTCTGCATTCAGAAGGGCATATCTTTCCTTTTATCCCTTGCCGTTCACTTCTCTTATTTTCTCAGCTATTTGTAAGGCCTCCACAGACTACCATTTTGCCCATTTGCATTTCTTTTTCTTGGGGAGTGGGATTGCTATTTCCTACTCCAGGTTATCTTCCTGACCCAGGGATCAAACCCATGTCTTGTGCGTCTCCTCTCCTAGATTGGCAGGCAGCTTCTTTATCACTGAGCCACCTGTGAATCCCCTTCCTCAAGTATTTACTGGGGATGCTGTGAAGTCAGACTGGTTTTGCTCTTCTGATGCAAATCTTCAAAGTGATATTTCCAAACTTTACACACTTTCAAATCATCTTGTTAAAATGTAGAATCTGATTTAGGAGGTAGGGTGGGGCCCAAGTTTCTGCATTTTCATCAAGCTCCCATGTGTTGCAGATGAAAGTGGACCCCACTTTCAGTAACAAAGCTTTAGCTTTAACTCAGTGCTTTGACCACTGTACCAGTGCATCTTCATGTTTGAATTTATTAGTTTTTGGCTTCTAACTCCTCCAGATCTGTTTCTAATAACTAAGCATGTAGGTTTCCCTCTCTGTGTGAATTCAGTTTGGGTTTCTTCTATTCTTGTCAACCCAATGACTTTTCCTTTCTCTCATTAACTGTTCCTATCAATTTCCAATATGCTGAATGAACAAAGCTTTCTTGTTTCCCAGTACTGTTTTTACACTAGTACTAAAAGCATACACTGTATAGGAGATGTTCGATACAATTAATTCTGACTTATTTATAAAAAATTGGATTTTGATGTGCTCCTCACTTTATGGATTTGATGCACACTATTGCCTAACCTGCTAAGGCATGCTACAAGGCATGCTCTGGTCTTCTGAAGAATTATTCTCTTGATTTACCTTAATAAGTCTTTGTTTGATATCTGGGTTAACCATCTTTATTCTGTCCCAGTTTTCAGGGCTTTGTGATATTGAATCAGTTCTCTGGACCTATCCACACCCTCACCTTGGTCCCTTGAATAACTTGCCACTTCTCACAATATCAGTTGAGAAAAAGGTAGTTAAATATAGCCATCATCCTAGTAGTAATTACCCAGTACCAGCTATACTGCTCAGAATCTGGATCCTGTGATATGTCACAGTTCTAAGTGTTGGCCTCCAAGAAAGATCCTGTCCCCAAAGGGCAGCATCGAAGTTACAGTTTGATGAAACTAGCACAGCATGAGTAGCTCTCTTATTTGCACTGGAACTACTTTGATATTTTATTTCCTGAGGATGCTTTATGAATGCAGACATGTGAATATTAAAAAAAAAATCTGAAGGCTGATGGTGTAAAATTAGCAAGGCTCGAAGGAAGAGAGTGAAGAAAGAATTTTCAAAACTTTGTAGGCTGACATCTCAGCAAGTAGCAAATCCCCTTGAGGAAGGACTTCATCTTCAAGCCATATCTAATTGCCTCTTTGTCATCCTCTGATTAAAGCCAGCAGCAACTGGACCATATAGGGGTTTTATATATAAATAAGGTTTAGATACTGGCTTGGCAGAACTGTGTGGTTTTTCAAAGGCTAATAAGGTTGAACTTGGCATCGTTTATCACTAATCTGTGGCTTTGTTTTTGGCTCCCATTTCATGTTCTGCCACATTTAATTTATTGTTCTCTTGCTCCAGATGACACTGATGATGTTGAAAGTAAGAGAGGCAGGTGGGGGAAGGGGGTTGGAGGACTGTGGTTAATAAATGTGGTTCTAGCAGTCTGGTGTGTATCTGACCTTTATCTTTCAAACAACTGTGTAAATCCAGACCAGTCAATGAACCCAGATAGATGACTGTGTTAAGGGAGACAATTAAATGAGGTAAGCAAATTCCAATACAAGGAAAAATTGATGTGGAGGTCCAGTCCACAGCAACCAGTTCTGTGGTTTGTCCTAAATGGCTTCCTTGGATGATACTGAGTGACTAGGCCTGGTTGCTGATGATAATGGATGACCAATTTTCTTATAGGAAAGGATGATGAATATTGGATCTCAGAGGTTATTTTCAGAAGAAAGGAGATAGTGCTATTGCCATGAACATAAAAAAAAAATATGTTATGGACATCTTCTATCTAAAATGAGGTGATGAATACAAACCCACCTATGTACCATGCTCCAGATGGCTCATGGGAAAAATTTAATTCTTTTTTTTTTTCAAGTAAACTGTTCACCCCATTACTGCACTTACTCCTGCTTGCTCTTGTCTTGTTTTTCCTAGAGCTTCTTCCCATTGTATTGCTTTTGACAGCTCTCTGTTTCAGCTTTAGCATCTTCTGTGAATTGAATACAGATGACACATTCTATCTCATGTAGTAAAGAAAGCATCCCTGCCAGAGCCAGTTACCCTTTTTACAACAGAGACAGGTTTAGACAAGGCACAAATGGAACATGTAGAAGAGAGCACCTATTGATTATAGCTTTGTCTGCACACATTTGCCCACTGGTCTCTATTCTTAGCCTATTAAAATATTTCTCATGTTATTATTTTACAAAAGGTATAGACCTTTATTAATTAAGGCAGCACTCACTGCTGGATTCTTAAATCTCAGTGACAACACAATTGTATATTTCTCACTCACGCAAAGTCTAAATAGAGGTGGTAGAGGAAGAGGAATATCCTTACAATGATGCAGGGTCCAGACTAACAGAAGATCTTCCATTTCAATGTGTGGTTTCTAGGATTATCTTGTCTTTCATAGGTGCCAACAGACAGGAGAGGAGAAAGAATAGAGCCTGCTGTAGGAGGATTTAACAAGATTGAAGGACAGATGAAGTTACCTAACTTCAAGTGAAGCTAGAGATTTAGTTGAATTCTGTGCTCAGAAAGAATAAGAAATCATTTAGAGAACAGCTAGCCAGCTGTTGGCATATGCCTGCTCACATAAAAGTGGTCTGGATTGAAATGCAGAAGGATTGAGTCCCACCTAGTTCTAGTTTTGCCACTAATTTAATCCATAATCTCCTCATTTAGTTACCCTCCTCAGATACTGAATTTCATATCAACAATAAACTATAATATATGATCACTAAGAAAGTTTCTAGTTTTAATGTATTATAAATTTGTATTAATGATGAAAAGAAAGGAAGATTTATGAATAGAAATAGACCATTTATTTTTAGTTGTTGTTGGTTACTCTATCTTTATCCTATATCTTAAAATTGATCCTAATTGCTGCTTTATACCTACTAAAGCATTTAAAAACTCCATGTATGTATTAGTCATGCCTATAACTTCTAAAGGAGATCAGCCCTGGGTGTTCTTTGGAAGGAATGATGCTAAAGGTGAAACTCCAGTACTTTGGCCACCTCATGTGAAGAGTTGATTCATTGGAAAAGACTCTGATGCTGGGAGGGATTGGGGGCAGGAGGAGAAAGGGATGACAGAGGATGAGATGGCTGGATGGCATCACCGACTCGATGGATGTGAGTTTGAGTGAACTTCAGGAGTTGGTGATGGACAGGGAGGCCTGGCGTGCTGTGATTCATGGGGTCGCAAAGAGTTGGACACAACTGAGCGACTGAACTGAACTGATAACTTTGAGTTCTATAGTGTCTAAACACAATTTTAGTTTATCTCAATCTGCTCATCTATTACTTTTGCATCTTGGTTAAGTTCCTGAATGACATCTATAAAAAGTGAAAATGATCACCAGAATGTGAGAATTCTGTAATCTCTCTGTAATAGGGAGCACAAGTAACTACTACAGATGGTCCCTGACTTATGTTTTGTGATTTTGTGTGTGTGTGTGTGTGTGTGTGATAGTGCAGAAGTAATATGCAGTAGAAACTGTAGTTAAAATTTTGGATTTTAACTTTTTTCCCAGGATAGGGATAGCATGAAACGTTTTCATGTTGCTAGGTAGCAGTATGAGCTGCAGCTCCAAGTAAGCCTTGTGAATACAAGGGTAAACAATCAGTATACATAGTTACAATTGTTCTGTACCCAAATGAGCACTGTTTTTCACTTTCAGTACAGTATTTAATGAGTTCATAATCTGCGCCACAGTCAGCTCCTGGTCTTGTTTTTGCTGACTGTATAGAGCTTCTCCATCTTTGGCTGCAAAGAATATAATCAATCTGATTTTGGTATTGACCATCTGGTGATGTCCATGTGTAGAGTCTTCTCTTGTGTTGTTGGAAGAGGGTGCTTGCTATGACCAGTGTGTTCTCATGGCAAAATTCTGTTAGCCATTGCTCTGCTTCATTCTGTACTCCAAGGCCAAATTTACCTGTTACTCCAGGTATTTCTTGACTCCCTACTTTTGCATTCCA